>NC_053394.1:183420864-184675701 GCF_905171765.1 Bufo bufo | reverse complement strand
TCTGACGACTTCCAGGATCCTGATCTGGACCTGCTCAGAGATCCCGTACTATCGACCAGTCCTGTTATTAACTTACTCTTCACTGACATCTTACAATTTCTGTAGGGGTCGGGCGAGCGGTACCTCCCGAAGTCCCTCTCAAAAACTAAAGATGTGTGCTTATCATACTGGCACCTCTTGAGCAAAGATTTCACCCTGGAGATATCCTCACGGCTACCACCAGTCGAGACCAGATGCTCGAGTTTCCTCCTCAGACCCTGATACAGGCGGTACCTGTCCAAGGACCTGATGCTCGAGAGCCGGCGGAAGAACTTTGAAGCTCGATCTTTGAATATCTCCCACCACTCTGACTTAGTATCACAGAGATCCAGTAAAGGTACCTGACTCTGAAGGAAGTCCTCAAAGGATTGTCTCACCTCTGATTCCTCCAAGACACCCGAATTCAGCTTCCAATAACCTCTTCCCATTTGGGGGGATTCTGAAATATTCAGAGAAAACATAATCAAACAGTGATCGGAGAATTCCACCTCCACAACCCTTAAGGGCGAAAAGGTAGCCTCCTCTTTCAAATAAAACCTATCTATTCTAGATCTGATCTGACTACCTCTATAGGAAGTGAAACCCCCGTGGCCTGGGGTATGCCTAATGTAGACATCCTCCAGACGAGCCTCACTAGCTACTCTATTCAGAAAAATACTATCATAAGTCAGCTGGTTTCTGGTGCCTCCCCTGTCTTGGGGCCTTGTGACAGTATTAAAGTCCCCTCCAAAAACCACCTGCCGGCTTGTAAAAAGGAAAGGCTTAATCCTCATAAAGAGACATTTCCTGTCCCACCTGGACTGGGGCCCGCAGATATTGATCAGGCGCAGTTCCTGTCCCCTCATGAGGATGTCCAAGATCAAACACCTCCCCATTTCTAATTCAATTACTCGTCGGCATTCTACCGGTGCGGTAAAAAGGACCGCCACTCCGCTATACGGCTCAGCCGCAAGAGACCAGTAGGAGGGCCCTGGTCTCCACTCCCTCTTGGCTTTATAAATCGCTGCCAAATCTGGCAGCCTGGTCTCTTGCAAAAACAAAATGTCAGCTTCAACATGGCTGAGAAAATCGAAGGCTGTGAAACGAGCCGCATCCGACTTAATGCTGGCGACATTAATGGTCACCAGTCAGCAGAACGGGTACCGCCATAAAGAGTAGTTAAATTAGACGGCCTTCTTCCCATCCTTCTCCCCCCTCCCGGGGCTGCCTTCTAGAGCAGCACGACCTCTCTTGAGGGAGATAGTGGTATCCATCTCTGCCACCACCACCTCCCTCTGCGCACCGCTCCTGGCTTTCTCAGTCTCAGGGCCCGATTTTGCCACCCCTCCTGAGGACCTTGCATCCCCACCAGAGGGGGGCCCGGGGCCCCCTGAAGGCTCTCCCTCCTTTGCCCCCGGCCCCTCACCTTCAACCCCCTCCTCAGCAGAGGAGGCAGAGGTCTCATCCAAGATGAGGTACCGGTTGGAGAGCTCCATAGGGGAGCCGGCTACACCTTCCTTGGCAACTTTGGTCCGGCTAGATCGTTTTTTTAGTACGCCGTTTCCGTCTACTTTGGGACTCTGCCCCACTACCCTCTGCAGAACTTTCGTAGTGCGAGGACAGAGTCTCTCAATCTCCTCCTCCAGCTCGCTGCCCCCAAGGGTCTCGGATTCAGGAGGGGCAGTCGTTTGGGAAGGAGCGGGCATCATCCCAGGACAGGGTTCTTCCCCCTCCCTCTCCGCCTGACGCCTCTCTCTCCGCCTCTGCTGGGACGGGTTGTTCAGGTTCCTCACTGACCCCTTAACTCCACTGCCTTTGCCAGTACCCGCCTCAGCCGAAGGGACCTCCCGGCCCGCTCCTGCATGAGCTCAGAGAGAGGACAGCGACTGAAAGGGTGCCCGAGCTCCCCACACAGGTTGCATCTAATCTCCTCACAAGATGCAGCTAGATGACCTGTCCCCCAACACAACGCGCACTTCTGCACTTGGCAGCTGGCGCTGAAGTGTGTGGGGCTGCCGCACTTGTGACAGAGCTTAGGCTGCCCCCTGTAGAAAACCAAGATCCTGTCTCGGCCGATAAAGGCAGATGATGGAATGAGGGAAACTGTACTGCCCAGACGCCCAAGCTTGATATTAAACGTCCAGGCACCCGACCAAATGCCAAACTCGTCCAGGTTTTTAGCTGGTATTCCCTGGACCTCTCCGTACCTACCCAGCCAGGTCATGATGTCAATACACGAGAGCGACTCGTTACGGGTCAGCACAGTCACTCTCTTGACCACATTCTGGCGGGTTATCGCTTTTGCAATGAAACCACGCCAGTCCGGCATGTTCTTCACCAGCTCATATCCGGACCAGAAGAGCTCAAGCCCCTCCGGACGGACAAAGCTGATGTCAAACTCCTTGGAGCCAAATGGATGGATCAAGGCAAAGATGTCAGTAGCCTTGAAACCCATCCCAAGCAGGAGCTCCACCACCCTCTTTCTAGTAGGGCAAGCTTCATCGCTACTCCACTTGAGACAGACCACATTCCGTCTGGCTCCAGGGCCGGTTGTGGGTGAAGACCAGGTGGTCTCGCCCCCGTCCTGTTCTCGGAAGGTCCGAACGCCATGTCTGTTGAACCAGAATGAACAATCCACCTTCTTCCCCTCTACGGAAAAGGAGCTCTCCCCCTTTTTGAGGGCCTCCAGCAGTCGCCGCTGCAAGACACCATTACCAGACCCTGAGAGCGAGGAAGCCAAAGAAGTCAGCCCCTCCCCCCCCACAGCCGCAGCCACACTGGCATAACTTCTGCCAGGTGTTACGGCCGCGGGAGGGGCAACCGAACCGCACCGCCCCCCCCCCCACTACACTAGTACCGGATTCCACGTCGGATCCCTCCGGAAGGTGAACACCAGGAGCCGCAGCCGCCACTTTTTCAACGACAGCCCGTCGACTCCCAGCATCCATCCCACCTTTGGGACCCAATGCAGCACGCTCACCAACACCCCTACCACCACCCTGCTCACATACACCCTCTCCCCCTGCTGGGACAGCTGGTGCAGCATATGTCATCACATTTCCTTTATTATCTTTATTACCTTTGTCTTTATTTTCCTTAACTTTATTATTAATTACTTTATTATTATTTACACAGACACTTTCATCGCCACCGGCCAAGCCCCCGCCCCCTCCTACTGCCCTTAAGACCTGGGCACTGATGACCATGCTCCTCCCCAGCACTTAATTCAGCGCTGGAGGAGGAGGCAGAGACAGAGGGGCGTGTCCAGCGGCGATGTACATCCCCACATGTTCCGGCGCAATAACACCTTTCTTAGCAGAGGACCGGAGCGCCGCAGACTTGTCTTTTCCGGCAGCTCCGGCCCCTGGTTCTTCAATGCGCAGGCGCTTGTTTACTGCGCCCGCGCATTCTTTCTCCACTCCGGCAGTGCACCCAGAGGCACGGCCGGGCACCCCCCCCCCCCGCAACGCCAACATGCGCGCCGATAGGAGGATGCCCGGACACACCCCCAGACACACCCCCAGCTGCGCTCCCAACCCCGCCCACCGCCACCCCCCCTGATCCCCGCCGCACACTTACGGCTGCAGACAGAGACTCAGGGCCATCACCGCCCTGTGCGGGAGGGACGGCGACCCCACTACACCGCCCCAGCACCACCCTACACTCCGGAATGGCAGGCAGAGCAGCGGCCAGAGCGGTGGATGAAGCGGCAGGTGGAGTGGAGGGCGGGGCTTCCCGATGCTCCTGCCCGCCCCCTCCACTTTCAATAGGTAACCGCTGGCTCCTTCTCCCTGCCGGCACCTCTTCCCCGCCTCCGCAAGCAGGGACGGCGACCGGCGCCATTTTGGATCACTTCATCTCCCCACTCCTCCGCTCAGACACCACCACAGATGCCGAGCCGGGGAGTTTAGCGGGATACACGCCTGGTGTGGACTTTTCAGCCCTTACCAAGCGTGTATTAAACACATAGACGTAACGAATTTCCACTCTATCTGTGCTTTACTCTTTTTACTTTTTTTTCTTGCCGCAACTTTCGTCCAGCAGATCGTCTCCAAAAGCAAAGTTTTGAAAGTCCACTTTAGGTGATTCCAGCATCCTGATCTCCTTCAGTAGCCCACCGTCGTCCTCCTCACTGCCCTCCTCCTCCATGGCTGAGGCCTCATCTGGTAAAGGCAAGCACACCTGCTCTGGTGGGATGTCACTGTATGCTTCCTGCACCGGGGTCACAGGTGGGGGGGCCATTTCATGCTGTAAGGTTTGGAGACCTGCCAGGGGTGTTTGAGACTCGGAGCCCTCCAACTCCTCACTCTCACTCTCCACACCCCCGCATGGCTCCCCTCTCCTCACGGCCTCCATTTCCCTGAATCGGTCCCCATTTTCCAGTTTCTCCCTGAATGGGCCACTGCTTTCCAGCAGCTGCTAATGCCGCCTCTGGGAGACCTCCAACTCCTCCTTCAATCCCCTAATTTTTTCATTATGGGGGGGCCTCTTTTTCTTTGCAGGAATAGTAGCTTTAGCCCTTGTTTCTTTTAGCTCCTTCCTCAGGGCTCTGAGGTGCCGTCCCAGCTCATCATATTCACGCAGGTGGGCGGCCAAGCAAGAGCTGTAGGCGGAGGTATTTTCTCCCCCCAACCTACCTGGGACGACCCTCCGCAGGCTGACTCCTTCATCCTGGCGTCTTTGGGTCCTTAGGGGGGACTCGGCTGCCACTACCGCGTCCTGGTGTAGTTGCCCCCTCGCCGCCATCCTTCAGGGTCGGTCGCTGAGACCCCTTACTCCCCACCGACCCCTTACTCCCCACCGACCCCTTACTTTGCAGAAATAGTAGCTTTAGCCCTTGTTTCTTTTAGCTCCTTCCTCAGGGCTCTGAGGTGCCGTCCCAGCTCATCATATTCACGCAGGTGGGCGGCCAAGCGAGAGCTGTAGGCGGAGGTATTTTCTCCCCCCAACCTACCTGGGAAGACCCTCCGCAGGCTGACTCCTTCCTCCCGGCGTCTTTGGGTCCTCAGGGGGGACTCGGCTGCCACTACCGCGTCCTGGTGTAGTTGCCCCATCGCCGCCATCCTTCAGGGTCGGTCGCTGAGACCCCTTATTCCCCACCGACCCAAGCCGGGGAGCAGGGGCGTCCCTCCGAGATGCCATGGCCACAGGACCCCACCAGCTCCCTAGGGAGAGGCAGGGCCTGGGCTGGGGGAAAAGGTGTAACACTCCCCCGCAAGCCTGGAACTCCTCCTGGGGAGCAGATGGTAGGAAACTCCCCGGAGAAGCCTGTGCTGTGGAGGTTCAGGAGCTGCTACAGACACACCATTTCACCTCAGCTGCAGACACCAGACACACCCAAGCCTGATTCTCTGCTATGGGACCTCTCTCCTCAGTCTGGGTGCCGGGGCCTAAAAATATCTGACAGTGGCCTGTTCTAGTGTGGGTGACATGAAGCATGATTCTCTGCTATGACATGAAGCCTGATTCTCTGCTATGGGACCTCTGTCCTCTGTCTGGGTGTGCCGGGGCCTAAAAATATCTGACAATGGCCTGTTCCAGTGTTGGGTGACATGAAGCCTGATTCTCTGCTATGACTTGAAGCCTGATTCTCTGCTATGACATAAAGCCTGATTCTCTGCTATGGGACCTCTCTCCTCTGTCTGGGTGCCGGGGCCTAAATATCTGATAATGGCCTGTTCCAGTGATGGGTGACGTGAAGCCTGATTCTCTGCTATGTCATGAAGCCTGATTCTCTGCTATGGGACCTCTCTCCTCTGTCTGGGTGCCGGGGCCTAAATATCTGATAATGGCCTGTTCCAGTGGTGGGTGACGTGAAGCCTGATTCTCTGCTATGACATGAAGCCTGATTCTCTGCTATGACATGAAGCCTGATTCTCTGCTATGGGACCTCTCTCCTCTGTCTGGGTGCCAGGGCCTAAATATCTGACAATGGCCTGTTCCAGTGGTGGGTGACGTGAAGCCTGATTCTCTGCTATGACATGAAGCCTGATTCTCTGCTATGACTTGAAGCCTGATTCTCTGCTATGACAAACTACAAACTTACCCTAACCTAACCTGTCCCTAGCCATTCCCTATCCTAAACTAAAACTAAAACCCCCAGGACTGACCTCCGCCTCATGTCCTCTGCATGTCCGCATAGTCCGAGGCCAGCCCTACCTCCACCACCCACATCCAGCCCTCGCCCCATGTCCTCCCATGTCCGCGTAGTCCAGGACTGGATGTAGGCCTCCCCACACTTTGTAAGTGTCCCCCCCCTCACCCTAACCCACCCAACCTAACTAACTAACCCCCGCTTACCCTATCCTTCAACATAATATACACAATATATACAATATACCATACAATAAACATTACTATAACCACACATAACCACTCCCGAAGGACCAAGTTCAGCCTTTGCAAGCCTTTTAAAAACCATACACTTTATCCAAAACAAAAATCTAGGGTGAGAGTATCAGCCCACCACCAGGAAGAGTACTACTAGGCTATGGTACGCTAAAAGCAAAACCTCTCCAGAGGAGAGAGGCCCTGCTGGTACCCAGTCTTTCGTACTCGAGAGAACGTACCTTCACCAGGTCTCCCAGAATGTTCCTACACACCTCATCCACTGGGAGGACTTTCTGCCTTGTTGAAACTAAACACCGTGCGTTCCACGTGTAGTACCTAACCACTATGCTAACTAAAAAACATGTGCACAGGTCCCTTCTGCCCAGGTCTCTGAGCACTCCATAGGCCCACTCCGCATAGGAGAGGCTGGCTAGCCTAGGCCAGCCAATGGAAGCTCCCACCCGTTTGTACACCTCTGTATTAAAGGGACACTGGAGCAGGAAGTGCTCCATACTTTCCAGTATGGAGCCGCACTCCTCCCGGGGACAACCCCTTTCATCAGAGTTCCTGTACTTCAGATTGTCCCTTACATACAGCCTCCCGTGAAAGCAGCGCCAAGCCAAGTCCCAAAACTTCAAGGGGATCCTTGCAGAATTTAGCAACTGTAACCCCTTGTCTAGATCCCGGCTTGGGCAATCCTTGAGGGCCAGGGGCTTCTGGAAGTGGGACAACAAGACCCTCTCGTCAAGGGACCTCCTTGACAGAGTCCTGATTTCCCCTACCTCCAAACCCCACCGGCGGATTACCTTCAGAATCGGGGTGACGTAAGCCGGAAGATATCCGTGAGGCGTACGCAAGTCCTTCACTTGCCCTCCTGTCTCCCATTCCTGGAAGAAAGGCCGAAACCACCCCCGGCAGGAGACTACCCACGGAGAAGCCCTCTCCATCCAGAGGTTCGCCAGATTTACTTTAACAAATGTGTTTACAAGAAACACCACGGGGTTGACCATAGATAACCCCCCTAATCTCCTCGTGCGGTAAGTCACCTCCCTCTTGATCAGGTTCAGTCTATTCCCCCATAAGAGCTGGAAGAACAGACTGTAAACCCGAGTCCAGAGAGGCTCTGGCAAGATACACACACTGCCCAAATAGATAAGCAGAGGGAGCAGGAAAGCCTTGATCAGGTGCACCCTTTCCCTGAGGGTCAAAGACCAGCCCTTCCACTGGTCGACCTTCTGAGCGGCGATCTTAAGCCTGTCGTCCCAATTTTGAGTGGGATAATCCCCATGACCGAAATGGATGCCTAGGACTTTGGCTGACGACTGGGGCCCTGGGAGGGTGTCCGGGAGATCAAAAGCTGGATCACCCCCTCCCAGCCAGAGACTCTCACACTTATCCCGGTTGATCATGGACCCGGATGCTTCCGAGTAGCGATCCACCTCAGACATCACATATTCCGCCTCCCCTTTCGAGGACACGAAAATGGTGACATCGTCGGCGTACGCTACTGACCTCAGAGTGGCTTCCGGCGCCGCCGGATCCATCCCGACTCCCGCCAACGGTCCACGATTGACCCTCTTAAGAAAGGGATCAATCGCGAACACGTATAAAAGCGGGCTCAAAGGACAACCCTGGCGAACGCCGGACCCAACCTCAAAAGGGCAGCCAGACCAACCGTTCACAAGCGGGAAACTCTCCGCCCCCGCATACAAGATCTTTAACCAATCGACAAACCCCCCCGGCAGGCCATACTTCAGAAGGACCGACCAGAGGTACTCATGGTTCACCCGATCAAATGCCTTTGCTTGATCTAAGGACAGCATGTACCCCCTCCAGTGGCCTGCTCTACTCTGTTCCACTGCCTCTCGGACACCGAGCACAGCACTAAAAGTGCTGCGGCCTGGAACCGAGCAATGCTGAGCCACCGAAAGGAGTTGAGGCGCAAATTTCACCAGCCTGTTAAACAGTATCTTGGCCAGAATCTTTCTGTCCGTATTGAGAAGTGCTATGGGACGCCAGTTCTCAATACGGCTCGGATCTTTACCTTTTGATAGGAGGATCAGGGCTGACCTCCTCATTGACTGAGGCAGAGTGCCCGAGGATAGACACTCATTGAATACCTCAGTCAAGAGGGGACATAAAGAGTCCTTAAAGGTCTTATAAAACTCGGATGTTAAGCCATCCGGGCCTGGCGACTTCTTCAGAGCTAACCCTTCCACCGCCAGGATAACTTCCTCCTTCCTGATCTCTTCTACCAAACCGTCAAAAGAGAGGTGAGCTTCTGACTCAGGGGTGATTTCAGCCAGGAAATCCGACATCTTGTCCCGATCCAGATCCCTCTTTCCCAAGAGGCACGAGTAAAAGGATCTGACGACTTCCAGGATCCCTGATCTGGACCTGTTCAGGGAACCCGTACTGTCAACCAGTCCTGTCACTAACTTACTCTTCACTGACATCTTACAGTTTCTGTAGGGGTCGGGCGAGCGGTACCTCCCGAAGTCCCTCTCAAAAACTAAAGATGTGTGCCTATCATACTGGCACCTCTTGAGCAAAGATTTCACCCTGGAGATATCCTCGCGGCTACCTCCAGTCGAGACCAGATCTTCGAGTTTCCTCCTCAGACCCTGATACAGGCGGTACCTGTCCAGGGACCTGAGGCTCGAGAGCTGGCGGAAGAATTTTGCGGCCCGGTCTTTGAATATCTCCCACCACTCTGACTTAGTGTCACAGAGATCCAGCAAAGCTACCTGACTCTGAAGAAAGTCCTCAAAGGATTGTCTTACCTCTGCTTCCTCCAGGACTCCCGCATTCAGCTTCCAGTAACCTCTTCCCATTTGGGGGGATTCTGAAATATTCAGAGAGAACATAATCAGACAGTGGTCGGAGAATTCTACCTCCACAACCCTCAAGGGCGAGAAAGTAGCCTCCTCCTTCAAAAAAAACCTGTCTATTCTAGACCTAATCCTATCTCCTCTATAGAAAGTGAAACCCCCGTGGTCTGGGGTGTGCCTAATGTGGACATCCACCAGACAAGCCTCACTAGCTATGCTATTTAAAGCTATACTATCATAAGCCAGCGGGTTTCTGGTGCCTCCCCTATCTTGGGACCTTATGATGGTGTTAAAGTCCCCACCAAAGACCACTTGCCGGCTTGTAAAAAGGAAAGGCTTGATCCTCATAAAGAGACATTTCCTGTCCCACCTGGACTGGGGCCCATAGATATTGATCAGGCGCAGTTCCTGTCCCTTCATGAGGATATCCAAGATCAAACACCTCCCCATTTCCAGCTCAACCACCCGTCGGCATTCTACCGGTACGGTGAAAAGAACCGCCACTCCGCTATACGACTCAGCCGCAAGAGACCAGAAGGAGGGCCCAAATCTCCACTCCCTCTTCGCCTTGTGGACTTCTGCCAAGTTTGACAGTCTGGTCTCCTGCAAAAATAAAACATCAGCTTCAACTCGGCTGAAAAAATCAAAGGCTGTGTAGCGAGCCGCATCAGATTTAACGCTGGCGACATTAATGGTCGCCAGTGTCAGCTGAGTGGGTACCGCCATACTTGGTGTTTAAGCTGAATGTCCTCCTTCCTTCCCGACCCTCTTACCCCTCCCGGGGCTATCCTCTAAGGCGGCGCGTCCTCTTTTGAGAGAGACGGTGGTGTCCATTCCATCTGTCACCACCGCTCCCTCTTGCGTACCGCCCCTGTCTTTCTCAGTTCCAGGAATCAGATTTGCCTCCTCTTCTGGGGACCTTACATCCACACCAGAGAGGGGCACGGGGCCTCCTGGAAGCCCTCCCACCTTCGCCCCCGGTACCCCACTTCTTACCTCCTCCCCGCATGAAGAGGAGGCAGAGGTCTCATCCAAAGTGAGATACCGGTTGGAGAGCTCAAGAGGGGAGCCAGTTACGCCTTCCCTGGCTACTTTGGTCGGGCTCTTTTTTTTTGAGAACCGTTTCCGTCTATTGATATTAGACCCAGTCTCACTACCCTCTGCACTTTCATAGTTTGAAGACTGGGTCTCATCGGCCCGGTCTAGTCTCCTGATCTCCACACTTAGCTCCCTGTCCCCTAGGGTCTCCGAACTACGGGAGCCCGCCACTTGGGGAGGGGCAGACATCACCCCATTTTGGTGGGGTTCCTTCTGTTCCCTCTCCGCCTGGCGCCTCTCCCTCCGCCTCTGCCGGGACGGACCGCTCTTGGTCTTCACTGACCCCTTAACTCGACTGTCTCCGCCAGCACCCGCCTCAGCCGAAGAGACCTCCCGGCCCACTCCTGCGTGAGCTCGGGCCGCATTGACCTCTGAGAGGGGACAGCGACTAAATGGGTGTCCGAGCACACCACACAAGTTGCACCTAATTTCCACACAAGATGCGGCAAGGTGACCTGTCCCTCCACACAACGCGCACTTCTGCACTTGGCAGCTGGCGCTGAAGTGTAAAGGGCTGCCACACTTGTGACAGAGCTTAGGCTGCCCCCTGTAGAAAACGAGAATCCTATCCCGGCCGATGAAGGCAGAGGATGGAATGTGGGAAACCGTGCTTCCTAGACATTTCAACTTCACATTGAAAGTCCAGGCTCCCGACCAAATGCCAAATTCGTCCAGGTTTTTCGATGGTACACCCTGGACGTCCCCATACCTACTTAGCCACGTCAGAATATCAACGCAAGAAAGCGATTCATTACGGGTCAAAACGGTCACTTTCTTGACGTTGTTCTGCCGGGTTATCGCCTGATTGAAAAAACCCTTCCAATCCGGTAAGTTCTTTACCAGCTCATACCCGGACCAGAAAAGCTCTAGGCCCTCCGGCCGGGCAAAGCTGATGTCAAACTCCCTGGAACCATAGGGATGTATCAGGGCGAAGATGTCAGCCACCCTGAAACCCATCTCAAGCAGGAGCTCCACCACCCTCTTTCTCGTAGGGCAGGCATCATTGCTTCTCCACTTGAGACAGACTACATTCCGTCTGGTCCCAGGGCCGGTTGTGGGCAGGGACCAGGTGGTCTCGCCCCCCCTTTCCTCTCGGAAAGCTCGCAGGCCGTGCCTGTCTATCCATAAGGATAGGTCCACCTTCTCACCCTCTACTGTCATTGAACTCTCCCCCTTTTTCAGGGCCTCCAGGAGCCGCCGCTGCAAGTCACCAACCGCGACTCCTGGGAATGAGGAAGCCAACGAGGATAGCCCCTCCCCCCCCACGGCCGCAGCCACACTGGCATAACTTCTGCCAGGTGTTACGGCCGCAGGAGGGGCAACCGAACCGGCCCCCCCCACTACACTAGCACCAGACACCACACCGGACCCCTCCGGAGGGCGGACACCAGGAGCCGCAGCCATCGCTTTCTCAGCGACGGTCCGCTGACTCCCAGCATCCATCCCTCCTTTGGGACCAGATGCAACACCTCCACCAACACCCCTACTACTACCCTTCTCACATGCACCCTTTCTCTCTGCTGGGACAGATGGTGCAGCAGGTGCAGCAGGTGTCATTTTACCTTTATTTTTTTTATTATTATTTGCCTTATTTTTTCCTCTACTATGCTCCTTGCCACCCTCATTGCCACTGGTCAAGCCCCCCCCTGCTGCCCTTGAGACCTGGGCAGTGATCATCACACTCCTCCCCTCCCCAGCACTTAATTCAGCGCTGGAGGAGGAGGCCGAGACAGAGGGGGCGTGTCCAGTGGCAATGTACATGGCCACCTGTTCTGGTGCAACGCAACCTTTCTTAGTGGACCGGAGCACCGTAGTCATATCCTCCCCGGCAGCTCCGGCCCCCGACTCTTCAATACGCAGGCGCTTACTGCCTGCACCTGTACTCCCAGCTTCGGGAGCGCGTCCAGACACACCCCTGGCCACGCCTCCTTCTTCATTCACCGCCGCCGCCTCCCTTGATCCCCGCCGCACGTTGGCAGCTGCAGGCGGGGACCCAGAACTATCACCGCCGTGGGTAGGAGGGACGGTGACCTCATCGTCACACCGCTCCAGCACCACCCCACATACCTGAACGGCAGGCAGGGCGGTAGCCAGAGCAGTGGACGGAGCGGCTGGCAGAGTGGTGGGCGGGGCCTCGTGATGTTTTTGCCCGCCCCCTCCACTTTCAACAGATGACTGCCGGATCCCGCTTTCTGCCGGCACCTCCTCCCTGCCTCCGCATGCAGGGACGGCGTCCTGCGCCATTTTGGGCTGCACAATCTCCCCGCTCCTCCGCTCAGGCACCACCTCAGATGCCGAGCCAGGGAGTTTAGCGGGATACACGCCTGGTGAGGACTTTTCAGCCCCCACCAAGCGTGTATAGACATAACGTGTCTGGATGTTTTCTTCACTCTTTTTCTTGTTCTTCTTGTTCTTTTTCTTCTTGCCGCAGCTCTCGTCCTCGTCCAGCAGGTCTTCTCCGAATGCAAAACCCCGAAAGTCCACCGCGGGCGACTCCAACATCCGGATCTCTCTTAGCAGACCACCATCCTCATCGCTGCCCTCCATAGCTGATGCCTCATCCGAAGATGGCAATGCTGGTAAGCGCAATTGTTCTTGCTCTGGCGGAATGCCACTGTATGCCTCCGTTACTGGGGTTACCGGGAGGGCCGGTTCAGACTGCGAGGTTTGGGGACCCGCCCGGGATGCCAGAGATTTGGAGTTTTCCAACTCCTCCACCTCGCTCTCCACACCCCCGCACGGCTCCCCTCTCCTCGCAGCCTCCATCTCCCTAAATCGATCCCCGTTTAATAACTTTTCTCTGAAGGGCCCACTGCCCTCAAGCAACTGGTCCTGCCGCTTCAGGGAGGCCTCCAGGTCCTCTTTCAGGACCCTAATTTTTTCTCTGAGTGGGGGCCTCTTCGAATTAGAGGAGATAGTGGACCTGGCCCTCGTCTCCTTCAGATCCTTCCTTACGGCTTTGAGGTGCCGTCCCAGCTCATCGTATTCTCGCAGGTGGGCAGCTATACGAGAGCTGTAGGTGAGGGTACTCTCTCCCTCCCACCGAGACCCCCAACCTACCTGGGACGACACCTCTCGGCTTCCTGCTGGTAGCCTTTTTCCTTTTGATGTCTTCGGGTCCTCAGGGGGGACTTGGCTACCACCGCGTCCAGATGTTTTCACCCCCTCGCCGCCATCGCTCAGAGTCGGTCGCCGCCCGTCCATGCTCCCCTCCGACCCAAGCCGGGGAGCAGGGGCACCCTTCCGGGAGCTCATGGCCACAGGACCCCACCAGCTCCCTAGGGAGAGGCAGGGCCTGGGCTGGGGGAAAAGGTGTCACACTCCCCCGCAAGCCTGGAACTCCTCCTGGGGAGCAGATGGTAGGAAACTCCCCGGAGAGGCCTGTGCTGTGGAGGTTCAGGAGCTGCAGCAGACACACCCTTTCACCTCAGCTGCAGACACCAGACACACCCAAGCCTGAATCTCTGCTATGGGACCTCTCTCCTCTGTCTGGGTGCCGGGGCCTAAAAATATCTGACAGTGGCCTGTTCCAGTGGTGGGTGACGTGAAGCCTGATTCTCTGCTATGCCATGAAGCCTGATTCTCTGCAATGGGACCTCTCTCCTCTGTCTGGGTGCCGGGGCCTAAATATCTGACAATGGCCTGTTCCAGTGGTGGGTGACGTGAAGCCTGATTCTCTGCTATGACATGAAGCCTGATTCTCTGCTATGACATGAAGCCTGATTCTCTGCTATGACATGAAGCCTGATTCTCTGCTATGGGACCTCTCTCCTCTGTCTGGGTGCCAGGGCCTAAATATCTGACAATGGCCTGTTCCAGTGGTGGGTGACGTGAAGCCTGATTCTCCGCTATGACATGAAGCCTGATTCTCTGCTATGACATGAAGCCTGATTCTCTGCTATGACATGAAGCCTGAATCTCTGCTATGGGACCTCTCTCCTCTGTCTGTGTGCCGGGGCCTAAAAATATCTGACAGTGGCCTGTTCCAGTGGTGGGTGACGTGAAGCCTGATTCTCTGCAATGGGACCTCTCTCCTCTGTCTGGGTGCCGGGGCCTAAATATCTGACAATGGCCTGTTCCAGTGGTGGGTG
The DNA here is from genome assembly GCF_905171765.1 of Bufo bufo. Lineage (NCBI taxonomy): Eukaryota > Metazoa > Chordata > Amphibia > Anura > Bufonidae > Bufo > Bufo bufo. The sequence goes on along the minus strand of NC_053394.1, from coordinate 184,661,333 downwards.
ACGTGAAGCCTGATTCTCTGCTATGACTTGAAGCCTGATTCTCTGCTATGACATGAAGCCTGATTCTCTGCTATGACATGAAGCCTGATTCTCTGCTATGACATGAAGCCTGATTCTCTGCTATTACATGAAGCCTGAATCTCTGCTATGGGACCTATCTCCTCTGTCTGTGTGCCGTAGCCTAAAAATATCTGACAGTGGCCTGTTCCAGTTGTGGGTGACGTGAAGCCTGATTCTCTGCTATGCCATGAAGCCTGATTCTCTGCAATGGGACCTCTCTCCTCTGTCTGTGTGTCGGGGCCTAAAAATATCTGACAGTGGCCTGTTCCAGTGGTGGGTGACGTGAAGCCTGATTCTCTGCTATGCCATGAAGCCTGAGTCTCTGCTATGACATGAAGCCTGATTCTCTGCTATGACTTGAAGCCTGATTCTCTGCTATGGGACCTCTCTCCTCTTTCTGGGTGCCAGGGTCTTAATATCTGACAATGGCCTGTTCCACTGGTGGGTGACGTGAACCCTGATTCTCTGCTATGACATGAAGCCTGATTCTCTGCTATGACTTGAAGCCTGATTCTCTGCTATGACTTGAAGCCTGATTCTCTGCTATGACATGAAGCCTGATTCTCTGCTATGACATGAAGCCTGATTCTCTGCTATGACATAAAGCCTGAATCTCTGCAATGGGACCTCTCTCCTCTGTCTGTGTGCCGGGGCCTAAAAATATCTGACAGTGGCCTGTTCCATTGGTGGGTGACGTGAAGCCTGATTCTCTGCTATGCCATGAAGCCTGATTCTCTGCAATGGGACCTCTCTCCTCTGTCTGGGTGCCGGGGCCTAAATATCTGACAATGGCCTGTTCCAGTGGTGGGTGACGTGAAGCCTGATTCTCTGCTATGACATGAAGCCTGATTCTCTGCTATGACTTGAAGCCTGATTCTCTGCTATGACATGAAGCCTGATTCTCTGCTATGGGACCTCTCTCCTCTGTCTGGGTGCCGGGGCCTAAATATCTGACAATGGCCTGTTCCAGTGGTGTGTGACGTGAAGCCTGATTCTCTGCTATGACATGAAGCCTGATTCTCTGCCATGAGACCTCTCTCCAATTGATATTGGTTAATTTTAATTTATTTTATTTTTATTTTAATTAATTTCCCTATCCACATTTGTTTGCAGGGGATTTACCTACATTTTGCTGCCTTTTGCAGCCCTCTAGCCCTTTCCTGGGGTATTTTACAGCCTTTTTAGTGCCGAAAAAATCGGGTCTCCATTGACTTCAATGGGGTTCGGGTTCGGGGCGAAGTTCGGGTCGAGTTCGGCTCCAGGTGTTCACTCAACTCTAGTCATGGCACATAACAGGTAAAATTTAGTGTTAGGAACCCGTCTAACTAGAGATCGCCTTGACGTGAGGCAGACGGGCTCAAATACTTTTGTACTAAACGATTTGCCAAGCATCTCTAACTTATTAGTATAGCATTTGCAATTATGATGCAATTTTGTACTTTATTTGGTTCGCAGGGAGCTGTTGCATTGCATGTTTTGTTTAACATTCTTGTTCTCAGCCATAGCAACGTGCCCCTGCGCTTTGGGATGTGCTGACTGACCCCCTTTTTCTTTGCAAGGGGACCGCCATGTTAGGGAACCTGTGGCCCACCCTAGTATGAGCTGCTCTGGGGCTCGTACTAGTTTTCCGGCCCACCAGTTAAATCTACCGGAGCCCCCTGCCGGTGTACTTGTCTGGTGTACCCCAGAGCGATTTGAGCCTGTGATTCCTGATTTTGTAGGCCAACCAGAAATCCACAGTGGGGTTCACTGAATATGACTTTTTTTGTCATTTTTTGAGTGACCAACTGGTAAATCTAATGGTGGAGCAGATGAATCTGTACGCCCAACAGTTCGTTGCTCAACACCCGGGCTCCTTTTTGGCTAGGCCCGGTGGCTGGACCCCGGTCAGTGCAGCCAAGATGAGGACATTTTGGGGCCTCGTGCTGCATATGGGCCTAGTCAAGAAACCAAGTGCCAGGGATTACTGGAGTGGGGACGTCCTCTACCAGACGCCACTGTACAGTACGGCCATGAGACGCTCCCGGTTTGAGGCCAGCCGGAAATGTCTGCATTATTTAGATAATGCAGTATGTCCCCCCTGAGGTGATCCTGCCGGTCATCGATCATTTTGGGGCAAAATTTGTACAGGCCTATGTACCTGGAAGGGAGGTCGCGGTTGATGAGTTTCTCTTTGCGTTCAAGGGGAGACTCATTTTCCGCCAGTATGTTCCCTCAAAGCGGGCAAGGTATGGCGTGAAGCTGTACAAACTTTGTGAGAGTACCTCAGGGTACACTTACAAGTTTCGTGTGTACGAGGGGCGAGATTCCCGTATTCAACCCCCAGAATGTCCCCCCACTCTGGCTGTTAGCGGGAAACTTGTGTGGGACCTTATGCACCCACTGCTAGATAAAGGTTATCACCTGTACGTGGATAACTTTTATACTAGTATCCCCTTGTTCCAGTCCCTCGCCGCCAGATCCACGTCCGCTTGTGGGACCGTGCAAAAAAATCAATGCGGCCTCCCTGCCCACCCCCTCCAGGTACCTATCCCCAGGGGTGAGACCCGTGCCCTTACCACTGGAAACCTGTTGCTGGTCAGATAAAAGGACAAGAGGGATGTCCTTGTACTGTCCACAATTCATGGTAACGGCATCACCCCTGTCCCTGTGCGAGGTACCGCGGCAACGGTCCTCAAGCCCGATTGTATCGTCGACTACAATCGGTATATGGGAGGAGTTGATCTCTCTGATCAAGTCCTCAAGCCATATGATGCCATGCGCAAAACCTGGGCCTGGTACAAAAAAGTTGCGGTCTACTTGGTACAGGTTGCCATGTACAACTCTTTTGTGCTGTCCCGGAGCGCTGGCAACACAGGGACATTCCTTCAGTTCTATGAAGCAGTCCTCAAGGCCCTGATCTTTTCGGACCGGGAAAGACCAGGCCGGAGTACCTCTGGAACTGGAGGCGCCCGGATCGTCCCTGGCCAACACTTTCCAGGTGTGGTCCCCCATTTTGGAAAGAAGGGATGGACCCAAAAAAGGTGCAGAGCTTCAACAGCGTCACTGGGCATGCGCCGGTCCCAGTGACGCTGTTGCCTTCAGTCTTTTTATCATTGCGCAGGCGCAGGAAATCGCCGGCACTGCGCCTGCGCGGGATTTAGGATGCGGCGAGAGGAGGTTTGGGGTGTTTGCCGCAGAGCGCGGTGCTGGGGGGGGGGGTTTGAGCACTCAGCCGCGCCTCTGGGAGGCGATTTAGCTGAACTTGTAGGAGGTATTCGTTTTCAAATTTCGGCGGGCACGGCACTTCAGAGGGGCGTTCCTGGGCACCGTGGAGAAAGAAGAACGCCCCTCTGGGCTCCTTACAGCTTGATTTGCATATCACAAAAAGCCTTTTTATGAAGAAATGACAAGACTCGCAATAAAAAGAACAAGACATCTGGATATAAGGTAGTTTATTACACATGGATTCATGAAAAAAAAATTGGGATAATATGCTGGTGACAGATTCCCTTTAAGGACACATGACGTACCGGTAGGGCATGTTTCCCGAGTCCTTAAGGACACATGACGTACCGGTACGTCATGACTTTAAATCGTGATGCCGGCGCCGCGGGGGTTAATCGGAACGGGATGCCGGCTGAAATCATTCAGCCGGCATCCTGTAACAATGCAGGGGGGGGGGTCATTTGACCCCCCCCCCGCATCGACGATCGCAGAAAACCGCAGGTCAATTCAGACCTGCGGTTTTCTGCGTTTCCGGTCCATTCGGGTGTCCTGTGACCCGATGAACCGGAAAAAGACTGCGATCGGTGGCGTAATTATACACCACCTATCGCAGTCCGAGGATTTGGAGAGGCGGTGCTGGCCCTGGTGCTGAACGCCGCTGTCCAGGGTGCTGATTGGTGCAGGGGAGAGAGGCGCGAGATTCAAACTTCCTGCGCTCCTCTCTCCCCTCCTCTTCCTGTCCAGCACCCTGACCGTGCAGCATCGTCCAGCACCAGCTCCTGTGTCCCCCAAATCGGCATCCATCACCCTCCTGCACCCATCGCCACCCAGGTAGGTTAGGGTCAGTGAGGGAGAGGCACCTTTAGGCAGGGATAGAAGGGAAAAGTTAGAAAAAAAAAAGCACATTTATTCCAAACTTTTTTGTTTCAGCTTTCAGACCCCAGACCCCATTCCACTTGCCCCCCCCCATCCCCCCTACCACCGCCCCCCCCACCACCAGCCCCTCCACCACACCAACCCCTCCACCCCCCCCTTCCCACCGGCCCCTTTCCCCACCACCACTTGTTTTTTTTTCTGCGTGCGCTGACTGGCCGGCACTCTTAGCGTCCGGCCACTGTTAGCGCATCGCCCGCCCCACCGCTGATCAGCGTTGAACCGCTGATCAGCAAGTTTGAACTTTTTTTCATTTTTTTGCCTGGACTTTTTAGTACGTGAACACCCGTGCCCCCACACACACGCACATAGAATAAAGGTTTACACGCACGCACATACACACGCACACACACACACCCATGGCCCGCCGGATGTTCTCGGTGGAGGAGGCATACGCCCAGATTGCCTCCGATTCCGAGAGCCCCAGTGAGGATGAGGATGACCCCACGTTCCTTTTGTCATCCGCATCCTCCTCATCATCATCGGATGACGATGAGCCACCAAGGCGGCGGAGACGCCGCCAGGCAGAGCCAGGGGCCCCACATGCTAGGGATCCTGTGGCCCACCCTAGTACGAGCTGCCCTGGGGTTCGTACTGGTTTCCCAGCCCACCAAATAAGCCCACCGGAGCCCCCTGCCGATGAACTTAGCTGGTGTCTCCCAGTGGACTTTGAGCCCGAGATTCCGGATTTTGCTGGCAATCCAGGAATCCAGATTCCCACAGTGGGGTTTACTGAAATTGACTTTTTTAGTTTTTTTTTCAGTAACCCACTGGTGAATCTGATGGTGGAGCAGACGAATCTGTACGCCCAACAGTTCGTCGCTCAAAACCCGGGCTCATTTTTGGCTAGACCCGGTGGCTGGACGCCGGTCAGTGCAGCCGAGATGAGGACATTTTGGGGCCTCGTGCTGCATATGGGTCTAGTGCAAAAACCCAGTGTCAGGCAATACTGGAGTGGGGACATACTCTACCATGACACGCTCCCGGTTTGAGGCCATCCGGAAATGTCTGCATTATTCCGATAATGCAGCATGTCCCCCCCGAAGTGATCCTGCCTATGACCGGCTGTATAAGATACGGCCGGTCATCGATCACTTTGGGGCCACATTTCAGCAGGCCTACGTACCTGGAAGGGAGGTCGCGGTTGATGAGTCTCTCGTTGCGTTCAAGGGGAGACTCAGTTTCCGCCAATACATTCCCACAAAGCGGGCGAGGTATGGCGTGAAGCTATACAAAATTTGTGAGAGTACCTCAGGGTACACTTACAAATTTCGTGTGTACGAGGGGCGAGATTCCCGGATTCAACCCCCAGAATGTCCCCCCACTCTGGGTGTTACCGGGAAACTCGTGTGGGACCTTATGTACCCACTGCTGGATAAGGGTTACCACTTGTACGTGGACAACTTTTATACCAGCATTCCCTTGTTCAGGTCCCTTGCCGCCAGATCCACGTTCGCTTGTGGGACCGTGGGGAAAAATCAACGCGGCCTCCCTGCCCACCCCCCTCCAGGTACCTATCAACAGGGGTGAGACCCGTGCCCTTACCAGTGGAAGCCTGTTGCTGGTCAGGTATAAGGACAAGAGGGATGTCCTTATGCTGTCCACAATCCACAGCTGTACAAACTTTGTGAGAGTACCTCAGGGTACACTTACAAGTTTCGTGTGTACGAGGGGCGAGATTCCCGTATTCAACCCCCAGAATGTCCCCCCACTCTGGCTGTTAGCGGGAAACTTGTGTGGGACCTTATGCACCCACTGCTAGATAAAGGTTATCACCTGTACGTGGATAACTTTTATACTAGTATCCCCTTGTTCCAGTCCCTCACCGCCAGATCCACGTCCGCTTGTGGGACCGTGCAAAAAAATCAATGCGGCCTCCCTGCCCACCCCCTCCAGGTACCTATCCCCAGGGGTGAGACCCGTGCCATTACCACTGGAAACCTGTTGCTGGTCAGATAAAAGGACAAGAGGGATGTCCTTGTACTGTCCACAATTCATGGTAACGGCATCACCCCTGTCCCTGTGCGAGGTACCGCGGCAACGGTCCTCAAGCCCGATTGTATCGTCGACTACAATCGGTATATGGGAGGAGTTGATCTCTCTGATCAAGTCCTCAAGCCATATAATGCCATGCGCAAAACCCGGGCATGGTACAAAAAAGTTGCGGTCTACTTGGTACAGGTTGCCATGTACAACTCTTTTGTACTATCCCGAAGCGCTGGCAGCACAGGGACATTCCTCCAATTCTATGAGGCAGTCCACAAGGCCCTGATCTTTTCGGACCGGGAAAGAGCAGGCCGGAGTACCTCGGGAACTGGAGGCGCCCGGATCGTCCCTGGCCAACACTTTCCAGGTGTGGTCCCCCATACTGGAAAGAAGGGACGAACCCAAAAAAGATGCAGAGTGTGTCACAAGAGGGGGATACGGAAGGACACCACCACTCAATGTGACACTTGCCCCGATCATCCGGGCCTCTGCGTTATCGATTGCTTCAGGGAGTATCACACTTCCATGGAGTACAAAATTTTTATAATCTCCAACAGTCCCCTAGAGAACATAAAAAACTATGTCTCTCAGACTTTGGAGACACAGAAACAATTTTTTCCCCCCAAAAAAATATTAGTTTTAGTGCAGGCATCCTCAAACTGCGGCCCTCCAGATGTTGTAAAACTATAACTCCCAGCATACCCAGACAACCTACAGCCATCAGCAGGGCATGGTGGGAATTGTAGTTTTACAACATCTGGAGGGCCGCAGTTTTAGGATGCCTGCTTAGTGTCTCCAAAGTCTGAGAGCCATACATATTGGGCATCGTCGCGTGCGTAAAAGTCGTCGCTATAAAAATAACATTTGACCAAACCCCTCGGATTAACAGCGTTAAAAATATAAAATAAAAACGGTGCCAAAACACCCATTTTTGGGCAAAATTTCCATTTGAATCCTTTTTTTCCAGTAATAAAGGGTTAACAGCCAAAAAAACTCAATATTTATGGCCCTGATTCTGTAGTTTGCAGAAACACCCCATATGTGGTCGTAAATGGCTATATAGCCTCACGGCAGGGCATAGAACGAAGGGAACTCCATATGGTTTATGGCAGGCAGATTTTGATGGACAATTTTTTTTTTGACACCATGTCCCATTAGAAGCCCCCCCCTGATGTAGACTAGACTAGAAACTCCAAAAAAGGGACCCCATCTAAGAAACTACACCCCTCAAGGTATTCAAAAGTTACTTTACAAACTTTGTTAACCCTTTAGGTGTTCCACCAAACGAAATAGCGAATGTAGAAAAATTTTAGAATTTTATTTTTTTGTTACCTTGCCTCAAAAAAGTGTAATATAGAGCAACCAAAAATCATATTTACCCCTAAAATAGTCCCAAAACAACAACCACCTTATCCCGTAGTTTCCTAGATGGGGTCACTTTTATGGAGTTTCTACTCTAGGGGTGCATCAGGGGGCTTGAAAGGGTTCATGGTGTAAATAAACCAGTCCAGCAAAATCTGCCTTCCAAAAACCGTATGGCGTTCCCCTTCTTCTATGTCCTGCCGTTTAGCCAAATAGTAGTTTACGACCACATTTGGGGTGTTTTTGCAAACTACAGAATCAGGGTAACCCATTTTGAGTGTTGTTTGGCTGTTAACCCTTGTTTTACTCCTGGAAAAAATTGATTATATTGGAAAATTTTCCAAAAAATAGAAATTTCTAAATTGTTTCTCCATCTGCCATTAACTCTTGTGGAACACCTAAAGGGTTAACAAAGTTTGTAAACCCAGTTTTGAATACCTTGAGGGGTGTACTTTCTTAGATGGAGTCACTTTTTTGAAATTTCTATTCTAGGGGTGAAACAGGGGGCTTCAAATGGGACATGGTATAAACAAAACCAGTCCTGCCAAATCTGCCTTCCAAAACCCATATGGTGTTCCCCTCCTTCTATGTGCTACCGTTTGGCCAAACAGTAGTTTACGACCACATATGGGGTGTTTTTGCAAACTACAGAATCAGGGCAACCCATTTTGAGTGTTGTTTGGCAGTTAACCCTTGTTTTACTCCTGGAAAAAATTGATTATATTGGAAAATTTTCCAAAAAATAGAAATTTCTAAATTGTTTCTCCATCTGCCATTAACTCTTGTGGAACACCTAAAGGGTTAACAAAGTTTGTAAACCCAGTTTTGAATACCTTGAGGAGTGTACTTTCTTAGATGGATTCACTTTTTTGAAATTTCTATTCTAGGGGTGCAACAGGGGGCTTCAAATGGGACATGGTATAAACAAAACCAGTCCTGCCAAATCTGCCTTCCAAAACCCATATGGTGTTCCCCTCCTTCTATGTGCTACCGTTCGGCCAAACAGTAGTTTACGACCACATATGGGGTGTTTTTGCAAACTACAGAATCAGGGTAACCCATTTTGAGTGTTGTTTGGCAGTTAACCCTTGTTTTACTCCTGGAAAAAATTGATTATATTGGAAAATTTTCCAAAAAATAGAAATTTCAAAATTGTTTCTCCATCTGCCATTAACTCTTGTGGAAGACCTAAAGGGTTAATAAAGTTTGAAAAAACAGTTTTGAATACCTTGAGGGGTGGTGGTTTCTATTATCTAAGCCTCACAATATGACTTCAAACCTGAACTGGTCCATAAAAAGTGGGATTTTGAAGATTTCTGAAAAATTTCAAAATTTGCTTCTAAACTTCTAAGCCTTGTAACATCCCCAAAAAATAAAATATCATTCCCAAAATGCTACAAACATGAAGTAGACATATGGGGAATGTAAAGTCATCACAATTTGTGGGGGTATTACTATGTATTACAGAAGTAGAGAAACTGAAACTTTGGAATTTGCTAATTTTTCAAAAATTTTGTTAAAAATTTTATTTTTTTATGCAAAAAAATTTACTTTTTTGACCCAATTTTAGCAGTGTCATGAAGTACAATATGTGACGAAAAAACAATCTCAGAACGGCCTGGGTAAGTCAAAGCGTTTTAAAGTTATGAGCACTTAAAGTGACACTGGTCAGATTTTCAAAAAATGGCCTGGTCCTTAAGGTGAAATAAGGCTGTGTCCTTAAGGGGTTAAGGGGTTAAGTACTAATTCAGTTAAGTTAAGTACTAAGTCATTTTTTGAGGCTTAGGGTACTTTCACACTAGTGTTATTATTTTCCGGTATTGAAATCCGATAAAGGGTCTCAATATCAGAAAAAACGCATCAGTTTTGTCCCAATGCATTCGGAATGGAAAGCAATCCATTCAGTATGTATCAGGATGTCTTCCGTTCCGTCCCTTGTACAGTATTTGAGCGGACAAAATACCGCAGCATGCTGCAGTATTTTTTCCGGACAAAATCCTGGAACATTACCGCACTTGCCGGATCCGGCATTAATTTCCATTGAAATATATTAATGCCAGATCCGGTACCAGGTGTTCCAGATATTGCCGCATCGCTGGATCCGGTTTCCCGGTCTGCGCATGCGCAGTTCTTTCTAGCTTTGAAAATATTTTATACTGGATCCGTTATTCCGGATGATACCGTAAAGACTGTATTTCAATGCATAAGTCTAACGTATCCGGGAAAAAAGATACCCATTTGCATACGGATTTCCGGATCCGGCAGGCAGTTCAGGCAACGGAACTTCCTGCCGAAATCTTCTGACGCTAGTGTGAAAGTACCCTTACATAGTAGAAATCACCCATAAATGATTCCATTTTATAACCTACTCTCCTTAAATTATTCAAAACTGATTTTACAAACTTTGTTAATCCTTTTTGTGTTCCATAAGAATTAAAAGAAAATGGAGGTGAATTTTCAAAATTTTACCTTTTTTGCAGATTTTCCATGTTTAGCCGTTTTTTCCTGTAACACAGCAAGGGTTAATAGCCAAATAATACTATTTATTACCCTGATTCTGCAGTTTATAGAAACACCCCATATATGGTTTTAAACTGCTGTATGGGCACACGACAGGGCACAGAAGAGAAAGCGTGCCATATGGATTTTGGATGGCAGATTTCACTGGAATCATTTTAAGCTGCCATGTCACATTTGAAAACCCCTTGCGGCAACCCCTAGAGTTGAAAACCCCAAAAAGTGACCCCATTTTGGCAACTATGCGTAACAGCGGCTGCTGTGCGTCGCTGTTCCCCTGCTTACCGCCGCGGACCCGGACGCCGTGTTCAGCGGTGATCTGCGGCCAGTGCTTCCCATTAATGCTGCTGTGTCCTGCTAAGGTTCCTGGTTTCCGCTAGTGTTCCTGTGTTTCTGACTCGTATCTGTATTCCTGGACTATGCTACCTGTTAGATCCCTATCTGCTTGCCTTGAATCTCCTGTTGCCGACCCAGATTGCCTGACCTGTACCTGTGCCGCCTGCCCTGACCTTTTGTCTGTCTGACTACGCCTCTGCCTCATCCTTCGGTCCTGCACCTCTGGTACTTCCTGGTCCGCCTGGGCCAGCTGCCTCGTGTGCCTATCCTCCTCAAGACCTGGTAGCGACCTAGTGTTCCCCTCGGGAAAGTCTATCCCCACCATCAGGGGTACTGTGAAGATCCAGGGGTTCACTTAGACAACACCCTTAGAGGAGGTAGGACACATGGCACAGTGGGTTCACACCCACTGGTTCGTGACACTATGAGATAAGGTGACAGTTTTTTAGTACTATTTTGGTGTTCATATGATTTTTGATCACTCAATATTATGCTTTTTGTGAGGCAATGTAACCACAAAATGGCACCGTTTATTTTAGTTTTTTTTTACGGAGAACTCCTGACAGGATAGAACATATGTTGCTTTTATAGAGCAGGTTAATACGGATGCGACAATACCAAATATGTGTATTTTACTTTTTTTACGTTTTGTTTCAGTTTTACATAATAAAGCATTTTTGAAAAAAAGTCTGGCTATTTTTGCACAGTTTTTATTTTTTTATTAACAGCGTTCACCTGAATGGGTAGTTCATGTGACATTTTTATAGAACCAGTCTTTATGGACATGATACCTAATATGTCTGTTTTTTATTTTTTTTATTGTACATGCTTTTATAAGTAGTGATGGACGAACATCTGCCGGGAAGGTTCGCGTAACGCGATCAAATGTTCGTGAACCGCAAGTTCTCGGCGGGTCCCATTCATTTGAAAGGCAGGCGAACCTGAAAAACCTTCAGCTCATATTTGCAGCCAAGAAATAATTACTAGAAGTGCACAAATAGTCCCACAACATGGACAGTGACATACCAGATGTATTATTCGAATTTGCGATCTCCAGTCATTATTTTTTTCAATGTGAAATACCGGCAATATTGGCGGATTGGCTTGAACATGATGAATAATAAGCAGGGATGAATAATAATTATTAGTGCGGGTTTATACTTTCCCTTTCCATGCTATCCTAGTAGGGAGGATCCGAGCGGGGGGTGGTGGGACGGATGGTCATAGGTGAGAAATCTGCTGCCATTTGTGCCGGTGGATTACTAATATGGGGGGGTGGGATGGGGTGGGTTTTGATGCGTTAGTTGACAATGTCCATCAGAATTTTAGCCTGGAATGTTAGGGGTCTGGGGGACAAAAGAAAGAGACAAGCGGTCTTTGACATAATGCGTATACATCTTCCAGTGATCGTATGCCTGATAGAAACACACCTTACAGGGGAGACCTCGAGGATGGTCACCAGGGGATGGGCTGCGCATACGTATCACTCGACCTTCTCTAGTCATTCTAGGGGAGTGACAGTTCTTATCCATGAAAAAATAGAATTTCTTTGCGAGGCGGCCTCAGTTGACCATCTGGGAAGATTTGTCTTCTTATACTGTAAGTTGGCCGGTAGGATGTGCATTCTGGCATTTGTTTATATTCCACCTCCATTCTCGTTCTCAGTGCTGAATTCTCTGTTAACATTTATTGACAAATGGCCAGAATTCCCCACATTATTGGGGATTTCGATTGTGTTATGAATCCGACAGTAGACAGGGTTACTCTGGGTGCGTAGGGAGACGCCCCGGTTCAGGGATCTCCCCTGGCTCGCTTCTGTTCCGAGGCCGGGTTCCAGGATGTTTGGGGAGGTCTGGGCCAGGGGAAAAGAGCTTTTTCATGCATTAGCAAATCAGGTAGATCTATGTCCAGAATAGACCACGCACTGATTAATAAAAAATATGTACGACACGTAACACGAATTAAGTATGAGACTAGGTCACTCTCGGATCATTTACCGGTACTCCTTGAATTCTGCCTGGCCCAGGATAAACAAATAGGGAGGTCTCCCTTTAGATTAAATCCTTATTGGCTATCAGTAATAAAGGATCATGAAATAATACAAAAGGCAATTTTGGGTAGCTAATTATGGGTCAGCCAGAATCCAAGTGGTATGGGACACTTTCAAGGCCTATATGAGGGGTATAATGGTCAGTCATATTGCAAATTTGAGAAAGGAGTACGGGAAAAACAAGAAATATTTAAAAGAACAAGCGTCCTCAGCTACACAATCTTTTTATATAAATAGGACAGAGGAAAATAGGGAAAATATGCAGAAGACAGCAAAAGCATACTCCGACTTCCTGCTGGAAAAGGCACAACAGAGCAAAGGGCAAAAATACTTTACTGAATCCGGCCGCCCAGGGAAATTGTTATCCAGAGTGATCTCTAGCCAGGAATCCCCAAAAAATATAGATAATATACGACTGCCCCATGGGAGGGAGGTTAGGGGACATGAATCCATAGAGAGGGCCTTCCTAGATTACTTTTCAGACCTCTATAGAGGGCCTTCCTAGATTACTTTTCAGACCTCTATAGATCCGACTGTAAGATTACGGATGATTTGATGGATGCCTACCTTGATGGTATTTTTTTTCCCACTATTACTTTAACGCAAAGGAGGGCACTTGAGGCCGATCTCTCTATCCAGGAGCTGGAAGGTGCAATTAAGCTATGTGCGGGTAACTCCACCCCCGGCTCAGACGGTGTCACGGATGGTGTACAGGAAACAAGACAATACCATATAAACAATGTCTCTCTGGATCCACAACTAAGGAACAAAGGGAGACCCCTGCAATAGAGCTGCCGCTCTCCCTCACTGCTCAGCCTATGCGAACACCCCAAAGGTGGATGGCCGCATATCCACGTTCCTCGGCTATCTATTACCTGAAGACCCTACAATAGTGAAGGGACACGACCACCGGCTCCCTACACTGACACGGAGGGAGTCAGGGTCACCTGGATACAGAAAAGACAAAAACATAAATACATAAACAGCACTTATCTGCAGACAACTGACGACTGAGGACTGGGAACTGGGAACTGGGAACTGGGAACAGCATGCACACACACTCCAGGAAGTTGTATCAGCCGCACACTACTGCATTATGGGGAGGAACTTAAAGGGTAGCGATCAGTCTGACTGCATAACAGCTGAGATAGACTAACGAGATGAGAAACTAAACCAAAACAAAGAAATTCAAGGAGGAGGATCTGAGAAGCTCCTGTGAGCGCTTCTCAGCTGTCTGGCTGTGACAGTACCCCTCCCTCTAGGAGTGGACTCCGGACACTCAGGGCCCACCTTCTCAGGATGGGACCTATGGAAAGCCCTGATGAGACGAGAGGCCTTAATGTCCGTCACTGGGACCCACATCCTCTCCTCAGGACCATAACCCTCCCAATGAACGAGGTACTGGAGGGAACCGCGGACAAGACGAGAATCCACAATCCTAGAGACCTGAAATTTAAGATTTCCATCAACCATAATCGGAGGAGGAGGCAAAGGCGAGGGTACAATAGGTTGAACATAAGGTTTCAATAAGGACTTATGAAAAACATTATGGATCTTCCAAGTCTGAGGAAGATCAAGACGGTAGGCAACAGGATTGATGACAGACAGGATCTTGTAAGGGCCAATAAACCTAGGACCCAACTTCCAGGAGGGAACCTTCAATTTGATATTCTTGGTAGACAACCACACCAGATCACCAACATTCAGGTCCGGACCAGGCACACGTCTCTTATCCGCCACACGCTTATATCTCTCACTCATGCTCTTTAGATTATCCTGAATCTTTTGCCAAATAGATGACAAAGACGAGGAGAATCTGTCCTCATCAGGCAAACCAGAAGAGCCCTCTCCCGAGAAAGTCCCAAACTGCGGATGGAACCCATATGCACCAAAAAATGGTGACTTATCAGAGGACTCCTGACGACGGTTATTTAAAGCAAACTCAGCAAGGGACAAAAAAGAACACCAATCCTCCTGATTCTCCGCCACAAAACAGCGCAGATATGTCTCCAGATTCTGATTGACGCGCTCTGTCTGGCCATTCGACTGCGGATGGAAAGCAGAAGAGAATGACAACCGAACCCCCAAGCGAGAACAGAAAGCCTTCCAGAATCTGGAAACAAACTGCGTGCCCCTATCAGAGACTATGTCTGAAGGAATCCCATGCAATTTGACAATGTGGTCTATAAATGCCTGCGCCAGCGTCTTAGCATTGGGCAAACCAGGGAAAGGGATAAAATGCACCATTTTGCTAAAACGGTCCACCACCACCAGAATCACAGTCTTCCCCGAGGAACGAGGCAAGTCCGTTATGAAGTCCATGGACAGATGTGTCCAAGGACAGGAAGGAATGGGCAAAGGAAGGAGAGGACCTGATGGCCGTGAATGAGGGACCTTGGCACGAGCGCAAGTCTAGCAAGCTGCCACAAAACCCTCAACCGACTTACGAAGCGCAGGCCACCAGAATCTCCGAGCGATGAGATCCAGTGTGGCTCTTGCCCCCGGGTGCCCAGCAAGGACCGTGTCGTGGTGTTCTTTAAAAATCTTGTGTCTCAAAGCGAGAGGCACAAACAACCTCCCAGGAGGACAAAGATCAGGAGCTTCTGACTGGGCTGCCTGCACCTCTGCCTCCAATTCAGGAAAAAGAGCAGAGACCACCACACCTTCAGCCAAAATGGGACCCGGGTCTTCAAGATTCCCACCTCCTGGAAAACAACGTGACAGGGCATCTGCCTTCACATTCTTAACCCCAGGGCGAAACGTAACAACAAAATTAAACCTTGAAAAGAACAAAGACCATCTGGCCTGTCTCGGGTTCAGACGCTTGGCTGACTCCAAATAGGCCAGATTTTTATGGTCAGTAAACACGGTAATAGGGTGTCTGGCTCCCTCTAGCCAATGGCGCCATTCCTCAAAAGCCAACTTGATGGCCAACAATTCCCTATCTCCCACATCATAATTTCTCTCTGCGGAGGAGAGTTTCTTTGAGAAAAAGGCACACGGTTGCCATTTGGCAGGAGAGGAACCCTGAGACAAGACCGCACCCACCCCTACCTCAGAAGCATCAACCTCAACTATGAAGGGTAACGAAATATCAGGTTGTACTAGGATGGGAGCGGAAGCAAAACTCTCCTTGATATTAGAAAAGGCCTTACGCGCCTCTACCGACCAGGAAGAAAAATCTACCCCCTTTCTGGTCATATCAGTGAGTGGTTTAACAACAGAGGAATAATTCAAAATAAATTTCCTGTAATAATTGGCAAAGCCCAAAAAACGCATCAGCGCCTTCTGGTTCTCAGGAAGCTCCCACTCAAGCACAGCGCGGACCTTCTCGGGGTCCATGCGAAAACCAGAAGCGGAGACAAGAAACCCCAGAAATTGGATTTCTGGAACCGCAAACACACATTTTTCCAGTTTCGCATATAATTTATTCTCCCGCAGAATGAGCAAGACCTGACGTAAGTGTTCCTTATGAGTCTTGAAATCAGGAGAAAAAATCAAAATGTCATCCAAATACACTAATACAAATTTTCCCATTAAATGATAAAAAATGCTGTTGACGAAATGCTGAAAAACGGCTGGGGCATTCATCAAACCAAAAGGCATAACCAAATTCTCAAAATGGCCCTCAGGGGTATTGAAAGCCGTCTTCCATTCGTCTCCTTCTCTGACCCTAACCAGGTTGTATGCCCCTCTTAGGTCTAATTTGGAAAAGACTTTAGCCCCAACAACCTGGTTAAACAGGTCCGGGATCAGAGGAAGCGGATAAGGATCACGAATAGTGATACTGTTCAGCTCCCTGAAATCCAGACAAGGTCTTAAAGAACCATCTTTTTTCTTAACAAAGAAAAAACCAGCGGCAACAGGTGACTTCGAGGGTCGTATGTGTCCTTTTCTCAAACTCTCAGAGATATAAGCCCGCATAGCGACCCTCTCAGGTTGGGAGAGATTGTATAAACGAGATTTAGGCAGCTTGGCGCCTGGGATGAGATTAATAGGGCAATCATACTCCCTGTGCGGAGGCAAACCCTGAACTCTCAGAGAAGACATCCAAAAATTCAGAGAGGAAAGGTGGTACAGTCTTAGTAGAAACCTCAGAAACAGATGTTATGAGGCAATTCTCTCTGCAAAAGTTACTCCAACCATTTATTTGCCTCGCTTGCCAATCAATGGTGGGGTTATGTTTAGTGAGCCAGGGTAGCCCCAACACTAGAGGAGTAGGCAAACCGCTAAGGACGAAACATGACACATCCTCAACATGAGCATCACTCACAATTAAACGGATATTGTGAACTATGCCCTTTAATGATTTCTGAGAAAGTGGAGCTGAATCAATAGCAAAAACAGGAATATCCCTTCCCAAAGTGCATACCTGGAAACCATGAGTTATTGCAAATTGATTATCAATGAGATTGACAGCTGCTCCACTATCCACAAAAATCTCACAAAAAATGCTCTTGCTCTCTAGCGCCACCCTAGCAGGCAGGACAAAACGGGAACTACAAGCAAACGGAAAACCTTCAATTTCCGCCTCAACCCTGCCAATAGTAGCAGACGGGACATTTTTAAAAGATTTTTTCCTTTTTGTCTCTTTATTACTCCCAGAAAACTGCCTGAATCTCCTTGATGGACAAACATTTGCCAAATGATTTATACCTCCACAACAAAAACAAACCCTCCCATGCGGGCTGAATCTTCTATTGTCAGAGGCAATCAACCCCAGCTGCATGGGCTCCTGCTCAGAAGGGGCTGACAGCGACTGAGACTCCTGCGCACAGAATGAGACCGCTGCACTGTTCCGAGACTGAGTAGGACAGGAAGGAGAGATCTCTCGTCTCTCTCTAAGACGCCTGTCAATACGAACGGCCTGAGACATAGCAGAGTCCAAGGAGATAGGCCTTTCATGAAAGGAAAATGCATCTTTCAATCCCTCTGAAAGACCATGGCAAAATTGACTTCGGAGTGCAGCATCATTCCAACCAGTATCAGCTGCCCATCTCCGAAATTCTGAGCAGTATATCTCTGCGGATTGTTTACCCTGGCATAACAGACGTAGTCTAGACTCAGCCAGAGCAATACGATCCGGATCATCATATATCTGACCCAGGGCTAAAAAGAATTCATCCACTGAGCGGAGGGGCCGTGCCCCCTCCGGTAGCGAAAAGGCCCAAGACTGAGCGTTACCCCTGAGCAGCGATACAATGATCCCCACCCTCCGTTCTTCATCACCAGAAGAATGGGGAAGAAGGCGAAAATTGAGTTTGCAAGCCTCTTTAAAACGCACAAAATTCTCACTACCCCCAGAGAACGTATCCGGGAGCGAGATCTTGGGCTCAGCACAAACTCCATGAACGCAAGCTGAACCGGTCACTTGAAACTGAGAAAAAATCCTACGGAGATCAGCTACCTCCAATGAAAGACCCTGGAGGCGTTCAGCCAAAAGTGAAACCGGATCCATGCTTGAGACGGTTTTGGCGGCTGATAATGTCACGGATGGTGTACAGGAAACAAGACAATACCATATAAACAATGTCTCTCTGGATCCACAACTAAGGAACAAAGGGAGACCCCTGCAATAGAGCTGCCGCTCTCCCTCACTGCTCAGCCTATGCGAACACCCCAAAGGTGGATGGCCGCATATCCACGTTCCTCGGCTATCTATTACCTGAAGACCCTACAATAGTGAAGGGACACGACCACCGGCTCCCTACACTGACACGGAGGAAGTCAGGGTCACCTGGATCCAGAAAAGACAAAAACATAAATACATAAACAGCACTTATCTGAAGACGACTGACGACTGAGGACTGGGAACTGGGAACTGGGAACAGCATGCACACACACTCCAGGAAGTTGTATCAGCCGCACACTACTGCATTATGGGGAGGAACTTAAAGGGTAGCGATCAGTCTGACTGCATAACAGCTGAGATAGACTAACGAGATGAGAAACTAAACCAAAACAAAGAAATTCAAGGAGGAGGATCTGAGAAGCTCCTGTGAGCGCTTCTCAGCTGTCTGGCTGTGACAGACGGACTTCCATACAAATTCTATACTAGATATAAGGAGGATGTTTTTCCTAGATTGTTGGAGGTCCTTGCTGAGTCAGTTGGGGAAGGGAACCTCACCGGGTTCAATGATGGAAGCGATAATAATATTAATTCCAAAAAAAGGTAAGGACCCCACAGATATGGGATCCTATAGACCAATTTCGTTGTTGAACGCTGATGTAAAGCTCCTGGCGAGGATTTTGGCCACACGACTTTCCGGGGTAATCACCTCTGTTGTCCATCCGGACCAGAACGGTTTTATTCAAAATAAAGGTACACATCATAACCTTCACCGGCTTTTTGCTAACATACAGGCCCCTGGTGGGTCTTCTCGCTCCATCCTGTCTCTAGATGCCTCTAAGGCCTTTGACAGGGTGGAGTGGCGGTTTTTGTGGAGAGTTTTGGCGAGGATGGGTTTTGGAGAAAGATTTATAAACATGAACAAGACACTCTACAGATCCCCTACGGCCAGGCTGAGTCTCAATGGGAGTCTTACTTCAAGCATTGATCTAAATAGAGGTACCTGGCAGGGTTGCCCACTATCTCCACTCCTATTCGATATATATATTGAGCCCCTGGCCTTGGCTGTTAGGCAGGATCCTCAAATTAAAGGTTTTGGAATATTAGGAGAGGAAGATCGTATTTCTTTATACGCGGATGACGTTCTTTTTTTTGTAGATAACACAGAGATAACTGTCCCAAGAATTATTCATACTGTTAAACAATTTGGGGAGGTATCAGGCCTGGATATAAACTGGTGAAAGACCAGTTTGATGCCAATAGACTCAGTGTCTCAAGAGGAATCTTTGATAACCCAGTTAGATCTTGTTGATAACTTTCAATACTTGGGTATGACGATATCTCCCAAGGTTGAAGATTTGGTACATCTCAACCTGACCCCATTGATAACAAAAATGAGAGCAAAAATAGGGATCTGGCTGAGACTTCCCCTATCCGGAGCGGACCGGGTTTCACTCGTTAAAATGGTAATTCTACCCCAATTTCTCTATGTTCTTAGGAACTTACCTATCTGGATAGAGGATAAATATTTCAAATTAATGGAAAGAATAATTAATGATTTAAACTGGGGAAGAAAACGAGTGAGAATCAAATTAAAATACCTTTATAAGCCTTTGGAACATGGGGGTCTAAACCTCCCATGCTTTAAAGACTACTTCATTGCCGCCCAGTTATGGACGTGCAGCGAATGTTCAAATAGTACTTTCTTAAGTAGTCTAGTAAGAAGTTCTCCACATGATAATATATTTACGCTTTTGGAATCTGGGTTGTTGACTAATAGGGATTGGGGGCATAGAGGGACCATAAAACTCCTAATGAAAATATGGGCTGTTACTAGAGAATGGTTGGGGGTAAAAGGATCACTCACATTCACGCCCCTTTGGTACAACACTCACTTACAGGTATTAGATGGTATAGCAAAGGATCAATTCTGGCAAAAAAATGGGATTCTTTTTTTGGCACAGGTTGTTAAAAATGGAGAAATTAAGTCGTTTGTGGAACTATCACATAGTGTTGAGAATTTGTCGTGGTTTAGGTATTTTCAGCTTCGTTCGGCACTTTTTAGTTTGGATGATAAATCACTGCTAGAAATAGATAATTCCTCCGTGATAAATGAGAGGTTTGGGAAGGCACCAGTAAGAATGAAGATTTCAAATATATATAAATTATTAATTAACTCACGTTTTTTTGAGACACAATCACCTGGGCAAAAAGCTTGGGAGAGGGATTGCCCAAATATACAAAGTGTAGGTAGGGTGGGGGAGTATTTTTACTACCTCAGATGTACTTTCGCACAACTTCAACCACGTCCTAATACAGTTCAATATTTACCACAGATTATATGTTACCCCCACTTGGCTTAATAGGTGTGGAATAAGAGATTCCTCCAACTGTCCTCGATGTGATACTGCCGGCGCGGATTACATACATATGATCTGGGCATGCCCAGAACTCGGGGCATATTGGAGTGGTATCAATAAGTTCCTTATTTATAAATTAAAAACATGGATTCCTCTGTCTTGAACCACAATTGTTTTTACTGAGTGATCTCTTGATACTAACTGGTCATAAACCCCAAAAGATTCTACTAGGGAGAATACTACTATTGGCCAGGGTTCTGATTAGTCGGAGCTGGTTTGCACGGCAGGCCCCAGAAGTAAATAAATGGATAAATCTGGTTAATAAGGTGAAAAATTACGAACGGATTCTTTATAAGCAGAGGGGTGGAATTGAGAAATGGGCTAAGATATGGGACGGCTGGTAATTCTGATAGGACTGCACAATTTTAGTTTATCCTAATTATAGTGGGGGGTTTTTTTGCCCCTCCTCTCTCCTCCCTTTTCCAGGGGGGCTGTGGGGGGAGGCGGGGGCGCACGCATCATAGGCTGGGGGGGGGGGGTACAGGGGTTGGGGGGGAGGGAAAAAAAGGGTTGAAAATGTATACTAATTTCTAATTGTATTTTGTGTACTGTTTTGTATAAGCAATAAAGATGTTAAATTAAAAAAAAAAAAAAAAAACAGCGTTCACCTGAATGGGTAGTTCATGTGACATTTTTATTGAGCCAGTCTTTGTGGACATGATACCTAATATGTCTGTTTTATGTCTAAAATATTTTTTTTATTGTACATGCTTTTATAAGTAGTGATGGACGAACATCTGACGGGAAGGTTCGCGGACGCGATCAAATGTTCGTGAACCGCAAGTTCTCGGCGGGTCCCATTCATTTGAAAAGCAGGCGAACCTGAAAAACCTTCAGCTCATATTTGCAGCCAAGAAATAATTACTAGAAGTGCACAAATAGTCCCACAACATGGACAGTGACATACCAGATGTATTATTCGAATTTGCGATCTCCAGTCATTATTTTTTTCAATGCGAAATACCGGCAATATAATTTTCGCGCATGCGCAAATGCACTATGCAGTACCCAAAGCACTATAAAGAAAGTGTATTGGTATATAACACCCTGCTTCAATCTGTTTTTTGGGGGGGCGACTGGTATATCACACCAGTAGAAATTATTTGTTCCAATAACGCTTGTCCCTCTATATACCTGCAGTATCGCAGCAGAATCGCACACAACTGCCGAACAATACAAATGCTAACATAGAAAGTATATTATAACATTTTACATGGAAGGCAATCCATTAGAATATACATAAAGATAAAACGTAACCTTTAATAATGTTGCTAAGAGGGTCCATACACACGTCCATAAGTGTTTTGCGAATCCGCAAAACACGGACACTGCCAATGTGCATTCCGCAATTTGCGGACCGCACATCTCCGGCACTATAATAGAAAATGCCTAATCTTGTCTGCAATTGCGGACAAGAATTGGACATGTTCTATTTTTTTGAGGAAACGGAAGTGCGGATCCGCAAATGCGGATGCGGATCCGCAAATGCGGTTGCGGACAGCACATATCAGCCCCATTGAAAATAAATGGGGCTGCACCCGTTCCGCAAAATTTCGGAACGGATGTGGACCTATTTTGCAGACATGTGAATGGAAAAGATATCCCTCAAAATGAAAATAAATTTAATTATTAAAGTTAAGCAAAAAGCATAGATGTGATAGGCAATAACAAGTGCTCGGCGGCACAAAATCAGGTGCTCGGTGGCACAAAATCAGAAACCATATGTCCTACCACAATCCGGGGGATTCCAGTACACATCCATGAATCCCGGAGGGAAAGCAAAAAACATCTATTCCTGGGCTAGATAATGATGTGGGTGGGCAAAAAAAAAAAAAGAATATGGCAGGCGCGACTATCTCCATATGTTCGCATGTTCGGCGAATTGCGAACACGCAAAGTTCGCCGCGAAAGACCGCCGGAAGAACTGCAAGGCCATCTCTATTTATAATAAGAAAGTGCGTTTTTTACTTGAAACTTACATTTTTTTTATTTCTAAAAAACACTTTTTCACTTTTTTAAAACTTTTTATTTTTGTCCCACTGTGGGACTTCAACTTTTCAGGGTTTGATCCCTGTTTCAATGCAGTACAAGTAACTGTGTGTTGGATCTCTTAGGCTTCCATAGATGGCAGGCTCTGATGCCTGTGTAGGTAACAGCTGGGCCCGTGATGCTGATTGGGTGGGCACAGCTGCTGCACCTGCCCGATCAGAACACGTACATGTATATGGGGATGCGGCAAAAGACTAAATTCCCCCATGTACATGTACGTGAAAATGTGTGAAGGGGTTAATACAGGCATTCGCTAGGCACACACTAGTGGACAAAGATACAGTACAGACCAAAAGTTTGGACACACCTTCTCATTCAAAGAGTTTTCTTTATTTTCATGACTATGAATGTATCAAAACTATGAATTAACACATGTGGAATTATATACATAACAAACAAGTGTGAAACAACTGAAAATATGTCATATTCTAGGTTCTTCAAAGTAGCCACCTTTTGCTTTGATTACTGCTTTGCACACTCTTGGCATTCTCTTGATGAGCTTCAAGAGGTAGTCCCCTGAAATGGTCTTCCAACAGTCTTGAAGGAGTTCCCAGAGATGCTTAGCACTTATTGGCCCTTTTGCCTTCACTCTGCGGTCCAGCTCACCCCAAACCATCTCGATTGGGTTCAGGTCCGGTGACTGTGGAGGCCAGGTCATCTGGCGCAGCACCCCATCACTCTCCTTCATGGTCAAATAGCCCTTACTTTCAAAGTTTTCCCAATTTTTCGGCTGACTGACTGACCTTTATTTCTTAAAGTAATGATGGCCACTCGTTTTTCTTTACTTAGCTGCTTTTTTCTTGCCATAATACAAATTCATATTAAGACACGCTTTTTTTGAGATAGTGGAGATACATCTGTTGGTAACCAAACAGACAAAAGGGAACAATTGAGGAAGGGACAAAATCGAGTCCTCAGGGGAACCCTCCAACTCCACATATTATTATATCTTGGTGACTCCTTCCTGTAACTCACTAATCTTTGGGCACAACAACAAACCATGGAATAAGTTAATCTTGGTCTCCTGGTCAACCTATCTGGTTTGTCAAGGTGTGGTAAATTAAACCCATGGATGATTCTATGTTGGATATCACTCCATGCTTCATTTATAGTATGTTTACGTACAAACTGCCAACCCTTCTTAATTTTAAGATCTAACTCAGTATCATTCAATTGGGTGGAGCAACTGTCACCAAAATATGACATTGTACACCACTTACATGGCTCTCTAGCACACCTATCCATGATTCAAATTAGAGTTGTTGCGATACCAAATTTTTGATTCGGTTTCGATACCATGAAAAAGTATTGCGATACTCGATACCATTCGATACCACGCGAAAAAAATAAACAAAAAAAGCCACGTGCATTCCTCATTTTTAAAAATGGCGAATCGCGCAGTTTTTATTTTATTTTTTCTGTTCCGGCATTCACCACCTAGATTTTTTTTTTATATTTTAATAGTTTGGACTTTTCTGACGTGGCGATGTAATATGTTTATTTATATATTTTATATGTGAAATTGGGAAAAGGGGGGTGATTTATACTTCATATTTTAGTGTTTTTTTTTTTTCACTTTTTATTTAATAACTATTTCCCCCCTTAGGGGCTAGAACCTGGGATCTTTCATCCCTTTTCCTATTCACCCTGATAGATCTCTATCAGGGTGAATAGGACTCCACACTGTCCCTGCTGCTCTGTGCTTTGTGCACACAGCATCAGGGATGTTACCATGGCAACCAGGTCTTCTGTAGCGTCCTGGCTGCCATGGTAACCGATCGGAGCCCCAGGCTTACACAGCTGGGGCTCCGATCAGAAGCTGCCACTGCACCACCAATGAGGGGGAGTGGAGAGGTCCCTGTGGCCACTGCCACCAATGATTTTAATACTGGAGGGTTGAGAGGGGCCGGCGCACTGTGCCACCAATGATTTTAATGGGATGGGGGGATTGAGGGGGGGGGCACACTGCACCACCAATGATTTTACCCCTTTATACAGGAGGCGGGTACTAGCAGATCAGCGGCAGTTAACTGCCGCTGATCGCAGCTCCCTGTCAGGGGCAGGGTGCCGGCAATGCGATTCTGCTGCCGGCACCCGCCTCCTGTATGTGTTAAAGACTGACTACTGTATATGAGTCCAGACTTTCACTATTAGGCCACACAGAGCGGCGCCCAGCGATGTCTCAGCACTCACCATTTAGTCCTGGGCGCCGCTCCGTTCGCCCGCAGTGCCCCATTACTGTCTCCTCTCCTGCTCCACATGCTGCTGATTACTATCGGAGCGATGGGAGGAGACATCAGCTTCACTAGTGGGCGTTCCTTCTCCCTGGCTGTAGCGCTGTCCAATCGCAGCGCAGGGAAAAGGAACGCCCACTAGTGAAGCTGATGTCTCCTCCCATCGCTCCGATAGTAATCCTATCATTGGTGGCGCAGTGCGCCCGCCCCTCCTCCGCCCCTCTCTTCTCATTGCCGCCCCTCCTCCACCCCCTCTCTTCTCATTGCCGCCCCTACTCCGCCCCTCTCTTCTCATTGCCGCCCCTCCTCCGCCCCTCTCTTCTCATTGGTGGCAGCGGCAGCAGCACAGGGGGAGGGAGGACAGCTTCCTTCTCCCCGTGCTGCTGAGAGAGAACATGAGCGCGCCGATAGCAGCGCGCTCATGTTCAGAGATACTAGACTGCGCAGAAGCGCAGCCCAGTATCGAAAAAACGGAAATCCCGGTATCGTATCGAAACCGGGACAAAAGTATCGATTGGGTATCGAAATTTCGATACCCGCAACAACCCTAATTCAAATGGTACCTTTGTAATTTTCTTCTGAGTTTCACCAGCAGGAAAAACGCACTTTAATCCATATGCAAATGAGGGCTCGGAAGTGCCCAGGGGTGGCGTTCTGTGTGTAGGTGCCCAGGCTGCTCTGCCTTCTTTTTACATTACTCCTCCCCAGCCTCTTCCTTGACCCGCCCTGCAAGTCCCTTGCGTCATCCACAGGACCAGCCGATATACCGTGCGTGCGCAGTACAAGGGACTTGCAGGGTGGGCCAAGGAAGATTCTGGAGTAATGTAAAAAGAAGGCAGAGCAGCCTGGGCACCTACACACAGAACGCCGCCCCTGGGCACTTGCGAGACCTCATTTGCATATGGATTAAAGTGCGTTTTTCCTGCTGGTGAAACTCAGAAGAAAATTATAAAGGTATCATTTGAATCATGGATAGGGGTGCTAGAGAGCCATGTAAGTGGTGTATAACATCATATTTTAGTGACAGACTCCCTTTAACTGTATGTATTTTTGTCTCATCTGAAAGTAAATGGAAGTCACTGATACGTTACGACCCCGTACTACCTAAATTTTATGTAAAGTATTGGGAACCACCTCCCTGTTTACCTCTCGTAAAGCCGACATAAAAACAGCTTTGACCTGGTCATACTGTATAATCTGAAAATGGCTTAAAGAATATTTAACAATCAAGGCTTCTCTAGAAAGCCACCTTGGCTCAGAATCATGTAGCAAGTACTTAACCTTAGAGAAACCCTTGGATTTCTACGCCCCGAACAAATTATTAGTGCGTCCCTGTGGGAATTCCAGGTGATCCCACAATGGGAGATGTCTTGAGATCCTATAAGATAATTCATACATCCACATTGCTTTATCTAACGAGGAATGTATTATAACCTTTTGTGTAGAGGAGCTACTAGGGGCAAGGGAGTGCAAAAAACTGTTTCCAGAGAGTCGCATAATGGCTGGTAGTAATGGACGAACATCGTCCGTGACGATTCGCGAACGCGATCAAATGTTCGTGAGCCGCAAATTTGCGGCGGGCCCCATTCAGTTTAATGGCAGGCGAACCTGAAAAACCTTCAGGTCATATTTGAAGCCGCCAAATACTTACTAGAAGTGCACAAATCGTCCCACAACATGGACAGTGACATACCAGAGGGGGATCAGTGGCAAAAATTCCCACAAAAAATATTTATTTTAATCAGGGGCCATTTTTATGCATCTTAAAGGGAAACTCTCAAAAATGTGCCCTGCTGGAGCCTAGAACATGTTTATTTTAGGCCACGGAAGTACAGGCCCCAAACATTAGGCATTCACTGGACAGAAAACATCAAGTGATTATGTGGCTGGAGGTATATTAGACGGTCATTGGATATCAATTTTACTGCAGGCCAGTGGAGTACAGGAACCAAAAATTATTCATTCACCATACAGAAAAGAACAATTGATAATGTGGCTGGAGGTACATTAGGCGGTCACTGTATAACAATTTTACTGTTGGCCAGTTAGATTAAAGGCCCCTAAAATTATGCATTCACCGTACATAAAAGATCAAGTGATTATGTGGCTGGAGGTATATTAGACGGTCAATGGATATCTATTTTACTGCAGGTCAGTGGACTAAAGGCCCCAAACATTATTAATTCACCGTACAGAAAAGAACAATTGATAATGTGGCTGGAGGTACATTAGGTGGTCACTGTAAATTTTTTTACTGTTGGCCAGTTAGATTACAGGCCCCAAAAATTATGCATTCACCGTACATAAAAGATCAAGTGATTATGTGGCTGGAGGTATATTAGACGGTCATTGGATATCAATTTTACTGCAGGCCAGTGGAGTACAGGCCCCAAACATTAGGCATTCACCGTACAGAAAAGATCAAGTGATTATGTGGCTGGAGGTACATTAGGCGGTCACCGTATAACAATTTTACTGTTGTCCAGTTAGATTAACGGCCCCAAAAATTATGCATTCAACATAGAGAAAAGATCAAGTCATTATGTGGCTGGAGGTATATTAGACGGTCATTGGATATCAATTTTGCTGCAGGCCAGTACAAATACATGTGAAATACATATGTTTAAAAGAACTAAAAATATAAAATTGGATAAAAAACCATGGCTAATGAAATCCCCTCTCTTGAAAAAACCCCAATGGTAGGACTGTAGGTGAAATTCAATTAAACATGGTCATCACAGGTGTTAAATTCCTCTGAGATCCATGTCTCATTCATTTAAAAAAATGTGAGGTAGTCCACACTGTCGTGAGATAGGCGAGTGCGCTTATCGGTCACGATCCCCCCTGCTGCGCTGAACGTTCCTTTCGTACAAGACACTCGACGAGGGGCAAGCCAAGAGTTCCATGGCAAATTGTGCCAGGTCTGGCCACAGGTCAAGCCTGCACACCCAGGAGTCAAGGGGTTCCTCGCTTCTCAGAGAGTCCACATGAGCCGTTAACCCGATGTAAATCGGACACCTGTTGGTCTAAGCGTTCCCTGAGGCTGGATCCAGAGGGCGGTTGTCGATGGGTTGGTTGGAAGAATGATCTCATATCCGAAGTGACCAACACATCTTCAAACCGCCCTCTTCTTGCATGTGCGGTAAGATTGATACCCGCAACTGTTTCTCTGTGGGTGGAAATTCCTCTGCCAGCGCCCGCAACAGCAGAATGCAGCATCTCTCTAAGCAAAGCCTGTAAATGCTGCATTCTGACAGCCCTCTGTGATGCTGGTAACATGTCCACCATTTTGTGCTTGTACCGGAGGTCTAAGTACGTTGCCACCCAATACTGGTCCTTGCCCTTTATGTTTTTTATACAGGGGTCTCTCTTCAAACACTGGAGCATTTGCACTAAATTGGAAGCGGTGGAGCGGCCTGGCTCCTGCTCATCGCCCAGGAGAATGTCGTCCTCGTTCTCCTCCCCCCATCCACGGACAACACTAGGGATCCCAGAAAAGTTTAAGGCCTGCTCTTCTTGCTCCTCCTCCTACTCCTCCCCCCAGGCACCATCCTCCTCTGACTCCTCTTCAGACTCCTGCTAAATTGTCTCAGATGGAGTAGTTCCCCCTGGGAATTCATTCAGCATTGCGACTTCCTCATCTTCCTGCTCCTGCTCCTCGACGGCTTGATCAATGACACGACGCAATGCACACTCCAGAAAGAAGGCATAAGGTATGATGTCACTGATGGTGCCCTGGCTGCGACTGACCAGTTTGGTGATCTAATCAAATGGCCGCAGAAGTCTGCATGTGTCGCGCATGAGCAGCCACTGGCGCGATGAAAAAAACCAAGCTCCCAGAACCTGTCCTGCCGCAGAATTCATACAGGTAGTCGTTAACGTTTCTGCTGGAGCAGCCTATCAAGTGTATACAAGGTGGAGTTCCAGCACGTCGGGCAGTCACTAATCAGACGTCTGACAGGCAAATGGTGTCGCCGCTGAATGACAGCAAGGTGAGCCATGGCCGTGTAAGATCTTCTAAAATGGCCAGAGATTTTCCTGGCCTGCCGCAAGACGTCCTGGACCCCGGGGGATTTGGCAACGAATTGCTGCACGACCAAGTTCAGGATGTGTGCCATGCACAGTGTGTGTCATTTTGCCCTGTTTGAGCGCACTCAGCAGATTGGCACCGTTGTCACACACCACTTTACCAACTGTCAAATTGAGCGGGGTTAGCCACTGATTGGCCTGTGATCACAGAGCTGAAAGTAGTGCAGGACCGGTGTGGCTCTTGGCTTCCAGGCACAACAGCCGCGACACAGCATGGCAACGACTCACCTGGCACGTCGAATAGGTTCTGGGGAGTTGGGGTGGGTGCAGTAGAAAAGGCGGTAGCAGTGGAAAAGGAGGAGTCAGCCGAGAAGGAGACGGAGGATGGAGTAGGAGTAGGAGAAGAAGAGGCAGGCCTGCATGCAATCCATGGCGGTAACACCAAATCCACACTGGTGCCACGGGTTGCATGCTTGTGGCAGGTGCTGCACTATGAATTGCCTTTGCGCTGTGGCATTAGAAGAATTTTGATCTCTCTGACTTTTTAGTCTAACCAGACTGTCTATTACTCTGTAATTCCTCTAGCGCCGTTCTGTTGGCTGTTTCACAGGTAGGTATGCAATCTCGATCTAGAGGTATATCGTCTTTTGTATAAGCTGGAGGTAGATCTAATGTAAAGTTTGATTGAAGTCCTCTAACTCTCAGTCCTTTGACTCTTTGACTGTTCACTAATGTGTCTCTTCCCGTCATTGTGGTGAGTTTGAGCTTCACTGGCTTTGTAGCCACTTGTAATTTTTTGCTAATTTCTTGATAAATGAAGGCGACGTCACTCTGGGCATCCATTAGCGCATAGGAGTATACCTTCTTGTTCCTTCTTTTAGGATTTGAAATGCACACTGGTACAACCATTGATGTGCCGTTGCTTTCCCCTTCCCTCACTCTGCAAGAGAATACCAATACTTTCCTTCCTCAGTATCTTTAGGTATTGAGGATTTATCTTTCTTTGGACATTCTTCATGTAGTGGTGTAGGATGGTGTCCTTTACAAATGCTGCATGTGGCCTTTTTCTTACACTCCTTAGTAACATGGCCCTTTCTTAGACATCCACAACACAGTTGGTTATCAAGTACAAATTTCTTCTTTTCTTCTGGGGACTTCTCCTTCAATTGTTGGCACTTGTGTATGGAGTGGTTCTCTCCACAGAACATACATTTGAAGGTAGTCTGAAGATTTGTTGATTCTGTCTTTCTACTGATCCCAGTAGTAACTTTGAATTTGCTCTCGTAGGTATCTGGAACTTTAGCTGCTGTGTTGGTTGCAAAACTAGTTGCTCTTGCACATCTTATCTCTATTGCAGGCCTTTCTTCTAAGGATTTCAAGACGTAAAATGATGTTACTGGATTATATGCTATCCGTGCTTCCTTATTGACAAACTCAAAGAGCTCTTTAAAACTTGGGAAGTTCTTGCCTAGATCTAACTGTTTAGTCACATAGCGATTCCATAAAGAAGCCACTTCTTCAGGCAGCTTGGCTAGCATCCTGTGGTTTTCTAGATAGTCGTTCAGTACTTGTAGACCTTGAACATGTAGGATGGCATTGCTGCATGCTTGCAGGAAGTCACCATACTCTTGGAGTTTGAAGTGTTCTTTAGGACCTATTTAGGACAGTTATTCAATTTCTCTCTAAAAGCTCTTTGTACTAAGAAAGGATGACAACATCTTGCATTTAATTTTTCCCAAGCTTGCTTGTAGGTTTCTTCGTCTTTTCTATGGAAGTTACCTTCAAGAACTTTCTTTACTTCTCCACCAACATATCTCTGAAGGTAGAATAACGTGTCAACTGGACTGAAGCAAAAAATGATCATTTCAAAACTTGCCTTCCAGTCTATGAACTTCAGTATGTCTCCTGAAAAAACAGTAGGTTCCGGAACGGGAAGTCTAGCTAGGACTGTTCTCTTTGGTCTTGATGGAACAATGGTTGTAACATTCTCCTGAGCATTGCCATGGCATTTAGGAATAGAATCATCTGGTTCTATTTTCTCACTTAGTTCTAAATTAGGTGAGTCCCTTTTTTCTTCTTTTCTGGTAGAGATAGAGGGTAAATCCACACACCATTTTCTTAACACTGGGCTAGGCCTCTCTTTGTTTTTCTGAGCAGGGATGGAAGGATAGTGACTTATTTCCTCACTAAGTTCTGGAGATTTCCTTCCATTCTCCTGGGAGTATGTAGGAAAGTAGGAGTCTGCTTCTCCACTTAGTACAGATTTGAACCTATGACTACTCTGATTCATATCCTCTTTGTGTACTCTAAGTCTGGCTTCTATGATCTTAACTTCTTTTTGCCTTTCCAGACTTTTAAATTCAGCTTCCATTTGATGGCGCTGTGCCTCCATTTCAGATTCCATTTGATGGTGCTTTGCTTCCATTTGACAGCGCTGTGCCTTGATGGCAGCTTCCATTTCAATTTCCTCTCTCTTGACAGCAAATTGTTCAGCTAATTCCTTTCTTTTGGCTGAAGTATTTGAGGACTCTGATATATGGGTGGCACTTCTGCTGGCAAAGGAAGTCACATTTGAGATTGCGGTTCCCCCTAAAGACCTTGCATATAGTCTCTCATAAAAAGCTCATTCATTTTACTCCTTGCTTTAACTTCATCATAATTAGCTGCAGATGAAAGTTCTCTCATGAGCTTTACTAAATCTTTAGTGAAAGCAGTACATGTGTTTATGTTCCTTACAATATCCTGGGAAGTTGTCGTAAACGACCGCAGGTTGACATATGTTGCCATAAGCTCTGATTCAGATTCTTCTACCGTCTCTACCATATGACTCAAGTTCCCTTTTATACTTTCTTGCTTTAGTTTTTTCCGAATGTCTATAATGTAAAATTTCCACTTGTCATACATTCTGGCGAACTTTTTTCCTTTCAGTGCTACTCCAAATTTTCCAGCATCTTTGGGGTCGGTTTTCTGGCACGTGATGAATGTCTTAGTTCATCTGCATGGGCTATATTTGTTTGAGGCAAGACTAATGCTGTATCAGACTCTTTTACCTGAGACAGGTTCTCTTGCTCTTCAACTTCTACTCTATCTTTGCATCCTCTAACAGTGGCATGGTAATACTAGGCTCAGACATTTTACTTTAAATGCTATAACAATCAATACGAATATTAAAGGACCTTTCACTTTAAATGCAATATTGACATATGCAGAAATAAATGACTTTCACTTTAAATGCAATACTGACAAAATGCAGAAATAAATGACTTTCACTTTAAATGCAATAGCAATAGATGCAGGCAATAGATGACTTTCACTTTAAATACTTTAGAGTCCATATACTACAAATTGTCCTTTGGTTTTACTTTAAAGTCTCTTATTTCTGAACACAAAAAATGCCTCTTTATTCCAAAGCCTATATGCAATGATAAGTAATAAAAGGAAAGCTCTGACCTTATTCTGAAGAGCAGGAACAAATGTCAGTCTAAGACGTGTCTTTTCTTGATATGATGCGATGCTCTGTGCAGACTTGCAATGTTCTGTGCTGACTTGCGATTCTTTGTGCTGACTTGCGATGCGCTGGCTTGGATACGCTGCTGCAGGCTTTGGGCCTAGTGGTGGGAAACTAGCTGACTGCAGTACATGGCATCTCCGTGGATAGCGTTGCGGGCACTCTAGCTCTGGACTTTGGCCTCCCACCATACTTCTCTCTCTAGGGATTGCAGGATGGTTGGCGCTCTTTCTCTGACTATTTTGCTTTGCCATTCTGCCACTTTAAGAGTCAGCTACAGTTTGTCTAATGCACACGTTCTATGGACTCTACGGTAGCTCCGCTGAGGTGTCTTTGCTTGTTCACTCAGGGAACAGTTGCTGTGTGGCGGTATATGCTGGCCCTCTGCTGCTCTAATACGCTCTTTACTGTGCAAGTTGAGGAGCGCTATCACCGCCCTCTGAGGGTAAATATTTCCACTGTGGCAGGCGCAGCACTATAAAGTGCTTTTGCGCTGTGGCATTAGAAGAATTTTGATATCGCTGACTTTTTTGTCTAACCAGACTGTCTATTACTCTGTAATTCCTCTAGCGCCGTTCTATGGAAACAGTAAGTTTAAAGAGCACACCCAAAAAGCTAAAATTCAGACAGTCTCTGATCTCTGTGGTTACTTATCGGTGCTGCAGATCCACCAAGCAACGTGGGTAAAGTTTGCTTCACAGTCAAAAGTTCCAAAAGATGATGATCGCGCTGCCTATAAGTGTAGGATTCCACTCCCAGATTCTTATCCCAAATGCGCAGTTGTTTCACCATGTAGCCAAACAATCGGATTCCAGAGGCTGGTGCACTCACATACACCCGCACCCTAGAGAGAAGTTATAACACAATAGTGAAGTTCCACCAGGTGATTCCGCTAAAAGCAATTTATTCTACTTACAAA
Organism: Bufo bufo; assembly: GCF_905171765.1. Lineage (NCBI taxonomy): Eukaryota > Metazoa > Chordata > Amphibia > Anura > Bufonidae > Bufo > Bufo bufo. The sequence continues at coordinate 184,628,154 of NC_053394.1, read as the reverse complement.
ATAGACATAAAAATTCAGCCTTCTGAAATCAAAGTGTTCTCATCACAAAAGTCCACCCGACCCAGGTTTCGCCAGTCCAGCTTCGTCAGGGGAGATTGTATCCTCCCTCACAGGTGCGGTATTTATTAGTCCTAGGTCACCACCCATCTATGCAAAAACCTTTTTGCTCTTCTGAGATACACATCAAAACTCCACAATCTTGCTTCAAACAATAAATAAACATTGGTTCCTAAAATCCACAAATGCTAGCGGTATTTTGACATATAGAACTAGCTACTTCACTGCTTCCCAGAGCGTTACACCTTTCCAATCGCCCTCCCCTTTCCATCATAGAAAGGTCACGCTCCGATCACATGGTCCCCTAGAGCCAATCACAATCCACTATATTCTATTCATTCATAACTAACATATTCTTTAGCAGGTACCCAATGACAGCGGCAACACACCACCCCAGACTTACACCTCTTCTTCCTCATTCTACCAAGCACGGCTTAAGATCAAACTCAACATTTAACCCTGCTGGTTTCAGGGTCCCCAATCTATATATCCAGCCAACTTCCTTACGGTTGATATTAGCAACAGGATCCCCCCCCCCCCCCCGCCAATTCCTCTCCACTTTTTCCAAACCACTAAACTTCAAACCTGCCGGATTTACAATGTTTAGATTTTTGCCTCAGTAGGAACTATTTCTGGTTTGATGGTGCATTTTATCTCCAGCTGACGGGACGGCGATGGGGGCGAAGTGCGCCCCCAGTTTCACCAATCTATATATGGCTGCCTGGGAGAAGCTAGCGATTGATCCCCTTCTAAAGAAAGTCCAGGAGGGTGGCACATTGATATTGTGGAAGCGCTTTATCGACGATTGTCTAATTATGTGGGAAGGTGAACGTTGCGGTTTGGAAAAATTTATGGACAGTTTAAACCAGAACACATTTAATCTGAAATTTACTAGTGAAATGAGCTCCATTAGCATTCATTTTTTGGATTTGACCATTTTTTTGGAGGACGGTCGGCTGAAGACAAAAACATACTTCAAACCAACAGATGTGAATGGATACATCGATATGCAGAGCTGCCACCATGCCCCTTGGAAACAAAACATTCCTAAGGGGCAATTCATACGTGTTCGGCGTAACTGTACTGAGGTTAGAGATTACAGAGAACAAAGTAAGGTGTTCAGAAGAGGTTTGAGGAGAAGGGATATAATCCTGAAGCTTTGGAGAAGGTCAGGAGAGAGGTGGAAGAATGGGAAGGGGGGTTAAATAAAAATAGAAATAAAAATAAGGAAGTAGATAAGGAGAACAAAATGTATGATTTCAAATTTACTTTCCTCACCTAGTATAACACGCAAGTAGGACCACTGAAAAATTATTTGCAGAAAAAAACTGGTTCATTTAAAAAAATGACCCAGTGTTGGGACAAGTTATCCCCGAGCGGTCGAGAGTCTTGTTTAAAAGAGCACCTAATTTGCGAGACGCATTAGTACATAGCTGTTTAGTGAAAAATAAAAAGCAAGGTAGGGAGCAGTTCACTTGGTGCAACCTCTGCAGTGCTTTCAGAAACCGCACTAGGGAGGACAAGAAGAGAAAGAACCAGCAGGAAGTTAAATCAAAGGGAGGACAGGTACATAAAATAAAAGGGGAAATATCGTGTGAGATGATGGGGGTTATCTACATGCTGGAGTGCCCTTGTGGGCTCCAGTATGTGGGTAGAACCCTACGTAAACTGAAGACCCGACTGCAGGAGCATATAGGGAATATCAGGAAGGGTAAAGAGGATCACAGTGTTCCACTACACTTCAAGATTATGCACGGAAAAAATCCGGCCGGTTTGAAGTTTAGTGGTTTGGAAAAAGTGGAGAGGAATTGGCGAGGGGGGAATCCTGTTGCTAATATCAACCGTTATGAAGTTGGCTGGATATATAGATTGGGGACCCTGAAACCAGCAGGGTTAAATGTTGAGTTTGATCTTAAGCTGTGCTTGATGGAATGAGGAAGAAGAGGTGTAAGTGGGGGGTGGTGTGTTGCCACTGTCATTGGATACCTGCTAAAGAATATTAGTTATGAATGAATAGAATATAGTGGGTTGTGATTGGCTCTAGGGGACCATGTGATCGGAGCGTGACCATGTGACCTTTCCATGAATGGAAAGGGGAGGGTGATTGGAAATGTGTGAATTTAACGCTCTGGGAAGCAGTAAAGTAGCTAGGTCTTTATGTCAAAATACCGCTAGCATTTGTGAATTTTAGTAACCAATGTTTATTTATTGTTTGAAGCAAGATTGTGGAGTTTTGATGTGTACCTCAGAAGAGCAAAAAGGTTTTTGCATAGATGGGCGGTCCATGGACCTAAGACTAATAAATACTGCACCTGTGAGGGAGGATACCATCGCCCCTGACGAAACTGGACTGGCGAAACCCGGGTCGGGTGGACTTTTGTGATGATTTTAGAAGGTTGAATTTTTATGTCTATTTTGTAAGTAGAATAAATTGCTTTTAGCGGAATCACCTGGTGGAACTTCACTATTGTGTTATAACTTCTCTCTAGGGTGCGGGTGTACATGAGTGCACCAGCCTCTGGAATCCGATTGTTTGGCTACAAGGTGAAACAACTGAGCATTTGGGATAAGAATCTGGGAGTGGAATCCTAAACTCATAGGCAGCGCGATCATCATCTTTTGGAATTAAAGAGCACACCAAATGCTTGAAATAACTTCTTTATTAACTTCAGCTTTTCTTCATATAACACTGACGCTTCCACAGCAGATAGTCCATGTACAAAACAAGCGTTGAATAAAGTATCACAAAATGCCTGTATGCATAAGATGGTGGTTCAACTGTTCAATCTTGTCATTCAACATAAAATGAATATATTTCTCTCTTGAGTATCTGTACTCTCACTTTAAGTTGTTTAAGCACTTTATGATCTCTCTGAAAGGTATATCTGAGGTCTAACTAATAGTTCCACTTGCTGAATTTGGTCGCAATTTGCATTATGCAGTTAGCAGTAACTATTTGCAGATTGGTTGAGTATGATCTGGTATGGTTGTATGCGATTTGGATTGCAATATGGAATTTTTATTTGGATTGTGAACTTTGTAGTTTGCAATTGGTGGAACTGTAAGTAAACACATATATAACTGGTTCAGTATACAGTTCTAATCACTATATTAACAGTAAGAACATAACTGTTTTAAATACCTATTTTGGCCTCTCTGCTTCCATAAAACACAGCTCTTAGTGGAGTGTGTATCTGTTCAGCTCCTCTCTCTGGTGAATAATGATTCCAGCAGACCCTGCAAGGGGGATTTCCCACACAAGCTTTGTGTGAGGCTGGCTGTGATTGGTCAAGACTCCTGCCCAGCAACAACAGTTTAACTCTATGATTTGTTTCTGCTGTGTCATTGAGCTTTCCTCGCATCCATATAATGAATCTTAAAGGCATATTATCTTTTCTGCTTCTGTGAACACAATATATAACAGTTATATGACATCCAAACATGAAGTCACTTTAAATAACTCTGATTTTGTCTTTAACACACAAACATAGTAACTGTATTAAGGTTATTGGCAGGTCTAGCTGTATAACATATAAGCTATATTAGCAACCTAGGACAATTCTTAGCTAGCCAGCTACAATGCTTGACAGCCGTCAGAAGGTTCACCCAGTGGGCAGTAAAAGTTATGTACCTTCCCTGCCCGTGTTTGCTAGACCACGTGTCTGTGGTCAGATGTATCTTGGCACCGACACTGTGTGCCAGACATTAGAGGTGTACGAACCCGAACTGTAAAGTTTGGGTTCGTACCGCACTTTAGGATTTTTGAACCCCGGACCGAACCCGAACTTTTCAGTAAAAGTTTGGGTTCGAGTTCGGTGTTCGGCAAGTTAATGGCGCTTTTTGAAAGGCTGCAGAGCAGCCAATCAACAATCGTTTAACTTTTGTGCCCTTAGAAGCCATCACAGCCATGCCTACTAATGGCATGGCTGTGATTAGCCAGTGCAGCATGTGCAAATTCTACAACACACTTTTTCTTTTGTGTGGCTCCAAATCAGTTAGGATTATAAGTATGAGCTCATACAGCTTTCTCAATGAGACCAATACAGGCTGGTATCATGGAAAATATGCAGTCCTTTATTACAGTTACATACACTTATATAGGCAATATGAGGTAGACAAAAGGGTGGTCCTAGATGAAAGTTTATTGGCTCTGTGACAAAAAGGGAGTAGTTTACTAACTTTATTCCTGAGTTTGATTGGCACATTCCTTAATGATCTAATAACAAAGAAAATGTACACGAGGCACTTAATTGATTTCTGCCATCTAGTGGAGAATAATGTGTACTATAGCAGAGAGAGAAAGAAATTAAATCCTGTCTCTCACAAATCCCTCCTTTTTGCGGTAAATAGATACAAGATGAATAAGCAATGTGAGGTACTCTCCCAACGCCCTAAACGGCGAAGAGCTGGACTTTCCTTATTGCTTCACCAGGTCCCTTTCGGGTTTGCTTTCATCTGATTCTATTTATTCCGCAACTATCAACAAGATTTTATTTGTTTTAGGAAGGAATCGCGTTCCTCAAAGAGGTTCTCAAAATAATCTTTAGGTTTGTCAGTGTCACAATGCATGTACATGGTGGTTGCAGGTAAGGTTGAATTGAACATTTTAAAAACTATTTTTCTAAAACAAGGAATCACACAACACCCTATTAATGCCAATACCAAAAATACAACCACCAGTGTCATGAACAGATTGGCTAACACACTAGACCAGTTCCCAAACCACTGTTCTAGCCATGAAGTAAATGGGTTGTTGATTCCAGAGTTTTCCTCTAGTTCATTTGATAAAGCAGTCAGTCCTTTCAAAGCCTTTGTGATGCTTCCGTCAGGGGCAATGTTGTTCAGAATAAAGGTGCAGCAGGAACTTCCGATCATCTTGCAGGCGCCTCCTTTTTCCGCTAGGATCATGTCGAGGGCCAGTCGATTCTGTAACGCCATCACTGATGAAGAGCTCAGTTGTTCCGCTATTCCTTTTACTGCATCTTGGGTATAATTTACGAATCTCTGTTGATTATAGTACAAATAGTTAATCCAGCCTACATTTTTATTTACGCCAATTATGGGAAATATTGATTCGAAACCAGCAGCTATCTGGTTTCTAGCCTTGAATTCATCAGGAACTCCTCTAGGGACTCCTATAGCATCTATGTATACATGAGAATCAAAAGATGTAGGGAGTGACCTCCTTAGCCGTGACTGGACACTGGTTTGCTTATTGACTTGATCCCACTCAAGAGTCGAAAATAGAACAAATGGCATCAGCACCTTAATCAAGGTACATTGGCCAATCCATTCCATTCGTATCCTGGGTCGGAGCTTCATGTCTCCATACAACCACCAGATATCCGAATGTTGATAATCTTGGTGGACAAACCATTTGTCAGGGTAAGCATCAGAGTCACTACTTGTCTCATTTAAATAGATGTTATAGGAACAATATCCTGGAGGGAAAACACCAATGTCTTTGCCTGTACCGTTACGATTGAAACAGGTATAATTTCCAGGGTATGGCGTTATACCGAAACCCATATGATCTTTATCATGAACAATAGGATAAAGTAATTCTAATGTTCTGCAGCGGGAGGTGTCATTACTGGGAATGGTTTCAGTGTACATCTTAAGGATGCACTTTAAACCCTCAGGATCGGTAACCTCATTCAAAGGGAAAGGTACCGTACCCAAATGAGGTCGAGCTGCAGCACATGATATGCAGTTGGATCGCTTCTGAGAAAGAACCGTATAGCGGATCCACTCTAGCCATACATTTGTGTCTGAAAACCCTGTCTCTAAGGCCATTTTGTCAATCATGGGTGAAGCTGTAGGAGATACAATTGCAATTACACTCTGATTCCCTTGTATTAGTATTGCTCTAAATACGGAATCTGGGACTTGATCTGACTGTGCATTTTCCCCAGTACAATATAAAATGAACAGTAAGACATGCAAAAATATTACAGCCCTTGCAGTCATTCCAGCACTTGAGGTTCTGGTACTTTTTTGCAGTGAGATGCGTGGACCCAACTAGGCTTTCCTTCCAACTTGACAGCAGTGGCGGTGGTTAACAGTACTTGATGTGGACCCTCAAATCGTGGTTCTAGGACTTTCCGCACGTGTCGTTTCACCACTACCCAATCTCCTGGTTGTAGAGAATGAGTTGCCTCTATGCTGTCTGGATCTGGAAGAGAAGCAAAAACTTGGGAATACACATTAGACAGTCTGTTTGTAAGACAGATAACGTACTTTGAAAGACTATTATGCTGCATCTGGAGTTGTTGTGGAAAATAGAGTCCTAATCTAGGGGCATTCCCAAAGAGTACTTCATATGGACTCAGGCCTGTCTTCCGGTTAGGTGTATACCGGATGGAGAAAAGTGCCAAGAGTAGACACTCTGTCCATGGCTTATTCAGTTCAGCCATGGCCTTCTGTATTTTTGATTTAATTGTGCCGTTGAGTCGCTCTACTCTACCGCTGCTTTGTGGGTGATACGCAGTATGGAAGGCTTGTTCACCTCCCCTGTAAAGTGAGAACCTCGGTCACTCTCAATTGTCTCTGGGACCCCATACCGGCAAACTATCTCATTCAGAAGTTTCTTGGCTGTGTTTTGTGCAGTGGCTTTGGCCACAGGATAGGCTTCTGGCCACCGTTAAAACAGATCTACACATACCAAGACGTATTCTAGGGTCCCCACTTTGGGTAATTGGATGTAATCTATTTGCAGTCTTTGGAAGGGCAAATCGGGCCTCAAAGGTGCTTTTACCGTCCTTCCTATGTTGTGATGTGCGCAAATCATACAAGCCTGAGTGAATTTGGCTGCAGCTACACTGAATCCTGGGGCATACCAGTGATTATTAACAAGAGCAGTCATGGCAGTTTTGGACAGGTGAGTATTCCCATGAGTGGCCTGGGCTGTGACTGGGAACAAGGCACGGGGCAAACACAGCTTTCCTCTAAGTTCCAATGTTCCTTTTGGGGTCATCACAGCTCCTTTCTCTAGCCATACTGCTTTTTCCTCTTTGGTTGCTTGAGACTGTAAGGTTTTAAATGTTTCATAGTTGACTGGCAGGAAAATTTGCTCTTGTACTGCTGCTATCCCTACAGGATCATCTTTGGGTTTCTGTGCAGCAGCTTTTGCTGCCAGATCAGCTCGATGATTTCCCCAAGCTTCAAGGGTTTTTCCTGACGAATGGCCTTTCATTTTCATAATGGCCACCCTCGTTGGCAACAGCAGAGCGTCCATTAGGGCTTTCACCCCTTTGCCATTTTTAATTGGCTTGCCATTTGCTGTAAGGAAGTCTCTAGCCTTCCAAATTGGACCATAATCATGGGTGATCCCAAAAGCATACTTGGAATCTGTATAGATGTTTGCAGTTTTTCCCTCCGCATACCTGCAGGCCTCTTCCAAAGCTTTAAGTTCAGCTTCTTGTGCAGACATGTGAGAGGGCAATGATTCTGCTTTGATTGTATCGTGCTGAGTGACAACTGCATACCCAGTATAAAACTTCCCCTGGACACCATACCGCGATCCATCCACAAAGAGCTCTAAATCTGGGTTTTCTAAGGGAGTATCTACCACGTGATCAAACCCTGCTGTCTCTTGGGACATTAATTGGAGACAGTCGTGTTTATCTTCTAGGTCAGGAAGATATTCAGCTAGATGACTCATACTACTACTCCCTCCCCCCTCCAGAGGCAGCAGAGTAGCTGGATTCAAAGTTGTGCACCTTTTGATGGTGACATTTGGTGGCATAAGTAGTGCACATTCTAGTCTAAGGTGTCTGGCAGTGGACAGGCATTTAGGCTGTACTTGTGTACATACTGGGGGAATTATGTGCACCTTGTGGTAAGACCGTCCAGGTGTATTGCTTCCTGTCATGTGTGAAAGCAAAAAGATATCTGCAATCTGGATGTAACGGAACTGAGAAAAATGCATTTGCAATATCCACCACAGTGAAATGGGTAGCACTGTGGGGAATCTGTGCCAACAACGTTTATGGGTTTGGTACCACAGGGGTATTAAAAACTGTAGCCTCATTAACAGCCCTAAGATCATGTACCATTCTATACTGCACTGGCTGACCTTTTCCCCCCCTTTTCTTAATGGGGTACAAGGGAGTGTTACATGGAGAGGTGGTTTCAATTAGTACCCCATTACTGACAAAATCATGTACTATTTTGGTGATGGCATCCGTTTGTTGTATACTGAGGGGATACTGCGTCTTTCGAGGTAAAGGAGCACCAGGTTTACGTTCTTGTAAATTTAAGTTTTATTAAATTTTTCAGAATAGAAAATAACAAAAACCAATCAAAATGGCATAGGAAAAGCAGGTCATAAATTCAAGGTTTTCCAGAATGATTTTCAATCTAATATTTATACAATTCGACTATGAGTACAATTTTGGAAAGTAGAATCCATGAAAAGGTTCCGTGAGAGCAGCCTGTTATCACAGGCAGGAATATCTCTTATTCCTTTCCTTAACACGAACTGCATATAAACCAGTATCATGTGTAATCACATTTGAATATTTCAACAGAACTTCTCAATCTGTATCGAAAAAACAATAAAGTAAACCCTAATAGGGCCCTCTCAAAAATAAGAGTCTATCTAACCTAAAGAAAATTAACATAACTTGAATATAATATTCTTATAATCATCCCTACTGTGTAGGATTAGTACCTTTATTTGGTTCAACTCGTTAGTACATATATAAACTTAGCTAGATTTATTGCAATAAAAATTTTATTGTGAAAAAGAGGAACCTATTGCTAATAAACCTGTGTACTAATCCTCTTGCTCCTCAGTCTACTAGTAGTTCCACAGACAGTACCTGCTTATCCGGGAAGGGAAGGCAAGGAAGGAGGGGAAAAGGGATTGGATGGAGGGGAGGGGGAAAGAAGAAGATATGGAAACAAAGATAACAAACACAAACAAAAAACAGAAAATAATGTCACATCCATGTCATCATTTAGTCGCAAGAAACCTAGACATACGGGGGAGCCCCGTTAATCTAAATAAGTGTTCATTTTCTCTGAGGAAATAAAGTCGTTCCATTTTGACCAGATCTCTAGGTATCTTTTGTATTTACCAATTGAAGACCATTTAATTTTTTCAAAGCTATTTGTCATATTAATTTCTATCAGCCATTCTTTTATGGTCGGGATATCAGCACTCATCCAATGCTTTGGTATTAGGGTTTTCAAGGTGGTAATTAGAAAGGGAAATAATTTGTCTCTCATTAGACGACTATCTTGGTTTGCCAAACCCAATAAAATCATATCTCTATCTAATTTAATAGAATAACCATATATTTCAGATAGGATATGATTAAATTTTACCCATAAAGGCGCATTTTGTGGCAGTGAACCCATATATCTGAGAGGGAACCCTCCTGTCCATCACATCTCCAACACTTCGCAGATATGTTTTCATTTATCCTGTTTAGAAGAACAGGTGTTCTAGATATCAATTTATAATGTATCTCTTGTAACCTCACTGAGGTGACATTAGGAATCGATGAGGCCAGGATTGTTTCTTTTTCTCTTTCATTAAAAGGCTTTCCTAGCTCATTAACCCAACTGTCGAGATATGATGGTGGAGGACTCCCCTCATTAAAACTTGTGTAGATAATGGAAATTCTATGAGGGATTGGACATTTTGCTAGAATCATTTTGGTGATACCTTTGAAGTGTGATAATGGGTTAACTTTGGTGTTTAATAGCGTGACATGTTTGTATAATTGTGAGTGTTCCTTTTCTGATAGTTTTGGTATTAAAGTAGATTTCCTACAGGATTCCAGATCCATTAAATTCTCTCCAACTAAAACTTCTTTTAAAGTGGTATCTTGTCCTGGCTTCCATTCCATAATTTTATTTCTGATGGACCTGAATTTTTTAGGGATTAGTGTAAGGAGTGGTAAGTTCCCAGGATCAGGTGTAATTATCTTGGCCTTCCTCTGTTTTTCCAGCCAAATTTTTAGTGTGTGACTAGTATAGGGGGACCTTTTAATATCTTTGTATAGATCATGATTGTATAGATCAGGTTTACGTTCTATCATCATTGGAGGGACAGATAAACGGCCAACATCTGTAGGTCCGGAGGCCCACAGATGTGCAGGTACTTGTTGCAGCAGAAGGGACACGCCGTCTTCAGAGAGTGTAGACACGTACATGTGGAATGGATTATAATCACAGGCCGCTAAGAGACATATATCCTCTTCTCCTAGTTTGCCTTGTAACTTCACAGTACAATCAGGAAGATATGTTATCTGCACATATATTCTCTGCAACAAATCTGCTCCTAGCAAATTAACAGGGGCGGTGTCACTGACTAAGAGAAGACTTAGCATTTGTTGGTTTGGGGCAAATGCAATTTGTATTGGCTTTGTGAGAGGAGTAGGAACCTCATTACCATCTACTCCTACACATGGAATACTATCCTTAGACATGAGGGATCTTTTTACATGTTTGCTGCGAATAACTGTTTTGGCTGCTCTAGTGTCAATCAAAAAGGGGATGGGCACCCCCCATTGATTGCCAAGGAGACAACTGGGGCAGGCCCTAAAGTTTGAATTTTTAATAGGGGAACAGCATTTGACTCTGGATTGCCAACTCCCTATGGGCGTTGCACTTGAGGGGGCTGAGCATTTCCATGGGTTAGGAGATTGGCAATCCCGCATAAAGTGCCCCACCCTGCCGCAGTTAAATCATCTTAAGAGATACCTTGGTTTCCTTCCCCCTTTTTGGGGAGAGGGCTGGTAAGCGGCCACACCCGCCTTAGGTCTTTTGTTCAATTCAGCTTCTACCCTCTTTGCTACTTGTAACAAAATGGAGGGCTGTTTAGTTCTCCATTCAGGCCTAGCTGATACCAGACCCTTGCAAATGCTTTCCCTAAGACCATCCACAAAAGCAGCACTCAAAATTCTTTCATGCATGTCTGAGGTATACTCAAAGCCCAAATCCATCCATCTTTGCTGGAGTCTAGTGTAAAATTTCTCCACACTTTCCGTTTTATCCTGATGCATATCCGACAATGTAACAGACTGATCACCTAATCGCTTTCTCCCCCATTCCGTGAGCTTTACTATGTATTGCTCACCGGACAACAAAGTAGTATCATCTCCCTCATAAGATCCCACTGCAGAGGTTATAATATGAGAGAAGGAGTCACCAGCTTTACACTGGACTAAAACTTCTAAATCCCTCCAGCAACATGAGAAAGCTTTCCGTATCTTCGCTAACTCTCTACAGAACGGCATGGGTAAGTCCTCCGGATTGGGGATTCTACTCATCATGGCCAGCATCTCACTAGGGGACCAAGGGCGATACACAGGCTCATCAGGGATGTCATTTGGACCTCTGAGAGGAACAGCTCCAGGGGTTAGGTGCCTGGGCGTACGATAGGGTAGATTTGGTCGGGGTGGATTTGGCATAGATGATATAACAGGGGAAACTGGGTGCATCAGATTTCGCATATCCAACAATGATGTTGGATACCCCATACTTTCCTGTGATATAAATCCACTCAAGTCTGAAATTGGACTTAAAGTGGGTGCATCCCTAGATTGAGTAGACTGGTCTGGGATATTTCTAGTAGGCAGCATAGGGGCAATTACTGCAGGTACATTTTTAACTGTTGGGACATACAATTGGGAAGGGTTATTTGCAGACATCACTGGATATAATCCAGTGCTGGGAACTATGATAGGAATCGTGTCCTGTATTTGAGATCTACAAACAACACACATGTTACTCGTTTCAGCATTTTTGTGCCTGCGCACACACTCCCATCCCCCATAAGAAGGGGGTTGATGTTCTAAGGAAGGAGTTTTGGGGGATGGGGAAGGGATGGAGGGAGCAGAAGGCACAGTGGGAGGTGCTAATAAGCACATTCCAGAACATGGTGTAGAGGAGGGGCTGACAGAAGAAGCAATAGTATTGTTTGATGAACCACAAGACCCAGGATTACTTTTTAAAGTTACAACAGATGTGGTGGGGGAAGGAATGCAACATGGCAGACTCTCCTGTTCTTTGCCAGGGGGGGAGAGACAGAACTGGATCACACAAGCATTAGATACTGCTGTTATATTCTGGTTTTAAAAAAACATCCATTTTGGGAAAAATAATACATTTGCGGCCTTTGTTGCATTTGTGACAGCCAAATACAAGGTGTAAATACTGCTGTTATATTCTGGGTTTAAAAAAACACCCATTTTTTTGCAAGACCCTACATCTGGGGCCTTTGCTGAATTTGTGACAGCCAAATACAAGCTTTAAATACTGCAGTTATATTCTGGGTTTAAAAAAAACACCCATTTTGTGCAAGACCATACATCTGGAGCCTTTGCTGCATTTCTGACAGTCCAATACAAGTGTTAGATACTGCTGTTATATTCTGGTATTAAAAAGAAAAAACATTTTGGGCAAGATTATACATTTGCGGCCTTTGTTGCATTTCTGACAGTCAAATACAAGTGTTAGATACAGCTGTTATATTCTGGTTTTAAAAAAAAACACCCATTTTGGGCAAGATAATACATTTTGGACCTTTGCTGCATTTGTAACAGTCAAATACAAGCGTTAGATACTGCTGTTAAATTCTGGTATTGAAAAAACACACATTTTGGGCAAGATAATACATTTGCGGCCTTTGTTGCATTTATGACAGTCAAATACAAGCTTTAAATACTGCAGTTATGTTCTGGGTTTAAAAAAACACCCATTTTGTGCAAGACCCTACATCTCGGGCCTTTGCTGCATTTGTCACAGTCAAATACAAGCGTTAGATACTGCTGTTATATTCTGCTGTTATATTCTGGTATAAAAAAAACACCAATTTTTTGCAAGATAATACATTTTGGGTCCTTTGCTGCATTTGTGACAGTCAAATACAAGCTATAAATACTGCAGTTATATTCTGGGTTTAAAAAAACACCCATTTTTTTTGCAAGACCCTACATTTGGGGCCTTTGCTCCCTTTCTGACAGTCCATTACAAGCATTAGATACTGCAGTTATATTCAGTGTTTAAAAAAACACCCATTTTGTGCAATACTCTACATCTGGGGCCTTTGCTGCATTTGTCACAGTCAAATACAAGTGTTAGATACTGCTGTTATATTCTGGTATTAATAAAACACCCATTTTGTGGCAAGATAATACATTTGCGGCCTTTTCTGCATTTCTGAAAGTCCAATACAAGCTTTTTTTATTTTTTATTTCAGTTATATAAGAAACATGCACAAAATCAGAAAAATCCAAAGATCCATATTACACAAATCAATAATATAATAACATTTTACCCCACCCTTTGGAGAAAGAGAGAGAAAAAAAATAAAATAAAAAATGCACAGACATCCGACGCTGGTTCAACCATTTTTTCCATATTTTATCAATTTTTTCTGCTCTCTCACTATATCTCTCAGATACCCGTTCCAATTTAACCGCCTCCGGACCGCCTAATGCAGGATTGCGTTCCGGAGGTGGTCGATTTATTCCTCCTTGACGCGCCGGTGCGTCATCTCGCGATCTCGTCATCTCGCATCTCGCGATCTCATCATCTCGAGAGATTTCCTGTGAACGCGCGCACACAGGAGCGTGCGTTTACAGGAACCGGAGGTAAACGAGCTGATCTGCAGCCTGCCTTTTTTTACCCCCTGAAAGGTATATTAGACGCTGTTTTGTTAAATATACCTGCCACCTGGTCCTCTGGTGGTCCCTTTTGCTTGGATCGACCACCAGAGGACACAGGCAGCTCTGTAAAGTAGCACCAAACACCACTACACTACACCCCCCCCTGTCACTTATTAACCCCTTATTAACCCCATATAGACTCCCTGATCACCCCCCTGTCATTGATCACCCCCCTGTAAGGCTCCATTCAGACGTCCGTATGTGTTTTACGGATCCACGGATCCGCAAAACACATACGGATGTCTGAATGGAGCCTTACAGGGGGGTGATCACCCCATATAGACTCCCTGATCACCCCCCTGTCATTGATCACCCCCCTGTAAGGCTCCATTCAGATGCCCGTATGTGTTTTGCGGATCCACGGATCCACAAAACACGGACACCGCGGATCCGCAAAACACAGACACCGGCAATGTCTTTTCCGCATTTTGCAGATCCGCACATTGCCATAACTAAATAGAAAATGCCTTTTCTTGTCCGCAATTGCAGACAAGAATAGGACATGTTCTATAGGCTCTACAAAAAACGCCCGATCAGGCCTGATCTTGTGCGCACACTTGCGTTAAATCCGCCCCACCGCAGTGACAGAATTTTTTTTTTCTGATCACTGCAAAAACCCCGTAAAATCGCTGCAGCGCTATAAAAAGATCACTTTTGAGGGGCATGGCGAGTTCATAGAAGATTTTTTTTTTATTTGCCGTAAGTTAGCGGAAATTGTTTTTTTTTTTGTTTTTTTTCTTACAAAGTCTCATATTCCACTAACTTGTGACAAAAAAAAAATCTCACATGAACTCACCATACCCCTCACGGAATTCAAATGCGTAAAATTTATATGACATTTATATTCCAGACTTCTTCTCACGCTTTAGGGCCCCTAAAATGCCAGGGCAGTACAAACACCCCACAAATGACCCCATTTCGGAAAGAAGACACCCCAAGGTAATCGCTGAGGGGCATATTGAGTCCATGAAAGATTGAACTTTTTGTCACAAGTAAGCGGAAAGGGAGACTTTGTGAGAAAAAACAAAAAAAAAATCAATTTCCACTAACTTGTACAAAAAAAAAACTTCTATGAACTCGCCATGCCCCTCACTGAATACCTTGGGGTGTCTTCTTTCCAAAATGGGGTCACATGTGGGGTGTTTATACTGCCCTGGCATTTTAGGGGCCCTAAAGCGTGAGAAGAAGTCTGGAATCCAAATGTCTAAAAATGCCCTCCTAAAAGGAATTTGGGCCCCTTTGCGCACCTAGGCTGCAAAAAAGTGTCACACATGTGGTATCGCCATAGTCAGGAGAAGTAGGGCAATGTGTTCTGGGGTGTATTTTTACATATACCCATGCTGGGTGCGAGAAATATCTCTCTAAAATGACAACTTTGTATAAAAAAATGGGAAAAGTTGTCATTTACAGAGATATTTATCTCACACAGTATGGGTATATGTAAAAATACACCCCAAAACACATTGCCCTACTTCTCCTGAGTACGGCGATACCACATGTGTGACACTTTTTTGCAGCCTAGGTGCGCAAAGGGGGCCAAATTCTAAAGAGTATCTTTACGATTTCACAGGGCATTATTTACGCATTTGGATTCCAGACTTCTTCTCACGCTTTAGTGCCCCTAAAATGCCAGGGCAGTATAACTACCCCACAAGTGACCCCATTTTGGAAAGAAGACACCCCAAGGTATTCCGTGAGGGGTATGGTGAGTTCATGTAAAATTGTATTTTTTGTCACAAGTTAGTGGAATATGAGACTTTGTAAGAAAAAAAAATATATATCATTTTCCGCTAACTTGTGACAAAAAATAAAAACTTCCATGAACTCACTATGCCCATCAGCAAATACCTTAGGGTGTCTACTTTCCGAAATGGGGTCATTTATGGGGTGTTTCTACTGTCTGGGCATTGTAGAACCTCAGGAAACATAACAGGTGCTCAGAAAGTCAGAGCTGCTTCAAAATGCGGAAATTCAAATTTTTGTACCATAGTTTGTAAACGCTATAACCCAAACCAATAAATATACACTTATTGCATTTTTTTTTTATCAAAGACATCTAGAACAATAAATTTAGATAAAAATGTATATAGAAATGTAGTTTTATTTGAAAAATTTTACAACCGAAAGTGAAATATTTCATTTTTTTGAAAAAATTTCGGTCAATTTCGATTAATATCAAAAAAAGTAAAAATGTCAGCAGCAATGAAATACCACCAAATGAAAGCTCTATTAGTGAGAAGAAAAGGAGGCAAAATTCATTTGGGTGGTAAGTTTTATGACCGAGCAATAAACCGTGAAAATAGTGTAGTGCAGAATTGTAAAAAGTGGTTGTCACGAGGGTGTCAAGAACCACGCCTGACTCCGTTATACCCGGGGTCAGGAAGTCGCAGCGGTTGGCTGCGCACTCTATGTTAGATAGGGCTGTTTCCTTATGGTAGCTTTCTGGGTTTGCTTTGCAACCCTTTTTGGCTCACTCAGGGATCCGTAGCTCCTTCTCCTCAGCTGTTCCTTGTCCAGCACTCCCAACCTCCTTATATTCCCCTCTCACACTTCTCTGGTTGCCAGATATAGAGCTTCCTGCCTGGACATCTATTCTGACCCTCTGGAGCTGTGTTGCTGCGTTCTCTGGTTGTTGGTCCAGAACGCTACCCTCCGGATCCCTGTTGGACCTTTGTGGCCTGCTGTGGTCGCCCACCTGGGTGTATGTGTTTGTCTGTATTGTCTGTCCTCTCCCTGGTGTTTCCCTCTTAGAGTCAGTGGTGCGGACTAGCGATCCCACTATCTAGGGCTCATTTTAGGGAAAGCCAGGGTTTAGGCACGTGATCGCCGCACAGGTGAGGAACCCGTCTAGGGACGTCAGGGCAGTCAGATGCCAGCCACAAGGTGAGTCAGGGGTCACCACCTTTCCCTCTCCCTTGGGCAGGTCTTTCCCTTTTCCCTCCCTGTGCGTGACGCCGGTCATTACATTATATCTGGCCCTTATTTTGTGTAGGTAAAAAAAAAAAAAAATACTTACTCCGCTGGTAATGAAGAACAGCGGGTGGGGGTTGTTATTTCCCTGCTGCAGGGGGACCCGCAGTCCTGGGCGTTCTCTTTACCTACTGATTCCCAGGCTCTTCGGTCAGTGGATGAGTTTTTCGGGGCCTTGGGTCTCATATATGACGACCCTGACCGAGTCGCGCTGGCTGAATCAAGATTGCGGAGACTCCTACAAGGAGAGCGACCGGTAGAGGAGTATTGCTCTGACTTCCGTAGGTGGGCTACGGATACCCAATGGAACAACCCGGCTCTCAGGAGTCAGTTCTGCTCTGGGTTATCCGAAAGGGTTAAGGATGCGCTTGCATTATATGAGACCCCCTTTTCCCTTGATGCGGTTATGTCCCTTTCTATCCGAATAGATAGACGCCTTAGGGACAGGTTGAAAAAACCGGAGCAATTGGTAACCCCTCCCAAGCAGCAGTTAGTCTGTTCGGACTTAGACGAGCCTATGCAGCTAGGAGGAACTACTCGTCAGGTCCGTCCTCCTGAGTCTCGCCGTAGGCGTGGGGTTTGTTTTTTTTGTGGGGAGAGGGGTCATTTCATTAATATCTGTCCTTTTTTCCTCAGAGACAAAAGACCGTCGGAAAACTACTAACCCCAGGCTGTGTGGAGGATGTCAGCCGGGGGGTATACGTTTCCTCCATACGTACATCGCAATTTGTGTTGCCAGCGGTTATTGTTTTTGGTGATAAGACGGAGACTATTTCTTTCTTTCTAGACAGTGGAGCAGGGGTAAATTTGATAGATGCCCATTTTGCCCACACTATGGGTTTGTCTCTCTGTACGCTACAGAGACCTATTCCCATATTCGCTATTGATTCTGCTCCTCTGTCTCAGAGAAACCTCACCCACATTGTTCATAATTTACACCTTCGGGTAGGGGACCACCATAACGAGATGCTTTCATGTTATGTTCTGGAGGGGCTTCCCACTCCGGTAGTGCTGGGTCTTCCCTGGTTGGTAGCGCACAATCCAGTGGTGGATTGGCAGGCCAGGGAGATATTGGAGTGGAGTGAGCAGTGCAGAGAAAATTGCTTAAATAGCAATTGCTTAGTCGCCTCCATAACTACCCTACCTACATTTATTTCGGATTTTGAGGACGTTTTTTCTGAAAAGGTTTGTCAGAAGTTACCACCTCATCGTCCTTATGATTGCCCGGTTAACCTTATTCCCGGCGCAAAATTACCCAAGACCAGGTTATATAATCTTTCGGGTCCAGAGAGACAAGCCATGAAAGATTATATCTCCGAGAGCTTGGCTAAGGGACACATCAGACCCTCTTCTTCACCCGTGGCTGCAGGGTTTTTCTTCGTTAAAAAGAAAGATAGGGGCCTGCGTCCTTGCCTGGATTTTCGCTAATTAAATCGGATAACCATCCGAGACCCATACCCTCTTCCTCTCATTCCTGACCTGTTTAACCAGATTGCGGGTGCTAGGTGGTTCTCCAAACTTGATCTTAGGGGGGCTTACAATCTGATTCGTATTAAGAAGGGGGATGAGTGGAAGACAGCTTTTAACACCCCTGAGGGGCATTATGAAAATCTAGTTATGCCTTTCGGTCTGACCAATGCTCCTGCCGTCTTTCAACATTTCGTTAATGACATTTTTAGTCATCTAATCGGCAGGTTTGTGGTAATATACCTAGATGATATTTTAATTTATTCGTCTGATCTGAGAACACATGAGGTGCATGTCAGACAAGTACTGCAGGTCCTACGGACGAATAAATTATATGCTAAAATTGAAAAATGTGTCTTCGCCGTTCAGGAGATACAATTCCTAGGTTATTTTTTATCTGCTTCAGGTTTCCGTATGGATCCTAGGAAGGTCCAGGCAATTTTAGATTGGGATCTTCCTGAGAACCTCAAAGCACTGCAACGGTTCTTGGGCTTCGCGAATTTCTATAGGAAATTCATTAAAAATTATTTACTTATTGTAAAACCCCTTACTGACATGACTAGGAAGGGGACTGATTTTTCTAAATGGTCTGACGCCGCTAAAGTTGCTTTTTCCTCTCTAAAAGAGAGGTTTACCTCGGCACCTGTACTAGTCCAACCTGATGTCTCTTAGCCTTTTATTGTTGAAGTCGATGCGTCAGAGGTGGGAGTGGGGGCGGTGCTGTCTCAGGGTCCGTCTCCTGGCAAGTGGCGTCCTTGTGCTTTCTTTTCTAAAAAACTATCTTCAGCAGAAAAGAACTACGATATTGGCAATAGGGAACTATTAGCTATTAAACTAGCGTTTGAAGAATGGCGTCACTTTTTAGAGGGGGCAGTCCACCCCGTCACTGTGATTACGGACCACAAAAACCTTCTGTACATCGGATCAGCTAAGCGTCTCACCCCTAGACAAGCTAGGTGGTCGCTATTTTTTACCAAGTTTAACTTTGTGATTACCTATCGTCCTGGGGCAAAGAATACCAAGGCTGATGCACTATCTTGTTGTTTCCCTGGAGAGGGTAATGTGAGTGATCCGGTGCCCATTCTTCAAAGAGGAGTGGTTGTTTCTGCGGTACACTCTGTTCTGGAGGGGAAGGTGTTAGAGGCCCAGGGGGACGCCCCGGTCTCTTGCCGTTGTTTCCCTGGAGAGGGTAATGTGAGTGATCCGGTGCCCATTCTTCAAAGAGGAGTGGTTGTTTCTGCGGTACACTCTGTTCTGGAGGGGAAGGTGTTAGAGGCCCAGGGGGACGCCCCGGTCTCTTGCCCCTCAGAGAAATTGTTTGTACCGTTGAACCTGCGTTTCGAATTATTAAAGGAACATCATAATTCGGCACTTGCTGGGCACCCGGGTAGTAAAGCAACCTTGGAGCTATTGTCTCGTCGTTTTTGGTGGCCAAGGTTGCATCAGGATGTATTGGATTTTGTGTCTTCTTGTTCTACCTGTGCGCGCGCAAAAGTTTCACATACACGTCCTGCAGGGTCTCTATTACCACTCGTCATTCCCAATAGACCATGGACACATCTGTCAATGGATTTTATCACTGACTTACCTTTGTCTGCGGGTAAAACAGTTATTTTGGTAGTAGTGGACAGGTTTAGCAAAATGGTACACTTCATTGCGTTACCCGCACTACCTAATGCTAAGACTCTTGCTCAGGTATTCGTCAGTGAAATCGTGAAGCTTCACGGGGTCCCTTCCGATGTTGTTTCGGATCGGGGTACCCAGTTTATTTCTAAATTTTGGAAAGCTTTTTGTTCCCGTTTGAGGGTACACTTGTCCTTTTCCTCAGCTTTCCATCCTCAGTCGAATGGACAGACTGAGCGTACCAACCAAAACCTGGAGACATATCTAAGATGTTTTGTGTCTGAAAACCAAGAGTTGTGGTCATCATATTTACCGTTAGCTGAGTTTGCCATAAATAATCGTCGTCAGGAATCTACTGGCAAGTCACCATTTCTTGGTGCATATGGTTTTCATCCCCAATTCTGTACTTTCAAAGAGGGGGGGGTCTTCTGGGGTTCCCGAAGAGGAACGGTTTTCGTCATCTCTTTCATCGGTATGGCAGAAGGTGCAAGCTAACTTGAAAAATATGGGAGGTAAATAGAAATGCATGGCTGATAAGAGACGGTCGCCAGGTCCGGACCTAGGAGTGAATGACTATGTGTGGTTGTCTACTAGGAATATTAAATTGAAGGTTCCCTCTTGGAAACTGGGTCCTAGGTTTATTGGTCCTTACAAAATTGTAGCCATCATCAACCCCGTGGCTTTTCGCCTGGAGTTACCTCAGACTTTTAAAATCCATAATGTCTTTCATAAGTCGTTACTCAAAAAATATGTTCCACCTCTAGAACCGTCACCGCTGCCACCTCCTCCTGTTGTTGTGGACGGTAATCTAGAATTTCAGATATCTAAAATTGTTAATTCTCGTCGGGTCCGCCGCTCTCTTCAATATCTGGTGTATTGGAGAGGTTACGGTCCAGAGGAAAGAATGTGGGTTCCTGCGTCTGAGGTAAACGCCGACAGGCTAGTTCGGGTTTTTCATGCCTCTCATCCTGAGAGACCTGGTCCTGAGTGTCCGGAGGCCCCTCGTAGAGAGGGGGGTACTGTCACGAGGGTGTCAAGAACCACGCCTGACTCCGTTATACCCGGGGTCAGGAAGTCGCAGCGGTTGGCTGCGCGCTCTATGTAAGATAGGGCTGTTTCCTTATGGTTTTGGCTCACTCAGGGATCCGTATCTCCTTCTCCTCAGCTTTTCCTTGTTCAGCACTCCCAACCTCCTTATATTCCCCTCTCACACTTCTCTGGTTGCCAGATATAGAGCTTCCTGCCTGGACATCTATTCTGACCCTCTGCATGTCATGGTCTTACCTTCTTGCTGTTCTCCTTCGTTTGACATGTGCTGGCGGCCATCTTGGTTTCTGGGTTTCTTGTAGCCTTCCACCCTGCGGCTCCTCCTTCCCACTGGGAGGAGCTGGATGCCTAGCTCATATATATAGGAGGTCTGTGGCTTCAGTTCCTTGCTTGGTCCTCTTGTGTTCACATGCTTCTAAGACTGCTGCTGCTTCTGGTTCCTGATCCTGGCTTCGTCTGACTACCCTGCTGGTTCCTGATCCTGGCTTCGTCTGACTACCCTGCTGGTTCCTGATCCTGGCTTCGTCTGACTACCCTTCTGGTTCCTGACCTCTGGCTTCGCAAAGACTCTGCTCGGTTTCACCATCCGTTTGGACTTTTCCTTTACAGCTTTATTTTCAATAAAGCCTTCTTATTTTCACTTATCTCTTGTTGTACGTCTGGTTCATGGTTCCGTGACATTAGGACCAAGCCATGAATTCTGACGGTACAGGGCCATCCTCGCTACCCACGCTGGTTGCCAGACTTGATCAGCAGGATCACCTGTTGGGTCGGTTCGCTGTGGCGTTGCAAACCCTGCTTGAACGCACGGCTCATTTCGCTCCCGTTGCCGATGGGTCGGTTGTCGCTCCTGGGCTCGCTCCTACTGCCGCTCCGGTTGTTGCGCCAGAGTCTACCCCGACACCTGTTGTTGCGCCTGCGGTGTTTCGGGGTATGACCGTTTCTGCCCCTCTTCCACAGCGCTTTGGGGGAGAGCCAACTCAGTGCCGAGGTTTCCTTAACCAGGTGGGCATTTATTTCGAGTTGCTGCCACATGCCTTTCCCACTGAGAGATCAAAGGTGGGCTTCTTGATCTCGCTGCTCTCAGACAAGGCCCTGGCCTGGGCCAGCCCTTTATGGGAGAACAACAATCCGGTGGTTGCCGAGTTTTCCGGTTTTGTTGCTTCTCTTCGGAAGGTATTCGATGTGCCGGCTCGTGCTGCCTCTGCTGCGAAGCTCCTTATGTCCATCAGACAGGGTTCACGATCCGTAGCTGAATACGCCATTGAGTTTCGTACCCTGGCAGCAGAGGTGGGCTGGAATAATGAGGCTCTGGTCGCTGCTTTCTCTCATGGTCTCTCGGATGCCTTGAAGGATGAGGTTGCAGCTAAGGACCTACCAGTTGAGCTCGAGTCTCTTATTTCTTTCCTGATTTTGATTGACACCAGACTCAGGGAGAGACCTTCCTTTAAGGAGAACCTGCGGAGGTCTTCTAACAGATTGGTGCCTACGTTTGCTGTCCCACCCGTGCCTCCCTCTCCTCCCACGCCTCCTGGGGATGACTTGTCTGGGGGTGAACCCATGCAGCTGGGGTTTGCTCGCCTGTCCGAGGGGGAGAGGGCACTCCGGAGACGCGAGGGCCGATGCATGTACTGTGGTCTCGGTGGGCATTTTCGGTTGGCATGTCCGAACCGTCCGGGAAAATGCTCGTACCTGAGATCCTGTCGGGGGCAGATCTTGGGTGGAGTCTCCTCGTCCCCGGTTTCCCGTGTTGACAAACCACTGATCACTGTTGTCCTCTCCTGGGTCGGGGGCTCGGTGACGACCCAGGCGTTGGTGGACTCTGGTGCTGGTGGTTTGTTCATTGATAGTGTGTTCGCTGCCGCCAATTCCATTCCTCTGCAGGCTCGAGGTTCCCCACTGGCTCTTGAGGCGATAGACGGCAGACCCCTTCTGCCGCCACACGTGACTCATGAGACCCTTCCAGTGGGGATAGCCATTGG
The DNA here is from genome assembly GCF_905171765.1 of Bufo bufo. Lineage (NCBI taxonomy): Eukaryota > Metazoa > Chordata > Amphibia > Anura > Bufonidae > Bufo > Bufo bufo. The sequence goes on along the minus strand of NC_053394.1, from coordinate 184,605,323 downwards.
TGCCGTTCACAGAGAGTCGGTCTGCCTCCAGGTTATTTCGTCTCCACACTACTCGGTGGTCTTGGGGTACCCCTGGCTCCAGAAGCATAATCCGACTTTCGATTGGAGATCGGTCGAGATCCTCTCGTGGTCACCGCAGTGTGGGGCTAGTTGCATCCATGGGTCTGTCAAGTTGCTGTGTACTTCCTCGGACTCTCTGTTGCCTCCTGAATACGAGGAGTACCGGGATGTATTCGATAAGGTGCGCGCGGTTGCCCTACCTCCGCACCGCCCATACGATTGTGCCATAGAGTTACAATCTGGTGCCGTTCCTCCTCGTGGCAAAGTCTATCCACTGTCGGTAGCGGAGAATGAGGCCATGGAGGAGTACGTGAGGGAGGCGCTTTCACGCGGACACATTCGCAAATCTTCGTCCCCGGCAGGGGCTGGATTTTTCTTTGTGAAAAAGAAGGGCGGTGAGTTGAGGCCTTGCATCGATTACAGGGGTCTCAATCGCATCACGATCAAGAACGCTTACCCGATACCCTTGATTTCCGAGCTGTTCGATCGCCTTAAAGGGGCCACGGTCTTTACCAAACTCGACCTGAGGGCGGCATATAACCTGGTAAGGATCAAGGCGGGCGATGAGTGGAAGACCGCGTTTAACACCAGGACCGGTCATTACGAATCCTTGGTTATGCCCTTTGGGTTGTGCAATGCGCCCGCAGTCTTTCAGGAATTCATCAACAATGTTTTCCGTGACCTGTTGCAGCAGTGTGTGGTGGTCTATTTGGATGACATCTTGGTATTTTCTGAATCCATGGAGGCCCACATTCTGGATGTCAGACGAGTGTTGCAACGGTTACGAGAGAACAAGCTGTTCGGTAAGCTTGAGAAATGCGAATTTCACCGATCCCAGGTAACCTTCTTAGGTTACATCATTTCCGCTGAGGGGTTCTCCATGGATCCTGAGAAGGTTTCGGCTGTCTTACAGTGGCCCCAGCCCAGTGGTCTTCGTTCCCTGCAGCGCTTTTTGGGCTTCGCCAATTATTATCGGAAGTTCATCAGGGACTTTTCCATGCTGGCCAAGCCTCTCACGGATCTGACCAGGAAGGGCAGTAATTCCCAGGTCTGGCCGCTCGAGGCCATCCGAGCTTTTGAGGCCCTAAAGTCCGCCTTTGTGTCGGCTCCGATTCTGTCGCATCCCAACCCTGGGTTGCCCTTTGTCCTCGAGGTGGACGCGTCTGAGACGGGAGTAGGCGCCCTTCTGTCTCAGCGTAGAACACCAGAGGGTCCTCTGCTTCCTTGTGGGTTTTACTCCCGGAAACTGTCTTCCGCGGAGTGCAACTATCAGATTGGTGACAGGGAGTTATTGGCCATCGTGCAGGCCCTTAAAGTATGGAGGCACTTGCTCGAGGGTTCGGTGGTTCCGGTTCTCATCCTGACGGACCACAAGAATCTGACCTACCTTTCTGAGGCCAAGAGATTGACACCACGTCAGGCCAGATGGGCTCTGTTCTTGTCACGTTTTAATTACGTGGTCTCCTACCTACCTGGTTCCAAGAACATCAGGGCGGATGCCTTATCACGGCAGTACTCCGAGCTGTCCAGGGAGGAGTCGATTCCGACTTCGGTCATACCTCCGAATCAGATCCTGGCCGCCATTCGCACCAGCCTGACCTCTCCCCTGGGTGAGCAGATTTTGGCGGCTCAATCTGGTGCTCCCTCTGGGAGACCCAACGGCAGATGTTTTGTGCCTGAGGAGTTGCGCACTCGGTTGTTGCGAACCTACCATAACTCCAAGACCGCGGGGCATCCTGGAAAGAATCAGCTGTCCTGGGCTGTTTCACGTCTGTTCTGGTGGCCTTCCCTACGTTCCGACATCGCCGCATATGTAGCGGCATGCTCCGTTTGTGCCCAGAGTAAGTCCCCTCGGCACCTTCCGTTGGGCCTTCTGCAACCCATAGCCACCGGGGAGCGCCCATGGTCACACCTGGGGATGGATTTCATTGTGGACCTCCCTGCATCCCGAGGCCATACGGTCATTCTCATGATTGTGGATCGGTTTTCCAAAATGTGCCACTGTGTTCCTCTCAAGAAGTTACCCTCTGCACAAGAGTTGGCCACGATTTTTGCCAGGGAGGTCTTCCGGTTGCACGGTTTGCCCAAGGAGATTGTGTCGGATCGGGGGAGTCAGTTTGTGTCCAGGTTCTGGCGCGCCTTTTGCTCCCAGTTGGGGATTCATCTCTCCTTCTCCTCGGCCTACCACCCTCAGTCCAATGGGGCCGCAGAACGATCCAATCAGGCCTTGGAGCAATTCCTTCGTTGCTATGTCTCCGATCACCAAGACAATTGGGTTGACCTCCTGCCTTGGGCTGAGTTTGCCAGGAACACGGCGGTGAACTCTTCCTCTGGGACGTCTCCCTTCATGGCCAATTATGGGTTCCAACCTGCCGTGTTACCGGAGGTATTCTCTCCCCAGGATATTCCGGCTGTGGAGGATCACCTTTCCGTCCTACGTGCTTCTTGGGTACAGATCCAGAAGTCCCTTGAGCGCCAGAGACTCCAGGCTGATCGCAGACGAGCGCCTGCTCCTTCCTACCAGGTCGGAGACCGTGTATGGTTGTCCACCCGCAACCTCAACCTTCGAGTGCCCACTCCCAAGCTGGCGCCTCGCTTTGTTGGTCCCTTCCGAGTGCTTCGCAGGGTAAACCCGGTAGCCTATGCCCTTGCGCTTCCTCCTGGCATGCGGATCTCCAACGTGTTTCATGTCTCCCTGTTGAAGCCACTGGTGTGTAATCGTTTCACTTCCTCGGTTCCTCGGCCTCGTCCGGTCCAAGTGGGCAATCGTGAGGAATATTAGGTGAGCAATATCCTGGACTCACGCCTGGTCCGCGGTCGGTTGCAGTTTTTGGTCCATTGGCGTGGTTATGGTCCAGAGGAGCGTTCCTGGGTTCCCTCCGCAGATGTCCATGCTCCTGCCTTGCTCCGAGCCTTCCACGCACGCTTCCCTCAGAAACCGTTTTGTGCTCCGCGGAGGAGGGGCCCTTGAGGGGGAGGTACTGTCATGGTCTTACCTTCTTGCTGTTCTCCTTCGTTTGACATGTGCTGGCGGCCATCTTGGTTTCTGGGTTTCTTGTAGCCTTCCACCCTGCGGCTCCTCCTTCCCACTGGGAGGAGCTGGATGCCTAGCTCATATATATAGGAGGTCTGTGGCTTCAGTTCCTTGCTTGGTCCTCTTGTGTTCACATGCTTCTAAGACTGCTGCTGCTTCTGGTTCCTGATCCTGGCTTCGTCTGACTACCCTGCTGGTTCCTGATCCTGGCTTCGTCTGACTACCCTGCTGGTTCCTGATCCTGGCTTCGTCTGACTACTCTTCTGGTTCCTGACCTCTGGCTTCGCAAAGACTCTGCTCGGTTTCACCATCCGTTTGGACTTTTCCTTTACAGCTTTATTTTCAATAAAGCCTTCTTATTTTCACTTATCTCTTGTTGTACGTCTGGTTCATGGTTCCGTGACACTGCAGCTGTGTTGCTGCGTTCTCTGGTTGTTGGTCCAGAACGCTACCCTCCGGATCCCTGTTGGACCTTTGTGGTCTGCTGTGGTCGCCCACCTGGGTGTATGTGTTTGTCTGTATTGTCTGTCCTCTCCCTGGTGTTTCCCTCTTAGAGTCAATGGTGCGGACTAGCGATTCCACTATCTAGGGCTCATTTTAGGGAAAGCCAGGGTTTAGGCACGAGATCGCCGCACGTTTGAGGAACCCGTCTAGGGACGTCAGGGCAGTCAGGTGCCAGCCACAAGGTGAGTCAGGGGTCACCACCTTTCCCTCTCCCTTGGGCAGGGCTTTCCCTTTTCCCTCCCTGTGCATGACGCCGGTCATTACAGTGGTCTGGTCATTAAGGGGGTTTAAGCTAGGGGAGCTGAGGTGGTTATTCAAATTAGTGACTGCTTCTTGCCACTGTCCCACTGTAGGGGGATCTCAATTTATGAGAAGTCTAACTTGAAATAGTATTATACCTAAAACCAATCGTATCTCTTTATTTAGCTTAAGATGTTCTGTAGCCGCTAATATACAAACTACTGGGTCTTTAAAAACTTGAACACCCAGAAATACTAATTCAATCTCTGCAATTTCTTTCCAATACCTAAAAAGTTTAGGCATCTCCAAAAACAGTGTATAAGATCTGCATTCTCTCCCCTACATTTTGGGCACTTATCAGAAGTTCTCACACCCATTCTCTTTAACAACCAAGGAGATTGATGTAACCTATGAACTATAAAGAACTGAGAGATCTTATGTGAGGCTCTTTCCGACACCACAGTATAACTTCTAAGAGCATCATTCCATTTTTCTTCCGTAAAAGACGGAAGCTCTTTTTCCCATTTTTTTTCCTTCCATCAAAATCCCATATCTTTTTGCTGTTGTTCCTCTTTTTTCTCCTCCATTAGTAAATTTATCTATTCTATCTGATTGTTCCTTTCTATATGTATCTAAGTTCGCCAATGTCCTCATAGCATTTTTGAGCTGAAGATATTTATAAATATCCTTTTGGGGAAACCCGAACTCCCTTACCAAGGTGCCAAAATCCTTCAGTTTATCTTCCTCAAATACTTGACCTAGATATTTCATCCCCTTTTTATCCCAGTCTATATAAGACCTAATCATTTGCAATTCCTTTAAATTTATATTTTTCCAAATAGGTTTATACTGCAAATAACCTTTAATCTCTAATATTTTTTTAACTTCCACCCATATATATTCCATTGAATTCAATATTCTATTTTCTGTGGTATTTTTCCTCAGTTTTTCTGACTCCAAAGTGATTAATTTCCCCTCTCCACCCCATTTTCATTAATTCCTCCCTTCCCACTAAACCATTTAAACTTCCCTTTATCTGACTATATTGTGTTATTAAATAATAAAAAAAAAAAAACAATTAGGAACAGATAATCCACCCTCTCTTACTGAGAGCTGAAGTACTTCTCTCTTTAACCTAGGAATAACACCTTTCCAAATAAAATCCCCCATTAAACTGTCTAATAACCTGAAAATTTTCTTCGGCAACCTCATTGGGGCATTTTGTAAAACATACAGTATTTTTGGGAAAAAAATCTTTTTTATTAAATTCACCCGACCCTGAATTGACAACGGTAATCTTTTCCAAATATGTATTTTAGTTCTAAGTTCTTTTATTAAGGGGAGTACATTTAACTTTTCATATTCTTCTATATTTCTAGAGATTTGTATACCTAAATATTTAAAACTCTCGTGTTTCTCAAGCACATGCACCCTTGAGCCATTCTGTAGTTGCCCCTTCCCTAATAACATCATATGGGATTTCCCCCAATTAATGGTTAAACCAGAAAAAAATAAAAACTTATTATATCTATTACTCTATTAAACTCATCTCCAGTGTTGTGCATAAATAATAAAATATCATCGGCATACATTGATAATTTTTCATTTCCTTCCCCATATTGAAAACCTTTAAATTCCCTAACATTTCTTATTATACATGCCAAGGGCTCTATTGCAATAGCAAATAGTAATGTGGAGAGAGGGCATCCCTGCCTGGTGCCCCTGTAAAGGACAAAAGGCAGGGACAAACTCCCATCCACCATCACCCTAGACCTCAGATTGGAGTATATAAGTTGAATCCATCTTATGAATCCCTCCACCATAACAACCCTTTTCAAAACTGCCCATAGATACTCCCACTCGATACAATCAAATGCCTTTTGGCTATCCAGTGAGAGTATAGCTTTCTCACCAATTTCTGTTTTATTAGCTTCTATATTGAAGTACAGCCTTCTTATATTTTAAAATATCGTCCTTCCGGGTATAAAACCTGTCTGATCGTCATGAATTATACCTTTAATCACCTTAGAAAGCCTACCTGCCAAAACCTTTGCCAAAATTTTAACATCCGTATTTAACTGAGATATTGGTCTATATGAACCGGGGTCTAGTTGTTCTTTACCCTTTTTTGGAATCAATGTAATAATTGCTTCTTTCATTGAGTCTGGTAAATCGCCTATTTTTTGGGCCTCACACAGTGTCAATCTTAATTCTGGTATTAACACCTGCGCAAAGGTCTTATATATTTCGAAAGGGAATCCGTCGCACCCTGGTGTTTTTACAGGTTTCACCATACCCAAGACCTCTTCTATTTCTAAAATAGATATTTATTTGGCCTTAGATATCTCTCTCAGGACAATCTGATCTAGATATTGGTCCAGATCTTTTTTTGTATATTGTACCCTAGACTTATAAAGTTCCTGAAAGTAATCCACAAAAACTTTTTTAATTCCTTCAGGTGAACTGACTATTCCATCCGTATTATCTCTAATCGCCCCTATCCATGATTTCCCTCTCTGATTTTTACTATACCTGCTAAAACTTTCCCAATCTTTTCTCTCTCTGAGGCTAGCCGAAACCCTTGGAAGAACAATTCTTTCCTACTTTTCTCTATCTGGTATATTTTTAGCTTTTCATGTTCCTCCTCCCATTTCTTATTATTATTTCCAGTAGGGTTCATTATACACACTAATCTTGCTTCTTCTAAATTTTTTTCCAGTAAATTCCCTTTTTCTTTAAAGACAAAAACACAGAAATATAGTGGCAATTCTGGAGGAGCTGCTCAACCCCTAACACTGTGGCGTGTTTTTCATTGGGGGAGCAGCCCCACCGCATGTGGACCGCAGTAATCTACTATCCCCAGCAAAATATGCATACAATGAAGGATGTCGGCGCGGTCCACATGCACCACAAAAGCACCCTACACAAAAATGTAGGAAATAATCATATCAAACACAGAGAGAGAATGCACCAAACGGATATGCCACTGGCTATACTGGCAAGTCATAAATGCAGATATTAAAAGCTGAGACTTTCGCCAATATATTCCTGTCAGGAAAATATCGTAGCCCATCATGCACCACGTCACGGTCACTCAGCATGGCAGAGGGTCCTACCACTGCTCTAACTATGGTGTGAACAAGGTCTGAAGGTGATGTAATCCAGCTCACAGCCAAGCTTCCACACAAACGCCCAGCTAGAAAACTAGTGCAATTTGAACAAAGCCAGCCTGTGAGCCACACCCATATCAGACCATGTGATGGAGGTAAACAGGTGCACCTGCGGCCTAAAGCAGTGGTAGGACCCTCTGCCATGCTGAGTGACCGTGATGTGGTGCATGATGGGCTCCGATATTTTCCTGACAGGAATATATTGGCGAAAGTCTCAGCTTTTAATATCTGCATTTATGACTTGCCAGTATAGCCAGTGGCATATCCGTTTGGTGCATTCTCTCTCTGTGTTTGATATGATTATTTCCTACATTTTTGTGTAGGGTGCTTTTGTGGTGCATGTGGACCGCGCCGACATCCTCCATTGTATGCATATTTTGCTGGGGATAGTCGATTACTGCGGTCCACATGCGGTGGGGCTGCTCCCCCAATGAAAAACACGCCAGTGTTAGGGGTTGAGCAGCTCCTCCAGAATTGCCACTATATTTCTGTGTTTTTGTCTTGTTTGATATGTAGTGTGTGTGCCTTTACCTGGCATTCTAACACTCTTTTGCACCTGTTTACCTCCATCACATGGTCTGATATGGGTGTGGCTCACAGTCTGGCTTTGTTCACATTGCACTAGTTTTCTTGCTGGGCGTTTGTGTGGAAGCTTGGCTGTGAGCTGGATTACATCACCTTCAGACCTTGTTCACACCATAGTTAGAGCAGTGGTAGGACCCTCTGCCATGCTGAGTGACCGTGACGTGGTGCATGATGGGCTCCGATATTTTCCTGACAGGAATATATTGGCGAAAGTCTCAGCTTTTAATATCTGCATTTATGACTTGCCAGTATAGCCAGTGGCATATCCGTTTGGTGCATTCTCTCTCTGTGTTTCATATCCCTTTTTCTTTAGTAATTTTCTTCCAATAATTCACCTTTTTAATCAGCGATCCTCTTAGATATGCCTTGGCGGTATCCCAAACTATCAATTTATTAGCGGAGTTATTCTCCTGGAAGAAATTTTTTAACTCCACCAATATACTTTCTTTATCTGGGATTAACGATAACCAATGAGGATTAAACTTAAACATTGGCAAATTTTGCTTTCTGTTCAAGTCCAATTCCATTACCACAGCACTATGATCGGATAAGGCCATATGAAAATACTTTATCTTAATCCTATTTTGGGACATTAAGTTTTTATTTCCTAAAACCATATCTATTCTTGACCACGTTTGATGTGATTTAGAATAACAAGAATACATTGTTTCTTCCGGGTTCAGGAAGCGCCAGACATCAGTCCAGTTAAACTCCAAGGCCAGTTTAAACAAATCTACATTTTGTATTCTTCCCCCTCTGCTAGACATTCTATCCCTGAGTGGATCCATTACAGCATTGTAATCTCTTATCGCAATCATTATACATTCTTGATAAAAGGAAAAAGAGAACAAAACGAGCGGCACTCACTGTTGATAGGCAGGTAACTTTATTCCATGGCAGGAGGGGGGTGCAAGGGTTGCAGATACAGCAGCAAGTGAGCGACAGCCGTTTCGCGCGTGTATGCGCTTCTTCTGGCTTTCCAACACTGAAGAGGTCACAGCACCTTCTTATAGTGCACAGAAAGCCGCATCATCACAGTAATTTGCTTAATTACTAAGTAATCAACACCTGGCCTCTCAAGAGGGAGGGCAGGGATTTCAGTCAGGCGGGACCTCTTCAATGATGTAAGGTGCATATGTGAACATACATAAACCAATAAGAACAAATCAAAATACGAAAATACAATAAGCAAGAGTGGTTCATTACAAAAATACGCTCATATCTATTTTTTCATTTAGTCCCAGCGGACCCAATGCATCCGTGCGTAGGATCCATATAGTTTCTCTTCTCAGAAGCTCCCTTTCTCTGTCACCACCTCTTTCAGTGCGGTTAACTACTTCAAGGCCAGCAAAAGTCAGCACATTGGGATTTCCACTATGTGCCCTGTTCACATGATCTATTAACCGCGGAACACCCTTTCCTGTTTTTAAGGAGTTTAGTCGTTCGCGGAATCTTTCAAATAAGCAGCGGATAGTTTTTCCGATGTAGAAGCGTCCGCATCTACATAAAATTATATAAACCACAAATTTGCTGCGGCAGGTAATAAGTGGAAAAACCCTATGTTCTATCCCTGCAACAGAGATCACTTGTAATTGGGAATTGAAGCTGCAGAAGGAACAACTTCTGCAACTCCTATTCCCTTTTGGTCTCTGTTCAGACAGCCATGTGAGACTTGGCTTGCTGCTTTTCCAAGACTGCTTACCAAGAGCTGATTTACAAGAGCATTGAGATATTCAGGAGATACTCAGGAGGTAATCTGGAGGTGGATACAATCTAAACAAGTAAGATTTGTTTGTTTAAAATCTTTCCCCTCTTTACAATGGCAGACCTGGTTCTGTGCAGGAATTGTTGTGCTTTTATTTCAGGTTCCACTCTTCAGAGGTTTGGATACTGTCTGATCTGTAGACAGCTCTCCATAATGCAGCAGGAAATTAACATTTTGAAATATGAGATTTTTAAATTAACCACTAAACAAACTCAGGCTGAGAACATTGCAATGCCACTGCCACAGAGGCCCCCTAGAATAGGGAGATGGGTTACTGTAGGTTCTGGTAGACTGAGAGTTGTGGATAGAAGGCATGTCCCACAGTCTGTGGCTCTCCATAATTCATTTGCAGCACTTTCAGAGTGCAAGAGCAACATGGAGGATGGCTCAAGCACAGTGGGTGAGAAACAATCATCTCCCATGCCTAAAGTATGTAAGACTGCAGCCAAAGACAAAAAGGAGAAGGTGAGGATTGATAGTAAGCAGCTGTTGGTGGGCGATTCCATCATAAGAGGTGTGAAGTTTGAGGAGAATGGTGTTGTGAGATGTCTCCCTGGTGCTACCACTAGCAGGGATAGACGACGGATCCTTAATATTGTTAGGCAAGCAAAGCAGGAAAGGGAAGTGGATGTTATTCTCCATCTTGGGACAAACGATCTGGCTTGCAATGAGGTTTCAAAGGTGAAAGAAGCTTTTCACACACTTGGAAAGGATATACGGGAGGTTGCATCAACTGTTTCATTCTCTGCAGTTTTGCCTGTGCATAACCTTCAGCATGACAGGAAGATGCGCATTAAGGAATTCAATGTATGGCTTGGTGAATGGTGTCTGAACCAAGGGTTTGGCTTTGTGTCTCATGTTAGCTCTTGTTGGAATGGAAAAGAACTGTACAAGAAAGATGGTTTGCATCTTTCTCTCAAAGGAACGAATGTCCTCGGTGAACAGTTCCAGGTATTTGCTAAGAAGCATTTAAACTAGGAAAGGGGGGCAAAAGAGTGATAATCCAGCAGTCCAACTGCCCCCCGGAACAATGCCAGAAGAGGCCAGTAGCACAAAGGTTAAGGAATGACAAGCTCAGAGTCTTGTCTACAAATGCTCGCAGTCTAGGGAATAAGATCAATGAACTTGAGGCTATAATGGCATCTGAGAATATAGATGTAGTGGCTGTTACTGAGACGTGGTTCAAGGGGAGTAATGACTGGGATATATCAATACCAGGGTTCTCTCTATACAGGAAAGACAGAGAAGGCAAGAAGGGGGAGGGGTGGCCCTGTATGTGAAAGATAACATAAAATCTAATTTGATACAAGTTAGCGAGAACAATTTAGAGTCAGTTTTGGTTACCGTGCAGCTTGATAATCATAAGGTAACTCGTGTAGGTGTGATATATAGACCACCTAGCCAAGTCAAAGAATTAGATGATCTACTAGTTGAGGAAATAGCTAAAATGACATTGAAGGGGGAAGTTATCATTATGGGAGACTTCAATCTTCCAGATGTAAACTGGAAAACCAAAATAGCTAGTTCTGCCAGGAGTACAGATATTCTAAATTCCCTACTGGGATTATCTATACAGCAAGTAGTGGAGGAGCCAACCCGGAAGGAGGCCATTTTAGATTTAGTATTCACAAATGGGAATTTGGTATCTGATATTACTGTAGGGGAAAGCTTGGGATCTAGTGATCACCAGTCAGTGTGGTTTACTATAAGTACAGTGACTGAGTCACACCACACAAAAACAAAAGTTTTAGATTTTAGAAAAACAGACTTTTCTAAAATTAGATTAGTGGTATACAAGTCCCTATCAGACTGGAACAGTTTCATTGGAGTCCAGGAGAAATGTGACTACTTAAAAGTGGCACTATTGAAGGCAACAGAAAATTGCATTAGGCTTGTCAGTAAAAGCAAAAAAAGGAAGAGACCACTGTGGTACTCAGCAGAAGTGGCCAAAATCATTAAAAACAAAAAGATAGCATTTAGGAATTATAAAAATAAAAAAAAAAACGAGGATGACAGACAAATTTATAAGATTAGGCAGAGAGAGGCCAAACAAGTTATAAGAGCTTCCAAAGCACAGGCAGAAGAGAAATTAGCTCAGTCAGGGAAAAAAGGCGAGAAGGCATTCTTCAGATACATAAATGAAAAAAGGAAACTAAAACAAGGAATTACCAAATTAAAAACAAAAGAAGGAAGGTATATAGAAGAAGATAAAGAACTAGCTGACTGCCTCAATGAATATTTCTGTTCAGTTTTTACAAAGGAAAATGAAGGAGAAGGACCTCAGTTAGGAAAGAAGCCTAATGAATCTTTTGATGCATGTGTCTTTACAGAGGAAGAGGTTCTAAGTCAGCTGTCTAAAATTAATACAAATAAGTCACAGGGGCCTGATGGGATACACCCAAAGCTATTAAAAGAGCTCAGCGTTGAACTAGCAAAACCATTAACAGATTTATTTAACCAATCACTGGCAACAGGAGTCGTCCCAGAAGATTGGAAATTAGCAAATGTTTTGCCCATTCACAAGAAAGGTAGTAGGGAGGAATCGGGCAACTATAGGCCAGTAAGCCTGACATCAATAGTGGGGAAATTAATGGAAACCATACTTAAGGAGAGGATTGTGGAACATCTAAAATCCCATGGATTGAAAGATGAAAAACAACATGGGTTTACTTCAGGGAGATCATGTCAAACTAATCTTATTGATTTTTTCGATTGGGTGACTAAAATAATAGATGGAGGAGGTGCAGTAGACATCGCTTATCTAGACTTTAGTAAGGCTTTTGATACTGTCCCACATAGAAAGCTTATCAATAAAGTGCAGTCTTTGGGCTTGGACTCCCATATTGTTGAATGGATTAGGCAGTGGCTGAGGGACAGGCAACAGAGGGTTGTAGTCAATGGAGTATATTCAGACCAAGGTCTTGTTACCAGTGGGGTACCTCAGGGATCTGTTCTGGGACCCATATTGTTTAATATCTTTATCAGCGAAATTGCAGAAGGCCTCGATGGTAAGGTGTGTCTTTTTGCTGATGACACAAAGATTTGTAACAGGGTTGATGTTCCTGGAGGGATACACCAAATGGAAAAGGACTTAGGAAAACTAGAGGAATGGTCAAAAATATGGCAACTAAAATTTAATGTTGATAAGTGCAAGATAATGCACCTGGGACGTAAAAACCCAAGAGCAGAATATAAAATCAGTGATACAGTCCTAACCTCAGTATCTGAGGAAAGGGATTTAGGGGTCATTATTTCAGAAGACTTAAAGGTAGGCAGACAATGTCATAGAGCAGCAGGAAATGCTAGCAGAATGCTTGGGTGTATAGGGAGAGGAATTACCAGTAGAAAGAGGGAGGTGCTCATGCCGCTCTACAGAGCACTAGTGAGACCTCATTTGGAGTATTGTGCTCAGTACTGGAGACCATATCTCCAGAAGGATATTGATACTTTGGAGAGAGTTCAGAGAAGAGCTACTAAACTGGTACATGGATTGCAGGATAAAACTTACCAGGAAAGATTAAAGGACCTTAACATGTATAGCTTGGAAGAAAGACGAGACAGAGGGGATATGATAGAAACTTTTAAATACATAAAGGGAATCAACAAGGTAAAAGAGGAGAGAATATCTAAAAGAAGAAAAACTGCTACAAGAGGACATAGTTTTAAATTAGAGGGGCAAAGGTTTAAAAGTAATATCAGGAAGTATTACTTTACTGAGAGAGTGGATGCATGGAATAGCCTTCCTGCAGAAGTGGTAGCTGCAAATACAGTGGAGGAGTTTAAGCATGCATGGGATAGGCATAAGGCCATCCTTCATATAAGATAGGGCCAGAGGCTATCCATAGTATTTAGTATATTGGGCAGACTGGATGGGCCAAATGGTTCTTATCTGCCGACACATTCTATGTTTCTATGTTTCTATGTTTTTTTCTGAAATGGCTAGTTACCACTTGATCGCGTATAGTATGGCATCTTCTAAACGCTATCACTGGTTTCATATCTTTCAATTGTTTTAGGGAATCGTCCCTCACTAGGATACTCCAATTTTTCTTTATGACCTGTTTTATCTTATCGGCCATAGGACTGAATTTAAAGGAAAAAGCGAAGGGTGGGGGCCCTTTTATTGAGGGTTTACCCTCTCTTACTTCTGTCTGATGTACTTGTGACGCTTTTGTCATAGCTTGATTCAACAAGTCTGGGGGATACCCTCTACATCTCAGCCTAGCGCGCAGATCCTGCGCCTGTTTATCATAACTCATTGAGGTGGTATTTATACGCGCAAGTCTTCTGAATTGGCCATATGGCACTGATTGTTTTACTGTGCTTGGGTGATAGCTGGAGAAATGGAGGAGGGAGTTGGCGGCGGTCAGCTTGCGAAAACCTTCCGTCACCAACTCCCCCTCCACCACTGATACCACTACATCCAGAAACTCGATTTTATTGCCCCCAAACTGGTAAGTAAATCGCATGTTCATGTCATTCTGTGTATTCAAGTAATCCACGAAAGCCCGGAAATGTGCCTCGTCGCTGGACCATATGATGAAAACATCATCCACGAATCTGTAATAGGCATGCATATATTTCAGAAATGGATTAGAACTCGAGTACACAAAACGGTCTTCGAACCGGGCCAGGTACAGATTGGCAAAAGTACACGCCACTGGGGTCCCCATCGCGGTACCGACCCTTTGTTTATACCAGGAATCCCCGAACATAAAGGCATTGTTAGTGAGAATTAGTTTCAGGCCTTCCGTGATGAACATCTTGAAGTCCTCACTTCTATCTGTATTCTGTAGGACTTCCATCACTGCCTCAATGCCCTTATCCTGAGGGATCCGGGTATAGAGACTCTCCACATCGAGGGACACAAGTCGAAACTCCTCCTGCCACTGAATATCGGTCAGTGACCGGAGGAGGTCCGACGTGTCCCTCAGGGTATCATCTTAACAATAGGTCTCAAAAGCCAGTCTATGTACCTGGACACCGGTTCGGTCACTGACCCAGTCCCGGAGACAATAGGTCGCCCAGGGGGCTGGGTCAGTGACTTGTGTATTTTAGGCAAAAAATACCAGGTGGGGCGTCTCGGAAAAGTCGGAAGCAGTTTCTCTGCCTGCTGGCGTGATACTACATTTTTCTCTACGTATGTATGTAAAAACCTGCGCAGAATATTTTGTTCTCTTTTTCCTTTTATCATATATGCTCACTGCAGCTACAAGCTGAGCACCTCCGTGAGGCACCACTCCTCGGCAGCCGCATCCTGACAATTTTAGGTTTGGTGTAGTGCCACTGGTTATCTGCTCTACATTTTACATTATACATTCTTGTCTATTCAGCATGAGTCTATGCAACTCATACAACACATCTGATATGGTGGTGGAATATACAGTCAGGTCCATACACTGCGTGCAGAATTATTAGGCAAATGAGTATTTTGACCACATCATCCTCTTTATGCATGTTGTCTTACTCCAAGCTGTATAGGCTCGAAAGCCTACTACCAATTAAGCATATTAGGTGATGTGCATCTCTGTAATGAGAAGGGGTGTGGTCTAATGACATCAACACCCTATATTAGGTGTGCATAATTATTAGGCAACTTCCTTTCCATTGGCAAAATGGGTCAAAAGAAGGACTTGACAGGCTCAGAAAAGTCAAAAATAGTGAGATATCTTGCAGAGGGATGCAGCACTCTTAAAATTGCAAAGCTTCTGAAGCGTGATCATCGAACAATCAAGCGTTTCATTCAAAATAGTCAACAGGATCGCAAGAAGCGTGTGGAAAAACCAAGGCGCAAAATAACTGCCCATGAACTGAGAAAAGTCAAGCGTGCAGCTGCCAAGATGCCACTTGCCACCAGTTTGGCCATTTTTCAGAGCTGCAACATCACTGGAGTGCCCAAAAGCACAAGGTGTGCAATACTCAGAGACATGGCCAAGGTAAGAAAGGCTGAAAGACGACCACCACTGAACAAGACACACAAGCTGAAACGTCAAGACTGGGCCAAGAAATATCTCAAGACTGATTTTTCTAAGGTTTTATGGACTGATGAAATGAGAGTGAGTCTTGATGGGCCAGATGGATGGGCCCGTGGCTGGATTGGTAAAGGGCAGAGAGCTCCAGTCCGACTCAGACGCCAGCAAGGTGGAGGTGGAGTACTGGTTTGGGCTGGTATCATCAAAGATGAGCTTGTGGGGCCTTTTCGGGTTGTGGATGGAGTCAAGCTCAACTCCCAGTCCTACTGCCAGTTTCTGGAAGACACCTTCTTCAAGCAGTGGTACAGGAAAAAGTCTGCATCCTTCAAGAAAAACATGATTTTCATGCAGGACAATGCTCCATCACACGCGTCCAAGTACTCCACAGCGTGGCTGGCAAGAAAGGGTATAAAAGAAGAAAATCTAATGACATGGCCTCCTTGTTCACCTGATCTGAACCCCATTGAGAACCTGTGGTCCATCATGAAATGTGAGATTTACAAGGAGGGAAAACAGTACACCTCTCTGAACAGTGTCTGGGAGGCTGTGGTTGCTGCTGCACGCAATGTTGATGGTGAACAGATCAAAACACTGACAGAATCCATGGATGGCAGGCTTTTGAGTGTCCTTGCAAAGAAAGGTGGCTATATTGGTCACTGATTTGTTTTTGTTTTGTTTTTGAATGTCAGAAATGTATATTTGTGAATATTGAGATGTTATATTGGTTTCACTGGTAAAAATAAATAATTGAAATGGGTATATATTTGTTTTTTGTTAAGTTGCCTAATAATTATGCACAGTAATAGTCACCTGCACACACAGATATCCCCCTAAAATAGCTAAAACTAAAAACAAACTAAAAACTACTTCCAAAAATATTCAGCTTTGATATTAATGAGTTTTTTGGGTTCATTGAGAACATGGTTGTTGTTCAATAATAAAATTAATCCTCAAAAATACAACTTGCCTAATAATTCTGCACTCCCTGTAAATATTGGAACATCGACACAATTCTATCATTTTTGGCTCTATACACCACCACAATGGATTTGAAATTAAACGAACAAGACGTGCTTTAACTGCAGACTGTCAGCTTTAATTTGAGGGTATTTACATCCAAATTAGGTGAACGGTGTAGGAATTACAACAGTTTCCATATGTGCCTTCCACTTGTTAAGGGACTAAAAGTAATGGGACAATTGGCTTCTCAGCTGTTCCATGGCCAGGTGTGTGTTATTCCCTCATTATCCCAATTAGAATGAGCAGATAAAAGGTCCAGAGTTCATTTCAAGTGTGCTATTTGCATTTGGACTCTGTTGCTGTCAACTCTCAAGATGAGATCCAAAGAGCTGTCACTATCAGTGAAGCAAGCCATCATTAGGCTGAAAAAACACAACAAACCCATCAGAGAGATAGCAAAAACATTAGTGTGGCCAAAACAACTGTTTGGAACATTCTTAAAAAGAAGGAACGCATCGGTGAGCTCAGCAACACCAAAAGACCCCGAAGACCACGGAAAACAACTGTGGTGGATGACCGAAGAATTCTTTCCCTGGTGAAGAAAACACCCTTCACAACAGTTGGCCAGATCAAGAACACTCTCCAGGAGGTAGGTGTATGTGTGTCAAAGTCAACAATCAAGAGAAGACTTCACCAGAGTGAAGACAGAGTGTTCACCACAAGATGTAAACCATTGGTGAGCCTTAAAAACAGGAAGGCCAGATTAGAGTTTGCCAAACGACATCTAAAAAAGCCTTCACAGTACTGGAACAACATCCTATGGACAGATGATACCAAGATCAACTTGTACCAGAGTGATGGGAAGAGAAGAGTATGAATAAGGAAAGGAACTGCTCAAGATCCTAAGCATACCACCTCATCAGTGAAGCATGGTGGTGGTAGTGTCATGGTGTGGGCATGTATGGCTGCCAATGCAACTGGTTCTTTTGTATTTATTGATGATGTGACTGCTGACAAAAGCAGCAGGATGAATTCTGAAGTGTTTCGGGCAATATTATCTGCTCATATTCAGCCAAATGCTTCAGAACTCATTGGACGGCGCTTCACAGTGCAGATGGACAATGACCCAAAGCATACTGCAAAAGAAACCAAAGAGTTTTTTTAAGGGAAAGAACTGGAATATTATGCAATGGCCAAGTCAATCACCTGACCTGAATCCGATTGAGCATGCATTTCACTTGCTGAAGACAAAACTGAAGGGAAAATGCCCCAATAACAAGGAGGAACTCAAGACATTTGCAGTAGAGGCCTGGCAGAGCATCACCAGGGATGAAACCCAGCATCTGGTGATGTCTATGCGTTCCAGACTTCAGGCTGTAATTGACTAGAAAAGGATTTGCAACCAAGTATTGAAAAGTGAAAGTTTGATTTATGATGATTATTCTGTCCCATTACTTTTGATCCCTTAACAAGTGGGAGGCACATATGCAAACTGTTGTAATTCCTACACTGTTTACCTGGTTTGGATGTAAATACCCTCAAATTAAAGCTGACAGTCTGCAGTTAAAGCACATATTGTTCGTTTCATTTCAAATCCATTGTGGTGGTGTATAGAGCCAAAATTTTTAGAATTGTGTCGATGTCCCAATATTTATGGACCCAACTGTATATATTTGCGATTACCATTTTAACCCCTTCTATGTTACATTGTAAGAAGAGGTACCTACCACAGTCGTCCACCTCGTATGCAACACACTCAAATTTAATCTTATCTTGTACCAAAATTGAGACCCCTCTGGAATAAGTAGTGTATACCGAATGGTACCCTTCCACTATCCATCTCTTCTCCAACCACCTTAAGGATTCTTTAACTAAGTGTGTCTCTTGGAGGCAAACGATGGCTGGCAAAAACCTCTTCATCCACTCAAGGATAGCATATCTCTTTATTCTTTCTCGTAGACCTGTTACATTTAACGAAAGAATCTTAATGATCTAGCAGAGGGGGGTGGATAACTCCCTCCCCACCGTTCTGAATAGCTCCCCCTCTTCTGGTCAGCAGTTGAGGCAGCTCCATTACTTAGCATAATGGCTCCTTATCCCCCCTTCTACCCCTCCCCTTCAAAAACCCATCCTTTCTGCCCATTCGTTAGCTTCTATAGGTGTCTCAAAAAATTTGACCCTTCCTTTATATTCCACCCTTAGCTTTGCCGGAAAGAGTAAGCTATACTTCAAGCCTGCTTCCCTTAACCTCTTTTTTGCAGTTATAAACTCCTTCCTACGTGCATTAGTATCTGCTGAATAATCTGGAAAAAGTATTATCTTTTCACCATGTATCTGGTATTTTTCAGAGGTTCTAGCATCAGACAGTATTGTATCTCGATCCTTGGAAAGTAAACATTTTACCAACATGTGTCTGGGGTAATCCCCTGGGACCCTCTTTTTTGTGGGAACCCTGTGTGCTCTTTCAATAGCGAATAGGGGAGAGAGGATACGCTCCTTAAAATTCTCCTTTATCCATCGCTCAATAAATTCTATACAATTATCCCCTTCTTCCCGTTCTGGAATCCCTACACATCTTATATTTGTTCTTCTCGATCTATCTTCTTGATTTATAAATTTTTGTTCCATCTTATTATTTATCTGTTTTAGAGATGCAACCTCCTTCTCTAATTTCTCGACAGAGTGCTCCAGAGACGGGATCCTTTTTTCCATCTCATGTAATGGCTGTCTTATTTTCTCCAGCTCACCACGTATTACACTAACTAGAGATGTCACAAACATAAAATTTTCCGTTCGCGAATGGCGAACGCGAATTTCCACAAATGTTCAAGAGCGGGTGAACCACCATAGACTTCAATAGGCAGGCGAATTTTAAAACCCACAGGGACTCTTTCTGGCCACAATAGTGATGGAAAAGTTGTTTCAAGGGGACTAACACCTGGACTGTGGCATGCCGGAGGGGGATCCATGGCAAATCTCCCATGGAAAATTACGTAGTTGACGCAGAGTTGGGTTTTAATCCATAAAGGGCATAAATCACCTAACATTCCTAAATTGTTTGGAATAACGTGCTTTAAAACATCAGGTATGATGTTGTATCGATTAGGTAGTGTAAGGGTTAGGCCCACTTCACAGTGACAGACCAAACTCTGACAGACCAAACTCCCCGTTTAACGCACCGCATACAACCGCAAACAGTCCATTTGCACAACCGCAAACTCCCCATTTGCACAAGGTTGGATACCAAGCTAGCCATGTCCCGTTCCTTGTCCTCACTGATGTCATTGAAGGTCTCTTCCTCCACCCAGCCACATACAACACCAAGGGTCCCCGAAAGGTGACAACAAGCCCCCTGGGATGCCTGCTGTGGTTGGTCGTCCACCTCTTCAAAGCCACCTTCCTCCTCTGACTCCTCTTCTTAAGACTCCTCTCTCTGCATTGCCGCAGGTCCAGCAATCGACGACAAGGCTGCTTCTGGTGGTGATGGTGACCACAACTCTTCCTTTTCATGCTCATCTACGGCCTGATCTAGCACACTTCGCAGGGCACGCTCCAGAAAAAACGCATATGGGATGAGGTCGATGATGTTGCCTTGGGTTTGACTGACCAGGTTTGTCACCTCCGCAAAAGGACGCATGATCCTACAGCCATTGTGCATGAGCATTCATTAACGCGGCCAAAAAATACCCAGCTCCGCAGAGGCTGTCCTCTTTTTTTTTTTATTAAAAAAATCTGTTCTTACCAGTTTAATCTCTGTTTTGTCCCCTATCAGGGGCCGGTGTATGGAATAGATTTTAGGAACGGGGAGATGGAAAAAGATGCTTGGTCGGTCCTCTTACTTCCAATTTGGGGCACTGCGCGTGTGGTATGTTAAGTAGTACTATCCCTATCAGTTTAATCCCTGTTACGTCCCCTATCAGGGGATGTGTATGGAATAGAGTTTAGACAACCGCAAAGAGTTGTCAATAGTTGACACACTCATGACATAAATTTTATTCCTCTATGCGAAAATCTTAGTGTAGTGATGACTGTGCTCGTGCGCACGTTTGGGAGATTGCAGTCGATGGCGGTTTTTCAAAGCCTATGGTCGTGTTGAGGTAGTTCAGTGACAGTTAAGTGACCCAGAAAACAATGATTCTGTAGTGTGGGCCCATTGTTGGCCTAGTAGGCTTTAATGATCACCTTAGATGATCACAAAGAAAATTAATGTTTTTTCTATGCAAAATTATCCAGCTGATCGCTTTTGGTCTGTTCACAATGAAGCAACTACCTTATCTCATCTGGGGTGTGCCAACATTGCCATTGCCAACACACTCATAGAGGTGATCGCTTCATTGTGATACGCAAGCCCCTTCACCACAACAAAGTAACGATCACGAAGGGGAATTGACACATGTATGTGCCTTTTTGTTTTGTTTTGTTTTTGCAGCCACAGTGCAGCACCAGAGGCCAGAAAAATTAGGCATGTACACATGCTTGAAAAATTAGGTATTGATGTTTTCCAGGCAGAAAGTGCACTGAAACACTGCGGCTTGAACCCTAGTTGGTGGCGGAGAAGTCATGCAAGTCATCCGGCATGCAGAGATTAAATACAGCAGCATGTGGACCATTTTATAGCCCAAGGCATCTCATCAGGACTTTTTTAGTCAAATGCATCCCCCACTGTCAGTCCCTTCGGGATCCATGCCTCATTCATCTTAATAAAGGTGAGGTAATCTAGACTTTTTTGACCTAGGCGACTTCTCTTCTCAGTGACAATAACTCCTGTTGCGCTGAAGGTCTTTTCTGACAGGACACTTGAAGCGGGGCAGGCCAGAAGTTCTATCGCAAATTGGGATAGCTCAGGCCACAGGTCAAGCCTGCACACCCAGTAGTCAAGGGGTTCATCACTCCTCAGAGTGTCGATATCTGCAGTTAAGGCGAGGTAGTCTGCTACCTGTCGGTCGAGTCATTCTCTGAGGGTGGACCCCGAAGGGCTGTGGCGATGCGTAGGACTTAAAAAGCTCTGCATGTCCTCCATTAACAACAACACGTCTGTAAAGCGTCCTGTCCTTTCCGGCGTGGTCGTGGTAGGAGGAGGATTAATTCACCTCTTCCCCTGTTAGATTCCAGTTGTGCTGTGACATCACCATTATACGCTGTGTAAAGCATACTTTTTAACTTGTTTTGGAACTGCTGCATCCTTTCTGACTTCCGGTAATTCGGTAACATTTCAGGCACTTTCTGCTTATACCGGGGGTCTAGTAGCGTGGCCACCCAGTACAGGTCGTTCTCCTTCAGCCTTTTTATACGAGGGTCCCTCAACAGGCATGACAGCATGAAAGACCCCATTTGCACAAGGTTGGATGCCGAGCTACTCATGTCCCGTTCCTCGTCCTCACTGATATCATTGAAGGTCTGTTCTTCCCCCCAGCCACGTACAACACCACGGGTACCAGATAGGTGACAACGAGCACCCTGGGATGCGTGCTGTGGTTGGTCTTCCTCCTCTTCAAAGCCACATTCCTCCTCTGACTCCTCTTCCTCAGAATCCTCTTCCAGCGTTGCTGCAGGTCCAGCAAGCAATGCTGATAAGGCTGTTTCTGGTGGTGATGGTGACCACAACTCTTCTTCTTCACGCTCATCTACGGCCTGATCCAGCACTCTTCGCAGGGCACGCTCCAGGAAGAAAACAGATGCTATGATGTCGCTGATGGTGCCTTCGGTGCGACTGACTAGGTTTGTCACCTCCTCAAAAGGACGCATGAGCCTACAGGCATTGCGCATGAGCGTCCAGTAACGTGGCAAAAAAAATACCCAGCTCCGCAGAGGCTGTCCTAGCACCCCGGTCATACAAATACTCGTTGACGGCTTTTTCTTGTTGGAGTAGGCGGTCGAACATTAGGAGTGTTGAATTCCAACGTGTCGGGCTGTCGCAAATCAAGCGCCTCACTGGCATGTTGTTTCATTGCTGGATATCTGAAAAGTGCGCCATGGCCGTGTAGGAACGCCTGAAATGGCCTCACACCTTCCTGGCCTGCTTGAGGACGTCCTGTAAGCCTGGGTACTTGTGCACAAAGCGTTGTACGATCAGATTCAACACATGTGCCATGCACGGCACATGTGTCAACTTGCCCAAATTCAATGCCGCCAACAAATTGCTTCCGTTGTCACACACCACTTTGCCGATCTCCAGTTGGTGCGGAGTCAGCCACTGATCCACCTGTGCGTTCAGGGCGGACAGGAGTGCTGGTCCGGTGTTACTCTCTGCTTTCAGGCAAGCCAACCCCAAGACGGCGTGACACTGTCGTATCCGGGATGTGGAATAGCCCCTGGGGAGCTGGGGGGGTGCAGTTGATGTGGAGCAAGACGCAGCAGCAGAAGAGGACTCAGCTGAGGAGGTTAGCGAAGAGGATGGAGTAGGAGGAGTAGAGGAGGTGGCAGCAGGCCTGCCTGCAAGTCGTGGCGGTGTCACAAACTCCTCTGCAGAGCCACGCATTCCATGCTTGGCAGCCGTCAGCAGGTTTACCCAATGCGCAGTGTACGTGATATACCTGCCCTGACCGTGCTTTGTAGACCAGGTATCAGTGGTCAGATGGACCCTTGCCCCAACACTGTGTGCCAGACATGCCATGACTTCCTTTTCCACAATAAAGTACAGGTGGGGGATTGCCTTTTGTGAAAAGAAATTTTGGCCGGGTACCTTCCACTGCGGTGTCCCAATAGCTACAAATTTTTTGAAGGCCTCAGACTCCACCAGCTTGTACGGTAAAAGCTGGCGGGCTAAGAGTTCCGACAAGCCAGCTGTCAGACGCCGGGCAAGGGGGTGACTCTGTGACATTGGCTTCTTACGCTCAAACATTTCCTTGACATACACCTGACTGTGGGCAGATGAGCAAGAACTGCTGAAGGTGAGAGGCGGAGTGGCGGATGGTTGAGAGGGGGCAAGGAGGACAGCAGTGGTTGACGTGGCTGAAGATGCTGGACCAGGAGGAGGATGGTGGCTTTGAGTTTGTGTGCTGCTTGTACTCATCATGTGTTGATCCCATAGGCGTTTGTGATGTGAGATCATATGCCTTCGCAAAGCAGTTGTACCTAGGTGGGTGTTGGACTTCCCACGACTCAGTTTCTTTTGGCACAGGTTGCAAATGGCATCGCTATTATCAGAGGCAGACACACAAAAAAAATGCCACACTGCTGAGCTTTGCAGTGACGGCATTCTGGTGGTGGCAACAGCATGCGTTGATTGGCGTGCTGTCTGGCTGACCCCGGGTGCCGATACATGCTGTCTGACTGTGCCACTAGCTCCTTGCGACGACCTCCCCCTGCTTCCAACTCGTCTCCTCCTCCTATCTGTCTCCCCATCTGAACTTTCCCCCTGTTCTTCTTCTCTTCGATCGGGCACCCACGTGGCATCCACGGACACATCGTCATCATCAACCGCTTCACTTGTAGCTGACAACTCAGCAAAGGAAGCAGCAGCGGATACAACATTATCATCATCACACCGTACGTCCATGTGTGTAATGCTGCCTGACTGAGACATATCCCTGTTATCTACATCCTCTGGCAATAATGGTTGTGCATCACTCATTTCTTCCAACTGATGTGTAAATAACTCCTCTGACAAATCAAGTGAAGCAGCTGTGGTGCTAGTGTTGGTGGGGGCGGCAGGCGGGCGAGTGGTAACTTGAGAGGTGCCCGAAGCTGAGCTGGAGGAGGATGGTGCGTCAAGGTTCCGAGCGGAAGCTGTAGAAGATTGGGTGTCCTGTGTTAGCCAGTCAACTATGTCCTCAGAACTTTTCGAGTTCAGGGTACGTGGCCTCTGAACACTGGGCATTATTCTAGGGCCAAAGGAAATCACAGCACCACGACCACGGCGGCCCCTGCGGGGTGGCCTGCATCTGCCTGTCATTTTTTTTTTGATTAGTTGTACTATGCGTGCAAGCTAATATGACACCAGATATGAGTGGTGCAACTGGGCACTGGCAGTAGTGGGCACAGTACACTCTGTGGGCCTGACACACACGCTGGCAGGCAACTGCAATTAGATTACAGTGAAAAAATGTATTGTTTTTTTTATGCAAGCTACTGTGACACCAGATATGAGTGGTGGCACTGGGCACTGGCAGTAGTGGGCACAGTACACTCTGTGGGCCTGACACACACGTTGGCAGGCAACTGCAATTAGATTACAGTGAAAAAATTGATTGTTTTTTTTTTTATGCAAGCTACTGTGACACCAGATATGAGTGGTGGCACTGGGCACTGGCAGTAGTGGGCACAGTACACTCTGTGGGCCTGACACACACGCTGGCAGGCAACTGCCATTAGATTACAGTGAAAAAATTTTTAAATCCAAGCTACTGTGACACCAGATATGAGTGGTTGCACTGGGCACTGGCAGTAGTGGGCACAGTACACTCTGTGGGCCTGACACACACGCTGGCAGGCAACTGCAATTAGATTACAGTGAAAAAATGTATTGTTTTTTTTTATGCAAGCTACTGTGACACCAGATATGAGTGGTGGCACTGGGCACTGGCAGTAGTGGGCACAGTACATTCTGTGCGCCTGACACACCCGCTGGCAGGCAACTGCAATTAGATTACAGTGAAAAAATTGCTTAAATGCAAGCTACTGTGACACCAAATATGAGTGGTGGCACTGGGCACTGGCAGTAGTGGGCACAGTACACGCTGTAGCCCTGACACACGCTTGCAGGCAACTGCAATTATATTACAGTGAAAAAATTGTTTGTTTGTTTTTTAAATGCAAGCTACTGTGACACCAGATATGAGTGGTGGCACTGGGCACTGGCAGTAGTGGGCACAGTACACGCTGTAGGCCTGACACACACGCTTGCAGGCAACTGCAATTAGATTACAGAGAAAAAAAAAAAAGCAGACTGATGTACTAGCCCTAAAAAGGGCTTTTTGGGGTGCTGTCAGGACGCTGTCCTGACAGCAGATCAGATGAGTCTTTGAGGACTGGAGTGGACACTGAATACACTGGCCTAACTATCGATTTTCCTATTAAATCAGCAGCAGCTGCACTGTCCCTCCTCTCACTAACACTGCAGCTTCCGAATGAATCTAAGATGGATGCTGTCCTTGCTTTTTGATAGGAGGTGGGAGGGTCTGGGAGGGAGGGTATGCTGCTGATTGGCTGGAATGTGTCTGCTGACTGTGAAGTACAGGGTCAAAATTTGCTAAATGATGACGTATAGGGGGCGGACCGAACATCGCACATGTTCGCTCGCTGCGGCGAACACGAACAAGCGATGTTCGCCAGGAACTGTTCGCCGGCGAATAGTTCGGGACATCTCTAACATTAACATCAGTTTGCACTGCCCCAATCTGTGTCACTATACTCCCCATTACATTTTTCATCCTAGAGACGGTATGAAATATATCTTTCATCATTTTTACATCCATCTCTGCAGCTACCACAGGGGTTCCTTGTTCTCCCGTGATACCCGCAGTCCCATTCTCCTGTGTCAAAATATGTGTCTCTGTATCTATAATTTTTTCTTTCTGTAAAGAACTAGACCCTGGGGAGTTAGGGATCAGAAATTTGTTTAAGCTATGCTGTTTTGGCCCGCTCTCTAACCCTGTTGCTGATCTCCTACCGCTAGCGCCATTGAGGCCGCGCTGTTCCTCTTTTTTCTTAGGGGGCATTTTTGTACTTGCTTTTTCCTTCCATTTTTCCCCTTCTCTCTTCCTTACCCCTTCTTTCCTCTTTCCCCTCTCACCGCTATTCCGACTATTTCCCAACAATTATCTCAGAACTACAATTGTCTCAATCACCAACATTAAGTCAGATATCATCAAATACAAATACAGTTTGCAATATGTTAGTGTATTATCGATCAACAGTCCAGTTAAACAAAGCCGTGAGCTTCGCCTTAGTCCCGATATTATTATTAATAGGGAAAGAAAAAAAAGAAATTATTTGGAACAAAAAATATTAATGAGAGAAAAAAAAAAAAAGAAGGATCCAGTTAGCGAATTGTTAGTGCGTTTCCTGCTATCCACACATAATCAAATAAAACACCTCCAAAAACTGTTTTAGTCTGAGTGTGTTTAGTCGAGGAGGGAAAGACGGAGAAACCGCAGGTTCACAATAATTAAACCAGCGAGGGAGGTGCCAGCATAATACCTTTGAAGGAGGGGGTTAGGTTAGGAATGGTTAGTCCATGGTTAATCCGGGGGGTTAGAAGGAATTAGTCCCGCGAAAGGAATTCCAAAGAGGTCAGGGTCAGGATTGTGCGATATGGGTATATATGAAACAGTCACTGTATACAATACTCCACAGCCGTCTGTGTGTCTTCATCCCCCTTTTCTTCTTCTTTTCCCTCTTCTCTCACTTTTCCTTCAACAAGGGACAATCAGTCCCCACAAATATATCAAATGCTGCAGAGTGTCCACACAGCCTTCAATTTCCACTGTCCAACTTCCAGCCCCTCTCCTTTCCTACCCCTGCGGCTGTAACACGGCTTCTCTATTGTGACATACGTCCCACCTAGCCAGCAAAACTCTTCTCCTCTGAGCAGCCGCTCACTGGCAATGGCCTCCCCCAGCAGTCTTGGCACCCGCTCACACGTCGGGCCACCCGGGGGGGAGCAACTTCACAGGTCGGCACTGCCTTCTCCACACACCGGACCCACGGCTCCCAACCGGTCCAACTCACGTCAACTCCGGGACCAAAGAGTCACTGGATCCCTCTGCTCCTACACACCCAGAAACTCACCACCAAGGTATCGGCGCCCCCTGAAGACACATTGCAGTGGAGGCGGGCAGGCAGGCGGGCGAGCGAGCAGGGGGAGGGGGCGGAGCCTAGCGTCAGACGTCAGACGCTCACATGCGTTAGATACTGCTGTTATATTCTGGTATTTAAAAAAACACCCATTTTGGGCAAGATATACATTTTGGGCCTTTGCTGCATATGTAACAGTCAAATAGAAGCGTTAGATACTGCTGTTATATTCTGGTATTAAAAAAACACCCATTTTGTGGCAAGATAATAAATTTGCGGCCTTTGCTGCATTTCTGACAGTCCAATACAAGCATTAGATACTGCTGTTATATTCTGGTATTAAAAAAACACCCATTTTGAGCAAGATAATACATTTGCAACCTTTGTTGCATTTGTGACAGCCAAATACAAGCTTTAAATACTGCAGTTATAGTCTGGGTTTAAAAAAACACCCATTTTGTGCAAGACCCTACATCTGGCGCCTTTGCTGCATTTGTCACAGTCAAATGCAAGCGTTAAGTACTGCTGTTATATTCTGGTTTTAAAAAAACACCCATTTTGGGCAAGGTAATACATTTGCAGCCTTTGCTGCATTTCTGACAGTCCAATACAAGCATTAGATATTGCTGTTATATTCTGATATTAAAAAAACCTATTTTGGGCAAGATAATACATTTGCGGCCTTTGTTGCATTGGTGACAGTCAAATACAAGCTTTAAATACTGCAGTTATATTCTGGGTTTCAAAAAACACCCATTTTGTGCAAGACCCTACATCTGGGGCCTTTGCTGCATTTGTCACAGTCAAATACAAGCATTAGATACTGCTGTTATATTCTGGTTTTAACAAAACACCCATTTTGGGCAAGATAATACATTTGCAGCCTTTGTTGCATTTGTAAGAGTCAAAAAAAAGCTTTAAATACTGCAGATATATTCTGGGTTAAAAAAAACCCACCCATTTTGTGCAAGACCCTACATCTTGCTGCATTTGTCACAGTCAAATACAACCAGTCAATACTGCAGTTACATTGTTGACAAATTAACATTTTTTGTGACCGTGAATTAATTGTATAAAATTCGCCCGTCACACTGTTGTGTGACCTCAAGAAATTTTTCATCTTTGACACCGGCACTGCCTTACTCTCAGTGAACTTAAGCCCTTAAGGACCGGGCTCATTTTCACCTTATGGACCAGGCCATTATTTGCAAATCTGACCAGTGTCATTTTATGTGAATAACTTTAAAACGCTTTTATTTATCCAGGCCATTCTGAGATTGTTTTTTCGTCACATATTGTACTTTATGACACTGGTAAAATGGAGTAAAAAAATGTATTTTTATTTAAAAAAAAATATAAATATTTACCCAAAATGTAAAAAAATTAGCAAAATTAAAGTTTCAATTTCTCTACTTCTATAATACATAGTAATACCTCCAAAAATAGTTATTACTTTACATTTTCCATATGTCTACTTCATTTAGGATCATTTTAGGAATGACATTTTATTTTTTTGGGGACGTTACAAGGCTTAGAAGTTTAGAAGCAAATCTTGAAATTTTTCAGAAATTTAAAAAATATATATTTTTAAGGACCAGTTCAGGTCTGAAGTCACTTTGTGAGGCTTACATAATAGAAACCACCCAAAAATAGAAACTACACCCCTCAAGGTATTTAAAACTGATTTTACAAATGTCGTTAACCCTTTAGGTGTTCCACAAGAGTTAATGGCAAATGGAGATCAAATTTCAGAATTTTGTTTTTTTGGCAAATTTTCCATTTTAATCTATTTTTTCCAGTAACAAAGCAAGGGTTAACAGACAAAGAATACTCAATATTTATTGCCCTGATTCTATAGTTTGCAGAAACACCCCATATGTGGCTGTAAACTACTGTACGGGCACACGGTAGGGCGTAGAGGGAAAGGTGCGCCGTTTGGTTTTTGGAAGGCAGTTTTTGCTGGACTGGTTTATTTACACCATGTCCCATTTGAAGCCTCCCTGATGCACCCCTAGAGTAGAAACTCCATAAAAGTACCCCATTTTGGAAACTACGGGATAAGGTGGCAGTTTTGTTGGGACTATTTTTAGGGTACATATGATTTTTGGTTGCTCTATATTACATTTTTGTGAGGCAAAGTTACCAAAAATAGAAATTCAGAAATTTCATCTCCATTTTCCATAAACTGTTGAAGAACACCTAAAGGGTTAATAAAGTTTGTAAAATCAGTTTCGAATACCTTGAAGGGTGTAGTTTCTTAGACGGGGTCACTTTTATGGAGTTTCTACTCTAGGGGTGCATCAGGGGTTCTTCAAATAGGACATTGTGCCAAAAAAACAGGCCATCAAAATCAGCCTTCCAGAAACCATACGGCGTTCCTTTCCTTCTGCGCCCTGCTGTTTGGTCATACAGCAGTTTACGACCACATATGGGGTGTTTCTGTAAACTGCATAAACTGCAGAATCAGGGTAATAAATATTGTTTTGTTAACCCTTGCTTTGTTACTGGAAAAAACTGATTAAAATGGAAAATTTGCCCAAAAATAGCTGTTTTGGCACCGTTTTTATTTTATTTTTTTGACCATGTTCATCTGAGGGGTTAGGTCATGGGGTATTTATATAGAGCAGATTCTTACGGACGCGGTGATAAATTATTATTATTTTTTTTTTTTTCATGATAATGCAAATGGATCCGTTTGGACTTACACTGAAAGTCAATGGGAGGCGGATCCGTTTTCAATTGCACCATATTGTGTCAGTAAAAACGGATCCGTCCCCATTGACTTACATTGTAAGTCAGGACGGATCCGTTTGGCTCCGCATTGTCAGGCGGACATCAAAATGCTGCAAGCAGCGTTTTGGTGTCCGCTTCCAGAGGGGAATGGAGGCTGAACGGAGGCAAACTGATGCATTCTGAAAGGATCCTTATCCATTCAGAATGCATTGGGGCTAAACTAATCCATTTTGGGCTGCTTGTGAGAGCCCTGAAACGGATGTCACAAGCGGACCCAGAAGCGCCAGCCTAATATGTCTACTTTTTTTATTTATTTTAGTTTTACAAAATAATATTTTTGAAAAAACAATTTTTTTTTTTTTTTAGTGTCTTATGTCTGAGAGCCATAGTTTTTTTTCCCCGATTGTCAGTGGCTAAATGGAATTAAAATTGGGGAAGGGGATTATAAATTTAGTACTCCATGGAAGTGTGGTACTCCCTGAAGCAACCAATAATGCAGAGGCCCGGATGATCGGGGCACGTGTCACACTGAGTGGTGGTGTCCTTTCGTATCCCCCTCCTGTGACACACTCTGCACCTTTTTTGGATCCGTCCCTTCTTTCCAGTATGGAGGACCACACCTGGAAAGTGTTGGCCAGGGACGATCCTGCGCCTCCTGCCTCATAGAACTGGAGGAATTTCCCTGTGTTGCCAGTGCTCCGGGACAGCACAAAAGAGTTGTACAAGGCAACCTGTACCAAGTAGACCGCAACTTTTTTGTACCATGCCTGGGTTTTGCGCATGGCATTATATGGCTTGAGGGCTTGATCAGAGAGATCAACTCCTCCCATATACCGATTGTAGTCGACGATACAATCGGGCTTGAGGACCGTTGCCGCGGTACCTCGCACAGGGACAGGGGTGATGCCGTTATCGTAAATTGTGGACAGTACATGGATATCCCTCTTGTCCTTATATCTGACCAGCAACAGGTTTCCACTGGTAAGGGCACGGGTCTCACCCCTGGGAATAGGTACCTGGAGGGGGTGGGTAGGGAGGCCGCGTTGATTTTTCCACACGGTCCTACAAGCAGACGTGGATCTGGCGGTGAGGGACTGGAACAAGGGGATACTAGTATAAAAGTTATCCACGTACAGTTGGTAACCCTTATCTAGCAGTGGGTGCAAAATGTCTCACACAAGTTTCCCGCTAACACCCAGAGTGGGGGGACATTCTGGGGGTTCAATACGGGAATCTCGCCCCTCGTACACACAAAACTTGTAAGTCTACCCTGAGGTACTCTCACAAAGTTTGTACAGCTTCACGCCATACCTCGCCCGCTTAGAGGGAACATATTGGCGGAAAATGAGTCTCCCCTTGAAAGCAATGAGAGACTCATCAACTGCGACCTCCCTTCCAGGTACATAGCCCTCCAAAAATTTGGCCCCAAAGCGATCGATGACCGACCTGATTTTGTACAGGCGGTCATAGGCAGGATCACCTTGGGGGGGGGGGGGGGGGCATGCTGCATTATCTGCATAATGCAGGCATTTCTGGATGGCCTCAAACTGGGTACGTGTCATGGCCGTACTGTAAAGTGGGGTCTAGTAGAGGACGTCCCCACTCCAGTAATGCCTGACACTGTTTTTTTTTACTAGGCCCATGTGCAGCACGAGGCCCTAAAACATCCTCATCTCGGCTGCACTGACCGGATTCCAGCCACCGGCCCTAGCCAAAAAGGAGCCCGGGTGTTGAGCAATGAACTGTTGGGCGAACACGTTCGTTTGCTCCACCATCAGATTCACAAAGTGGTCACTGAAAAAAAGACTAAAATAGTCATATTCAATGAAGCCCACTGTGTGAATCTGGATTCCTGCTTGGCCAACAAAATCAGGAATCACAGGCTCAAAATCCTCTGGAGTACACCATGCAAGTTCACCGGTGGGGGCTCCGGTGGACTTAACTGGTAGGCCGGAAAACTAGTACGAGCCCCAGAGCTTCTCGTACTAGTGTGGGCCACAGGGTCCCTGGCATGGCGGTCCCCTTGCTCCGCCTTGGGGGCTCATCAGCATCGCTAGATGATGAGGACGCGGATGACAAAAGGAAAGTGGGGTCATCCTCGTCCTCACTGGGGCTCTCAGAGTCGGAGGCAAGCTTGGCGTATGCCTCCTCGGCTGAGAACGCCCGGCGGGCCATAGGGGAGTGTGTGTGTGCGCGTGTGTGGAAATCTTTATTTAGTGTGCATGTGTGTGGGGACACGGGTGTTCTCGTACTTATCCCTAAAACTAAAGGCAAAAAAATTTGATAAATAAATAAATAAATTCAAACTCGCTGATCAGCCGTCCGAAGCTGATCAGCGGTGGGGTGTGCGATGTGCTAACAGTGGCCGGAGGCTAAGAGTGCCGGCCACAGTCAGCGTCGGCAGAAAAAATAAAAAAAATGCTTGCTCCCCAAAAAATGTGTGTGTGTGGGGGAGGGGGGGAGGGGGGCAAGCATCGGAAATGCACATGACATACCGGTACGTCATGTGTCCTTAAGTACCGGGATATCATGACGTACCGGTATGTCATGTGTCCCCAACAGGTTAATTGTTGACTATTGGCAGTTACATTGTCGCCTGACATAAACCAGTTGTTAGTTTGGTTGGTGAACGCAAAGAATGAGGAGAGCATCAAATAAGGGACGTGGTCCCAGTCGTGGTGCTGCTGGTGGAGCTCCTGTTCCAGGAAGAGGACATGGTCGATCTGTGCCAGCTACACGCACAAGTGAAACACCTTCCTCAGGTGCGAGTAGGCGACAGAACCTTCAGCGTTATTTGGTAGAGACGAATGCGGCTCTACGACTGGTGATGCCAGAACAAGTACAGGCAATAGTAGATTGGGTGGCTGACAGTGCCTCCAGTTCCTTCACATTGTCTCCCACCCAGTCTCCTGCTCAAATCAGCCAAGCAGTCGGAGCCCCAAGTCATGCAGCAGTCTCTTTTGCTTTTTGATGACTCTGCTAGCAGGGTTTCCCAGGGCCATCCACATAGTCCTGCCCGAGAAGTGGAAGAGATTGAGTGAACCGATGCCCAACCACTTATGTTTCAGGATGAGTACATGGGAGGACCACCGCAGCACGTCTCGGATGATGATGAAACACAGGTGCCAACTGCTGCGGCTTTCTGCAGTGTGCAGACCGACAAGGAGGGCAGGGGTGAAGACTGGGTGGAAGATGATGAGGTCCTCGACCCCACATGGAATCAAGGTCATGCGAGTGACCTGTCTAGTTCGGAGAAAGAGGCGGTGGTCGCACAGAGCCACCAACACAGCAGAAGAGGGAGCAGGGTGCAAAAGCGGGCTGGCCGTCCACTAGACAGTACGCCTGCTACTGCCCACCACACTAAGGGACCGAGCACACCAAAGCCAGCTCCAAGGAGTTCCCTGGAGTGGCAGTTCTTCAGACAATGTGCTGACGACAAGACACGAGTGGTTTGCACGCTGTGCAATCAGAGCCTGAAGCGAGGCATAAACGTTCTCAACCTGAGCACATCCTGCATGACCAGGCATCTAAGTGCAAAGCTTGAGCTGCAGTGGAGTAGGCACCTCAAAAACAAAGAAAGGTCTGTGGCTTCTCCTGCTTCCTCTTCTGCTGCAGTCTCGGCCTCTTCATCCCTCTCTGGAGTGACAGTGGCACCTGCCAGCCCGCAAACAGAGGATCTACCAGCAAAGCCACCACCTGGGTCACCAAGCATCTCCACAATGTCCCATGGAAGCATTCAACTCTATCTCCCAAACACTTGAGCGAAAGAAGAAGTACCCCCCTACCCACCCGTGATCCCTGGCCCTGAATGCCAGCATTTCAAAATTACTGGCCTTTGAAATGCTGTTATTCCGTCTTGTGGAGACAGAGAGTTTTAAAAGCCTTATGGCGGTGGCTGTCCCACAGTACGTTGTGCCCAGCCGCCACTACTTTTCTAGGCGAGCCATCCCTTCACTGCACAACCAAGTGGGGGACAAAATCAGGTGTGCACAGCGCAACACCATCTGTGGCAAGGTCCACCTAAGTACGGATACGTGGACCAGTAAGCACGGTCAGGGATGTAATATCTCGCTAACAGCACACTGGGTAAATCCAGTGGCGGCTTGGCCTGAGGCGGATAGCAGTTTGGCGCATGTACTTCCACCACCGAGGAATGCAGGGCGCTTCTCTTTGCCTCCTGTTGCTTCCTCCTTCTACTCCGCTTCCTCATCCTCTACCGCCTCCTCATCCGGTCAGCGTAACACCTTCACCACCAACTTCAGCACAGCCAGGGGTAAATGACAGCAGGCAGTTTTAAAACGTATCTGTTTGGGGGACAAACCCCACACCACGCAGGATCTGTGGACGGGCCTTGAACAACAGACTGGTTGGTGCCAGTGAGCCTCAAGCCCGGCCTGGTGGTGTGCAATAATGGGCGAAATCTCTTTGCAGCTCTGGGCCTAGCCGGTTTAACGCACATCCCTTGCCTAGCGCATGTGCTGAATTTGGTGGTGCAGAGGTTCCTTAAAAATTACCCTCATATGTCAGAGCTGCTGCAGAAAGTGTGGGCCTTCTGTGCACGCATTCGGCGTTCTCACCCTGCTGCTGCTCGCCTGTCAGCGCTGCAGCGTAACTTCGGCCTTCCTGCTCACCGCCTCATATGCGACGTGCCCACAAGGTGGAACTCCACCTTGCACATGCTGGCCAGACTGTGCGAGCAGCAGCGGGCGATAGTGGAGTTTCAGCTGCAGCACGCACGGGTGAGTCACTCTACGGACCAGCACCACTTAACCACCAATGAGTGGGCCTCCATGCGAGACCTGTGTGCCTTGTTGCGCTGTTTCGAGTACTCCACCAACATGGCCAGTGCCGATGACGCCGTTCTCAGTGTTACTATCCCACTTCTATGCCTCCTTGAAAAAACGCTTCGGGCGATGATGGAAGAGGATGTGGCACAGGAGGAGGAAGAGGGATTATTTCCAAGGGTTTCAGGCCAATGCTTTACAAGTGGCTCCGAGGGTGGGTTCCTGCACCCACAAAAGCCAGGTACATAATTGTCCAGCAAGGGAAC
Source organism: Bufo bufo (assembly GCF_905171765.1). NCBI lineage: Eukaryota > Metazoa > Chordata > Amphibia > Anura > Bufonidae > Bufo > Bufo bufo. Next base: position 184,570,513 of record NC_053394.1, on the reverse strand, counting down.
AGTTCTGGAGGATGACGAGGTGGAGGATGAGGAGAAGGAGATGGAGGAGGAGGAACCATGTTCACAGCAGGGTGGCACCCAAACCAGCTCATGGCCATCACTGTTGCGTGGCTGGGGGGATACAGAGGACACAGACGATACACCTCCCACAGAGGACAGCTTGTCATTGCCTCTGGGCAGCCTGGCACACATGAGCGATTACATGCTGCAGTGTCTCCGCAACGACCGCCGAGTGCAAGCTCATGCTGGTAGACGCGCTTCTGATGGCATTCCCACCTCACAGCGGGGCACAGTGGAAGCACAAGGCGAAGGCAGAGGAGGAGGAAGAGGTCGCCAACGCAGCTGGGGCACCGCCAGCACCTCAGAAGGCAGGGTTAGCATGGCCGAAATGTGGAAAAGCTTTGACAGCACGCCACAACAACCAGCACCACCTGCTGATATGGAACGTCTTAGCAGGAGGCAAAATTTCAGCAACATGGTGGAGCAGTATGTGTCCACACGCCTACATGTACTGAATGATGGGTCTGCCCCCTTCAACTTCTGGGTCTCCAAATTGGGCACACGGCCTGAGCTTGCCCTTTACGCCTTGGAGGTGCTGGCCTGCGCTGCAGCCAGTGTATTGTCTGAACGTTTGTTTAGTATGGCTGGAGGGAGTTATCACAGGTTATATTTCCCAATGTTGGGGTGTAACCTAATTTAAACAAAAAAATGTAATTACATTTTTTTTAACCAAAAAACAGTTTTGTCTACCTCCTCCACCGCCACTTCCACCTACACCGCCACATCCACCACCTCCTCAACCTCCTACTCCATATGGAGCTCCTCCTCCTCGATCAAGATTATAATTTTTTATTTTTACGTATTTTATGTTATTTTAAGTCATTTCTCTATCCACGTTTGTTTACAGAGCACTTTCCATGCTCTTAGCCACATTTTGTTGCCATTTGCAGCCTTCTAGCACTTTCCATGACTTTTTTAGAGCCATTTTAGTGCTCAAAAGTTCGGGTCCCCATTGACTTCAATGGGGTTCGGGGTCATGTTCGGGTACTGAACTCGAACTTTTTTGTGAAGTTTGGCCGAACCCGTCGAAATCGTCGAACCCGAACATCCAGGTGTCCGCTCAACTCTACCAGAGATACTGTAACGGGGTGCCGAAGGCGCACTCGGTCTTCCGCAGACTTGCTGCTTAGCTTTGAGAGCGAGGATCTGTGTTTGACCTTGTTCCCAGGGCAGCTTTGCTAGCTGGAAGGCTCCCTGCTCCTAGGTCTGCCTTGAGCGCCGAGCTGATCACTCGGTGCTCGACTGGTCGGTCTGTCGGTCATGTGATGCTGGCCACGTCACATGACCCTCACTCCCCACTATAAATACAGGCAGCCTGCTGGCCACAGGTTGCCTGTTAATTTTAGGTATCTGGTGATTGTTTTGTTCCTGCATACTTACCTGATCCTGTGTTCCCTGACGATTCTCTGCCTGCTCCTGCTGTACTGCGCATCTCTCCTGGTATCCTGACCCCGGCTTCCACCTGACGATTCTTTGCGGACTCCTGTTGTACTTCGTTTCTCTCATGGTATTTGACCTCGGCTTTTCCTGACTATTCTCTGCTCATTCCTTAGTACTGCGTAGCTCTCTAGGTATTGACCCGGTCCGTTCACGTTCCGTTATTTGTCTTGTCTGTCTTCCCAGCACGTATCCTAAGTTAGGGACTGCCGTCTAGTTGTCCCCTGTCATTAGGACTTGCGAGGCAAGTAGGCAAGGCCAGGGGTGAGGGTGGAGCGCAGTGGTCACTATCCTCCCCCCTGTGTGTAGTGTACGTTACCGTCACAGATACATTCACTTGCCGCTGAACATGGCCATATATGTAGCTCTGGCATGTCCTTCTGGGAGAAATGTTTCCTTCCGGGGACCTTCCATTGCTGTGTGCCAATGGCCACAAATTTTCTAAAGGTCTCCGAGTCCACCAGTTTATATGGCAGTAGTTGGCAGGCTAGCATTTCCGATAAGCCGGCAGTCAGCCGTTGGGCAAGAGGGTTATCCGGGATCATCAACTTTTTCCGTTCGAACATTTGGGCCATGGAATCCTGCCTATTGCCAGATGAACGCGACGACGGCAGGGTGGAAGGTGGAGTGGAGAACAAATGGGAGGAGAAAGGAGAAGGAGAAGAGACAGGATGTGGAGCGCCGGGAGTGTGGCTTTGTGGGTTCTGATGGTGTTGCTCCCATTGGGCTCGGTGATGGGAGGCCAGATGCCTTCTTAAGGTGGTCATCCCTAGGTGAGTGTTGGGCTTACCGCCACCTATGCGTTGACAGCGCAGGCTGCAGATGGCAACACTATTGTCAGCAGTGGACACGTTAAAAAAAGCCCACACTGCAGAGCCATGTGCCGGCATCCTGGGAATGCCAGATGTGACCGTGCATGGTGAATGCCTCCCTCCAGATACATTTGCAATCTGCTTTTTGCCTCCTGTGCACTGCGAGTTCTGCCTGCCTCTCCTACTTCTACCCCCTATCTGCTGCTCTGTCTCTCCCTCCTCTTCCTCTCTTGTGGGCACCCACGTGACATCCATTGAAACTTCATCATCTTCACCTTTACCACCACTGACATTAGAGATATCTGAGTAGGCAGCAACAGCGGGGACCTTCATCCTTGGGCTGATCTGGGTGGCGGCCGTTGCTACCTGATCCAATGACAAGAATGGCTGCACATCGCTCAGGTCTTGAAATAGATGGGAAAATAATTCCTCTGACTCGAGTGGAGGGGCTATGGTGGTGGTGGTGTCTTTGGGGCTGCACACAGCAGAGAGTGAGGAGGGTGCAGATACAGAGGATGAGGAGGGTGCAGAAGGGGAAGGCTGACGTAATCGCAAGCACCTTCTCCAACTTCCCACTTAGGCTCCGGCATGGTGCACCTGCCCAACCCTCTGACTGTCATTTTCAAAATGAATCTTTAACAAAGTCCCTATAGAAGAGCAGTATTTGTGGAAGTAGGTATATAGAACCCCTTAATGATAATTTGCTGGAAGCAGGTATATCAAACCTCTTAATCATTTTTTTTGGGGGGGCAACAGGCATATCACACCAGTTGCAATTAGTTGTTCCAATAGCTTTTGTCCCTCTGTATAGCTGCGGTATCTCAGCAGAACCGTACAAAACTGCTGCACAATACAAATGCACTATATAGAAAGTATATTATAGGTATATCACACCCCTGACTCAATCAGTTTTTTGGGGTCAACTGGTATATCACACCAGTTGCAATTAGTTGTTCCAATAGCGTTTGTCCCTCTGTATAGCTGTGGTATCGCAGCAGAACCGCACACAACTGCAGCACAATACAAATGCACTATATAGAAATTATATTACAGGTGAAACTCAAAAAATTAGAATATTGTGCAAAAGTCCATTTATTTCAGTAATGCAAATAAAAGGAGTTGCAATAATGCAGCTTAAAATTAGAATTTTGTGAAAAGGTTCAATATTCTAGGCTCAAAATGTCACACTGTAGTCAGCTAATTAATCCATATCCCCTGAGCAAAGGGTACCTCAGAATTGTGACTTTGGGGTTTCATAAGCTATAAGCCATAATCATCCAAATTATAACAAATAAAGGCTTGAAATATCTCGCTTTGCATGTAATGAGTCTATCTCATATGTTAGTTTCACCTTTTAAGATGCATTACTGAAATAAATGAACTTTGCACGATATTCACATTTTTCGAGTTTCACCTGTATAGGTATATCACACCCCTGACTCAATCAGTTTTTTTTAGGGGGCAACTGGTATATCACACCAGTTGCAATTAGTTGTTCCAATAACTTTTTTTCCCTCTGTATAGCTGCGGTATCACAGCAGAATCGCACACAACTGCTGCACAATACAAATGCAGTATAATATACTTTATTTGTGGTCGGGCACTCACGAAAAGAAGGACTCCTACCTGCTGGGTTAGCTAAAGCGGTTAGAGTTATGCCAAAACCGCGACATTGAAGGGATAGCTGAAGGAGGCCATCCCCTTGGTGTGAAGCTGAGATTGAGGGTGGGTAGGGTGGGAGAATTGACACGTCAATCATTGAAGGAGGGGCAGAAGCGCCATGATATAGGCAACCGTGCCCCCCCCCCACCCCCCACAAATACAGGCCAATGAATCGGCCTTACCACTTGTGGTCGGCACTCACGAAAAGAAGGACTCCTACCTGCTGGGTTAGCTAAAGCGGTTAGAGTTATGCAGAAAGAGCGACGTTGAAGGGATAGCTAAAGGAGGCCAAAAAACAACAACAATTCCTTTTCATTCCAGAAGGCTACAAGATTTATTCATAACACCAAATTCTGACAAGCAAGATTCATTTCAGTATATGGACAAGGAATGTAGCGGCTGAAACAGGACGAACGCCAATGACCTAGTCTTTTGATTACATGTGCTGGAACCCGATTCTTTGAAGCGGCAGATGCCGCCCCTATGCGAAAAAGAATGCCCGGATATTGAGGACGGGTCTACTGCAAGATTGGTTAGTAAAACTCGAATATGGGTTATGAATTGGGGACAGGTAAGGTGAGTGTTGTCGAACGGTAGTAAAGGACTGTCGGGCGGCTTGTTCAGCAGAGAGGACAGAAGCTGTTGCAGCACGCGCACGGGGCACCAATGATGAGAGGTCGGGAAGTAAAACACCTGGGTTGGGGGGCCTACCTGAGAGGTCTTAGTGGTGAGTAGCAAGAGTATGAAACCATCTCGGGAAGCCAAGAGCTGACCGAGAGTGACGTATCTGCTACTGTTAGCCGGGGATGTAAACTCGGCCGGTCTCAAAAACCCATAAAAGGCCAGGTACATGGCAGCTTTAATTACCAAACTATGCAGGGCACCGAATAGTTTCTTGTCTAACAGGTCGCGAAAAATCTGGCCAGTGACGGGTAGTCGGTGAGTGCAAGTCTCGCTGTCGCTTTTCTTGAGACCCTTCAGAGTAGCTTTAACGGCATGGATTGAAAACAACGGACCTGGCTGGGTGAAACTCATAGCTCTAAAATGTTGCACCCCTGCGAGGTAGGACTTGACCGTGGTGTGAGATAATTTCAAATTGGTGTGACAGTAACCTATGAACGCCAGGATGTACTGAACAAACCCGGTGTCACCTTGCGGACATGAGTCCTGAAATTTCTGGAAGGCTCTCCAACCTGTCTGGTAGGCTCTGGCTGTATTGGGCGAGAGGGACTTGACTAATAGTGACCGAGCGGTAGCGACATGAGCTTCTAAGGAAGGGTCAGAGCAGCGTATGGAGGGACTGGGCTCCCGATGGCGTCTGCTTCTGGACAGATCTGTGAAAAGAGGGTAAAATTAAAACGAGATAACGCATCGGCTGCTGCATTGTGGTTCCCAGCTATATGTGAAGCTATGTAACGGAACTGGTGTTGTAATGACAGAAGGACCAAGCGCCTAAGAAATAACATGAGATATGGAGACTTAGAAGATCCACTATTGAGAATCTCGATGACGGCTGCATTATCGGACACGAAGGACACAGTCTGACCCGACCAACTTTGACCCCAGGTATAGGATGCTGCAACTAAGGGGTAGAGTTCAAACACTGCTGACGTACGAAAAAAACCCAGGGATGGAACTAACTTCGATTAGCCATCTGTCTGCTAACCAATGGTTGCCAAAAATAGCTGCGAAACCTGTATTGGCAGCGGCGTCGGACAAAACTACGGGGGAGTTGTCAGATATTGTGGGAACAAAGAGTGAGATGCCATTCCATTGCGTGAGGAATTGATCCCACATGTTCAAGTCAGCCACGACCATATCGTCCAGGCCTATGCTGCTATCCTGGGAAGGGGCTGTAGGAAGGAGTGAAAGTAAACGAGACACAAATGCCCTACCTTGCAGAATTATGCGCATCGCAAAATTCAGCATGCCTAACAGAGACTGTAGCTGTACTTTCTTAAACACTCTAGTTGGCGTGAAATTATGAACGACTTCCCTGATTCTCTGTAATTTGTCCCTTGGCAACCTGGCAACCATGTTCTGGGTGTCCAATACTATACCAAGGAATGTGATGACTGCGGAGGGACCTTCCATTTTCTTGGAAGAGACATGAACCCCCAATTGTCTGAAACACTCCAGTAGCAAATGAAGGTCTTTGGGGGGAGCGTCAGGACACTTGATAATTAAAAAATCATCCAGGTAGTGAATAATATTGTTACAGTGGAATTCATGGACTAAAATCCAGTGGAGAGCCTTGGCTAACTGGTCAAATAACCATGGGCTACTCTTAGACCCGAATGTAAGATTGGAAGCAAAATAATAAAGGCCCCTCCATTTGACGCCATACCACTGCTAGAGGGACGGTTTGATCGGTAGTAATTTAAAGGCGTCTGCAATATCAGCTTTAGAAAGGATGCTGTCGGGACCTAACTGTAAGATAAGAGCGATGGCTTGATCTATGGTGGCATATCTCATACTAACTTCTTCTGATGGAATTAGAGAGTTGATGCTAGGTATGGGGGTACCATGCGGGGCGGATAGGTCGATAATCAACCTCTCTTTGTTACTGAATTTACCGAACACAACTCCTATCGGGCTGATTCTCCACCGTTCAAAGGCTGATGACGAAAGAGGACCTATCAGGAAACCTTTGACTAATTCCGCTGAGATTAATCTATCGGAGACATCGGGGTGATGGTCAGCGGACTGTAAGTTCCTGCACTCGTGTATAGACTCTGGAAGGGCCACCATCCCGGTGTGGAAACCGAACATAAACCCTGTACTAAGGAACTCCACGAAGCCCGGGTCAGGATACCTGCGTAAGAACTGCTGCAACTGAACTATATTAACAACACACATGTAATTATTATCTGATTTTAATGAACAGACTACTTTAGGGTGGGCTCTGAAGCAGTTAGTACATATGTGTAGCAGGCGGCACTGACTGAAGTTACAGGATGTAAAAATTAAAATTATTGCAAATCTGTGACCTGCCGAGTAGTTTGATGGGTCTACCCAGCTTGTCAACTAAACCAGAGGATCTATGTGAATCGGACGGGCCGGGAACAGGACCTGTAGAACTGGACCCCTCACTTGGAGCAGCCTTATGACACCACACAGTAGAATGGTAAATTGATTGGCACAGGGAGCACGATGGTGCCTTAAGCCCGGCGAAATGCCTACAAAATATCTCTGTATCGATATTAGCCCAGTTTGTGAGAAACTGGAACTGACCGAAAGTGGCAGCTGCCTTGGCCGAGAAAGAACAATGGTAGTCGTAGAAGGAACTACCACCATACTTGTATCCCAACTCCGTTATCCTAAACAAATACAAATCAAGTTCTTCCCTTCTCTCAGGATGAACTGAACAGATTATGTCTCTGTATAAACTAAAAGCAAGAACAAACTCAGGTACCGTGAGCTTCCGGTTCAGCCTGTGGTCCTGGCCTTTCAGGTTCACTGACAAATCCCCACAAGCAACTACCCTACTATCAGAAAGATCCTGGGTAGCAACCAGTAAAGATGCTAGATTGACATCCCTACCTTCCAGGATGTCCTTCTTTAGATTAGCAGGAACAAAATGTGCCGGCATAATATTGGGCGCTGTCACAGAGACACCTGCCCCTGTTGCCGTAGATGTGGACGAAACAGCGGCATCGATGGTCTGCGGAGTAGTGACAGAACTACGAGACTCAACCGCTTCCAACCTGGTTTGCACATCCGTGACAGATGAAGTCAAGTTATTCAACATAAGATGGATTTATGTCAGAGAATTCTGAACTGTGATCATGGAGACCTCTTCCTGCTGCTGAGGGCCTGAGTTAACGACCAGTAACCGGTATAACTCGGCCTTCCTGGCAGAAGCGGGATACGAAATACCCCTTCTGGATAACTCCGCCATCAGCCTAGGGACGGTCCAACTGCGAAGAGACGACACACTGCCCCCTTCTGACATCCTGGCGGGGTTCTCGTCGACCGAAGCCTCCACAATGTCTGAAGCACGTGACATACCCTGTGGATACAGTATGCACAAATCAAACCCTGACTGTCACCCGACACCGGGACCATGTGACGTGAGCTGTGAGCAGGCCGAGACCCATGCAACTGTGAAGAATACGTGTGAAAAGGGACGAGAGGACCTGAGACAAGGAGAAGCGATAGCTGAACCTAGAACACCCCAGTGATTGGTGAGTCTGATGGTGGCACAACTGACCCACTACCAGATGGAGAGAATGGAATAGTAACACGACATAGCTACTGCCATACTGTACCCTGATGGTTGAACAACGTGCAGAATATATTTTGAAGAAGGACGACACAGATCCTAGAATAAAATCACATGTATGATCCTTGCGTACGACATACCGCTAGGCGTAGAGGCGTGCGACCAACAATACGGAGATCCTCTAACTAGCACTGAACAAGTATGTTGCCCCCTCCCTTAAAACAACTCCATCGATAAAAAGCATGTATTTTCCTTTCTTTTTTTTTTACATATATGTATAAATATTTATTCCCCCTTTTTTTTTTTTTTTTTGATAACCCTAACTAAATTTCCCCAAGGTGGTCATAGCTCTGGTGGCCACTAGATGGAGCCAACACAGAGCACAGAGCCATGGACTGCATAGCCGGCAGTCGCCACCAGAGGGAGCCTGCACCGTCCATCGCTGCCCCATGGACTGTATCGGCTCCAGCGGCCACCAGGGGGAGCCCACACAGTTACCAGCCGCCTGCAGCTCGTCCGGACCGCGGAGGAGACCACAAGCAGGAACGCCCGGGTAAGTGCGCCGCAAAGATGAAATGGGGCCAGTGCGGGCATAAAGGGGGGGGGGGGGAGGACCATACTGCTGACAAGGACCCTGCCTAACTAGTGGCACAGCGGCCCGTGCCAGACATTAAGGGGGGAGAAATTCGAATCGGGATCACGCTGACCCCTGCACCCTACGATTCGTGCCACGTGGGAGCTGAAGCTGCCTGGCAAACGCTCCGGTGCAGTGTGGCTCCCCCTTACCTAGGGAGCCGGCACTGCCGGCCGGACTAATGAGTTCGAGACTGCAAGTGTGGCAGTCACTTACCTGATCCAGTAGCTGTGGTAGTAGTGTTTGCCAGGCGCACAAACAAACTTCTAGGAGCTTGAACAGAAGCAATCCTCACGCACGAAACGAGGCCAGAATTGACACGTCGTTCATTGAAGGAGGGGCAGAAGCGCCATGATATAGGCAACCGTGCCCCTCCCACAAATACAGGCCAATAAATCGGCCTGACAACATGTTAGAAAGTATATTATAAGTATATCACACCCCTCTGTATGTCACACCTGTTGATAGCACACCTATACCAGTCCTTAAAAGGACTTTTGTGGCCCTATTAGCTAGCGTTTGGTGTCCCTAACAGTCTGTCCCTGCTCCACACAGCAACCTCTCCCTACACTGGCAAAAGACTGAATGTAAAATGGCGGCCAAATTGGGTTTAGTTATAGGGTAGGGTGTGTGTCCATGTGCTGAAACATCTCATTCGGCTGTCCTGTCTCACCTGATGGATGTGTCATGGGTCAAAGTTCTGCACAATGCAAAAGAATATGGCGCTGGCGGACATCGCCATATGTTCGCCTGTTCAGCAAATCGCGAATAAGCAAAGTTCGCTGTGAAAACGACCATTGGGTTCCAGTGACCCAGTCAGTGATGTCTCTGGCAATACATACGAGATTATAGCCTCTGGTGTCAGGGAAAGCAATACCACAGTGCGCATTAGAGGCCATGAACTTTGACAACTTGATTCAGGGGCGTTTTCCATGCCATAGGAAAGTGGTAAATGCCTTATTCAAAGGGCTCATGCACACGACCGTTGTTTTGCAGTCCGTTTTTCACGGATCCGTTGTTCTGTATCTGAGGGTTTTTCCTCTGATTTAAGTCCTCTTCCGTTCTGTTATTCCACAAAACATATCCGCATGGTTTCCGTATGTGATCCGTTTTTTTGCGGATCGGAAATGGAAACAGTAACTTATTAATCAGCAAACACATGAGCAATATGGGCTGGGCATAGAAGTTCTACAGTAAGGATCAGCAAAATACGGATTAAATATGAATGACATACGGATGTGTTCCGTGTGCGTTTCGTATTTTTTGCGGACCCATTGACTTGTATGGGGCCTCGGACCGTGATGTGCGGACAATAATAGAACATGCACTACTTTTCTGAGGAATGGAAATACGGAAACGGAATGCACACGGAGTACCTTCCATTGTTTTTGCGGACCCATTGAAGTGAATGGTTCCGCATACAGTCCGCAAGAAAAAACAGAACGGAAGCGGAAAGAAAATACGTTCGTGTGCATAAGCCAAAACTAGAATCATCCACATGTTTAAGCAATGAGGTAATGGTCTGCAAAGGGTATACCAATTTGGACATAGACATAATTTTAAAAAGGTGATTCCTGCCCATTAAAGATAAAGGAAGATTATGCCATTGTTAAAGTTCCCGTTTTATCTTAGCAAATAATGGGTGTAACGGTCACGTATACACACACACAGGAAAAAGGATAGTGACCACTGCGCTCCACCCTCACCCCTGGCCCTGCCTACTTGCCTCACGAGTCCTGATGACAGGGGACAACTGGACGGCAGTCCCTAACTTAGGATACGTGCGGGAAGGACAGACAAGACAAATAACGGATAGTGAATGGACCGGGTCAAAACCAAGAGGACAACGCAGTACAGAGGGATAAGCAAAGAATGGTCAGGAGAAGCCGGGGTCATAAATACCAGGAGAGTCGAGAAGTACCAAAGGAGTCCGCAAAGAATAATCAGGTGGAAGTCGAGGTCAAAATACCAGAAGGGATGCGCAGTACAGGAGGAGCAGGCAAAGGATCGTCAGGGAACAGGATCAGGTAAGTATACAGGTATCCAACAAGCGCAAGGAACCTAAATTAACAGGCAACCTGTGGCCAGCAGGCTGCCTGTATTTATAGTGGAGAGTGAGGTCATGTGACGTGGCCAGCGTCACATGACCGACAGACCGACCAGTCGAGCACCGAGTGATCAGCTCGGCGTCCAAGGCAGACCTAGGAGCAGGGAGCCTCCCAGCTAGCAAAGCCACCCTGGGAACGAGGTCAAACACAGATCCTCGCTCCCGAAGCTAAGCAGCAGGTCTGCGGCTGATGGGAGACCGAGAGTGCCTTCGGCACCCCATTACAATGGGCGATAGTTTAAGCAATAGATATTACCATTTTTTATCCCTGGGTATTTGATATGTAACCGGGCAATTGGAATGCATCATGCAAAGACGAAGTGGAAATATCTCATTAAAAAAATTATGTGGCCAAAAGCTGTATCACCCCAGGTAAATCACCAATAGGATCTCCCAGAAATAGCGCTAGGTTATCAGCAGACACTGCAGTGCGAAGCATTTGATCACCTATCCCAATAGCCCAGAAAGGTTCTGAGAATTCCCAATAATGAGCCAACAGCTTTATCGCCAAATCAAATAATAAAGGGGATAAAGGACGCCCCTGCCTGGTACCCTTTTTTTTTTAAAGAAAAGGGATCAGAAAAAAACAGTATATGCCTTAGAAAAAAAGTATATGCCTTAGCCTTAGGGTTTAACCACTTCCCGACCGCCCATTGACTATAAACATTCTTGGGCAGTCGGTTTTTCTTTGAATGGACGTTCTGGAACGTCCATTCAGAGATCGCAGCTGAACGCTAATCGTGCAGCTGCCGAGCGGTGGGCCCACTGTCAGTGACAGCAGGGCACCCCAGAGAGAAGGCAGGGACCGTTCCTGGGTGTCCCTGCCTTCTAGATCGCTGTATACACAGCGCTCAACGAGCGCTGTGCATACAGTTCAGGAAGCGCTATACCACTTCCTGTCCAAGCCCGGTGGTCATGTTATTGCCGAGACCGGGGGAGTGCAGGAGCTGTTGGGTCTTCCATAGACCTCAATCATCCCTGCACTGAGGCTGTACAGTGATGTATTATGCTGTACAGCCTCTCTGGGGGTGTATTTCCCCTGTAACTGGGGATACTATGTCAGCCCCAGTTACAGGAGAAATCAATAGAAAAAGAAAATATAAAGTTAAAGGGATTCTGTCACCAAGTTTTGGGCTATAGAGCTGCGGACATGCACGGCTAGATCGCCGCTAGCATGTCCGCAATATACCTGTCTCATAAAGCTGTGTGCTTTTATTGTGCTTAAAAAATTATTTTATATACAGTCAGGTCCATAAATATTGGGACATCAACACAATTCTAACATTTTTGGATCTTTACACCACCACAATGGATTTAAAATGAAACGAACAAGATGTGCTTTAACTGCAGACTGTCAGCTTTAATTTGAGGGTATTTACATCCAAATCAGGTGAACAGTGTAGGAATTACAACAGTTTGCATATGTGCCTCCCACTTGTTAAGGAACCAAAAGTAATGGGACAGAATAATCATCATAAATTAAACTTTCACTTTTTAATACTTGGTTGCAAATCCTTTGCAGTCAATTACAGCCTGAAGTCTGGGACGCATAGACATCACCAGATGCTGGGTTTCATCCCTGGTGATGCTCTGCCAGGCCTCTACTGCAACCGTCTTCAGTTCCTTCTTGTTCTTGAGGCATTTTCCCTTCAGTTTTGTCTTCAGCAAGTGAAATGTATGCTCAATCGGATTCAGGTCAGGTGATTGACTTGGCCATTGCATAACATTCCACTTCTTTCCCTTAAAAAAACTTTTTGGTTGCTTTTGCAGTATGCTTTGGGTCATTGTCCATCTGCATTGAGAAGCGCCGTCCAATGAGTTCTGAAGCATTTGGTTGAATATGAGCAGATATTGCCCGAAACACTTTAGAATTCATCCTGCTGCTTTTGTCAGCAGTCACATCATCAATAAATACAAGAGAACCAGTTCTATTGGCAGCCATAGATGCCCACGCCATGACACTACCACCACCATGCCTCACTGATGAGGTGGTATGCTTAGGATCATGAGCAGTTCCTTTCCTTCTCTATACTCTTCTCTTCCCATCACTCTGGTAAAAGTTAATGTTGGTCTCATCTGTCCATAGGATGTTGTTCCAGAACTGTGAAGGCTTTTTTAGATGTCGTTTGGCAAACTCTAATCTGGCCTTCCTGTTTTTGAGGCTCACCAATGGTTTACATCTTGTGGTGAACCCTCTGTCTTCACTCTGGTGAAGTCTTCTCTTGATTGTTAAATTTGACACACATACACCTACCTCCTGGAGAGTGTTCTTGATCTAGCCAACTGTTGTGAAGGGTGTTTTCTTCACCAGGGAAAGAATTCTTTGGTCATCCACCACAGTTCTTTTCCGTGGTCTTCCTGGTCTTTTGGTGTTGCTGAGCTCACCGGTGCGTTGCTTCTTTTTAAGAATGTTCCAAACAGTTGTTTTGGCCACACCTTATGTTTTTGTTATCTCTCTGATGGGTTTGTTTTGTTTTTTCAGCCTAATGATGGCTTGCTTCACTGATAGTGACAGCTCTTTGGCTCTCATCTTGAGAGTTGACAGCAACAGATTCCAAATGCAAATAGCACACTTGAAATGAACTCTGTACCTTTTATCTGCTCATTGTAATTGGGATAATGAGGGAATAATATACACCTGGCCATGGAACAGCTGAGAAGTCAATTGTCCCATTACGTTTGGTTCCTTAACAAGTGGGAGGCACATATGCAAACTGTTCCTACACCGTTCACCTGATTTGGATGTAAATACCCTCAAATTAAAGCTGACAGTCTGCAGTTAAAGCACATCTTGTTTGTTTCATTTCAAATCCATTGTGGTGGCATATAGAGCCAAAAATGTTACAATTGTGTTGATGTCCCAATATTTATGGACCTGACTGTATATGTAAATTAGTCTTGTATGTGTCCAAGGGGCTGTACTAACCTTCCTGGAGCCCAGCCACACCCGCCTGTGAAGGAGCCCAGCACCGCCTATTTCCTCCGAATCTCCTCCTTTCATCAACGATAGATTGCCGTAATCTTGCGATGCGTGAGCTCGCGCATGCGCAGTTCTTTCCCTGAGGCTGATGCCAGCACAGGGAAGGAACACTATACCGGCACTGCGCATGCGCGAGCTCGCGCATCGCGAGATTGCGGCAATCTATCGTTGATGAAAGGAGGAGATTCGGAAGACATAGGCGGTGCTGGGCTCCTTCACAGGCGGGCGTGGCTGGGCTCCAGGAAGGTTAATACAGCCCCTTGGACACATACAAGACTAATTTACATATATATAAAATCATTTTTTAAGCACAATAAAAGCACACCGCTTTATGGGCAGGTATATTGCGGACATGCTAGCGGCGATCTAGCCGTGCATGTCCGCAGCTCTATAGCCCAAAACTTGGCGACAGAATCCCTTTAAATGTCCCCCGGAGGTCTTGTATGAGCTTATGGGGGACACAAAGTGTAAAATATATATAAATATAGATATAAAAATAAAAAAAAGTTTCACATAAAAAAATTTCCCCCCTAAATACAATATTTAAAAAATGTTAAAAAATAGAAGAAAAAAATAAAATAGACATATTTGGTATCACCACATCGGCAACGACCGGCTCTATAATAATATCATATGATCTACCCCATCAGGTGAACGCTGAGATAAAAAGCAACCAGAAAGCCAAATGTACCCCAAAATGGTGCCAATAAAAACTACAGCTTGTTTCGCACAAAATAAGCCCTCAAGCAGCTCATTCAACAAAAAATAAAAAAGGTTATTGCTCTTAAAAATCATGACAGAAAATTTCATGTTACAAAATCCAGATGCCGCTCCTTCCCTTCTGAGCCCTGGCGTATCGCCAAATAACAGTTTACGACCACAATTGGGGTGTTACTGTATTCAGGAGAAAGTGGGTAGCAAATTGAAGGGGGGGGATATTCTCCTATTATCTTTAGTGAAAAAGAAAGTTTGGGCCTAAAGCACCATTTTCTCGTAAAAAAAAATCGTAAGTTTTCATTTTCACACCCAAGTATTAAAAATTATATGAAACAGCTGTTTAGTAGAGTTGAGCGAACTCGAACTGTAAAGTTTGGGTTCGTACCAAACTTTAGGTTTTTCGGCACCCGGACCCGAACATTTACGTAAAAGTTTGGGTTCAGGTTCGGTGTTCGGCGCTTTCTTGGTGCTTTTTGAAAGGCTGCACAGCAGCCAATCAACAAGCGTCATACTACTTGCCCCAAAAGGCCATCACAGACATGCCTACTATTGGCATGGCTGTGATTGGCCAACTGCAGCATGTAACCCAGCCTCTATTTAAGCTGGAGTCATGTAGCGCCGCCCGTCATTCTGCTCGGATTAGTGTAGGGATAGACTGCAGCTGCTGTGAGGGAGAGATCAGGGAAAAATCTTATGAAGAACTGCTTCTTTACTCAGTGATTTACAGCAAATGTGTTTTGTGGGTGCAGTGCACAATTGTTTTAAGCCTGCCCTTAGCCAACTACTGCGGAAAACAACTTTTTTTCCTTCAGTTAGTCAATATCAATACATAATCAGCAGCCATTTTATGCAACGATAGTGCACCAGCACAGGCTATCTGCATGTCTGCAAGTCCAAAAATACTGCTTTGAGACACTGGGGTTAAAAAAAAACTTTTTTTCATATAGTGCACATCTAGGATTAGACGTGCATAAGTGAGTGTCACATTTAGGCCAGAAATATGGCTTTTTGCTTACTGGGGCGAAAAAAAAACATCTGTTTCATATAGTGCACATTTAGGATTAGACGTGCATAACTGAGTGTCACATTTAGGCCAGAAATACGGCTTTTTGCTTACTGGGGTGAAAAAAAAACATCTGTTTCATATAGTGCACTCCTAGGATTAGACGTGCATAAGTGAGTGTCACATTTAGGCCAGAAATACGGCTTTTTGCTTACTGGGGTGAAAAAAAAACATCCGTTTCATATAGTGCACATCTAGGATTAGACGTGTATAAATGAGTGTCACATTTAGGCCAGAAATACAGCTTTTTGCTTACTGGGGTGAAAAAAAAAACATCTGTTTCATATAGTGCACATCTAGGATTAGTCGTGCATAAGTGAGTGTCACATTTAGGCCAGAAATACAGCTTTTTGCTTACTGGGGTGAAAAAAAACCATCTGTTTCATATAGTGCACATCTAGGATTAGAGGTGCATAAGTGAGTGTCACATTTAGGCCAGAAATACAGCTTTTTGCTTACTGGGGTGAAAAAAACCCATCTGTTTCATATAGTGCACATCTAGGATTAGACGTGCATAAGTGAGTGTCACATTTAGGCCAGAAATACAGCTTTTTGGTTACTGGGGTTATAAAAACCCTCTGATATACTGCACATCTGGGATTAGACGTGCATAAGTGAGTGTCACATTTAGGCCAGAAATACGGCTTTTTGGTTACTGGGGTTATAAAAACCCTCTGATATACTGCACATCTGGGATTAGACGAGCATAAGTCAGTGTCACATTTAGGCCACAAATACGGCTTTCTGGTTACTGGGGTTATAAAAACCCTCTGATATACTGCACATCTGGCATTAGACGTGCATAAGTGAGTGTCACATTTAGGCCACAAATACGGCTTTTTGGTTACTGGGGTTATAAAAACCCTCTGATATACTGCACATCTGGGTTTAGACGTGCATAAGTGAGTGTCACATTTAGGCCAGAAATACGGCTTTTTGGTTACTGGGGTTATAAAAACCCTCTGATATACTGCACATCTGGGTTTAGACGTGCATAAGTGAGTGTCACATTTAGGCCAGAAATACGGCTTTTTGGTTACTGGGGTTATAAAAACCCTCTGATATACTGCACATCTGGGATTAGACGTGCATAAGTCAGTGTCACATTTAGGCCACAAATACGGCTTTTTGGTTACTGGGGTTATAAAAACCCTCTGATATACTGCACATCTGGCATTAGACGTGCATAAGTGAGTGTCACATTTAGGCCAGAAATACGGCTTTTTGGTTACTGGGGTTATAAAAACCCTCGGATATACTGCACATCTGGGATTAGACGTGCATAAGTCAGAGTCACATATAGGCCACAAATACGGCTTTTTGGTTACTGGAGTTATAAAAACCCTCTGATATACTGCACATCTGGCATTAGACGTGCATAAGTTACTGTGAAATTTAGGCCACAAATACTGCTGTCATATAGGGTTTTAATCTGGGTTTTTATTGGCGGTTAATTATTTTTAACAGACTTAACCACTTTTGACTTTGCTTGGTGAACGCTAACTATGAGGCAAACATCTAATAAGGGATGCGGTCATGGTCGTGGTGGTGGTGTTGGTGGAGCCTCTGGTGCAGGGAGAGGACGTGGCCGTTCTGCCACAGATACACGTCGTACTGAACCTACTACCTCAGGTCCCAGTAGCCGTCAGAACCTACAGCGATATTTGGTCGGGCCTAATGCCGTTCTAAGGATGGTAAGGCCTGAGCAAGTACAGGCGCTAGTCAATTGGGTGGCCAACAGTGGATCCAGCACGTTCACATTATCTCCCACCCAGTCTTCTGCAGAAAGCGCACAGGTGGCGCCTGAAACCCATGCTTATCAGTCTGTCACATCAACCGCGTGCATATTGGGGAACCTGTCTGAGCCTCAAGTCATGCAGCAGTCTCTTATGCTGTTTGAAGACTCTGCTGGAAGGGTTTCCCAAGGGCATCCACCTAGCCCTTCCCCAGGGGTTGAAGACATAGAATGCACTGACGCACAACCACTTATGTTTCCTGATGAGGACATGGGAATACCACCTCAGCACGTCTCTGATTATGATGAAACACAGGTGCCAACTGCTGCGTCTTTCTGCAGTGTGCAGACCGAACAGGAGGTCGGGGAGGAAGACTGGGTGGAAGACGATGCAGGGTGGAAGACGATGCAGGGGACGATGAGGTCCTAGACCCCACATGGAATGAAGGTCGTGCCACTGACTTTCAGAGTTCAGAGGAAGAGGCAGTGGTGAGACCAAGCCAACAGCGTAGCAAAAGAGGTAGCAGGGTGCAAAAGCAGAGCAGCCGTCGCCAAAACAGTTCGCCTGCTACTGGCCACCATCACCAGGGACCGAGCAAACCAAAGGCAGCTTCAAGGAGTTCCCTGGCATGGCACTTCTTCACACAATGTGCTGACGACAAGACCCGAGTGGTTTGCACGCTGTTCCATCAGAGCCTGAAGCGAGGCATTAACGGTCTGAACCTTAGCACAACCTGCATGACCAGGCATCTACATGCGAGACACAGGCTGCAGTGGAGTAAGCACCTTCAAAACCAAGAAAGGGCTCAGGCCCCTCCTGCTCCCTCTTCTGCTGATGCCTCGACCTCTTCCTCCGCCTCTGGAGGCATGTTGGCACCTGCCGCCCAGCAAACAGAGGATATGCCACCAACAACACCACCTCCATCACCAAGCATCTCCACCATGTCACACGGAAGCGTTCAGCTCTCCATCTCACAAACTTTTGAGAGAAAGCGTAAATTCCCACCTAGCCACCCTCGATCCCTGGCCCTGAATGCCACCATTTCTAAACTACTGGCCTTTGAAATGCTGTCATTCAGGCTGGTGGAGACTGACAGCTTCAAACAGCTCATGTCGCTTGCTGTCCCACAGTACGTCGTTCCCAGCCGCCACTACTTCTCCAGGAGAGCCGTGCCCTCCCTGCACAACCAAGTATCAGATAAAATCAAGTGTGCACTGCGCAACGCCATCTGTGGCAAGGCCCACCTAACCACAGATACGTGGACCAGTAAGCACGGCCAGGGACGCTATATCTCCCTAATTCCACACTGGGTAAATGTAGTGGCGGCTTGGCCCCAGGTGGAGAGCTGTTTGGCGCACTTCCTTCCGCCGCCAAGGATCGCAGGGCATCATTATTTGACTCCTGTTGCCTCCTCTTCCTACTCGGCTTCCTCCTCGTCTTCTACCACCTCCTCATCCGGTCAGCAACAGACTTTCACCACCAACTTCAGCACAGCCAGGGGTAAACGTCAGCAGGCCGTTCTGAAACTGATGTGTTTGGGGGACAGGCCCCACGCAGGAGTTGTGGCGGGGTATAGAACAACAGACCGACGAGTAGTTGCTGCCAGTGAGCCTCAAGCCCGGCCTGGCGGTGTGCGATAATGGGTGAAATCTCGTTGCAGCTCTGGGACTAGCCGGTTTGACGCACATCCCTTGGCTAGCGCATGTGCTGAATTTGGTGGTGCAGAAATTCATTCACAACTACCCCAACATGTCAGAGCTGCTGCATAACGTGTGGGCCGTCTGTGCGCGCTTCCGGCGTTCTCATCCTGCCGCCGCACGGCTGTCTGCTCTACAGCGTAACTTTGGCCTTCCCGCTCACCGCCTCATATGCGACGTGCCCACCAGGTGGAACTCCACCATGCACATGCTGGAGAGACTGTGCGAGCAGCAGCAGGCCATAGTGGCATTTCAGCTGCTTCACGCACGAGTGAGTCGCACTGCGGAACAGCACCACTTCACCACCAATGACTGGGCCTCCATGCGAGATCTGTGTGCCCTGTTGCGCTGTTTCGAGTACTCCACCAACATGGCCAGTGGCAATGACGCCGTTATCAGAGTTACAATACCACTTCTATGTCTCCTTGAGAAAACACTTAGGGCGGTTGATGGAAGAGGATGTGGCCCAGGAGGAGGAGGAGTAAGAGGGGTCATCTCTAACACTTTCAGGCCAGTCTTTTAGAAGTGTCTCAGAAAGAGGATTTCTGCAACAGCAGAGGCCAGGTACAAATTTGGCCAGCCAGGGCCCACTACTGGAGGACGAGGAGGAGGAGAATGAGGATGGGGATGAAGCATGTTCACAGCGGGGTGGCATCCAACGCAGCTCGGGCCCATCACTGGTGCGTGGCTGGGGGGATACGGAGGACGCAGACGATACGCCTCCTACAGAGGATAGCTTGTCCTCACCTCTGGGCAGTCTGGCACACATGAGCGTCTACATGCTGCAGTGCCTGCGCAACGACAGCAGAGTTGCCCACATTTTAACGTGTGCTGACTACTGGGTGGCCCCCCTGCTGGATCCCTATTACAAAGACAATGTGCAGTCCTTAATTCCCTCACTGGAGCGTGATCGGAAGATACGCGACTACAGGTGCACGCTGGTAGACTCGCTCCTGAGAGCATTCCCGACTGATGCCGGGGGACAAGTGGAAGCACAAGGCGAAGGAAGGGGAGGAGGAAGAGGTCGCCAACGCAGCTGTGTCAGCGCCAGCACCTCAGAAGGCAGGGTTAGCATGGCCAACATGTGGAAAAGCTTTGTCACCTCGCCGCAACAACCGGCCCCAACTGCTGATATGGAGCGTGTTAGCAGGAGGCAGCATTTGAACAACATGGTGGAACAGTACCTGTGCACACGACTACATGTACTGACTGATGGTTCTGCCCCATTCAACTTCTGGGTCTCCAAATTGTCCACATGGCCAGAGCTTGCCCTGTATGCCTTGGAGGTGCTGGCCTGCCCTGCAGCCAGTGTACTCTCTGAACGTGTATTTAGCACGGCAGGAGGCGTCATTACAGACAGACGCAGCCGCCTGTCCACAGCCAACGTGGATAAGCTCACGTTCATTAAAATGAACCAGGCCTGGATCCCACAAGACTTGTCTGTACCTTGTGCAGAATAGACAGTTCTAACAGCCTCAACCATCCATCCTTGTACTCAAGTGCACTTATTATTATAATTTTTTTTATATGTCCCAATATTTTGTGGGATACCCTATGTAAAAATGCAAAATAACACACATCTGTGTTGGCTACCTATTCCTCCTTCGCCGCCGCTTCCACCTAGACCGCCACGTGAGCCTACACGGCCACATCCACCCATTCACCGCCTCCTCAACCTCTTCCTCCTACATTATTCCAAATTTTTTTTTTTAAGGTCTTTTATGTTTTTTTAATTCATTTCCCTATCCACATTTGTTTGCAGAGCATTTGTCATGCTCTTAAGCACATTTTGCTGCCTTTTGCAGCCCTCTAGCTCTTTCCAGGGCTATTTTAGAGCCATTTTATTGGCCAAAAGTTCGGGTCCCCATTGACTTCAATGGGGTTCGGGGTCAAGTTCGGGTCCCGAACCCGAACTTTTTTTGCAAGTTCGGCCGAACCTGCCGAACCCGAACATCCAGGTGTCTGCTCAACTCTACTGTTGAGTGAAGTGCTCTCTACACCCTTTAAAAATTCCTTGGGTGGTGTAGTTTACAAAATGTGGTCACTATTTTGGGGGGGTTTACTGGTGCAACATGGTGCCCAAAGACTATTCCAGTAAAATCTGCCCTCCAAAAACCATATGACGCTCCTTGCCTTCTGTGCCCTGTCGTGTGCCTAAACAGCGGTATACAACCACATATGGGGTGTTTCTGCAAACTTCAGAATCAGGGTAATAAATATTGAGGTTTGTTTTGTTGTTAACCCTTGATGTGTACCAGGAAAATTTTTATTTAAATTGAAAAGCTGCAGAAAAAGGTGACATTTTGAAATGTCACCTCTATTTTGCTTTAATTCCTGTGGAATACCTAAAAAGTTAACAACATTTTTAAAAACAGTTTTGAGAAGTGTGAAGGGTGTTATTTCTAAAATGGGGTCATTTATGGGTTGGTTCTATTATGTAAGCCCCACAAAGTAACTTCATAACTGAACTGGTCCTTAAAAAAGTTGAAAACCTTAAAAAAATTGCTTCTAAAATTCTAAACCTTCTAGCATCATAAAAAATAAAAAAATTACATTACTAAAATGATGCCAACATAAAGTAGACATATGGTGAATGTTAATTAATAATTTTTTTATGAGGCATCACTATCTGTCTTAAAAGCAGAGAGATTCAAAGTTAGAAAACAGTGAATCTTTTCACATTTTTGTTAATTTTTGATTTTTTTTTATAAATAAAGGTAAAACTTATTGACTCAAATTTACCATTAACATGAAGTACAATGTGTCACTAGAAAACAATATCTGAATGGCTTGTAAAATGAAAAGTGTTCCAAAGTTATTACCACATAAAGTGACACATGTCAAATTTTCAAAATTATGCCTGGTCAGGAAGGGGTAAATTGCCCGGTATGGAAGTGGTTAAATAAAGAATCTTAAGAAATGTCAGTGAAACATCCCGGAAAAACCCATGGCATCCAGAACTAACTCCAACTAATTCCAACATTATCGAAGGCATTTTTGGCATCTTTTTTAAGTATAGCTGGGCTCGTCTTTTGATGATACAGACAGAGCACTAGCCAATGCCAGCAGCACCTTTCTTATATTAGCGCCGACCTACCATTAAGAAACCCAACCTGGGCAGTAGAGATTAGTGAAGGGAAAATATCCCCCAATCTGTTGAATAGTATTTTCAGATCTTGATTTATGAGCACTTGGCCACTGAGTTATTCAATAAAATGTACGTGTCTGTATAGCTCCACCTGCTGTTTGATCTTTTTCTTATTTCTTTGACCGGCTCACTGAGATGGCCGCACATGCTCAATTTCATCCATCCACTGCTTCCTGAGCTGTGATAGGGAGAGAGCTCCAGCAGAGAAGACATGCATTCTGAGCTGCAGCAAAAAAGACAGCTACCAGCTTCATATAAATCAGGCAGAGCAATGATCGGGGAAAACTCTGGATCCATGTGAGCTACATGGCTGGTCCTAGCTTTTTAGAAAGAGATGGTCATATACTATATGATGTCTGATTTTCATTTTTTTACATTAATCATGGTATAACTTTTAGTAATGTAAATAGATAGATCTTTATTTCTGATATTTAATCCCTTCAAGACCATAAGGACCAGGCCACATTTAGCAAATCTGACATGTTTCACTTTATGTGGTAATAACTCTGGAACACTTTTACTTATTCAAGCGATTCTGAGTTTGTTTTCTCATGACATATTGTATTTCATGATAGTGGTAAATATGAGTCAATATGTTTTAGCTTTATATATAAAAAAAATACCAAATATACAGAAAATTTTGAATACTTCACTATTTTCTAAATTAGAATTTCTTTGCTTTTAAGATGGATAGTGATACCTTATAAAATAGTTATTACTTAACATTCCCCATATGTCTACTTTATGTTGGCATCTTATGATGTCATTTTATTTTTTTAAGAAATTAGAAGGCTTAGAATTTTAGAAGCAATTTTGAAATTTTTAAAGAAAATTACCAAACCTACTTTGTTAAGCACTATTTCAGGTATGGTCACTTTGTGAGGCTTACATAATAGAAACCACCCATACATTACCCCATTTTAGAACCTACTACCCTCAAATTATTTTAAACAGATCTTACAAACTTTGTTAACCCTTTAGGTGTTCCATAAGAATTAACCTCTTCAGGACATAGGGCGTACAGGTACGCCCTTATGTCCTGGTACTTAAGGACACAGGGCGTACCTGTACGCCCTGTGTATTTCTGATCACCGCCGAGCAGCGGGCGGTGATAGGAAGCCGGTGCCTGCTCAAATCATTGAGCAGGCACTTCGGCTAAATGCCCGGGGGGTCCCGTGACCCCCCCATGTCGACGATCGCCGCAAACCGCAGGTCAATTCAGACCTGCGGTTTGCGGCTTTTATCTATTGCAGTGGTGGCGTGTGGCGGTGCCATCGGGTCCCCATGCGGCTGTGATGGGGACCCGATGACATGGAAGGCAGCGCAATGTCTAAGGAAGGCATCGCGCTGCCTTCCGGTGACGAGCCTGTGAGATCCAGCCCCCTGGATCTCACAGGCCCCGGAATCTGTATGAGTAATACACAGTATTACTCATACAGCCAATGCATTCCAATACAGAAGTATTGGAATGCATTGTAAAGGATTAGACCACCAAAAGTTCAAGTCCCAAAGTGGGACAAAAAGTAAAGTGTAAAAAAAAGTTTAAAAAATAAAGTTTCCCCCCCAAAAAATTAAAAGTTTCAAGTAAAAATAAACAAAAACATCATTTTCCCCAAATAAAGTTAAAAAAAATTGGTAAAAAATAGGGGGGGGGGGAGAGTATACATATTAGGTATCGCCGCGTTCGTATCGACCGGCTCTATAAATATATCACATGACCTAACCCCTCAGATGAACACCGTGAAAAATAAAAAATAAAAACTGTGCTAAAGAAACCATTTTTTTGTCACCTTACATCACAAAAAGTACAACAGCAAGCGATCAAAAAGGCGTTTGCCCACCAAAATAGTGCCAATCTAACCGTCACCTCATCCCGCAAAAAATGAGCCCCTACCTGAGACAATCGCCCAAAAAATAAAAAAAAATATGGCTCAGAATATGCAGACACTAAAACATCTTTTTCTTTGTTTCAAAAATGATATTATTGTGTAAAACTTACATAAATATAATAAAAAGTATACATATTAGGTATCACCGCGTCCGTATCAACCGGCTCTACAAAAATATCACATGACCTAACCCCTCAGATGAACACCGTAAAAAATTAAAAATAAAAACTGTGCTAAATAAACAATTTTTTGTCACCTTACATCACAAAAAGTGTAATAGCAAGCGATCAAAAAGTCACACGCACCCCAAAATAGTGCCAATAAAACCGTCACCTCATCCCGCAAAAATCATACCCTACCCAAGGTAATCGCCCAAAAAATGAAAAAATTATGGCTCTCAGACTATGGAAACACTAAAACATGATTCTTTTGGCTTCAAAAAAGAAATCATTGTGTAAAACTTACATAAATAAATAAAAGTATACATATTAGGTATCGCCGCGTCTGTGACAACCTGGTCTATAAAAATACCACATTATCTAACCTGACAGATGAATTTTGTAAATAACAAAAAATAAAAAAACAGTGCCAAAACAGCTATTTCTTGTTATCTTGCCTCACAAAAAGTGTAATATAGAGCAACCAAAAATCATTGTACCCTAAACTAGTACCAAAAAAACTTCCACCCTATCCCGTAGTTTCTAAAATGGGGTAAATTTTTTGGGGTTTCTACTGTAGGGGTGCATCAGGGGGGTTTCAAATGGGACATGGTGTCAAAAAAAACAGTCCAGCAAAATCTGCCTTCCAAAAACCGTATGGCATTCCTTTCCTTCTGCGCCCTGCCGTGTGCCCATACAGCAGTTTACGACCACATATGGGGTGTTTCTGTAAAGTACAGAACCGGGGCCATAAATAATGAGTTTTGTTTGGCTGTTAACCCTTGGTTTGTAACTGGAAAAAATATATTAAAATGGAAAATCTGCCCAAAAAGTGAAATTTTGAAATTGTATCTCTATTTTCCATTAATTCTTGTGGAACACCTAAAGGGTTAACGACATTTGTAAAATCAGTTTTGAATACCTTGAGGGGTGTAGTTTCTTAGATGGGGTCACTTTTTTGGAGTTTCTACTCTAGGGGTGCATCAGGGGGGCTTCAAATGGGACATGGTGTCCAAAAAAACAGTCTAGCAAAATCTGCCTTCCAAAAACCGTATGGCATTCCTTTCCTTCTGCGCCCTGCCGTGTGCCCGTACAGTACTTTACGACCACATATGGGGTGTTTCTGTAAACTACAGAATCAGGGCCATAAATATAGACTTTTGTTTGGCTGTTAACCCTTGCTTTGTAACTGGAAAAAAATTATTAAAATGGAAAATCTGCCAAAAAAGTGAAATTTTGAAATTGTATCTCTATTTTCCATTAATTCTTGTGGAACACCTAAAGGGTTAACGACGTTTGTAAAATCTGTTTTGAATACTTTGATGGGTGAAGTTTCTTAGATGGGGTCACTTTTATGGAGTTTCTACTCTAGGGGTGCATCAGGGGGGCTTCAAATGGGACATGGTGTCAAAAAAAACAGTCCAGCAAAACCTGCCTTCCAGAAACCGTATGGCATTGCTTTCTTTCTGCGCCCTGCCGTGTGCCCGTACAGCGGTTTTTCCACCACATATGGGGTGTTTATGTAAACTACAGAATCAGGGCCATAAATATTGACTTTTGTTTGGCTGTTAACCCTTGCTTTGTAACTGGAAAAAAAATATTAAAATGGAAAATCTGCCCAAAAAGTTAAATTTTGAAATTATATCTCTATTTTCCATTAATTCTTGTGGAACACCTAAAGATTTAACAAAGTGTGTAAAATCAGTTTTGAATACCTTGAGGGGTGTAGTTTCTAGAATGGGGTCATTTTTTGGTGGTTTCTATTATGTAAGCCTCACAAAGTGACTTCAGACCTGAACTGGTCCCTAAAAATTGGGTTTTGCTTCCAAACTTCTAAGCCTTGTAACATCCCCAAAATATAAAATATCATTCCCAAAATTATGTAAACATGAAGTAGACATATGGGGAATGTAAAGTAATAACTATGTTTGGAGGTATTACTATGTATTATAGAAGTAGAGAAATTGAAACTTGGAAATTAGCAATTTTTTTCAAATTTATGGTAAATTTGGTATTTTTTTTATAAATAAAAATGAATTTTTTTTTTACTTCATTTTACCAGTGTCATGAAGTACAATATGTGACGAAAAAACTATCTCCGAACGGCCTGGATAAGTCAAAGCGTTTTAAAGTTATCACCACTTAAAGTGACACTGGTCAGATTTGCAAAAAATGGCCTGAAATAAGGCTGTGTCCTTAAGGAGTTAAAGGAAAATGGAGGTGAAATTTCAAAAATCATTTTTATCCATTTTTTCGTGTGATTCATCAAGGGTTAATAGCCAAACAAAACTCAATATTTATAACCCTGATTCTGCAGTTTACAGAAACACCACATGCTAAATGGGTAAACGGAAGGACTCAAAAGGAAAAGAGCGCCATATGGTTTTTGGAGGGCAGATTTTGCAGGACTGGTTTTAGGAACCATGTCACATTTGAAGACCCCCTGATACAGTAGAAGGCTACAGTAGAAACTCCCAAAAAGTTACCCTATTTTGGAAACTGTGGATTGAGGTGACAGTTTTATTGGTGTTATTTTTGAGTACATATGATTTTTGATCGCTCTATATTACGCTTTTTGTGAGGCAAGGTAACCACAAAATGGCTGCTTTTTTATTGTTTTTTTTTTTATGGAGTTCTCCTAACAGGATAGAGCAGGTTGATACGGAAGCGACAATGCCAAATATGTGTAATTTTATTTTTGTTTCAGTTTTACATAATAAAGCATTTTCTGAAAGCTACATTTCTTTTATTTTTCTGCTGATCATTTTGTGCAGAGGATCTTATTTTGCAGGAAGAGCTGACATTTTTATTGGTACTATTATTGGGTGCATATGATTTCTTTAATTATTAAATTTTACACTTTTTGGGGGGCATGGTGACAAAAAAATGGCTATTTTGGCACAGATTTATTTATTTTTATAGAGCAGGTCATTACGGACGTAGCAATACCTATTATGTCTATTTAAAAAAAAATGTATTTCAGTTTTTTTTTTATAATAAACTTTTATTCGGATCAGGGTGTACATAGTAAACAGCACATAGTAATATGCATTTTCCAAGTCATACAAGTTACATATCATCCACCAAAGTGTCCTTTGTAGAAGGCATTCTGTCATCATGACTAGAGATGAGCGAATTTCTAAAAAATTCTATTTGGCCGGTCCGCCGAATGTTTCGAAAAAATTTGGTTTGATCCGAATTTATTCGTGGTGAATCGCATTACAAAACGGCTGCAGAGAGCCTTTATAGTGGTGTAGAACACTGTGCCTTGCAGTAACACGCATAGGGAGTCTACTGTGAGTCAGTATGACATGCAGATGAAAGGCATCACTCTTAGAATCACTGCACACTTCACTTATTTGGGTAGTTACGGGGCCAAAACTGACCAAATAACTCAAGTGTGAATTCGAGCCTTACCGGTCAATGTTAGCGTCAAGAAGAAGCGCACTCCTTTTACACCATCAGCAGCTGATTCCACATAGATGTCTACAGAACCTGTTCTATTAAATGCTTATACAAGTAAAGCCCCCCCCCCGACAGAGTAGAGAGGGTGTCAGCAGTAAATTTGTGTTGACGTCAATGATTATTTTGCCCTTTGCCTGATCCGTCAGAACAATAACCCCCAAAAAACGGATCCTGTCTGTTGAGCATATGCCTTCATGTGCCTTCGGTCAGCATTTGGTCAGTGATCCATCAGTATTTCTAAAGCCAAAAAAAAAAAACAGGAGTGTATCCAAAACAGAGATGACACGTGAATGGAATATTTGCATGTCTTCTGTGTTTTGTACCCACTCCTGCTTTTGGCTACCAAATCATAAGCCAATTCTGATGCAAAATAGGGACCATGTCATGCAGGCCTTACAGCTGTTACATAGACAGAATCTGTTGTGCGTCTCATTTTTCCTTCCTTCTGACAGATCAGAAGAAGGGTCCAATAAATGATGATGTCAGCAAGGCCGAAAGGCAAAATAGTAACCTAGTCGTCATAAAGTGGGGAGGGTGGGCCCTATGACATAGTGGTGAGGTGAAAGCAGCATACGGAGACCACAGAGTGGCCCAATGACATTGTCTGAAGGCGGCAGCAGCATCAGGAGGAGGCCACAGAGTGGCACAATGACAGTGTGGAGGTGGCAGCAGCAGCATCAGGAGGCCACAGTGTGGAACAATGACAGAGTGTGGAGGTGGCGGCAGCAGCACTATCCAGAGGAGGCCACAGGGTGTCACAATGACAGTGTGGAGGTGGCAGCAGCAGCTGCAGCATGAGGAGGCCACAGACTGGCAAGGTGACATAGTGTGGAAGTGGCGGCAGCAGCAGCATCAGGAGAAGGTCACAGTGTTGCACAATGACAGTGTGGAGGTGGTGGCAGCATCAGGAGGCCACAGAGTGGCACAATGACTGAGTGTGGAGGTGGCGGCAGCAGCAACATCAGGAGGAAGCCATAGAGTAGCAAGGTGACAGAGTGTGGAGGTGGCAGCAGCATCAGGAGACCACAGAGTGACCTGGTGACAGAGTGGCGCGGTGGGTGGCAATACCAGTTCCAGCTGAAGATGGTGGGTGAAAGAAGGAGCGCTTGGCATCAGAAGTGTGGCATCAGGCGGGTGGCAGCATCAGAATAGTAGGTGAGGCAGGTAGCCACAAGAAACCTATCTCTTTTGTAAAAGTGTTGGTGTGGCACCATGGATGATCTAGTCTAATGCATCAGGCATTGGCGGGTGGAAATCCTGGCTGATCCACGCTTGATTCATCCTTGACAAAGGTCAGTCTCTCCACATTTTGGGTGGACAGGCGAGTTCTTCTTGGGGTAACTATGAACCCCCGCTTTACTAAACACCCGCTCTGATGCCACACTACTGGCCAGGCAGGACAGCTTTTCCAGTGCAAACTCTGCCAGTTGCGGCCACAAATCCAGTTTGGCTGCCTAGTAGTCCAGCGGATCTTCAATGTGAGGTAGCAGGGTGCTGTCCAAGTATGCCACCACCTGCTGGTTCAGGTCCTGCTCCATGTCTAGCTTCTGCTACTGGCGAGTAGTTTCTTCACTAGGCAGGTGAAGAAAGCTGCTCATCAGTGACTCTAGACTCAAGTTGCTGCTGATGGAGCTCGAACTGCTCCTACCCTCCCACCCTGCCACAGCAGCCATGGCAGAGAAACTTGAGCACAGAGGGCCCCCCCGGTCAGACCTGCGAGAGGATGGACAATGGCACTGACTACATAGGATGTCTTTATAGTAGTTCAGTTTGTCCTCCCTCTCAGCAGGTGTAAAAAAGGCCCCCATTTTGGATCAGTAGCGAGGGTCCAACAAGGTGGAGAGCCATCTCTTTGCCGAATGGTGACAATTCGGCTGTCACTACGCAAGCAAGTGAGCATGCATTGGGCCATTTGTGCAAGTGACTCGGAGGGACTCCCTGCCTCCATCTCCACTGCATACTGCCATGGTTTGTCTGGGTCCTCTGCCTCGTCTTCCTCATCTCCCTCTTGCTCCTCTGGCTGATCCTGCTCCTCCTCTCCTGTCACCTGTGTATAAAAAACACACATTTCGCTACACTTTGCTTGTGCTCCAATTTCTTCCTCCTCCTCCAGTTCAGCCGCCACAGGGCTCATGTGGCCTTGAGATCTAGGCGCCACGTCTCCAGTCCTCAGACCAGCCAGATTTACCAGCATCTGTTCCAGGACATGAAGCAGTGGAATGACGTTCATTCCGTAGTCATGGTGTAAGACAAATAACATGGTCTCCTCAAAGGGCCTGAGCAAACGGCAGGTGTCACGCATGAGCTGCCACTGGCTGACATCGAAGTTACATAGGGTAGTACTCCTGTCCGCTTGCATATTTAAGAAATCGTTTATGGCCTTTCTAGGTTCGTATAGTCGGTCCAACATATGGAGGGTGGGAATTCCAACGGGTGGAGAAGTCGAATATCAGCATATGTTTGGGGATGCCATTCTGCTGCTGCAGCTCAAGGAGGGTGTGCTTTGCGGTGTACGAGTGGCTGAAGTGCATGCAAAATTTCCTGGCCACTTTTAGGATGTCTTGCAGATGGGTGGAAGACTTCAGGAACCGCTTGACAACCAGATTGAACACGTGTGCCATGCAGGGGGCAAGGCTCAGCCCTCCTTGACGCATCGCTGACACCATGTTCTTCCCGTTGTAGGTCACCATGGTTCCGATTTTGAGTTGTCGTGGGGAAAGCCAGGATTCAATTTCTTGATGAAGGACGTGGAGCAGTTAGTCCCCGGTGTGACTCCATTTGCCCAGGCAAACGAGGTGCAGAACAGCGTGACACCGCAGTGCCCCGCACATGTGGTATGCTGGAGGGGGACTGTGAATTGTCCCTGCATTGGAGGCTGAGGACACGGTGGAGAATGAGGAGGCAGAGGCGGACATTGTAGCAGGACCAACGGCTTAAGAACGTTTAGACGGAAGCGGCGTCACTTGGCCAAGTTGCTGGTGTGGCTGTGCAGGAATTACATTCTCCCAGTGGGCCATTAAGGACATGTATTGTCCCTGACTGTAGTTCCAGCTCCACACATCGGCGCTGTCATTCACTTTGGCAGACACTGACAGGCTCAAGGACTGGCCCATCTTCTGTTCCACATATGTGTGCAAGGCTGGTACTGCCTTTTTGGCAAAGAAATGATGGCTTGGGACTCTCCACCTCGGCTCGGCACAAGCCATCAGTTCTCTGAGGGACTGCAGCACCAGGTCCCACGCGACTCTCCTCATCACTACTTGCCCGCCTACCGGAGAAAGAGGCAGATGTCTCCTCCACATCTTGGCTGGCCAGTAGCTGCTGACTGTCTCTAGTAGCTCATCCTCGCTGTATGTTGGAGCTGAGCCCACAGCATACAATACTTCTCTGGCTGAGGGAACAGAAAAGGTCAGAGGAAGGTTGAGGACAGGTGAGGGCACAACTAAGGGTTGTGTCTGATGAACCCACCAACTCTTGGCTGGGTGTGTCTGATGTCACTTATGACAAAGGCGAAGATCGAGTCAACCATTCAAGTACCGCTGGTTTGCTGGTCAAGAAACGACCGCTAGCTGACACTGGAAGCTCAGGCCTCTTGAAGTGGTACCCCTGCTGCCACGCCCCCTTACTTTGCTGCGACCTGTGCCTGCTATAGCTTGTTTGTCTCTGGCTAAGAAGACCTTCACACTGCATGCCTGCATTAAGCTTCAGAGTGAGGAGGCGTGTCTCTCAGAAATCCAAACTGATCCAAGCCATCTTGAGAAGGTCCTCATATTGTAAATGTTTAAACAGCCGTAACTAAGGGAAAAACTCAAGGAAGACAGTGGTATGTGAAGAAACTAAAGTGTGCTTTATGCATAATGCTGCTGCAGCAGTAACATATGCAAAAAAAAAATTTTTTAGGAAAACATGACAATTACCCTTTAAAACACTCCAAAAAAGTCTGTAATTTTCTCACTTCACCACACAACGGCCAATAAGCCCTTTTTTTCCCCACTAATACACACCAAAAAGGGCTTTAGAACGTATAACTGCACAGCTGAACAGCAAATATATATTTTTTGCCACTAATACACACCAAAAAGGGCTGTAATTTTCTCACTTCACCACCTAACGGCAAATATTTTTTTTTGTGCCACTAATACACGCCAAAAAGGGTTTTAGAACATATAACTGCACCGCTGAACGGCAAATAGGCCCTTATATTTTTCCACTTATACATGCCACAAAAGCCTTTCGAACATATAACTGCAATGTTGAACGGCAAATAGGCCCTTATTTTTTTCCACTTATACACGCCACAAAAGGCTTTAGAACATATAACTGCAATGCTGAACGGCAAAAATATATATTTTTTGCCACTAATACACACCAAAAAGGGCTTTAGAACATACAACTGCACCACTGAACGGCAAATATATATATATTTGCCACTAATAAACGCCAAAAAAGGCTGTAATTTTCGCACTTCACCACACAACAGCTAATAAACCCTTTTTTTCCCCACCAATACAAGCCAAAAAATCCTTTAGAACATATAACTGCACCGCACGAGGGCAAATAAGACGTAAAAATCTTTCCTTGTGTGGGGATTTGCTTTGGTAGACAGGCTTGCGGACGCAGTATAGAGGCAACAACGTCTTTAACTTAAACAGTTCGGTGTTCATTCACACATAAGGATAAGCAAAACAAAAAGTCAGTTTCAAGGAAAACAGTCACCTTGAGTCTGGTGTTTGTTCACACCATGCAGCAATGCAGAAGTCATTGGACATAGCAGAAACCACCTGCTCTCATGCCAACAAGGTAGCAGGCCTTTACCCAGGCCCAAACTCCCAGGTCCCAACACAGAGACTGACAGAGCTTCACTGTCAGAGAGGAGTAAATTCCTACCACCTGACAGTGCTGCCTGTGATTTATAGCCCAAACCAAGACCCGGCCTGGAACGTGGGGAGAAGCCACCCACCCTGCACTTTGGCTGCTCCCAGTAAGAGCCGGCCTGGATCGGCTTTACAGCCATACTAAATAGCAAAACCATGTCAGCCAGCACTAGCTGCCGCTGACACATGAAATTACTGGCTCATACTTCACCGAGGCCAGAAATCTTGGTGACACATACCTTCAGTCAATGACGGACTCTTGGGCCTTGCTACACTTGTAATAAACCCTGTTTATGGCTGTATCAAACAGTACTTGCATCCCAATAACAACAACGGTTTGCTGGAATTACAGAGCTGTATAATGGCAATTTGGACCCGCAGTCAGTGCAGCAAGGTGTAATAGGATTGTTCCTATTACCCAGGCTGTAACCTCGCCTACTGAACCCTATTCTGCTTCAATGCTGTGGAATAATTCCTCCCTATCCTTTCCCTGAACTTATAGATAGTTTTTTCAGCACAATGAAGTCTTTCCTAGCACTGTCCCTAGCGCCTGCTGATGTCTCTCCCTGCACTAAGTACACTGGAAAATGGCAGAATCCAAGAAGGCTGAGGCTATTTATAGGGCTGTGACATCACAGGACTGGCTGGCTGCTGAATGGCTGCATGCATAGCATTTTGGGTGATCCTGCGTTCCCAGAGTTCCTTGCTCCATGTCCTCACACGTGCAGCAGCCATTTTAGGAAAAAATACGATTCGTTACCACGAAGCGTGAGGAAATTTGGATTTGCAAATCAAATAATTCCTGAAATTCGGATCGAATTCCACTTTATCAGCTTCGATTCGCTCATCTCTAATCATGACCATAGCTTAACTGTAAAATCATACATCTTGACCCCTTTTCTGTATATATAACCCTCCCTTTCCCCCACCCAACTAAACCCTCTGCACTGTGGGGTTCCCGTACCCATAGATCATACAGCTAATTTTCCCAAGCTATTGGCTATTTATTCTTTTATAAACCAAGTAGTTCCAACAAAGGGATCCGTCACCTCCCGAATCTCACCAGTCATGAGCACCTTCTCAATGAACCGTCTCCACTTCTTGAAGAACTTCCCATTGGCCTTTTCCCTGTCTTTCAGTGTCCAGTCTATCCATATACATAATTCTTTTCATTGTCCCTATAACTTCTTCTAACGTGGGCTACCAACAAAAGAATATGGGAACCCTTAGTCGCCACTATATTTGATGAGTCAGCTTCCTGGTCTCTGGGTATATACTGAAAAATGCATTGTCAAGGGGTATCTCTAACCTCAATGTACCATACTTTGGCAATATACTCACACACTTGACCCCAGTATGTCCTCAAATGTTGGCAGCCCCATAGTCTATGAAGCAAATCCGCATTCGGTTGCTCACACTTGGGGCAACTTATCAGGTAATCTGGGAGAAGGGGTCTCTTGGTGTGTAGCATAGTAGGGCACTCAAATCATATGGTGCAACCAGCTCCTGTTCCAAATCCCTGTTTGAAAAATTGGACGCACCCCAAATCCAATCTCTAATATCCGTAAAAAACAATCAGACTGGCTCACAGTATTTTTGCATCTAATATGCCTAGCTTCCTATAGGCAATGCGTGGTCGTTATTTCTGCCAGAAAAAACTCCACAAAGGCTGTTTGCAACTTAAATACATCAGTATGTTTCAGTAAAAGTGGGATAGTTTGCATAAGATATATTTATTTCAGTTTTATACAATAATAGCATTTTGAAAAAAAAACATGTTTTTTGTGTCACCATTTTCTGAAAGCTATATGTTTTTTATTTTTCTGCCAATCGTCTTGTGTAGGGGCTCATTTTGTGCGGGAAGAGTTGATCGAGCACCATAGTGCTCGGGGGCGCGGGCCAAACACATCGGATTGTATAATGGAAGTCAATGGGAGACCCTGTAAAAAATTATATGTGAGGGCCTACTGGTGAGCTGACCTTGTAAAAGATTTTAGGTGCGGCCCTGCTGGTGAGCTGACCCTGTAAAAGATTTTAGGTGTGGGCCTGCTGGTGAGCTGACCCTCTAAAAGGTTGTAGGTGAGGGCCTGCAGGTGAGCTGACACTCTAAAACATTATAAGTGAGGGCCTTCAGGTGAGCTGACCCTGTAAAAGATTGTAGGTGAAGGCCTGCTGGTGAGCTGACCCTGTAAAACATTATATGCGAGAGCCTGCTGGTGAGATGACCCTCTAAAAAATTATATGTGAGGGCCTGCTGGTGAGCTGACCCTGTAAAACATTATATGTGAGGGCCTGCTGGTGAACTGACCCTCTAAAAAATTATATGCAAGGGCCTTCTGGTGAGCTGACTCTGTAAAAGATTTTAGGTGTGGCCCTGCTGGTGAGCTGACCCTGTAAAACATTAAATGCGAGGGACTGCTGGTGAGCTGGCCCACTAAAAAATTATATGCAAGGGCCTGCTGTTGAGCTGACTCTGTAAAAGATTTTAGGTGCAGCCCTGCTGGTGAGATGACCCTGTAAAAGATTTTAGTTGCGGGCCTGCTGGTGAGCTGACCCTCTAAAAGGTTGTAGGTGAGGGCCTGCAGGGGAGCTGACACTCTAAAAGGTTGTAGGTGAGGGCCTGCAGGTAAGCTGACACTCTAAAACATTATATGCGAGGGCCTTAAGGTGAGCTGACACTGTAAAAGATTGTAGGTGAAGGCCTGCTGGTGAACTTACCTTGTAAAACATTATATGCGAGGGCCTGCTGGTGAGCTGACCCTCTAAAAAATTATATGCGAGGGCCTGCTGGTGAGCTGACCCTCTAAAACATTATATGCGAGGGCCTGCTGGTGAGCTGACCCTCTAAAAAATTATATATGAGGGCCTGCTGGTGAGCTTACCCTCTAAAAATTTATATGCAAGGGCCTGCTGCTGAGCTGACCCTTTAAAAAATTATATGCGAGGACCTGCAGCTGAGCTGACCCTATAAAACATTATATGCAAAGGGCAAATATGCGACAAATAAGCATGTGTTGATATGATGGAATTGGAGAAAAAGGATGAGAAAAGGAAGATTCTACCATATACCCTTGTTTGTGGTGGAAGGGGTGCATGGGAATACAGTGTATTCAGTACATTAAAAAACAACACATTTAAACTGCCTTTATGTTCATCAGCTTTCCTCTAGTGGAGTCGAGAAGTCGTGGTCGGTCCAGGCCTTGTTCATTTTTATAAGAGTCAACCTGTCAGCATTTTCAGTTGACAGGCGGATACGCTTATCTGTTATAATGCCACCAGCAGCACTAAATACCCGCTCAGACAAAACACTGGCGGCAGGGCAGGCCAGCACCTCTAAGGCATAGAGCCAGTTCATGCCACGTGTCCAGCTTGGACACCCAGTAGTTGTAAGGCACTGAGGGATCATTGAGGACGCTGACACTGTCTGCTATGTACTCCTTCACCATCTTCCAAAATGTTTCCCTCCTTGTGACATTAGGCAGCGCATCAGGGTGAGGGTGCTGGCGGGGTGTCATGAAACTGTCCCAGGCTTTGGAGAGTGTTGGCCTGCCTCTGTTGGAACTGCTGTATGTTTCCCTTGTCTTCCCTCCTCGGTTGTCCAAGGAACTACGGACTCTGTCAGATGGAAATTTTTTAAGCAATTTTCCCAGCAAGGATCTTCTGGTATTGCACCGTTTTGATACTCCTCTCCACCAGAGGAATGAGAGATGAGAAGTTTTTTTTGTAGCAAGGGTTGAGAAGGGTGAACAACCAGTAATCCGTGTTGTCTAAAATGTGTATAACACGCGGGTCATGGGAAAGGCAGCCTAACATAAAGTCAGACATGTGTGCCAGAGTACCAACAGGCAAGACTTCGCTGTCGTCATCAGTGGGATCACTCTCAATATCCTCATCATCTACCTCCTCTTCTGCCCACCCATGCAGAACAGATGGAATTAAACTTCCATGGGTACTACCTTCTGTAGCGGAGGCAACCGTCTCCTGCTCCTCCTCCTCCTTCTCTTCATTGTCCAATTCGCGCTGAGTAATGTCTTCCCCCATTTCCACCTCTTCCACATGCAAAGCGTCATCCTTAATTGTGAGCATCGAGCGTTTGAGTAGACACAGAAGTGGGATGATTACTCTGATAATAGCTATATCGCTGCTCACCATCTGTGTTGATTCCTCAAAGTTTCTTAAAACCTCACAGAGGTCAGACATCCATGCCACCTCCTTGCTTGTGAATAGCGGAAGCTGACTGGAAAGGCGACAACCATGCTGCAGCTGGTATTCCACTACTGCCCTCTGCTGCTCACAAAGCCTGGCCAACATGTGGAACGTGGAGTTCCAGCGCATGCTCATGTCGCACAATAGCCGGTGAGTTGGCAATTTCAAGCGCTGCTGTAGCATTGACAGACCGGCTGAAGCTGTCTATGACGTGCGGAAATGTGCACACACACGGCGCACCTTCACCAGTAGCTTAGCAAATTGGGGTAGGTTTTGAGAAACCACTGAACCACAAGGTTAAACACGTGAGCTGGGCATGCGATGTGTCTAAGCTTGCCGAGCTCCAAAGCCGCCACCAAGTTACGACCATTATCAGACACAACCATGCCCGGTTGTAGGTTGAGAAGCGAGAGCCACAGCTCAGTCTGGTCTCTTATCCCCTGCCACAGCTCTGCGGCATTGTGTTTGTCCCCTAAGCATATCAGCTTCAGCCTGTTGCCGTTTCCCCACTGCAGTGCTGCACTGCTTCCAGCTAGCGACTGATGACTGACTGGTTCTGCACGTGGATAATTCGGAGCTGGAAATGGAGGCGGAGGAGGAGAAGTGGGGTTTGGAGCCACTAACATAGGTGCTGGCGGAAACCCTGATCAACGTAGGGCCCGCAATCCTTGGCATCAGAAGTACCTGTGCTATCCCAGGGTACGAGTCGCTCCCAGCCTCCACAACATTCACCCAGTGTGCCGTCATGGAAATGTAGCTTCCCTGGGTGAATGCACTTGGTCAGGGCACATGTGATGTTACGGGACACATGTTGGTGTAAGGCGGGCACGGCACACCTTGAAAAATAGTGGCGGCTGGGGACTGCATAACATGGGACGGCCGCCAACATCAGACTGCGGAAGGCCTCAGTGTCCACAAGCTTAAATGGCAACATTTCCAGGGCCAGTCATTTGGAAAGCTGCGCATTTAGTGCTATGGCCTGTGGGTGGGTGGCTGGGTATTTTTGCTTGTGTTCAAAGGCCTGGGGTAAGGACATTTGGACGCTGCACTGGGACACGGAAGTGGATGTGGTCGCTGATGGTGCTTGCGAAGGTCCATGTGCAGGGCGGGAGGCATCCGGGCCTGCGTCTTCGACAGGGGATTGGCCAGCACGTAACATAGGGGAAGAGGAGGCAGTGGTGTGACCTGCAGACACAGATTGTGGACCCAGGCGTTCGTCCCACTTATTACGGTGCTTGGATGCCATGTGGCGGATCATGCTGGTGGTGGTGAGGTTGCTAGTGTTCACGCCCCGGCTCATTTTCGTATGGCACAGGTTGCAAACTACTATTCTTTTGTCGTCAGCACTTTCCTCAAAAAAGGGAGATTTCTGCAGGGGGGTGCTCCGTGGAACAGTTGCGGGCAAGTTTGGTGTGGCCCACCTTCTCCCTTTTGGCACCCCATTGCCTCTTCAAGCCTGTTGCGGTGCTGCAGATCAACCACCCCCCCTCTGTACTGCTGTCCTCGCTCGGCTCTCCACCTTCCCAGGTTGGGTCAGTGACCTCATCGTCCACCACCTCCTCTTCCACTTCCTCACTCTGATCATCCTCCTGATTTGTTGACCTAGCAACAACCTCAGTGATTGACAACTGTGTCTCATCCTCTTCATCAACCTCTTGAGACAGTAATTGCGGTTGACTCATTGCAACTGTGTCTCATCATCATCCACCTCATTAAACACTAATTGCCGTTCCCCACCATCATGTTCTTGTGACTGTGGATGCTCAAGAGGTTGGTAATCAGGGCACAAGATCTCATGTCCCTCTTCAAGCGTGCTTGGCGAGAGGGCTAAATCAAGAAATGGTGATGTCCTCGGAATATCCCAGTGTGGGATCACTTGTTTGGCCAGACTGTACATGGTGAGAGGAAGGAGGATCAGGGTGAGGATTGTGTTGACCAGACTCCTGGCTACTGAGACTGGACTTTGTGGAAGACAGGGTGGTGCTTAACCGACTGGAAGCATTATCATCTGCAATCCAACCGACCACCTGGTCGCACTGGTCTGACTTCAAGAGTGGTGTCCTGCGCCGCCCTGAAAACTGGGACATTAAGCTGTGAGAGAAGGATTTATTATTTTATGCATATATAATGAGAACATTCTGTAGTACACATTTCTGTCCACTAGATGGCTGCAAACCATATGTATGAGAAGGTCAATAAGGGAGGGGGAAGAGGGGATTACATTACAGTTTTCAAATACACCTATAGACTCAGTTGAAGTTGCAGAAACCACTCCTATCAGGTTAAGGAGCGAATAGTCTCTTCTTAAGAAACCCCCCTTCTGGGATGTCATGTCTGCTATTTAAGTGAATGTACTGTGAATAAAGGGTCTCTTCTACCATGGCTTAAGGAAGATGAGAAGATGCTTTCATGAAACCACCTAGTGTGTCTGGTCTCATTATAAAGCAGTATGGTGTACACATACTTATTCTTCTAATTGATTTGGCACCACACAAAGAAGAAGGAGAAGCGCATGAATTGCGCTAACAAAGCTAGCTATTGTGGATGATTGTTTTTCTTGTGCTCTGGCAGAAGGCACAGTTTCTCCGTGCCCAGGGCCACGGCCTCTGCATGCACCATCAGCATCACGGCCACTTCCCGGTTCCTTACTGCAGTAGCAGAGGATTTGGAAGTGTATGCGCAAAAATTTTTACAAAAGTATTTGTGATTAGGAAATGTTATACAGGACAGGTACCACAGGTAATGTCACTGTTCGCAGTGTCTACGGAAAAAGGTACACTGGTTGTCACTAACATTTTAGGGATGCGCACACTTTAAACAAGAGATGTATGGCGGGAAATTTAACTGTCCGCAGCGGACACCGTCTACGGAAAAAGTACTCTAGATGTCACTTATATTTTAGGGATGCGCACATTTTAAACAGGAGATGTGGCGCGGATAATTTAACTGTCCGCAGCAGACACCATCTACGGAAAAAGTGCACTGGATGTGACTGATATTTTAGGGATGAGCACACTTTAAACAAGAGATGTGGCACGGATAATTTAACTGTCCGCAATGGACACCGTCTACGGAAAAAGTGCACTGGATCTCTTTTGCAGTGTTTTGGCGGGCCGTTTTTAATGGATCCGTTCCATTTTTTGTTTCCGTTGTGTTTCCATTGTGTTTCCATTTCTGTTCCGTTTTTGATGTTCCGTTTTTCTGTATGGCATATACAGTATACAGTGATTACATAGAAAAATTTGGGCTGGGCATAAAATTTTCAATAGATGGTTCCGCAAAAACGGAATGGATACGGAAGAAATACGGACCCATTGACTTGAATGGAGCCACGGAACATGATTTGCGGACAATAATAGGACATGTTCTATCTTTTAATGGAACGGAAAAACTAAGATATGGAAACGGAATGCATACAGAGTAAATTCATTTTTTTTGCGGAACCATTGAACTGAATGGTTCCGTATACGGAGCAGCCCTTATACGGAACGCAAAAAACGTTTGTGTGAACGAGCCCTAACACTGAGAAACACTGAGCAATTTAGCGCAGTTTGCTCTACAAACATACAGTTGTGTTCAAAATTATTCAACCCCCACTGAAATTGAGTGTTTTGGCCAGTTTGACATTGATTTTGATCATTTCAGTCATCTTGTTTACAATTAAATCAAAGAGGCACTTGTAAGTCAGACAAATATAACATAACATTTATAATGAAATAACCACAAATGTCTTTTCTGTGCTCACATCATTATCAGTTTTATTCAACCCCCAAGTGACATTAAATCTTAGTACTTAGTACAACATCCTTTTCCAGTTATAACAGCTTTTAAACGTGAAGCATAGCTTTACACAAGTGTCTTGCAGCGATCTACGGGTATCTTCGCCCATTCTTCATGGGCAAAAGCCTCCAGTTCAGTCACATTCTTAGGCTTGCGCGCTGCAACTGCTTTCTTTAAGTCCCGCCAGAGGTTCTCAATCGGATTTAAGTCTGGTGACTGCGATGGCCACTTCAAAATGTTCCAGCCTTTAATCTGCAACCATGCTCTAGTGGACTTGGAGGTATGCTTGGGATCATTGTCCTGTTGAAAGGTCCAACGTCTCCCAAGCCTCAGGTTTGTGACAGACTGCATCACATTTTAATCCAATATCTCCTTGTACTGAAGATAATTCATGGTACCTTGCACACGCTGAAGCTTCCCTGTACCTGTAGAAGCAAAACAGCCCCAAAGCATGATTGACCCCCCACCATGCTTCACAGTAGGCAAGGTGTTCTTTTCTTCATAGGCCTTGTTCTTCCTCCTCCAAACATAGCGTTGATCCATGGGCCCAAACAGTTCAAATTTTGTTTCATCAGTCCACAGAACACTATCCCAAAACTTTTGTGGTTTGTCCACATGACTTTTGGCATACTGCAGTCGACTCTTCTTATTCTTTGGAGACAGCAAGGCGGTGCGCCTGGGAGTTCTGGCATGGAGGCCTTCATTACGCAGTGTGCGCCTTATTGTCTGAGCTGAAACTTCAGTACCCACATCTGACAAATCTTTTTTCAGTTCCTCAGCAGTCACACGGAGACTTTTCTCCACTTTGCGCTTCAGGTAGCGCACAGCAGTCAAAGTCAGCATCTTCTTTCTGCTACGACCAGGTAGCGTTTCAACAGTGCCCTTTGCCTTGAATTTGCGAATGATGCTTCCTATGGTGTCTCTTGGTATGTTTAACATCTTTGCAATCTTCTTATAGCTATTGCCCTTCCTGTGAAGAGAAATCACCTCTTCTCTTGTCTTCCTGGTCCATTCTCTTGACTTCACCATGTTTGTAAACACACCAGTAAATGTCTAGAAGGAGCTGAGTATCACAGTCCTTTTAAATCTGCCTAATTGGTGCTTATTATGCTTGATTGCTGCTCCTTGACATCCACAGGTGTTTTCAATACCTGATCGAAAACACTTGAATGAACCTCTGTTCTTAAGAGTGGTAGTCTTTAAGGGGTTGAATAATTGTGTCAATGAAGAAATAAAAAAAACACATTTAATACTGTATTACAAAAACAATTGATGTAATTCTAGTTGCATTTGGTTCTTTAAAAAGTTCTTGTAAGATTTCATTCTGAACACAATTACAAATGTACACTAAATTCCCTAAAACCCTTTACAGCATTGGGAGTTGA
Source organism: Bufo bufo (assembly GCF_905171765.1). NCBI lineage: Eukaryota > Metazoa > Chordata > Amphibia > Anura > Bufonidae > Bufo > Bufo bufo. The sequence goes on along the minus strand of NC_053394.1, from coordinate 184,528,478 downwards.
ATAATTTTGAACACAACTGTATATTGCTGTCACACACAATAGTCCTTACAAGGACTTTTGGGTCTCTGAAACGTTTTTGTACAAAAGAATATTCAATTACACTCCCTACACTCCCTGTCCCTTCCTATGCTCAGCTCTCCCTGAGTACAAATGAGCCGAACATGCGTCATCGGGTGCTATACAGTACCGCCATGTGCTGAGCATCGAGATGCTCGAGCCGAACAGGTGTTCAGCCGAGCATGCTCGATCATCACTAGTTGGCGCTTTTATACAGTAGGTACCATTTTTGGGTACATATGATTTTGTTTGATCACTCAATATTACACTTAAGGGGGAAAAGTAACCAAAAATTGGTTATTTTGGCACAGTTTATATTTGATTTTTCTTTACAAAATTCACCAGGTCATGTGATATTTTTATGGAGCAGGTTGTTATGGACGTGGCAATACCCAATATGTCCGCTTTTTAAATTTATTTCAGTTTTACCCAATAAAAGCATTTTTGATAAAAAAATCATGTTTTAGCATCTCCATTTTTAAAGCCATATTGGGGCAATTGTCTTTTGTAGGGGCTCATTTTTTGCAGGATGAGGTGATGTTTGGTACTATTTTGGGGTACATATGTATTTTTGATCGCTCGGTATTACACTTTTTGTTATGTAAGGTGATAAAAAATGGCCTTTTTTGCACAGTTTTTATTTTTTTACCACGTTTACCTGAGGTTGTAGATTATGCAACATTTTTATAGAGCCGGTCGTTACGGACGCGAGATGTTGTTGATCCAGGGAGTTATTCTGATTTCCTGATTAGAACTGTGAAGGAATTTTTCCCCCTAAAATGAAGAAAATTCCACCTCCATGTTTTTTTGTTTTTTTTGCCTTCCTGTCACGAGGGTGTCAAGAGCCACGTCTGACTCCGTTATACCCGGGGTCAGGAAGTTGCAGCGGGTGGCTGCGCGTTCGATGTACAAAGACAGTGCTGTTTCGTGGTGGTAGCTTTCTGGGTTTGCCTTGCAATCCTTTTTGGCTCACTCAGGGATCTGTAGCTTCTCCTCCTCAGCTGTTTTTTGTCCAGCAATCCCAACCTCCTTATATTCCCATCTCCCACTTCTCTGGTTGCCAGATATAGAGCTTCTATACTGACCCACTGGAGCTGAGTAGCTGAGATCCCTGGTTGTTGTTCCAGAGTGTTACCCTCCGGATCCCTGTTGGGCCTTGGTGGTCTGCTGTTGTCGCCCACCTGGGATTATATGTTTGTCTGTATTGTCTGTCCTCTCCTTGGTGTTTTCCTCTTAGTGTCAGTGGTGTGGACTAGTGATGCCACCGCCCTGTTCACTACACAGGGCTCATCTTAGGGAAAGCCAGGGTTTAGGCACGTGATCGGCGAATGGGTGAGGAACCCGTCTAGGGACGTCAGGGCAGTCAGGTGCCAGCCGCAAGGTGAGTCAGGGGTCACCACCTTTCCCTCTGCCTTGGACAGGGCCTTCCCATTTCCCTCCCTTTGCGTGTCGCCGGTCATTACATTATATCTGGCCCTTATTTTGTGTAGGTAAAAAAAAAAAATAATAATAATAATTTCTTTCTACCTACTTAGAATCCAGTATGGATCCAATTGCTGCTTTGTCAAGGCAACTTCAAGGCCTGTCTTTGGAGGTGGCAGGATTGAAGGCGTCGGTCCTCCAGCAACAGCAGCAATTGCAACAGACCGCAAGCCCAGCAGTTGCTACAGGTAACCAGGTTGTTGCGGAACCCAAGGTTGTTCTTCCTGACAGATTTTCTGGGGGAAGGGACAAATTTGTGACGTTCCGTGAGGCCTGTAAATTATATTTTAAACTGCGCCCTTACTCCTCTGGTAATGAAGAACAGCGGGTGGGGGTTGTTATTTCCCTGCTGCAGGGGGACCCGCAATCCTGGGCGTTCTCTTTACCCACTGATTCCCAGGCTCTCCGGTCAGTGGATGAATTTTTTGGGGCCTTGGGTCTCATATATGACGACCCTGACCGAGTCACACTGGCTGAATCAAAATTACGGAGACTCCTACAGGGAGAGCGGCCAGTAGAGGAGTATTGCGCAGAGTTCCGTAGGTGGGCTACGGATACCCAGTGGAACGACCCGGCTCTCAGGAGTCAGTTCTGCTCTGGGTTATCCGAAAGGATTAAGGATGCGCTTGCGCTGTATGAGACTCCCTTTTCCCTTGATGCGGTGATGTCCCTTCCTATCAGAATAGATAGACGTCTTAGGGACAGATTGACAAATCCGGAGCAATTGGTAACCCCTCTCAAGCAGCAGTTAGTCTGTACGGACTTAGATGAGCCTATGCAGCTAGGAGGAACTACTCGTCAGGTCCATCCTCCTGAGGCTCGCCGTAGGCGTGGGGTTTGTTTTTTCTGTAGGGAGAGGGGTCATTTTATTAATGTCTGTCCTTCCTTCCTCAAAAACAAAAGACCGTCGGAAAACTACTAACCCCAGGCTGTGTGGAGGATGTCAGCCGGGGGGTATACGTTTCCTCCATACGAACATCGCAATTTGTGTTGCCAGCGGTTGTTGTTTTTGGCGTTAAGACGGAGACTATTTCTTTTTTTCTAGACAGTGGAGCAGGAGTAAATTTGATAGATGCCCATTTTGCCCACACTATGGGTTTGTCTCTCTGTACGCTACAGAGACCTATTCCCATATTCGCTATTGATTCTGCTCCTCTATCTCAGAGAAACCTCACTCACATTGTCCATAACTTACACCTTCGGGTAGGGGACCACCATAATGAGTTGCTTTCATGTTATGTTCTGGAGGGGCTTCCCACTCCGGTGGTGTTGGGTCTTCCCTGGTTGGTAGCGCACAATCCAGTGGTGGATTGGCAGGCCAGGGAGATATTGGAGTGGAGTGAGCAGTGCAGAGAAAATTGCTTAAATAGCAATTGCTTAGTCGCCTCCATAGCTACCCTACCCACATTTGTTTCGGACTTTGAGGACGTTTTTTCTGAAAAGGGTTGTCAGAAGTTACCACCTCATCGTCCTTATGATTGCCCGGTTAACCTTATTCCCGGCGCAAAATTACCCAAGACCAGGTTATATAATCTTTCGGGTCCAGAGAGACAAGCCATGAAAGATTATATCTCCGAGAGCTTGGCTAAGGGACACATCAGACCCTCTTCTTCATCCGTGGCTGCAGGGTTTTTCTTCGTTAAAAAGAAAGATGGGGGCCTGCGTCCTTGTCTAGATTTTCGCGAATTAAACCAGATAACCATCCGAGACCCATACCCTCTTCCTCTCATTCCTGACCTGTTTAATCAGATTGCGGGTGCTAGGTGGTTCTCAAAACTTGATCTTAGGGGGGCCTACAATCTGATTCGTATCAAGGAAGGGGATGAGTGGAAGACAGCCTTTAACACCCCTGAGGGGCATTATGAAAATCTAGTCATGCCTTTCGGTCTGACCAATGCTCCTGCTGTCTTCCAACATTTCGTTAATGACATTTTTAGTCATCTTATCGGCAGGTTTGTGGTGATATACCTAGATGATATTTTAATTTATTCGTCGGATCTGAAAACACATGAGGTGCATGTCAGACAGGTACTGCAGGTCCTACGGATGAATAAATTATATGCTAAAATTGAAAAGTGTGTTTTCGCCGTTCAGGAAATACAGTTCCTAGGGTATTTATTATCTGCTTCAGGTTTCCGTATGGATCCTAGGAAGGTCCAGGCAATTTTAGATTGGGATCTTCCTGAGAACCTCAAAGCACTGCAACGGTTCTTGGGCTTTGCAAATTTCTATAGAAAATTCATTAAAAATTATTCGGTGATTGTAAAACCCCTTACTGACATGACTAGAAAGGGGACTGATTTTTCTAAATGGTCTGACGCCGCTAAAATTGCTTTTTCCTCTCTAAAAGAGAGGTTTACCTCGGCACCTGTACTAATCCAACCTGATGTCTCCCAGCCTTTTATTGTTGAAGTAGATGCGTCAGAGGTGGGAGTGGGGGCTGTGCTGTCTCAGGGTCCGTCTCCTGGCAAATGGCGTCCTTGTGCTTTCTTTTCTAAAAAACTATCCGCAGCAGAGAAGAACTATGATATTGGCAATAGGGAACTATTAGCCTTTTAAACTAGCGTTTGAAGAATGGCGTCACTTTTTAGAGGGGGCAATCCACCCCGTCACTGTGATTACGGACCACAAAAACCTTCTGTACCTCGAATCAGCTAAGCGTCTCACCCCTAGACAAGCTAGGTGGTCGCTATTTTTTACCAGGTTTAACTTAGTTATTACCTATCGTCCTGGGGCAAAAAATATCAAGGCAGATGCATTATCGCGTTGTTTCCCTGGAGGGGGTAATGTGAGTGATCCGGTACCCATTCTACAAAGAGGAGTGGTTGTCTCTGCGGTACACTCTGTTCTGGAGGGGAAGGTGTTAGAGGCCCAGGGGGACGCCCCGGTCTCTTGCCCCTCAGAGAAATTGTTTGTACCGTTGAACCTGCGTCTCTAATTATTAAAGGAACATCATAATTCGGCACTTGCTGGGCACCCGGGTAGTAAAGCAACCTTGGAGCTATTGTCTCGTCGTTTTTGGTGGCCAAGGTTGCGTCAGGATGTAATGGATTTTGTGTCTTCTTGTTCTACTTGTGCGCGCGCGAAAGTCTCTCATACACGTCCTGCAGGGTCATTATTGCCACTTGTCATTCCCAATAGGCCTTGGACACATCTGTCAATGGATTTTATCACTGACTTACCTTTGTCTGCAGGTAAAACAGTTATCTTGGTAGTAGTGGACAGGTTTAGCAGAATGGTACACTTCATTGCGTTACCCGCACTACCTAATGCTAAGACTCTTGCTCAGGTATTCATCAGTGAAATTGTGAAGCTTCACGGGGTCCCTTCCGATGTTGTTTCGGATCGGGGAACCCAGTTTATTTCTAAGTTTTGGAAAGCTTTTTGTTCCCGTTTGAGGGTACACTTGTCCTTTTCCTCAGCTTTCCATCCTCAGTCAAATGGACAGACTGAGCATTCCAACCAAAACCTTGAGAGATATCTAAGATGTTTTGTGTCTGAAAACCAAGAGGTGTGGTCATCGTATTTACCGTTAGCCGAGTTTGCCATAAATAATCGCCGTCAGGAATCTACTGGCAAGTCACCATTTCTTGGTGCATATGGTTTTCATCCCCAATTCTGTACTTTCAAAGAGGGGGGGTCTTCTGGGGTTCCTGAAGAGGAACGGTTTTCGTCGTCTCTTTCATCTGTATGGCAGAAAGTGCAAGCTAATTTGAAAAATATGGGAGGTAAATATAAATGCATGGCTGATAAGAAACGGTCGCCAGGTCCGGACCTAGGAGTGAATGACTATGTGTGGTTATCTACTAGGAATATTAAATTAAAGGTTCCCTCTTGGAAACTGGGTCCTAGGTTTATTGGTCCTTACAAAATAGTAGCCATCATTAACCCCGTGGCTTTTCGCCTGGAGCTACCTCAGACTTTAAAAATTCATAACGTCTTCCATAAATCGTTACTCAAAAAGTATGTTCCACCTCTTGAACCATCACCGCTGCCACCCCCTCCTGTTATTGTGGATGGTAATCTAGAGTTTCAAATATCCAAAATTGTTGATTCTCGTCGGGTCCGCCGTTCTCTTCAATATCTGGATTGGAGGGGTTACGGTCCTGAGGAAAGAATGTGGGTTCCAGCGTCTGAGGTAAACGCCGACAGGTTAGTTCGGGTTTTTCATGCCTCTCATCCTGAGAGACCTAGTCCTGAGTGTCCGGAGGCCCCTCGTGGAAGGGGGGGTACTGTCACGAGGGTGTCAAGAGCCACGTCTGACTCCATTATACCCGGGGTCAGGAAGTCGCAGCGGGTGGCTGCGCATTCGATATACAAAGACAGTGCTGTTTCGTAATGGTAGCTTTCTGGATTTGCCTTGCAATCCTTTTTGGCTCACTCAGGGATCCGTAGCTTCTCCTCCTCAGCTGTTTCTTGTCCAGCAATCCCAACCTCCTTATATTCCCATCTCCCACTTCTCTGGTTGCCAGATATAGAGCTTCCTGCCTGGACTTCTATATTGACCCACTGGAGCTGAGTAGCTGAGATCCCTGGTTGTTGTTCCAAAGTGTTACTCTCCGGATTCCTGTTGGGCCTTGGTGGTCTGCTGTTGTCGCCCACCTGGGATTATATGTTTGTCTGTATTGTCTGTCCTCTCCTTGGTGTTTTCCTCTTAGTGTCAGTGGTGCGGACTAGTGATCCCACCGCCCTGTTCGCTACACAGGGCTCATCTTAGGGAAAGCCAGGGTTTAGGCACGTGATCGGCGTACGGGTGAGGAACCCGTCTAGGGACGTCAGGGCAGTCAGGTGCCAGCCGCAAGGTGAGTCAGGGGTCACCACCTTTCCCTCTCCCTTGGACAGGGCCTTCCCATTTCCCTCCCTTTGCGTGATGCCGGTCATTACACTTCCCCTGTATCAACTTTGCAGGATAACAGGCTGAATTGGATGGAGGTATGTCTTTTTTCAGACTTATAAACTACGTAATTATGACTGAGCCGTTGGTGAGCCTGGGGTCTAGAAACTGCCTCTTTCGGTATACTGGTCCAGTCCTGACTCGGTGGGGACGAGACCAGTGAGGTGGTTGGAGAAGAAGGTGGATGACATACCATTGTGTCTTTACCAAAGAAGGCTTATCCATCTTTTACCATTTAGGAGGCTAATATTCAAATGAATGGTGCAGATCTTTTTATGGCACCATCTCTGGGAGTCTGACAAGGGCTGCAGCTATTGACTATTGATTTTTGTAATCGAATATTCTATCGATTAATCCAACGATTAATCAAGTACTCTAATAACAAAAAACTAATTAAAAGAATATTTTTCTTTATAAAAACTCATCATCTTCCCGTGCCATCAGCTGCCCCCCCCCATGCCATCAAGTTCCCCCTAGTGCTATCAGCTGCCCCCTCAGTGCCATCAGCTGCCCCCTTAGTGTCATTAGCTGCCCTCCCAGTGCCATAAGCTGCCCCCTCTGTGCCATAAGCTGCCCCCCCTGTGCCATCAGCTGCCCCCCCAGTGCCATCAGCTGCCCCCCCCAGTGCCACCAGCTGCCCCCCAGTGCCATCAGCTGCCCCCTCAGTGCCACCAGCTGCTCCCCAGTGCCACCAGCTGCTCCCCGGTGCTACCAGATGCCCCTTAGTGCCATCAGCTGCTACCCCAGTGATATCAGCTGCTACCCCAGTGCCATCAGCTGCCAACCTAGTGCCATCAGGCTCCCCCCAGTGCCATCAGCTGCCCCCAGTGCCATCAGCTGCCCCCCAGTGCCACCAGCTGCTCCCCATTGCCATCAGCTGCCCCTTAGTGCCATCAGCTGCCCCCCAGTGCCACCAGTTGCCCCCCAGTGCTATCAGCTGCCACCCCAGTGCCATCAGGATCCCCCTCAGTGCCACCACCTTGCCCCCAGTGCCACTAGTTTGCCCCCCCCAGTGCCACCAGCTTGCCCCCCAGTGCCACCAACTGCCCCCCAGTACCACCAACTGCCCCCCAGTGCCACCAGCTTGCCCCCCAGTGCCACCATCTCCCCCTCCTAGCCTCGCTGCTCCACAGCTCCTCCATCTTCTCCCCGCGCTGCACTGTCTTCCTGAAGTCACACGTGCACTATGACCTGACGATGTGTCAGGATACAGAGCAGCGCGGTGCGGGCTGGCGGGTGACCACGGAGCGGTGAGTAATAGCAAGTGCTTCACTCCCGCTCCATGGTCACATGACACAAACGAATCCTTGATGCAAAAAATTTCTATCAATGATTTTTTTTTGTTGAATTACTTCGATTCAATCGAGTAATCGTTTCAGCCCTAACTCTAACCAATCTCAAATTGCTGTGTCGGGATCGATTTTTCAGGTCGTCCACTCGGTCACAATCCTACTCCCAGTTGTGCAGACGAGAAATGTATTTGATTTATAGGTTCAATACACTTTCTCCATTTGGTTTAAACGAAACCTTAGAGTACAGCCACTATTAAACAGACACAATACTATCTGAACTCCGTTTAATAGGAATACTAGTAATAATAGGGTGATTAGTACGAACCAGTATAATCCATGAGAATTATCCTCATATGACAACTCTTTCCTAGATATAGTGACCCGAACAATTATATATCGACATTTAGTTGATATGAGGGCTATACTTTATCAAATGTGATCTGTTTTTATAAAGATACATACATATATATGTTTTTAGGGCTAGAAAACAGCAGTTTAAATATAAACCAGGTTTCTCCCGTATAAGCGGGGCATGGACATACATCCTTATTTAATGGATTACTCTATGTTGTATATTATGTATTTGATTGCATTTTCATTCATTTGATTGTACTTTTATTTTAATCTTTTCCTATATATTGAATTCTTATTGTCATGTACTTTTGTACCTCTCAGGAAAATTCCCTTGCTTTTTGAGCAATATGTTTTTTAATATGTAAGTATATATATATATATATATATATACAGTGGCGTACCAAGGGGGGGGCGGGGGGGGCGGCCCGCCCCGGGTGCCACTCACAAGGGGGGTGCCAGCCGCGACTGAGGATAAAAAAAAAAAAATATGTGGCGAGTGGGCCGGCCCAGGCGTGGCACTGTGATAGGGGCAGGGCTCCAGATGGTCTCTCCCTCCCCCTGTGCTGCTGCCGCCGCGGCCAATAAGAAGAGGGACAGGGCTGGGGGAGGGGCTGTGGCCACTGCGCCACCAATAAAGATAACTGAGCTGTTAATACAAATACAGGAGGCGGGTGCCGGAATCAAATAGCCGGCACCCGACCTCTATGACAGGGAGCTGCGATCAGCTGCAGTTAACCACTTAGGTGCCGCTCCCTGTCACAGAGGTCGGGTGCCGCTATTTGATTCCGGCACCCGCCTCCTGTATTTGTATTAACAGCTCAGTTATCTTCAGAGTGGCCCCCCCCCCAGTATAATAAACATTGATTGTGGCGCCCCCCCCCAGTATAATAAACATTGAGTGCGCCCCCCCCCCCCCCCCCCAGTATAATAAACATTGGTGGGCAGTGGGCAGTGCCAATGAGGGTTAAAAAATAAAAAATTAACTCACCTCCTCCAATTGATCGCGTAGCTGCTGCCGGTCTCCTTGTAATTTCTTCAGGACCTGTGGTGACGTCACTGAGCTCCAGCCTCTATCACATGGTACATTACCATGGTGATGTATCATGTGATGAGCTCAGTGACATCACCACAGGTCCTGCGTCCTGAAGAAAAAGTACATGAGACCGGCTGCTACGCGATCAATTGGAGGTGGTGAGTTAATTTTTATTTATTTTTTTAACCCTCATTGGCACTGCCCACCAATGTTATTATGTTGGGGGGGGGGGGCGCACTGTGCCACCAATGTTTATTATACTGGGGTGTTGGGGGGGGCGCACTGCACCACCAATGTTTATATGTTTATTATGCTAGGGAGGGGGGGGCGCACTGCCCACCAATGTTTATATGTTTATTATGCTAGGGAGGGGGGGCGCACTGCCCACCAATGTTTATTATGTTGGGGGGGCACACTGCGCCATCAATGTTTATTATACTGGGGTGTTGGGGGGGGCGCACTGCACCACCAATGTTTATATGTTTATTATACTAGGGAGGGGGGCGCACTGCGCCACCAATGTTTATTATGTTGGGGGGGCACACTGCGCCACCAATGTTTATTATACTAGGGTGTTGGGGGGGGCGCACTGCACCACCACACCAATGTTTATATGTTTATTATACTAGGGAGGGGGGGCGCACTGCGCCACCAATGTTTATTATACTGGGGTTTAAGGGGGTGCAGGTTTTTATTTTATTAAGGAAGGGTTAAGGGGTCTATTAAGGGGTGGTTAATGGGTTTTATTAAGGGGGGTTAATGGGTTTATTTCGTTAAGGGGGTGTGCAGAGGTTTATTATTTTATTAAGGGGTTTTATTTTTATTTATAAATATTATTGAAAACATTGAAAAAAGTTTGTGCATGTTTTCTTAACTTTCTTGGGGGGGAGGGGGGGGGGGGGGGGCCAAACAAAGGGTTCGCCCCGGGTGCCAAATGCTCTAGGTACGCCCCTGTATATATATATATATATATATATACAGTACAGACACACCTTCTCATTCAAAGAGTTTTCTTTATTTTCATGACTATGAAAATTGTAGATTCACACTGAAGGCATCAAAACTATGAATTAACACATGTGGAATTATATACATAACAAACAAGTGTGAAACAAATAGTTAAGGCTGTGTGCAGCCTGTAGTTGTGGGAGGAGCTCCCTCCCCTATTTATACCGTTCAGTCCAAGCCGGAGGGCGCCCGTTTCATACTGTTTCCTCTGCTGATCCGTGATGCCACTTCCGGTTCGTACCCTTCCGTGACGCCAATTCCGGTTTCGAGTCCCCGTGGTTCCCAGAACGCGGCGCCTTCGGTAAGTGAGTGCTTCGGCACTGCTAGGTGGACGAAGCCTACCGGCGGCTGCGGGCACTTCTTCCCCTTCCTCGCTTACCTCCTGTCCGGACGCTCCCAGCAGCCGTGGTAGGCTCCCGACCCTCGCGCAGGGGTCCCGGTCGCAGGGCACACACAGCGTTTTCAGTCGCCTCCCCCCTTCAGGTACTGGGCACCGCCGGCGCAGGCGGCGCTGCCGGGGGGGCGGTTCGGCTGGCACTGGGGGCGGCTTCCGGCGCCGCGGCCCTTAGGCAGGCATCGGGGTTCTTCCGGCCTGGTGGCCTCGGGCATTGATCTGGGCTCCTTGCTGGCCGATTCAGGCATTGGCGGGGTCCGGACCACCGCCTGACTTCCAGGGGCGGGCGCCTCATCAGCTGGCCATTGCTGGGACCGTCCGCACGCACCCCGGCTGTTTTTGTCACCGGGGGGTCAGCGTGGGGGGTTGGGCTGGTTCTGGGAAGCCTGAGGGCAGCGGGGCGGCCAATGCAGCCAGCCATAGACCTCTGGCAGCCGGGCCCCGCGGTGGGGGCGCTTCCCCGTTCCCTGTAGGTCGGCGGCTGGTTGTCTGCCTGGCAGCTGCTGCCCTTAACCCCCATACTGCCGAGAAAAAAAAATATATATATATAAAAGGGAAAAGCTTTTTAATGTTGATTTTAATGTTGTTTCCCATATTTGGTGTTGTCATAGGGCAGGCATTTCTACGGGTCACGCAGGTGGCATGTTCCCTGTTCGGCCCTAGTATTTTGGTTATTCCATTTTTCACAAGGTGGCTGGCTTTACTGAATCGCTCACATGTCATGTGTTCCCCAGGTTACGTGAGGGCATGCATTCCCTAATCACGTATGCACTCCCTGTTTTACTCAGGGCCAATGTATTCCCTAGTCGCTCAAGTGTTACGTTTCCCTGAATCGCTCAGGTACAAGATTATTCCCGAATCGCTCTGGTGTCATTTTTCCACGAGGTGCTCAGGTGCAATGTAATTCCTGTAACGCCCTGGCGTCATGTATTCCCTGAATCGCTCAGGTATCACGTGTATTTTTTCCTGATTCTTTTAGGTGTCATGGGTTGCCTGAGTCGCTCAAGTGTTCCGTGTTTTTCTTTTCCAGGTTCACTTAGGTGTCAGGTATTCCCTGAATCGCTCAGGGGTCATGTATTCCCTGAATCGCTCAGGTGTCATGTGTATTTTTCCTGATTCTCTTAGGTGTCATAGGTTACCTGAGTCGCTCAAGTATTACGTGTTGTCTTTTCCAGGTTCACTTAGGTGTCATGTATTCCCTGAATCGCTCAGGTGTCATGTATTCCCTGAATCGCTCAGGTATCACGTGTATCTCTCCTGATTCTCTTAGGTATCATAGGTTACCTGATTCGCTCAAGTTTTACGTGTTCTCTTTTCCAGGTTCATTTAGGTGTCATAATTTTCTTGTATCACTCAGGTGTCATGTATTCCCTGAATCGCTCAGGTGTCATGTATTCCCTGAATCGCTCAAGTGTCATGTATTCCCTGAATCGCTCAGGTGTCATGTATTCCCTGAATCACTCAGGGGTCATGTATTCCCTGAATCGCTCAGGTGTCATGTATTCCCTGAATCTCTCAGGTGTCATGTATTCCCTGAATCGCTCAGGTGTCATGTATTCCCTGAATCGCTCAGGTGTCATTTATTCCCTGAATCGCTCAGGTGTCATGTATTCCCTGAATCGCTCAGGTATCTTGATTCAGCTTATTTTTCCACGTAAACAGAGCCTCAGGCCACCGAAACTTCAAACCAGCCTCTATCGTGTCGCCGGGCTCCTCCGTGTCCGGTCTCTCCCCTGTGCAAATTCAGGTAAGGTCCAGCCGAGTAGCTGCTGTTGCGCCCCGCCACAGCACAGAGCTTGCTTCATCACGAGCTTCCATTCTTAGGTCTTCAGCTTCACCGGTGATATTGGTAGCGTGGTCTGTTCAATTCGGGTAGGTGGCGACCCTCCCTTCTCCGTGTTCATTTCCGTTCCCCCGCTGCTCTCGCCCAGTCGTTCGGATAAAAAAAATTTAAAATTTTAAAAAATTCTGAGGAAGGGGGGAGCTTTTAATCACGTGTATATTTGCTTACCTCTTTTATGCAGTGTAAGATGTCTCAAGCTCCTGAATCAGACGATAACCTGTCCTTACCCGGGTCTTCGGTGTCGGGGCGCGCCAGTAACCCATCCCTGCGTAGCTAAACCATTCCAAAACTCGTCGCAAAGCTTAACAGGAGGGGAATCCGGCATCCCGCATCTGCAAGGAAGGCGGAGCTCTACCGTCTCCTGATGACGGAGCCGGAGGGTTCCAACGATCAGCTGTCTCTCTCTTCCATCCAGCTGTCCCTGCTGCTGCAGTTGCAGTTTACCATCGGCAGTCTGGCTGGTTCGGTGGCTGATATTCAGGCCAGAATGGGGGAATTGGAGTCCCGGCCTCCGGCGGCACCGCCATCCCCAACCTCTCCTGCCATTCCTTCAACTTCCCAGGACACGGCACCAGGTACGGTCCGTGCCAGCCCCCAGATTGCTCCCTCGCACTTCATTCCGGAAAATTTAAAGAGCGATATCCTGGCGGGGAGGGATGTCAACTTGGCGTCCATTCTCATCGCGTCTCAGGACGTGTCAGAGAATAAAATAATAAATTGTTGAGAAGTCTCAGTAGTTCTCAGGGCCAAGGACGCCCACCTGAACCATAAGCTATCAATTCCAGAGTTTGTCCTAGCTTTCAGCCTCTACCGGGACACCATCTGCGCCGTCCAGCCACACAGATGTGAGGAACTGGACTCATACTTATACCGGGTCACCGACTTGGGGTACAAGTACGGTGGAACCAACTTTTATGATTACCACCGGTCATTCTCGGCCAAGGCAGCCGCTGCCCTCGCCCAGTTTCAATTCATCACGGACTGGGCGAATCTAGACATGGAACTGTTCTGTTGCCATTTCGCGGGGTTACGGGCTCCCACGTGCGCGGCCTGTCAGTCCATCCAGCATACCGCTGACTGGTGTCCAAACCTTCCCACCCCGGCCCGGGAGGGTTCCCTACCAGGCCCCTCCAGCGCCCAGCGGTTCCAGGCTTCCACTGATAAGCTGGGTAGGCCCATCACGTATTTGGGGCAGAGTCAGGTGTGCAATAACTTCAACGCTGGGGGTTGCGGTTTCAATAGCTGCCGAGCGCTGCACATCTGCTCCCTCTGTTTCAGGGCCCATCCCCATCCCAGCTGCCCGAAAAGACAACACAAGAACCTATGACTGGCCGACATAGACATCGAGCTCTTGGGCGTCCTATTACAGGACCATCCCGATCGCCAGTTAGTCCAGTTCCTTCTCGCCGGATTCGAGAGGGGTTTTCACACGGGTTTTATTACCCTCCCTCAAGTTTCCTGGGAGGGAAGGAACCTGCAGTCGGCTACCCAAGATCCGGCGGCAGTAGCCACCTTATTGAAGGACGAGGTCCGGAAGGGGTTCCTGCTGGGCCCGTTCAAGTCCATCCCCTTCGCCACCTGGAGGGTGAACCCAATTGGTCTGGTCTCCAAGCAGTCCTCTAATAAAAGGCGCTTAATTTATGATTTGTCGGCTCCACACATGTCACCTATCCCCAGCCTCAACTCCTTGATCCCATCAGAGGAGTTTTCCATGACATACGCGTCCATCGATGAGGACATCCAGTCCATCCTGCTGGCCGGGGAAGGGGCTTGGTTGGCCAAGGCCGACATAGCGGACGCCTTCAAATTACTCCCCGTCCTTCCCCAGTTATGGAAGTACTACGGTCTGCATTGGGCGGATGGGTACTATTTTGCCAACCTATCAAGGTGCTCAAGGAGCTTCTGGCCTCACTTCAGTCGCCCGCCCTAGACGACCCGTTGCCCCCGATAAACGGTAGGCCCCTTTCTTCTGCCCTGTTCGTCTCCAACATCCGCACGCTGGCAGCAGGGTTGGGGTACAACCCTAGCACGATATCCGGGCACTCCTTCCGCATAGGGGCCGCTTCCGCAGCATCCAGTCATCAGGTGCCGACGCATGTCATCCGCAAGATAGGTCGTTGGCGATCGTCATGCTACGCAAGGTACATTCCCAATCCACAGGTCGAAATCGCCAGAGCCTTTTGTTCATTAGCTTTATAGGTCTCATACTGCTCAATAAATCTGTTGCACCCTACACTGTGCCAGTCCTCATCTTTTGCCCACTTATTTAGGCCTTACCTCATCTCTGGCTCCGGGCACACTCCAGCCAGATAGGTCAGGGCAGTACGTAGGCATGCCACTTCTATTCCTCGCTTAGCTCCTACTACAAATAGTTAAGGCTGTGTGCAGCCTGTATAGAAAGTGAATGGGCACTCTGATAGATGGAGTCACATATAGAATAAAAACAATGACAAGTTTATTTATATCACACAATATTATATCACTATTAGTATTAACTATAAAAATCCTGACATAAGTAAGAAACAAAAAATCGACATATGCATATATAATAAAATGGGAATAAAATGTAATCAATATAAGAATATAAGTAATGGGTTTCCTCCCATCGGATCCGGATGGGAAGCTAACAATTAATAACACATTGTAAAAATAATACTATTAAATCGACACAATTGTTATATAAGCTCTTGATAGGAATCTATTAAAAAGACCTCTGATATGTTGAGACAATATATGGTTAATATTCGTACATATGTAATCAAAAAGTCAGTTCCTTAAAAGTGGATCTAAGGTGATCTTGCAATCGTTATACAAGCTCACATTTGCTTGTCAAAAAAAATGATGATTCTTTCTTGTTCCACAGTTATATACGTGTGTCGGTAATGTCATACGAATGATTGCATACGAGTAGTTTGCAGACAATGATATTTTCAAAATAGATCGTAGTTCTGGATAGATAGCAGCAGGTGATTGTTACATAGATTTAGTAAACTCTCGGTCTGAGCAGCTATTACTCACAGTTAGCAGCCTCGGTTCGTGGCGTCCCACGTGCTGTCCTTGTATAATGAGCTTACCTACTGTTAAAGATCTTTCTTACGGTTGTGTACTGGATCTTTCGTGTTTCTGCTGGAAAATAGCTGTGTAAAGCTATAACACACGCGGTCCCGATATTTCCACTGATTGTATAGTCAGCGGGATTCCTTTAGCGTCCCACATGTCTCCAAGTCTGTGGAGCCTCAGTGTTTGCTGGTATAACGGCTATATGCCGGTTGTTTTCAGAGTGGCAAACTCGGAATTCCGCTAGTGGATATCTTTGGTGAAGCGCTTCACTTGTGGACCATCTGATCGATGTTGTCCGACATATGACTGGCTGTTTGAGTCCGATGACCGAATATTGTGCAGCCTGTAGTTGTGGGAGGAGCTCCCTCCCCTATTTATACCGTTCAGTCCACGCAGGAGGGCGCCCGTTTCATGCCCCACCCTCCCGGCCCTTTTCACATTTACTCCTCCTTGGATGGCCCACTTATTTAGGCCTTACCTCGTCTCTGGCTCCGGGCACACTCCAGCCAGATAGGCCAGGGCAGTACATAGGCATGCCTCTTCTGTTCCTCGCTTAGCTCCTACTACAACTGAAAATATGTCATATTCTAGGTTCTTCAAAGTAGCCACCTTTTGCTTTGATTACTACTTTGCACACTCTTGGCATTCTCTTGATGAGCTTCAAGAGGTAGTCCCCTGAAATGGTTTTCACTTCACAGGTGTGCCCTGTCAGGTTTAATAAGTGGGATTTCTTGCCTTATAAATGGGGTTGGGACCATCAGTGGCATTGAGGAGAAGTCAGGTGGATACACAGCTGATAGTCCTACTGAATAGACAGTTAGAATTTGTATTATGGCAAGAAAAAAGCAGCTAATTAAAGAAAAACGAGTGGCCATCATTACTTTAAGAAATGAAGGTCAGTCAGTCAGCCGAAAAATTGGGAAAACTTTGAAAGTAAGTGCTATTTGACTATGAAGGAGAGTGATGGGGTGCTGCGCCAGATGACCTGGCCTCCACAGTCACCGGACCTGAACCCAATCGAGATGGTTTGGGGTGAGCTGGACCGCAGAGTGAAGGCAAAAGGGCCAACAAGTGCTAAGCATCTCTGGGAACTCCTTCAAGACTATTGGAAGACCATTTCAGGGGACTACCTCTTGAAGCTCATCAAGAGAATGCCAAGAGTGTGCAAAGCAGTAATCAAAGCAAAAGGTGGCTACTTTAAAGAACCTAGAATATGACATATTTTCAGTTGTTTCACACTTGTTTGTTATGTATATAATTCCACATGTATTAATTCATAGTTTTGATGCCTTCATAGTCATGAAAATAAAGAAAACTCTTTGAATGAGAAGGTGTGTCCAAACTTTTGGTCTGTACTGTATATATATATGTACAACATGCATGTATATATGTATAGTATATATTTTTACTCTTATGAGTGACACTTTCGTACGCCCTAAGCCCTATTGTGGTTTATTGGAGTTCATGGGGCTCACCCCTTATTTATTTATATTCCTTATAATTTATTCATCTGATCCAATTAGTCATGTTGGATTATTTACATACAGTCAGGTCCATAAATATTGGGACATTGACACAATTCTAACATTTTTGCCTCTATACACCACCACAATGGATTTGAAATGAAACGAACACAGGGCCGACGCTTCCATAAGGCAGACCAAGCGGCTGCCTTAGGGCGCACCCTACACAGAGAAAGGGGTGCGCGGAAAAACAAACCTTTTTTTTAATCACTTACTTGCCAGCAGCGCAGCGCTGCCGGGCGCCCTCCCCACCCAGTGTTCACTCTAAGCTACGCTTGTGTTAAGCCACAGATAGGAGCAGGAGGCTGCTGATTGGCCAGTATCAGCTAACTGCCCTGCCATTGGTCCATCCTTTCACACCCCCTTCTCTCTGGAGCTGAACACAGCAGGAGGTTGTGAAGAAAGGAAGCCTGCGTTCTCACAGTGGATCATGTGACCATGAAGGAGCATGTGACCAGTGACGTCACAGACCTCCTTCTAACAAATCCATTCTAGCATCTACCCAGCATGTATGGCAGGACTCTGCTGAGCAAAGACCATGTGCCCAGGTGAGGTGACCACAGAAGTGCCCTGGCATCTGTCTGCTGCTGGAAGCTCAATGTGGAGCTTTATGAATGTAAAAACTAATACCCAAGAGGCTAAACAAAACCCTGCTTGTCTGCTTCTGACCCTAATCATAACACATAACGTTCATTTGATTGCAATTTACTCTAACACCTAAAGGGATTTTTTTTTAAAGCCTGCTGTTTCTCTAGATGACCTTATGTTGATAGTAGTGTTAATAGAGTCTCAAAGGTCTGTAAAAATAGGGTAACTGCTTTTATAGACCCTTGAGACTCTATTAACACTACTATAAACATAAGGTCCCCTAGAGAAAGAGCAAGTTTTTAAAATTATTTTTTTCCTTTAGGTGTTAAAACTTATTTAATTGCTTGAACACCTAAAGGAAAACAAATTAAAAACCTGCTTTTTCTCAAGATGACCTTATGTTGATAGCAGTGGTAATAGAGTCTGAAAGGTCTATAGAAGCAGTTACCCTATTTTTACAGACCTTTGAGGCTCTATTAACACTACTGTCAACATAAGGTCATCTAGAGATACAGCAGGTTTTTTTAAATGATTTTTCCTTTAGGTGTTACAGCAATCAAATGAAAGAAGTGTTTTAACACCTAAAGGAAAAACATAATTAAAAAAACATGCTGCTTCTCTAAATTACCTGATGTTGATAGTAGTGTTAATAGAGTCTCAAAGGTTTGTAAAAATAGTGTACCTGCTTCTATAGACCTTTGAGACTCTATTAACACTACTTTTAGCATAAGATCATTTGGAGAAACATCAGGTTTTTTAAATTATTATTTTTTCTTTAGGTGTTAGAGCAATCAAATGGAGGGGGAGAAATGTGACATGGGTGAGGATGAGGTTACATGATGGGCCGGAGACAATGTCTGTAGTCTGTCTGTGCCATGGACGGGGAGAAATATTATATGGAGGGCTGATGGCTGACATTGGGGTCTAATCTGAGGCATTGGGGCTGTGCCTGTGAGCTGAGGTCTAATTAACATTGGGGGTCTGATGGCTGGTCTGACCTGAGGTGGAATGAAAAATATTGTTTCCTATTATCCTCCTCTAAAACCTAGGTGCGTTTTATGGGACAAACCTACATTTTCGCGCACCTCCCCCCCCCCCCCAGGTGAGCTGAAAGGGGGGGGGGGGTGGTTGGGGGCGCCAAAATGTAGGTTCGCTTGTGTTGGTAAAAAAAACTTGCACTGGCCCTGAACGAACAAGATGTGCTTTAACTGCAGACTGTCAGCTTTAATTTGAGGGTATTTACATCCAAATCCGGTGAACGGTGTAGGTTTTACAACAGTTTGCATATGCGCCTCCCACTTGTTAAGGGACCAAAAGTAATGGGACATAATAATAATCATAAATCAAACTTTCACTTTTTAATACTTGGTTGCAAATCCTTTGCAGTCAATTACAGCCTGAAGTCTGGAACACATAGACATCACCAGACGCTGGGTTTCATCCCTGGTGATTCTCTGCCAGGCCTCTACTGCAACTGTCTTCTGTTCCTGCTTGTTCATGGGGCATTTTCCCTTCAGTTTTGTCTTCAGCAAGTGAAATGCATGCTCAATCGGATTCAGGTCAGGTGATTGACTTGGCCATTGCATAACATTCCACTTCTTTCCCTTAAAAAAATATTTGGTTGCTTTTGAGGTATGCTTCGGGTCATTGTCCATCTGCATTGTAAAGCGCCGTCCAACGAGTTCTGAAGCATTTGGTTGAATATGAGCAGATAATATTGCCCGAAACACTTCAGAATCCATCCTGCTGCTGCACATCATCAATAAATACAAGAGAACCAGTTCCATTGTCAGCCATACATGCCCACGCCATGACACTACCACCACCATGCTTCACTGATGAGGTGGTATGCTTAGGATCATGAGCAGTTCCTTTCCTTTTCCATACTCTTCTCTTCCCATCACTCTGGTACAAGTTGATCTTGGTCTTATCTGTCCATAGGATGTTGTTCCAGAACTGTGAAGGCTTTTTTAGATGTCGTTTGGTAAACTCTAATCTGGCTTTCCTGTTTTTGAGGCTCACCAATGGTTTACATCTTGTGGCGAACCTTCTGTATTCACTCTGGTGAAGTCTTCTCTTGATTTTTGACTTTGACACACATACACCTACTTCATGGAGAGTGTTCTTGATCTGGCCAACTGTTGTGAGGGGTGTTTTCTTCACCAGGGAAAGAATTCTTCGGTCATCCACCACAGTTGTTTTCCGTGGTTTTCTGGGTCTTTTGGTGTTGCTGAGCTCACCGGTGCGTTCCTTAGTTTTAAGACTGTTCCAAACAGTTGTTTTGGCCACGCCTAATGTTTTTGCTATCTCTCTGATGGGTTTGTTGTGTTTTTTCAGCCTAATTATGGCTTGCTTCACTGATAGTGACAGCTCTTTGGATCTCATCTTGAGAGTTGACAGCAACAGATTCCAAATGCAAATAGCACACTTGAAATGAACTCTGGACCTTTTATCTGCTCATTGTAATTGGGATAATGAGGGAATAAAATACACCTGTCATGGAACAGCTGAGAAGCCAATTGTCCCATTACTTTTGGTCCCTTAACAAGTGGGAGGCACATATGCAAACTGTTGTAATTCCTACACCGTTCACCTGATTTGGATGTAAATACCCTCAAATTAAAGCTGACAGTCTGCAGTTAAAGCACATCTTGTTCGTTTCATTTCAAATCCATTGTGGTGGTGTATAGAGCCAAACATGGTAGAATTGTGTCGGTGTCCCAATATTTATAGACCTGACAATAGGTGTGACTCAGTGGTGTTTTTGAGAAGATTCTCTTTGCGTTCTACGGTGGAACACAGAAGTTCTAGGCCTTTTTATATTCATAGTTATATTTCTATATTTCTATACATTTTTTATATTTACTTTTATATTTATGTGACTCCCCCCTCCTCCCTGTTTTAGCATAGAGCCTACCCTCTGTATACCCAATAACAGGGGTTCTAGTTATGCCGATCTTAAAACTTCCCCCAATGAAATTCAGTGCTGCATCTCGAACATTATGCACTCCACCGGTGGAACGCATATCCGGTTTCCTAGGTCACGTGAACGGAAGTTCGCTTCCGATGTGCAGCTACAGGCCCTATAGTTGCCGGAAAAGATAGGGAATGAAAAAACAATAAAATAAGACCACCATTTCTGAGCTATGTGTGAACATTGACGTACACACTTTAGTCCACTGTTTAGTCTAAGGGCTCTTTCACACTTGCGTTGTCCGGATTCGGCGTGTACGCCATTTGCCGGAATTACATGCCGGATCCGGAAAAACGCAAGTGAACTGAAAGCATTTGAAGACGGATCCGTCTTCAAAATGCGTTCAGTGTTACTATGGCAGCCAGGACGCTATTAAAGTCCTGGTTGCCATAGTAGTAGTGGGGAGCAGTATACTTACCGTCCGTGCGGCTCCCGGGGCGCACCAGAATGACGTCAGAGCGCCCCATGCGCATGGATCATCCATGCGTGTGGGGCGCCCTGACGTCACTCTGAAGCGCCCCGGGAGCCGCACGGACGGTAAGTATACTGCTCCCCCGCTCCCCACTACACTTTACCATGGCTGCCAGGACTTTAGCGTCTTGGCAGCCATGGTAACCATTCAGAAAAAGCTAAACGTCGGATCCGGCAATGCGCCGAAACGACGTTTAGCTTAAGGCCGGATCCGGATTAATGCCTTTAAATGGGCATTAATTCCGGGATCCGGCCTTGCGGCAAGTGTTTAGGATTTTTGGCCGGAGCAAAAAGCGCAGCATGCTGCGGTATTTTCTCCGGCCAAAAAATGTTTCGGTCCGGAACTGAAGACATCCTGATGCATCCTGAACGGATTTCTTTCCATTTAGAATGCATTAGGATAAAACTGATCAGGATTCTTCCGGCATAGAGCCCCGACGACGGAACTCTATGCCGGAAGAAAAGAAAGCAAGTGTGAAAGAGCCCTAACAATAATAAAAATGGACCCGGACCGGTTGCTGTGCGTTCCACAGGTGGAACGCACTTCCGGGTCCAGGTTACATGATCGGGAGGAAGCGGTCCCACATGTGGAGCACCCTCCCCAGTGTGCCTATCAATAACATTAAGCTTATTACTTGTTTTACTGTTATGGCAATATGCTCCTGAGGAAGGGGTTTCTCTACACCCCAAAACGCGTCGAGCTTACTCAGTAAAGGATACCTTATGCAACGTTTGGAGTCCACCGGGTCATCTAGTCATAGGATGACAAGGGGATCCAATAGTCTACAGGCGACCTCGGCGAGGGGGGACTTGGCGTCAAGTGTCTTGAGTTTCTCTTGCACCACCCTCCCTGGTAAAGTGAGTAAAAACATACGACTGCATGCATGTATGTATGTTCCCTGTTTAAGTGTAACACTGCACTAATTACATTTTACTTCCTCACCTTACCTATATATTTAAAAATATCTTCCTATCGGTATTTTATTCCTAGGCCTAAAAAAAAGTTAATACGTATAATTGCTCTCTACTTGAGTTGAGCGGAAACCTGGATGTTCGGGTTGGACGGGTTCGGCCGAACTTCGGAAAAAAGTTTGAGTTCGGGACCCGAACTTGAGCTGAACTTGACCCCGAACCCCATTGAAGTCAATGGGGACCCGAACTTTTGAGCACTAAAATGGCTGTAAAAATGTAATGGAAAGGGCTAGAGGGCTGCAAATGTTGTCAAAATGTGGTTAAGAGCATGGCATGTGCTCTGAAAACAAATATGGATAGGGAAATGACTTTAAATAATATAAAATACGTAAAAATAAAAAATAATAATCTTGATCTAGGAGGACCAGGTCCATATGGAGTAGGAGGTTGAGGAGGCGGTGGATGTGGCGGTGTAGGTGGAAGTGGTGGAAGGAGGAGGAGGTAGCCTACACTGCTTTTGTTTTAAAAAATATATATATTTTTTAAAATTAGGGTACACCCCAAAACATTGGGAAATATAACCCTCCAGTCGTGCTAAACACACGTTCAGACAATACACCGGCTGCAGGGCAGGCCAGCACGTCCAAGGTGTAAAGGGCAAGCTCAGGCCATGTGCCCTATTTGGAGACCCAGAAGTTGCAGGGGCTGACCCCTGTCAGTTAGTTCATGTAGGCGTGTGCATACTTACTGCTCCACCATGTTGCACGTCCCCGTGATGTTCACAATCCAATTTTATATCTGCTTTGATATCAACTTTTGATGTTCTTTTATGCGCCTACCATGGTGATTATGGGTGGCGGGGAATCAGGGTTCCAGGCCGGAGAGGGAGCGTGAGAAAAAGAGACCAAATTTTAAGGAAGATAAATTTATTTAAAAAATTTGGGATAGAGAAGAAATGTGGGAAAAGCTATTGAGGCGCAAATGTGGGACAAATTACAGAAGCCCAAATGTGGGCCAAAAGAGTCAAGCGGAATTGTGGGAAAAGCTATTGAGGGGCAAATGTTGGCCAAAAGAGTATAGCGGAAATGTGGGACAAAGTATTGAAGCGTAAATGTTGTACAACTTGTTTAAGTTTAAGCATTGAAGCAAAGGAGGTGGCGCGCATCAATTAAAGAAGCATTTCAGAAATTTTATTCCCTGTCACCTATGCAGAGCAGGGGTTTATTCACGTCTAAAATTGTATAATGTCAACCCAAGAATGTAACAGAAAAATTACAGAAATTAATTAACCTACTTGGTAGAGCAGGGGTCTATGACAGAAAACAATGGTTTATTGTCACCCGAAAATGTAAAATAAAAATTATTGAAATTTATTAAGCTGTCAACTAGGTAGAGGAGGGGTATATTACACCCAAAAACTGGTGAATTTGACCATAAAATGTAACTGACAAATGTTGTTTTTTTTTTTTACCGGTCTACTAGGTATAGAAGTGATACTATACACCCAAAAATTGGTTAATTTCACTCGAAAATGTAACTGACAATTTATTTTATTTTTTAAACGGCCTACTAGGTATAGCAGTGGTACATCACACCCAAAAATGTGAGAATTTCACCATAAACTGTAACAGACAAATTGTTTTATTGTTTAACCTGTCTACTAGGTATAGCAGTGAAGACACACACACCCTGAGGAAGCTTACTCGAAACGCGCGTTGGGACTCTTTTGGATCACTATTCTGGTATTTATGTAATTTTCGATTTATCATATTGTTCATTTTATTGTCCATGTACATTGTATTTTTTGCACTTTAACTTATGTACTGTATTTGGCTCCAATATCTTGTTCACATTTTTTGGTGAGGTCATTGTAATATAGAAACATAGAAACATAGAATGTGTCGGCAGATAAGAACCATTTGGCCCATCTAGTCTGCCCAATATACTAAATACTATGGATAGCCTCTGGCCCTATCTTATATGAAGGATGGCCTTATGCCTATCCCATGCATGCTTAAACTCCTCCACTGTATTTGCAGCTACCACTTCTGCAGGAAGGCTATTCCATGCATCCACTACTCTCTCAGTAAAGTAATACTTCCTGATATTACTTTTAAATCTTTGTCCCTCTAATTTAAAACTATGTCCTCTTGTAGCAGTTTTTCTTCTTTTAAATATTCTCTCCTCTTTTACCTTGTTGATTCCCTTTATGTATTTAAAAGTTTCTATCATATCCCCTCTGTCTCGTCTTTCTTCCAAGCTATACATGTTAAGGTCCTTTAATCTTTCCTGGTAAGTTTTATCCTGCAATCCATGTACCAGTTTAGTAGCTCTTCTCTGAACTCTCTCCAAAGTATCAATATCCTTCTGGAGATATGGTCTCCAGTACTGAGCACAATACTCCAAATGAGGTCTCACTAGTGCTCTGTAGAGCGGCATGAGCACCTCCCTCTTTCTACTGGTAATTCCTCTCCCTATACATTCTGCTAGCATTTCCTGCTGCTCTATGACATTGTCTGCCTACCTGTAAGTCTTCTGAAATAATGACCCCTAAATCCCTTTCCTCAGATACTGAGGTTAGGACAGTATCACTGATTTTATATTCTGCTCTTGGGTTTTTACGTCCCAGGTGCATTATCTTTCACTTATCAACATTAAATTTTAGTTGCCAGATTTTTGACAATTCCTCTAGTTTTCCTAAGTCCTTTTCCATTTGGTGTATCCCTCCAGGAACATCAACCCTGTTACAAATCTTTGTGTCATCAGCAAAAAGACACACCTTACCATCGAGGCCTTCTTCAATTTCGCTGATAAAGATATTAAACAATATGGGTCCCAGAACAGATCCCTGAGGTACCCCACTGGTAACAAGACCTTGGTCTGAATATACTCCATTGACTACAACCCTCTGTTGCCTGTCCCTCAGCCACTGCCTAATCCATTCAACAATATGGGAGTCCAAGCACAAAGACTGCACTTTATTGATAAGCCTTCTATGTGGGACAGTATCAAAAGCCTTACTAAAGTCTAGATAAGCGATGTCTACTGCACCTCCTCCATCTATTATTTTAGTCACCCAATCAAAAAAATCTATAAGATTAGTTTGACATGATCTCCCTGAAGTAAACCCATGCTGTTTTTCATCTTTCAATCCATGGGATTTTAGATGTTCCACAATCCTCTCCTTAAGTATGGTTTCCATTAATTTCCCCACTATTGATGTCAGGCTTACTGGCCTATAGTTGCCCGATTCCTCCCTACTACCTTTCTTGTGAATGGGCACAACATTTGCTAATTTCCAATCTTCTGGGACGACTCCTGTTGCCAGTGATTGGTTAAATAAATCTGTTAATGGTTTTGCTAGTTCACCGCTGAGCTCTTTTAATAGCTTTGGGTGTATCCCATCATGCCCCTGTGACTTATTTGTATTAATTTTAGACAGCTGACTTAGAACCTCTTCCTCTGTTAAGACACATGCATCAAAAGATTCATTAGTCTTCTTTCCTAACTGAGGTCCTTCTCCTTCATTTTCCTTTGTAAAAACTGAACAGAAGTATTCATTGAGGCAGTCAGCTAGTTCTTTATCTTCTTCCATATACCTTCCTTCTTTTGTTTTTAATTTGGTAATTCCTTGTTTTAGTTTCCTTTTTTCATTTATGTATCTGAAGAATGCCTTCTCGCCTTTTTTCCCTGACTGAGCTAATTTCTCTTCTGCCTGCGCTTTAGAAGCTCTTATAACTTGTTTGGCCTCTCTCTGCCTAATCTTATAGATTTGTCTGTCATCCTCGTTTTTTTTTATTTTTATAATTCCTAAATGTAATCTTTTTGTTTTTAATGATTTGGCCACTTCTGCTGAGTACCACAGTGGTCTCTTCCTTTTTTTGCTTTTACTGACAAGCCTAATACAATTTTTTTATGTTGCTTTCAATAGTGCCACTTTTCTCCTGGACTCCAATGAACCTGTTTCAGTCTGATAGGGACTCGTATACCACTAATCTAATTTTAGAAAAGTCAGTTTTTCTAAAATCTAAAACTTTTGTTTTTGTGTGCTGTGACTCAGTCACTGTACTTATAGTAAACCACACTGACTGGTGATCACTAGATCCCAAGCTTTCCCCTACAGTAATATCAGATACCAAATTCCCATTTGTGAATACTAAATCTAAAATGGCCTCCTTCCGGGTTGGCTCCTCCACTACTTGCTGTAGAGATAATCCCAGTAGGGAATTTAGAATATCTGTACTCCTGGCAGAACTAGCTATTTTGGTTTTCCAGTTTACATCTGGAAGATTGAAGTCTCCCATAATGATAACTTCCCCCTTCAATGTCATTTTAGCTATTTCCTCAACTACTAGATCATCTAATTCTTTGACTTGGCTAGGTGGTCTATATATCACACCTACATGAGTTACCTTATGATTATCAAGCTGCACGGTAACCCAAACTGACTCTAAATTGTTCTTGCTAACTTGTATCAAATTAGATTTTATGCTATCTTTCAAATACAGGGCCACCCCTCCCCCTTCTTGCCTTCTCTGTCTTTCCTGTATAGAGAGAACCCTGGTATTGATATATCCCAGTCATTACTCCCCTTGAACCACGTCTCAGTAACAGCCACTACATCTATATTCTCAGATGCCATTATAGCCTCAAGTTCATTGATCTTATTCCCTAGACTGCGAGCATTTGTAGACAAGACTCTGAGCTTGTCATTTCCTAACCTTTGTGCTACTGGCCTCTTCTGGCATTGTTCCGGGGGGCAGTTGGACTGCTGGATTATCACTCTTTTGCCCCCCTTTCCTAGTTTAAATGATTCTCTGCAAATACTCGGAACTGTTCACCGAGGACATTCGTTCCTTTGAGAGAAAGATGCAAACCATCTTTCTTGTACAGTTCTTTTCCATTCCAACAAGAGCTAACATGAGACACAAAGCCAAACCCTTGGTTCAGACACCATTCACCAAGCCATACATTGAATTCCTTAATGCGCATCTTCCTGTCAAGCTGAAGGTTATGCACAGGCAAAACTGCAGAGAATGAAACAGTTGATGCAACCTCCCGTATATCCTTTCCAAGTGTGTGAAAATCTTCTTTCACCTTTGAAACCTCATTGCAAGCCAGATTGTTTGTCCCAAGATGGAGAATAACATCCACTTCCCTTTCCTGCTTTGCTTGCCTAACAATATTAAGGATCCGTTGTCTATCCCTGCTAGTGGTAGCACCAGGGAGACATCTCACAACACCATTCTCCTCAAACTTCACACCTCTTATGATGGAATCGCCCACCAACAGCTGCTTACTATCAATCCTCACCTTCTCCTTTTTGTCTTTGGCTGCAGTCTTACATACTTTAGGCATGGGAGATGATTGTTTCTCACCCACTGTGCTTGAGCCATCCTCCATGTTGCTCTTGCACTCTGAAAGTGCTGCAAATGAGTTATGGAGAGCCACAGACTGTGGGACATGCCCAATATGTACTCCATTCGGGTATTTATGAATTATTTAGTATCTCCTTGACCTTTCCATGAATTGTTTTTACATGTCGTCCATTTTGTGATCCTTTCCCACGCTGTGTGTCTCTCGTCCACCCATGTTTTGTTTTTCATTGTATTTTGTCGGATTTCCCCTTTTTTGGGAACCATAATAAAGTTTATATATATTGTTAGTCGTGCTTTGCCTTTTTTCTTTTTTGGTGTTGATATTAGGTATAGCAGTGGTACTTCACACCCAAAAATTGTTGAATTTCAACTGAAAATGTAACTGACAAATTTTCTTTTTTTTGTTAACCGGCCTACTAGGTATAGCAGTGGTACTATACACCCAAAAATTGGTTAATTTCACCAGAAAATGTTAATGACAATTTTATTTATTTTAACCGGCCTACTAGGTATAGCAGTGGTACTATATACCCAAGAATTGGTGAATTTCACCCGAAAATGTTAATGACAATTTAGAATTTTTTTTTAAACGGCCTACTAGGTATAGCAGTGGTACTATACACCCCAAAATTGGTTAATTTCACCCGAAAATGTTAATGACATTTATTTTATTTTTTTAACTGGCCTACTAGGTATAGCAGTGGTACTATACACCCAAAAATTTATGAATTCCACCCGAAAATGTTAATGACAATTTTTAATTTGTTTTTTTAACCGGCCTACTAGGTATAGCAGTGGTACTATACACCCAAAAATTGGTGAATTTCACCAGAACATGTAAATGACAAAGTAGTGAAATTATATAAAATAAAACACGTACAAAAAAAAAAAATTTCATTTATGAGGTGGATTTCCATATGGAGTAGGAGTTTGAGGAGGCGGTGGATGTAGCGGAGTAGGTGGAAGGGGCAGTGGAGGAGGACGAGATAGCCAACACAGGTTTTTAATTTTAATTAAGGTACACTCCAAAAGAGTGTGAAATATCCAAAATACAAACATGAGCAATTGCGCTGCAGTATAACAATGGCTGCTTAGTGCTGGTATACATGTCTATTCTGCACAAGGTACAGACAAGTCCTGAGGGATCCATGCCTGGTTTATTTTAATGAATGTGAGCTTGTCCACATTGGCTGTGGACAGGCGGCTGCGCTTGTCTGTGATGACGCCCCCTGCCGTGCTAAACACACGTTCAGATAATACACTGGCTGCAGGGCAGGTCAGCACCTCCAAGGCGTAAAGGGCAAGCTCAAGCCATGTGCCCAATTTGTAGACCCAGAAGTTGAAGGGGCAGACCCGTCATTTAGTACGTGTAGGCGTGTGCACATATACTGCTTCACCATGTTGCTGAAATGCTGCCTCCTGCTAAGACGTTACATATCAGCTGGTGGTGCTGGTTGTTGTGGCGTGCTGACAAAGCTTTTCCACATTTCGGCCATGCTAACCCTGCCTTCTGAGGTGCTGGCGGTGCCCCAGCTTCGTTGGCGACCTCTTCCTCATCCTCTGCCTTCGCCTTGTGCTTCCACTGTGCCCTCGCTGTCAGGTGGGAATGCCACCAGCAGCGCATCTACCAGCGTGCGCTTGTACTCGCGCATCTTACGATCACGCTCCAGTGACGGAATTAAGGATGGTACGTTGTCCTTGTAACGGGGATCCAGCAGCGTGGCCACCCAGTAATCAGCACAAGTTAGAATTTGGGCAACTCGGCAGTCGTTCCGGAGACACTGCAGCATGTAATCGCTCATGTGTGCCAGGCTGCCCAGAGGCAACGAAAAGCTGTCCTCTGTGGGAGGTGTATCGTCTGTGTCCTCTGTATCCCCCCATCCACGCACCAGTGATGGCCATGAGCTGGTCTGGGTGCCACCCTGCTGTGAACATGGTTCCTCCTCCATCTCCTCCTCCTCATCGTCCACCTTGTCATCCTACAGAACTCTGCCCTGGCTGGACAATTGTGTACCTTGGGTTTGTGGGTGCAGGAACCCACCCTCTGAGCCACTTCGTATTGACTGGCTGGAAACCCTACGAAATGATCCCTCTTCCTCCTCCTGTGCCACATCTTCTTCCATCATCGCCAGGAGCATTTTTTCAAGGAGGCATAGAAGTGGGATAGTAACGCTGAGAACGGCGTTATCGGCACTGGCCATTTTGGTGGAGTACTCGAAACAGCGCAACAAGGAACACAGGTCTCGCATGGAGGCGCAGTCATTGGTGGTGAAGTGGTGCTGTTCCACCGAGCGACTCACCCGTGCGTGCTGCAGCTGAAACTCCACTATCGCCTGCTGCTGCTCGCACAGTCAGGCCAGCATGTGCAAGGTGGAGTTCCACCTTGTGGACACGTCGCATATGAGGCGGTGAGCGGGAAGGCCAAAGTTATGCTGCAGTGCTGACAGGCGAGCAGCAGCAGGGTGAGAACAGTAATTTTTAAGGAATCTCTGCACCACCAAATTCAGCACATGCGCCAGGCAAGGGATGTGTGTCAAACCGGCTAGTCCCAGAGCTGCTACGAGATTTCGCCCATTATCGCACACCACCAGGCCGGGCTTGAGGCTGACTGGAAAAAACCACTCATCGGTCAGTTGTTCAAGGCCCTAGGAGAAGGAAGCAACAGGAGGCAAACTGAAGCGCCCTGCAATCCTCAGTGGTGGAAGGACATGCGCCAAACTGCTATCCGCCTCAGGCCCAGCCACCACTGCATTTACCCAGTGTGCTGTTATGGAGATATAACGGCCCTGACCGTGCTTACTGGTCCACGTATCCGTAGTCAGGTGCACCTTGCCACAGATGGCGTTGTGCAGTGCACACCTGATTTTGTCCCCTACTTGGTTGTGCAGGGAAGGGATGGCTCGCCTGGAAAAGTAGTGGCGGCTGGGCACGACGTACTGTGGGACAGCCACCGCCATAAGGCCTTTAAAACTATCCGTCTCCACCAGACTGAATGACAGCATTTCAAAGACCAGTAATTTAGAAATGCTGGCATTCAGGGCTAGGGATTGCGGGTGGGTAGGGGGGTACCTCCTCTTCCTCTCCAGCGTTTGGGAAATGGAGAGCTGAACACTTCCATGGGACATTGTGGAGATGCTTGGTGACCCAGGTGTTGGTGTTGCTGGCAGATCCTCTGTTTGCGGAGTGGCAGGTGGCACTGTCACTCCAGAGGTGGATGAAGAGGCCACGACTGCAGCATAAGAGGAAGCAGGAGGAGCCAGTGACCTTTCTTGGTTTTTGAGGTGTCTACTCCACTGCAGCTCGTGCTTTGCACTTAAATGCCTGGTCATGCAGGTTGTGCTCAGGTTGAGAACGTTTATGCCTCGCTTCAGGCTCTGATTGCACAGCGTGCAAACCACTCGTGTCTTGTCGTCAGCACATTGTCTGAAGAACTGCCACGCCAGGGAACTCCTTGGAGCTGGCTTTGGTGTGCTCGGTCCCTTGCTGCGGTGGGCAGTAGGAGGCGTACTGTCTAGAGGACGGCCGCTCCGCTTTTGCACCCTGCTCCCTCTTCTGCTGTGCTGGTGACCACCGCCTCTTCCTCCGAACTACATTGGTCACGCGCATGACCTTGATTCCATGTGCGGTCGAGGACCTCATCGTCCTCCACATCATCTTCCACCCAGTCTTCACCCCTGGCTTCCTTGTCGGTCTGCACACTTTCGAAAGCCCCAGCAGTTGGCACCTGTGTTTCGTCATCATCCGAGACATGCTGCGATGGTCCTCCCATGTACTCATCTTGAAAGATAAGTGGTTGGGCATCAGTGCACTCAATTTCTTCCACTTCTGGGGCAGGGCAAGGTGGATGACCCTGGGAAACCCTGCTAACAGAGTCATCAAAAAGCAGAAGAGACTGCTGCATGACTTGGGGCTCAGACTGCTTAGCTGATTTGCAAGGGGGTGAGGTGAAAGACTGATAGACATCGGCTGCAGGTGCCAACTGTTGTCTTTCAGCAGGAGACTGGGTGGGAGACAATGTGAAGGAACTGGATCCACTGTCAGCAATCTACTATCGCCTGTACTTGTTCAGGCCTCACCATTCGTAGAGCAGCATTAGGCCCGACCAAATACCGCTGCAGGTTTTGTCGCCTACTCGCACCTGAGGAAGGGGTTTCACTTGTGCGTGTAGCTGGCACAGATCAACCACGTCCTCTCCCTGCAACAGGAGCTCCACCAGCAGCACCACGACCTGGGCCACGTCCCTTATTTGACGCTCTCCTCATATTTTTCTAATTTAGGATCTTGCCCTAAATGGGTGTTTAATTAATAGTAGAATAGAACGACAGTATGTAAAGGGTGTATCTCACACGGCCTGAACCAGACTAGGCCTCAATTAAAGATTTCTTTGCCTAAAATGGCTGTATTTAAAATGGCTGTATTTCAAATGCCTGCATCAAACCCCTGTATGTAGAGGGAGTATCTCACAGGGCCTGAACCAGTGTAGGCCTAAATTAAATATTTCTTTGCACAAAATGGCTGTATTTCAAATGGCTGTATTTCAAATGCCTGCAACAAACCCCTGTATGTAGAGGGAGTATATCACAGGGCCTGAACCAGTGTAGGCCTAAATCAAAATTTTCTTTGCACAAAATAGCTGTATTTCAAATGGCTGTATTTCAAATGCCTGAATCCAACCCCTGTATGTAGAGGGTGTATCTCACACGGCCTGAACCAGTGTAGGCCTGAATTCAATATTGGTGCACTAAATGGCTGTATTTCAAATGCCTGAATCGAACCCCTGTATTTAGAGGGAGTATCTCACATGGCATGAACCAGTGTTTATTCCTAAACTAAATATTTCTTTGCACAAAATGGCTGTATTTCAAATGGCTGTATTTCAAATGCCTGCATTAAACCCCTGTATGTAGAGGGAGTATCTCACACGGCCTAAACCAGTGTAGGCCTGAATTCAATATTGGTGCACCAAATGGCGGTATTCAAAATCTCTGAATGTAACCCAAATGTATCAAGGGTGTATCTCACAATGACATCTGCATCAAAGGCTGCCAACTAAATTTTTTGTGCCCAAATGAGTGTTTGTTTAACAACTGAATTTGACAGTAGTATATAAGCCTGTAATTTCACACGTGCTGATGCTGCAAGGCCTGAAAATAGTGGGGGGTTTTTTCAAAAAAGTATGTTTTTCAAACCCCAGAAAATGCTAGGTGTATTTCTAGCTTAAATTGCACAGTGACTAATCAAGATGTTGAAGATTGCCAAAAAAGTGTTTTTTTTGGTAGCAGAATATGAAAGCTGTATATATTAAACTTGAATTTAACACCTGCAGATCTGGAAAACAGTGTTTTTTGAAAATAAAAGTGTGTTTTTTTTCAAAGCCCAGAAAATAATGGGTGTATTTCTAGCTTAAATTGCGCACTGACTAATCAAGATGTTGTAGATTGCCAAAAAAGTGCTTTTTTGATAACAGAATATGAAAGCTGTATATATTAAACTTGAATTTAACACTTGCAGATCTGGAAAATACAGTTTTTTTTGGGGGGGGAAAGCGTGTTTTTCAAACCCCAGAAACTGATGGGTGTATTTCTAGCTTAAATTGCGCACTGACTAATCAAGATGTTGTAGATTGCCAAAAAAGTGCTTTTTTGATAACAGAATATGAAAGCTGTATATATTAAACTTGAATTTAACACTTGCAGATCTGGAAAATACAGGTTTTTTTGGGGGGGGAAAGCGTGTTTTTCAAACCCCAGAAAATGATGGGTGTATTTCTAGCTTAAATTGCACACTGACTAATCAAGATGTTGTAGTTTGCCCAAAAAAATAGTGATTTGCAATGTCCCAAAAGCTCAGATGCAGTGCTGGTGCACTGAGCTTGCATAAAATGGCCGCCGCCGCCCACCTAACTAACAGAATTATAAAAGTTTTTTTTCTTTTGGTCAATGGGCTCAGGGCAGGGTAAAACGATTGTGCCGTGCACCCACACAACTATTTCTCTGGGTTGTAGGCATGGCTGTGATGGCTTCTAAGGTCAGTCAATTAACCGCTTGTTGATAGTCTGCTCTGCTGCCTTTCAAAGAGCGCCAAGAAAGCACCGAACCCGAACTTTTACGGAAATGTTCAGGTTCCGGTCCGGGGTCCAAAAATCCTAAAGTTCGGTACAAACCCGAACTTTACAGTTCGGGTTCACTCAACCCTACTCTCTACCCTTTTATCTCACTGGGCTATACAATAAAGGGCCTCTCTTCCAAACACGTAAAGGAGGATCTCATAAATTGTTACCTGATATTTTGACCATAGATCTCTCACATCTCCTTCTACTACTTGGCGCTCCACAGTTTTTTTCTTTTTTCTACCATCTTGTAGCTTGGATTCCTCTTCCCCACATGCCACATGCTGCTCTACCTCAGAGATCCTATGATCTTGTAAGGCAACCTCTTGCGACTTGTTAAGAGCAGATTGTACAGTAGTCAACAACGAGGCAATGATATTCAGGGCCAACTGCTTGGTCACTTCTATTGCCAGCAATTTTAAGTTGACTCCACTCCCTGTATGATCAAACAATTCCACCTGGGATTCATAATGGAGGTCCTCAATCACTTCTTGATCAATCAAAGCAGGAGATGGAGGTGAGACCTTCTTTGCTTTCTGGGGAGGTAAGTCAGCACAGTTCTGGCTTGTTGAGGAGGGTTTCTGTCCATTCTGCAATAAATAACAATCCATACACCTCAAGAAGCAGATTTGTCACTAAATGAATACCCAACAAGACAGTTAAGTGTGACAGAGTGGGCTATGGTAGGTTTAGCGGAGAGGAGCTGGAAGCCATGCGTCTTCACATACCAGTGCCAGAACCGAAAGAGTAGACCCCCTTTTAAATAGCCACCTTTCTTAATAGATGGGGACCACAAACTGAGATCCATTCTTGAGGAGTAAAATCATAATTATGGATATTGGATTTGTTCATATAGATTTATAAACATTAGAAGGGACTATTGAGTTCATGCTGTTGTCAACAGGGGGAACAGGAGAAATCATTGAACAACTGCTTTTGTTCCAAACTTTATGTTTAGAGCTCTTGATAGTGCAGGTTGTGCAGGGACTTGTGATGTATTGGTTTCAAATTCCCCACAGAACTTGCTCTCATGGCTAAAGTTGATGATTGTAATTGTATAAGAGAATTTAGACACATCTATAATATACTCTGGAAAATTCTTCAAATCAAGAACCCCTGTCTATCACATAAACAGGGTATGTGTTATAGGTTGAACACTCTTGTTTTTTATGATATCATACCTAAACATATCCAAAACAATTCAGGAAATTCACTTGTCTGTGAATTGGTAACTTGCTTTACACTCTTGAGTGACACACAATGTAACTGCATGACCACATGGAAGGTCTGCCAGTTCCCGGCTGTGCTCTGAGTCAGGGTGGCTGGCCAGATATTCATGAATGACTTTAACTCTGAGTCAGGGTGGCTGGGCAGATACTTATGAATGGCTCTAACTCCTGCTGCTGCCACTGCCACACTCCAGGTCCAATGACTAACAGATTACCCAGCCAAGGGCTGAATGCAAGTCTAGGAAGCATGACCTTTCTCAGAATACACACAGAGAACACTCTAATTATTGCCTTGTTAGTCATTAGCCAGCCATTGTCTCTCCCTATGATCATCTGTCATCTAGTTGCCCTCCTATGTATCTCACAGCTTGTACAGCTGATGTATAACATTTAACTGCTGGAGCCTCGGACATATGAGTAACTCTTTTCTCTGCTCTCTGTATAATAACAACTCTAGACCAAAGATAACATAAAAGAAGAAAAAAGCAAATATTACACATTGAAGAAGAAAATATACAATATGTTAAACGTTAAAAAGAAACAAAAATGTAGGTAATGAAAAAAAAAAACAGGGAAAGGGTATAAAGAAATTAGCAAAAAAGAAAATGAAAATTAACTAAAAAAATGAGTAAATGAAAAAGATAGAAACTGGTAAAAGGGAGAAATAAATCAGTAAAATCTGAAAGATCAATGAAAAATCAAAAAAGTGATAAAAATAAAAGTTAATGCAGATAAAAATAAATAATTCCTAGCTTTCTTTTTTTTCCTTTTCTCAACATTTTTGTTTTCCTTGTCTTTTTTTAATTGTTCACTGTACATTTCTTTTTCTTATTTTCATTACTTCATTACTGTTTTTGGATTGCATACAGTATTTTAAGCTTTTTTTTTAGCCACCAAATGTTACATTAAAGTCTATATTGAAATATAAAATACACTACATATAAAGCATTTTGGTGTTCCAGTTGTGGCATTTTGACATTTGTGACATGATCTGGGGATAAGTTTCTAGTGGTTTTCTCCTAGGACTTTAATCTCCAGAAAAAATATAAATGGCGCAAACTTAAAAAAAATGCCACAAAAAGCCAGAAAGTGCCTGGTAAAATGCCATGAAAATTGTTGAAACATTATTTTTAGTGTTGAGCGAAGCGAGCTTCGAAAGCTTCATCCGAAGTCGCTTTGTTTAAAACTTCGGAATAATACTGTAGGTAGATCCATCTTTGTGCAGTATTAGAATGTATGGGCTCTGATGAGCCAAAGTAAGTTATTCGCAAAGTAGCGTGTGACTTTGTGGAATAACTTCGGTAGTTGACTTTTAAAGTGGAAAACCACTTTAAAACTTGAAACTGAACTCGTTACTTTCGTTCCAAGGTACTAGTCGGAACCAAAGCCGAGTTTGGTTTCAATTTTTAAAGTACCGAAGTTATTCAACGAAGTCGCGCACGACTTTGCGAATAACTTACTTCGGCTCATCAGAGCCTATACATTCTAATACTGCACAGAGATGGATCTACGTACAGTATTTTTCCAAAGTTTTAAGCATCTGAAGCTCACTTTGCTCAACACTAATGATTTTTTTAATAAAAATTTAAAAATGCAGCAAAAATTGTGTGTGTGAAGAAAGCCTAATCATTCCCCCCCCCCTTTTTTTGGGTCAGTGTCTCATGTTCTTTTATGTCCCAGTATATTCATTATTCACACAGTCAGTGTTTGGTCAGTGATTTCCATCAGTGATTCTAAGCTAAAACCAGGTGCGGCTCTAAACACAGAACAGGTGCAGATCTGTCCCTTAGGCCTCTTGCACACGACTGTATGGCTTTTTCTGTATTTTGCGGTCCGCAAAAATATGGATGACATCCGTGTGCATTCTGTTTTTTGCGGAACGGAACAGCTGGCCCCTGATGGAACAATACTATCCTTGTCCGTTATGCGGACAATAATAGGACATGTTCTATCTTTGAACGGAGCGGAAAAATGGAAATACTGAAACGGGAGGCATACGGAGTACCTTCAGTTTTTTTGGCGGATCCATTGAAATGAATGGTTCCGTATACGGTCCATATACGGAACGCAAAAAACGGAACGTAAATGGAAAAAAATGTTTGTGTGCAAGAGGCCTTATACCTTATCTCTGTGGAGGCGCCAATCCTGGTTTTGCATCACAATCACTGATGGAAATCACTGACCAAACACTGATGTGTGAATGAGGCTTAAAACAGACGCCAGCCCACTTAATGTCCCAGGGTCCCATTTGTATTTACAGATGAGGAGTTGACAGTAGGTCTGTTTTGGTCACAGGATAAGGCCTCTTTCACACGGGCATTGCGGGAAAATGTGCAGGTGCGTTGCGGGAGTGCAAAACATTGTAATGCGTTTTGCACTCGGGTGAGAAAAATCGTCATGTTTGGTACCCAAACCCGAACTTCTTCACAGAAGTTCGGGCTTGGGATCGGTGTTCTGTAGATTGTATTATTTTCTCTTATAACATGGTTATAAGGGAAAATAATAGCATTCTGAATACAGAATGCTAAGTAAAATAGCGCTGGAGGGGTTAAAAAAATGTAAAAAAAAGTTAACTCACCTTAATCCGCTTGATCGCGCAGCTGGCATCTCTTCTGGCTTCTTTCTTTGCTGTGTGCAGGAACAGGACCTGTGGTGACGTCACTCCGGTCATCACATGGTCCATCACATGATCCATCACCATCGTAAAAGATCATGTGATGGATCATGTGATGACCAGAGTGACGTCACCACAGGTCCTGTTCCTGCACACAGCAAAGAAAGAAGACAGAAGAGAAGCCGGGCTGCGCGATCAAGTGGATTAAGGTGAGTTAAATGATTTTTTTATTTTTTTTAACCCCTCCAGCGCTATTTTACTTAGCATTCTGTATTCAGAATGGTATTATTTTCCCTTATAACCATGTTATAAGGGAAAATAATAATGATCGGGTCTCCATCCCGATCGTCTCCTAGCAACCGTGCGTGAAAATCGCACCGCATCCGCACTTGCTTGCGGATGCTTGCGATTTTCACGCAACCCCATTCATTTCTATGGGGCCTGCGTTACTTGAAAAACACACAAAATAGAGCATGCTGCGATTTTCACGTAACGCACAAGTGATGCGTGAAAATCACCGCTCATGTGAACAGCCCCATAGAAATGAATGGGTCGGGATTCAGTGCGGGTGCAATGCGTTCAACTCACGCATCGCATCCGCGCAGAATACTCGCCCGTGTGAAAGGGGCCTAAGAGTTACAGGGACACAAAGCAGGACCAAATTCTTGTTTTGTTTTCTATACTAACTAGCAACTCATTTGGCATGGACAGGCAAATTAAATAAAGATTGACTGAGGTCTATAACCAGGCAGATTCAATTTAGTATTTTGCTAGAAGAAAAAAATTAAAGCAATGATTCCATTGGTTGCACTAGGCAAAGTCACACTTCTCTCTCTTGTGCTGTTTATTATGCCAAACCATATGTACACATATCTATGCATGGTAATGTAATAGTTCTAGTTCTAAAGTCTACATATTAGGGTATGCCATGTTTATAACCTTGTTTTATGAGATATCTGTTACAATCCAATGCCTTAGTTTTAGGAACAAGTGATATCTTCTGACATATTAGGAGAAGGGCAAAGGACTGACACAAGTCTATATTGTGATACAAATGGCTTTTTAAAATGTACAACAAGGTGCAGGTCAACAAAATACATCAAACTGTAGCTTTTGGATGTCTTCCCATAATGGCTTTTTAGACATGTTTATTCTCAAGAAACGACTACTTTCTGTGAATGGTACACAATATGAGTTTGCATGTGCTTAAATAGAGACGGCGGCATTATTCGGGAATGCCTGTCTCACCTTGTTCTTCCCTTTTACCTATCAGCTTCCTATAGACTGATAACTTTTTTCTTTGTCTCTCTCTTTCTCTCTGTACACTTCCTCTCTTTCTCTCTCTCTCTGTGGTTACTTATATGACGTCAGGGGAGAGGCTCCAATTCTCTCTCCCTCCCAAAAATTCCTGCTTCCCCCTCCTTTCTCTTCCATTCGTTCTCTCCTCCTCTCCCTCCCCCTCCCACAGATCACCCAGTCTGGCTTTAAAGCAAGATAGCAGCAAGAAATGGCACTCTCTGCCCTGGCTAGGAAACAGAGAGCTGGGCTACCAGCAACCAGCAACCAATAACTTTCCTGGGCCTCGACATGCTGCGTATCACAGGTATCTAACTTTCTCAAGCTTTGCAATACATCTTTCTTCCTTGCTGTGCATCTGCCTGGGCCGCTTCAATCTGCACCTCCATCTCACTGGTTTCTCACTTATTCCTTCTTCCTCTCTTGCAGACTGTCTTTTGCACCCGTCTCTTTCTTTTTCATCAGTCCTCTGTCTGTCTTGAGAGCATTTCATGTCTTGATTCCATTGACTATTTGAAGCTTATGCTTATTCATTGTATGTTCTTGTTTGGTTCCCAAATCTATCTTCTATGACTTTTTAGGCTTTATTTTTCCTTTAGATTAGTTAATAACCTTTAATTATACAGTTAGAGTGTATTCAACAGTCCTTACACTTAGGAATTAAGACACAATATTGACAACATGTATTACAATAAAATGCTATAGAGAGGGAGATCCCTGTCCATTAGAGCTTACAATCTATTTGTGCTGTTGTTTATTCTTCCTTTATTTTTACTTCCATGCGCTGTTATGAAACACAGCTCATAAGTTGACTTTCACGACAATCATTTTTTCACTCGCAGTAACATACTACTGTGCACACATCTTAAATATCAATAATAATGATACGCATGGTTACATAATAAACATACTAGACCTTAATGAAATGAGATAGAAAATAAACATATACCTGAGTTAATAAAGTGGCTGAACAGGCAAAAAGAAAAAAATGTGTGGGTAAAAGACAGGTAAGAACTGTGATTGTGTCATTTGAGGGTGAAACATGAGAGGGGCCCTAAAGACAGACACTTGTAGAAAAGTGTCAATATCAAAGACAGATTGTGACATCTCTCAAAGTTCCCCACCCTGAGCATTGACAGACAGCACTCTAAAACACAGCTTGTCTAACTTGCTGGGCTCATCACTCCAGTCTTATCCTTACTCTGTTTCCTCTAGTCTACACCATGTATATCTGAAATTTACTTCCAACTTTGTACTTTCCAACTACAGTATCTCACAGCAACTTATTTGTCCTTTACAACCCTTCTCATCTATGTTTAGCCTTCTGTCTGAATATACCTGGGACTTTATAACTATTGACATCTTTCCTTGTAAATCATGCTTCTGATAAGCTCTTTGCTGACTCTTCTCTCTGACTATTTTTTTCCTGTATCTAACTAATGTCTTTTTACCTTTCGCCAATTTTCTTCACTCTTGGTATCTTCATTCTCATTTAGAAATATCAATTCACTCAGATTCTTGATATTTTTCTACTATTTTATACCCACTTCCTTACTGAATGTATAATATTTTTCCCTGTTGTCATTTGCCTCAGTCCATGGATTCCTATGTTACTTTTTAAGTTGCTTTCACTTTTACCATACAAGTACTATTCTATTCCATATATTTTATCTTGTTTCTTTGAACCTAAGGTTAAATATCTTCTTACTTCTTGCGATGTGTGAAAGGTTTTGGAGCTCTTTCAAAGGGAAGCCAAAATAGCTAAGGGAAAGACACTTGACCTATCTGAAATACACCATTTTTGTCACAGAAATCTATCAGTTCATCAAAGTGTTTGTGTAGTTGTCTTGACCCTTTGTTTAATCCATATAAGATTTTATTTGAAGACTTCCAGAACATTCTTCAATTAAAATAAAGTTATCTCAATTCTTCTATAACTGAAAATAAAATGTTTAGGACTATGTTGGATATATATGGTTTTGCACATTATCCAGTCTTTTTAATCTTGTCCTACAGACGTCTGTATTTTGTTCTCTTATGTGGTCATTTTTGCCATTTGTTTATTTTTTTTTTACTTGTCCCTATTTTAGCCTGTTTCCTCTCATTTCTATAAAAGACAAATCTCACATGTGCTTCCTATTACAAATAAAAACAGAGACTGAGGAACCAAAATAGGGAGAGAGGGGTGTCAAAAAAACATAGATAATGAGAAAATAGGTCAGTGGATTTATTTATTTTTCATTATTTTCAAAATTCCATCTCAGTGACTTCATATAGTTTCAGTCATTTTGATACGGATTTTCCACTTATAGCCAGGCACGCAGGATACATACAGCAGATGTGTAGTGTGAAACTACTGATCAGTGGGACAGTTGCAAGTTTTCACCTGCTTAGGTTGTTAATAGGCAAGGCTGTCTCCAAATATTCAAGGATGAAGATACCGTAAAATCAGTACTTTATTTTATGTGTACCTAACATTTATCCTAAGCCAACTGTTCCATTTTTAAATGTGGTCAAAGACAGCCATTCATTTTAATTTATATCCACTTTTTGTTAGGTTGTTTTATATTCCAGCCATTTTTTTTTTAAAGAAACAGTCTTTCCTCATTTTTCAAGACTGCATGCAAAATATTGTAAAAAAAAAAAAAAGGGTTAATAAATGAATAACCTACATGATCTTTAAAAATGTATTCTGTATTAATGGAACCATATCTAATTCATAATTTGAATATAATAGGCCCATGCTTGCTGGTCATTTATTTTTCTTTAGCAGTGTGACTTTCCATCACTGGAATTTTTATTTTTTTTACCAGATACACATTTAAAAAATTAAACATGCGTCTCACTGAGAAATGGAAATTCAAATTAATGCTGAGGAAATTCTATATAAAATTGCTTTGCTATTTATTAAGTCTAATAATCGCTGTCAAAGAGGTCAAGATCTTGGTAAGGATCGTGATAATAATAATTAAGATAATTGATTCTGAATTGTTTTTGTTCCTTGTAGTTAAGACATAGAAATTACATTGAGGATATACATTATGGCATACCGTATGTTACATTTCATGCCTAGTTAATATTTATTGGCCATTTTATATTGATTTTAATTTTCATTATTTTTTTTATTTTTTTTGCTTTTCCCTTTACTGTCATTTCTCTATTTGTTTTATGCTCATTACTTTATTTTCTTATTTTACCTAAACCTGTCACTCATAACTACTCTCTTGCTGACTTTCTTGTAACCATCTGTATCTTAAGAGGGCTCCCAAAGAGTCCTATGTGCTATGCTGGTGTCCCTCTTGCATGCAATTTCTATTGATGCTCTAAACATAACAGACCCCCTTGCTCGAACTTCAATTCAAAAAAGCTACGACCTCACAAAATACCTGGAACATCAACTGCGCTCCCTGGCTGGGCCATATGTGAGTAACCATCTTCTTTTACTAGTTTGTTTTCAGTTACTTAACACCTGCTGACAACTTAGGCCTCTTTCACACTACCGTATGGCTATTTCAGACCACAAAAAACGGCACGCAAAACGGAAATAAAAACGGTAGTGTGAAAGAGGCCTTAAAGGGAACCTTTATCAGTGGGCTCGGCCAGACAAAACACTAATGTGGAGGCCTCAAGACTGTAAACTAATAGTTTCAGTTTTCAACACTTTTCAAAGAAACTTATACAACAATTGGTATCAGTATGATACAATACACGCTATCAATTTGTAAGCTGCTAGGAGCCTTTTTCCAGTGTTCATGAAAAAAAAAACTCACATGTCTATGATTTACTTTCAAGCTAGAGGAGTTTGTTCAGATTATTGTTATAATAACTATCCTCATTATCTCAAAGGAGTTTTCCAAGTTATACAAGAACTTTCTAAGTTCTCGCAAATGTAATAAAGTATTAAAAAAAATTGTATATTTACAACTTATTCTCCAACTGTTCCCAGTGCCACAGCTCTAGTCTGTGAATACAGGTTGCAGTTGTGATGTAGCTGTACTTGGCACATGCATAACTCCCAACCGTCACGTATCCGGTGGGACAGTCCCAGATTTTGGTGGCTGTCCCGTGGTCCCAAAATGGCTGAGACAGCTGATTGTAATGGTGAAGGAGGGAGCTGTCCACTCCCCATTTCACAATGGCACATGTGGACATAATTACTGTGAGTGGGCATAAAGGGGACATAACTACTATAAAGGGGCACATGAGGGCATAACTACTGTAAAGGAGGCACATGTGTGAATAACTTCTGTGAAGAGGGCACATGTAGGCATAACTACTGTAAAGGGGGCACATATGGGCATAGCTACTGTAAAAGGGGGCACATATGGGCATAACTACTGTAAAGGGGTCACATGTGGGCATAACTACTGTAAAGGGGGCACATGTGGGCATAGCTACTGTAAAAGGGGGCACATATGGGCATAACTACTGTAAAGGGGTCACATGTGGGCATAACTGCTGTGAAGGTGGCACATGTGGGCATAACTACTGTGAAGGGGGAACATGTGAGCATAACCACTGTGAGGGGGCACAATGTGGGCATAACTACTGTGAGAGGGCACAATGTGGGCATAACTACTGTGAGGGGGCACAATGTGGGCATAACTACTGTGAGGGGGCACAATGTGGGCATAACTATTGTGTAGGGGCACAATGTGAGCATAAGTACTGTGATGGGGCACACTGTGGGCATAATTACTGTGAGGGGGAACAATGTGGGCATAACTACTGTGATGGAGCACAAAGTGGCCATAAATACAGGGAAAGGAGCACAATGTAGGCCTAACTACAGTGAGAAGGGCACAATGTGGGCATATCTACACTGAAAGAAGCACATTGTGGGCATTAACACTGTGTGGTGGCACAAAGGGGGAGTGAAAAATTCACAAAGTGTCAGTGTCCCCCAAAGGTCTTTTTATGACCTCTTGGGTGATATTATTTGTAGCAGAAGTATGTTAAAAATTAAGTTACAAAAGATAAAAAATAATA
Organism: Bufo bufo; assembly: GCF_905171765.1. Taxonomy (NCBI): domain Eukaryota; kingdom Metazoa; phylum Chordata; class Amphibia; order Anura; family Bufonidae; genus Bufo; species Bufo bufo. Next base: position 184,484,978 of record NC_053394.1, on the reverse strand, counting down.
AAATACATAAAAGAAAAAACACCCACACCAACCAAAACCGTTGCCATTATCGCCCCATTCATATGAAACTAATTATACATATAAATATAACAAAATAGGGAACTAATTATAATCATTTATTTTGGTGTCAGTTTGCATATTTAAAGAATAAGGAGCTATAGTTTGAAAAAAAAATACTTTTTTGTTTTGTGCAGTTTTCCCCAAATAAAACTAAAAAATAAATTATAAGGCCCTATCTGTCAAGTGAAAAATTGTTGCAAAAATTATTTGGGCAGTCCCAACACATAAATAAGTTACAACCAGGTGCACAAAAACACAAAAAAAGTGTCTTTTCAGGCCTGGTTATTAAAGTGTTAACCAATAAGCGCTTTCCCCACTAGTAAGAGAAAGTGCTTACTGGTTACTGCAGGGCACCTGTAACTGGCAGGAGGCGGTAATAACCAGGGAGCACGGCCTCTGCAGTGATGGAAATCACTGATTTATGAACAAGTTCCTGCAGCGTGGCCCCTGAACCAGAAGATGCATACTTACCCGCTCCATGCCCCCGCTGCCTCCCTGCTCCATGCTGCCGTGCCCCCGCAGCCTCCATCTTCCGGTTCCTGCACTTTTACACCAGTCCGTGCATGACCATGGTCACATACACCGCTCAAGTCAATGACTGGCTGCACCAGTGATTGGCTGCAGAGGTACATGTGACCATGGCCATGCACTGACAGGTGTAATCAGTGCAGGGAGCAGGTAAGTATAACTGTTCGGTTTCAGGGGCCATGCTGCAAAAACTTGTAAAAATTCATTTTTACCGGGAAATCCCTTTAAGCCAGAATGGATTACCCATAGATCTCACGGGGAAAATTCCCAGGGGGCCGCCTGGGCCCTCCTCACGGCCAGCCAGTGAGAGTTTTTGGGGATGTATTTTGTGCTCATGGGAGCAGTATTCTGTGATGAACTGTGGGGCGGTATAATGTGCCACAATATGGTATTGCTGGCCCGGACTTCCATCAATTTGTACCCGACTACAAAACAGGGCCACTGTTAGTATTTTTCCAGGGCCAGCAGCGAGATATTCAGGTCAATTACTGGAAACACGTCTTCATATGGACATTCACTCATGATAACTGGCGGTATAATCGTGCTGCACATCTCTCTGTGTGATCAGGGACGTGCTACTGATAGTCAATGTAACTAAATAAAGGAGGAATGACTGTGATAGCGATAATTCCTCTCCAGTCACTTTACATCGGCCTGTGTACATTGCAGCCCCTTGAAATAGAGTGATGTGACAATGCGGCCCTCAGACCAAAAAAGGTTGTGCACCCCTGCATTAGAGGGAGCCCAGTATAAAGGCTTTTTACAGCTTCCATTAATTTAATGAGAAACTGTATAAATTCCTATACGTTGAACTTCCACCAGTGGTGTTGCAGGGGGCTAGTTTTATAATATACTATGTGTGGAGATAGAGTCATAGAGCTGTAAAAAGTAGATTTCTCAGTGTATTTAGGCCTATTGTCTGCTATAAATAAATTGAGATATAAGGGGGTTAGAATCGGCTTTATATTTATGAAGCACCTGTTTAACTTTTTCTAAAATAGAGGTCAGGTAACGCTGGTGAGGCAAAAGGTGTGCTCATGTTTGAGTTTTTTATGTTATAGTCAATGAGAAGCTGTTGATGGTGTTTTGAATGTGGATTAGGCCTCTTTCACACGACCGTTTTTTCCCCCCGTTTACGGGCCGTTTTTTGCGGTCCGTATACGGAACCATTGATTTTAATGGTTCCGCAAAAAAAACGGAATGTACTCCGTGTGCATTCCGTTTCCGTATTTCCGTTTTTCCGTTCCGTTGAAACATAGAACATGTCCTATATTTGGCCGCAAATCACGGTCCGTGGCTCCATTAAAGTCTATGGGTCCGCAAAAAAACGGAATGCATACGGAAATGCATCCGTATGTCTTCCGTATCCGTTTCCGTTTTTTGCGGAACCATCTATTGAAAATGTTATGCCCAGCCCAATTTTTTCTATGAAATTACTGTATACTGTATTTGCCATACGGAAAAACGGAACGGAAACACAACGGAAACAAAAAACGGAACAACGGATCCGTTTAAAACGGACCGCAAAACACTGAAAAAGACATACTGTCGTGTGAAAGAGGCCTTATACAGCACAAAATGAATCAGTGGTAGATTTTACCCATGTGAACGTAGCCTCATGATTTATTATGGTCTTCCAGTTTGTCTGCAAAGATTATTAGCTGTTTGTGCTTTGTTGACAAGTTGTCCAGAAAAAAGAAGTAATTACTGTAGGTTTGCAACCCCGAAGACACATAAAGTCTTCAAGTATATTTCCCATGCTCCAAAGTCATATATTACATGGTTATTTCTCTTATGGCTTTCCTGAGACTTTTTGGCCATCCTGGACCAGACCCTCTGAATTGGTTGTCCTATTACTTAGCAGGCTAAATCTCTGTGTTCATACAAAGAGTTTTAGAGGGAATTTGTCATCCCAATTTGCACCATTATCTGCAGTAATACATGAGTAGTACTGCAAATATGGAGTCAGGATCACTATTTTTATTTTCCAAATGTCACCGATTCCCGACTATCAGCACCCAGAACTGTGCTGAAATACATTGTTAGGACTGCCATGCATGCACAGGAGTCCATTATGTTTGAACAGCACAGCAGTCCGGACTGTGTATTTTAGTACAACTCAATTTACTGACAGCAGGAGAACCGGGGTGAGGGGCAGCAGGAAAATAAAAAATTGTGATCCGGACTCAATTTCTGCAATACTACTCATGTATTACTGTAGATAATAGTCCAAAATCAGGTGACAGATTCCCTTTACATTTTTACAAGAACCCCAAGTTCTTTTGTGTAGTGTCATCGCTATGTTTTATTCATGTTCCTCCATAGACCTTTCATGTGCTCTAATCCACACTGTGACTCAGAAGAACATTTTATAGGATTACATAATAACTGCTTTGTATAAAATGCAGATTCACAGTACCTTGGTGTTACATTGCCTTGCATGTTACTGGATGATTTTGCAAAACGTACTTAGAATAGTTGGGGCAAACACCCCGTAAATCATGCAGAAATGGTCTTGCCCAGAATAAAATAAATTAGCACCTGTAAATGCAACCATATACATTTTTAAATAGTAATGTTTATGGCAGTGAACTATTTCATAAAATGTAACGCTTATGTCTTAAGCCTTATGCATTAAAGAGGACCTTTCACCTGGATATCCTTATTCAAATTATTATCCTACCTTGTAGTGCGGCCCCCACTGATGTCTTGGCACTTATTTTTTTTCTAAAGAACCCCCCGTTCGTCCGCGAGCGCATCCAATCAGAGCGCCCGGCTCTTAGCCAGGGAGAAGGAGCTCAAGTTCTCGCGAGAATCGCAGCTCCTTCTCCCGCGAAAACTGAGTTCCTTCTCCCTGGCTAAGAGCAGGGCACTCTGACTGGATGCGCTCGCAGCCAGGGAGAAGATAACCGCGTCCAGGAGAAATGCAAGTCCACGCCTAGTATAACCGAGTCACCTCATTAGCATATGAGGCGCCAAAAGATACGATGGCCACAGTGGTCAAACGGGGGGTTCTGTAGAAAAAGTGCCAAGACATCAGTGGGGGCCGCACTATAAGGTAGGATAATAATTAGATTAAGGATATCCAGGTGAAAAGTCCTCTTTAATTTTAAGTAGTATGTCAGCAAATGGTGTCATTTCAGTCTTACTACTATTAGCCATACTTGGATTTCCTCATAATGTGCTTAAAAATATTTTTTTGCAATAAAAATTCAGTATTCCGTCATGGATTATCACATTTTCCAAATAATTATTCTCTTCTGGATCACAGCACATTTAGAAGTCTCAGACACCTTTACTACCATCTTTCCACTTGTTTCAACTGCTTGGCTTAGAGCACCTGGCCCCTATAAACTTTAGGGTATTTTGACCTTTCTTTAAGGCAATCTCTTTAAGACAATGCACTGGCCTGATTTTGCACCATTAGGTGACATCTTGACAAAAATATACTGTAATTAGTAGAATATGTTTTATTGTCCAATCGGAACTGCACAGTATCCACACTAAATATATATATATATATATTTTTTAACTGGTTTACCTATTTTACATTAAATGTATTTTCCAGACTTCTACAATGTAGGGTAAAGTACAATTAAAGGGGTTTTATGAGTTAAAGGGGTTATCCCATGACTTATGTAAAAAATAAAAATCAACGATCATATAGTACATGACAATCTCTTTATAATAAAGCTAGAACCTGCCCTGTACCTCACATGGATCCAGAGATCTCCCCATTCATTGCTCTGCTAAATTTATATCAAGCTGACAGATCAAGGGGAGTGTCTTTTTTGCTGCAGCTAAGGGGGCGTGTCCATGGTCTCCCTATCACAACTCAGGAGGCAGTTGAAGGATGAAACTGAGCATGTGCGGCCATCTCAGTGAGATGAACAAATAAATAAGAAAAAAAAACAAGCAGCAGGTGGAGCTACACAGATACATTTTATTGAATAACTCAGTGGTTATGCTAAATTTTTTATTACATGCAATTACAAAAGTATTCAGATCCAAGTGCTGGTTTGAAGCTGTAGCTACAGGGAGATTGCTTAAATAATAAATAAAAAAAGACCCTTAAACGTACCTTTTCGAGCCCTCTCCGATCCATTGCTGGAAGTCAGTCCCCTTTGCTGACCTAAAGCAGTTACATATTGTTTGGACTGCAGAGTTGACATCCCATATACCACATGTGACCGCTGCAGCCAATCTCTTACTTCAGTGGTCTTGTGCCATGCACTGCTGAGGCCAGTGATTGCAGTGTTCACATACAGTATACAGGACATCACCGCTGCAGCTAAAACAATATGTCACTGCTGCAACCTGATGAAGGGAACCTAGCGGCAGTGCTGATCGGATGGGGCTTTGAAAGGTTAGTTTAATTCTTCCAAAAACAGAGCTACACCTGCCCAGAGGCTGGGTGTGGTATTGTAGCTCAGCCCCATTCACTTAAGTGGAAGAACACCTACATGCTTTACTTATCAATTCCTTTAATGATATTTCCTTCCCAATTGTACATTAGATATAAGTTGGTTGAAGGTTGAACAACATTTGAACAGATATCTAGTGAAAGTTCATTTTGCAGACACTGCTATACACATTTTAGTCCATATCAACTGTTACAGTTGGTCAAACTGGCGATACACATTCAGTTAAAACGGATGATGGATGAAAGATCTTTCTGAGAACATTCTTTCAAAGATCATGCACAAAAGATCTTTGTTTGAACAAAATAACTTTAATCTGACTATTGGACGAAAATATAAAAAAAGAACTCCAACAAACATTATTGTTCTCTGACCTGTTAAAAAGGTACATGATGTAAACTGTAGTGAAGGTAATTTTCTTACCAGAGACTGTATTTGTGAGCTATGACCTCCCTTCTGATTCTCAGCCGTGTCAAGTGACTTTCCAAATAATAGAGCATCTTATGTGTGGACAGGAAACCAGTTTGTCTGTTTATTTCTATGAGAGCCTTAATGTCAGTTGCATAGGAATGAATAGAGAAGTAACTGACTTCCTGGTTGGAGATCAGAGTGTTTGTCACTTGACACAGCTGAGAATCAGGAAAATGGTTATAACTCACAAATACAATCACTGGTAAGATTATCTTCTTCTACAATTTAGATCATGAACCTTTCTAACTGGTCACAGAATACAAATTTTTGTGGGAGTGCTTCTTTAAAACAGTCAACATCTTTTCAGAAAATAATGGTCTGTCTTCGGTCAGGTTCTAGTTAATTTCCACCGGATGAATGTTCGTTTTTTTTTTCCGGACAAATTGTACTTTCTATTGGCATCAGTGGCGTAGCTATAGGTGTCGCCGATTATGTATCAATGTGGGATCGATGTCTCACTGCCCCTTCCCCCCATTACCTCTGATAGGCCGGCAGAGATGGCACGATGACATAATCATCATCATGCCGCCTGAGCCAGGCAGCATATGGCTGACAGCGGAGATAAATATTTGAGTTTATTGTTTTTTTCTTTTGCTCCATGCTGTTGGACACTACAGGGTCATCTACTGGGGGCACTAAATATGGGCATTTAGTAGTGGCACACAAAAGGGGACATGTCCTTGTACTGGCATAGAATATGGGGGGCATTTTGTGTACTGGCACAGAGAAAGGGGCATTTTTTTAATACTGGCACACATTTAAAAGTTATTTTTTTTTGCACTGACACTCATTAAAAGGGGGTGTTTTTTTAACTAGCGCATATCACAAAGGGATATTTTTTTAATTGTCATGCATTATAAGGGGGCATTTTTTTGTACTAGCATAGCTTGTAAAGGGGTATTTTTTTCACTGGCACATAAGTGGGTGTTTTTTGTGCTAGCACAAATTATAATGGGGCATTTTTTGTACTAGCGCACATTATAAGGGGGTATTTTTTGTACTGACACATTGTGAGGGGGTATTTGCCCTGGTGCACCTTATAAGAGGGAATTTTTTGTACTGGTGCACATTATACGGATATTTTTTTATGAAATAAACATTTGTTTGTACTGGCGCACATTATGAGGGTGTTTTTTTTGTACTGGCATACACTAGGAGGCATTTTTCTACTGGCACACATTATAAGGAGAATTATTACTACTAGAGAACTATGGGAAACATGATTACTAGTATAGGTACAATGAGGGCCTTATTACTATTGTGGGCAGATGTGTGTACTCTGGCAGATTATTTCTATTGCTGGGACTTTGGGGAGCACTATTACTGTGGGGGCACCCTGGCACAGTATCAGCTTAACACAATTATTTTTGGGGACATTATGTTTACACTATTAGTGTCAAGCCCACTATTTGCTGGGTGCTGTTATTTTTTAGGGCACTGTGTGCCAATAATTATTCAAGGGGGCACTATCTGTGTGGTACTAGTATTTTCAGGGGGACTGTTTCTGCAATATAGTATTGAGGAACACACCAGGCACAGTATTGGTGGTGACAGGATGGGGTGAGATGGCTGAAAGAAATAATCATGATGGTCTGATTTGAGAAGAGAAGATGAGGAAAGAGAAAATCTACATCAGAGGAGACGTCACTGAATGTAAGAGGTATGGAATGCTGTATGATTTGTAGCGCTGTATGGAATGTTTTCCTAGTATATCTTTAATACCAGGCATACACAAGCAAGTTGAATGCAATAAACTCACAGCGTGTGTCAGTGAGAGGTCCCGTTCTGGCCTCCACTCCTCTGACAGGATTGCACACCATAAGGCTCCATTTACACGTCCATAATAATGGGTCAGCATCCGTTCCGCAAATTGCAGAACGGGTGCGGACCCATTCATTCTCTATGTGGACGGAATAGATGCGTACAGCACACAGTGTGCTGTCCGCATCCGCATTTCCAGAGCGCGCCACGGATCTTCCAGTCCGCGGCTCCAGAAAAAATAGAGCATGTCATATTTTTGTCCGCAATTGTGGACAAGAATAAGCATTTTTATGGGGGTGCCGGCCGGGTGTTTTGTGGATCCGCAATGCACTAAGGACGTGTGAATGGACCCTAATACTGATGTATGATGCTATGTAACCCTTAGGCCCCTTTCACACGGGAGAGTTTTCCGCGTTCACCTCGTGCATTGCACCCGCACTGAATCCGGACCCATTTATTTATATGGGGCTGTGCACATGAGCGGTGATTTTCACACATCACTTGTGCGTTGCGTGAAAATCGCAGCATGCTCTATATTGTGCGTTTTTCACGCAACGCAGACCCCATGTTGATTGACAGGGCCAGCGAACGCGATCGTCTTCTGGCTGGCCCTGTCTGCATTAAAAATCTGGCGCCTGCGCCGTGCCTGTCTTCAGTCGGCGCAGGCGCACTGAGAGGAGGACGCTCGCTCGGCCGCTCCTTCCTCAATGCGCCTGCGCCGGGTGTAGATGTGACGTCATCGGCGCAGGCGCATTGAGGATGGAGCGGCCGAGCGAGCGTCCTCCTCTTAGTGCGCCTGCGCCGACTGAATACCGTTACGGCGCAGGCGCGAGATCTTGATAGCAGACAGGGCCAGCCAGAGGACGATCGCGTTCCCTGGCCCTGTCAATCAACATGCGGAGGATGTTAGGAGGATGATAGGAGGATGCGGCTGATACCAGCAAGTAGCCGCCCTACTTGCTGGTAGACAGGTAATTTGCATATTATAAAAGTACGTTTTATTCATTATCTACTGAACCAAAATGACTAATAACATTATCTATTCATATATCGCAGTATAGGGATTATAAGAAGCCCAAAAAAAAAAATAAGAGTTTAGGAGGGTGACAGAAGCCCTTTAATTAGTATTTTTTTTAATCCCTCCATCATTAATTTACTATGCATTCTGTATTAAAAATGCTATTATTTTCCCTTATAACCATGTTATAAGGGAAAATAATAAAATTGACGCAACACCAATCCCAAACCCGAACTTCTGTGAAAAAGTCCAGGTTCGGGTCTGGGTACCAAACATGCAGATTTTTCTCACGCGCGTGCAAAACGCATTAAAATGCTTTGCACTTGCGGGGAAAATTTGTGCATTTTCCCGCAACGCACACGCATCTTTTCCAGCACGTCACACGCAACGCCCCTGTGAAAGAGGCCTTAGGCCCCTTTCACACGAGCGAGTATTCCGCGCGGATGCGATGCGGGAGGTGAACGCATTGCACCCGCACTGAATACCGACCCATTCATTTCTATGGGGCTGTTCACATGAGCGGTGATTTTCACGCATCACTTATGCGTTGCGTGAAAATCGCAGCATGTTCTATATTCTGCGTTTTTCACGCAACGCAGGCCCCATAGAAGTGAATGGGGTTGCGTGAAAATCGCAAGCATCCGCAAGCAAGTGCGGATGCAGTGCGATTTTCACGCACGGTTGCTAGGAGACGATCGGGATGGAGACCCGATCATTATTATTTTCCCTTATAACATGGTTATAAGGGAAAATAATAGCATTCTGAATACAGAATGCAAAGTAAAATAGCACTGGAAGGGTTAAAAAAAAATAAAAAAAAATTTAACTCACCTTAATCCACTTGCTCGCGTAGCCCGGCATCTCCTTGTGTCTCCTTTGTTGAAGGACCTGTGGTGACGTCACTCCGGTCATCACATGGTACATCACATGATCTTTTACCATGGTGATTCACCGGAGTGACGTCATCACAGGTCCTTGAACTATAATTAATGCTCACCACAGGTCCTTCAACAAAGAAGACAGAAGGAGATGCCGGGCCGCGATCAAGTGGATTAAGGTGAGTTAAATTTTTTTATTTTTTTTTTAACCCCTCCAGCGCTGTTTTACTATGCATTCTGTATTCAGAATGCTATTATTTTCCCTTATAACCATGTTATAAGGGAAAATAATACAATCCACAGAACACAGATCCCAAGCCCGAACTTCTGTGAAGAAGTTCGGGTTTGGGTACCAAACACGCACGATTTTTCTCACGCGAGTGCAAAACGCATTACAATGTTTTGCACTCGTGCGGAAAAATCGCGGGTGTTCCCGCAACGCACCCGCACATTTTTCCGCAACGCCCGTGTGAAAGAGGCCTTAGAGTCCTGAAATCTATTGTATTACACTGATAGCATTATGTGAGTGTAATACAATAGATTTCAGAACTCAAAGGGTTACACAGCATTATAAATCAGTATGATCCTGTGCAATTCTGTCAGAGAAGAGGAGGCCAGAACGGGACCTCTCACTGACACACCTGCAAGTTTATTGCATTCAACTCGCTCATGTGTGTCTGCCCTAACAAAAGGATTTGGCATGATGGGGGGTGCCGCTTCAATTCTTGCCTCAGGCAGCAGAAAGGCCCTTGCCACAAACCACTGAGGGAAGGGTGCCAAAGCTGAACTCTTGCACCAGTGCCCATGAGCCTTTAGCTATGCCCCTGATTAGCACCATTTAAAAAAATGCAATTCTGCCACAGTTTTATGGGTTTTGTGTTTACAGTGTTCACGATGCAGTAAAATTGACCTGTTACTTTCATTCTCTGGGTCACTACAATTACAACGATACCACATTATATTGATCTATGATGCTATGTAACCCTTACAGTTCTGGAATGTATTGTATAACACTAATAGCATTATGTCAGTGTTATCCAGTACATTCCAGACCTCTAAGGGTTACATAGCATAATAAATCTATATAATGCTAAGCGACCCAGGCAGTCCTGGAGGTTCTGGATGGGTGCTGTGCTGCGAGTCTGCAGTCGCTCGTGGGAAATGGGTCTTATCTCCATCAATATAGGCTAAAGTGTGTATGACCATGTCTGTGAAACAAATGTTCACCAGATTTTTGTTTAACTGGTGTTCAGCAATCAACCAACTTCTATTTAATGTGCATGGCCAGCTTTACACCTAAACATACAAACAGAATGAGATCCTCTGATGGATCCGAGGGTTTCCAGGAACAGAAATCTAATTACTGGAAGTCTTGCAAACTGGTATGAAGTGATGGCGAATGTCTTGCTTGTGAAAGTATGCTGGTATATACTGGTATTTTTTTAGCGCTTCTGTGAGCACACGACAGTCAGCTTCCTCTGTGAGTACATTCTGTGTCTGATAGAAGAGTGGCGCAGAGCTGACTGACAAACCCAAGGCAGTGCTTGGTTAAATTTATGTGGAGAAATAACTTTAAATTCCCTTAGGCTTTTTTCTGTTGGGTTTTATGTTACATTTTTAATTAAAATATGCTAAGTGCTCTCCTCTGTTCACAATAAACATAAATATGCAGCTTTAAACACAGATCTGAAAAAAAAACTGAAAGCTAGAAGTTTACAGGAGACCTTAAATTGAAATATGTCTTGCACAAATGAGCTTTTATTTTATATTATGATGGGATATTGCAAATGTTGCTTTTTAGAGTTTAGCTGGACAGGTAATTGTAATGGGTTTCAATACTGATAGGAAAAAGTGATGTGGTAAAAATCTAATATCCTGTTCCTTCCCAGTATGTGGATTGCAGCCTATTTACGATCTTTGTGAGGAAAGTTGTGGATGTATTTAACAGATTCATACCTTGGGTGTTAACACATTAAAACAGATAAATGGGCAAAAAAACGACATTATTTTAATCCAGATAAGCTAAATATGACAGAGACATTAGAAAGATTTATGTAAGAAGGGTTTAAGCTGAAAATACCAGAAATTATACAAGTTGGTTATGTAAAGGGGTGAGTGTAACTAGAAGCATATAAACCGTGCAGCATACATGTCCTTAGTGGTGTGTACACATAAACACAGGTGCAGATCAGTATACATTGCTTTATAAGACCCTCTCGTCTCCACGCTTTTCACTCTCTCCAGTTCTCAAGATGTTTGGCTCGGTGCGGTCCAAAATGAGACCGCTTCCGTTGCACTGAGCCAAAAAAGGGTGCGAAAAAGAGAGACAGATGTACAGAGCAAAATGGAGAGTCAGAAAAATAGAGGAGATGTACAGTGATGCACATTTAATGTACAAGTAACAAGTAGAGTGAAGATGTCAGGCAAAATCTAAAAGAGAGTTTGAGGACTTGACTGCAGTAGGAGGCCGCTGTGTTTTGGCTTTGAGAGAGCCTGATTATAATATGAGAAATGGCAGTGGTCTCGCTTTCTACGTACTGTGTAAACTTTGTGTGATTAAAGGCAGCGCTCCCTGTCTGTCTCTCTTCATGGACCTCTCCAACTTGGCTCCGTCTCTCTTTCCATCCTCCCCCCACCGCCTGCTACTTCTATTCTTTACTCCACCGTCTTCTTCTAATTTTTTCTCACGTTTTTATTTTCATTCTATTCCTCAGTTTTATTTTTTTTCCTTATACAGTTCTGTCGCTCTGCTCCTTCCTGTCATGTAATCATATCTGTACTGCCTTGGACTTTCCTACAAATTACGCAAGCATCCTACATTATAGGATCTGAGTCTCCTTGCTGGGGGTCAGGGTTTGGAGAAGCCAAGGAAATTGTCACAACATATTTCAAACCTAAAACCTCTTTGATACAACACTGACTGAAATACCTTATAGTCGGGATTCACATGGAATTCCTTCAAGATTGACTTTAGAAAAATAAATGTCAATTGTGGATTCTATGTAGTTTACCATGTAGTGTCTTACTCCAATAGAATTGAAAAAAGCCACACGTATGAAAAAAATTGCTTTGTGTGAATAATTTTTTAAATAAATCCTGATTAGAGATGTCGCAAACATAAAATTTTCCGTTCGCGAACGGCGAACGCGAATTTCCGCAAATGTTCGCGAAAGGGCGAACCGGGCGAACCGCCATAGACTTCAATAGGCAGGCGAATTTTAAAACCCACAGGGACTCTTATAGTGAATGAAAAGTTGTTTCAAGGGGACTAACACCTAGACTGTGGCATGCCAGAGGGGGATCCATGGCAAAACTCCCATGGAAAATTACGTAGTTGACGCAGAGTCGGGTTTTAATCCATAAAGGGCATAAATCACCTAACATTCCTAAATTTTTGGAATAACGTGCTTTAAAACATCAGGTATGATGTTTTATAGATCAGGTCAGTGTAAGGGTTACGCCCGCTTCACAGTGACAGACCAAACTATGACAGACCAAACTCCCCGTTTAACGCACAGCAAACAACCGCAAACAGTCCATTTGCACAACCGCAAACTCCCCATTTGCTCAAGGTTGGATACCAAGCTAGCCATGTCCCGTTCCTTGTCCTCACTGACGTCATTGAAGGTCTCTTCCTCCACCCAGCCACGTACAACACCAAGGGTCCCCGAAAGGTGACAACAAGCCCCCTGGGACGCCTGCTGTGGTTGATCTTCCAGCTCCTCAAAGCCACCTTCCTCCTCTGACTCCTCTTCTTCAGACTCCTCTCTCTGCGTTGCCACAGGTCCAGCAATCGACGACGACAAGGCTGCTTCTGGTGGTGATGGTGACCACAACTCTTCCTCTTCATGCTCAGGGGCTGGTGTGGTGTATGGAATAGATTTTAGGAACTGAGAGATGGAAAAAGATGCTTGGTTGGTCCTCTTACTTCCAATTCGGGGCACTGCGCATGCGCCGTGCAATTTACTGTGCTACCAGATATGGGTGGTATGTTAAGTAGTACTATTCCTATCAGTTTAATCCCTGTTACGTCCCCTATCAGGGGACGTGTATGGAATAGAGTTTAGACAACCGCAAAGAGTTGTCAATAGTTGACATACTCATGACATAAATTTTATTCCTCTATGCGTCAATCTTGGTGTAGTGATGACTGTGCTCGTGCGCACGTTTGGGAGATTGCAGTCGATGGCGGTTTTTCAAGGCCTATGGTCGTGCTGAGGTAGTTCAGTGACAGTTAAGTGACCCAGAAAACAATGATTCTGCAGTGTGGGCCCATTGTTGGCCTAGTAGGCTTTAATGATCACCTTAGATGATCACAAAGAAAATTAATGTTTTTTCTATGCAAAATTATCCAGCCAATCGCTTTTGGTCTGTTCACAATGAAGCAATGACCTTATCTCATCTGGGGTGTGCCAACATTGCCATTGCCAACACACTCATAGAGGAGATCGCTTCATTGTGATACGCAAGCCCCTTCACCACAACAAGGTAACGATCAAAAAGGGGAATTGACACATGTATGTGCCTTTTTGTTTTGTTTTGTTTTTGCAGCCACAGTGCAGCACCAGAGGCCAGAAAAATTAGGCATGTACACATGCCTGAAGAATTAGGTATTGTTGCTGCTGTAGCAGCGGCCGGAAAAATTGATGTTTTCCAGGCAGAAAGTGCACTAAAACATTGCGGCTTGAACCCTAGTTGGTGGCGGAGAAGTCACGCAAGTCATCCGGCATGCAGAGATTAAATACAGCAGCGTGTGGACCATTTTATAGCCCAAGGCATCTCATCAGGCCTTTTTTAGTCAAATGCATCCCCCACTGTCAGTCCCTTCGGTATCCATGCCTCATTCATCTTAATAAAGGTGAGGTAATCTAGACTTTTTTGACCTAGGTGACTTCTCTTCTCAGTGACAATACCTCCTGCTGTGCTGAAGGTCCTTTCTGACAGGACACTTGAAGCGGGGCAGGCCAGAAGTTCTATCGCAAATTGGGATAGCTCAGGCCACAGGTCAAGCCTGCACACCCAGTAGTCAAGGGGTTCATCGCTCCTCAGAGTGTCGATATCTGCAGTTAAGGCGAGGTAGTCTGCTACCTGTCGGTCGAGTCGTTCTCTGAGGGTGGACCCCGAAGGGATGTGGCGATGCGTAGGACTTAAAAAGCTCTGCATGTCCTCCATCAACAACACGTCTGTAAAGCGTACTGTCCTTGCCGGCGTGGTCGTGGTAGGAGGAGGTATACTTTCACCTCTTCCCCTGTTAGATTACCGTTGTGCTGTGACATCACCCTTATACGCTGTGCAAAGCATACTTTTTAACTTGTTTTGGAACTGCTGCATCCTTTCCGACTTCCGGTAATTCAGTAACATTTCAGGCACTTTCTGCTTATACCGGGGGTCTAGTAGCGTGGCCACCCAGTACAGGTCGTTCTCCTTCAGCCTTTTTATACGAGGGTCCCTCAACAGGCATGACAGCATGAAAGACCCCATTTGCACAAGGTTGGATGCCGAGCTACTCATGTCCCGTTCCTCGTCCTCACTGATGTCATTGAAGGTCTGTTCTTCCCCCCCAGCCACGTACAACACCACGGGTACCAGATAGGTGACAATGAGCACCCTGGGATGCCTGCTGTGGTTGGTCTTCCTCCCCCTCAAAGCCACATTCCTCCTCTGACTCCTCTTCCTCAGACTCCTCTTCCAGCATTGCCGCAGGTCCAGCAAGCGATGCTGATAAGGCTGTTTCTGGTGGTGATGGTGACCACAACTCTTCCTCTTCACGCTCATCTACAGCCTGATCCAGCACTCTTCGCAGGGCACGCTCCAGGAAGAAAACAAATGGGATGATGTCGCTGATGGTGCCTTCGTTGCGACTGACTAGGTTTGTCACCTCCTCAAAAGGAAGTATGAGCCTACAGGCATTGCGCATGAGCGTCCAGTAACGTGGCAAAAAAATACCCAGCTCCGCAGAGGCTGTCCTAGCACCCCGGTCATACAAATACTCGTTGATGGCTTTTTCTTGTTGGAGCAGGCGGTCGAACATTAGGAGTGTTGAATTCCAACGTGTCGGGCTGTCGCAAATCAAGCGCCTCACTGGCATGTTGTTTCGCCGCTGAATATCTGAAAAGTGCGCCATGGCCGTGTAGGAATGCCTGAAATGGCCACACACCTTCCTGGCCTGCTTGGGGACATCCTGTAAGCCTGGGTACTTATGCACATAGCGTTGTCAGATCAGATTCAACACATATGCCATGCACGGCACATGTGTCAACTTGCCCAAATTCAATGCCGCCAACAAATTGCTTCCGTTGTCACAAACCACTTTGCCGATCTCCAGTTGGTGCGGAGTCAGCCACTGATCCACCTGTGCATTCAGGGCGGACAGGAGTGCTGGTCCGGTGTGACTCTCTGCTTTCAGGCAAGTCAACCCCAAGACGGCGTGACACTGTCGTATCCGGAATGTGGAATAGCCCCTGGGGAGCTAGGGGGGTGCAGTTGATGTGGAGCAAGACGCAGCAGCAGAAGAGGACTCAGCCGAGGAGGTTAGCAAAGAGGATGGAGTAGGAGGAGTAGAGGAGGTGGCAGCAGGCCTGCCTGCAAGTCGTGGCGGTGTCACCAACTCCTCTGCAGAGGCACGCATTCCATGCTTGGAAGCCGTCAGCAGGTTTACCCAATGCGCAGTGTACGTGATATACCTGCCCTGACCGTGCTTTGCAGACCAGGTATCAGTGGTCAGATGGACCCTTGCCCCAACACTGTGTGCCAGACATGCCATGACTTCCTTTTCCACAATAGAGTACAGGTTGGGGATTGCCTTTTGTGAAAAGAAATTGCTGGACTAGGAGGAGGATGGTGGCTTTGAGTTTGTGTGCTGCTTGTACTCATCATGTGTTGATCCCATAGGCGTTTGTGATGTGAGATCATGTGCCTTCGCAAATCATTTGTACCTAGGTGGGTGTTGGACTACCCACTACTCAGTTTCTTTTGGCACAGGTTGCAAATGGCATCGCTGTTATCAGAGGCAGACACATAAAAAAAATGCCACACTGCTGAGCTTGGCAATGACGGAATTCTGGTGGTGGCAACAGCATGCGTTGATTGGCGTGCTGTCTGGCTGACCCCGGGTGCCGATACATGCTGTCTGACTGTGCCACTAGCTCCTTGCGACGACCTCCCCATGCTTACAACTCGTCTCCTCCTCCTCTCTGTCTCCCCATCTCAACTTTCCCCCTGTTCTTCTTTTCTTCGTGCGGGCACCCACGTGACATCCACGGACACATCGTCATCATCAACCGCTTCACTTGTATCTGACAACTCAGCAAAGGAAGCATCAGCGGGTACAACATCATCATCATCACACCGTACGTCCATGTGTGTAATGCTGCCTGACTGAGACATATCCCTGTTATCTACATCCTCTGGCAATAATGGTTGCGCATCACTCATTTCTTCCAACTGATGTGCAAATAACTCCTCTGACAGATCAAGTGAAGCAGCTGTGGTGTGTTGGTGGTGGCGGCAGGCGGGCCAGTGGTAACTTGAGAGGTGCCCGAAGCTGAGCTGGAGGAGGATGGTGCGTCAAGGTTCTGAACGGAAGCTGTAGAAGATTGGGTGTCCTGTGTTAGCCAGTCAACTATGTCATCAGAACTTTTCGAGTTCAGGGTACGTGGCCTCTGAACACTGGGCATTATTCTAGGGCCAAAGGAAATCACATCTCCACGACCAGGACGGCCCCTGCGGGGTGGCCTGCCTCTGTCTGTCATTTTTTTTCCGATTAGTTGTACTATGCGTGCAAGCTACTGTGACACCAGATATGAGTGGTGGCACTGGGCACTGGCAGTAGTGGGCACAGTACACTGTGTGGGCCTGACACACGCTGGCAGGCAACTGCAATTAGATTACAGTGAAAATTATATATTTTTTTAATGCAAGCTACTGTGACACCAGATATGAGTGGTGGCACTGGGCACTGGCAGTAGTGGGCACAGTACACGATGTGGCGGGCCTGATACACACGCTTGCAGGCAACTGCAATTATATTACAGTGAATTATTATTTTTTTTTAATGCAAGCTACGGTGAAAAAATTGTTGTTTTTTTTTAAATGCAAGCTACTGTGACACCAGTAATGAGTGGTGGCACTGGGCACTGGCAGCAGTGGGCACAGTACACTCTGTGGGCCTGACACACGCTGGCAGGCAACTGCAATTAGATTACAGAGGAAAAAAAAAAGCAGACTGATGTACTAGCCCTAAAAAGGGCTTTTTGGGGTGCTGTCAGGACGCTGTCCTTACAGCAGATCAGATGAGTCTTTGAGGACTGGAGTGGACACAAAACACTGGTCTAGCTAACGATTTCCCTATTAAATCAGCAGCAGCTGCACTGTCCCTGCTCTCACTAACATTGCAGCTTCCGAATGAATCTAAGATGGATGCTGTCCTTGCTTTTTGATAGGAGGTGGGAGGGTCTGGGAGGGAGGGTATGCTGCTGATTGGCTGAAATGTGTCTGCTGACTGTGAGGTACAGCGTCAAAGTTTGCTCAATGATGACGTATGGGGGCGGACTGAACATCGCATATGTTCGCCCGCCGCGGCGATTGTGAACAAGCGATGTTCGCCGGGAACTATTCGCCGGCGAATAGTTCGGAACATCTCTAATGCTGATCACTTAATCAGGAAAAAAAATTGTAGAAAAATGCACAAACATAAAAGGAAAATCCTACCATAGTATTTACAGTACCATAATGACTGCAATAGGGCCAATGTAGACAGAGGGCAAAGAAAAGGTTGTTATTTTAATGGGTAATTAATGGGTAAAGAGAACCAGTCCCCTCTCCACATGTCATACAAACAATGGTGTGGGTAATTAATCAAAGGGTCATGGAAAGAAGATGTGGTAGAAAAGCTCTAAATCTGCTTGTCACAGGTGTTTAGAGGAGTGGCAGTGTTAGGGTTATTCTTTTTTTTATGTAAATTTTTATTTAATAAGAAATCATACAAGTTTTTTTCAAATTCTGCTCCCATGCCTTTCTTTATCAGTGGACTTGAACCCTATCTGCACAGTAGAATGGTATAGCCTATTGACTGCTTAGTCATGTGTAATGAACTAATGGGCTAACTGGTTAGGTCTAAACATAGCATCAGTTATGTGACCCTCACACGTGTCATGTGTCACCTGGCATACCATTAACTGCTCGAGTATATAACGGGTGAACAGTAGATTATTGAGTGACAGAACCTTATAAAGTATATACATTATTACTAGAGATGAGTAAATTTCTCAAAAATTTGATTCGGTCGGTTCACCGAATTTTCCAAAAAGATTCAATTTGATCCGAATTTATTGGTGCGAATCTCATTAAAAACTGCTATTTCCTGGCTGCAGAGAGCCTGTAAAGTGGTGTAGAACACTGTGTCTTGCAGTAACATGCATAGGGAGTCTGCTGTGGTAGTGAAACAATACTGTGAGTCAATATGACTGTCACGGATGGTGTACAGGAAACAAGACAATGCAATACAATTGATGACTCACTGGATCCACAACTAAGGAACAAAAGGGAGACCCCTACATGAGACCTGCCACTCTCCCTAATTGCTCAGCCTATGCGAACACCCAAAGGTGGATGGGCGCATATCCACGTACCTCGGCTATCTAATACCTGAAGACCCTACAATAGTGAGGGGACACGACCACCGGCTCCCTACACAAGACACGGAGGGAGTCAGGGTCACCTGAAAATCCAGCAGACAGAAAATCACAAATAAAGGAACAGCACTTATCTTGCAGAGGACTGGGGAATAGAAACAGCATGCACACACACTCCAGGAAGTTGTATAAGCCGCAACCTAATGCATCATGGGGAGGAACTTAAAGGAAAGCAATCAGTCCAACTGCATGACAGCTGAGATAGACTAACGAGATGAGGAACTTAACCAAAACAAAGAAACTCAAGGAGGAGGATCTGGAAAGCTCCTGTCAGAGCTTCTCAGCTGTCTAGTTGTGATAGTACCCCTCCCTCTACGAGTGGACTCCGGACACTCAGGGCCCACCTTCTCAGGATGGGACCTATGGAAAGCCCTGATGAGACGAGTGGCCTTAATGTCCGTCACTGGGACCCACATCCTCTCCTCAGGACCATAACCCTCCCAATGAATGAGGTACTGGAGGGAACCGCGGACAAGACGAGAATCCACAATCCTAGAGACCTGAAATTCAAGATTTCCATCAACCATAATCGGAGGAGGAGGCAAAGGCGAGGGTACAATAGGTTGAACATAAGGTTTCAATAAGGACTTATGAAAAACATTATGGATCTTCCAAGTCTGAGGAAGATCAAGACGGTAGGCAACAGGATTGATGACAGACAGGATCTTGTAAGGCCCAATAAACCTAAGACCCAACTTCCAGGAGGGAACCTTCAATTTGATATTTTTAGTAGACAACCACACCAGATCACCAACATTCAGGTCCGGACCAGGCACACGTCTCTTATCTGCCACACGCTTATATCTCTCACTCATGCTCTTTAGATTATCCTGAATATTTTGCCAAATAGATGACAAAGACGAGGAGAATCTGTCCTCATCAGGTAAACCAGAAGACCCCTCTCCCGAGAAAGTCCCAAACTGTGGATGAAACCCATATGCACCAAAAAATGGTGACTTATCAGAGGACTCCTGACGACGGTTATTTAAAGCAAACTCAGCAAGGGGCAAAAAAAGAACACCAATCCGACTGATTCTCCGCCACAAAACAGCGCAGATATGTCTCCAGATTCTGATTGACGCGCTCTGTCTGGCCATTCGACTGCGGATGGAAAGCAGAAGAGAATGACAACCGAACCCCCAAGCGAGAACAGAAAGCCTTCCAGAATCTGGAAACAAACTGCGTGCCCCTATCAGAGACTATGTCTGAAGGAATACCATGCAATTTGACAATGTGGTCAATAAATGCCTGCGCCAGCGTCTTAGCATTGGGCAAACCAGGAAAAGGGATGAAATGCACCATTTTGCTAAAACGGTCCACCACCACCAGAATCACAGTCTTCCCCAAGGAACAAGGCAAGTCCGTTATGAAGTCCATGGACAGATGTGTCCAAGGACGGGAAGGAATGGGTAAGGGAAGGAGAGGACCTGATGGCCGTGAATGAGGGACTTTGGCACGAGCGCAAGTCTCGCAAGCTGCCACAAAACCCTCAACCGACTTACGAAGCGCAGGCCACCAGAATCTCCGAGCGATGAGATCCAGTGTGGCTCTTGCCCCCGGGTGCCCAGCAAGGACCGTATCGTGGTGTTCCTTAAAAATCTTGTGTCTCAAAGCGAGAGGCACAAATAACCTCCCAGGAGGACAAAGATCAGGAGCCTCTGACTGGGCTGCCTGCACCTCTGCCTCCAATTCAGGAAAAAGAGCAGAGACCACCACACCTTCAGCCAAAATGGGACCTGGGTCTTCAAAATTCCCACCTCCCGGAAAACAACGTGACAGGGCATCTGCCTTCACATTCTTAACCCCAGGGCGGAACGTGACAACAAAATTAAACCTTGAAAAGAACAAAGACCATCTGGCCTGTCTCGGGTTCAGACGCTTGGCTGACTCCAAGTAGGCCAGATTTTTATGGTCAGTAAACACGGTAATAGGGTGTCTGGCTCCCTCTAGATAATGGCGCCATTCCTCAAAAGCCAACTTGATGGCCAACAATTCCCTATCTCCCACATCATAATTTCTCTCTGCGGAGGAGAGTTTCTTCGAGAAAAAGGCACATGGTTGCCATTTGGCAGGAGAGGAACCCTGAGACAAGACCGCACCCACCCCTACCTCAGAAGCATCAACCTCAACTATGAAGGGTAACGAAATATCAGGTTGTACCAGGATGGGAGTGGAAGCAAAACTCTCCTTGATATTAGAAAAGGCCTTACGCGCCTCTACCGACCAGGAAGAAAAAATCTACCCCCTTTCTGGACATATCAGTGAGTGGTTTAACAACAGAGGAATAATTCAAAATAAATTTCCTGTAATAATTGACAAAGCCCAAAAAACGCATCAGCGCCTTCTGATTCTCAGGAAGCTCCCACTCAAGCACAGCGCGGACCTTCTCGGGGTCCATGCGAAAACCAGAAGCGGAGAGAAGAAACCCCAGAAATTGAATTTCTGGAACCGCAAACACACATTTTTCCAGTTTCGCGTATAATTTATTCTCCCGCAGGATGAGCAAGACCTGACGTAAGTGTTCCTTATGAGTCTTGAAATCAGGAGAAAAAATCAAAATGTCATCCAAATAGACTAATACAAATTTTCCCATTAAATGATAAAAAATGCTGTTCACGAAATGCTGAAAAACGGCTGGGGCATTCATCAAACCAAAAGGCATAACCAAATTCTCAAAATGGCCCTCAGGGGTATTGAAAGCCGTCTTCCATTCGTCTCCTTCTCTGACCCTGACCAGGTTGTATGCCCCTCTTAGGTCTAATTTGGAAAAGACTTTAGCCCCAACAACCTGGTTAAACAGGTCCGGGATCAGAGGAAGCGGATAAGGGTCACGAATAGTGATACTGTTCAGCTCCCTGAAATCCAGACAAGGTCTTAAAGAACCATCCTTTTTCTTAACAAAGAAAAAACCAGCGGCAACAGGTGACTTCGATGGTCGTATGTTTCCTTTTCTCAGACTCTCAGAGATATAAGCATGCATAGCGACCCTCTCAGGTTGGGAAAGATTGTATAAACGAGATTTAGGCAGTTTGGCGCCTGGGATGAGATTAATAGGGCAATCGTACTCCCTGTGCGGGGGCAAATCCTGAACTCCACTCTCAGAGAAGACATCCGAAAATTCAGAGAGGAAAGGTGGTACAGTCTTAGTAGAAACCTCAGAAACAGATGTCATGAGGCAATTCTCTCTGCAAAAGTCACTCCAACCATTTATTTGCCTCGCTTGCCAATCAATGGTGGGGTTATGTTTAGTGAGCCAGGGTAGCCCCAACACTAGAGGAGTAGGCAAACCGCTAAGGACGAAACATGACACATCCTCAACATGAGCATCACTCACAATTAAACGAATATTGTGAACTATGCCCTTTAATGATTTCTGAGAAAGTGGAGCGGAATCAATAGCAAAAACAGGAATATCCTTTCCCAAAGTGCATACCTGGAAACCATGAGTTATTGCAAATTGATTATCAATGAGATTGACAGCTGCTCCACTATCCACAAAAATCTCACAAAAAATGCTCTTGCTCTCTAGCGCCACCCTAGCAGGCAGGACAAAACGGGAACTACAAGCAAACGGAAAACCTTCAATTTCCGCCTCAATCCTGCCAATAGTAACAGATGGAACATTTTTAAAAGATTTTTTCCTTTTTGTTTCTTTATTACTCCCAGAAGACTGCCTGAATCTCCTAGAGGGACAAACATTTGCCAAATGATTTATACCTCCACAACAAAAACAAACCCTCCCATGCGGGCTGAATCCTCTATTGTCAGAGACAATCAACCCCAGCTGCATGGGCTCCTGCTCAGAAGGGGCTGACAGCGACTGAGACCCCTGCGCACAGAAAGAGACTGGTGCACTGTCCCGGGACTGAGTATGACAGGAAGGAGAGATCTCTCCTCTCTCTCTAAGACGCCTGTCAATACGAACGGCCAGAGACATAGCAGAATCCAAGGAGGTAGGTCTCTCATGAAAGGCAAATGCATCTTTCAATCCCTCTGAAAGACCATGGCAAAATTGACTTCGGAGTGCAGCATCATTCCAACCAGTATCAGCTGCCCATCTCCGAAATTCTGAGCAGTATATCTCTGCGGATTGTTTACCCTGGCATAACAGACGTAGTCTAGACTCAGCCAGAGCAATACGATCCGGATCATCATATATCTGACCCAGGGCTAAAAAGAATTCATCCACTGAACGGAGGGGCCGTGCCCCCTCCGGCAGCGAAAAGGCCCAGGATTGAGCGTTACCCCTCAGCAGCGATATAATGATCCCCACCCTCCGTTCTTCATCACCAGAGGAATGGGGAAGAAGGCGAAAATGGAGTTTGCAAGCTTCTCTAAAACGCACAAAATACTCACTACCCCCAGAGAACGTATCCGGGAGCGAGATCTTAGGCTCAGAACAAACTCCATGAACGCAAGCTGAACCGGTCACTTGAAACTGAGAAAAAGTCTTACGGAGATCAGCTACCTCCAATGAAAGACCCTGGAAGCGCTCAGCCAAAAGTGAAACCGGATCCATGCTTGAGACGGTTTTGGCGGCTTATAATGTCACGGATGGTGTACAGGAAACAAGACAATGCAATACAATTGATGACTCACTGGATCCACAACTAAGGAACAAAAGGGAGACCCCTACATGAGACCTGCCACTCTCCCTAATTGCTCAGCCTATGCAAACACCCCAAAGGTGGATGGGCGCATATCCACGTACCTCGGCTATCTAATACCTGAAGACCCTACAATAGTGAGGGGACACGACCACCGGCTCCCTACACAAGACACGGAGGGAGTCAGGGTCACCTGAAAATCCAGCAGACAGAAAATCACAAATAAAGCAACAGCACTTATCTTGCAGAGGACTGGGGAATAGAAACAGCATGCACACACACTCCAGGAAGTTGTATAAGCCGCAACCTAATGCATCATGGGGAGGAACTTAAAGGGAAGCAATCAGTCCAACTGCATGACAGCTGAGATAGACTAACGAGATGAGGAACTTAACCAAAACAAAGAAACTCAAGGAGGAGGATCTGGAAAGCTCCTGTCAGAGCTTCTCAGCTGTCTAGTTGTGACAATGACACGCAGATGACAGGCATCGCTCTTAAAATCAATTCACACTTCACTCATTTGGTCAATTATGGGGCCACAACTGACCAAATAAATCAATTGTGAACTCAATGTTAGCGCCAGGTATAAAGAACCATGCAGAGGCCCAAGATCCTACTATAGCGTGAAAGAGCGCACTCCTTTTCCACCGTCGTCAGCTGATTCCACATAGATGTCTACAGAACCTGTTCTATTAAACGATTATACAAGTAGAGCGCCCATGACAGAGTGGAGAGGGTGTCAGCAATACCAGAGTGGAGAGGGTGTCAGCGTTTGTGTTGACGTCACTGATTATTTTGCCCTTATTCTGATCCGTCAGAATAATAACCCCCAACCGGATCCTGTCTGTTGAGCATACACCTTCACTTGGTCAGCATTTGGTCAATAATCCATCATTATTGCTAAAGCCAAATAAAACAGGAGTGGATCCAAAACAGAGATGACATGTGAATGGAATCTTTGCATGTCTTCTGTGTTTTGTACCCACTCCTGCTTTTGGCTACCAAATCATAAGCCAATTCTGATGGAAAATAAGGACCATGTCATACAGGCCTTACAGATGCTACATAGACAGGATCCGTTGTGTGTCTCATTTTTCCTTCCTTCTGACCGATCAGAAGAAGGGTCAAATAAATGATGATGTCAACTAGGCCAAAATTGCAAAATAGTGGCTCAGTCATGGAGTGGAGAGGGTGGAAACAGCATGAGAAGTCCACAGAGTGGCCCAATGACATAGTGTTGAGGTGGAAGCAGTATGAGGAGACCACAGAGTGGCCCAGTGACATAGTGTTGAGGTGGCAGCAGCATGAGGAAACCACAGATTGGCCCAGTGACATAGTGGTGAGGTGGCAGCAGCATGAGGAGACCACAGAGTGGCCCAGTGACATAGTGGTGAGGTGGCAGCAGCATGAGGAGACCACAGAGTGGCCCAGTGACATAGTGTTGAGGTGGCAGCAGCATTAGGAGACCACAGAATGGTCCAGTGACATAGTGGTGAGGTGGCAGCAGCATGAGGAGACCACAGAGTTGCCCAGTGACATAGTCGTGAGGTGGCAGCAGCATGAGGAGACCACAGAGTGGCCTGCTGACATAGTGGGGAGCTGGGGGGCAATTCCAGTACCAGCTGAAGATGGTGGGTGGCTGTAGGAGCACCTGGCAGCAGGTGTGGCATCAGATGGGTGGCAGCATCAGAATAGTAGCTGAAGCAGGTAGACAAAAGAAACGGGCCTCTTTTGTCAAAGTGTAGGTTTGGCACCATGGATGATCTAGTCTGATGCATCAGGCACTTGTGTTTGAAAATCCTGGCTTATCCACCCCTAATTCATCTTCACAAAGGTCAGTTTCTCCACTTTGGGTGAACAGGCGAGTTCTCCTTGGGGTAACTATCGCCCCCGCCGCACTAAACACTCGCTCTGATGCCACACTGCTGGCCGGGCAGGAAAGCTTGTCCAGGGCAAACTCAGCCAGTTGCGGCCACAAATCGAGTTGGGCTGCCCAGTAGTCCAGGGGATCTTTAATATGGGGTGGCACAATTCACTCCAAGTATGCCACAACCTGCTGTTTCAGGTTCTGCTCTATGTCTAGCTGCTGCTGCTAGTGAGTAGTTTCTTCAGCAGGCGGGTGAAAAAAAACTGCTCTTTAGCGACTCTCGACTTAAGCTGCTGATGATGGAGTTGGTACTGCTCCTGCCCCCCCAACCCCCACCCCAGCAGCCATGGCAGTGGAATGTGAGCGCAGAGGGCCCCCCGGTCAGACCTGCATGAGGATGGGCGATGGCGCACATAGGCAGCGGCCAACTGACTACATTGGATGTCTCAATAGTAGTTCAGTTTGTCCTCCCTCTCAGCGGGTGTAAAAAAACGCCCCCATTTTGGACTGGTAGCGAGGGTCTAACATGGTGGAGAGCCAGTATTCATCCCTCTGCTAAATGGTGACAATTCGGCTGTTACTACACAAGCAACTGAGCATGCATCAGGCCATTTTCGCAAGTGACTCGGAGGGACTCCCTGCCGCCATCTCCACTGCATACTGCCATGGTGTGTCTGGGTCATCTACATCATCTTCATCATCGCCCTGTAGCTCCTCCGGCTGCTCCTGCTCCTCCTCCCCTGTCACTTGTGTAGAAAAATCAGCCATTTCTCTACGCATTGCTTGTGCTCGAAGGCTGATATGTAGTTACAGCTACCGACCAATTTTCCCACAAAAGGCTGTATAACAAAAAAATTTCACCACTGAATGGCTAATCGACACAATTATTCAGTCCATACAGAAGAAAGTCTACATACAAAAAAAAGGCTGTATTACAAACAAAGAAAGTCTCCATACAAAAAAAAGGCTGTATTACAAACAAATTTCACCACTGAATGACAATGTAAATTCACCGCTGAACGGCTAATAACATGTACTTATTTTTCCCATTAATACACCCCAACAATGGATGTATAACAATGTCGGTTCACTTCAGACCGGCTAATAAGACTTATTTTTCCTAATAATACACCCCAAAATAATAAATATAACAATCACAATTAATTCACCACAGAATGACTAATAGGACGTACGTATCTATTCTATTAATACACCCCGTAAATGGCTTTAGTACAAAGGAACTTCACTGCTGAACGGCAAATAAAAAAAATTTTTGCCACTAATACACACAAAAAAGGGTTTGTAATTTTCTCACTTCAACACACAACGGCTAATAAGCCCTTTTTATTTTTCCACACTAATACACACCAAAAAGGGCTTTAGAACATATAACTGCACCGCTGAACGGCAAATATATATATTTTTTTGCCACTTAATACACGCCAAAAAGAGCTGTAACCGCACAAGGGCAAATAAGAAATATTTCCTTGTAATAAACCATGTTAATGGCTGTATCAAACAGCACTTGCACCCCAATAACAAGAACAGTTTGCTGGAATTACAGAGCTGTATAATGGCAATTTGGATCCGCAGTCAGTCGTTTTTTCAGCACAATAAAGTATTTTCTACCACTGTCCCTAGCGCCTGCTGACGTCTCTTACTGCACTAAGTACACTTGAAAATGACTGAATCCAAGATGGCCTAGGCTATTTATAGGGCTGTGACATCACAGGGCTGGCTGGCTGCCGTTTGGCTGCATGCATGGCATTGTGGGTGATCCCTTGTTCCCAGAGTTCCTTGCTCCATGTCCTAACACGTGCAGCAGCCATTTTAGAAAAAAATGCGATTCGTTACCACGAAGCGTGAGGAAATTCGGATTCGTCAACTTCGATTTGCTTATTGCTATTAATAATATTATTAATTATGCATTTGGAGCACCAAGAGATGGGACCCAGCCCCTTGGAGCACAAGAGCTCCTCTCTCCATCCCTTTTATTGGGATGGGCTGTGATCTCACACCTGCACTACAGTTTCCACAGTTAGTGCACGTGCAGTGCATCTGCCTCCGCTTTCCCACCAGCATAGATGACTGCTGTCCTGATAGTGGAAACTACAGCATAGGCATAGGGCAGCATGGTGGCTTAGTGGTTAGCACTTCTGCCTTGCTAGCACTGCTGGGGTGCTGGGTTTGAATTTGGCCAAGGACTAAATCTGCATGGAGTTTGTATGTTCCCCCCGTGTTTGCGTGGTTTTCATCTAGGTACTCCGGTTTCTTTCCACACTCAACAGGCATACTGATAGGGACCTTAGATTGTGAGTCCCATTGGGGACAGCTTAATGCTAATGTATGTAAAGTGCTGTGGAATATGTCAGCACTATATAAGTGAGTATAAAAATAAAAAATATTATAGGACCAGGCAAGATGTCTGTCAGTCAATGAGACAGGTGGAGTGGCAATTAGGGTTGCCACCCATACGGGAATGACCCGCACAGTCCGGGTTTGCAATCCTGTGCCCGGGTACAAGCCTTTCTCAGACCCGGGCACAGGATCAGCTGTGAATGGTGACGGCGGCGGCTGGGTACAGGGAGATGAGCACTTCCATTGTGGAAGCACTCATCTCCATAGTCATCAGTATCGCCGTCCTCAGGACAGCGATACAGACGGCTGTGCTGCGGCAGGGGAGGGAGAGGCGTCTCCCTCCCCTGTTCCTCTGATAGGCTGCGGGCCTTGTGCCTGCAGCCTATCAGAGGCCGGTGCAGGCGGCGCGATGACGTCATCACGCCTCCTGAGCCGTACAGCATGGTACACAGGCCAGGAAGAGGCCTGCATCGAATCGTTGGAGGTAAGTAAAAGTTTTTTAGTTTTTTTTTAGAGAAGAGAGGCACCTGAAATTGGCACATATGGGGGAAGGGGTGGAAATAGGCACCTTATACTGGCACATATTGGGGAGGAGGAGAAATGAGGCACTTGAAACTGGCACATATGGGGGAAGGGGGGGGGAGGCACCTTATACTGGCACATATTTGGGGGGGGGGAGAAAAGAGGCACTTGAAATTGGCACATATAGGGGAGGGAAGGTGTGGTGAGAGGCACCTTATACTGCCACATATTGGGGGGGAATGAGGCACTTGAAACTGCCACATATGGTAAAAGGGGGGGAAAGAGGCACCTCATACTGGCACATATTGGGGGGAGAATGAGGCACTTGAAACTGCCACATATGGGGGGAAAGAAGCACCTCATACTTGCACATATTGGGGGGGAGAATGAGGCACTTGAAACTGCCACATATGGGGGGGAGGGGGGAAAGAGGCACCTTATACTGGCACATATTGGGGGGAGAGAAATGAGGCACTTGATACTGGCACATATAAGGGAAGGGGGGGAAGAGGCACTTTATACTGGCACATATTGGGGGGGGGGGGGAAATGAGGCACTTGATACTGGCACATATAAGAGAAGGGGGGGGGGGAAGAGGCACCTTATACTGGCACATATTGGGGGGGAGAAAAGAGGCACTTCTTACTGACACATGGGGGGGCATCTATGGGGGGCACTTCTTACTGGCACATTATTTGGGGGCTTCTACTGAGGCCACAAAGAAGGGGTATTTTATATGGGGGGCTCTGCATTGTACTAGTATTATCAGGGGATGTATCTGTTTCTGCAGTATAGTATTGGGGAGCACAGCGGCACAGTATTGGGGGTAGTAGGATGATTTGTCCAGAAGATGGGAGGATGATGGAAAAGTAGTAAACTAAGATTTTTTTTTTGTTGTTGTCAAACTGCAGAGACGAAAAATGGCGACAAAATGGTAGTCTGGTCTGAAGGTCTGAAAGGAGAAGATGAGGACAGAGAACATCTACATCAAAGGAGACGTCACTGGATGTAAGAGGTATGGGGTGCTGTATTTCTGTAATGACGGGATCAGGGGCATAACGATCGCGGTGCGACAGCGACCAGGGGTGAGGCGGGATATGGGCATGGCTGGAGGCGGGCCATGGGTGTAGCTGGAGGCGGTACATGGGTGGGGCCTGGAAGGGGGCCCTCCCTCTCTTCTGTTCGGGTTTGGCTTGAAGAAAAGGTGGCAACCCTAGTGGCAATCCACAACATAGATGTGCACAGAGCCACATTTATGCAGTTTGACATGAATGTCGATGTACCTCTTTTATCAGAAAGATGTTCACCATGAAGTTCTTCTTGTAAAGCCATTATTTGTTCTATATTGTTCCATTATGAAAATGGGAAGACAAAGATAAGAGGTGACTGAAAAAAAAGCTTTTAACGTTTTGCTGTTATAAATGATGGCTGATGCCACTTGGTACTGTAGCTGTTAATAATTATTTTATTTAATAACACTGGAAAACAGTCTAACTTGGATGCAGCAGTTCATGATCTCATATTGAAGGAGACCATGTGAAGAGGGAGGACAGAGCCCACTAGAAAGTCATAGTAGTTCCCTGGTGCTGCAGTGTAGCAGTTTGTCACATTTTTTAAATAAATAGGTGGAAAGTTTTCGATATATATATATATATATATATATATATATATATATATATATATATTTATACACATGTATTTTTTTCAAATGTAGCTATGGTTCTTAACCTCATAAGGCAGATTTCTACCTGTGGCGGACTTGTTGCATGTGCACTTGGCAAATTGTTGTTACTCCAAGAGGCTCTGCTGCCTCTGCAACTGCCGCGCCCGCTGCACTTTGCTGCCTGGCCTTGTCAAACAAAGTGGAGAGGGCGCAGCAGTTGCTGAGAGAGCAGAGCATCTGGAAAAAAAATGAATAAAAAGTGATCAAAAAGCCATACACACTCCAAATGGTATCAATAAAAACTGGCGGGCGGTGATCGGAACAAGGTGTCTGCTCAAATCATTGAGCAGGCACCTCGGCTAAATTCCCCCCGTGTCGGCGATCACTGCAAACCACAGGTCAATTCAGACCTGCGGTTTGCGGCTTTTACCTGGTGCGGCGGTGGTGCCATCGGGTCCCCATAGGGCTGTGGGGGGGACCCGGTGGCATGGAAGGAAGCGCAATGCCTTCCTGAGGCATTTGCGCTGCCTTCCGGTGAAGAGCCTGTGAGATCCAGCCCCCTGGATCTCACAGGCCCCGGAAGCTGTATGAGTAATACACACAGTGTTACTCATACAGCCAATGCATTCCAATACAGAAGTATTGGAATGCATTGTAAAGGAATATACCCCCAAAAGTTCAAGTCCCAAAGTGGGACAAAAAATAAAGTGAAAAAATAAGTTGAAAAATAAAGTTTTCCCCTAAAAAAATTGAAAGTTTCAAGTAAAAATAAACAAAAACATCATTTCCCCAAAATAAAGTAAAAAAAATTGGTAAAAAATAGGGGGGGGGGGGGAGTATACATATTAGGTATCGCCGCATCCGTATCGACCGGCTCTATAAACATATCACATGACCTAACCCCTCAGATGAACACCGTAAAAAATAAAAAATAAAAACTGTGCTAAATAAACCATTTTTTGTCACCTTACATCACAAAAAGTGTAATAGCAAGCGATCAAAAGTCACACGCACCCCAAAATAGTGCCAATAAAACCGTCATCTCATCCCACAAAAATCATACCCTACCCAAGGTAATCGCCCAAAAACTGAAAAATTCTGGCTCTCAGACTATGGAAACACTAAAACATGATTTTTTTTGCTTCAAAAATAAAATCATTGTGTAAAACTTACATAAAAAAAAAAAAAGTATACATATTAGGTATCGCCGTGTCCGTATAGACCGGCTCTATAAAAATATCACATGACCTAACCCCTCAGATGAACACCGTAAAAAAATGAAAATAAAAACTGTGCTAAATAAACAATTTTTTATCAGCTTACATCACAAAAAGTGTAATAGCAAGCGATCAAAAAGTCACACGCACCCCAAAATAGTGCCAATAAAACCGTCATCTCATCCCGCAAAAATCATACCCTACCCAAGCTATGGAAACACTAAAACATGATTTTTTTTGCTTCAAAAATGAAATCATTGTGTAAAACTCATTGTTGTAAATAACAAAAAATAAAAATGGTGCCAAAACAGCTATTTCTTGTTATCTTGCCTCACAAAAAGTGTAATATAGAGCAACCAATAATCATATGTAACCTGAACTAGTACCAACAATACTGCCACCCTATCCCGTAGTTTCTAAAATATGGCAACTTTTTTGGAGTTTCTACTCTAGGGGTGCATCAGGGGGGCTTCAAATGGGACATGGTTTCAAAAAAAACTGTCCAGCAAAATCTGCCTTCCAAAAACCGTATGGCATTCCTTTCCTTCTGCGCCCTGCCGTGTGCCCGTACAGCGGTTTACGACCACATATGGGGTGTTTCTGCAAACTACAGAATCAGGGCCATAAATATTGAGTTTGGTTTGGCTGTTAACCCTTGCTTTGTAACTGGAAAAAAATTATTAAAATGGAAAATCTGTCAAAAAAGTGAAATTTTGAAATTGTATCTCTATTTTCCATTAATTCTTGTGGAACACCTAAAGGGTTAACAATGTTTGTAAAATCAGTTTTGAATACCTTGAGGGGTGTAGTTTATAGAATGGGGTCATTGTTGGGTTTGTTTCTATTATGTAAGCCTCACAAAGTGACTTCAGACCTGAACTGGTCCCTAAAAATTGGGTTTTTGAAAATTTCTGAAAAATTTCAAGATTTGCTTCTAAACTTCTAAGCCTTGTAACATCCCCAAAAAATAAAATATCATTCCCAAAATGATCCAAACATGAAGTAGACATATGGGGAATGTAAAGTAATAACTATTTTTGGAGGTATTACTATGTATTATAGGAGTAGAGAAATAGAAACTTGGAAATTTGCAAATTTTTACAAATATTTGGTAAATTTGGTATTTTTTTATAAATAAAAATGTTTTTGTTTTTTACTTCATTTTACCAGTGTCATGAAGTACAATATGTGATGAAAAAAAACAATCTAAGAATGGACTGGATAAGTCAAAGCGTTTTAAAGTGATCAGCACTTAAAGTGACACTGGTCAGATTTGCAAAAAATGGCCTGGTCCTTAAGGTGAAATAGGGCTGAGTCCTTAAGGGGTTAAAATGGGGAAAGGGGAGTTATTTAAATTTTTTATAAATTATTATTTATTTATTTTTTTTTAAATCCACGGGACTTGAACATACGATTTGTTTATGGGAGATTCAATAGGAACGTTGCTGTGGCAGG
This sequence comes from Bufo bufo, assembly GCF_905171765.1. Taxonomy (NCBI): domain Eukaryota; kingdom Metazoa; phylum Chordata; class Amphibia; order Anura; family Bufonidae; genus Bufo; species Bufo bufo. The sequence continues at coordinate 184,452,460 of NC_053394.1, read as the reverse complement.
TATCAGATCCTTCAGAGTGCCCAAGGCTTCCACAGCAACCAAATGGCACCCTCTATCTCAGCACAGGGAAGCAATTCGGGCAAAGCTCTCCCAGGGAAAGACTGCTCAGATGTGGCACCTGAGGGGTTAAATGTGCAGCTGAAGGGTGGCACGTGGTAGAGAGGATGGGGTTGGTGGTTGTGACCCTGAGAGGGGTAATAATAGCTCAAGGTGTCAGTCTTCCCTCTGGCATTCTCTGAAGCCTTGCAGTGGATTTTCTCCGCTTGGGCTACAACCTGATACTGTGGCTCCTGCATGCTGGTAGCTGTTGATGGAGGATGTTTGGCTAGGAGCAAGGCAGCAGTGAGGATGAAGTGGCCAGCGGATGCAGGAGTTAATAACCAGGGCACAGGTTATAATAAATAACAGTCTCTTTATTGAATTGATGGTAGGAGTAGTAGTAGTACATATAAGCAGCAAAGCCTTTGCCCCAAAGTATATCACAGTGCAATATATCACAGTGCAATCTTCTCTCAACAGCAGTGGAGAGGCAACAACAATGATGATAGTTGTAGTACTTCTGGAGTCTGACTTCAAACACTTTACTATCTTCCCAAGATAACCACAGGCCTGCTATACATTCCCTGGTTGAGGAGTGCAGATACAGATGGCCAATCTGTCTCAAAGTGTGGAAGGTACTGGAGGCTATAATCCTTTCCAAAGCAATAAAGCTATTCTGCCATAAACGAGCTGTCTGTAGCTTGCCTTCCTATATGGCTCAGGACCTTCCAAGATAACTAGACTCTTTCTCTCAGGGGTCCTCTGGTAATAGAGTTGCTTCCTTGGCAGCTGAAATCTCAGAGACAGAGGTTCTCTTAACTTGTGCCTAGCTCTCAGGTTGTTGCACGTGCGGGTCTTCTCCCTTGCTCTGTTAGACTCACTCTTTCTTAATTAGCCAGGGGCAGACCAGGTCTATCACCCTGGTAACCTGAACAGACTGCCAAATCCAATCATTTGGCTGCCTTATACACTGATATTGAGTACATAAACATAATAAACCATAACATTTAACGTCTACATTGCATTAACCCTTTGGCAATAATTAACCCTTTGAAGTAGTCCTACTGGGGAACTGCAAATGTTCCAGATAGGCATTATGTCTGCTGTGTAAAAATGGTGTCCTCAATGCTGAGAAATGCAGGTACTTATCCATCATGCAATACCATCAGGGAGGCATCAGATTGGCTTAAAAATTCTGCAGCAGGAAAATGACCCCAAACATACAGTAAATATCATTAAGAACTATCTTCAGCATAAAAAAAAGAACACAGAGTCCTGGAAGTGATGATATTGCCCCCCACAGAGTCCTGATTACAACATCATCAAGTCTATCTGGGATTAGATGAAGAGACAGCAGGATTTGGGCAAACCTACATCCACAGAAGATCTGTGGTTAGTTCTCCAATATGTTTGGAACAAACTCTATACCAAGTTCCTTCAAAATCTATGAGCAGGTGTACCTAAAATAATTGAAGGTAAGGGTGGTCACACGAAATACTGATTTGATTTAGATTTCTCTTTTGTTTTTTACCTTAAATGATTAATGATTAATTGATGAAAATAAACTTTTAACACTACAAATTTTTAAAGCATTCTTACTTTGCAGCATTTTTCAACACTTGCCTAAAACTGTTACACAGTACTGTAAATACACTGAACAAAACTACGGTATAAACGCAACACATTCGGTTTTGCTTCCATTTTGCATGAGCTGAACTAAAAGATATGAAACATTTTCTACATACACAAATGACTCATTACTCTCAAATATTGTTCACAAATCTGTCTAAATCTGTGTTAGGGAGCACTTCTCCTTTGCCGAGATAATCCATCACAGGTGTGGCATATCAAGGTGCTGATTAGACAGCATGAATATTGACCAGGTATGCATTAGACTGCCCACAATAAAAGCCCACTCTGAAATGTGCACAGTTTTGCCTTACTGGGGAATAGGGGAGGGGGGGTCAGAAAACCAGTCAGTATCTGGTGTAGCCATTTGCCTCATGCAGTGCAACACACCTCCGTCGCATAGAGTTGATCAGGTTGTTGATTGTAGCCTGTGGAGTGTTGGTCCACTCCTCTTCAATAGCTGTGGGAAGTTGCAGAATATTAGCAGGAACTGGAACAGTTTACAGGCTTTGTTTTGCTTTCCAGCATGCGTTGGCATTTAAGGGGTTGTCTCATCTTATGAAGTGATACTTACAGTTGCCAGAAAAAGTATGTGAACCCTTTGGAATGATATGGATTTCTGCACAAATTGATCATAAAATGTGATCTGATCTTCATCTAAATCACAACAATAGACAATCACAGTCTGCTTAAACTAATAACACACAAAGAATTAAATGTTACCATGTATTTATTGAACCCACCCTGTAAACATTCACAGTGCAGGTGGAAAAAGTATGTGAACCCCTAGACTAATGACATCTCCAAGAGCTAATTGGAGTGAGGTGTCAGCCAGCTGGAGTCCAATCAATGAGATGAGATTGGAGGTGTTGGTTACAGCTGCTCTGCCCTATAAAAAACACACACCAGTTCTGGGTTTGCTTTTCACAAGAAGCATTGCCTGATGTGAATTATGCCTCGCACAAAAGAGTTCTCAGAAGACCTACGATTAAGAATTGTTGACTTGCATAAAGCTGGAAAGGGTTATAAAAGTATCTCCAAAAGCCTTGCTGTTCATCAGTCCACGGTTAAACAAATTGTCTATAAATGGGGAAAGTTCAGCACTGCTGCTACTCTTCCTAGGAGTGGCCATCCTGTAAAGATGACTGCAAGAGCACAGCGCAGACTGCTCAATGAGGTGAGGAAGAATCCCTGTTAGTGAATCTACGATATTTAAAACACTAAACAAGAATGGATTTCATGGGAGGATACCACAGAGGAAGCCACTGCTGTCCAAAAAAAACATTGCTGCACATTTACAGTTTGCACAAGAGCACCTGGATGTTCCACAGCAGTATTGGCAAAATATTCTGTGGACAGATGAAACCAAACTTGAGTTGTTTGGAAGAAACACACAACACTATGTGTGGAGAAAAAGAGGCACAGCACACCAACATCAAAACCTCATCCCAACTGTGAAGTATGGTGGTGGGGGCATCATGGTTTGGGGCTGCTTTGCTGCGTCAGGGCCTGGACGAATTGCTATCATCGAAGGAAAAATGAATTCCCAAGTTTATCAAGACATTTTGCAGGAGAACTTAAGGCCATCTGTCCACCAGCTGAAGCTCAACAGAAGATGGGTGTGGCAACAGGACAACGACCTTAACCCGATTGAGATGCTGTGGCAACACCTCAAGAAAGCGATTCACACCAGACATCCCAAGAATATTGCTGAACTGAAACAGTTCTGTAAAGAGGAATGGTCAAGAATTACTCCTGACCTTTATGCACGTCTGATCTGCAACTACAGGAAACGTTTGGTTGAAGTTATTGCTGCCAAAGGAGGTTCAATCAGTTATTAAATCCAAGGGTTCACATACTTTTTCCACCTGCACTGTGAATGTTTACATGGTGTGATCAATAAAAACATTGTAACATTTAATTCTTTGTGTTATTAGTTTAAAGGGGTTCAGCACTTTCATTTAACTGATGATCTATCCTCTGGATAGATTATCAGCTTCTGATCGGCAGGGGTCCGACACCCAGGACCCCCGCCAATCAGCTGTTTGAGAAGGCAGCGGCCCTCCAGCAGTGCCACGGCTTTCTCACTGTTTACCGCCCGGCCGCCGGCCCACTGACGTCACGACTAGTATCAACTAGCGTGGGCGGGGCTAAGCTCTGTTCACTTGAATGGAGCTTAGTCGTGACGTCACTGGGCCGGCGGTAAACAGTGAGAAGGCCGCGGCTTTGCTGGAGCGCCGCTGCCTTCTTAAACAGCTGATCGGCGGGGGTCCTGGGTGTCGGATGTAATAAAGGGGGTACCTGCAATCAGCCACAGCAAAAAGATGCTTCGGCCCCTGGGCCTATGTATCACATGAAGGAGCAGCTGATTTCTCTGGGTGCAGTATGGCAGCACCCAGGGCCCAAAGTGATGGCAGATGATCACAGGGTCCACTCTAAAAATAAACTGAACCCATAACATTGTGTCACCCACAGCTCCCTCCTGTTTTCTTTTAAATATTTAGCACATCATTTGGTCCAAAATATTTTTTATTTCTTATTTTCCTCCATCTAAAACCTAGGACGGTTATGCGAAAATAAATAATCTTGACTATTTCAACTTTGTGGATGACTAGCTGAAGGACCCGGCTTTGCTCAGGTATATTTAATCTATTAGTGACATCTACAGCACCCTGCCCACAAAACAGTGACCTCCACAGCCCCCCACCAGTTAACACTGCCCCCCCCCCCCCCCCACAGTGCCCCGTCCCTTAAAATTGGACCTCCACAGCAGCTCACCCCCTTAACTTTGACCTTTACAGCAGCCTTCCCCTTTAACAGTGACTTTCACAGCATACCACCCCCTTAGCAGTGACCTCCACAGGGGCCCGCCCCCCTAACAGTGGCTTTTACTGGATAGGGTGTGTGTCCTTTTGAACAGCTCACTCTAAGACAGCAGAGAGAAAGTCACCCTCCCGCCCACCACTGCAGCTGACAGAAGTTGATTTGAATGAGAAGATGTGTCCAAACTTTTGGTCTGTACTGTACATCTAGGTGGATGGCACTTATCTCTGCAAGGACATTTCTGAATGTGCTTGCATATTTTACAACTGCAAGCTAATCGTGCAGCTGCAGGAGTGGGAAGTCTAGTGACAGCAGGGCTCACCATAGAGACGACGGGATGAAGGGATGTTTTTTTACCATCTCTTCCGTCTCCATTACTGCATACACACAGGGGTGGGATTCAAATTTTTAACAACAGGTTCCCTACTCAATGGCGGACCCACAGCATCACAACACATGTTAACATATACATACACCATATATATGCCACACACATACACATAAATACACCATATAAACACTACACACACATACCACCCAACTTTTAAAAAGCCTGAGGAGCTAAACTATGGAATGGAAGCGCTCATCTCCAGCTGCCGCTGTAATTTTAACAACCGGATCTGGAGAACCTGAGGGAACTGGCTGAATCCCATACCTGTATACACAGCACTCAATGAGTGCAGTGTATACAAATCAGGAAGCGGTAATGCTGCCTCATCCCCTGCTTTGGGGGTTAATGTTATCTCTAAGCCCTGGGTGTCTGCATAAACTGCTGGTTCTTAGCAGACTCAGATCAGTTCTTGGTGAGGCTGTAGAGCCTTTTACAATCTTTCTGGGGATTGTTTTCCCTCTGTAATTGGGATTAACATGTTAAAAATCAGCAATAGAAGAAAATGTCTTATATGACCTTATGAAACAGTCCGAAATGTAATATTAAAAAAATAAATGTAAAAAGACAAAGATTCATCTTTGCAATGTCATAGATCAATTCATATTGTAAGGCTGTGCTTTGGCCCAATTCAAGCTCTGATCAACTGTTACACAGTACTGTGGAAAAAATTCTGCAATGTAAGAACGATATAAAAAAATAGAAGCCTTAAAGAAGTTATCCAACATTTTTTCAGACCTCATAGAGTAACTGGTACTGCAGTGGTGATCATACCATCACCCCGCCCCTGGGTTCCAGTTCCAGTTCCATCGCTCCACCGCCGGTTCTGCAGCTCCCATATCTCTATGCATCAGTTTAAAGAGACAGGGGGCACACCAAATACTAAAAGGAGTGCAAAGGGTGGAAAAACTACATATGACAAATCATCTGACCCGAAGAGAGAGTCAAAAAAGTCCACCCCATAAATGCACATCCAACCATAAAGGATATAAAAATGTATATAAAGTTTATTGGACACAACAACACACACGCATTAAAAAATTGTATACAACATAGAACAAAGTGCGGTATGCAATAGAATATATGAAACCGACACACACAGGTCCACTGAACTATCGCATGTAGATGTATGCATTATCAACCAGCATATAAAGCAATACAATAAGACACCTATAGCAAATGTAAGGTAAGGTAAGACCACTAAAATTGAAGATACAGATAGACCAGCATAAGGTCAACTATCAAGAGCCAAACCTACATATCCAGCTGGTGCAGTGGACCTGGAAACATGACAAGCGCCCAACGCGTGTCGCCGGAGCAATCCGGCTTCCTCAGGGGTAAAGGACTGTGTGTTAGTGCGTCAATTAATATAGGATATTAGATGAGGTATAATTACGTTCACCTGTGCAGCAGGAACTGTGGCCAGTGTGTGTACATCTCAGGCTCCAGTCAGAGCAGGAAACTGAAAGTGTGGGTCACATGATCGGCTGGTGGAACGCATGGTGGAACGCATATGCGCTCCACCAGCCAAAAAAACACAGCCACATAACAGATGGGGAGTTTTTTGGGAATGCCAAGAGTGTGCAAAGCAGTAATCAAAGCAAAAAGTGGCTACTTTGAAGAACCTAGAATATGACATATTTTCAGTTGTTTCACACTTGTTTGTTATGTATATAATTCCACATGTGTTAATTCATAGTTTTGATGCCTTCATAGTCATGAAAATAAAGAAAACTCTTTGAATGAGAAGGTGTGTCCAAACTTTTGGTCTGTACTGTATATATATATATATATATATATTTATATATATATATACAGTGGATATAAAAAGTCTACACACCCCTGTTAAAATGTCAGGTTTCTGTGATGTAAAAAAAAATAGACAAAGATAAATAATTTCAGAACTTTTACCACCTTTAATGTGACCTATAAACTGTACAACTCAATTGAAAAACAAACTGAAATCTTTTAGGTAGAAGGAAGAAAAAATATAAAAATAAAATAATATGGTTGCATAAGTGTGCACACCCTTAAACTAATACTTTGTTGAAGCACCTTTTGATTTTATTACAGCACTCAGTCTTTTTGGGTATGAGTCTATCAGCATGGCACATTTTGACATGGCAAGATTTGCCCACTCTTCTTTGCAAAAACACTCCAAATCTGTCAGATTGCGAGGGCATCTCCTGTGCACAGCCCTCTTCAGATCACCCCACAGATTTTCAATCGGATTCAGGTCTGGGCTCTGGCTGGGCCATTACAAAACTTTAATCTTCTTCTGGTGAAGCCATTCCTTTGTTGATTTGGATGTATGCTTTGGGTCGTTGTCATGCTGAAAGATTAAGTTTCTCTTCATGTTCAGCTTTCTAGCAGAAGCCTGAAGGTTTTGTGCCAATATTGACTGGGATTTGGAACTATTCATAATTCCCTCTAGCTTAACTAAGGCCCCAGTTCCAGCTGAAGAAAAACAGCCCTAAAGCATGATGCTGCCACCACCATGCTTCACTGTGGGTATGGTGTTCTTTTGGTGATGTGCAGTGTTGTTTTTTCGCCAAACATATCTTTTGGAATTATGGCCAAAAAGTTCAACCTTGGTTTCATCAGACCATAACACTTTTTCCCACATGCTTTTGGGAGACTTCAAATGTGTTTTTGCAAAATGTAGCCTGGCTTGGATGTTTTTCTTCGTAAGAAAAGGCTTTCGTCTTGCCACTCTACCCCATAGCCCAGATATATGAAGTATACGGGAGATTGTTGTCACCACACAGCCAGATATTCCTGCAGCTCCTTTAATGTTGCTGTAGGCCTCTTGGTAGCCTCCCAAACCAGTTTTCTTCTCGTCTTTTCATCAATTTTGGAGGGACGTCCAGTTCTTGGTAATGTCACTGTTGTGCCATATTTTCTCCACTTGATGATGACTGTCTTCTCGGTGTTCCATGGTATATCTAATGCCTTGGAAATTCTTTTGTACCCTTCTCCTGACTGATACCTTTTAACAATGAGATCCCTCTGATGCTTCGGAAGCTCTCTGTGGACCATGGCTTTTGCTGTCGGATGCGGCTAAGAAAATTTCAGGAACGACCAACTAGAGCAGCTGAATTTTATTTGGGGTTAATCAGAGGCACTTTAAATAATGGCAGGTGTATGCTGACTCCTATGTCATTTATCAAACTGGTGGAATGTAGAACTGGCTTAGTTGCCCATAGCAACCAGATTCCACCTTTCATTTTTCACAGCTTCATTGGAAAATGAAAGGAGGAATCTGATTGGTTGCTAATGGCAACTAATCCAGTTCTACTTTGCACCAGTTTTGATAAATCTCCTCCCCTGTGTACTTCTATGTGTACAGAGCATTGTGTATCGTCACACTGTACTAATCTGTGTGGGAAAAGTGACCGCTCAATATGTGGACTGCACACAATACTGTATTCAGAAGAGACTGCACATAATACTGTATTCAGAAGAGAGCGCATGTAGTGAGAGGGTTAGCAATGAGATCTTTATCCGGCGTATAAAGCCTGGTTCTGACTGTAGATCGCTGCACTAACATTACCAGCAGAAATATCTATTGTGTCTACAAATAATGGACTTTCTACAGAATGGAAAGTGAGAAATAGATCTGCTGATTACAGGTTGTAGCATACTGTAAGACTCACCATGTTGTGGATTGGAATGAAATCTTACTACCAAGTTACTTGCAAGTTCCAGCAGTCTATACTGTATGTAAGTGGCTGCTAGCTGAGCTATGTAACAGGATGTGGGGACGGTGCAGGAGAGCTTGTGCTAGTGCATGTGAAATCAACAGGAACGCCCACAGAGCCTCACAGGAGATGACCGCACTGAGCAAAATTCATATCAGAGCATTTCTGAGTGCATGTGAAGCAAAGCTGATACCAGTAAACAAACAAGTGCAATTTTATCTGCTGCATTACAGTAACATATGGGTTTATTAATTTTTTGTGCACAAAGATGTCCATAGCCTTTAAAGGGAATTTGTCATCAGCGACCTCACTGTCCAACTGTTTGCATAGACACATAACTGTGGTTCACCTAATTAAAACGCAGTTTTTATTTTGTTGAGCCTAGTATCCATTCCACAGGGATGATACTTTTTCTTTATATGAAAATTATGCCTTTGGTGTAATAAGGGCACCACCATTAATCTTGTTGCATCCAAGCTCCACTCATTTCTATAGAAAAATTATTATAGAGACACCACAAACACTGTATTGTTCTTATATTCGTGTTAATGGACGCATTACTGTATCAGACTGTGTTTCAAAGACATTTTATTGCAAAAATTTCATTGTTGAACCAGTGATATTAAACACACAGTTCAAAGATATTTCACCACAAACATTGCATTTAGGGATGAGCGAATCGACTTCAGATGAAACATCCGAAGTCGATTCGCATAAAATCATTTGAATACTGTACGGAGCGAGAGCTCCGTACAGTATTAGAATGTATTGGCTCAGATAAGCCGAAGTTATTACTTTGCAAAGTCTCCAAACTGGGGTTCGATTCCAAGTGGTACCTTGGAACCGAACCCAAGTTCGGGAAAAGGTTTTTAACAGTAGAAATACATTTTTTAAGTTATTATCTGAAGTCTCGTGAGACTTTGCGTAGTAATAACTTCGGCTCATCTGAGCCAATACATTCTAATGCTGTATGGAGCGCTCGCTCCATACAGTATTCAAACAGTTTTATGCAAATCGACTTCGGATGTTTCAGCCAAAGTCAATTCGCTCATCCCCATATTGCATTGTTCTAACCTTGTTAGCAGACCCATTCCTGCATCAGACTGTTGGTTTTATAGACATTTTACTACAAAAATGTCGTTGTTGAACTAGTAATATTAAATGCATAGGGGGTCATTTATTAAGACTGGCAATTTATATGTAGGTCTTAATACCACTGCACTGGTGGTGTATATGCCAAAGTTATGTAGCAGCGCAGGCCTGTACATAACTTTGGCGCTTTTTCCGCCGACCGTGTAACATAGTTTAAACTACGCCAGCTCCCTTGCTGGCATAGTTTAAGATAATTTTTTCACTCTATAAACAGGCGTAGAAAATAGTAAATGAGACATGGCGTTCTTTCGCAGCCAACACCATGCCCCCTTTTCCCACAACCTCAGAAAAGAGTGTGAGCGGGGAAACCCCTTTGCACCTTAAATATGCCAATATGATGGCTGCTGGTTACTAGTGCACATGCTCTGATACAAACATGATATTCAGCATCCTCATTTGAACACACTGAACACAACCTTGGTGCAACCAGGACCAGGTACCTACCATTAGTGATATTATCATTACTGGCACCTGCCTACTGAGTAGCACGCAAGTATACTGATCCAATTGCACCAGATATCTGCTGGCAATTTGATTTTGTTATCTGATTCCATATGAACATGCTCTAGCTCCACACTGAGTAAAATGGTCTAGTTCACTTGATGTCACTCAGGCGTTCTTTTGACTTTTTCATTGTCAGCATCTTTTGATCTTCCCCAACAGTGCATCAGCTTTACAGACCCTCGTAGCCATTGTACTTTTTGCAGATTATATCTGTAGGAGATGCATATTTTTATATACCAGTGGAACTCCATATATGGTATCTGAGTGCGTTTGGCAAAGTATTTGCTGGTCCATGGTGGACCCTACTTATACAGTCCAAAATCTGAACACAAGTAAATATTGACTTTTGAATTTTTTTATATTTTTTATATTTTTATTATCATTACACTATATAACAAACATATAACAGGTTTAATTGATTTATCATATAACAATCATATAATGCCGTAGGTTGAATCGACTGTCCCCTGATGAACTATAACCTGAATATTTTCTGACCTACCTGTAATGAATAATGGGGAGGGGGGGACACCAGAATGACAACAGAAGGGAAAAGACAAAAAACTAGACCTCAAGGCTAGGGAAGGGAGAAGGTCACCTCCTAGGAAAACCCTAGAACTCGCCCTGACTTCTGTCGGTATGTATAGACCCTGAAGGTGGGAAAATACATACACTGGAACCTAAACCCTAGGAGCCCTGAAATTCCCTAGAGGTAGTGACAGGGAATGAGACTACTGGTTCCTTCCCAGGTGAACTAACCAGCGTCTCCCTGAGGCCTAGTGACAACAAGCACAAAGGAACAACCAAATACAATGAGCAGTACAACTTATCTTATAGAAAATGGATGAGCAGGAACACAGGAAAGGTCCACACACCAACTCTTCCAAATCCAAGCAGAGAATATCAACTGCATGGTATGAAGTGTGAGACCAAACTAAATAGGGAAGCAGTAATGACCACAAGCTGCATCTGACAAGAGGTGTGGTGGTCATTACCAGACAACAACACTGAGAATCAAGAGACTGTCAGTTAAACTCACGTGCAGTCTCTCAGATCTTCTAACCTCTGTCACAGAAGGTACCGTGACACTACCCCTGTAGCCTATTACACATTTTTTTAGGTTATCATATTGAATAAGAAATAAAGGTTACATTTTATGTTGTTCTATGACTTTGATCTTTACTGTACTACCACTATTATCAGACTCCTCGATGGGTGACTGTCGGACCTGTGATATATCCATGTTAACAGACTCATTACTTCATCAGATCGTGTGTTTCATAGACATTTTAGTACAAAAAATTTAATTGTTGAACCAGTGATATTAAAAGCATAGTGCAAAGACTTTTCACCTCTATAATTTGAGGCAGGAAAATATGGATTTTAATAAGGACACGACGCGAGCATTATGCGTAACTTTCTTTATACTGAACTGCAACAGCTAAAGACAGAACATTAGTAATCACGAAAAAAACTTGACTAGGTACAACCTAGTATGCTGTATATTTACTAACTAATGAGGGCAGAGTACAGGTAATATCAGGTCCACAGGTGCAAACTCCGCCCTCTTTCTTTAGCAAACAGATATATAACATCCAATGGAGAAGTCTCTATGAAGAAGAAGTTATTGCTGAAATCAGGAACAGCAGAGATAACATCAGAAACTTGTAGTGCACAAGTAGGGTAACAACAGGAAACAGTTCTTGTAGATAGAGGTAAAGCTGATAGGGTTGAAGATAGAATAAATCTGGAAGGTGTGGAGTCATCCATCGAGGTATCTGAGGGAAGAACAGCCAATGTGGGGGTATCTATCTGCTACTGGAAGGCTGAAAGATAAGAACAGAAAATATAGGGATGGGTTAACATGGGTGGGATAATGCTCCCCTGGTGTCCTTATTAAAATCCATATTTTCCTGCACAAGCAGATTGGAAAATCTCAAATTTTATATCAGTACACGAGGCTTCTCCTTATGCGAGTTTAAAGCTCAACATCATAAACATAAGATAATAAACTCATTATACTGTACATTTTTTAACATCTATACTAGAGACATGGATATGTGAGGGTCAGGTATGAAATAGAATGTCCGAAAGGTAGATTCGGAGGACCAGTTAGTCGCTTTGAGAAGGTCGGTTAAAGAACCACCAGATTGTATGAGTTTGGTAGAGACCACTCCTCTAGTTGAATGGACTCCAAGTGAGGAAACATCGATGCCGGCTAGGGTCATTGTTTGTCTCACCCATCTAGCTAGAGTGGGGGAAGAAACAGGCAAATGTGGTTTGCAGTAAGATATAAGAAGAAGATGGAGAACAGAGGGATTCAGTATTCAATCTAGTTTCGTATTATCGAAGGCAATGCACCACACATAATTTTTCATTATGAGGAAAAGTAGGGTAAAAGACAGAGTGTAGATTAGTTTTTGTTTGTCTGAAGATTGTAAAATGGACACCTTGAGGTAAGTATGATCTATGAGATATGTCCAAGGCTCTGATATCTGACACTCTTTTGATGGATATTAGGCATAATAAAATGGGAAGTTGAAAGGATAAATGTTTTAAGGACAGACGATCGTTGTCGTCCCAAGATGAAAGTAATTCTAGTAAAGACAGGGGCGTACATAGAAATCACTGGGCCCCATAGCAAGAATCTGAATTGGGTCCCCTAACCCCGCCCACTACCCACCCCTAGCCCATCCCATCTCCTGTTCTGGCTCCTCCCCTGCCACACCCCCACACGCCAATAAAGAAATGTATACATACGTTCGTACGTATTCATACTGACCCAGAGAATGAAGGGCACAGGTCAGTTTTGCGGCAAAGGGTATGCTGTAGGAACAAAGCCCTGTGGTATAGGAATCTATGGGACTCCTGTTGATATTCCATAAAAGTATAAATCTGCATTTCTCTGTAACACTACCAATAACACAGTGATAACTCTCTGAGTACAGATCATGTAGTAGATGGTACCTGCAGTCCTATGTAACACCACAGATAACACAGTGATAACTCTCTGAGTACAGATAATGTAGTAGATGTCACCTGCAGTCCTACGTAACACCACAAACAACACAGTGATGGCTCTCTGATTACCGAAAATGTGGTAGTGTTACCTTCAGTTCTATGTAAAGCCACAGATAACACTAGTGCTGATAATGTGGTAGTGTTACCTGCAGTCCTATGTAAAACCACAGATAACACTAGTGCTGATAATGTGGTAGTGTTACCTACGTCCTTAGTGTGCCCCACTGTGTCTCTCCCACAGACTCCATGCTGCTGGCGCTGCCTCCGCTTCCTTCTTCTTCTTTCCCCGCACAGAACGTCCTGACGCATCTGTGTCAAGACATAGGAACACTGTTGGCATGGTGATGGTGCCACACATACACACACACAGAGAGAGACACATACATACAATAAATATGATCACCAACATTACATATACAAACCGGATTCCAAAAAAGTTGGGACACTATACAAATCGTGAATAAAAACTGAATGCAATGATGTGGAGGTGCCAACTTTTAATATTTTATTCAGAATAGAACATAAATCACGGAACAAAAGTTTAAACTGAGAAAATGTACCATTTTAAGGGAAAAATATGTTGAATCAGAATTTCATGGTGTCAACAAATCCACAAGGCCATTTTCACCACTGTGTGGCATCTCCCCACTCAACAGACATCTGGGGACCGAGGAGACCAGTTTCTCAAGTTTAGAAATAGGAATGCTCTCCCATTCTTGTCTAATACAGGCCTCTAACTGTTCAATCGTCTTGGGCCTTCTTTGTTGCACCTTCCTCTTTATGATGCGCCAAATGTTCTCTATAGGTGAAAGATCTGGACTGCAGACTGGCCATTTCAGTACCCGGATCCTTCTCCTACGCAGCCATGATGTTGTGATTGATGCCGAATGTGGTCTGGCATTATCTTGTTGAAAAATGCAGGATCTTCCCTGAAAGAGATGACGTCTGGATGGGAGCATATGTTGTTTTAGAACCTAAATATATTTTTCTGCATTGATGGTGCCTTTCCAGACATGCAAGCTGCCCATGCCACACAAACTCATGCAACCCCATACCATCAGAGATGCAGGCTTCTGAACTGAGCGTTGATAACAACTTGGGTTGTCCTTGTCCTCTTTGGTCCGATGACATGGCGTCCCAGATTTCCAAAAAGAACTTCGAATCGTGACTCGTCTGACCACAGAACAGTCTTCCATTTTGCCACACTCCATTTTAAATGATCCCTGGCCCAGTGAATACGCCTGAGCTTGTGGATCTTGCTTAGAAATGGCTTCTTCTTTGCACTGTAGAGTTTCAGCTGGCAATGGCGGATGGCACGGTGGATTGTGTTCACTGACAATGATTTCTGGAAGTAATCCTGAGCCCATTCTGTGATTTCCTTTACAGTAGCATTCGTGTTTGTGGTGCAGTGTCGTTTAAGGGCCCGGAGATCACGGGCATCCAGTATGGTTTTACGGCCTTGACCCTTACGCACAATGATTGTTCCAGATTCTCTGAATCTTCAGATGATGTTATGCACAGTTGATGATGATAGATGCAAAGTCTTTGCAATTTTTCGCTGGGTAAGACCTTTCTGATATTGCTCCACTATCTTTCTGCGCAACATTGTAGGAATTGGTGATCCTCTACCCATCTTGGCTTCTGAGAGACACTGCCACTCTGAGAAGCTCTTTTTATACCCAATCATGTTGCCAATTGACCTAATTTGTGTTAATTGGTCTTCCAGCTCTTCGTTATGCTCAAATTTACTTTTTCCAGCCTCTTATTGCTACTTGTCCCAACTTTTTGGGGATTTGTTGACACCGTGAAAATTGGAATCAACGTATTTTTCCTTTAAAATTATACATTTACTCGGATTAAACGTTTGATTTGTCATCTACGTTCTATTACAAATAAAATATTGACATCATTGCATTCAATTTTTATTCACAATTTGTTTTGTGTCCCAACTTTTTGGGAATCCGGTTTGTATATAGAAATATACTGTCAGACAGTGACAGGTCTCACGCAGGGTAGAGGCAAGAAAGGGGTGGATAGTTCGGTCCACATCCCTATTCCACCACAGGCGAGACCAGCTGGAAGTAATCAGGCTGGCACAAAGCACCTCCCAGGGTGTCAGCAAGGGGGGAGTGTGTTACCTGTGGACAGAGGCCTGGAGGCTCTGTCTTGGTGGTCTCAGCTGGGCAAGGCTGAGGGACCACAAGGCTGGGAAATAGCCTGGAGTTGGGTAACGAAGCGACGCCTGGGAGGGTCGGAGGGTTATAGTCAGGCGGACTACTAAGCCCCAATCCCCCACCATAAACACTGAACTGGAGACAGTGAGTGTACTGGACTCTGTACAGCCAGGAGGCCGTGGGACATTTGCTGACAAAGCCGCATGGGTTCACAGGGTGTGAACTGTGACTTAGGTGAGTCAGGAACTTCATGTTTAGTTAGAGCCCAGCCGGGCAGGTGTTTAATTTGTATTATTTATGTTTTGTTTGCTGAGGCACAATAAATGCACTGTTTGGACCTGAAACCTGGTGTCCTGAAGAAGATTCTTGTGAGAATGACCCCCCAAGTACAGCGATCCCTTACAATACACATATATATATATATATATATATATATATATATATATATATATATATGTGCACACATTACAAACACAGATTGGTCACTTACCTTTCTACTTGGAGGCTACAGGAGAGGAGCAGTTAGGAGGCACGGAGGAGGAGTGGGAGCACCACTGATAGCATGCCGAGAGGTTTTTTCTTTCTGACCTCTACTCTGCATGCTTCCTTCGGAGCGCGGACCTAGCAGCATCAATCAGCATCAGCAGGCACGTGTGTAGAGCTCGCTCCTCATTGGCTCAGCGTGCCTACTGACATGTAATGCTCCTGCCCTGCGGTCCTCCAGAGCCTGCACTCCCGACAGATAAGTAAATAAACAGGGGGTGGGGAGCCCGGGCCACCTCAATGCCGGCCCATTGATTTATAGTAGGAATAGTTTTGCAGAGTAGACATAGGGGGCGGGGCCTTCCATGTGCTCCAGGCCCCCCTGTGCCGTGGGCCCCATAGCAGTGGCGTACCCTGCCTATATTGGCGGTACGCCACTGAGTAAAGAATTGACATCCCAAGTAGACCGGTATTTGGGAAGGGGAGGTCTTTGAAAACGGATACCCTTAAGTAGCTTACAAACTAGAGGGTGTTTCTCTATAGGAATAGATTGGATAGGGACATGGGAAGCAGAAATAGCTGACCTATAAAGGTTAACAGTCCGGTATGCCTTTCCTGTGTCGAAAGACGCGGAGAGGAAATTTAAGACTAGAGTGATAGGTGCATGTATGGAATCCAGGTCCCGTTGAATGCACCAATCAGCCCAAAGTCTCCAGGCTGATCTGTAAACCTTTCTGGTACCCGGAGCCCAGGGCTCAGAAAGGAGGTCTCTAGTCGATTGAGAAAGCTCTGAGTCAGGTCCGGAAGGCCCGAGATGAACCAGGCTACAAGAGACAACTGGTTCGATGAGATTAAGGGATGAGGATTCCCGGCGGGGTCTAATAAAAGGTTCAAAGAGGGAGGAATGATCCGTGGAATATCTATTAGCATTCCCAGAATTTGTGATAACCACGATTGTGTTGGCCATAACGGAGTGATTAGGGCAAGAGTCGACTTCTGAATAGAAACCTGAAGAAGGACCCTGGGTATCAGGGCAAAAGGAGGAAATGCATAAAGAGCGTCCCGAGGCCAGAACTGGAGGAGGGCATCCACTTCCGAAGTTTGGGGGTCGGGAAGCCAGCTGAAGAAGCGGGGAATTTGACGGTTCAGACGAGATGCGAATAGGTCTATATGAAGAGGACCCCAGAGAGAGTTGATGAGGTGAAAGATCTCTGGGTTTAATTGGCAATCGCTTGAATCGATGAGGTAACAAGAATTCCAGTCTGCTATCTCGTTGGAGAGACCTGGGAAATATTCTGCCTTGATCACAATATTTCTGTCCAGGCAAAAATGCCAAAATTCTTTGGCAATATTGGCAAGAATTTTTGATCTCGTGCCTCCCAGGCGATTGATGTACTGGACAGCCAAAATGTTGTCCATACGCAGGAGGATACAGCAATGAGATCTGTCGGATGCAAAGCTCTTGAGGGCGAAAAACCCAGCCAAGAGTTCCAGACAGTTGATGTGTAGGTGAGCTTTGGACGGAGACCACTTTCCTCCGGTGGACTTGGATCCGCATCTGGCACCTCAGCCTGACAGGTTGGCATCCGATTCTATAGCCAGATCTGGATTGGAGTTGAAGATAGTCTTCCCATTCCAATCCTGAACGTATTGGAGCGACCAAAGAAGTTCTTCTTTGGCATCCGAGGAGAGAAGAACCTCATCTGAGTAGCCTAATCCATTCCTCAAATGTTGGATCTTCAGATGTTGCAGTGGTCTGTAGTGTAAGGGTGCTGGGAAGATGGCTTGGATGGAAGCCGAAAGAAGGCCAACAACTCGAGTAATTGTCCGAAGGGAAATCAAATTCTTGTTGAGAATGGATCAAATCTCTCTCCGAATAACCTTCAGATTCTTGGGAGGAAGACTCAACATAGATGATTGGGTGTTGACTAGAAAGCCCAAGAATTCCACTTCTCGGGAAGGAGAAAGGACTGATTTCTCGAAGTTGATAAGAAATCAGAGATTCGTTAGGAGAGATAGGATCCAAAGCATGTGGAGACGAAGCAGAGAAATTGAGTTTGTCAAAATGAGGATGTCATCTAGGTAGATGATGAGATGGACACCTCGAGACTGGAGGGAAGCCAACACGGGTTTTAGGAGTTTGGTAAAACACCAAGGGGCTGAAGAAAGGCAGAATGGAAGGCAAGTAAATTGCCATCTCTGATAGTTCCAAAGAATGTGTAGGTAAGTTTGAGAAGAAGGATGAACTGGGACTGTAAAGTAAGCATCCTTCAGATCTATCTTTATTAGCCAATCGTCCTGAAGGAGAAGATCCCTAGAAAGATGGATTCCTTCCATCTTGAAATGTCTGTATTGGACGAATTTGTTTAGGAGGTGTAAATTTATCACTGGGCGAAAACCTCTGTCTTTCTTTTTTACAAGAAAGAGGTTGCTGAGAAAGCCGGTTGAGTGTAGAGGAACTTGAATTATAGCTTTCTTGGAACATAGTTTCTTGATTTCTAGATCTATCAGTGATCGATCTTCTGAGGAAAAATGAATGGGATGGGGAAGGCTCCACTGGATTGGAGGTGACACAAAGTCTATGTGGAAACCTAAAACAGTGTTTAGAATCCAACAATCTGAAGAAATTGTAGTCCAAGTTTGGAAAAAGAAATTGTATTCTGCCTCCTAATGGT
Organism: Bufo bufo; assembly: GCF_905171765.1. Taxonomy (NCBI): domain Eukaryota; kingdom Metazoa; phylum Chordata; class Amphibia; order Anura; family Bufonidae; genus Bufo; species Bufo bufo. The sequence goes on along the minus strand of NC_053394.1, from coordinate 184,433,871 downwards.
ATTTGGGAAAAATAAGGAGGAATTTGACTTACCAGAAGAAGCTCTTGGTCTGGAAAATCCCTGTTGTCCTCTGGCACTCCACGGTCTTCCACGGGGTAGGTTGGACAGCTGGTGCAGTAAAGGACTGTCTGTCTGACTGAAAGGAGCTTCAATGTTGTGATCTTTGATAGACCTGGCTGGGAAAGCAGCCCCTACTACCTTTCCCAGCACGACTGAAAACCTTCCCTTGAAAGACTTTTTTCAGATTGTTTTGTGCCCTATCAAGGGAGGAAAACAGTCCCACAAACTTGTTGATTTCCTTCAAAAATGGTTCTCCGAACAAAAGTCCCTCAGTAGGGAGCGAGGGTTCAGAGATCGCCAGGTGCGACAGTTGGGGATACAGTTTCATCAGAACAGATCTGCGACGTCCAGCATTTAGGGCTGCGTTAGCATTCCCTAGTAAACACATGGTACGTTGTGCCCATCCTTTTAGGGTGGGTAGATCTATCGGATTGCCCGAGATAGAAGCCTCTTCTGTGAGGTCTAGAATTTTTGTGACTGGCCCCAATACATCTAAAAGTTTGTCTTAAGCCACTCTAAATGAGCGGTCTATTCCCCTCTTTATATTTTTACCCGATTTTAAAAGATATTTAATTAATAACGGGTCTATATCGGGGTAGCTGTAGAAAACTCAGGTAATGAGGGGTGAGGGCACTTCGCCCGTAGCTTGTTCCGGGAGGAACAATCCAAGCTTTTGTTCAACTATGTAGAAATGAATTTTTGGACCTGGGTATTAGGGACCCACTCTCCGGAGTGGAGATGCTTTATCAGAGAGGGGTTGAAAAATGTTGTCCCCGTACTATCTAAAAGTAAGGATTCGGTACTGGCAGAATCCTGGGGACGGTCCTCATCAAAAGGCCTCATCTAGATCAGAATAGTCATTATCTGATGTATCAGGATTATCATCACAGGATATGTCTGAATATTTGACAAAATAATCTGGCTTCACCCTTTTAGTGGTGGTCTGAGCCCGTTTAGTATCAGTATCGTCCTCACGGACGGAGGGTAGGGGGTGCGATGTATGCGCACCAGTAAATTTGCTACACGATTGTCGTGAGCCGTCACAGAGGTCTTGACCTGTCCTTTTTTTAACAGATTTTTTCTGTTTGGGGGGATTGCGGTCGTCATGAGAAAACTGCCTTTTCAGGGTAGATTTTTTAGATTTTCAGGCAATGTTCTCTCAGCCGCCCCGGTAAAACATGATTCTGCCTGGAACGTCCAGGTTGTCACGTTTGTCTATTGTGGTACGTCTGTTTGAAGTGTTCAGGCAATGTTACGTCCGGCACTCCGGTGGCACGTGGTCCTGCCTGGAACGTCCAGGTTGTCATACTCGTCTCTTGTTGCACGTCTGCTTGAAGCGTTCAGGCGATTGTATGTCTGCCACGCCGATGGCACGTGGTCCTGCCTGGAACGTCCAGGTTGTCATACCCGTCTCTTTTGTTGCATGTCTGCTTGAAGCGTTCAGGCAATGTCACGTCTGCCGCCCCGGTGGCATGGTGTCCTGTCTAAGTACGTCCAAGGGGTCTTACTCACCAATTTTGTCACACATCCGCTCATAGCGGCATGCATGGCTTAGCAGCACCCCGGGGGGCATGTCGGCCTGGTTTGGATGTTCGTCAGTCCTCATCATTGTTTGCCTGAAGCGTTCAGGCCATGTTTTTCGTTACCCTTAGGGGCAGGCTGCCCGGCCTGATACAACCAGGTCGGTAATATTTCCAGTACATTAAGATGTTCATACGTTGTTCTTTGTTTATGCGGCAGCGCGTTGGGGGGACTCAGTGCCTTCGGCCTTCCTTAAACAAGGCCTCCACCTCCGTCAGTGGGTACGGGCCTCCGGTACGGTATCTGTTCCATTCCCGTCAAATTCCATAACCAGGTGAGTATCAGTTCTGGTCCTCTGGGCTCCGGCCATAGTCGATCGTCGGTCTTAACAGGCAGGGGCCAGGTGGGGGCACCGGGATGTCCAAGGTACGCCTGGTCTCCTCACGATTAACGAAGGTTTTGTTCTCAGGTGGTGTCCAGGGCTTAGAGTCTTTCGGCGCGGTCAACATGTCCCAGGCCTCAGACATTGATGATGCCTCGTCCATCTCCGGGTCACTGGTTTCCAGTCTGGCTGGCCATGGATCCCTGAGGAACTGGACAATTCCGAAGCTGGTGGCAGAATTAAATAGAAGGGGCATTAGCCACCCGGCTTCGGCCAGAAAAGCCGAACTATATAGGCTGCTGGTATCCAGCCCGGTTCCATCCAGCGAGCAACCTGCAGTACCAACTATTCAGTCATCATTGGCTCAGTTGAATGCCACAATGGGGAGTCTGGCTGCTTCGGTAGCAGACATCCAGCACAGGGTCATGGAGCTGGAGGCCAGGGCCTCCACCGCTTCACAGTCGGTGGCGCTCGTGGCTGCGGTGCCATGGCCTTTGGCGGTTTCCCCAGGTATGTCCTCCACTCCTCCGGCCATTGTCCCAGCTCATTTCGTGGCGGAGAATATTAGGAAGGATATACTGGCAGGCAAGGAGGTCAACCTTGCATCTATCCTCATAGCATCGCACGATGCGAGCGAGCACAAAACAATTGATTGCGGGGAGGTATCAGTGGTGATGAGGTCCAAAGATGCCCGATTGAATCGCAAGCTGTCCATACCTGAATTTGTACTCGCTTTCAGTTTGTTTAGGGACGTCATCTGTTCGGCACAGCCTAATAGGAGGGAGGAGCTGGACGCCTATCTGTACCAGGTCACTGATTTGGGTCACAAGTATGGGGGCTCGGCTTTTTATGATTATCACCGTTCCTTTGAGGCTAAAGCCGCAGCTTCACTAGCACAGTTTCAATTTATGACCAATTGGGCTGTGCTAGATATGGAGCTATTCTGCAAGCATTTTGCAGGTCTCCAAGCCCCCACTTGTGGCACATGCCAGTCCATTTTCCATGCCACGGAATGGTGCCCCAACGAGGCAGCCGCTCATCCAGACAGAGCCCTTCCGGGAACGTCGGGGGTCCCCAGGGGCCCGGCCCTCATGGACAAGTTTGGTAGGCCGATTGTGTATCTGGGCAAGAGCCAGATATGCAATAATTTTAACTTCGGTCACTGCATGTTCAGTGGGTGCAGGGCCCTCCACGTGTACGGTCTGCTTTCGGGCACATCCCAGGTCCACCTGTCCGAAAAAATCGGCTAAGCAGGCATGACTGACCGACGTCAACGTTGATCTCCTGTAGGCGCTCCTGGAAGGTCATGACAACCAGCAGTTTGTGCAACATTTGATTACTGGCCTGTCACAAGGGTTCCACACGGGGTTGGTGGCCCTGCCGCATTCAAACTGGGAGTGTGAGAACCTCCTCTCTGCCAGACAGGATCCTGAGGCGGTGCAAGCTGCATTATCCTTGGAATTGGACAAAGGGTTCCTCATCGGTCCTTTTGATTCGATTCCCTTTGAGGTATGGAGGGTCAACCCTATTGGAGTGGTGGCTAAGAAAGGCTCTAATTAAAGAAGACTGATCTACGATCTCTCGGCTCCTCATTCTTCCCACATACCTAGTATTAACTCCCTCATACCATCGGAGGAGTTTAGCATGAAGTATTCCTCTATCGATGAGGCCATTCAATTCATCCTCAAGGCAGGTAGGGGGGCCTGGTTGTCCAAAACCGATATTGCTGATGCCTTTAAATTGCTCCCAATCCTCCCGCAACTGTGGCAATATTATGGCATCAGGTGGGCAGGCAGCTACTATTTTGCCAATCGTCTGACGTTTGGCTCGAAAAGCAGCCCATGGCTGTTTGACCGTCTGGCCCAGGCCCTGCACTGGATTCTGGTCGAACATGGGCAGGCTCCTATGTGTATCCATTACCTAGACGAATTCCTGCTGGTGGAGCACCCCTCCCGGCAGCCCTCCAGTTTATCCTCCCTGCTGGAGTTATTTTCAGCACTTCAGGTCCCGGTCGCCGCAGGAAAGACGGTAGGTCCTTCCAAGACAATCTGGAAGGAAGGCTCCACGAGGAGAAATTGCAGCAGATCCGATTAGCCATCCAGGAGGCTTCCAAATCCTGCTTCCTGACTAAGACGAGCCTCCAATCATTGCTAGGCCGGCTGAACTTCGCCATGAGGGTCATGCCCCGGGGCGCACCTTTGTGTCCCGGCTCTTGCTGCTCCTGCCATCGGCCCCAGAACAGGACAGTGTGGTTCGTTTGGACCAGCAGGCCATGGCAGACCTGTCCATGTGGAGCACATTCATGTCCTCATGGAATGGCGTGAGATTGTTCATTCCCCCCAGGACCCGTCCTCTCCCACGGTCTATTCTGACATGGCCGCATCCAAGGGCTTTGCAGCCATATTTGGCAACCACTGGCTTGCCGGTACCTGGCCGTCCCAGATTATGATGGACGGAGAGGCCCTTCGGTCATCCCCCCTGTTGGAGTTGTATACGTTGGTAGCAGCGGCCCATGTATGGGGCCACGTTTGGTCGGACTCGAGGGTGCTATTTATCACCGATAGTCAGGACTTGGTTGACATCATCCGCAATGGCAGAGCAAAATCCCCTAAGATCATGGCTCTCATGCGCAGGCTGGTTTGGTTGTCCATGGTGCATAATTTTTGCATTGAGTGCTCCCACATTCAGGGTTCCAGGAATACGGCTGCTGATGCGCTGTCCCGGTTTAACGTCAATATCTTTTTTCAGAACATGCCGCACGCAGACGCAACGGGGGCAGGCGTTCCAGCATACAGCGACCTGGTATGGGATTAACATCATTGATCAGGACAGCAAAGGACCTGTTGCACCAGAGCCTGTCTGAGAATACAGTCAGGAACTATCGCACGGGCTGGAATCTGTATAAGGAGTTTGCCAAGAATCACCCACAGGGCGTCGTGGATGACGTGTCATTCATAATGGCTTTCATCACACATTGCCATGCCGACCTCGGACTCGCTCACAATACCATCCGCCTGTATTTGGCGGGGGTTCAACACCAGTTCACGTTGGACAATCCGGCCCGGATCTCTTTCTTTACATCGCAGGCCATCAAGGCCACGCTCCGGGGCATTGAGAAAGCCGGTGCAAGTAGGCCGGTGGTCCGTCAACCCATGTCCGGCTCCTTGTTTAGGCAGTTATCCTTGGCTCTGGATGGTGATCCTTTTGGGCCCTTGGTTAGCACCATCATTAAAGCCGCCCTTTACCTAGGGTTTTACGGGTTCCTTAGGCCGGGGGAATTCACCGCTTCTGTCCGGAATGGCCGTCATCTCCAGAAGCAGCACTTGACCTTGCATCACGACCTGTTTGTACTGAGAATTCCGTCTACCAAGACCGCTCAGACAGGGCCTCCAACCCTGGTCTCGTTCTACCCTTCGCACAACAACTGGTGCCAGGTCAAGGTGCTGCGGCAATTGTCTGTGGGCATGCAGGCGGAGGCAGCAGATAGTCCTCTACTCCCCTTCAAGGGAGGGCCGCTGTCCACGCCCCAGTTCATGTCACACGTACGCTCATTAGTGGCGGGGTTAGGTTAGAACCCGAAGATCATCTCGGGCCACTCCTTTCGTATTGGGGCGGCCTCTGCGGCTTCTAGGCACCAGATACCTCCTCATGTCATCAGGTGCATGGGGCGCTGGAGGTCGTCGTGTTTTTCCAGATATGTTCCAAATCCTCAATCGGAGATCTGTAATGCGTTCTGTTCACTTGCCCTGTAACAATGCAATAAAGTATTTGTCCGTATGGTTGTGTCTCCTTTTTGGCCCCTTTTAGGCCTATCCTCGTTACGGGCTCCCGGCATTAACCAGCCAGAGGTTGGCGCTGGTTCCTACTTCCAGGGGCCGTCGCCCTGACCACAAGTAGGTAAGGCTGCCGTGCAGCCTGTATTTGTGGGAGGGGCATAGGCCACGCCCCTTAGCTATAAATCCCACGGAGTTCAAGGGACGGGACGTGCAGCCAGGTACCCCTCCCTCCCCTTTTCTTAGCTCTCCCTTTAAGATAGGCCCCCTTTTAGGCCTATTTTCGTTACGGGCTCCCGGCATTAACCAGCCAGAGGTTGGCGCTAGTACCTACGTCCAGGGGCCGTCACCCTGACCACAAATATATATATATATATATATATATATATATATACACACACACTGCTCAAAAAAATAAAAGGGAACACTTAAACAACACAATGTAACTCCAAGTCAATCACACTTCTGTGAAATCAAACTGTCCACTTAGGAAGCAACACTGAGTGACAATCCATTTCACATGCTGTTGTGCAAATGGGATAGACAACAGGTGGAAATTATAGGCAATTAGCAAGACACCCCCAATAAAGGAGTGGTTCTGCAGGTGGTGACCACAGACCACTTCTCAGTTCCTATGCTTCCTGGCTGATGTTTTGGTCACTTTTGAATGCTGGCGGTGCTTTCACTCTAGTGGTAGCATGAGACTGAGTCTACAACCCACACAAGTGGCTCAGGTAGTGGAGCTTATCCAGGATGGCACATCAATGCGAGCTGTGGCAAGAAGGTTTGCTGTGTCTGTCAGCGTAGTGTCCAGAGCATGGAGGCGCTACCAGGAGACAGGCCAGTACATCAGGAGACGTGGAGGAGGCTGTAGGAGGACAACAACCCAGCAGCAGGACCGCTACCTCCGCCTTTGTGCAAGGAGGAACAGGAGGAGCACTGCCAGAGCCCTGCAAAATGACCTCCAGCAGGCCATAAATGTGCATGTGTCTGCTCAAACGGTCAGAAACAGACTCCATGAGGGTGATATGAGGGCCCGACGTCCACAGGTGGGGGTTGTGCTTACAGCCCAACACCATGCAGGACGTTTGGCATTTGCCAGAGAACACCAAGATTGGCAAATTCGCCACTGGCGCCCTGTGCTCTTCACAGATGAAAGCAGGTTCACACTGAGCACATGTGACAGACGTGACAGAGTCTTGAGGCGCTGTGGAGAACGTTCTGCTGCCTGCAACATCCTCCAGCATGACCGGTTTGGCATTGGGTCAGTAATGGTGTGGGGTGGCATTTCTTTGGAGGGCCGCACAGCCCTCCATGTGCTCGCCAGAGGTAGCCTGACTGCCATTAGGTACCGAGATGAGATCCTCAGACCCCTTGTGAGACCATATGCTGGTGCGGTTAGCCCTGGGTTCCTCCTAATGCAAGACAATGCTAGACCTCATGTGGCTGGAGTGTGTCAGCAGTTCCTGCAAGACGAAGGCATTGATGCTATGGACTGGCCCACCCGTTCCCCAGACCTGAATCCAATTGAGCACATCTGGGACATCATGTCTCGCTCTATCCACCAACGTCACGTTGCACCACAGACTGTCCAGGAGTTGGCAGATGCTTTAGTTCAGGTCTGGGAGGAGATCCCTCAGGAGACCGTCCGCCACCTCATCAGGAGCATGCACAGGCGTTGTAGGGAGGTCATACAGGCACGTGGAGGCCACACACACTACTGAGCCTCATTTTGACTTGTTTTAAGGACATTACATCAAAGTTGGATCAGCCTGTAGTGTGTTTTTCCACTTTAATTTTGAGTGTGACTCCAAATCCAGACCTCCATGGGTTGAAAAATTTGATTTCCATTTTTTTTTTTTTGTGTGATTTTGTTGTCAGCACATTCAACTATGTAAAGAACAAAGTATTTCAGAAGAATATTTAATTAATTCAGATCTAGGATGTGTTATTTTTGTGTTCCCTTTATTTTTTTGAGCAGTGTATATGCTAAATAAGTACTAGCCAAAGTGTGACACACCGGAGATATAAGGTATCACCAATGAAAAAGAGCCAAATTCAATAGTTGACTGTTATATAATGAACCACTACCTGCCCTGTGGAGGGAAAGTCACAAGGTGGCAGCGACTATCAGGTAATAAGTACAAAATACACTGTGAGGTAACTTATAGGAGTAGCTCCAGGTGCATATTTCCAGTCAGAGAGATCCTCTCACACTGAAAGACCGGGAAAAATTCTGAAGAGACATAGAGGAGCTGATTACCAGCTAGTGTAGGTCACATGACACGCAGTGATATACCCTGCGTCGTTACAGAGACCACTGAACTTGTAATGGAGGTGGCGCAGCAGGGGGAAAGAGAAGACCGCTGCACACAGCCGACGGCGAAAGTCGTCAGCTGAACGGTAATAGTCGCAGCGGCGATAGCGGAGACCGGTCGCAGAGATATTAAAGGGGGGAAGTGTACCAATTGGTAAACACAAGGAGAAGTGAGAAAAGTAAGTGACTGGGATTTTGAAGAGTAAAAGGGTAAAGTATGCAACGGTAAGGGTAGTAAAGGAAGGCGTATGAATATGGAAAGAAAATGTATTAGAAATATGTCGATAATAAGGATAATTGGTTAGTGCATATACAGCTTTCTAGGTTGTACCTATTCAAGTTTTTTCGCCAAAGAAACGACTCTCCAGAAAAAACAGATGTCAGGCTTGTCTTTACTTTTAAAGATAAAGGTTCACCGATCCCTCACTTCTTTCTTTTCTTTCAGCGCTTTCGATCCTCCGATAGTGTACTGTGTTCCATGCGGTAGTTACCATACGCGTTTCGGAGTGGGCTACGACTCCTTCTTCCGTTTCGGAGTGGGCTTCTTCGTAGCCCACTCCGAAACGCGTATGGTAACTACCGCATGGAACACAGTACACTATCGGAGGATCGAAAGCGCTGAAAGAAAAGAAAGAAGTGAGGGATCGGTGAACCTTTATCTTTAAAAGTAAAGACAAGCCTGACATCTGTTTTTTCTGGAGAGTCGTTTCTTTGGCAAAGTCCACTCCTGCGATATACATCAAAAGCGCAGAAGGAGTATATCACCGACTGAACTCCAAGACAGTACGGCCGCCTATGATCACCGAGGATCCCGAAGCTATATCATCTTTATAAACCGCAGCCTGCAAAGAGTTCATCACACGTGGGACGCCACCAGTGATGTAATAAAAGCCGATACTATTTCAAAACTGTGAGTAAAATAGCTCCGGCTTATTTCTATTAACAGGCAGCGACATTGCAGCGATAATATATACGCAACGACTACTAAGTCGCAACAATACAAGTGACTATTTAAAAAAAAGACCGCATATACAAATTTATTCCCATCACTACAACTTTATTTTTTGGGATATCGATTGTGGTAATTTAATCAGTTGGAAGGACACTATTGTACAAAAATGCAGAAAACTTATAGGAATTTATAGAAATAATTTATATACATCTATATATTTTTTACTGCATGATATTTTATGTATTTTACTATTTTATAGTGTGACATTTTATGAGTTTATTTAATAGTGTATATTGCTAAATAAATATTATTATAATAATTGTCCGTGTGGAACCAGATATTGGTGTGCCCTACTATACTTCTCTTGATTCCAAATTTTTTTTAGAGGATTGGGTGAATCCTCTCTATAGGAGCACCCATTTCTATTTTTGATTATTCAGGTGAGCCCTCTCTAAACACTTGCATTTAATTCTTCTGAAATACTTTGTTCTTTACATAGTTGAATGTGCTGACAACTAAATCACACAAAAATAAAAAAATGGAAATCAAATTTTTCAACCCATGGAGGTCTGGATTTGGAGTCATACTCAAAATTAAAGTGGAAAAACACACTACAGGCTGATCCAACTTTGATGTAATGTCCTTAAAACAAGTCAAAATGAGGCTCAGTAGTGTATGTGGCCTCCACGTGCCTGTATGACCTCCCTACAACGCCTGTGCATGCTCCTGATGAGGTGGCGGACGGTCTCCTGAGGGATCTCCTCCCAGACCTGGACTAAAGCATCTGCCAACTCCTGGACAGTCTGTGGTGCAACGTGACATTGGTGGATAGAGCGAGACATGATGTCCCAGATGTGCTCAATTGGATTCAGGTCTGGGGAACGGGCGGGCCAGTCCATAGCATCAATGCCTTCGTCTTGCAGGAACTGCTGACACACTCCAGCCACATGAGGTCTAGCATTGTCTTGCATTAGGAGGAACCCAGGGCCAACCGCACCAGCATATGGTCTCACAAGGGGTCTGAGGATCTCATCTCGGTACCTAATGGCAGTCAGGCTACCTCTGGCGAGCACATGGAGGGCTGTGCAGCCCTCCAAAGAAATGCCACCCCACACCATTACTTACCCAATGCCAAACCGGTCATGCTGGAGGATGTTGCAGGCAGCAGAACATTCTCCACGGCATCTCCAGACTCTGTCACGTCTGTCACATGTGCTCAGTGTGAACCTGCTTTCATCTGTGAAGAGCACAGGGCACCAGTGGCGAATTTGCCAATCTTGGTGTTCTCTGGCAAATGCCAAACGTCCTGCACGGTGTTGGGCTGTAAGCACAACCCCCACCTGTGGACGTCGGGCCCTTATATCACCCTCCTGGAGTCTGTTTCTGACCGTTTGAGCAGACACATGCACATTTGTGGTTTGCTGGAGGTCATTTTGCAGGGCTCTGGCAGTGCTCCTCCTGTTCCTCCTTGCACAAAGGTGGAGGTAGCGGTCCTGCTGCTGGGTTGTTGCCCTCGTACGGCCTCCTCCACGTCTCCTGATGTACTGTCCTGTCTCCTGGTAGCGCCTCCATGCTCTGGACACTACGCTGACAGACACAGCAAACCTTCTTGCCACAGCTTGCATTGATGTGCCATCCTGGATAAGCTGCACTACCTGAGCCACTTCTGTGGGTTGTAGACTCCGTCTCATGCTACCACTAGAGTGAAAGCACCGCCAGCATTCAAAAGTGACCAAAACATCAGCCAGGAAGCATAGGAACTGAGAAGTGGTCTATGGTAACCACCTGCAGAATCACTCCTTTATTGGGGGTGTCTTGCTAATTGCCTATAATTTCCACCTGTTGTCTATCCCATTTGCACAACAGCATGTGAAATTGATTGTCACTCAGTGTTGCTTCCTAAGTTGACAGTTTGATTTCACAGAAGTGTGATTGACTTGGAGTTACATTGTGTTGTTTAAGTGTTCCCTTTATTTTTTTGAGCAGTGTATATATATATATATATATATATATATATATATATATATATATATATTGGCTTCCACCAAATATTGATTGAGGCCTGCGATACACCAGCTTCCCACAACTATTGATCAAGGGGTTTGATTTACCAGCTTCCAGCAAATACTCATTATTGGGTTCTATACACCTGTTTCCACAAAATACTGATAGAGGGGATTGATATACCGGCTTCCACCAAATATTGATTGAGGCCTGCGATATACCTGCTTCCACAAATACTGCTCTTCTATAGGGACTTTGTCACAGGGTAATTTTGAAAATGACAGGCAGAGGAAGAGGCAGGCCATTCCGCACAAGTGGTAGGGGTCAGGTAGGTGCACCAGGCCGGAGCCTAAATGTGAAGTTTGAGAAGGTGCGTGCGATTACGTCAAAGGGCACACCAGAGTTGGTTGACTAGCTCACTCAGCCTTCTGCTTCTGCACCCTGCTCATCCTCTGTATCAGCACCCTCTTCAGTCTCTGCTGTGTGCACCCCCAAAGACACAACCACCACCATAGCCCCTCCACTCAAGTCAGGGGAATTATTTTCCCATCCATTCCCAGACCTTACTGATGCGCAGCCATTCTTGGCATCGGATGAGGAAGAGGAGGTAGCAACGGCCGCCACCCAGTGGTCTGATGACAGTACCCAGATCAGCCCAAGGAGGGTGGTCCCCGCTGTTGCTGCCTACTCTGAGATCTCTAATGTCAGTGTTGGTGAAGGTGAAGATGATGACGTGCCGATGGACGTCACTTGGGTGCCTACAAGAGAGGAAGAGGAGGGGAGTTCAGAGGGTGAGACGGAGCAGCAGATTGGGAGGAGAAGCAGGCAGAACTCCCAGGGCACAGGAGGCAAAAAGCAGACTGCAAATGTATCTGAAGCGAGCCATCCACCATGCACGGTCACATCTGGGCTCCCATCGACGCTGGCACATGGCACCGCAGTGTGGGCTTTTTTTAACATGTCAGCTGCTGACAATAGTGTTGCCATCTGCAGCCTGTGCTGTCAACGCATAAGTCGCGGTAAGCCCAACACTCAACTAGTGACTGAACCTGACCTCCCATCACAGAGCCCAGTGGAAGCAACACCGTCAGAACCCACAAAGCCACACTCCCGGCACTCCACGTCCTGCCTCTTCTCCTTCTCCTCTCTCCTCCCATTTATCCTCCACACCACCTTCCACCGTGCCGTCGTCATGTTCATCTGGCAATAGGCAGGCTTCCATGGCCCAAATGTTCCTTCGTAAAAAGTTGATGACGCCGGATAATCCACTTGCCCAACGGCTGACCGACGGCTTGTCGGAACTGCTTGCCTGCCAACTACTGCCATATAAACTGGTGGACTCGGAGGCCTTTAGAAAATTTGTTGCCATTGGCACACTGCAATGGATGATCCCCAGAAGGAAATATTTCTCCAAGAAGGGCATCCCAGAGCTATATGGCCATGTTCAGCGGCAAGTGAATGTATCTCTGGCACACAGTGTCTGTGCCAATATAGATCTGACCACAGACACGTGGTCTAGCAAACACGGGCAGGGAAGGTACATAACTTTTACTGCCCACTGGGTGAACCTTCTGACGGCTGTCAAGCATGCAACCCGTAGCACCCGTGTGGATTTGGTGTTACCGCCACGGATTTCAATGCAGGCCTGCCTCTTCTTCTCCTCCTACTCCATCCTCCGTCTCCTCCTTGGCTGAATCCTCCTTTTCCACTGCTGCCGCCTCTTCCACTGCACCCCCCAGCTCCCCAGAACATATTCGACGTGACAGGTGAGACGTTGCCATGCTGTGCTGCGGCTGTTGTGCCTGGAAGCCAAGAGCCACATCGGTCCTGCACTCCTTTCAGCTATGCGGTCACAGGCCGATCAGTGGCTAACCCCGCTCAATTTGACAGTTGGTAAAGTGGTGTGCGACAACGGTGCCAATCGGCTGAGCGTGCTGAAGCAGGGCAAAATGACACACGTGCCGTGCATGGCACACATCCTGTACTTAGTCGTGCAGCGATTCGTTGCCAAATACCCCGGGGTCCAGGACATCTTGTGGCAGACCAGGGAAATCTCTGGCCATTTTAGAAGATCTTACACGGCCATGGCTTGCCTTGCTGACATTCAGCGGCGACACCACTTGCCCGTCAGACGTCTGATTTGTGACTTTCCGACGCGCTGAAACTCCACCTTGTATATGCTTGATAGGCTGCTCCAGCAGAAACGTGCCGTTAACTACTACCTGTACGAACTCTGCGGCAGGACATGTTCTGGGAGCTTGTTTTTTTTCACCGCGCCAGTGGCTGCTCATGCGCGACACATGCAGACTTCTGCGGCCATTTGATGAGATCACCAAACTAGTCAGTCGCAGCCAGGGCGCCATCAGTGACATCGTACTTTACGCCTTTTTTTTTGGAGCGTGCATTGCGTCGTGTCATTGATCAAGCCGTCAAGAGCAGGAAGATGAGGAAGTCAAAATGCTGAATAAATTCCCAAGGGGGGCTACTCCATCTGAGACAAGTCAGCAGGAGTCTGAAGAGGAGTCAGAGGAGGATGGTGCCTGGGGGGAGGAGGAGGAGGAGCAATAAGAGCTTTAAACTTTTCTGGGATCCCTGGTGTTGTCCGTGGAAGGGGGGAGGAGACCGAGGACGACATTCTCCTGGGTGATGAGCAGGAGCCAGGCTGCTCCCCCGCTTCCAATTTAGTGCAAATCGGGGCCTTCATGCTTCAGTGTTTGAAGAGGGACGGGACACCCGTATAAAAATCATAAAGGTTAAGGACCAGTACTGGGTGGCAACGTACTTAGACCCCCGGTACAAACACAAAATGGCGGACATGTTACCAGCATCACAGAGGGCTGTCAAAATGCAGCATTTCCAGGCCTTGCTTCGAGAGATGCTGCATTCTGCTGTTGCGGACACTAGCAGAGGAATTTCCACCCACAGAGAAACAGTTGCGGGTACCAATCCTACAGCGCATGAGGGCGGTTTGAAGATGTGTTGGTCACTTTGGATATGAGATCATTCTTGCAGCCAACCCATCGACAGCCGCCCTCCAGATCCAGCCTCATGGAACGCCTAGACCGACAGGTGTCAGACTACATCGGGTTAACGGCTGATGTGGACACTCTGAGAAGCGAGGAACCCCTTGACTACTGGGTGTGCAGGCTTGACCTGTGGTCAGATCTGGCACAATTTGCCATGAAACTCTTGGCTTGCCCCTCGTCGAGTGTCCTGTCAGCACAGCAGTGGGGATCGTGACCGATAAGCGCACTCGCCTAGCTCACGACAGTGTGGACTACTTCACATTTCTAAAAATTAATGAGGCATAGATCTCGGAGGAATTTAACACCTGTGACGACCACGTTTAATAGAATTTTCTCATGCCAGCCTACACATATCCGCCACCACACAGAACAAATAATGGTCCCTGTCTTATGTAAATACAGCGGCATAAAAGGCCTTTTCTGTCCGGTGAATGCCTAATCTTTGGTGCCACGGAGGAATTCAACACCTTTGACGACCACGTGTTATAGAATTTCAACTATTATCATTTGGTTTTTTTTCAAGAGGGGGGTTTCGTTAGCCATGTTTTTAATCCAATTTTATATTTTTTGTTCTTTTAAACATATGTATTTGACATGTATTTGTACTGGCCTGCAGTAAAATTGATATCCAAAGACAATCTAATTGTCACAACCAGACAGCTGAGAAGCTCTGACAGAAACCGTTCAGAACCTCCTCCTTGAGTTTTCTTTGTTTTGGTTTCAGTTCCTCATCTCGTTAGCCTATCTCAGCTGTCATACAGTTGGACTGATTGCTTCCCTTTAAATTCCTCCCCATAATGCAGTAGTGTGTGGCTTATACAACTTCCTGGATTGTGTGCATGCTGTTCCTAGTTCCCAGTCGTCTGCAAGATAAGTGCTGTATATGTATTTGTGATTTTCTGTCTGCTGGATCCAGGTGACCCTGACTCCCTCCGTGTCTGTGTAGGGAGCCGGTGGTCGTGTCCCCTCACTATTGTAGGGTCTTCAGGTGTTAGATAGTCGAGGTACGTGGATATGCGACCATTCACCTTTGGGGTGTTCGCATAGGCTGAGCAGTCAGGGAGAGTCTGCCAGGTCCATGCAGGGCTCTCCCTTTTGTTCCTTAGTTGTGGATTCAGTGAGTCATTGATTATATTGCATTGTCTTGTTTCCTGTACACCATCCGTGACATTATAAGCCGCCAAAACCGTCTCAAGCATGGATCCGGTTTCACTTTTGGCTGAACGCTTACAGGGTCTTTTATTGGAGGTAGCTGATCTCCGTAAGACTTTTTCTCAGTTTCAAGTGACCGGTTCAGCTTGCGTTCATGGAATTTGTTCTGAGCCTAAGATCTCGCTCCCGGATACGTTCTCCGGGGGTAGTGAGAATTTTGTGCGTTTTAGAGAGGCTTGCAAACTCCATTTTCGCCTTCTTCATTATATCGCTGCTCAGGGGTAACCTCAGTCCTGGGCCTTTTCGCTGCCGGAGGGGGCACGGCCCCTCCGTTCAGTGGATGAATTCTTTTTAGCCCTGGGTCAGATATATGATGATCCGGATCGTATTGCTCTGGCTGAGTCTAGACTACGTCTGTTATGCCAGGGTAAACAATCCGCAGAGATATACTGCTCAGAATTTTGGAGATGGGCAGCTGATACTGGTTGGAATGATGCTGCACTCCGAAGTCAATTTTGCCATGGTCTTTCAGAGGGATGCATTTTCCTTTCATGAGAGGCCTATCTCCTTGGACTCTGCTATGTCTCAGGCCGTTCGTATTGACAGGCGTCTTAGAGAGAGAGGAGAGATCTCTCCTTCCTGTCATACTCAGTCCCAGGACAGTGCAGCGGTCTCATTCTGTGCGCAGGGGTCTCAGTCGCTGTCAGCCCCTTCTGAGCAGGAGCCCATGCAGCTGGGGTTGATTGCCTCTGACAATAGAAGATTCAGCTCGCATGGGAGGGTTTGTTTTTGTTGTGGAGGTATAAATCATTTGGAAAATGTTTGTCCCTCTAGGAGATACAGGCAGTTTTCTGGGAGTAATAAAGAAACAAAAAGGAAAAAATCTTTTAAAAATGTTCTGTCTGTTACTATTGGCAGGGTTGAGGCGGAAATTGAAGGTTTTCCGTTTGCTTGTAGTTCCCGTTTTGTCCTGCCTGCTAGGGTGGCGCTAGAGAGCAAGAGCATTTTTTGTGAGATTTTTGTGGATAGTGGAGCAGCTGTCAATCTCATTGATAATCAATTTGCAATAACTCATGGTTTCAAGGTATGCACTTTGGGAAAGGATATTCCTGTTTTTGCTATTGATTCCGCTCCACTTTCTCAGAAATCATTAAAGGGCATAGTTCACAATATCCGTTTAATTGTGAGTGATGCTCATGTTGAGGATGTGTCATGTTTCGTCCTTAGCGGTTTGCCTACTCCTCTAGTGTTGGGGCTACCCTGGCTCACTAAACATAACCCCACCATTGATTGGCAAGCGAGGCAAATAAATGGTTGGAGTGACTTTTGCAGAGAGAATTGCCTCACGACATCTGTTTCTGAGGTTTCTACGGCTTCTAAGACTGTACCACCTTTCCCCTCTGAATTTTCGGATGTCTTCTCTGAGAGTGGAGTTCAGGATTTGCCCCCGCACAGGGAATACGATTGCCCTATTAATCTCATCCCAGGTGCCAAGCTGCCTAAATCTCGTTTATACAATCTTTCCCAACCTGAGAGGGTCGCTATGCGTACTTATATCTCTGAGAGTCTGAGAAAAGGACACATACGACCCTCGAAGTCACCTGTTGCCGCTGGTTTTTTCTTTGTTAAGAAAAAAGATGGTTCTTTAAGACCTTGTCTGGATTTCAGGGAGCTGAACAGTATCACTATTCGTGACCCTTATCCGCTTCCTCTGATCCCGGACCTGTTTAACCAGGTTGTTGGGGCTAAAGTCTTTTCCAAATTAGATCTAAGAGGGGCATACAACCTGGTCAGGGTCAGAGAAGGAGACGAATGGAAGACGGCCTTTAATACCCCTGAGGGCCATTTTGAGAATTTGGTTATGCCTTTTGGTTTGATGAATGCCCCAGCCGTTTTTCAGCATTTCGTGAACAGCATTTTTTATCATTTAATGGGAAAATTTGTATTAGTGTATTTGGATGACATTTTGATTTTTTTCTCCTGATTTCAAAACTCATAAGGAACACCTACGTCAGGTCTTGCTCATCCTGCGGGAGAATAAATTATACGCGAAACTGGAAAAATGTGTGTTTGCGGTTCCAGAAATTCAATTTCTGGGGTTTCTTCTCTCCGCTTCTGGTTTTCGCATGGACCCCGAGAAGGTCCGCGCTGTGCTTGAGTGGGAGCTTCCTGAGAATCAGAAGGCGCTGATGCGTTTTTTGGGCTTTGCCAATTATTACAGGAAATTTATTTTGAATTATTCCTCTGTTGTTAAACCACTCACTGATATGACCAGAAAGGGGGTAGATTTTTCTTCCTGGTCGGTAGAGGCGCGTAAGGCCTTTTCTAATATCAAGGAGAGTTTTGCTTCCGCTCTTATCCTGGTACAACCTGATATTTCTTTACCCTTCATAGTTGAGTTTGATGCTTCTGAGGTAGGGGTGGGTGCGGTCTTGTCTCAGGGTTCCTCTCCTGCCAAATGGCAACCGTGTGCCTTTTTCTCGAAGAAACTCTCCTCCGCAGAGAGAAATTATGATGTGGGAGATAGGGAATTGTTGGCCATCAAGTTGGCTTTTGAGGAATGGCGCCATTGGCTAGAGGGAGCCAGACACCATATTACCGTGTTTACTGACCATAAAAATCTGGCCTACTTGGAGTCAGCCAAGCGTCTGAACCCGAGACAGGCCAGATGGTCTTTGTTCTTTTCAAGGTCTAATTTTGTTGTCACGTTCCGCCCTGGGGTTAAGAATGTGAAGGCAGATGCCCTGTCACGTTGTTTTCCGGGAGGTGGGAATTTTGAAGACCCGGGTCCCATTTTGGCTGAAGGTGTGGTGGTCTCTGCTCTTTTTCCTGAATTGGAGGCAGAGGTGCAGGCAGCCCAGTCAGAGGCTCCTGATCTTTGTCCTCCTGGGAGGTTGTTTGTGCCTCTCGCTTTGAGACACAAGATTTTTAAGGAACACCACGATACGGTCCTTGCTGGGCACCCGGGGGCAAGAGGCATACTGGATCTCATCGCAGATTCTGGTGGCCTGCGCTTCGTAAGTCGGTTGAGGGTTTTGTGGCAGCCTGCGAGACTTGCGCTCGTGCCAAAGTCCCTCATTCACGGCCATCAGGTCCTCTCCTTCCCTTACCCATTCCTTCCCGTCCTTGGACACATCTGTCCATGGACTTCATAACGGACCTGCCTCGTTCCTCGGGGAAGACTGTGATACTGGTGGTGGTGGACCGTTTTAGCAAAATGGTGCATTTCATCCCTTTTCCTGGTTTGCCCAATGCTAAGACGCTGGCGCAGGCATTTATTGACCACATTGTCAAATTGCATGGTATTCCTTCAGACATAGTCTCTGATAGGGGCACGCAGTTTGTTTCCAGATTCTGGAAGGCTTTCTGTTCTCGCTTGGGGGTTCGGTTGTCATTCTCTTCTGCTTTCCACCCGCAGTCGAATGGCCAGACAGAGCGCGTCAATCAGAATCTGGAGACATATCTGCGCTGTTTTGTGGCGGAGAATCAGGAGGATTGGTGTTCTTTTTTGTCCCTTGCTGAGTTTGCTTTAAATACCCGTCGTCAGGAGTCCTCTGATAAGTCATCATTTTTTGGTGCATATGGGTTTCATCCGCAGTTTGGGACTTTCTCGGAAGAGGGGTCTTCTGGTTTACCTGATGAGGACAGATTCTCCTCGTCTTTGTCATCTATTTGGCAAAAGATTCAGGATAATCTAAAGAGCATGAGTGAGAGATATAAGCGTGTGGCAGATAAGAGACGTGTGCCTGGTCCGGACCTGAATGTTGGTGATCTGGTGTGGTTTTCTACCAAGAATATCAAATTGAAGGTTCCCTCCTGGAAGTTGGGCCCTAGGTTTATTGGGCCTTGCAAGATCCTGTCTGTCATCAATCCTGTTGCCTACCGTCTTGATCTTCCTCAGACCTGGAAGATCCATAATGTTTTTCATAAGTCCTTATTGAAACCTTATGTTCAACCCATTGTACCCTCGCCTTTGCCTCCTCCTCCGATTATGGTTGATGGGAATCTTGAATTTCAGGTCTCTAGGATTGTGGATTCTCGTCTTGTCCGCGGTTCTCTCCAGTACCTCGTTCATTGGGAGGGTTATGGTCCTGAGGAGAGGATGTGGGTCCCAGTGACGGACATTAAGGCCACTCGTCTCATCAGGGCTTTCCATAGGTCCCATCCTGAGAAGGTGGGCTCTGAGTGTCCGGAGTCCACTCGTAGAGGGAGGGTGTCACTACCAGAGCTTTGGGATGTTCTCACAGCTCTGTTTCTCCACCCCTGTGATGATGTCACTACTAGAGCTGGGAGGAGTTTTCTGTTTCCTTCCTCACAGCTGCGTTTGATTTCCCTGCCTTTATATTCCCCCTCCTCCTATTGTAGGTGTGGATTATATTTCTCATTTGGGTTGTAGCTCTTGCTTGAGTATCTTCCCTTGTATGCTATCCTTTCACTGGACCTGTGTTCTGCTGCAGCAAGTACTCCGGATATTGCCAGCCTGTCTTTGTATCCGTCTTTACTGCGGCTGCAGCCCTTCAGCTAAGTGTGCAGACATTGCTGTGTATCTGTGTGTTTTCTGACTGGATCCGAGGCGACCACGGTTCCCTCCATATACTGAGCAGGGCACCGGTGGCCGTCCCCCTTCCACTATTGTAGGGGTTACAGTGGTCATCAGTCTTAGGTACGCAGGCATGCCTCCTTCCACCATTTGGATCCGGGCATGGGCTTAGCAGCATAGGGAGAGCTTTTGAGGGTCTGACAGGGGTCACCCTTTATCCTCCCTAGTTTGGGTCTGGTCAGTAGCTCTATTTTCTGTGCATGCTCTTGTTTGCTCACATACAGCCGTGACATTATAATCCACCAAAACCGTCTTTTTTGACATGGATCCGCTTTCTGGCCTGGTTGACCGCATGCAGGGTCTTTCTTTGGAGGTAGCGGATCTCCGTCAATCTATGACTCAGCTTCAAGCATTGGGCTCTGCTCCGGCCCATGGAGTCTGTTGCGAGCCAAAGGTCTCACTTCCGGAAACGTTCTCCGGGGGCAGTGAGAGTTTTGTTCGCTTCAGAGAGGCATGCAAACTCCATTTTTTCTTGTGTCCACATTCCTCTGGTAATCAGGAACAGAGGGTGAGGATTGTCATCTCCCTGCTCAGGGGTAATGCTCAGACTTGGGCTTTTTCGCTGCCATCAGGGGATCCCTCCCTTCGATCCGTGGAAGGATTTTTTGTGGCCCTGGGGCAGATATATGATGACCCGGATCGTGTTGCTCTGGCCGAATCTAACTTACGTTTTTTATGCCAGAGCAAACTGTCTGCAGAGCTTTATTGTTCTGAATTTCGGAGATGGGCAGCTGATTCAGGTTGGAATGATGCTGCACTCCGGAGTCAGTTCTGTCATGGTCTCTCAGAGAGATTGAAAGATGCGTTTGCTTTCCATGAGAGACCAACGTCCTTAGAGTCTGCCATGTCATTGGCGGTACGCCTTGACAGGCGTCTAAGAGAAAGAAACGAGACCTCTCTGTCCATCCATTGTCAGTCTAGGGGCAGTGGTGCGGACTCATTCAGTGTGCAGGGGCCTCATCCTGTCTCGCTCCCCTCTGAGGAGGAGCCCATGCAGCTAGGTCGACTTGCCCCTGATAAAAGAGGATTTAGTCCTCAGAGTATGGTGTGTTTTTGTTGTGGGGGCATAGGTCATTTGGCAAATGTTTGTCCGTCTAGGAGATTCTTGAACTGTACTAAGAGCGATAATAAGAGAAAAACCTCAAAAGGTAAATCATCAAACTCTGCTTCATCTGCTACTTTGGGCAAAGTTGATGTAGGAATTGATGCTTTTCCTCTGACCTGCAGTTCCCGTTTTCTCCTGTCTGCCAGGGTGGCGCTAGAGAGCAAAGTCATTTCTTGTGAGATTTTTGTTGATAGTGGAGCGGCCGTCAATCTTATTGACACTCAATTTGTAGCCATGCATGGTTTTCAGGTTTGCACATTAGAAAAGGATATACCTGTTTTTGCTATTGACTCTGCTCCACTCTCACAGAGATCTCTGAAGGGCATTGTTCACAATATCCGGTTAGCTGTAGGTGACACTCATGTGGAGGATATATCTTGTTTTGTCCTTAACGGATTGCCTTCTCCTCTAGTTTTGGGGTTACCCTGGCTCACTAGACATAACCCCACTATTGATTGGCAAGGAAGGCAAATAAATGAGTGGAGTGACTTTTGTAGAGAGAATTGTCTTACAGCGACTTTTGCAGAGGTGTCTACTAAAACTGTGCCATCATTTCTCTCTGATTTCTCGGACGTGTTTTCCGAGAGCGGTGTTCAGGAGCTACCTCCTCACCGGGAGTTTGACTGTCCCATTAACCTCATTCCCGGCGCCAAGCTGCCAAAAGCTCGCCTCTACAATCTCTCACAACCGGAAAGAATCGTAATGCAAACCTATATCTCCGAGAGTCTCGATAAGGGGCATATTCGTCCCTCAAAATCACCTGTTGCCGCTGTTTTTTTTTTTTGTTAAAAAAAAAGATGGCTCTCTGAGACCTTGCCTAGATTTTAGGGAGCTGAACCGATCACGATTCGCGATCCCTATCCCCTTCCTCTGATCCCGGACCTCTTCAACCAAATTGTTGGGGCCAAGGTTTTTTCCAAATTGGATTTGAGAGGCGCGTACAACCTGGTCAGGGTCAGAGAGGGGGATGAATGGAAAACGGCCTTTAATACCCCTAACGGGCATTTCGAGAATCTCGTTATGCCTTTCGGCCTGATGAATGCTCCGGCCGTCTTTCAGCATTTTGTTAACAGTATTTTCTACCATTTAGGCTACTTTCACACTTGCGTTCGGAGCGGATCCGTCTGATGTTTTATCAGACGGATCCGCTCCGATAATGCAGACGTTCGCATCCGTTCAGAACGGATGCGTCTGCATTAAAACTTAGAAAATTTTCTAAGTGTGAAAGTTGTCTGAGCGGATCCGTTCAGACTTTACATTGAAAGTCAATGGGGAACGGATCCGCTTGAAGATTGAGCCATATAGTGTCATCTTCAAGCGGATCCGTCCCCATTGACTTACATTGTAAGTGTGGACGGATCCGCTCGCCTCCGCACGGCCAGGCGGACACCCGAACGCTGCAAGCAGCGTTCAGGTGTCCGCTCACTGAGCGGAGCGGAGGCTGAACGCTGGCAGGCGGATGCATTCTCAGTGGATCCGCCTCCACTGAGAATGCATTGGGGCCAGACGGATGCGTTCGGGGCCGCTCGTGAGCCCCTTCAAACGGTGCGCACGAGCGGACACCCGAACGCTAGTGTGAAAGTAGCCTTAATGGGGAAATTTGTATTGGTGTATCTTGATGATATTTTGATTTTTTCCCCTGATGTTCAGACCCATCAGGATCATCTTTTTCAGGTTCTGCAGATTCTGCGGGAAAATAAATTGTACGCCAAGCTGGAGAAATGTGTTTTTATGGTATCGGAGATTCAATTTCTGGGTTTTCTCCTCTCTGCTTCTGGTTTTCGCATGGATCCGGAGAAGGTCCGTGCTGTACTTGAGTGGGAGCTTCCTGAGAATCAGAAGGCATTGATGCGCTTTCTGGGTTTTGCTAACTATTACAGAAAGTTCCTTTTGAATTATTCCTCTGTTGTCAAACCCCTCACTGACATGACAAAAAAGGGGGCGGATTTTTCCTCTTGGTCGGAGGAGGCGCTTGCAGCTTTTTCTAAGATTAAAGAGAGTTTTGCATCTGCTCCCGTCTTGGTGCATCCCGATGTTTCCTTACCTTTTATTGTTGAGGTGGATGCTTCCGAGGTGGGTGTGGGTGCGGTTTTGTCCCAGGGCCCTTCTCCTGCCAAATAGCGACCCTGTGCCTTTTTCTCTAAAAAACTCTCCCCGGCAGAGAAAAACTATGATGTGGGAGATAGGGAGTTGTTGGCCATCAAGTTGGCTTTCGAGGAATGGCGCCATTGGTTGGAGGGGGCCAGGCACCCTATCACCGTTTTTACCGACCATAAGAATCTGGCATACTTGGAGTCGGCCAGGCGTATGAATCCGAGACAGGCCAGATGGTCTCTGTTCTTCTCCAGATTCAATTTTGTCGTCACATTCCGCCCTGGGATCAAAAATGTGAAGGCTGATGCTCTCTCTCGCTGTTTTCCGGGAGGAGGAAACTCCGAGGACCCGGGTCCCATTTTGGCGGAGGGGGTAGTTGTTTCTGCTCTATATTCGGATTTGGAGGCCGAGGTCCAGGCTGCCCAGACTGAGGCACCTGCCCGTTGTCCTTCTGGGAAGTTGTTTGTGCCTCCAGAGCTACGTCACAAACTCTTCAAGGAGCATCATGATACTGTTCTTGCTGGTCACCCCGGGAGTAGAGCCACGGTAGATCTCATTGCTCAGAGATTTTGGTGGCCGGCTCTTCGTAAGTCGGTGGAGGGTTTTGTGGCTGCTTGTGAGACGTGCGCTCGCGCTAAGGTCCCTCGTTCACGGCCTTCAGGTTCCCTTCTCCCGTTACCCATACCTTCCCGTCCTTGGACACACCTGTCCATGGACTTTATCACGGATCTTCCTCGTTCCTCAGGGAAGTCGGTGATCCTGGTGGTGGTGGACCGTTTTAGCAAGATGGCTCATTTCGTACCTTTCCCTGGTTTACCCAATGCTAAAAACGTTGGCGCAAGCTTTTGTCGACCATATTGTTAAATTGCATGGCATTCCCTCTGATATTGTTTCCGATAGAGGCACGCAGTTTGTGTCCAGGTTCTGGAAGGCTTTCTGTTCTCGCCTGGGGGTTCGGCTGTCCTTCTCTTCTGCTTTTCACCCGCAGTCGAATGGTCAGACTGAGCGCCTCAATCAGAATCTGGAGACATATTTGCGCTGTTTCGTGGCAGAGAGCCAGGAGGATTGGTGTTCATTTCTCTCTCTTGCTGAGTTTGCTCTGAACAACCGTCGTCAGGAATCTTCTGATAAGTCGCCATTCTTTGGTGCATATGGGTTCCATCCGCAGTTTGGGACATTCTCGGGAGGGGCTCTTTCTGGTTTACCTGAGGAGGAGAGGTTTTCCTCGTCTTTGTCTACCATTTGGCAAAAGATTCAGAGTAATCTTAGAAAGATGAGTGAGAAGTATAAGCGTGTGGCTGATAAGAGACGTGTGCCTGGTCCGGACCTGACTGTGGGTGATCTGGTGTGGTTGTCTACAAGAAATATTAAACTGAAGGTTCCCTCCTGGAAATTGGGTCCCAAGTTTATTGGGCCTTATAAAATCTTGTCAGTCATCAATCCTGTTGCCTTCCGTCTTGATCTTCCACGGGTTTGGAAGATACATAATGTATTTCACAGATCTCTCTTAAAACCATATGTCCAGCCCACTGTACCCTCCTCTTTGCCTCCTCCTCCGATTTTGGTTGATGGCAATCTGGAGTTTGAGGTTTCCAGAATTGTGGACTCTCGCATTGTCCGCAGTTCTCTCCAGTACCTCGTTCATTGGAAGGGTTATGGTCCTGAGGAGAGGATGTGGGTTCCGGTGTCGGACATTAAAGCCACTCGCCTCATCAGGGCATTTCATAGGGCTCATCCTGAGAAGGTGGGTCCTGGGTGTCCGGAGTCCACCCGTAGAGGGGGGGGGTACTGTCACTACCAGAGCTTTGGGACGTTCTCACAGCTCTGTTTCTCCACCCCTGTGATGGTGTCACTACTAGAGCTGGGAGGAGTTTTCTGTTTCCTTCCTCACAGCTGCGTTTGATTTCCCTGCCTTTATATTCCCCCTCCTCCTATTGTAGGTGTGGATTATATTTCTCATTTGGGTTGTAGCTCTTGCTTGAGTATCTTCCCTTGTATGCTATCCTTTCACTGGACTTGTGTTCTGCTGCAGCAAGTACTCCGGATATTGCCAGCCTGTCTTTGGATCCGTCTTCACTGCGGCTGCAGCCCTTCAGCTAAGTGTGCAGACATTGCTGTGTATCTGTGTGTTTTCTGACTGGATCCGAGGCGACCACGGTTCCCTCCATATACTGAGCAGGGCACCGGTGGCCGTGCCCCTTCCACTATTGTAGGGGTTACAGTGGTCATCAGTCTTAGGTACGCGGGCATGCCTCCTTCCACCATTTGGATCTGGGCATGGGCTTAGCAGCATAGGGAGAGCTTTTGAGGGTCTGACAGGGGTCACCCTTTATCCTCCCTAGTTTGGGTCCGGTCAGTAGCTCTATTTTCTGTGCATGCTCTTGTTTGCTCACATACAGCCGTGACAGAGGGGTACTGTCACAACCAGACAGCTGAGAAGCTCTGACAGAAACCGTTCAGAACCTCCTCCTTGAGTTTTCTTTGTTTTGGTTTCAGTTCCTCATCTCGTTAGCCTATTTCAGCTGTCATGCAGTTGGACTGATTGCTTCCCTTTAAATTCCTCCCCATAATGCAGTAGTGTGCGGCTTATACAACTTCCTGGATTGTGTGTGCATGCTGTTCCTAGTTCCCAGTCGTCTGCAAGATAAGTGCTGTATATGTATTTGTGATTTTCTGTCTGCTGGATCCAGGTGACCCTAACTCCCTCCGTGTCTGTGTAGGGAGCCGGTGGTCGTGTCCCCTCACTATTGTAGGGTCTTCAGGTGTTAGATAGTCGAGGTACGTGGATATGCGACCATTCACCTTTGGGGTGTTCGCATAGGCTGAGCAGTCAGGGAGAGTCTGACAGGTCCATGCAGGGCTCTCCCTTTTGTTCCTTAGTTGTGGATCCAGTGAGTCATTGATTATATTGCATTGTCTTGTTTCCTGTACACCATCCGTGACACTAATATACCTTTAGCCACATAATCACTTGTTCTTTTCTGTATGTTGAATTAATATTTTTTTGGGCCTGTACTCCACTGGCCTGCATTAAAATTGTTATCCAATGACCGTCTAATATACCTCCAGCCACATAATCACTTGATGTTTTCTGTCGGGTGAATGAATAATTTTTGGGGCCTGTATTCTAACTGTCCAACAGTAAAATTGTTATACGTTAACTGCCTAATGTACCTCCAGCCACATTATCCATTGTTCTTTACTGTATGGTGAATGAATAATTTTTGGGGCCTGTAGTCCATTGGCCTGCAGTAAAATTGATATCCATTGACCTTGTAATATACCTCCAGCCACATAATCACTTGATATTTTCTGTACAGTGAATGCATAATGTTTGGGGCCTGTACTCAAATTGATATCCAATGACCATCTAATATACCTCCAGCCACATAATCATTTGATGTTTTCTGTCCTGTGAATTAATAATTTTTGGGGCCTATAGTCCACTGGCCTGATGTAAAATTGATATCCATTGACTGTCTAATATACCTCCAGCCACAAAATCCCTTGATCTTTTCTGTAATTTGAATGCATAATGTTTGGGGCCTGTAATCTAACTGGCCAACAGTAAAATTGTTATACGGTGACTGCCTAATTTACCTCCAGCCACATTATCAATTGTTCTTTTCTGTACGGTGAATAAATAATTTTTAGGGCCTGTAGTCCACTGGCCTGCAGTAAAATTGATATCCATTGGCTGTCTAATATACCTCCAGCCACATAATCACTTGATGTTTTCTGTCCGGTGAATGCATAATGTTTGGGGCCTGTACTCCATTGGCCTGCAGTAAAATCGATATCCAATGACAGTCTAATATAACTCCAGCCACATAATTACTTAATGTTTTCTGTCCAGTAAATGAATAATTTTTGGGGCCTGTAGTCCACTGGCCTGCAGTAAAATTGATATCCATCGACCGTCTAATATACCTCCAGCCACATAATCACTTGATCTTTTCTGTACGGTGAATGCATCATTTTTGCGGCCTGTAATCTAACTGGCCAACAGTAAAATTGTTATACGATGACTGCCTGCTGTAAACTACTGCAGGTAACGGATTGAAGTATGCAGATGGATCCAAAGTGGATCGTGTTCTCATTGCTGCATAGATCTGGCACTGAGCGGGGAAAGTGTACTACAGGTCGCAGCATTGGGTATGGATGTGATAATCTTTTAGTACTTTTTTTTTTTTTTGTAGTTTACAGCGCTACCCAGGTCTGACCCCCATGCTTTACCGTGCTGTCAGTAGCAAAAGAAATATACAGTATGAGATCGTGAATGAAAAGATAGGACGGCCCGAACAACATCTTGACATATAAAGATGGCCAATACATATAAACACATCTCTATAAATGCACAAATCATATAGATAGCAATCAGCTAACATACAACAATTATCAGGCAGATGTGGGCGTTTCTATCTGACATCACTAGTAGCGTCATAGATACCAGCTCCCCGCCCACAAAAAACACTGGCCTGCGCGCCAAAATACTGTTTAAAAGTCGATGTTCTAACATTACTCAGTATATGCTTTTATTGTCCTGATGAAGAGGGCTATGCGCCCTTGAAAGGTGTTGACAAAAGAATAAACATCTACCTTGTTTTATACAAAATTATGCAGAACATTGCCTCCTGTTTTCAGCGCCAAGAAAAAAGGTTCCGAAAAATTACTATTCTTTACAAGCTGAAGCAGTAGCCACACCAGGCTGACACAAATCAGCAAATGTACCGCCTGAACACCCAGGTTCAGTCCTACCTGGACCCTGGCCTTTCCCTGGCGCATACCATGTTCCCTGACCCCATGGACTTCTGGGCAGGCATTATGGAACAATGTGCCGAACTGGCCCTGTAAGTTCTCTCTGTTCTGTCTTGCCAGCATCCAGTGTCATCTTAGAGAGGGTTTCCAGTGCATTGGGCATCGTGACACCTAAACGGACACAGTTGTTCTCCGCCACTGTACAAACCATCACTTTTGTCAAAGTGAACAAGCCATGGATCCATGAGGATTTTCACACTCCTCAAGCTGAGGCCAATGAATAGATCTCCTGTTGCTGATGGTGCCCCATCATGCCAATACTGCTGTCTGCCTGCCTACCATCATGTTCCGTATTGTATGGCTGCTGCTGCAGTCACCATCATGCCATTGACACAATCTGCCTGTCTACCATCATTTTCTGTACGGTACCATAGGACTTCTGCTGCTGCCACCATCATGCCACTGTTTGCCTACTTACCATCATGTTCCATATTATATGGCTGTTGCTATCATGCCACTGCTGCTGTCTACCTGCCTGCCATCATGTTCTGTATTGTATGGCTGCTGCTGCAGCCACCACAGCTGCTACAGCCACCACAGCTGCTACTCGCTGCTAATTCCCCTACTTCTACTGCATTGCTGGGAAAAGGTTTTAATATATGCAAATGAACCTCTAGGAGCAATGGCGGCATTGCCATTACACTTAGAAGCTCTGTTCTCTCTGCAACTGCTGTAACCTCTCTGCTTTTATTGACAGGGCCAGGCATGATGAAAATTTCCCTACCTGGCCCAATCTGTTAAAGTGGAGAGGGCACAACAGTTGCAGAGAAAGCTGTGTTCTACTGTGAAATGAAATGTAGATAACATTGTGCTGTGGATTTTCTGTATGAGTGTCACAAACCTGTGTGCCACGTGTCCTAACTTCTCTAAGGGCGTTGTCTACCTCTTGAGGAGGATAGGCACACGAGGCAGCTGGCCCAGGAGGTACCTGAGAAAGGTACCAGAGGTACAGGCATTGGCAGCAGGGTGAGTCGTAACCAGGAGCAACAGTGCAGGACCAAAGGATGAGGCAGAGGCGAAGTCAGACAGGCAAAAGGTCAGGGCAGGCGGCACAGGTACAGGTCAGGCGATCCGGATGGCAACAGGAGAGTCAAGGTAAGCAGGCAGGGACCAAACAGAGTCCAGGAATACAAGTAAGAGTCAGGAACACAAGCAGATATCAGGAACCTTAGCAGGACGCAAGGACCTTGACACTGAGGGATCTGGGAAGGGGGCTGAGGCACTTATATATGTGCAGGAGGGCTAGGATTGGTCAGCAAGGTCACATGACCTAACCCATAAAGCACAGGAAATGACATGCGCTGGCCCTGAGAATCACTCAATTCAGTGGCAAACTGAATCTGCAGTGAAAAAAGTTGCAGACAAATCATTGCAGATTTTTCCACAGCATTTTCCACTGCACACTTCTATTTCACACATAAACATCCAAAACTTTGTAAAAATCTGCAACCGCAGATTTTCTGCTGGACTTTTCTGCCATGTGTGAAGGCACCCCACCATAGTGTAATACAGTGAAAAATCTCATGTACATTTTGCTTTTTTTCCTTTGGCACAGAAATTGACCTGTTGTGTGGATTTTAAAATCTCCAACATGTCAATTGTTTGTACGATTCCACACCTCCTGTAGAGTAGTTTTCCCTATAGACTTCAATGGGGTTGTTTACATTAACAGAAAATCTGCACAAAAATGGGGGAAAAGTGGCATGCAGGAGGCATGGGAAGGTAAGAGCAGCGCTGCGCTGGCTGTACTCACCTTCCCTGGTCTTTTTCCGGGTCCCACCGTGGTGTCCTAACCGAGTACAGCAGCATGACATAATGCACATTGGCATGCACTAGTGTTCAGTGAGCATGCTCGGCCGAATACCTGTTCGGCTAGAGCATCGCTATGCTCGGCACTCGGCCGAGTACCGCATGTGCTCGAGCTCCATGCTCGAGTCTCCTCCCCGCACGTTTCGCGGCTGCTAAGCAGCCAATAAACGTGTAGGTAAGTACTGCCATCACTGAAATGCCAGTATCTATGTTGGCTGCTGGCATTACAGTGATTGGGTGGCCAGAACGCGTCATCGGGTGCGATATAGTCAGGGAGAGCTGTGCTTAGAAAGGGACAGATAGTTTCGGGAGTGTGATCGCAATATATTCGATAGAAAAACTTTCAAAGACCCAAAAGTCTATTGTGTGTGGTGGCAATATAATTTATTATATTCGATACCTCACAATACTTTTTCGATAGAGGGTGTCTGCAGTGACTTGTGACATCTGTGCTGCAATACCTTCTGTGTGTCAGGGCCAGATATTGGGAAAAATATTACTGACAACAAATATATATTTTCCATAATTTATACACACTTTGCCCATGAACGGTGTCTGCAGTGAATTTTCACATCTGCGCTGCAAGCGCGTGTGTGTGTGTGTGTCAGGGCCAGATATTGGGAAAAATATTACTGACAACAAATATATTTTATATAATTTATCCACACTTTGCCTATAAACAGTGTCTGCAGTGAATTGTCACATCTGTGCTGTCAGGGTCAGATATTGGGAAAAATATTATATTTTCAATAATTTATCCACACTTTGCCTATAAACGGTGTCTGCAGTGAATTGTCACATCTGCGCTGCAAGCGTGTGTGTGTCAGGGCCAGATATTAGGAAAATATTACTGACAACAAATATATATTTTCCATAGAGTTGAGCGAACACCTGGATGTTCGGGTTCGATGGGTTTGGCCGAACTTCACAAAAATGTTCGAGTTCGGGACCCGAACTTGACCCCCAACCCAAACCCCATTGAAGTCAATGGGGACCCAAACTTTGGAGCACTAAAATGGCTGTACAAAAGTCATGGAAAGGGCTAGAGGGCTGCAAATGGCAGCAAAATGTAAAAATAAAAAAGAATAATCTTGATCTAGTAGGAGTAGGTCCATATGGAGTAAGAGGTTGAGAAAGCGGTGAATGTGGCGGTGCAGGTGGAAGCGGCGGTGGAGGAGGAGGAGGTAGCCAACACTGGTTTTTGCTTATGTTTTTTATTTTATAATTTATTTATTTTTTGTTTAACTTTGGGTAGACCCCAAAACATTGGGAAATATAACCTGTGATAACCCCCTCCAGCCGTGCTAAACAAACGTTCAGACAATACACTGGCTGCAGGGCAGGCCAGCACCTCCAAGGTGTAAAGAGCAAGCTCAGGCCATGTGCCCAATTTTGAGACCAAGAAGTTGAAGGGGGCAGACCCATCAGTCAGTACGTGTAGGCGTGTGCACACATACTGCTCAACCATGTCGCACGTCCCCGTGACATCCACAATCCAATTGGATATCTTCTCTATCAACTTTCAATGTTCTTTTCTGCACCTACCATGGTGATCACTGGTAGCGGGGAATCAGGGTTCCAGGCCGGAGAGGTAGCCTGAGAAAGGGATACCACATCCAAGGGAGGTCAATGGATGAAATAAAATGTGATCGAGCTGAAATGTGGGACAAATTATTGAAGCAGAAGCAGCAATTACCTACTCCCAACTCGGGGAGGTAGTGACGATAAATAACAATACAGGACTCTTAAGATGCCCTGTTATTTGAATGATTAATAAAAAATTACAGGGAATGTCACTGGGGTATTTTGGATTTGGAAACGTTAGACAGGAGAGGCCCTGCTGCCGCTTTATTGACTCTAGATAACTTCTGCCTGATCGCACGTCCCCATGACGTCCACGATCCAATTGGATATGTTCTCTATCAACTTTCGATGTTCTTTTCTGCGCCTACCATGTTGATCGCGGTTAGCGGCGAATCAGGGTTCCACGCCGGAGAGGGAGCGTGAGAAAGGGATACCACATCTAAAGGAGGTCAATGGCTGCAAGTTATTAAAGCGGAAGGATCGAATGAAAGGAGGGGGGGGCGTGTCAATTAAACGCTAATTTTAGCATTTTAAGTCCCTGTCACCTATGCAGAGCAGGGGTTTTTCATCGGCAAAAATGGGTTAATGTCACCCACCAATGGAACAGACGATTTTAGAAAATTTCGGGCCCTGTCCAAGGCCGTCTTTAAAATTGATTGGACCCTGGGCAAGAATTTCCTTGGGCCCCCTGAAATGCTAAGGTCCATCCGTCTTCTTGAGTGATTATCGCAGTGAAGGCAGGTTAGTTAGTGTACCCGAGCATTAGATTTTAAGACGCCTGTGGCCACCGGGGGAGCACGGGAGGCAGAAGCACAGCTCCCGCACAGCGTCTCCCCTTTTCAAATAGAAGACGGGTGGCCCTTAGCAACACTCATTTCAGAGAGCGCTGCTAAGGGCAATTTCAGCCACAGCTTTCTACTAAAATTAAACGTTTTGGCTAAATAAACTATATTCTAAAAATGTTACCTATCACTTGCCCTTCGCTTTAGCAAAAAAAATAATATTTAAAGGCAGTTACACTTTATGGGGGATCTGTGGATGACACACTGTTATGGGGAATCTGTGGATGACACACTATTATGGGGGATCTGTGGATGACACACTGTTATGGGGAATCTGTGGATGACACACTGTTATGGGGGATCTGTGGATGACACACTGTTATGGGGAATCTGTGGATGACACACTGTTATGGGGGATCTGTGGATGACACACTGTTATGGGGGATCTGTGGATGACACACTATTATGGGGGATCTGTGGATGACACACTGTTATGGGGGATCTGTGGATGACACACTGTTATGGGGGATCTGTGGATGACACACTGTTATGGGGGATCTGTGGATGACACACTGTTATGGGGGATCTGTGGATGACACACTGTTATGGGGGATCTGTGGATGACACACTGTTATGGGGGATCTGTGGATGACACACTGTTATGGGGGATCTGTGGATGACACACTGTTATGGGGGATCTGTGGATGACACACTGTTATGGGGGATCTGTGGATGACACACTGTTATGGGGGATCTGTGGATGACACACTGTTATGGGGGATCTGTGGATGACACACTGTTATGGGGAATCTGTGGATGACACTGTTATGGGGGATCTGTGGATAACAATGTTATGGGGGATCTGTAGATGGCACTGTTATGGAGGGGGATCTGTGGATGACACATACCGTATATAGCATCCTATGCTATGTGTCATCCACAGATCCCCCTCCATAACAGTGTCATCCACAGATCCCCCATAAGTGTCATCCACAGATCCTCTTCTTGTCACAACCAGACAGCTGAGAAGCTCTGACAGAAACCTTTCAGAACCTCCTCCTTGAGTTTTCTTTGTTTTGGTTTTCAGTTCCTCATCTCGTTAGCCTCTCTCAGCTGTCATGTGTTTGGACTGATTGCATCCCTTTAAATTCCTCCCCATAATGCAATAGTGTGTGGCTTATACAACTTCCTGGAGTGTGTGTGCATGCTGTTCCTATTGCCCAGTCTTCTACAAAGATAAGTGCTGTACTTTTATTTGTGATTTTCTGTTTGCTGTATCTCAGTTGACCATGACTCCCTCCGTGTCTAGTGTAGGGAGCCGGTGGTCGTGTCCCCTCACTATTGTAGGGTGTTCAGGTGGTAGATAGTCGAGGTACGTGGATATGCGACCATCCACCTTTGGGGTGTTCGCATAGGCTGAGCAGTCAGGGAGAGTGACAGGTCTCATGCAGGGGTCTCCCTTTTGTTTCTTAGTTTTGGATCCAGTGAGTCAGATTCTTTTGCTTTGTCTTGTTTCCTGTACACCATCCGTGACACTTCCCCATAACAGTGCACAGATCCCCCTCCATAACAGTGTCATCCACAGATCCCCCCCAAAAGTGTCATACACAGACCCCCCCATAACAGTGTCCTCCACGGATCCCCCTCCCTATAACAGTGCTGTCATCCATAGATCCCCCTACCTGCCGCTCACAGTAGTATACATTTATAAACTGTAATCGGTATCCTGCAGACAGTAACTTTAACTTTAAAGGGACACTGTCAGGCCCAATAAGCATTTTTAGCTATATATATGCCGGCATAGGTCTTCTAATGTGTATTAAAAACATATAAGTATACCCCCTGTCCACCTTATAAATACAGTAAAATCATGTTTGATAACCTGATAGAATCACTCTCCTTTGTGCCCAAGGCGCCACCCAGCTCATCAATATTCACTTCGCTGGGCGGCTTCTGCAGCAAGACATGTAGTGGCTGTGATCACAATTTTACAAAGCTGGCGCCGGCGCAGCTGAAGCCACCTCAGAGATGTTTATGGGACGCAGGCGCAGTATCATTGTGGCCACTGGGAGTGTCGGGCAAGGTATCCCGCGCATGCCCAGAAGCTGCAAGTGAAACTGATGCCCATAGCTTTCTATTGGGCATGCGCGGGATCTCGGAGCGTCGGGGACAGCAGAAGCTGACAGCAGACACAAAAAAATATATATGGCTTGGGACCGGCTGGGCCCCTTACTGGGGTATCGGCTTTACCCCCCTGATGGCGGCCCTGAGCGAGCCACACGCCGCTCGCTTGCATTGACAAGTGAATGTGGGATTTGGGAAACAGAGCTGCCTTGGGCCCCCAGGAGCAACTGGGCCCAGGGCAGCTGCCCCTTTTGCCCTGCGGCAAAAACAGCCCTGGCCCTTTCAACTATGAGGAGCAGGGGTTTATTCACGGCAAAACTGTGTTCATGTCACCCACCAACAGAACAGAAATTTTACCAAAATTGGTAAAATGTAACAGACGATTTTTTTAAATTTAGGTCCCTGTCACCTATGCAGAGCAGGGGTTTATTCACGGCAAAAATGGTAAAATGTCACCCAAGGATGTAACAGACGCTTTTGCACCCTGCTCCCTCTTTTGCTGTGCTGGTGCCTCTGTGTGACCACCGCCTCTTCCTCCGAACTAGACAGGTCACTCGCATGACCTTGATTCCATGTGGGGTCTAGTATCTCATCATCCTCCACATCATCTTCCACGCACTCTTTACCCCTGCCCTCCTTGTCGGTCTGCAGACTGCAGAAAGCCGCAGCAGTTGGCACCTGTGTTTTGTCATCATCAGAGACAAGCTGCGGTGGTCTTCCAATGTCCTCATCCTGAAACATAAGTGGTTGGGCATCAGTGCACTCAATCTCTTCCACTTCTTGTGCAGGGCTATGTGGATGGCCCAGGGAAACCCTGCCAGCAGAGTCATCAAAAAGCATAACAGACTGCTGCATGACTTGGGGCTCAGACTGCTTGCCTGATTTGCAAGGGAGTGAGGTGAAGGACTGATGGGCATGGGCTGCAGGTGCCAACTCTGATCTTTCAGCAGAAGGCTGGGTGGGGGACAATGTGAAGGAACTGGAGCCACCCAATCTACTATCGCCTGTACATGTTCTGGCCTCACCATTCGTAGAGCCGCATTCAGCCCTTCCAAATTACCAGGTTCTGTCGCCTACCCGCACCTGAGGAGGCGGTTTCCCTTGTGCGTGTAGCTGGCACAGATCGACCACGTCCTCTCCCTGCAACAGGAGCTCCACCAGCAGCACCACGACCGGGGCCACGTCCTTTATTTGACGCTCTCCTCATTCTTTGCGTTCACCCACCACAGATGCTTTATGTCAGGCGACAATGTAACCGCCAATAGTCAACAATTAGTTTCACTAAGGGTTAGGCAGTGCCGGTGTCATAAAGATGAAAAATTTCTTGAGGTCACACAACAGTGTGACAGGTGAATTTTATACAATTACTTCACAGTCACAAAAAATTTTTAATTTGTCAACCAACAATGTAACTGCAGTATTGACTGGTTGTATTTGACTATGACAAATGCAGCAAAGGACCCAAATGTAGTGTCTTGCACAAAATGGGTGTTTATTTATAACCAGAATATAACAGCAGTATCTAACGCTTGTATTGGACTGTCAGAAATGCAGCAAAGGCTGCAAATGTATTAACTTGCCCAAAATCGGTGTATTTTTTTAAACCAAAATAAAATTGCAGTATTTAAAGCTTGTATTTCACTGTAACAAATGCAGCAAAGGCCCCAGATGTAGGGTCTTGCAAAATATTTGTTTTTAAACCAGAATATAACAGCAGTTTCTAACGCTTGTAATGGACTGTCAGAAAAGCAGCAAAGGCCGGAAATGTATTATTTTGCCCAAAATGGGTGTCTTTTTCAACCAAGTATATAATTGCAGTATTTAACCACCTCCGGACCGCCTAACGCAGATTCGCGTTCCGGAGGTGGCAGCCCTGCGCTCAGCGACGCATATACTCGTCATCTCGCGATGGCCGAGATTTCCTGTGAACGCGCGCACACAGGCGCGCGCGCTCACAGGAACGGAAGGTAAGAGAGTGGATCTCCAGCCTGCCAGCGGCGATCGTTCGCTGGCAGGCTGGAGATGTGATTTTTTTTAACCCTTAACAGGTATATTAG
Organism: Bufo bufo; assembly: GCF_905171765.1. Classification (NCBI taxonomy): domain Eukaryota; kingdom Metazoa; phylum Chordata; class Amphibia; order Anura; family Bufonidae; genus Bufo; species Bufo bufo. Next base: position 184,397,711 of record NC_053394.1, on the reverse strand, counting down.
ACGCTGTTTTGATAACAGCGTCTAAAATACCTGCTACCTGGTCCTCTGGTGGTCCCCTTTGTTTGGATCGACCACCAGAGGACACAGGCAGCTCAGTAATATGTTGCACCAAGCACCACTACACTACACCCCCCCCTGTCACTTATTAACCCCTTATTCACCCTTGATCACCCCTGATCACCCCATATAGACTCCCTGATCACCCCCCTGTCATTGATTACCCCCCTGTCATTGATCACCCCCCTGTAAAGCTCCATTCAGATGTCTGCATGATTTTTACGGATCCACTGATAGATGGATCGGATCCGCAAAACGCATATGGACGTCTGAATGGAGCCTTACAGGGTCGTGATCAATGACTGCTGTGATCACCCCATATAGACTCCCTGATCACCCCCCTGTCATTGATTACCCCCCTGTCATTGATCACCCCCCTGTAAAGCTCCATTCAGACATCCGCATGATTTTTACGGATCCACTGATAGATGGATCGGATCCGCAAAACGCATATGGACGTCTGAATGGAGCCTTACAGGGTCGTGATCAATGACTGCTGTGATCACCCCATATAGACTCCCTGATCACCCCCCTGTCATTGATTACCCCCCTGTCATTGATCACCCCCCTGTCATTGATCACCCCTCTGTAAGGCTCCATTGAGACATTTTTTTGGGCCCAAGTTAGCGGAAATTTATTTTTTTTTCTTACAAAGTCTCATATTCCACTAACTTGTGTTAAAAAATTTAATCTCACATGAACTCCTCATACCCCTCACGGAATCCAAATGCGTAAAAATTTTTAGACATTTATATTCCAGACTTCTTCTCACGCTTTAGGGCCCCTAGAATGCCAGGGCAGTATAAATACCCCACATGTGACCCCATTTCGGAAAGAAGACACCCCCAGGTATTCCGTGAGGGGCATATTGAGTCCATGAAACCTTGAAATTTTTGTCCCAAGTTAGCGGAAAGGGAGACTTTGTGAGAAAAAAATAAATAAAATCAATTTCCGCTAACTTGTGCCAAAAAAAAAAAAATTCTATGAACTCGCCATGCCCCTCATTGAATACCTTGGGGTGTCTTCTTTCCAAAATGGGGTCACATGTGGGGTATTTATACTGCCCTGGCATTTTAGGGGCCCTAAAGCGTGAGAAGAAGACTGGGATCCAAATGTCTAAAAATGCCCTCATAAAAGGAATTTGGGCCCCTTTGCGCATCTAGGCTGCAAAAAAGTGTCACACATCAGGTATCGCCGTACTCAGGAGAAGTTGGGCAATGTGTTTTGGGGTGTCATTTTACATATACCCATGCTGGGTGAGATAAATATCTTGGTCAAATGCCAACTTTGTATAAAAAAATGGGAAAAGTTGTCTTTTGCTGAGATATTTCTCTCACCCAGCATGAGTATATGTAAAAAGACACCCCAAAACACATTGCCCAACTTCTCCTGAATACGGCGATACCACATGTGTGACACTTTTTTGCAGCCTAGGTGGGCAAAGGGGCCCACATTCCAAAGAGCACCTTTCGGATTTCACAGGTCATTTACCTACTTACCACACATTAGGGCCCCTGGAAAATGCCAGGGCAGTATAACTACCCCACAAGTGACCCCATTTTGGAAAGAAGACACCCCAAGGTATTCCGTGAGGGGCATGGCGAGTTCCTAGAATTTCATATTTTTTGTCACAAGTTAGCGGAAAATGATGATTTATTTTTTATTTTATTTTTTCCTTACAAAGTCTCATATTCCACTAACTTGTGACAAAAAATAAAAACTTCCATGAACTCACTATGCCCATCAGCGAATACCTTGGGGTGTCTTCTTTCCAAAATGGGGTCACTTGTGGGGTAATTATACTGCCCTGGCATTCTAGGGGCCCAAATGTGTGGTAAGGAGTTTGAAATCAAATTCTGTAAAAAATGACCTGTGAAATCCGAAAGGTGCTCTTTGGAATATGGGCCCCTTTGCCCACCTAGGCTGCAAAAAAGTGTCACACATCTGGTATCTACGTATTCAGGAGAAGTTGGGGAATGTGTTTTGGGGTGTCATTTTACATATACCCATGCTGGGTGAGAGAAATATCTTGGCCATTTTTTACAGATTTTTATTTCAAACTCCTTACCACACATTTGGGCCCCTAGAATGCCAGGGCAGTATAACTACCCCACAAGTGACCCCATTTTGGAAAGAAGACACCCCAAGGTATTCGCTGATGGGCATAGTGAGTTCATGGAAGTTTTTATTTTTTGTCACAAGTTAGTGGAATATGAGACTTTGTAAGAAAAGAAAAAAAAATATGAAAAAATCATCATTTTCCGCTAACTTGTGACAAAAAATAAAAAGTTCTATGAACTCACTATGCCCATCAGCGAATACCTTAGGGTGTCTACTTTCCGAAATGGGGTCATTTGTGGGGTGTTTGTACTGTCTGGCCATTGTAGAACCTCAGGAAACATGACAGGTGCTCAGAAAGTCAGAGCTGCTTCAAAAAGCGGAAATTCACATTTTTGCACCATAGTTTGTAAACGCTATAACTTTTACCCAAACCATTTTTTTTTTTACCCAAACATTTTTTTTATCAAAGACATGTAGAACAATAAATTTAGAGCAAAATTTATATATGGATGTCGTTTTTTTTTGCAAAATTTTACAACTGAAATTGAAAAATGTCATTTTTTTGCAAAAAAATCGTTAAATTTCAATTAATAACAAAAAAAGTAAAAATGTCAGCAGCAATGAAATACCACCAAATGAAAGCTCTATTAGTGAGAAGAAAAGGAGGTAAAATTCATTTGGGTGGTAAGTTGCATGACCGAGCAATAAACGGTGAAAGTAGTGTAGGTCAGAAGTGTAAAAAGTGGCCTGGTCTTTCAGGGTGTTTAAGCCATAGGGGCCGAGGTGGTTAAAGCTTGTATTTCACTGTGACAAATGCAACAAAGGCCCCAGATGTAGGGTCTTGCAAATAATGGGTGTTTTTTTCAACCCAGTAAATAATTGCAGTATTTAAAGCTTGTATTTCGCTGTGACAAATGCAACAAAGGCCCCAGATGTAGGGTCATGCAAAAAATGGGTGTTTTTTTCAACCAAGTATATAATTGCAATATTTAAAGCTTGTAGTTCACTGTCACAAATGCAGCAAAGGCCCCAGATGTAGGGTCTTGCAAAAAATGGGTGTTTTTTTTAACCCAGTATATAATTGCAATATTTAAAGCTTGTATTTCACTGTAACAAATGCAACAAAGGCCGCAAATGTATTTTCTTGCCCAAAATGTGTGTTTCTTTAAAACCAGAATTTAACATCAGTATCTAACGCTTTTATTGGACTGTCAGAAATGCAGCAAAGGCCGCAAATGTATTATTTTGCCCAAAATGGGTGTTTTTTTTAAAACCAGAATATAACAGCAGTGTCTAACGCTTGTATTGGACTGTCAGAAATGCAGCAAACGCCGCAAATGTATTATTTGGGGTGTTTTTTTCAACCCAGTATATAACTGCAGTATTTAAAGCTTGTATTTCACTGTCAGAAATGCAACAAAGGCCGCAAATGTATTTTCTTGCCCAAAATGGGTGTTTCTTTAAAACCAGAATATAACATCAGTATCTAACGCTTGTATTGGACTGTCAGAAATGCAGCAAAGGCCGCAAATGTATTATTTTGCCCAAAATGGGTGTTTTTTTTTAAACCAAAATATAATAGCAGTATTAAAAGCTTGTATTTCACTGTGACAAATGCAACAAAGGCCTCAGATGTAGGGTCTTGAAAAAAAAATGGGTGTTTTTTTAAAACCCAGTATATAAATGCAGCATATAAAGCTTTAATTTTACTGTGACAAATGCAGCAAAGGCCCCAGATGTAGGGTCTTGCAAAAAAAATGGGTGTTTTTTTTAACCCAGTATATAATTGCAGTATTTAAAGCTTGTATTTCACTGTGACAAATGCAACAAAGGCCGCAAATGTATTATCTTGCCTAAAATGAGTGGGTTTTTTTTAAACCAAAAATATAATTGCAGTATTTAAAGCTTGTATTTCACTGTGACAAATGCAGCAAAGGCCCCAGATGTAGGGTCTTGCAAAAAATGTGTGTTTTTTTAAAACCAGAATATAACAACAGTATCTAACGCTTGTATTGGACTGTCAGAAATGCAGCAAAGGCTGCAAATGGATTATTTTGCCCAAAATGGGTATTTTTTTCAACCAAGTATATAATTGCAGTATTTAAAGCTTGTATTTCACTGTCAGAAATGCAACAAAGGCCTCAAATGTATTATCTTGCCCAAAATGGGTGTTTTTTTAAAACCAGAATATAACAGCAGTATCTAACGATTGTATTGGACTGTCAGAAATGCAGCAAAGGCCGCAAATGTATTATTTGGGGTGTTTTTTTCAACCCAGTATATAACTGCAGTATTTAAAGCTTGTATTTCACTGTCACAAATGCAACAAAGGCCCCAGATGTAGGGTCTTGCAAAAATTTTTTGTTTTTTTCAACCCAGTATATAATTTCAATATTTAAAGCTTGTATTTTACTGTGACAAATGCAACAAAGTCCCCAGATGTAGGGTCTTGCAAAAAATGGGTGTTTTTCCAACCCAGTATATATTTGCAGTATTTAAAGCTTGTATTTTACTGTCACAAATGCAACAAAGGCTGCAAATGTATTATCTTGCCCAAAATGTTTTTTTTTTTTTTCAAAACCAGAATACAACAGCAGTATCTAACGCTTGTATTGGACTGTCAGAAATCCAGCAAAGGCCGCAAATGTATTATTTTGCCCAAAATGGGTGTTTTTTTAAAACCAAAATATAATTGCAGTATTTAAAGCTTGTATTTCACTGTCACAAATGCAACAAAAGCCGCAAATGTATTATCTTGCCCAAAATGGGTGTTTTTTTTTAAACCAGAATAAAACAGCAGTATCTAACGCTTGTATTGGACTGTCAGAAATGCAGCAAAGGCTGCAAATGGATTATTTTGCCCAAAATGGGTGTTTCTTTAAAACCAAAATATAATTGCAGTATTTAAAGCTTGTATTTCACTGTGACAAATGCAGCAAAGGCCCCAGATGTAGGGTCTTGCAAAAAATGGGTGCTTTATTTTAACCCAGTATATAATTGCAGTATTTAAAGCTTTGTATTTCACTGTGACAAATGCAGCAAAGGCCCCAGATGTAGGGTCTTGCAAAAAAATGGGTGTTTTTTTAAAACCAGAATATAGCAGCAGAATCTAACGCTTGTATTGGACTATTAGAAATGCAGCAAAGGCTGCAAATTGATTATTTTGTCCAAAATGGGTGTTTTTTTCAACCCAGTATATAACAGCAGTATTTAAAACTTTGTATTTCACTGTGACAAATGGAGCAAAGGCCCTAGATGTAGGGTCTTGCAAAAAATAAGTGTTTTCTTTTCACCCAGTATATAATTGCAGTATTTAAAGCTTGTATTTCACTGTCACAAATGCAACAAAGGCCCCAGATGTAGGGTCTTGAAAAAAAATGGGTGTTTTTTTAAAACCCAGTATATAAATGCAGCATATAAAGCTTTAATTGTACTGTGACAAATGCAGCAAAGGCCCCAGATGTAGGGTCTTGCAAAAAATAAGTGTTTTTTTCAACCCAGTATATAATTACAATATTTAAAGCTTGTATTTCACTGTCACAAATGCAGCAAAGACCCCAGATGTAGGGTCTTGCAAAAAATGGGTGTTTTTTTTAACTAAGTATATAATTACAGTATTTAAAGCTTGTATTTCACTGTCACAAATGCAACAAAGGCCCCAGATGTAGGGTCTTGCAAAAAATTGGTGTTTTTTTCAACCCAGTATATAATTTCAATATTTAAAGCTTGTACTTTACTGTGACAAATGTAGCAAAGGCCCCAGATGTAGGGTCTTGCAAAAAATTTGTGTGTTTTTAAAACCCAGTATATAATTGCAGTATTTAAAGCTTGTATTTCACTGTGACAAATGCAGCAAAGGCTGCAAATGGATTATTTTGCCCAAAATGGGTGTTTTTTTAAAAACAGAATATAACAGTAGTATCTAACGCTTGCATTGGATTGTCAGAAATGCAGCAAAGGCCGCAAATGTATTATTTGGGGTGTTTTTTTTAAACCCAGTATATAACTGCAGTATTTAAAGCTTGTATTTCACTGTCACAAATGCAACAAAGTCCCCAGATGTAGGGTCTTGCAAAAAATGGGTGTTTTTTCAACCCAGTATATATTTGCAGTATTTAAAGCTTGTATTTTACTGTCACAAATGCAACAAAGGCCCCTGATGTAGGGTCTTGCAAAATAAATGGTGCTTTTCTAAAACCCAGTATATAATTGCAGCATTTAAAGCTTGTATTTCACTGTCACAAATGCAGCAAAGACCCCAGATGTAGGGTCTTGCAAAAAATGGGTGTTTTTTTTAACTAAGTATATAATTGCAGTATTTAAAGCTTGTATTTCACTGTGACAAATGCAGCAAAGGCCCCAGATATAGGGTCTTGCAAAAAATGGCTGCAGTATTTAAACCTTGTATTTGACTGTCACAAATGCACATATGCTGTGCTGGTTCACTGAACTTGCACAAAATGGCCGCCGATGCTTACCTAACTAACAGACGGATAAAAGTTATTTTTCTGTGTCGCTGGGCTCAGGGCAGGGTAAAAAAATTGTGCACTACACCCACAAAACAAAATCGCTGTAGATCGCTGAGCTAACAAGCACTTCTGATAACTATTCTCTCCCTCACAGCAACAGCATCCTATCCCTATACTAGTAAAAGCAGAGTGATGTGCAGCGCTACCTGACTCCAGCTTATATAGAGGCTGGGTCACATGCTGCACTGGCCAATCACAGCCATGCCATTAGTATGCATGGTTGTGATGGCTTCTAAAGGCACACGAGTAAAACACTTGTTGATTGGCCATTAACTCGCCGAACACCGAACTTGAACCCAAACTTTTACTGAAAAGTTTGGGTTCGGGTCTGGGGTCCAAAAATCCTAAAGTTCGGTACGAACCCGAACTTTACAGTTCGGGTTCGCTCAACCCTAATTTTCCATAATTTATCCACACTTTGCCTATAAACGGTGTCTGCATTGAATTGTCACATCTGCGCTGCAAGCACGTGTGTGTCAGGGCCAGATATTGGAAAAAATATTACTGACAACAAATATATATTTTTCATAATTTATCCACATTTTTCCTATAAACGGTCCCTTATAACATATAACATTTAATATGAAGAAGGCGAGCATTAAGGGGCAGGGAAGTGGCCGTGATGCTGATGGTGCACGCAGAGGCCGTGGCCCTGGGCGCGGTGAAACTGTGCCCGCTGCCAGAGCACAAGAAAAACAATCATCCAAGATACCTATCTTCATGTCCCAGTTTGCAGGGCGGCGCAGGACACCCCTCTTGAAGTCAGCCCAGTGTGAGCAGGTGTTCGGTAGTGATGAGCGGCAGGGGTCATATTCGAATTCGCGATATTTCGCAAATATTTCGTACAATATTTGTCGAATATTCGCGAATTCGAATATTCGTTATATTCAACTTTTTTTTTACAATGCGAATGTTTCCGGTGCGCTCCACGGTGGAATATACCGTAAGTCCGGTTTGCGTTCCACCGTGGCGCAGTGAAGAAAGGGGGACACACACACTATCTTTCACATTCAAAGGAGGGTGTAGGTTACCCCTACTAACCCCATATGTTTTTTAAATGGCCCCACTGTATTTTAGATTGATTTTACCTATCGAACCAATGCTTTTGAGATGTAGAGGTAGTCACTTCCGATGCGTTCCACAGTGGAACGCATGCAGAAACCGGAAGTGACACAATTTGATGCCGTTTTTGGCGGTCTTTTTGGTTATTCCACATGCTATTTAAACCCCATCTTACTGTATATTGAATGTCTATGCTCCTGATGAAGGGGACCCATTAAGAGGCCCCGAAACGCGTTGAGCTGCTCCTTCCCCCAACCCTGGCTCTTGGAATAAAAAGAATAAAAGAAAGAACAAGGACTCGAGAGTGGTCTTTGTCCATTTCTAAGACTCTACTGGCGATCCAGGCGCAGGAGGTGTAGTGTGGGTGTCTTGAGCTTTATCCCACATTACCCTCCTGGGTGAAGTGAGTCACTTAAATTTTGATTTTATATTTCAATTTTATACTTGTCAATTTATAATTGTCCTAACCATATGTTTTTATCTTAATTAGCGACATAATACTTTTATCTCAATTAGCGACATAATAAGTGCTATCTTTTATGGGTTATATACCCCCACAAATTTAGATATTAGGGATTTTGGCGCCGCTCCCGTGGTCCTTTTTTAGCGTCTCCACGCTACCCCACTCCCATTGCCTTTCCAGTCAGCTTCCTCTATTTACAAGCGAGGAGTGGGCATGGATGTCTGACCTCTATGAGGTTTTACGCAACTTTGAGGAATCAACACAGATGGTGAGCGGCGATAACACTATGATCAGCGTTACCATCCCACTTCTGTGTCTTCACAAACGCTCGCTGCTCACAATTACGGACGACGCTGTGCATGTGGAAGAGGTGGAAATGGGGGAAGACATTACACAGGTTGATGATAGCCAGACCACCCTCAGTTCGCTTTCTCAGCGTGAATTGGAGGCTTAAGAGGAGGAGAAGCAGGAGACCGTTGCCTCAGCTACAGATGGTAGTACCTAGTACACATGGCTGACTTCATGTAAGGCTGCCTTTCCCGCAACCCGCGCGTTATACGCATTTTAAACAACATGTATTACTGGTTGTTCACCCTTCTCGGCCCCCGCTACAAAGAGAACTTCTCATCTCTCATTCCTCTGGTGGAGAGGACGAGCAAAATGGTGCAATACCAGAAGATCCTTGTTGGAAAATTGCTCCAAAATTTTCCATCTGACAACGCTGGTGGCAGAGTCCGTACTTCCTTGGCCAACCGAGGAGGGGAGACAAGAGGAACACACAGCAGTTCCAACAGAGGCAGAGCAACACTCTGCAAAGCCTGGGACAGTTTCATGACATCCCGCCAGCACCCTTACCCTGATGTGCGGCCTACTGCCACAAGGAGAGAAACATTTTGGAAGATCGTGAAGGAATACATAGCAGACCGTATCAGCATCCTCAATGATCCCTCAGTGCCTTACAACTACTGGGTGTCCAAGCTGGACGCGTGGCACGAACTGGCGCTCTACGCTTTGGAGGTGCTGGCCTGCCCTGCCGCCAGCGTTTTGTCTGAGCGTGTATTAAGTGCTGCTGGTGGCATTATAACAGATAAGCGTATCCTCCTGCCAACTGAAAATGCTGACAGGTTGACTCATATAAAAATGAACAAGGCCTGGATTGACCATGATTTCTTGACTCCGCCAGAGGAATGCTGATGAACATAAAGACATTTTACATGTGTTGTTTTCAATGTACTGTAGTTAATAGACTGTATTCCCATGCATCCCTTCCACTACAAACAAGGATATATGGTTGAATCTTCCTTTTCTCCTCCTCCTCCTCCTCTTCCATCATATCAACATGCATTGCTTATTCGTCACATATAATGCCCTCGCATATATGGCCTTCGAATACAATTTTTTTAGAGGGTCCGCTCACCAGCAGGCCCTCACATCTAATTTTTTACAGGGTCCGCTCACCAGCAGGCCCTCACATTCAAAACTGGAGAGAGTGGAGTAAAACGCAAAAAAGCTGCAAAATGTTCCCGCAAGTGAACACAAAAAGTCGCAAAGGCCTCATTTTGCAACTTTTTGAAGTCAGAATTCTGACGTGAAGGCATGATAAATCAGGTTTTATGGGGGAATTTATCATTAGCAGAAAATTTAAAGTCAGTTTTGCTTAAGGCCTCTTCCACATGGGCGTCTCGTGTCAGAGCCGGATAGGATGCGGGTGTGTCGTGGGAAAATGCACGATTTTTCCACGCGGGTGCAAAGCGGTTTAATGCGTTTTGCACACGCATGAGAAAAATTTGCATGTTTGGTACCCAGACCCGAACCCAGACTTCTTCACAGAAGTTCGGGTTTGGGTTAGGTGTTGTATAACATGGTTATAAGGGAAAATAATAGCATTCTTAATACAGAATGCTTAGTAAAATAGGGATGGAGGGGTTAAAAAAAAATTAATAATTAAACTCACCTCATTGCCTTGTTCGCACTGCCCGTCTTCTCTTCTGTCTTCTTCTTTGATGACCTGGGAGGAATAGGACCTTTGGTGACGTCACTGCGCTCATCACATGGTCCATCACATGAGACATCACCATTCTGTCTTTTTCTTTGATGACCTGGGAGGAAAAGGACCTTTGATGATGTCACTGCGCTTATCACATGGTCTATCACATGATCCATGGTGATGGGTCATGTGATGGACCATGTGATGAGCATAGTGACATCACATGCAGGTGGGAGTCAACACATATCTCTGGTTTACTGCGAAGCAGCAGACAGTCTATATACAACAGGAAAATTCGGGGGAGGCAGTGTGGCGTATGTCTTTACGATGTGCTATAAACTATGTATTTTCTGTCACATCTGTGTGCCAGAGGAGGTTCACCCTTCCCCCCCCCCCCCTTCCAGGTGGGTGAAGCTGTTACTTTCTGTTTCTTTGAAGCTGCTTGCTTGAGCTGAATGGAAACCGTCTTGGGGCACATAATAAAGCAGAAAGCAAGGTGTTGGCTGAGTGCCTGGCCGCCATTTTAACTACAGTATAGTTCTCAACAAGCAAGTATCCATTTTGTATCAATAGTCCATAACAGTCCCCCCTTGGAGACTTGATTTTAGACTTTCCCTTTCCTAGAGAATCCCCTGGGCATACCCTTCGTATCCTCTTCACCCACAGTGGCGACAACCTACCCCTTCTAGGTAGGCTCCCGATTGCTCGGACTTGTGATAATACCCTGGGATTCATCTTACCCTATCTCTGCACGGCATCATAGCAAGGAGGGGGAATCGTGTTAAATGGCGTTTCCTTTTGTTCTTCCTCACCGTAGAGAAGCATGATAGGTTGCTCATCAGTTTACTTCATTCTTTTTAAAAGACGGGTTACACAAGTAAGAACAGGCTTAATTGCCATGTATATCACCAATAGTATTAGGGCTACCTGTAATATTCCTTGGACAATTCCCATGAGCCAACCTCCAATACCTTTAAACCAGTTGGCGGGGTTAAGGAAGGAGAAGGTATCAGACCACCATGTATCTTTTATCAGCTTTATGTGCGTCCAGCCATTTATCCCTTAAATCCGCCATTTTCTCTAGACCCACCTTAACTTGCAAATTACCCTGCGGGCCTATGAGATGGCAACAAGCAGGTCCCACAACCTGGCACATACCTCCATCTTTAGCTGTAACATAGTCTAAAACTTATGTGTGTTAGTTGGTGACAATGATCAACTGGTTTTGCACAATGTTCGAGGTATTCATAAGTCTCATCACTTCCCATATTTAATAATCTAGATAATCAGTTGCCACCACCAAATTATCCCACATCTGCACTATCATGGGATATATGAAAAGGCTACTAGGAATTTTATTGGAAATGCTCATTTCTACAACATGTGGCTTACCGTTTGGTCTGGGTGTGTTATCTTTGGCCCTACGGTACAAGGTGTGTTTAGGAATAGCATTTATGTCAATTTCAAAATGTGGTGCTATAAGGTGGCAAGAGTAAGCCTGGCGATGGTGCACAGTCATAGCAACATAGAAACAAACTAAGTATATGTCCTCTGGAACTGCCACTGCTGTGCTATTGAATAATTGGGTAATTAATTTGGCTAATTTTATCCCTTTCGCCAGCTCATATCCTTTTAACTGACCTTCAGTGTTATTAGGTAATATACCTGTGATAAAGGTCCTGTACAGTATGATTGTTACAGGGTAGGTCTTTTCCATTCACAGCATGTACACCAATATACTGCACATGGCTGTCTGTTTTTGAGTTATTGCAACCTGAGTGTAGTATGTGTGGACTAAATGTCATACCTTTTGGTTTGTACTTGGAGACAATAACAGTGTCTCCAGCTAGGAAAACATGTGACATTTAGTCCAGTGTCCCTTTTGCCAGGGGGTAGAGCTATAATCTATTGAGGGTCCTGATCTGTTTATCATGAGCCATGGGGCATATGCCCACCCTGCGACAGGTAAGGACACTTCCCTGTCCTTATCTTTTCTAGATTTAACTTGGTATATGCTAGTGAGAAAAATAGTAGAGTTAGACAGGTCAATCAGTTCAGAAAGGTCCAGGGGTATTGCAAAATAAGGCATACTGGCTGAGCTCACGGGACTGTGGGTACAGATCCAACAATCTCTCAGAGTTTCAGTCTCATTCAACCCCTGGACTAGAATTTGATGGTGCCGTATCAGTGAATTGTCCCATTCATCAATACTGTGGAAATGCCTACAGTCAAAGTCATGATAAGTAGGTGGACCCTCATGGCTTATTGTTCCAGGGTCGTCGGGACAGCCTTTACTCTTTTACAATGTGAGGCGTGGATCCAGGTAGGTCTCCCTTCGAGTTTCACAGAGGTTGGGGTAGTCAGCAACACCTGGTAAGGCCCCTCGTTTCGTGGTTCGAGGGTGTTTCTGACATGTTTTTTTTTACCACCACCCACTCTCCAGGTTTGAGAGTGTGGATTCCCTATAGGGAGTCAGGATCTGGAATGGAAGAGAAAACTTGTGCACGAATGTCAGACAATTGTTTACTCAGGGCAATCACATATTTTGCAACAGATTCATAATGCATTTGTAATTGCTGTGGGAAGTACTGCCCCATACTAGGCCCTGTCCCAAACAAAATTTCATATTGAGTCAGTTTGTGTGGAGGCCTAGGGGTGTGTCTAACTGAAAATAGTGCTATTGGCAGGCATTGTACCCAACTGAGCCCTGTCTCCCTAGTCATTTTCAGCATTTTGGACTTCAGTACCCTGTTCAGTCATTCGACTTTGTCGCTGCTTTGGGGTCTGTAGGGTGTGTAAGTGTGACCCTACCATCTTCCAGACTTCTCCGGTTAAGCTAGCAGTGAATGCTGGGCCCTGATCACTTTCAATGACCTCAGGTACTTCGAACCTACAAACAGTTTCCTGCATTAGTTTCTTAGCAGTTGTTGTGGCTGTCTGATTTTGGACGGGGTTGGCTTCTGGCCATGCAGAGAACAAGTATACCACTACTAGCACATATTGAAACCCTTGGCACATTGGCATCTGGATGTGGTCAATTAGAATCCGTTGGAATGGGTACTGGACTTTGGGGAGATATTTGGTTGGTGTAGGCTCAGTACTTCCCGGGTTGCACCGCGCACAGATGAGGCAAGGCTAAATATGCCTCACCAGGACAGAGGTTATCCCTGGGGCCACCCATATTTTGTCATTTAGTTATTTCATGATGGTCTTAGATTGGTGGGTGGACCCATGAGCTATTAAAGCTATCAGAGGATAGAGAGCTTTGGACAGACATACTCTCTTTCCTTGGGTCTACAGTCCAGATTCTTTCTCTTCTTGGGCTGACTCTTTCAGCCAATCCAATTTTTCTTGTGGCATGGCCTGCTTCTGTAACTGGACTAGTAGGTCCCAGGAGACCTCTTTTGGTTTCTGTGTTAGGTCTGTTGTGGACTCTCACTCAAGACTTGTGAGGTCTGTCCTTCTTCCTCTTTCACTGCTGCTTGCTTTGCCGCTTGATCAGCTAGGGCATTTCCTCTGGCTTCAGGGGTGTCAGCTAGAGTGTGAGCCTCTACCTTAATCACTGCCGCTTGGGTGGGCAGGAGTACTGCTGCCATTAGAGCCGCTACTGCTGAAGCATTCTTGATTGGGGTTCCTGTGGCCATGATGTAATCCCAGGCCTTCCATATTACTCCCAAGTCATGAACTACTCCATAGGCAAATCTAGAGTCAGTGTAAATGTTGGCAGTTGAGTCTTTTGCCATGAGGCAGGCCTAAGTAAGGGCAATGAGTTCAGCCTCCTGTGCTGACTGGTCTGGGCGCAATGGTCTTGCACACAGCACTTCATGCTCACTAGTGACTGCCATGCCTGTATGGAACATTCCCTTGTCATCGGCATACCTTGAGCCATCCACAAAGAGAGTCCAGTGTGGATTCAGTAATGGAGTGTCCTGAATTGATGGTGGCGTTCCTACTTCAGCCTCCATCATTGTGAGGCAGTCATGTTCCGGTTCAGCATAAATCGAGTCAGAGGAACCCCATAGTTCTTATTCTTGAAGATCCTCTTCGGCCTGTAGATCAATAAAATCTTCTGATTCTCCAGTATACTCCCCCCTTGGGAGAGGGAGAAGAGCAGCAGGATTGAGGATGTGACATCTTTGAATAGTGACATTATCAGGTAGGAGCAGGCTACCTTGCAACCGTAGGTGACGTTGATTAGTCCGATGCCTAGGTTGTGTTTGTTGGAGAATGGCAGAAATGTCATGTGGTGCTAGGATAGTGAGGGGGTGGCCTAGTACCATATCAGAAGTGGTGTCCAGCAGGGCACTGGCTGCATGTACAGCTCTGACACAGTAAGGGGCTGCCCTGGCTTCTGGGTCCAGTCTCTTTGTATGGTAGGACTTTGGGGTCCTTCAGGGTCACAGTGCCTGGTGGGACATTGAGGCGTCCGATATCCTAGCGTCTTTTGGCCCAGACAGTATCGGGGATGAGGTGCAAAATGGTTTGCAGCGAATCCACTTGCTCATATGAATCAGTGCAGAATTTTATTGTCAGACATCCGGCAGTCGTGAGCGTCACATAACTTGAGCGAAAACCACAAAGAAGCGAGACAGTGTCTTATCACAAAGAGGATGTTAAACTAGCACAGCATATACTAGCATTTCTGAGAAAAGAAAATGTGGGGTCAACTGCTCCCCCCGCAGCTGCACGTAGCTGTCCTGCAATGTGGTGGAATGATCTGCTAATTTTACTTTTGCTAATTTCTGTAGTTTCTCTATAAAGTATTCCCCAGACTCATGATCCCAGAGGTCAAAGTTCTGACCCTTCAGCTCAGGGATGGGAATGTGGTCCATTATCAGTGAGGAGTATTCGCCTGTCTTGTTCTCCACGATGCTTTGCAGATCTGACCATGTGCATCCATAGGTTTGGTGCACCTGAGATATTTTTCTGTAAAATGGCATTGGGTGAGTATCAGGATCTGGCAAGAGATTCACTATGGTGGACAACTGATGTAGGGTGAAGGACACATATTTGTGTGGGCCCTGGGGACGCGTTAGTGCCAGGGCTTCCCTAAGGGTTTCGTAATTGCCCCTATTTAGCTCTTGCATGTTTCTTTGCAATGCAGTAATCTGAGACTGAAGGGCGGTGTTTGGATTCTGTGCAGCAGGATTACCCTCATTCCATGGTGCCAATTGGGGAGGGGTGGAAGTCCTTGTGCCTGACACAGATTCTACCGCCTCATCAGACTGCCTTTGATCGGTCTCTTCTGTCTGACCTCCCACCATTATGGGTGTGGGAGTCGTGATCTGACGTGGAGTCATAAAAGTGCCATCCGGGTTTATCATCGGGTACAGCGTAGAGACCACCGGGACACTAGGGGTGACGGGGGGATCCGGGACAAAGGAGATTAAAAGGTACAGCCATGGGCATTGGCTGTGGAAAAGATGGCACCGTAGCGGGGACTTATGAGACGTTCTGGGAAACTACAGAGGTGTGGTTATGTGGGCGTAAAGCACCACAGGCTAGTTACGTATTACTGGAGGCGGAATTCTGTTGACCACACACTTTACAAGTCCAGCGTTTTTCCTGTCTGACGCCACCATCATAGGGTGGTGGGTGCTCTTGCCCAGGTAATATACCGAGTTTACAGTAGTATCTCTGGCTGCTTTCATCATAATTTAGTTCTCCCCCGTTTTTTCAAATTCCTTACTACAGTTCAACCACACACGGACGGTATCTATTAATTTTTCGTCCTCCAACTTCCCTCTTTTCTCATTCAACAACGTCTGCCACGTAACAGGGCAGTGTGCCACCTTTTAGTATGTTATAAATTTTTTTCTAACTTGCTTAAACATTTAACAAATAGTTTTCCTCGTTTGTCCGCCACGTACTGCTCAGGGGAACAGTAACCCTTCGGGACACTTTCATAGTTTCCCATCTCGCCTCACTCTGTGGAGGCCTTCATAACCTATACTTGTCATGGATGGTGTTGCAGAAAGCTGGAACTTATAAATAAACATCCGATTGGCTTGATCCCAAACTAAGGAGCATATGGGTGAGCCCTATAAAACCCTTAGAGCTCTCCCTGACTGCTATGCCCATGCAAAGGTCTTTATGGTAGACAATTGCATACCCACGTACCTTATACTATGTGACACCTGAAAACCCTATTATAGTGAGGGGACACGACCACCGGCTCCCTGCACTTAATACGGACGGAGTCAGGGTCACCTACAATCAAGCCAGCAAGGAAACAAAAATTAAAGGAAACAGACTTATCTGAGGAATCAGGAGAAGCAGTATCTAGCAGTAAACAACTCATCCAGGAAGAAGTATAAACCGCAAAGTGAGGCAGTATGGGAGGGAATATAAAGGGAGAAAATCAGTGCAAATAGGGGACAGCTGGGAGTAGGAAAGGAGATGACAAAGTGAAACCAAAACAAAGAACGTCATGCAAGAGGTAGCGAAGAACGTCTAACAGACCTTCTCACAGAGCTGGCGGTGACAGTACCCCTCCCACTACGGGTGGACTCCGGACACTCAGAGCCCACCTTCTCAGAATGAGACCTATGGAAAGCCCTGATGAGACGAGTGGCCTTAATGTCCGCCACTGGGACCCACATCCTCTCCTCAGGACCATAACCCTCCCAATGAACGAGGTACTGGAGAGAACCGTGGATAATGCGAGAATCCACAATCGTAGAGACCTGAAATTCAAGATTACTATCAACAACAATCGGAGGAGGAGGCAAAGAGGAGGGTACAGTGGGTTGGACATAAGGTTTTAATAGGGACTTGTGAAAAACATTATGGATCTTCCAAGTCTGAGGAAGATCAAGACGGAAGGCAACGGGATTGATGACGGACAAGATCTTGTAAGGCCCAATAAACCTAGGACCCAACTTCCAGGAGGGAACCTTCAGTTTGATATTCTTTGTAGACAACCACACCAGATCCCCCACATTCAGGTCCGGACCAGGCACACGTCTCTTATCCGCCACATGCTTATATCTCTCACTCATCCTCTTCAGATTACCCTGAATCTTTTGCCAAATAAATGACAAAGATGAGGAAAATCTCTCCTCATCAGGTAAACCAGAAGACCCCTCTCCAGAGAATGTCCCAAACTGCGGATGAAACCCATATGCACCAAAAAATGGTGACTTTTCAGAGGACTCCTGGCGACGGTTATTTAAAGCAAACTCATCAAGGGACAAAAAAGAACACCAATCCTCCTAATTCTCCGCCACAAAACAGCGCAGATATGTCTCCAGATTCTGATTGACGCGTTCGGTCTGACCATTCGACTGCGGGTGAAAAGCAGAAGAGAACGACAACCGAACCCCCAAGCGAGAACAGAAGGCCTTCCAGAATCTGGAAACAAATTGCGTGCCCCTATCAGAAATGATGTCTGAAGGAATGCCATGCAATTTAACAATGTGATCAACAAACGGTTGCGCCAGCGTCTTAGCATTGAGTAACCCAGGAAAGGGAATGAAATGCGCCATTTTGCTTAAACGGTCCACTACTACCAGAATCACAGTCTTCCCCGAGGAACGAGGCAGGTCCGTAATGAAGTCTATGGACAGATGCGTCCAAGGACGGGAAGGAATGGGTAACGGGAGGAGAGAACCCGATGGCCGTGAATGAGGGACCTTGGCACGAGCGCAGGTCTCGCAGGCTGCCACAAAACCCTCAACCGTCTAAGAAGAGCCGGCCACCAGAATCTCCGAGCAATGAGATCCACTGTAACTCTGCTCCCCGGGTGTCCAGCAAGGACAGTATCGTGGTGCTCCTTAAAAACCTTGTGTCGTAAAGCGAGAGGCACAAACAACCTCCCAGGAGGACAAAGATCAGGAGCCTCTGCCTGGGCTGCCTGAACCTCTGCCTCCAAATCAGGATAAAGAGCAGAGACGACCACCCCTTCAAAATGGGACCCGGGTCTTCAAAGTTCCCCCCTCCCGGAAAACAACGTGACAGGGCATCTGCCTTCACATTTTTAACCCCAGGGCGGAACGTAACAACAAAATTAAACTTAGAAAAGAACAAAGACCATCTGGCCTGTCTCGGGTTCAGACGCTTGGCCGATTTCAAGTAGGCCAGATTCTTATGGTCTGTAAACACGGTAATAGGGTGTCTGGCTCCCTCTAACCAATGGCGCCATTCCTCAAAAGCTAATTTGATGGCCAAAAACTCCCTATCTCCCACATCGTAATTTCTCTCTGCAGAGGAGAGTTTTCTTGAGAAAAAGGCACATGGTCGCCATTTGGCAGGAGAGGGACCCTGAGATAAGACCGCACCCACACCCACCTCAGAAGCGTCCACCTCAACAATAAAAGGTAGAGAGACATCAGGTTGTACCAAAATGGGAGCGGAAGCAAAACTCTTTGATACTAGAAAAGGCTTTAAGCGCATCTACCGACCACGAAGAAAAATCTACCCACTTTTTAGTCATATCAGTGAGTGGCTTAACAACAGAGGAATAATTCAAAATTAACTTTCTGTAATAATTGGCAAAACCCAAAAACCACATCAGAGCCTTCTGATTCTCAGGAAGCTCCCAATCAAGCACATCGCTGACCTTCTCAGGGTTCATGCGAAAACCAGAAGCGGAGAGAAGAAAACCAAGAAATTGAATCTCCGGAGCCGCAAACACACATTTTTCCAGTTTAACGTACAATTTATTATCCCGCAGAATCAGCAAGACCTGACGTAGGTGGTCTCGATGAGTCTTGAAATCAGGAGAAAAAATAAAAATGTCATCCAGATACACCAGTACAAATTTCCCCAATAAATGATGAAAAATGCTGTTCACAAAATGTTGGAAGACGGCCGGAGCATTCATCAAACCAAAGGGCATAACCAAATTCTCGATATGACCCTCAGGGGTATTGAAGGTCGTCTTCCATTTGCCCCCTTCCCTGACCCTGACTAGGTTGTATGCCCCTCTTAAATCCAACTTAGAAAAAACCTTAGCCCCAACAATCTGGTTAAACAGGTCCGGGATCAGAGGAAGCGGATATGGGTCAGAATCGTGATACGGTTCAGCTCCCTGAAATCCAGACAAGGTCTTAAAGAACCATCTTTTTTCTTAAAAAAAAAAAAAAAAAAAACAGCGGCAACAGGTGACTTTGAGGGTCGGATGTGTCCCTTTCTCAGGCTCTCAGAGATATAAGTACGCATAGCGACTCTTTCAGGTTGGGAGAGATTGTATAAACGTGATTTTGGCAGTTTGGCGCCTGGCATGAGATTAATAGGGCAGTCATACTCCCGGTGAGGGGGCAACTCCTGGACACCACTCTCGGAAAACACATCCGAAAATTCAGAGAGAAAAGATGGCACAGTCTTGGTAGAAACCTCTGAAAGAGATGCCGTGAGTTGGGATGAGCGAACCCGAACTGAATTTTGGGGTGTCCGTGACACGGACCGGAACCCGAACATTTTCGTAAAAGTCCGGGTTCGGTGCTTTCTTGGCGCTTTTTGAAATGCTGCAAAGCAGCAGATCAACAAGCGTCATACTACTTGCCGCAAGAGGCCATCACAGCCTTGCCTACTATTGGCATGGCTGTGATTGGCCAGTGCAGCATGTGACCCAGCCTCTATTTAAGCTGGAGTCACGTAGCGCCGCACGTCATTCTGCTCTGATCAGTGTAGGGAGAGGATGCAGCTGCTGCTGTTAGGGCGAGATTAGGCAGGGATTTATTTACTGAAGTGATCGATATACAGCTGTGTATCATACAACCTGTGCTATTCAATTGCTCACTGTTTTAAGGCTGCCCAGAGCGTTTTTCAGTCACTTTTTTATGGGGTGATCGGCGTCCATCTTGTGTCTTGTGGTGCGCCAGCACAAGCTGCCACCAAGTGCATTTTTAACCATCAATAGTGTGGTTGTTTTTTTTTCTATATCCTACATCAGGGGCTTGGCTGTGCTTGCTATTTTATTGAGGGGTAAAATACAATTGCCAAAATAGCAGTACCCTAAATCTGGTGTTTCAGCTGTGGCTAGCCAATTGTAATACTGTCTGCTGTCTGCCGAAGCACAGTTTTTGTTCTGGGTTGAATACAATTCCCAACTTAGCAATTCCCTAAATTAGTGGTTTCTGCTCTATCAGGCCAAGCTTAAATCTATCCATAAAAGGGTATATTAGATTGAAGGTGCGGATAGGGTCATCCTCAATAACTTCAGATGCTACCGTGCATTTCCAAGTCTAATTCTGTCCGTAAAAGGGATACCTGTCATCCAGCGCCTAAATACTAGGCCTACAATTTATATTCAGCTAAATCTGTCGTTACTGCTGTGCCTGTATTAGTGTAATACGGTACCTAAATAGATAGCCAGATAGTGTTAAGTGCCTGTAAAAAAAGGCCTGAATTTGAATTCAATACATTGGGCCAAATAATTTTTTTCTTATTGTGGTGAACAGTAACAATGAGGAAAACATCTAGTAAGGGACACGGACATGGTCGTGGTGGTGTTAGTGGACCCTCTGGTGCTGGGAGAGGACGTGGCCGTTCTGCCAAAGCCACACGTCCTAGTGAACCAACTACCTCAGGTCCCAGTAGCCACCAGAATTTACAGCTATATTTGGTGGGGCCAGAATGCACTAACGCACAACCACTTATGTTTCCTGATGAGGACATGGGAATACCACCTCAGCACATCTCTGATGATGACGAAACACAGGTGCCAACTGCTGCGTCTTTCTGCAGTGTGCAGACTGAACAGGGAGGTCAGGGAGGAAGACTGGGTGGAAGACGATGCAGGGGACGATGAGGTCCTAGACCCCACATGGAATGAAGGTCGTGCCACTGACTTTCAGAATTCGGAGGAAGAGGCAGTGGTGAGACAGAGCCAACAGCATAGCAAAAGAGGGAGCAGTGGGCAAAAGCAGAACACCCGCCGCCAAGAGAGTCCGTCTGCTACTGGCCACCAGCATCTGGGACCGAGCACCCCAAAGGCAGCTTCAAGGAGTTCCCTGGCATGGCAGTTCTTCAAATAATGTGCTGACGACAAGACCCGAGTGGTTTGCACGCTGTGAAATCAGAGCCTGAAGCGAGGCATTAACGTTCTGAACCTTAGCACAACCTGCATGACCAGGCACCTACATGCAAAGCATGAACTGCAGTGGAGTAAACACCTTAAAAACAAGGAACTCACTCAGGCTCCCCCTGCTACCTCTTCTGCTGCTGCCGCCGCCTCGGCCTCTTCCTCCGCCTCTGGAGGAACGTTAGCACCTGCCGCCCAGCAAACAGAGGATGTACCACCAACACCACCACCTCCGTCACCAAGCATCTCAACCATGTCACACGGCAGCATTCAGCTCTCCATCTCACAAACATTTGAGAGAAAGCGTAAATTCCCACCTAGCCACCCTCGATCCCTGGTCCTGAATGCCAGCATTTCTAAACTACTGGCCTATGAAATGCTGTCATTCAGGCTGGTGGACACAGACAGCTTCAAACAGCTCATGTCGCTTGCTGTCCCACAGTATGTTGTTCCCAGCCGCCACTACTTCTCCAAGAGAGCCGTGCCTTCCCTGCACAACCAAGTATCCGATAAAATCAAGTGTGCACTGCGCAACGCCATCTGTGGCAAGGTCCACCTAACCACAGATACGTGGACCAGTAAGCACGGCCAGGGACGCTATATCTCCCTAACTGCACACTGGGTAAATGTAGTGGCGGCTGGGCCCCAGGCGGAGAGCTGTTTGGCGCACGTCCTTCCGCCGCCAAGGATCGCAGGGCAACATTCTTTGCCTCCTGTTGCCTCCTCCTCCTACTCGGCTTCCTCCTCCTCTTCTTCCACCTGCTCATCCAGTCAGCCACACACCTTCACCACCAACTTCAGCACAGCCCGGGGTAAACGTCAGCAGGCCATTCTGAAACTCATATGTTTGGGGGACAGGCCCCACACCGCACAGGAGTTGTGGCGGGGTATAGAACAACAGACCGATGAGTGGTTGATGCCGGTGAGCCTCAAGCCCGGCCTGGTGGTGTGCGATAATGGGCAAAATCTCGTTGCTGCTCTGGGACTAGCCGGTTTGACGCACATCCCTTGCCTGGCGCATTTGCTGAATTTGGTGGTGCAGAAGTTCATTCACAACTACCCCGACATGTCAGAGCTGCTGCATAAAGTGCGGGCCGTCTGTGAGCGCTTCCGGCGTTCACATCCTGCCGCTGCTCGCCTGTCTGCGCTACAGCGTAACTTCAGCCTTCCCGCTCACCGCCTCATATGCGACGTGCCCACCAGGTGGAACTCCACCATGCACATGCTGGACAGACTGTGCAAGCAGCAGCAGGCCATAGTGGAGTTTCAGCTGCAGCACGCAGGGGTCAGTCACACTGCGGAACAGCACCACTTCACCACCAATGACTGGGCCTCCATGCGCACCTGTTGCGCTGTTTCGAGTACTCCACCAACATGGCCAGTGGCGATGACGCCGTAATCAGCGTTACAATACCACTTCTATGTCTCCTTGAGAAAACACTTAGGGCGATGATGGAAGAGGAGGTGGCCCAGGAGGAGGAGGAGGAGGAGGAAGAGGGGTCATTTTTAGCACTTTCAGGCCAGTCTCTTAGAAGTGACTCAGAGGGAGTTTTTTTGCAACAGCAGAGGCCAGGTACAAATGTGGCCAGACAGGGCCCACTACTGGAGGACGAGGAGGACGAGGATGAGGAGGAGGTGGAGGAGGATGAGGATGAAGCATGTTCACAGCGGGGTGGCACCCAACGCAGCTCGGGCCCATCACTGGTGCGTGGCTGGGGGGAAACGCAGGATGATGACGATACGCCTCCCAGAGGACAGCTTGTCCTTACCTCTGGGCAGCCTGGCACACATGAGCGACTACATGCTGCAGTGCCTGCGCAACGACAGCAGAGTTGCCCACATTTTAACGTGTGCGGACTACTGGGTTGCCACCCTGCTGGATCCCCGGTACAAAGACAATGTGCCCACCTTACTTCCTGCACTGGAGCGTGATAGGAAGATGCGCGAGTACAAGCGCATGTTGGTAGACGCGCTACTGAGAGCATTCCCAAATGTCACAGGGGAACAAGTGGAAGCCCAAGGCGAAGGCAGAGGAGGAGCAAGAGGTCGCCAACGCAGCTGTGTCACGGCCAGCTCCTCTGAGGGCAGGGTTAGCATGGCAGAGATGTGAAAAAGTTTTGTCACCACGCCACAGCTAACTGCACCACCACCTGATACGGAACATGTTAGCAGGAGGCAACATTTCACTAACATGGTGGAACAGTACGTGTGCACACCCCTCCACGTACTGACTGATGGTTCGGCCCCATTCAACTTCTGGGTCTCCAAATTGTCCACGTGGCCAGAGCTAGCCTTTTATGCCTTGGAGGTGCTGGCCTGCCCGGCGGCCAGCGTTTTGTCTGAACGTGTATTCAGCACGGAAGGGGGCGTCATTACAGACAAACGCAACCGCCTGTCTACAGCCAATGTGGACAAGCTGACGTTCATAAAAATGAACCAAGCATGGATCCCACAGGACCTGTCCATCCCTTGTGCAGATTAGACATTTATAACTACTTCCCCTTAACCATATATTATTGTACTCCAGGGCACTTCCTCATTCAATCCTTTTTTTATTTTCATTTTACCATTATATTGCGGGGCAACCCAAAGTTGAATGAACCTCTCCTCTGTCTGGGTGACGGGGCCTAAAAATATCTGACAATGGCCTGTTCCAGTGTTGGGTGACATGAAGCCTGATTCTCTGCTATGACATGAAGCCTGAATCTCTGCTATGAGACCTCTCTCCTCTGTCTGGGTGCCGGGGCCTAAAAATATCTGACAGTGGCCTGTTCCAGTGTTGGGTGACATGAAGCCTGATTCTCTGCTATGATATGAAGCCTGATTCTCTGCTATGACTTGAAGCCTGATTCTCTGCTATGACATGAAGCCTGATTCTCTGCTATGGGACCTCTCTCCTCTGTCTGGGTGCCGGGGCCTAAATATCTGTCAATGGCCTGTTCCAGTGTTGGGTGACGTGAAGCCTGATTCTCTGCTATGACATGAAGCCTGATTCTCTGCTATGGGACCTCTCTCCTCTGTCTGGGTGCCGGGGCCTAAAAATATCTGACAATGGCCTGTTCCAGTGTTGGGTGACAGGAAGCCTGATTCTCTGCTATGACATGAAGCCTGATTCTCTGCTATGGGACCTCTCTCCTCTGTCTGGGTGCCGGGGCCTAAATATCTGACAATGGCCTGTTCCAGTGTTGGGTGATGTGAAGCCTGATTCTCTGCTATGACATGAAGCCTGATTCTCTGCTATGACTTGAAGCCTGATTCTCTGCTATGACATGAAGCCTGATTCTCTGCTATGGGACCTCTCTCCTCTGTCTGGGTGCCGGGGCCTAAATATCTGACAATGGCCTATTCCAGTGGTGGGTGACATGAAGCCTGATTCTCTGCTATGACATGAAGCCTGATTCTCTGCTATGGGACCTCTCTCCTCTGTCTGGGTGCCGGGGCCTAAATATCTGACAATGGCCTGTTCCAGTGTTGGGTGATGTGAAGCCTGATTCTCTGCTATGACTTGAAGCCTGATTCTCTGCTATGGGACCTCTCTCCTCTGTCTGGGTGCCGGGGCCTAAATATCTGACAATGGCCTGTTCCAGTGGTGGGTGACGTGAAGCCTGATTCTCTGCTATGACTTGAAGCCTGATTCTCTGCTATGACATGAAGCCTGATTCTCTGCTATGGGACCTCTCTCCTCTGTCTGGGTGCCGGGGCCTAAATATCTGACAATGGCCTGTTCCAGTGGTGGGTGACGTGAAGCCTGATTCTCTGCTATGACATGAAGCCCGATTCTCTGCCATGAGACCTCTCTCCAATTGATATTGGTTAATTTTAATTCATTTTATTTTAATTTTAATTCATTTCCCTATCCACATTTGTTTGCAGGGGATTTACCTACATTTTGCTGCCTTTTGCAGCCCTCTAGCCCTTTCCTGGGCTATTTTACAGCCTTTTTAGTGACGAAAAGTTTGGGTCCTTATTGACTTCAATGGGGTTCGGGTTCGGGGCGAAGTTCGGGTCGAGTTCGAATCCCGAACCCGAACATTTCCGGGAAGTTCAGCCGAACTTCTCGAACCCGAACATCCAGGTATTCGCTCAACTCTAGCCGTGAGGCAATTCTCTCTGCAAAACTAACTCCAACCATTTATTTGCCTTGCTTGCCAATCAATGGTGGGGTTATGTTTAGTGAGCCAGGGTAGCCCCAACACTAGAGAAGTAGGTAATCCACTTAAAACGAAACATGACATATCCTCAACATGAGCGTCACCCACAGTCAAACGGATATTGTGAACTATGGCCTTTAACGATCTTTGAGAAAGTGGAGCGGAATCGATAGCAAAAACAGGTATATCCTTTTCCAAAGTGCATACCTAGAAACCATGCGTTATTGCAAATTGATTATCAATGAGATTGGCAGCTGCTCCACTATCTACAAAAATCTCACAAACAATGTTCTTGCTGTCTAGCGCCACCCTGGCAGGTAGGAGAAAACGGAAACTACAAGTAAATGGCAAACCTGGCAAATGGAAAGTTTTTAGAGGGTTTTTTTCTTTTTTGTTTTTCTTTTATTACCCTCAGAAAACTTCATGAATCTCCTACAGGGGCAAACATTAGCCAAATGATTTATACCCCCACAACAGAAACAAACCCTCCTCTGAGAGCTGAATCCTCTACTATCAGAGGCAAGCAAAGCCAGCTGCATGGCCTCCTCCTCAGAGGGGATTGAGAGAGACTGAGACCCCTGTGCACTGAATGAGACAGCCCCACTGTCCTTGGACTGAATATGACAGGAAGGAGTAGTCTCCTCTCTCTCTCTCTCTAAGACGCCTGTCAATACGAACAGCTAGAGACATGGCAGATTCTAACGAAGCTGGTCTCTCATGAAAAGCAAATGCATCTTTCAATCTTTCCGAAAGACCATGGCAAAATTCACTTCGGAGTGCAGCATCATTCCAACCAGTATCAGCTGCCCATCTCCGAAATTCTGAACAATATATCTCTGCGGACTGTTTACCCTGGCATAAAAGACGCAGTTTAGATTCAGCCAGAGCAATACGATCCAGGTCATCATATATCTGCCCCAGGGCTACAAAAAATTCATCCACCGATCGGAGGGGCCATGCCCCGACCGGCAGCGAAAAGGCCGAAGACTGAGCGTTATCCCTGAGCAGCGAGATGATGATCCCCACCCTCTGTTCCTCATCACCAGAGGAATGGGGAAGTAGGCGAAAATGGAGTTTGCAAGCCTCTCTAAAGCGAACAAAATTCTCACTACCCCCGGAGAACGTATCCGGAAGCGAGATCTTAGGCTAGGAAAAAACTCCATGAACGCAAGCAGAACCGGTCACCTGAAACTGAGACACAGTTTTACGGAGATCTGCTACCTCCAGTGAAAGACCTTGCATGCGGTCAATCAAGGCTGAAACCGGATCCATGGTTAAGACGGTTATGGCGGTTTATAATGTCACGGATGGTGTTGCAGAAAGCTGGAACTTATAAATAAACATCCGACTGGCTGGATCCAAACTAAGGAGCATATGGGTGAGCCCTATAAAACCCCTAGAGTTCTCCCTGACTGCTATGCCCATGCAAAGGTCTTTATGGTAGACAATTGCATGCCCACGTACCTTATACTATGTGACACCTGAAAACCCTATAATAGTGAGGGGACACGACCACCGGCTCCCTGCACTTGAGTACGGATGGAGTCAGGGTCACCTACAATCAAGCCAGCAAGGAAACACAAATAAAGGAAACAGACTTATCTGAGGAATCAGGAGAAGCAGTATCCAGCAGTGAACAACTCATCCAGGAAGAAGTATAAACCGCAAAGTGAGGCAGTATGGGAGGGAATATAAAAGGGAGACAATCAGTGCAAATAGGTGACAGCTGGGAGAAGGAAAGGAGATGACAAAGTAAAACCAAAACAAAGGACGTCATGCAAGAGGTAGCGAAGAACGTCTAACAGACCTTCTCACAAAGCTGGCAGTGACAATACTTGTATCAAGTGCTCAGATATCTCTCTAGTCAGACCTTCGACTCACTGGCTAAGTCTGACCGCCTCATCCCCATCTGTGATCTGGGCAGGCGCCTCTGGCTGTCCCACGATACAGGCAATTGAGGTAGACTTTTGATATCTAACGTTCTACACAGATACTCAAGGTTCTCCCTATTTCCACATAACGATTTAACAAAATTTACAACACATCAAGTTATTATCAAATACATGGGGTTCTTTCTTTCATGCCCTCGAGGACATCCCAAGCTGACACGGCACCCCTCCCTCAGAAAAGCATGGATGGACTACACCAAAGGACACATGGAGGTAAGATAAGACAGTTTTCTTACCTCTTATCACGGGCTTGCAGTCCCGATGTCCGTTAGTGAGGTCCTTCTCGTCTGATCTCTGGGGGTGCTGGATCAGGGGATCCTATCCTCGAGCCCCACGTTGGGCTGCCAACTGTTTTAGATCTGATCAATGGTCAGTAAAGTTTATGTGCTGGTCCAAATTATAGAAGTAGGTTTACAGGCCTGGAGAGAAATGACACTGACACACGCTGGTGGTGGGAGTCAACGCATATCTCTGGTTTATTGCGAAGCAGCGGACAGTCTATATGTTAATAGGAAATGTAGAACAGGAAAATGCGGGGGAGGCAGTGTGACGTATGTCTTTACTATGTGCTATAAACTATGTATTTTCTGTCACATCTGTGTGCGAGAGGAGGTTAACCCTCCCCCTTCCAGGTGGGTGAAGCTGTTACTTTCTGTTTCTTTGAAGCTGCTTGCCTGAGCTGAATGGAAACCGTCTTAAGGGACATAATAAAGCAGAAAGCAAGATTCTTATTATAGGCGTTGGCTGGGTGCCTGGCCGCCATTTTAACTACAGTATAGTTCTCAACAAGCAAGTATCCATTTTGTATCAATAGTCCATAACACAAGTGATGCGTTAAAATCACCGCTCATGTGCACAGCCCCATGAAAATGAATGGGTCCGGATTCAGTGCTGCGTGAAAGAGGCCTAAGTCTTCGCTGGAGTACTTTATGCCACATTTATCAAACGTCTCATGTTACTTGAGAAATTTGTCTTATCCTTAAACCTAACTCTATCGTCTAGAGAAGCTACTCCAGTTTTCCTACTCCACCCTCCTCCTGGAGTGAGATTGCGACTCTATTAGCAGTGTATACACAGCCTCTACTAACAGTATATACACTGCCCGCACTATACACAGCCTCCACTTGCAGTATATATACTGCCTCCACTATACACAGCCTCCACTAGCAGTATATACACACCCTCCATTATACAAAGCTTCCATTAACAATATATACACAGCATCCACTAACAGTAGATACACAGCCTCCACTAGCAGTAGATTGACTGCCACCACTATATAGGGTTGCCACCTTTCCCAACAAAAAATACCCGCCAAGTTAAACTACACCACAAAGGGGTGTGTGGTTGTGGGTTCATGGCTTAACACAGGTGTTAAGTCACTATGTCATAATGTGTCTCCCAGTATTAAAGAGGACTTGTCACCACTCCCAGGGCCGTCTTTAATATTGATTGGACCCTGGGCAAGAGAGAGAACACAAGTGCCGCTGCCGCATTCATGGGTCCATACTTTATTAACAAAGTACAGTAGCAGAACATGTAGGGCATACATGGGAGATGTCCCTGCACTTACTATTATTTCTGGGCGCCGCTCCGTTGCGCCACTGTGGCCCCCGTTATATTCTCCCGTGCTGTATGCTAAGTAACAGCATCGGAACACAGCTTTTCTCCCTGGGCGTAACTTCTCCCTGGCTGCAGCGCAGAGCGTCACAGCCAGGGAGAAAAAAAACTCACCTTATCCCTGTGACGTTCTGCACTGCGATTGGACAGCGCTACAGCCAGGGAGAAGGAACGCCCAGGGAGAAAAGCTGATGTCTCCTCCCTGGTGTTCCGATGCTGTTACTTAGCATATAGCACGGGAGAATGTAACGGGGGCCACAGTGGCGCAACGGAGCGGCGCCCAGATATAATAGTAAGTGCAGGGACATCCCCCATGTATGCCCTACATGTCCTGCTACTTAGTTAATAAAGTATGGACCCATGAAAGGTCCTCCAGTGGCCAGCGGGGCTCAAGAGGCAGTTTCCTTGGGCCTCCCAGGAGCAATTGGGCCCGGGGCAGCTGCCCCTTTTGTACCACGTTAAAGACGGCTCTGACCACTCCTGACCTGCCTGTTTTAATAGCTTCATGCATTCCCCATGTAATACCAATTCTGGAACAACTATTCTTATGGCTCTATGATGTGCCATTCCTTTATTTTCCTACCAGAAGTTATAATTGAATTGCTATTAGCATTCAGTAAGGGTACAGAGGGGTGGTAACCAGTTGGGAATTTCTCTGCTTTTAAGACAGATAGTAATACCGCATAAAACAGTCATCAGTCATCATTCCCCATATGTCTGCTTTATGTTGGCATTATTTTGTAAATGTCATTTAATTTTTTTAGGACATTAGAAGGCTTCCAAGTTTAGAAGCCATTTTTCAAATTTTAAACAAAATTTCTAAAACAATTATTTTAAGCACCAATTTTGAGGGACTTACATAATGGAAACCACCCATAAATGACCTCATTTTAGAAACTACACCTCTCAAATTATTCATAAGTGATGTTACAAACTTTGTTAACCCTTTATGTGTTCCACAAGAATTTAAGGAAAATGTAGGCGAAATTTAAAATTAAATTTTTTATGCAGATTTTTCAGGTTAATCAATTTTTTCTTGCAACACAGCAAGGGTCAACAACAAACTAAACCTCAATATGCATTAATCTGATAGCTAGGGTCAAATTTTTTGCAGGATGAGATAACGGTTTGATTTGTACCATTTTGAGGTACATATGCCTTTTTTGATCGCTTGGTATTACACTTTTTGTGAGGGAAAGTGGCCCTGTTTTTTTTTTTTTTACTGCATTCACCTGACAGGATGGATCATGTGATATTTTTATAGAGCCGGTCGATACGGACACGGCAATACCTAATATGTATACTTTTCTTTTTTTTTCTATTTTTTACAATTTGTTTTTACTTCATTATGGGAAAAGAATGCTTTTTTGTACTTAAAACTTAAAAGTTTTGCATAATAAAAAAATTTAAACTTTTTTTTAACTTTTTTCCCCCACAGCTTTTGGGGGTCTGATCCCCTTTACAATGCATTACAATACATCTGTATTGTAATGGATTGGATGTAAGTGTATTACTCACTGTAATACACCTACAGCCTTCCTGCCTGTGTGATCCAGGGGACTGGATCTCACAGGCTAACAGGGAAGGCAGCATGATGCCTAAGGAAGACATCGGGATACCGTCCCAGCCATCGGGTCCATGTCACAGCACCACTATATTTATCACTTGCACCATGTAAGAATCATGTGTTATTTCCCTCAAATGCAGCACAGCCACAATGTTCCTGCCATTGTCGCTCACCACCTTACACAGTTGGAGTTGGCGTGGAGACAGCCAGGGGGATGTTTGATGCACTTAACCAAATGAATGGCTGCTTCGCTACTCTCGCCCAGGTTGATCAACTCTAACATAGCAGGGTACTGCTTCACTTTATGATAGAAGGGAGGAAGAGTGGAAACAACACTCTGCACTGTTTCTGTTGGGGACAGAAGCATGTCCCTTGAGGAGGACGTGGAGGAGGCAGATAAGCCTCATTGCTACAGTGCTGCATCACCGCTGCCGTGAAAAACAATGACCCAGCGGGCATGAAAGACATGTAGTCCATGCCCATAACAGCTGCTCCAGGTGTCTGTGGTGGTGTGCACCTTGCCACACAGTTTGCAAGGAGTTTCTCACCTTCTCAGCCACTTGACAATACAACACAAGGATGGCTTTTTTTTTGTAAAATAGTGGCAGCTAGGTATCTTCTAATCCAGACTTTATTGTTCCAGTTGATCCAGTTCAGATTAAGGACATCCTTCCAGCAGATATATATGTTTTTGTGGCTAGACAAATATGTGTCCTCTCCTGAGGATATAAGTTCAAACTGGCAGCATTGAACTCCTCTCCA
The DNA here is from genome assembly GCF_905171765.1 of Bufo bufo. Lineage (NCBI taxonomy): Eukaryota > Metazoa > Chordata > Amphibia > Anura > Bufonidae > Bufo > Bufo bufo. The sequence goes on along the minus strand of NC_053394.1, from coordinate 184,366,477 downwards.
GGTATTATTGTGGCTGTCACTTTGTCAGAAAGTCCAAGACTGTTTTTGCTTGTGTGAACTGTCCCCAGAACAAGCTTTCCAGACAAAAGCCTACTGGTCTACTTCTCCCTCTGCCAATTCTTGATACTCCATGGCAACACACTGAAATGGATTTTATTATCGTACTTCCTCCCACCACTGGATATACAGCGATCTGGTTAGAGGTTCATTGTTTCTTGAAAATGGTACACTTTATTCCCCTACTTGGACTTTCTGCTGTACAATTAGCCCACTTGTTTATCAAATATATCTTGAGCTTGCATGGTCTTCCCCAATATCAGGGACATAACTATAGTAGAAGCAGCTGCTTTGGGACTCAAACTCAGAATGGGCCCACCCAGGGGCAAGACTAAAAGATTTTATAGTCAGAGCCCCCTCAACAGTATTATACAATGACATTATATACAGTGACAGTATATACAATGACATACAGTATATAGATGTGTAGGAAACATACAGACTGGCTGCTGAGCCTTTTCTGATAGAGTGATCTTGACTAGCCACATGTGTGGGCGTTGCACGGAAGGACGGGGTTGCAAAGAATTTGCTGAGGGGTCCACGTTCAAAAATTTTCTGTGGGGTCCAGTCATTTCTAGTTACGCCGATGCCCAGCATATTCTAGATCAGGGGTGCACAACCTTTTTTGGTCTGAGGGCCGCATTGTCACATTGCTCTATTTCAAGGGGCCGCAATGTACACAGGCCGATGTAAAGTGACTGGGGGGGAATGATCGCTATCACAGTCATGCCTCCTTCATTTAGTTACATTGACTATGAGTAGCACATCCCTGATCACACAGAGAGATGTGCGGCACGATTATACTGCAAGTTATCATGAGTGAGTGTCCCTATGAAGACGTATTTCCAGTAATTGACCTGAATATCTCGCTGCTGGCCCTGGAAAAATACTAACAGTGGCCCCGTTTTGTAGTCGGGTACAAATTGATGGAAGTCCGGGCCAGCAATACCATATTGTGGCACATTATACCGCCCCACAGTTCATCACACAATACTGCCCCCATGAGCACAAAATACATCCCCAAAAACTCTCACTGGCCGGCCGTGAGGAGGGCACAGACGGCCCCCCGGGAAATTTCCCTTAGGGATCTATGGCTAATCCACCCTGGCTTAAAGGGATTTCCCAGTAAAAATTTATTTTTAACAAGTTCTTGCAGCATGCCCCCTGAAACCGAAGAGTTATACTTACCTGCTCCCAACGCTGATTAGACCTGTCAGTGCATGGCCATGGTCACATGTACCTCTGCAGCCAATCACTGGCTTCAGCGGTGATGTGGCCACAAGCAGCGTGTCACTGCTGCAGCCAGTCATTGACTGGAGCGGTGTATGTGACCATGGTCATGCACGGACAGGTGTAAAAGTGCAGGAACCGGAAGATGGAGGCAGCGGGGGCATGGAGCAGGTAAGTATGCATCTTCTGGTTCAGGGGCCATGCTGCAAGAACTTGTTCATTTATGGGCAGGGCTGAATGCGTCTTGGACGTGGGTAAGGCATGCCGAACCTGAACTATGGCTGAGTTGTGCCGGGAGCCACGGGCGTGGGTAAGCCTGGAGAGGGCGTACCCTATTGGAGTGTGTGAAAAAAGGGGTGGGAGGGAGGGGTAAGTGAGACACACCACCTGAGGGAAGGAATTGGCAGGTATATATAGGGAGCCAACGCCCTGCCCACAAATACAGGCTGAAATCAGCCTTAATACTTATGGGCAGGGCTGAATGCGTCTTGGACGTGGGTAAGGCATGCCGAACCTGAACTATGGCTGAGTTGTGCCGGGAGCCACGGGCGTGGGTAAGCCTGGAGAGGGCAAAAAGACAAGTACACTATGTTGTCTAAACCGGTTTATTCATATACTTCCAACTCGCATGACCTATAACGCCAATGACTGAAAAGCCTGGGATATTTCCCTGTGTGGGTTTGGAATGTATCTAATGAAACAAGATGATCTCCAGTGCCCCATGGAACGAATGACATGAGCAGGGACTTGGTGTTTCGACGCTGACGAAGCCGCTCCGATGCGGAACGAGTGACCCGAGATGACTCCTGGGTCGTACCCAAGGCCTGCTGCCAGAGAACGGATATGGGACGTGAATTGGTTTGAAGAGAGGGGTTTGTCTTTGAAGGGCAGGAGAGGACTGTTACGAGGCGCTGTCTGTAACAGGGATAATAATTTGTTGAGGATCCGAACTGGGCACCAGTTACTTTGGGTAGGGAAATATTTAGTCTCCGTGGGTGGCCCTGCTTGGTTTGTTTTGGTCAGTGAAAGGCTGAGTACGAAATAGTAGTTATGCCACGACAGCTGTTCTTTGCGGAGACAGCCATGTCCCGGAGAGCTGCCAGTGAATTCTCCTGGCCGGAGGAAGCCGTAAAAACTTAAAAACATGGCTGCTTGTATTACCGTGCTGGTCAAGGGCCCAAAAGGACAGCCATCTAGGGCAGAAGACAAATCCCTGAACAGCTTGCTGGACACCGGTTGTCTACGGGTGGGAGCCTGTTTTGCATTTTTTTGTATTCCCCTGAGGGCCGCCTTGATTGCCTGGTTTGAAAAAAAAAAAAAATAGAAGAAGATCGACCCAGATTACTGAGCATGAAGTCATGTTGGAGGCCCGCTAGGTATAATTTGATGGTATTATAAGAGAGTTAAGTTGGGAATAACAGAAAGCTATGAACGCCAGCAAGTATGATGTTTCGTCACGGCCACCCTGAGGGTAAAGGAGTCTAAAACTATCAAACGCTTTCAACCCGGCTCTGTAATTCCTGGCCGTATTTGGGGCTAATGATTGACTTATGAGGTGTTTTGCTGTCGAAATCAAAGACTCTAGCCCATCACTAGAGTGTTGTGTGTCGGGATTGAGGCTCCCGTGGGTTCCGCGTCGGGCATCTCCTGAAAGAAAACCAAAAAAATTAAATCTAGACAGTGCATCTGCTGCTACATTTCTTTGACCCTGAGACATCATGGATCCGCCTTTGACTGAACCTGACTTTGATGAATGACTTGATCTGGATTGCCGCGAACAGAAAAAACCAACAATAAGAGCTAAATAAGGTATATACAGACTGGGATATGCAAGGATAGAACCTCCCAGTGCTATTACCCTCGTTGCGTATGACTTACCTTGCGGGACTTTTAGCCTACTTTGAGAATGATAGTGGCCGGAGACACTTCTAGGAATCTGAGGGAAAACATTTAAGTAAACTGAATAACGTAGCCGTGAGAAAAGGATGGGGACCGTGAACCCCTTGATTGTCCGGAAGGCTCCTGATAGCCGAGCCTGGACAGACTAGAACGGGGTGTGGCGAAACCAATATGACATATGATGTGGATACAGCAGTGGCTAACTTGGAGGTCCAGTTGTCACTCAACATTTAGCTCATCCTAGGGGTAACCCGGACAGGACAAATGGTGTGACATGTTATCAGTGGTAGCTGAACCTGGACAACCTATGTGACATACTACATTAAACATGGCCTGGACGATCCAGGTGACATACTACATTAAACATGGCCTGGACGATCCAGGTGACATACTACATTAAACATGGCCTGGACGATCCAGGTGACATACTACATTAAACATGGCCTGGACGATCCAGGTGACATACTACTTAAAAACGTGGCCTGGACGATCCAGGTGACATAACATTAGACTTGGCCTGGACGATCCAGGTGAAATACCATATTGAACATAGCCTGGACAAATCCAGGTGACATACAACATTGAACCCGGCCTGGATGATCCAGACGACGCACAACATTAGACTCGGCCTGGACAATCCAGGTAACATACTACGTAAAACTCGGCCCCGTATGATCCAGGGGACATATAAAAAAACTCGGCCTGGACGATCCAGGTGACGTGTTACATTGGCTCGTTTGAAAAACTAACTGCGTGTCACAACAATGGCTAAATTGAAGGTCCAGTTGTCGCCCAACATTTAGCTCATCCTGGCGTGACCCAGAGGCAAGATAAATGATGTGACATGGTATAAGTGGTAGCTGAACCTAGACTATCCAGGTGACATACAACGCTAAAGTTGGCCTGGACGATCCAGGTGACATACAACATTGAACTCGGCCTGGACGATCCAGGTGACATACAACGTTTAAAGTTGGCCTGGACGATCCAGGTGACATAACATTAAACACGGCCTGGACGATCCAGGTGACATACAACGCTAAAGTTGGCCTGAACGATCCAGGTGACATACAACATTAAATTCGGCCTGGCGATCCAGGTGACATACAACATTGAACTTGGCCTGAGTGGTCCAGGCGACAGATGATTTAAGTACGCGGTATATGTGATAACTGAACTGATCGCGCGCCGCTGACGAATCTTTCCAGCCAAACCTGCGTTTGGAAACAGGGAGCCTGCCACGCGCAATTTTGGACCCCTGACACCTGCTGGCAGTGTGAATCCCTGCTTCCATGCCGTGACACAATTCTGACCTGCAGGGACCAAGTAACTTACTGGCCCATGTGCTGTTGATTAATATATGCAAATACGCACACCAAAATTGCCCCTGACACAGGCTGGAAGCTGGGCTGCCGCAGTTTGGCGTAACGCCGACAACAATGCCCACTGCTTCCCATCTGTGCCGCCTCTGCTATATAGTGTCTCTGCTGGGGCAATGATTTATTATCCCCCCTTTTTTTTTTTTTTTTTTTTTAATCTGGGGTGGATATTTCCGAGTGGGCATGTGGCGCACTCATGGCCGCTGCAGGGAGGGGAAGGGGGACCCCCGTGCATGCTACCCTGCTTGGACTGGGATGTGCGGTCCCCAAGTGCGAGCCTGGAGTGGACGGACGTGTGTGGGAGGTGTTGCGATCAGTGCTCGGCTGGAGGATGGCAGGCGGAAGTGGATGCGTTCCACCTTGAACCGCAAAACCTTTGTGGAGGAGTGCTACTGCCCGTAGCCGTGAGTAGGCGGGAGCTCATGCTCCAAGAACTTACATGTAACCGAACGACCTCTCTTGATATCGTGGCGCTGTGTAGCGAATCGCACTTGATCAACCCAACGTGAAGCTGGAAAAAACAGACGTGAAGCTTGCATGGCAGCTAGATGTGGCTCCTCTTACAAAGTAAGTGAGACACACCACCTGAGGGAAGGAATTGGCAGGTATATATAGGGAGCCAACGCCCTGCCCACAAATACAGGCTGAAATCAGCCTTAATACAAATCAGTGATTTCCCTCACTGCAGAGGCCGTGCTCCCTGGTTATTACCACCTCCTGCCAGTTACAGGCGCACTGCAATAACCAGTAGGCACTTTCTTTTTCTAGTGGGGAAAGCGCTTATTGGTTAACACTTTAATAACCAGGCCTGAAAAGACACTTTTTGTGTTTTTGGGCACCTGGTGGTTCAAACGGTTTCACATGAATGGGGCGATAATGGCAACGGTTTTGGTTGGTGTGGGTGTTTTTTCTTTTATGTATTTTATTAATTTTTTATCTTTTTTAACTTAATTTTTAATATATTTCTGCTACAAATAATATCCCCCAAGAGGTCATAAAAAGACCTTTGGGGGACATTGACACTTTTTGTGAATTTTTCACTCTTTCCTTTTTATTTATTAGTTTTATTTGTATTTTAATAATATTTTATTGTATTTTTTTTTATAATTGGTTTATTATATAATTTAAATATATTTTTGCCACATAATATCTCCCCCCAAGGGGTCATAAAAAGACTGTTGGGGGACAATGAACACTCTACTATTTTGCATTTAAATTTCTTTTTCTTTTATTTGTATTTTATTATTTATTATTAAATTGTTTTATTTTCTATTTTTTTATATATATTTGCCACATAATGGCAAGGGATCATAAAAAAACTGTTAGGGGGCAGTGAATACTCTTTTACTTAGCAATTTTTCTTTTTTTCCTTTTATTTGTATTTTTTTATATAATTTTCTATTTTTTTGCCACATCATATATATATTTTTTCTTTTATTTGTGATTTATTATATTTTTTAAAATATTATTTTAACTTATTTAATATATTTTTTCCACATAATTTTCCCTAAGAGGTCACTGAAAGACCTTTGGGGACGCAGACTTTTTTTTTTGCAATATTTCCACTGTAACTGGAGCATCCAAAGGAGCCTCAGTTACAGGGGAAACCAGCCTGCGGTGGGGGCATTGTACACAGGCAGAGCTGATCAGGTCTCCTAACCCTGCAGCTCAGCGCTCCTCTGCCCCCAAGCCGGGTCCACCCTACATAGTGCTCACCTGTGTGAGGAGAAGGCAGAAGCGCTGATAAACTGCTTCTGCCTTCTCCTTGGCTCCCCCGCTGTCACTGACAGCCGACGACCCGTCCTGCTCCTGCTACAGTGCAGGGGCAGGAGCTGTAATGATCCATCGTGCGGCGCTGCGGGCAGAAACACAGCTGATTTACGATCAGCTGTGTTTCTGTCCAGGAGGACAGGGGCCGCAAATCTTGGCTCTGGGGGCCGCATGCGGCCCGCGGGCCGCAGGTTGTGCACCCCTGTTCTAGATAGAGGGGTGCAATTCACTTCTAATTTCTGTAGATCACCCTGCAGGTTGTTTGAGTTGAACTAACAAAATGTAGGATAATTATCTCTTCTTTTTTTTGCCAAGTATGAAGACTGAGTGTCCCTGCTCCCATAAGCCGAGTTCATCCACAAGGGCACTGAGAAACTTGGAAAGAAACATATCCTCCATCTTTTTCCTCCACGTTTCTCAGTTAAATAGTGGGCACAGTTTTGCACGATTTGTCCAAAGCAAATCACCATAAATTTGGATCTGTTTGACAACAGAATTTTTGGGGGGAAGGCATAAAAATCTGATTTGTTTACAATCGATTCACTCATCTCTAGTATTAAAAAAAATTCCTTCAACATTGCTTTAAGATTCTGCAATAAAAAAAGTGCTAAGAGCACAAAAAAGATACCCCATTTAAAAAATGCACTTGTGTCTAGCATTTCAAATTTTTTTCAGGTAATATCTGGAGTATCCACAAAAAACCCCAGCAAAAACATGCACAAAAACACACACAAAATGTAAAAAGTCATCAAAAATGCAAAATTCATCAAAAAAGTCTTCATAAATACCTGAACCAGCCTGAGGCATCTTTCATATAGTCATGGCTCATGCACGCATCCGTAGCCATTTTTGAGGGCCGCAAATCGCAGATCCACAAAACACGGATCCCGACTGAGAGCCTGCTTCTTTTTTTTTTTTTTTTTTACTCACAAATGTCCTATCCTTACCCAGAAATGGACAGAAATGTTATGCTCTATTTTTTTGAGGGGAAGCAGAACGGACCTTCAGATGCAGACAGCACACAGGTGTGCTGTCTGCTTCTTTTACTGCCACAATAAAATGAATGGTTTCACATCTGATCCGCAAGATGTGCATAAGCCCTCAGTGTTTTATTCAGTGATTTTCATCAGTTATTGTGAACCAAAACCAGATGTGGGTCAAAAACACAGAGAAGGTGGAGATCTTTCCATTATACCTTTCCTCTGTCTAGGCTTTATTCAAGGTTTTGGCTCACAATCACTGATCATTCACCAAACACTGACTGTGTGCAAGCGGCCTTAGGCCTCATGCACATGACCGTTCAGTTTTTTGCAGTCCGCAAACCGCAGATCCGCAAAAAACGGAAGCTGCCCGTGTTGCCTTCCGCAATTTGCGGAACGGAACGGGCACCGGCAATATAAATGCCTATTCTTGTCCGCAAAGCGCGGACAAGAATAGGACATGTTATATTTTTTTAGCGGGGCTGAGGAACGGAGCCACGGATGCGGACAGCACACAGAGTGTTGTCCGTATCTTTTGCGGCCCCGTTGAAGTGAATGGGTCCGCATCCTAGCCGCCAAAGCGGCTCGGATGCGGACCCGAACAACGGTCGTGTGCATGAGGCCTTAAGCCGGAGTTACACCTTGGGGGTCATTTATTAAGAGACTTTTGACAATTTTAGTCAAAAAAAATTGTTGAAAGTCCCATTTCTGACCAGCCATGCAACAATATTTAGCCACACAGCTGGTTTTACATCCCGTTCTACAAGTGGGCAAGATGGGGGTGGAACAGGGGCTGTGCTGGGGTCGGTAAGTTTACTGACCAGGCAAATTTACTAACACACCTGGAAACAGCCATAAATGTTGTCAAAAACTACTCCGGCCACAGAGTAGTTTTTACACCAGGCACTCTCCTCATCATAAATTAGCCTAATCTTACGGCAGCATAGGGGGGCGGGAATCATTGTGTAAAAAGCTCTACTAGACTTTTTGTAGCAGTCCAAAGCTGTAAATTGACCTGTATTCAATCGGTTTTCAAAATCAAAATTCTACAAAAAGTCTATATGATGCTCCAACCTTACAGCCTTATAGTAGTCCAGCTATTAGAAACTTGACCACAATGGTCGTATCAATTTCATTATCCAAATGTATTGTTTGCTGATACATCGGATTCCTCAACGGCAAAATATGACATCATTGTGGCTCATGTACAGATGTAGGAATCTTCATCTTGATTCAGTACATGATAATAAAAAGTTGCATTCCTGGACATCATTAATAACTGTGTGATAAATGAGGCTCTGGTAAAGTCTTGAGGTCAATGTGTCAACAACCTACTGTCACCACCAGCTCTGTGAGAAGGTCTGTTAGGCTACTTTCACACTAGCTTTCGGGGCTCCGTTTGTGAGTTCCGTTTGAAGGCTCTCACAAGCGGCCCCGAACGGATCCGTCCAGCCCTAATGCATTCTGAATGGATGCGGATCCGCTCAGAATGCATCAGTCTGGCTCCGTTTGTCCTCCGCTCCGCTCAGCAGGCGGACACCTGAACGCAGCTTGCAGCGTTCAGGTGTCCGCCTGGCCGTGCGGCGGGAAACGGATCCGTCCAGACTTACAATGTAAGTCAATGGGGACGGATCCGTTTGAAGTTGACACAGTATGGCTCAATTTTCAAACGGATCCGTCTCCCATTGACTTTCAATGTAAAGTCAAAACGGATCCGTTTGCATTATCATGAACAAAAAAAAAATGTTTTTTTTTTTTTTGTTCATGGTAATGCAAACGGATCCGTTCTGAACGGATCTAAACGTTTGCATTATAGGTGCGGATCCGTCTGGGCACATACCAGACGGATCCGACCTAAACGCAGGTGTGAAAGTAGCCTTAGACGTTCTTCACTACCTCTTGCATGACGTTCTATGTTTTGGTTTCACTTTGTCATCTCCTTTCCTTCTCCCATCTGTCACCTATTTGCACTGATTGTCTCCCTTTATATTCCCTCCCATACTTCCTCACTTTGCGGTTTATACTTCTTATAGCTCTAGGGGTTTTATAGGGCTCACCCATATGCTCCTTAGTTTGGGATCAAGCCAGTCGGATGTTTATTTATAAGTTCCAGCTTTCTGCAACACCATCCGTGACATTATAAACCGCCATAACCGTCTTAAGCATGGATCCGGTTTCAGCCTTGATTGACCGCATGCAAGGTCTTTCACTGGAGGTAGCAGATCTCCGTAAAACTGTGTCTCAGTTTCAGGTGACCGGTTCTGCTTGCATTCATGGAGTTTTTTCCGAGCCTAAGATCTCGCTTCCGGCAGTGGCGTACCTCCAATAGAGGCAGACCACGCAGCTGCTATGCGGCCCCTGGGGGAAGGGGGCCCGCAGTGGAGGATAGGCCCCGCCCACTAATTACACTTGTATGGCTACCTGAGAAAGTAAGAGGTGGAGAAGGACCTTTGGTGATGTCATCAACCATGTGACCAGTGCAGGAAGCCAATGAATAGCAGAGCAGCAGAAGTCTAAAGGACCTTTGGTGATGTCATCAACCATGTGACCAGTGCAGGAAGCCAAGGAATAGCAGAGCAGCAGAAGTCTAAAGGACCTTTGGTGATGTCATCATCATGTGACCAGTGCAGAGGACTGGTGAAAGACCTGTGGCATATCACTGTGAGGGGGCGGAGCTTCTGTGTGGTGCCTGAAGGAGAGGTTAGTGGTGTTCTGGGGTAACATAACATCCTAGAAAAGCTGGGAGTTGTAGTTTTGTCGTATTATATGTTTCTCAATGTAATTTAAACGTATGCCCTAGTACAGGCTGGTAATGCTGGGAGTTGTAGTTCTCTCCTCTTATACCCTCTCTTTGGAATGTATACTGATGACCCATAATAAGTCTGGCCATACTGGGGGTTATAGTTATTTCTTTTTAAAGCTCTTACCTGGTACAACTAGATGATGTCCTATAATCTGGACATGCTGAGAGTTGTAGTTCTCTTTTCTTAGGCTGGATTCTCATCACAGTTTAGTTTTCCGTTTTGCATGCAGGACTTTTTTCTGTCTAAAATAACGGATTTCCAATAGAAATGGCATAAACGGATGCCAAATGTGCAGAACTGATGCTTGAAATACAGGATCATTTTTTTTCCTTTATTTTTCTGTTTATCTGACGGATCAGAAGAACTGAAAACTAAACGGTGATATGAACCCGGCCTTATACTCTGTGTAATATCTACTTGTATCTGATCATAACAGCCTGGACATGCTGGAAATTGTAGTTCTCTCCACTTTCACCTCTCCCTGTGTTGCTCCCTAATTTCCAATAATAATCTGGTGATGATGAGACTTGTAGTTCCCTTGTCACTATTACACTGCGTGCAGAATTATTAGGCAAATGAGTATTTTGACCACATCATCCTCTTTATGCATGTTGTCTTACTCCAAGCTGTATAGGCTCGAAAGCCTACTACCAATTAAGCATATTAGGTGATGTGCATCTCTGTAATGAGAAGGGGTGTGGTCTAATGACATCAACACCCTATATTAGGTGTGCATAATTATTAGGCAACTTCCTTTCCTTTGGCAAAATGGGTCAAAAGAAGGACTTGACAGGCTCAGAAAAGTCATAAATAGTGAGATATCTTGCAGAGGGATGCAGCACTCTTAAAATTGCAAAGCTTCTGAAGCTTGATCATCGAACAATCAAGCGTTTCATTCAAAATAGTCAACAGGGTCGCAAGAAGCGTGTGGAAAAACCAAGGCGCAAAATAACTGCCCATGAACTGAGAAAAGTCAAGCGTGCAGCTGCCAAGATGCCACTTGCCACCAGTTTGGCCATATTTCAGAGCTGCAACATCACTGGAGTGCCCAAAAGCACAAGGTGTGCAATACTCAGAGACATGGCCAAGGTAAGAAAGGCTGAAAGACGACCACCACTGAACAAGACACACAAGCTGAAACGTCAAGACTGATTTTTCTAAGGTTTTATGGACTGATGAAATGAGAGTGAGTCTTGATGGGCCAGATGGATGGGCCCGTAGCTGGATTGATAAAGGGCAGAGAGCTCCAGTCCGACTCAGACGCCAGCAAGGTGGAGGTGGAGTACTGGTTTGGGCTGGTATCATCAAAGATGAGCTTGTGGGGCCTTTTCGGGTTGAGGATGGAGTCAAGCTCAACTCCCAGTCCTACTGCCAGTTTCTGGAAGACACCTTCTTCAAGCAGTGGTACAGGAAGAAGTCTGCATCCTTCAAGAAAAACATGATTTTCATGCAGGACAATGCTCCATCACACGCGTCCAAGTACTCCACAGCGTGGCTGGCAAGAAAGGGTATAAAAGAAGAAAATCTAATGACATGGCCTCCTTGTTCACCTGATCTGAACCCCATTGAGAACCTGTGGTCCATCATCAAATGTGAGATTTACAAGGAGGGAAAACAGTACACCTCTCTGAACAGTGTCTGGGAGGCTGTGGTTGCTGCTGCACGCAATGTTGATGGTGAACAGATCAAAACACTGACAGAATCCATGGATGGCAGGCTTTTGAGTGTCCTTGCAAAGAAAGGTGGCTATATTGGTCACTGATTTGTTTTTGTTTTGTTTTTGAATGTCAGAAATGTATATTTGTGAATGTTGAGATGTTATATTGGTTTCACTGGTAAAAATAAATAATTGAAATGGGTATATATTTGTTTTTTGTTAAGTTGCCTAATAATTATGCACAGTAATAGTCACCTGCACACACAGATATCCCCCTAAAATAGCTAAAACTAAAAACAAACTAAAAACTACTTCCAAAAATATTCAGCTTTGATATTAATGAGTTTTTTGGGTTCATTGAGAACATGGTTGTTGTTCAATAATAAAATTAATCCTCAAAAATACAACTTGCCTAATAATTCTGCACTCCCTGTATAATGTTCTGCAGCAGCTGAGGTGTGTATTACTTGTTCACTTCTGTGCTGGTGACGGTCGCTGTTCTGCCGTCATAGGAGCACAACAACGAAAATCACTGCAGTTCCGGATCTGGCACTTCATGGACGACAACACCTGAATGATCCCGCTGACTATGATGAGATCTGTCAGGTTTCCATCTTCCAGGCTATAAAATTGTGTCCAGCATTTATGACCTGATCCACGAATGAGGCCCCAACACAGATGTGAACGAAGCTTTATATGTTCTGCAGCAGCTGAGGTATGCATTAGGAGGTTCTGACAGTTCATAAGGCAAGGGGGGCTATGGTGGCACTGGTATACTATTATGCCAGCACCACCATAGCACCCCCAATGAGCTGTGCCTGTGTGCTGCTTATAGTGGACAGTGCCCTCAGACAATGAATGGGGACAATCAAAAGCGGGGTTTTTCCCGGTATTGAGACCCTATGACGGATCTCAATACCGGAAAATAGAAACGCAAGTGTGAAAGTAGCTCCTAATGTCTACACGGCTGCAACTGCTGGGGGTATGGCAGGGGAGAAGCCAGGGCAGGTGGTGGGATGGGCCAGTGGACGGAGTTAGTGGGGCCCCATTAAGATTCTTGCTATGGGGCCCAATGATTTTTTATGTACGCCCCTGGCTTCCGGATACGTTCTCCGGGGGTAGTGAGAATTTTGTTCGCTTTAGAGAGGCTTGCAAACTCCATTTTCGCCTACTTCCCCATTCCTCTGGTGATAAGGAGCAGAGGGTGGGGATCATCATCTCGCTGCTCAGAGATAACGCTCAGTCTTGGGCCTTTTCGCTGCCGGTCGGGGCATGGCCCCTCTGATCGGTGGATGAATTTTTTGTAGCCCTGGGGCAGATATATGATGACCCGGATCGCATTGCTCTGGCTGAATCTAAACTGCGTCTTTTATGCCAGGGTAAACAGTCCGCAGAGATATATTGTTCAGAATTTCGGAGATGGGCAGCTGATACTGGTTGGAATGATGCTGCACTCCGAAGTGAATTTTGCCATGGTCTTTCGGAAAGATTGAAAGATGCATTTGCTTTTCATGAGAGACCAGCCTTGTTAGAATCTGCCATGTCTCTAGCTGTTCGTATTGACAGGCGTCTTAGAGAGAGAGAGGAGACTACTCTTTCCTGTCATATTCAGTCCAAGGACAGTGGGGCTGTCTCATTCAGTGCGCAGGGGTCTCAGTCTCTCTCAATCCCCTCTGAGGAGGAGGCCATGCAGCTGGCTTTGCTTGCCTCTGATAGTAGAGGATTCAGCTCTCAGAGGAGGGTTTGTTTCTGTTGTGGGGGTATAAATAAATGTTTGCCCCTGTAGGAAATTCATGGAGTTTTCTGAGGGTAATAAAAGAATAACAAAAATAAAAAAACCAACTTTCCATTTGCTACTATTGGCAAGGTTGATTTGGAAATTGAAGGTTTGCCGTTTGCTTGTAGTTCCCGTTTTCTCCTACCTGCCAGGGTGGCGCTAGACAGCAAGAACATTGTTTGTGAGATTTTTGTAGATAGTGGAGCAGCTGTCAATCTCATTGATAATCAATTTGCAACAACGCATGGTTTCCAGGTATGCACTTTGGAAAAGAATATACCTGTTTTTGCTATCGATTCCGCTCCACTTTCTCAAAGATCGTTAAAGGGCATAGTTCACAATATCCGTTTGACTGTGGGTGACGCTCATGTTGAGGATATGTCATGTTTCGTCTTAAGCGGATTACCTACTCTTCTAGTGTTGGGGCTACCCTGGCTCACTAAACATAACCCCACCATTGATTGGCAAGCAAGGCAAATAAATGGTTGGAGTGAGTTTTGCAGAGAGAATTGCCTCACGGAGTCTCTTTCAGAGGTTTTTACCAAGACTGTGCCATCTTTTCTCTCTGAATTTTCGGATGTGTTTTCCGAGAGTGGTGTCCAGGAGTTGCCCCCGCACCGGGAGTACGACTGCCCTATTAATCTCATCCCAGGCGCCAAACTTCCAAAATCACTTTTATACAATCTTTCCCAACCTGAAAGTCGCTCAGCGTACTTATATCTCTGAGAGCCTGAGAAAGGGAGACATCCGACCCTCGAAGTCACCTGTTGCTGCTGGGGTTTTTTTTGTTAAGAAAAAAGATGGTTCTTTAAGACCTTGTCTGGATTTCAGGGAGCTGAACCATATCACGATTCGTGACCCATATCCGCTTCCTCTGATCCCGGACCTGTTTAACCAGATTGTTGGGGCTAAGGTTTTGTTCTAAGTTGGATTTAAGAGGGGCATACAACCTAGTCAGTGTCAGGGAAGGGGACGAATGGAAGACGGCCTTCAATACCCCTGAGGGTCATTTCAAGAATTTGGTTATGCCCTTTGGTTTGATGAATGCTCCGGTCATCTTCCAACATTTTGTGAACAGCATTTTTCATCATTTAATGGGGAAATTTGTACTGGTGTATCTGGATGACATTTTTATTTTTTCTCCTGATTTCAAGACTCATCGAGACCACCTACGTCAGGTCTTGCTGATTCTGCAGGATAATAAATTGTACGTTAAACTGGAAAAATGTGTGTTTGCGGCTCTGGAGATTCAATTTCTTGGTTTTCTTCTCTCCGCTTCTGGTTTTCGCATGGACCCTGAGAAGGTCAGCACTGTGCTTGATTGGGAGCTTCCTGAGAATCAGAAGGCGCTGATGCGGTTTTTGGGTTTTGCCAATTATTACAGAAAGTTCATTTTGAATTATTCCTCTGTTGTTAAGCCACTCACTGATATGACTAAAAAGGGGGTAGATTTTTCTTCGTGATCGGTAGATGCGCTTAAAGACTTTTCTAGTATCAAAGAGAGTTTTGCTTCCACTCTCATTTTGGTACAACCTGATGTCTCTCTACCTTTTATTGTTGAGGTGGACGCTTCTGAGGTGGGTGTGGGTGCGGTCTTATCTCAGGGTCCCTCTCCTGCCAAATGGCAACCATGTGCCTTTTTCTCAAGAAAACTCTCCTCTGCAGAGAGAAATTACGATGTGGGAGATAGGGAGTTGTTGGCCATCAAATTAGCTTTTGAGGAATGGCGCCATTGGTTAGAGAGAGCCAGCCACCCTATTACTGTGTTTACAGACCATAAGAATTTGGCCTACTTGGAATCGGCCAAGCGTCTGAATCCGAGACAGGCCAGATGGTCTTTGTTCTTTTCTAGGTTTAATTTTGTTGTTACGTTCCGCCCTGGGGTTAAAAATGTGAAGGTGGATGCCCTGTCACGTTGTTTTCCGGGAGGGGGGAACTTTGAAGACCCAGGTCCCATTTTGGCTGAAGGGGTGGTCGTCTCTGCTCTTTATCCTGATTTGGAGGCAGAGGTTCAGGCAGCCCAGGCAGAGGCTCCTGCTCTTTGTCCCCCTGGGAGGTTGTTTGTGCCTCTTGCTTTACGACACAAGGTTTTTAAGGAGCACGACGATACTGTTCTTGCTGGGCACCCGGGGAGCAGAGCCACAGTGGATCTCATTGCTCGGAGATTCTGGTGGCCGGCTCTGGTGGCCGGCTCTTTGTAAGACGGTTGAGGGTTTTGTGGCAGCCTGCGAGACCTGTGCTCATGCCAAGGTCCCTCATTCACGGTTCTCTCCTCCCGTTACCCATTCCTTCCCATCCTTGGAGCATCTGTCCATGGACTTCATTACGGACCTGCCTCGTTCCTCAGGGAAGACTGTGATTCTGGTAGTTGCAAAATTGCGCATTTCATTCCCTTTCCTGGGTTACCCAATACTAAGACGCTGGCGCAAGCGTTTGTTGATCGCATTGTTAAATTGCATGGTATTCCTTCAGACATCGTTTCTGATAGGGGCGCGCAATTTGTTTCCAGATTCTGGAAGGCCTTCTGTTCTCGCTTGGGGGTTCGGTTGTCGTTCTCTTCTGCTTTTCACCCGCAGTCGAATGGTCAGACCGAACGCGTCAATCAGAATCTGGAGACATACAGTACAGACCTTCTCATTCAAAGAGTTTTCTTTATTTTCATGACTATGAAGGCATCAAAACTATGAATTAACACATGTGGAATTATATACATAACAAACAAGTGTGAAACAACTGAAAATATGTCATATTCTAGGTTCTTCAAAGTAGCCACCTTTTGCTTTGATTACTGTTTTGCACACTCTTGGCATTTTCTTGATGAGCTTCAAGAGGTAGTCACCTGAAATGGTTTTCCAACAGTCTTGAAGGAGTTCCCAGAGATGCTTAGCACTTGTTGGCCCTTTTGCCTTCACTCTGCGGTCCAGCTCATCCCAAACTATCTCGATTGGGTTCAGGTCCGGTGACTGTGGAGGCCAGGTCATCTGGCGCAGCACCCCATCACTCTCCTTCATGGTCAAATAGCCCTTACTTTCAAAGTGTTCCCAATTTTTCGGCTGACTGACTGACCTTCATTTCTTAAAGGGCTTCTGTCACCCCACTAAACATTTATTTTTATTTTTTTGTGTACTTATAATCCCTGTACTGCGATTTATCCATACATAATGTGATTAATCATTTTGGTTCAGTAGATTCTGCTAAAAACGTACTTTTATAATATGTAAATTAGCTGTCTACAAGCAAGTAGGGCGGCTACTTGCTGGTAGCAGCCGCATCCTTCTATTATAATGACGCCCCCTCCGCATGTTGATTGACAGGGCCAGCGAACGGGATCTTTCTCTGCTGGCCCTGTTTGCATTCAAAATCTGGCGCCTGCGCCGTACCTGTCTTCAGTCGGCGCAGGCGCACTGAGAGGAGGACGCTCGCTCGGCCGCTCCATCCTCAATGCGCCTGCGCCGATGACGTCACATCTACACCCGGCGCAGGCGCATTGAGGAAGGAGCGGCCGAGCGAGCGTCCTCCTCTCAGTGTGCCTGCGCCGACTGAAGACAGGTACGGCGCAGGCGCCAGATTTTGAATGCAAACAGGGCCAGCAGAGAAAGATCCCGTTCGCTGGCCCTGTCAATCAACATGCAGAGGGGGCGTCATTATGATAGAAGGATGCGGCTGCTACCAGCAAGTAGCCGCCCTACTTGCTGGTAGACAGGTAATTTACATATTATAAAAGTAAGTTTTTAGCAGAATCTACTGAACCAAAATGATTAATCACATTATGTATGGATAAATCACAGTATAGGGATTATAAGTACACAAAAAAAAAAAACTGTTTAGTGGGGTGACAGAAGCCCTTTAAAGTAATGATGGCCACTCGTTTTTCTTTACTTAGCTGCTTTTTTCTTGCCATAATACAAATTCTAACAGTCTGTTCAGTAGGATTATCAGCTGTGTATCCACCTGACTTCTCCTCAACGCAACTGATGTTCCCAACCCCATTTATAAGGCAAGAAATCCCACTTATTAAACCTGACAGGGCACACCTGTGAAGTGAAAACCATTTCAGGGGACTACCTCTTGAAGCTCATCAAGAGAATGCCAAGAGTGTGCAAAGCAGTAATCAAAGCAAAAGGTGGCTACTTTGAAGAACCTAGAATATGACATATTTTCAGTTGTTTCACACTTGTTTGTTATGTATATAATTCCACATGTGTTAATTCATAGTTTTGATGCCTTCAGTGTGAATCTACAATTTTCATAGTCATGAAAATAAAGAAAACTCTTTGAATGAGAAGGTGTGTCCAAACTTTTGGTCTGTACTGTATCTGCGCTGTTTTGTGGCAGAGAATCAGGAGGATTGGTGTTCTTTTTTGTCCCTTGCTGAGTTTGCTTTAAATAATCGTCCCCAGGAGTCCTCTGATAAGTCACCATTTTTTGGTGCATATGGGTTTCATCCGCAGTTTGGGACATTCTCTGGAGAGGGGACTTCTGGTTTACCTGATGAGGAGAGATTTTCCTCGTCTTTGTCATTTATTTGGCAAAAGATTCAGGGTAATCTGAAGAGGATGATTGAGAGATATAAGCGTGTGGCGGATAAGAGACGTGTGCCTGGTCCGGACCTGAATGTGGGTGATCTGGTGTGGTTGTCTACAAAGAATATCAAACTTAAGGTTCCCTCCTGGAAGTTGGGTCCTAAGTTTATTGGGCCTTACAAGATCTTGTCCGTCATCAATCCCGTTGCCTTCCGTCTTGATCTTCCTCAGACTTGGAAGATCCATAATGTTTTTCACAGGTCCCTATTAAAACCTTATGTCCAACCCACTGTACCCTCCTCTTTGCCTCCTCCTCCGATTGTTGTTGATGGTAATCTTGAATTTCAGGTCTCTAGGATTGTGGATTCTCGCATTATCCACGGTTCTCTCCATTACCTCGTTCATTGGGAGGGTTATGGTCCTGAGGAGAGGATGTGGGTCCCAGTGGCGGACATTAAGGCCACTCGTCTCATCAGGGCTTTCCATAGGTCTCATCCTGAGAAGGTGGGCTCTGAGTGTCCGGAGTCCACCTGTAGAGGGAGGGGTACTGTCACCGCCAGCTCTGTGAGAAGGTCTGTTAGACGTTCTTCGCTACCTCTTGCATGACGTTTTTTGTTTTGGTTTCACTTTGTCATCTCCTTTCCTTCTCCCAGCTGTCATCTATTTGCACTGATTGTCTCCCTTTATATTCCCTCCCATACTTCCTCACTTTGCGGTTTATACTTCTTCCTGGATGAGTTGTTCACTGCTGGATACTGCTTCTCCTGATTCCTCAGATAAGTCTTTTTCCTTTATTTGTGTTTCCTTTCTGGCTTGATTGTAAGTGACCCTGACTCCGTCCGTATTAAGTGCAGGGAGCCGGTGGTCGTGTCCCCTCACTATTATAGGGTTTTCAGGTGTCACATAGTATAAGGTACGTGGGCATGCAATTGTCTACCATAAAGACCTTTGCATGGGCATAGCAGTCAGGGAGAGCTCTAGGGGTTTTATAGGGCTCACCCATATGCTCCTTAGTTTGGGATCAAGCCAGTCGGATGTTTATTTATAAGTTCCAGCTTTCTGCAACACCATCCGTGACACCTACCATCTATTGAAAGTTTTGAAAAGAGGATGTTCTCTGTCAAATGAGTGCCAAAATGTATTATTTGCATAAAACACATAAAGCTGCAATTACAGAGTATAATTTAGCAAATGTGTATTCTGATCAGTTGGAAAATTTTCTGTGTCTTCAATATAGACATTTTAAAACAACCCGTGTTCCATATCTAAAAAGCGCTATTTAGTGTGTTGAAGTGCTCTGCCAAGGAGAATTTGAATTCATTGTGGCTACTACATCCCAGGTTCTTATCCAGGATCAATTCAGCATATGAAGTGTCCAACAAAAACAGAAAACCATGGATCACAAATCGACATGCTATGCATCCGTCTAGCATTGCTTCTCTGTGTAATTAATTGCATAGAGGACAATAACCTAGTTCCTGAGAGCACATGGAAATGTGAGCTTATAACATCTGTTCACATGATGCGGTACTGTGTGGTCACCATCGTTGCTGTGATGTTGTGTTTGTGGGTTGGTAGGGGCCAGTGCCATGGGTATGGTGTGACTACAGGGGTGCTGTTGGACTGTTGTGTCACACGACCTGCTGGTGCAGTGCTGTCTGTGGTCGCCAAGTGGTGCCGCGCCAAATTAGAGCAGGTATCCTCTTGTAGAGGCAACTTGACGTGGTGAGCAAGCTTATGCATTTTGATCAAAATGTATACAAATTCCTCAAGTACAGTATGTAAAATATGGGGCTATATACTATTAACTACACTGAGAAGCAATGCTAATTGTACTGAGAAGCATTGATAGATCGATGTATAGCATGTGGATGTGCGATCCATATTTTTGTCTTTTTGTTGGATATTTCAATTTAGCTTATAACATTATTTTAAGGTATTGCTCATGATATGGCCCATAATGATATATATTTTGCTTGTAATTGGATACAGATATCCATCCAATTTCCACTATTTTAATCTTTGGGTGGTGGACTGTGGCAGAAGCAGCTTTATTAGGAAGCTATGATTTTTTTGTAGTATTAGATCTACTAGAGAGAAGGAGATAGACATTCCATAGGACACAAAAATTGTGGTTCTTGATTAACCCCCTTCAGCTATGCATATCACCTTCTTAAAGGGGTTCTACACGTTTTTTCTTACTGATGATCTATACTCCGGCTATCATCTGTTGAAAAAGGCAGCGCTGCTTGCAGTAGCGCCACAACCTTCTCGCTGTTTTCAGCAGTCCAATGACGTTATGATTTTTTCACTGTCTGGCCGCGGCTCCACCCCATTGAAGAAAATTAGGCTGAGAAGTGAAATAATTGAAATGGATGAGCTGTGAAATAATTGTGATGTCACTGGCCTGCAGTAAACAGTGAGAAGTCCACTGTGCTACTGGGAGTGCCTCTATCTTCTCAAACAGTTGAACGGCAGGGGTCCCGGATGTTGGACCACCACTGATCAGATGCTGATGATCTATCCAAAGGATAGATCATCAGTAAGAAAAGATTGTAAACCCCTTTAAATTCAGCTTTACTGGTGATGGTTTCAATTTTAAATGTTGTAATGGAGCTAAGCAATAAATATAATTTTGTTTATGTTAATATTTGTTGTGAGCTTTTTTGTAAATTTCTCAGAAGTGCTTACAACTTATTCTCAGAATGGAAAGTAAACATTGGGGCCCATAAATTGTATGGGGTCTGGCAAAGGCTTGATTTTGTACTTAAAACCACAAATGAGGTTACCAGCACTAGATTCATATTTGTACTCATGGCAAACCAATGCAGTCTGTGTGATGAGATTGATCCTGGTGTTTATTTGTTTCAGGAATGCAGATACATAAACATTAAAGTTCAGTGTGTAGATCCACATACACTTTGTGTGTACACTCAGATACCCTTACACAACTACACACTTCCTCAAGGCAACAATCAGCCATTGTGTATACAAAGGTTAGGCATAAGGTGTCATTGGATCCATGTATCTATGTGTATATTGACATAAACACTCACTTCTGTATATATACACACATTCACAAATAATTATGTCTTCAAGGTTGCTCCCCCCCTTCTATCCGACTCATTTTCCTCTACTCCTCTACATTTCTCTTTACACTACCAAGAATGCACCATGACTCCCCTGGGACCTGATTGCAGAATGAGTAGCTCTGAGTGATATATACATTGCCAGTTATTTATATAACATGCAAATAAACAAGTTGAAAGCAGTATGTTACATAAGCAGACAGAACAAGTATCACCGTCAAATTTGATATGTATGTATCGGGAGAACAAGACATGCCTGCCATTCTCTCTGGGAAAGTATCAAATATGACCCAGCCAGTCTATAGAAATTATAATAAAATTAAGTAACATGACAGGTTATACTTTGTCACAGTTCACAAACTTTCTGTTAAATCTACATAAATGTAGGTTAAATGGGATGTCAAGAGAGTCAAATATTTTTGGCAAGAGGTCAGGTTTAAAAAAAGTAAGTCATACTCACATCACCAATCCTCTACATTTCACATTCTGAAACACTTATATTCTGATTATAAAATTTTCTAAGGTATTATTCACTAATATTTTTTGTTAGTTACTTTGTGTTGATCGCAAATTTTTATCGCGAATATCAGCACTTCGAGAATTCACGAAGATGTAGAATATAGTGCAATATGTTCGTAATCTAGATGTTATTTTCATCAGTAACCTCCCTTCTTGCTTGTGGGCTAATGAGAAGGCTGCAATATCTTTGTTAGAGTTTAGCAACATCCCTAGCAACCAATAGGAAAGTTGCCTACCCCTTTACTATGTAAGAAACTCCCCAGCAGTCTTTTTCTGGTGTTCTTTTGCAGTTCTAAGAGAGAGAGAGAGAGAGAGAGTAGTGACATTGCTGTGCTCTGTGCTTTCATCTGGATCCTACTCCTTATCCAATTACATTAGATAGTTAGTTAGCTCATATATATAATACAGATAGTTAGTGGGAGATAGGTTCCAGAGTAGGGTGATAGGAATTACTGTACTGTGCATTTTCTCCAGTTTCAGGAAACTTCTAGCAGCTTGAAAAATGTAGCAAAAGTGAGCCACGCCTGTATTGCACACGCAATACGCGCATATTACATTGCCGATTTTCGCAATCAAGAAAATAGTGACAAAATCACAAATTCTCGAATTTATCGCAAATATTAGGCCAAAAATTAGTGAAATATCGCGAAAACTAATATTGCCCATGCTGCTCATCACTAACTAGCAAAGATAAGTGAAAGAGGGAAAGAGGAAAACTCGTGTGAAAAGAACAGATTTATAATTTAATGTGTGATCATAATCTTCTACATTTTATTTTTTATTTTCTTTCTCCTTCCTTTAGCTAAATTATCTTGGTCCACCTTTCAACGATCCTGACTTCAACCCTCCACGTGCTATAGGACCAGAAACTATTCCTAGTGCCTCAGTGGACCTTCATATGTGGCGGAATCTGAATGACAGTCTGCGATTGGCAGAAAACCATCGGGCGTACAGTGTTCTTCTTTGCTACTTGCGCTCAATTGATAGTGAAGTAGCACGAACTGAACTCCGAAGGAGCTTGGGTCGATTCTGTACCAGCTTACAGGGACTCGTTGTTAGTATTGCTGGGGTAATGTCTTCACTGGGATACAATCCCCCACCTGAACTGGCCACTTCTTCTGCTCCTCCAGGTTTAGGATTTGGAAAGAGTAATGACTTTCTACGCAAGATGGAGGACTTTTGGCTTCTCAAAGAGCTGCAGATTTGGCTGTGGAGGTCAGCAAAGGACTTTAATCGATTGAAAAGGAAAGTACCAGCAGTGGTCTCCTTCCGAATGGAATCCCATGGCTTTTAAATATACGAGACTGATGGAACACAAGCATAGTATAAACTTGTGGTTTATTCGGTATCAAGAGGGAAGTCTAACCCACAATAATGTACTTTGTGATAAGTTCAGAATTACAGTTCTTGGGCATTTACCGTAGCTTCCTTATCAATGAGCAAAAGATGGAATATTTGAACTCTGCCAAACACAGCACATGGTAGAAATGATGTCATGATTTTACAAAGTTTGAAACTTAAGTGCGTAGAATTCCTACAATATTTTCTTTCTCAAAACTAAAATGGAAGAAAATGGGCAGAGGTGGAAAGATGTTTCATAAATAGCTGAAGCCTAAGCCATAACCCGACTGACTGGTTATTTATCATTAAAGACCTTTATCAACCACATAAGATAGCATGGGTTCATGCTGTTCTCACAGGTCCATGCTTCCTTGTGCATATCATTACACAGGAAGTCCCCCCTCAGCCAATTTTGTTTATGCCACTCTGAGCCTTTTTTTTTTTTAAAGATACATGTGGGAGTTTTGGATTCCCAGATAATTTTGACTATGACCCAGTGTATCTTTGGTCTTTAAAGAACCAGTAGCTGAATATTGTAGAGGCTCTTATGTATTCCTTGTGTCTATCTGTTTTAGTTCATGTGCCAGTTATGGCTTGTCTGCAGTCTTTGATCCTTCTTCCCCTCTGACATGGCTCTTCCAATGCAACCTACTGTTCATTTCCTATTAGATTTCCAGCTTGCCAGAGACTGCACCGTGGAGTTTCATAACACTGAACTTGCTTTGCTTTGAATCCTGTCTAATGATAGCAATTGATAGATCAGTGACATAGAACCTAACTCATATTGCAGAGTCTCTGCATTCCTATGAGATGCAGCTTCAGCCTACCTGTCCACTGCTGCTCACTTGCAAACAGAATACAGGGGGAGCAGCATCTCATAGAATAAACTGGAGATTCTTCACACACAGATACTTTAGTATACACAGGCAATGTCAGTCAGGTGAGTTTTATACCTAATGATTGTATAAAGTTGCTGATTATATTTCTGCCCTCCTGAACCCTTAGATCAGAAATTATATATTCAGCAGAACCATATGTATGGAGGGTCATACAGAGGAGCAAGTAGGGGACCCTCGTTGCACAGGGGAAGTGTCAGAGAGCAGCCAGGAGGGTTTTGAAAAATGATTAAATTAACCCATAGTTCAGAGTAAGGGCTCGTTCACACAACCACTGCCCCTCCATTGCTGTATTGCGGCGGGTCCGCAATACACAGGGCACCGGCCGTGAGCATTCCGCATCACGGATGCGGACCCATTCACTCGAATGGGTCCGCAAATACGGAGATGCGGTGTGGAACGGAAGCACGGAACGGAACCCCACGGAAGCACTACGAGGGCTTCCGTTCCATGCATCCGCACCGCAAAAAGATAAAACTTGCTCTACCTTTTTGCGGAACGGACAGATCGCGGACCCATTCAAGTGAATGAGTCCGCGATCCGCATTGCGGCTGGCCCACGGTCAGTGCCCGTGTATTGCGGACCGCAATTTGCGGTCCACAGCATGGGCACGGAGGGGCAACGGTCGTGTGATCAAGCCCCAAGTCAGTCACTCTGGAGAGACTGACTTGTCAACAGAGGAGAGCAGGATGTGGACAGTTCGTCAGATTCCGATCACATGCCACAGCTGCCCATAATATAAGGGTTCAAACAGTATGGATGCAACTGAGCTGGCATGGAACAAATGACACTGCTAGAATATTGCTTTTTTAAATATAGAGGTTTCTATGGTGTAAAAGTAAAAATAACTGAACTTTATAATAAAATATTGATGGCTCAAAAATGTATTTGACAGGTCAACACGCTGCTGCATAGCTCCTCTACTTCCACTATATGATGTTGTACCTTTTTAGAAGTGTAGTCCAATTTAACAAGTGAATTTCATCTACTCTACCAAATTCTATTACGAGGTAATCAAGAGAGATCTTCTGTTCAGTATACTCATCTCTTGGAAAGGGAGGAGAGTGGTCTCAAAGAGAGTCTCGTTTGCTTTGGAAGATCTGTCTTGTACTGCACAGATAATATGTTGATTTGAATTGGCAATGTGAAATGTTTAATTTCTCCTGTTATAACACCGCAGAAAAATGCAATAGTCAATGCAAATTTCTCCACATATAACAGCTGACCTCTGGGGGTCCCAGTGATGGGGGCAATTTGTGGTCGGCTCATTTCCAAAGGATTATTCTAAGCAGCAACTGTTGGTAGAGGACACTTAAGTTGTTGCATGTTGATGCTGCTATTGGTGCTAGGAATTGTATAAAAAAAAAAAAGATTAGGAAATGCAATGATACTGGTTGTCTTTGTACTTCCACGAACATGCAAGAGATGGAAATGAGGGGTGTAAACCAGAGATCCCTTCCCCACTATTACATTAGAAAACAGGTTCTAATGAACCAGTGAGACAGCTCATACAATGATACATTCAATGATATTTTGCTATGAGAACTCATAAATGAGAAGCTCTCTGATAATTATTTATTGTTAAATGCTATCATTTCTTAATAAGTACTGAGTAAGTTTGTTTGTCTGTCAATGTCCACACAACACTACTAGCTCGAGTTCTCTTCTGGCATATTATGATCATAAAAATACCAGGTCTCATAACCAGTCAGAATACAACTTTTATTATTCTAGTATGACAATCTGATTAGTTGTCAAGAGGCCTAACCTACCATGTCAACTCACTGAACACATAGGGAAGAGGAGAAGAATGATTTAACAAACCTACTATTGATAGACAATATGTATGCAAAGTTTAAATATATTTATTTTATACAGTTAATTAAATTTTTACTTTCTTAAGCATAATTTCAAACACAATCTTGGCTACCTGTATGCCATAAATTTCTTGTTGCTCTGCTATGTTCCCAGATTTCCATCAGAAATAGTAGTCAGTGAAGAGAGGTACTCTTTTCTGCTTGAACAATAGTCTTCGTTTTAAAGTCAAATAGCTCATTCCCTGTAAAAATCTCATTTTATTAATGTTTTCCAGCCATGTATTTGTTGTAGCAAATAACAAAGAATGACTACCGAGCTCTCTTCTCAGACTTTGGTAAACAAGGTAGAGTCCATGCATTCAAAACTTATTTGGTGGATTAGGTCCCAGCAACATAATGTCAATGACAAACTTGTGCATAGGACAATTACATTTGTAAAGGGAACAGCCCTCACTGAACCTGATGTTTCTGTTATAAAATACTGAAGTTTAGCTGCAGGTTTGTAGTCTAAAATGATCTTACTGCTTTATAGTATATCCAGATATCTATGTAGAAATAACAAAGTTATAGCATTGCTAGTTGACATTGTAGCCTCGGCTGTAGAGATGCAGTGCCAGTCACTCACCAGATAAGTTTGTTAAAGCTATTTTCTGATTATTTAATGCCCACAAGAATTATATCCAATATTATAGACCAATTTTTTTACAAATCAACTTTCCTGTTGTCACTAGGACCACCATATCTGGGCCCTATAAGTCCAAATCATCAGGGTCCCTGAACTTTAAACAGCCTCTCAAGACCATACCATATATTTAGTGGATCCATGGGTGAGGAGGAACAAAATTTTAACTAGGGACTATAGATTTATAAGCCTGTGTAATGAAGGGCACCATGCTGGTAACCAGGTTGGTCCACAAATTCTTACTACATAGGACATTCTGATTTTATAAGGGAAATTCATACCACCATGCAGTAACTATTGGATAGTAGATGATGGCAACCAGCAGGTTAGTTTGCCTCCTTTAGTTGCTAGGGCCCTTTGATACTGCCAAGCTATCATACATAGCTATCACTTAAATTTGCAGCTATATTCATGTATTTATGCCTAATGCATAAACAAGATGAATAGTCAGGGTCAGACTGGCCCACCAGAGTACTAGAGCTCTGATAATAATGGACCCCTAATTAAACAGGGCACTTAACGTCCTATATACACAGTGGGTGGACCCTCAGAATCATTTCCCCTAGTGGGCCTAGGGGACTTCAGCCCGCTGCTGTATATAGTATATGTGCATGTACATAGTTGTATGTATGTAAATATAAATATACTTGTTTGTGGGCTTTCCTGTATTAGTTTTCCATAACCGTCAAAACTAGGACTTCACTGAAGGACCTCAAAACCAAAATACTAATTACCTTAAAGAAAGCAGTAACTAGTTATAAGTTAGGTCATCTCCACAATTATAACAATATATTAGAGTCAGATATGTAAAACAGGCAGGTTGAATACAGTCTGCCACTTGGTCCAGTTGATCTTTTCTGGATCCACTAGTGATGTTGTAGACCTAATTAAGGGTATCGAGTGCAATATTTAACACACATTGGCACATTCATAAATGTTTAGCACTTTAAGCCATTTCATCTACCACCTCATCTTACTGTACTGGTCAAATATTTGGTCAATTGCCTTCACTCTTATATATGTTCAAAACCAAAATATTGGATTTGTTTTTTCAAAGAGTTTACCCAACGAATCACATTAAAAAAATATCTCTGTATCTGATTGGTTTGGTTAGGGCCATGATTCATAATGATCTACTATCAATTGTAAAGTGAAACTGACAAAAAGTGTACATAATTCTAGAAAAATATGTGTGGTCAGATACATATGTTCACGTCTGATTGTCTATCCATATGCCACTTGATTATTTTATACATGTTTTTGGTGTATGTCTTCTTTTTCTTCTATGTATGTACATATTTATTTATTGCATTTGAAATGTTATTTATTTTCTCGTTGTATTTATTGAGGTATCGCTAGAGATACTGTACTTACAGGTATACAAAGACTGCTTATGGTATAAACCTATGCCTATAGGGAGGTCTGACTGTATATATCTAAAATGGTTCATTCTCATTATCTGTTGTATTGGCATCCATCGCTAGTGTCGTAAACGTGTGTCATATGACAACAACCCATGCATTATAGAGGTAAGTCTCTGTGTATGTACACACAAGTTCTAGAGTTATACATATGTTTCAGAATGTATAAATAATGTATTCAATAGAGCAGTTCTAGTGATATGGATACAGACACGCCATGTGTCTCAGGCTAAACGTTTAATAAACTGATTATTCTTTACCTTTTGTATTTGTGCAATCGTAGCAGTATTTATTTTCTGATGTGTAAGTCTACTTTCACACTCGCGTTTTGGCTTTCCGTTTGTGAGAGCCGTTCAGAGCTCTCACAAGTGGTCCAAAACGAATCAGTTTATTTTTAATGCACTCTGAAAGGAAAAGGATCAGCTCAGAATGCATCAGTTTGCATCAGTTCAGTCTCCATTCCGCTTGTGAGATGAACACCAAAATGCTGCTTGCAGTATGATGAAACTAAGCCAAACGGATCCGTTCTGGCACACAATGTAAGTCAATGGGGACGGATCCGTTTTCACTGACACAACACAATCTAGCACAATAGAAAACGGATCCGTCCTCCATTGACTTTCAATGATGTTCAAGACGGATCCGTCTTGGCTATGTTAAAGATAATACAAACAGATCTGTTCTGAACGGATGCAGACGGTTGTATTATCCGTCCATGACAAATCCGCACAAAAAAGTGTGAAAGTAGCCTAAGTTATACACCTGCGTGGATTAAATCGTGTGACTATGTGAAGCATAAAATTAAATCATGCCTTTCTCATTCCTTAATGGCATCTCCACCCAGTGTCAGATTTCTTACTTTGAGCCAAGTTCCCTTGAAACAGATAAAATCAAGCCCATGATGCAAATGATAGAACAGAAATCTTCCTTGATGTATGGTGACTGACCTGTTACAACAATAGCCTGGAGCAGCAATGACAAAGCAGCAATAAAGGGAGGTTCGTGAATTGTACCATAGACACTGTAGTCAAGGTACAGTATGAGTTGTCCATACATGTAGAAAGAACCAGTTTAGATCACAGAAGGATAGATGTGAACATTGTTTGTCTTTATTGCTGGTCATACATATGTGTTGAGAATAGATAATCTGCTCATTTGTAGAAGGACTGAAATCAGTTGAAACCCTTTTCCATGAACAAATTAGGCATGTCCAGTCAGTGCATTCTCTTGTTTGTTGGTCACAAGAAACTAGGATGTCAGCCATCCATAGAGGAAATAAATCTAGCTCTGGCTCATAACTCTTTTTAAGGTATTTTCTCGATAAGCCTTCAATGTATGATGCAGAATAGTGTAAGCCGTGTACCGGGGTGGGCTCCCCAGGATACAGCGAAGTCACTAATGAGGAAAGCAACTCCAACACCAGCTTTTGCCAAAACAGAATTTTACTAACACGTGGTAATAAGCACAACCACAAATGCTGAGAACATAAAATGTACATACACCCAGTCCAAAGTCTGAGACCCCTGTGTTGCCTGGTGCCCTCTGATGGATGCCACAGGACATTTTCTGTGATTTACCTACTGGCGGGCACAACTAAAACTGCCTTATTACCCTGAAGCAAAGACAAACAATTGTTTGAGTGCTTAGTTCAGGCTTGCCTGCTGTGCAACACAACAGTTTACAATCTTGCCGTGCTCTATAGTATTCCCCCTCCCATAACTAGTCCGGTAGCACATGCCTGATTATTAGTCCTGAGCAAAACGCTGAACTGGATAGAGTTTGTGGGGGTGTTTATCAGCTCTCAAATGTGCAATGTCCCTTTTAGTAATGGAGTCCTTGTAGTAACAGTAGCAACACTTTATATCTGACACAAAGCAGAGATCCTAACTAGCTAACTACAGGCCTGGTCTCAGTCTATAGGCACCAACACTGCAGTGAGATGTGTGCACGATCTTACCAACCTGGGTCTGCTCTTTATCCATTGATAACTCTGAACCGAACAACCAGTCTGTCCAGCAGACATGAGGTTCCACAGGGTATGGAGCTTTGTTCCTTAGCTCTTGTCAGCCTTCCTGGAAACAATCCTCCTTTCCCTGGACAGGATCTGGGTCTTGGACAACGATCAGCTTCACTCAGCTGCAGCTGTGGTCACTGAGGTGTCCATCAGTTTCTCTGCTCACACACAGTTCCTCAGCTCGCTTCTAAGATGGCTGCAGCTTCTTCTAGCAAGTTCTCAAACTCCACCTCCTTTGAATAATCAAATATATGCAGTCTATTAGCTGTGTTAAAGAAACAGTGGCCTCTTGTGGCCAAACAGCAGAATATCAGTCCTGATCATTTAACTTAATCCACACACAAACAATGTTCAAACAATGAGAGCTGCTTCTAAATCTCACAATAGCACAAGCCCAGGGATAACGACAAGCTCCCACCCCTAACTCAGCTTCAATAACTTGAATGAGCTGAACAGCAGTTCTAGGTAAGACTTATATGGACATCACTGTGCATGTTCAGCAGTTGAGGATCTGGTGGTCGGTTCCCCACAAATCATCCTAGGGTCCTAGGTTCAAATCTGGGCAAGGACAACATCTGCAGGTTTCCTCTGGGTACTCCGGTTTTCTTCTACACTCCAAAAGCATACTGACAGAGAACTTAGATTGTGAGCCCCATTGGGGGCCAGAATGATGCCAATGTCTGTAAAGAGCTGCGGTATATGTCAGTGTTATATAAGTAAATAAAATAAATAATGAATGAAATATCCTTTAGTTTGGTTTAAAGAACATCTGTCAGCTTAGTATGCTACCTATGGAGTATGCTACCTATGTAAGGGAAGCATAATATAGCCCCAATGTTTTGCTAGCAATGCTGACAGAATACACTAGTCTCATAAATCAGACATGAGCAGAGCATGCACCTCTCTTTCCCAGTCCCTCAGCGATTGTCTTCTGGGTATAAGTGCAATAGGTACCAAAGAAAAAAGAACACATATATACATATAACATACCTGAATATGCACTCCCCAGATTGGTAATAAAGCAATATTTCTTTATTCATAAAATAGGAAACAAAAAAATTCCAAATATCTAAAAACATTTTAAATATATAATTACAAGGGGATTCACATAACAATAAAGATGGATCCCCACAACAGGACTAACCAATAATAAAGTTGAAAAAAGATAAAAGCAAACAAAGCAAAAAAATATCAGTAGAATACTACAACATTCCAGAGTACAATAAAAATTATAATGTGACATATATTAAATATATATACAGTACAGACCAAATGTTTGGACACACCTTCTCATTCAAAGAGTTTTCTTTATTTTCATGACTATGAAGGCATCAAAACTATGAATTAACACATGTTGAATTATATACATAACAAACAAGTGTGAAACAACTGAAAATATGTCATATTCTAGGTTCTTCAAAGTAGCCACCTTTTTCTTGGATTACTGCTTTGCACACTCTTGGCATTCTCTTGATGAGCTTCAAGAGGTAGTCCCCTGAAATGGTCTTCCAACAGTCTTGAAGGAGTTCCCAGAGATGCTTAGCACTTGTTGGCCCTTTTGCCTTCACTCTGCGGTCCAGCTCACCCCAAACCATCTAGATTGGGTTCAGGTCCAGTGACTGTGGAGGCCAGGTCATCACTCTCCTTCATGGTCAAATAGCCCTTACTTTCAAAGTTTTCCCAATTTTTCGGCTGACTGACTGACCTTCATTTCTTAAAGTAATGATGGCCACTCGTTTTTCTTTACTTAGCTGCTTTTTTCTTGCCATAATACAAATTCTAACAGTCTATTCAGTAGGATTATCAGCTGTGTATCCACCTGACTTCCCCTCAACGCAACTGATGGTCCCAACCCCATTTATAAGGCAAGAAATCCCACTTATTACCTGACAGGGCACACCTGTGAAGTGAAAACCATTTCAGGGGACTACCTCTTGAAGCTCATCAAGAGAATGCCAAGAGTGTGCAAAGCAGTAATCAAAGCAAAAGGTGGCTACTTTGAAGAACCTAGAATATGACATATTTTCAGTTGTTTCACAATTGTTTGTTATGTATATAATTCCACATGTGTTAATTCATAGTTTTGATGCCTTCAGTGTGAATCTACAATTTTCATAGTCATGAAAATAAAGAAAACTTTTGGTCTGTACTGTATATATATATATATATATATATATATATATACACACTCACCTAAAGAATTATTAGGAACACCTGTTCTATTTCTCATTAATGCAATTATCTAGTCAACCAATCACATGGCAGTTGCTTCAATGCATTTAGGGTATTGATGAGCGAACCCGAACTGTATAGTTCGGGTTCGTACCGAATTTTGGGGTGTCCGTGACACGGACCCGAACATTTTCGTAAAAGTCCGGGTTCGGGTTCGGTGTTCGGCGCTTTCTTGGCGCTTTTTGAAAGGCTGCAAAGCAGCCAATCAACAAGCGTCATACTACTTGCCCCAAGAGACCATCACAGCCTTGCCTACTATTGGCATGGCTGTGATTGGCCAGTGCAGCATGTGACCCAGCCTCTATATAAGCTTGGGTCACGTAGCGCTGCACGTCACTCTGCTGATTCAAGCATAGGGAGAGGTTGCAGCTGCGACGTTAGGGCGAGATTAGGCAGATTAACTCCTCCAAAAGACTTCATTCTGTGATCGATCTCCAGCTGTGGATCATTGAAGTGCTAATATCGACTTGCTCACTTTTTTTAGGCTGCCCAGAGCGTTTTTATATCACTTTTTTCTGGGGTGATCGGCGGCCATTTTGTGGCTTGTGGTGCGCCAGCACAAGCTATCACCAAGTGTATTTAACCATCAATAGTGTGGTTATTTTGTGCTATATAATACATCAGCTGCAGGCTGAGCCTGTGTCACCGAAGTGCATTTAACCATCAACAGTCTGGTTATTTTTTGGCCATATACTACATCAGCTGCAGGCTGAGCCTGTGTCACCGAAGTGCATTTAACCATCAACAGTCTGGTTATTTTTTGGCCATATACTACATCTGGTGCAGGCTGAGCCTGTGTCACCCAAGTGCATTTAACCATCAATAGTGTGGTTATTTTTTGGCCATATACTACATCAGGGGCAAGTTGAGCCTGTCACCCAGCGCCTAAAAAATAGACCTGACATTTCTATTCAACCAAATCTGTACTGTTTTAGCTGGTCAAATTATTTGTAGTGACCGTAAAAGCACAGTTTTTGTTCTGGGTTGAAAAACTATTCCCAAATTTGACATTCTCAAAATAAGTAGTTTCTGCTATATCAGGCCTACTTGAAATCTATCCCAAAAAGGATATCTTAGATTCAAGGTGCTGATAGTGTCATTCAGAAAAACTTAACACACACGCTACCGTGCAGATACAAGTCTAATTCTGTGATTAAACGTATACCTGTCACACAGCGCAAAAATAATAGGCCTCACATTTCTATTCAACCAAATCTGTACTGTTTTAGCTGGTCAAATTATTTGTAGTGACCGTAAAAGCACAGTTTTTGTCCTGGGTTGAAAAACTATTCCAAAATGTGCAATTCTCAAAATAAGTAGTTTATGCTATATATATCAGGCCTTCTTGAAATCTATCCCAAAAGGATATCTTAGATTCAAGGTGATGATAGTGTCATTCAGAAAAACTTAACACACACGCTACCGTGCAGATACAAGTCTAATTCTGTGATTAAACGTATACCTGTCACACAGCGCAAAAATAATAGGCCTCACATTTCTATTCAACCAAATCTGTACTGTTTTAGCTGGTCAAATTATTTGTAGTGACCGTAAAAGCACAGATTTTGTTCTGGGTTGAAAAACTATTCCCAAATTTGCCATTCTCAAAATTGTGGTGAACGGGAACAATGAGGAAAACATCTAATAAGGGACGCGGACGTGGACATGGTCGTGGTGGTGTTAGTGGACCCTCTGGTGCTAGGAGAGGACGTGGCCGTTCTGCCACAGCCACACGTCCTAGTGTCACGGCTGTATGTGAGCAACAAGAGTATACACAGTAAAAAGAGCTACTGACCGGACCCAAACTAGGGAGGATAAAGGGTGACCCCTGTCAGACCCTCAAAGCTCTCCCTATGCTGCTAAAGCACATGCCCGGATCCAAATGGCGGAACGAGGCATGCCCGCGTACCTAAGACTGATGACCACTGTAACCCCTACAATAGTGGAAGGGGCACGGCCACCGGTGCCCTGCTCAGTATATGGAGGGAACCGTGGCCACCTCAGATCCAGTCAGAAAATAACCAGGTACACAACAATGTCTGCACACTTAGCTGAAGGAGCTGCAGCCGCAGAGAAGACGGATCCAAGGACAGCTGGCAATATCCGGAGTGCTTGCTGCAGCAGAACACAGGTCCAGTGAACTGAGAGCTACAAGTGAAGATACTCAAGCAAGAGCTACAACTGAAATGAGAAATATAATCCACGCCCTACAATAGGAGGAGGGGTGATTTAAAGGCAGGGAAATCAAACGCAGGAGGAACAGCTGGGAGGAAGGAAACAGAAAATAAAGACTTCATCACAGGGGCGGAGAAACAGAGCAGTGAGAACTCCTCCAAGCTCTAGTAGTGACATCATCACAGGGGTGGAGAAACAGAGCTGTGAGAACGTCTCCAAGCTCTGTTAGTGACACCTAGTGAACCAACTACCTCAGGTCCCAGTAGCCAGCAGAATTTACAGCGATATTTGGTGTAGAGTTGTTGCGATACCAAATTTTTGATTCGGTTTCGATACCATGAAAAAGTATTGCGATACTCGATACCATTCGATACCACGCGAAAAAAATAAACAAAAAAAGCCACGTGCATTCCTCATTTTTAAAAATGGCGAATCGCGCAGTTTTTATTTTATTTTTTCTGTTCCGGCATTCACCACCTAGATTTTTTTTTAATATTTTAATAGTTTGGACTTTTCTGACGTGGCGATGTAATATGTTTATTTATATATTTTATATGTGAAATTGGGAAAAGGGGGGTGATTTATACTTCATATTTTAGTGTTTTTTTTTTCTTCACTTTTTATTTAATAACTATTTCCCCCCTTAGGGGCTAGAACCTGGGATCTTTCATCCCTTTTCC
This sequence comes from Bufo bufo, assembly GCF_905171765.1. Taxonomy (NCBI): domain Eukaryota; kingdom Metazoa; phylum Chordata; class Amphibia; order Anura; family Bufonidae; genus Bufo; species Bufo bufo. Next base: position 184,331,535 of record NC_053394.1, on the reverse strand, counting down.
TATTCACCCTGATAGATCTCTATCAGGGTGAATAGGACTCCACACTGTCCCTGCTGCTCTGTGCTTTGTGCACACAGCATCAGGGATGTTACCATGGCAACCAGGGCTTCTGTAGCGTCCTGGCTGCCATGGTAACCGATCGGAGCCCCAGGCTTACACAGCTGGGGCTCCGATCAGAAGCTGCCACTGCACCACCAATGAGGGGGAGTGGAGAGGTCCCTGTGGCCACTGCCACCAATGATTTTAATACTGGAGGGTTGAGAGGGGCCGGCGCACTGTGCCACCAATGATTTTAATGGGATGGGGGGATTGAGGGGGGGGGCACACTGCACCACCAATGATTTTACCCCTTTATACAGGAGGCGGGTACTAGCAGATCAGCGGCAGTTAACTGCCGCTGATCGCAGCTCCCTGTCAGGGGCAGGGTGCCGGCAATGCGATTCTGCTGCCGGCACCCGCCTCCTGTATGTGTTAAAGACTGACTACTGTATATGAGTCCAGACTTTCACTATTAGGCCACACAGAGCGGCGCCCAGCGATGTCTCAGCACTCACCATTTAGTCCTGGGCGCCGCTCCGTTCGCCCGCAGTGCCCCATTACTGTCTCCTCTCCTGCTCCACATGCTGCTGATTACTATCGGAGCGATGGGAGGAGACATCAGCTTCACTAGTGGGCGTTCCTTCTCCCTGGCTGTAGCGCTGTCCAATCGCAGCGCAGGGAAAAGGAACGCCCACTAGTGAAGCTGATGTCTCCTCCCATCGCTCCGATAGTAATCCTATCATTGGGGGCGCAGTGCGCCCGCCCCTCCTCCGCCCCTCTCTTCTCATTGCCGCCCCTCCTCCACCCCCTCTCTTCTCATTGCCGCCCCTCCTCCGCCCCTCTCTTCTCATTGCCGCCCCTCCTCCGCCCCTCTCTTCTCATTGGTGGCAGCGGCAGCAGCACAGGGGGAGGGAGGACAGCTTCCTTCTCCCCGTGCTGCTGAGAGAGAACATGAGCGCGCCGATAGCAGCGCGCTCATGTTCAGAGATACTAGACTGCGCAGAAGCGCAGCCCAGTATCGAAAAAACGGAAATCCCGGTATCGTATCGATACCGGGACAAAAGTATCGATTGGGTATCGAAATTTCGATACCCGCAACAACCCTAATTTGGTGGGGCCCAATGCCGTTCTAAGGATGGTAAGGCCTGAGCAGGTACAGGCATTAGTCAATTGGGTGGCCGACAGTGGATCCAGCACGTTCACATTATCTCCCACTCAGTCTTCTGCAGAAAGCGCACAGATGGCGCATGAAAACCAAGCCCATCAGTCTGTCACATCACCCCCATGCATATCAGGGAAACTGTCTGAGCCTCAAGTTATGCAGCAGTCTCTTATGCTGTTTGAAGACTCTGCTGCCAGGGTTTCCCAAGGGCATCCACCTAGCCCTTCCCCAGGGGTGGAAGAGATAGAATGCACTAACGCACAACCACTTATGTTTCCTGATGATGAGGACATGGGAATACCACCTCAGCACGTCTCTGATGATGACGAAACACAGGTGCCAACTGCTGTGTCTTTCTGCAGTGTGCAGACTGAACAGGAGGTCAGGGATCAAGACTGGGTGGAAGACGATGCAGGGGACGATGAGGTCCTAGACCCCACATGGAATGAAGGTCGTGCCACTGACTTTCACAGTTCGGAGGAAGAGGCAGTGGTGAGACCGAGCCAACAGCGTAGCAAAAGAGGGAGCAGTGGGCAAAATCAGAACACCCGCCGCCAAGAGACTCCGCCTGCTACTGACCGCCGCCATCTGGGACCGAGCACCCCAAAGGCAGCTTCAAGGAGTTCCCTGGCATGGCACTTCTTCAAACAATGTGCTGACGACAAGACCCGAGTGGTTTGCACGCTGTGCCATCAGAGCCTGAAGCGAGGCATTAACGTTCTGAACCTTAGCACAACCTGCATGACCAGGCACCTGCATGCAAAGCATGAACTGCAGTGGAGTAAACACCTTAAAAACAAGGAAGTCACTCAGGCTCCCCCTGCTACCTCTTCTGCTGCTGCCGCCTCGGCCTCTTCTGCTGCTGCCGCCGCCTCGGCCTCTTCTGCTGCTGCTGCTGCCGCCTCGGCCTCTTCCTCCGCCTCTGGAGGAACGTTGGCACCTGCCGCCCAGCAAACATGGGATGTACCACCAACACCACCACCTGCGTCACCAAGCATCTCAACCATGTCACACGGCAGCGTCCAGCTCTCCATCTCACAAACATTTGAGAGAAAGCGTAAATTCCCACCTAGCCACCCTGGATCCCTGGCCCTGAATGCCAGCATTTCTAAACTACTGGCCTATGAAATGCTGTCATTTAGGCTGGTGGACACACACAGCTTCAAACAGCTCATGTCGCTTGATGTCCCACAGTATGTTGTTCCCAGCCGGCACTACTTCTCCAAGAGAGCCATGCCTTCCCTGCACAAACAAGTGTCCGATAAAATCAAGTGTGCACTGCGCAACGCCATCTGTGGCAAGGTCCATCTAACCACAGATACGTGGACCAGTAAGCACGGCCAGGGACGCTATATCTCCCTAACTGCACACTGGGTAAATGTAGTGGCGGCTGGGCCCCAGGCGGAGAGCTGTTTGGCGCACGTCCTTCCGCCGCCAAGGATCGCAGGGCAACATTCTTTGCCTCCTGTCTCCTCCTCCTCCTACTCAGCTTCCTCCTCCTCTTCTTCCACCTGCTCATCCAGTCAGCCACACACCTTCACCACCAACTTCAGCACAGCCCGGGGTAAACGTCAGCAGGCCGTTCTGAAACTCATATGTTTGGTGGACAGGCCCCACACCGCACAGGAGTTGTGGGGGGGTATAGAACAACAGACCGACGAGTGGTTGCTGCCGGTGATCCTCAAGCCCGGCCTGGTGGTGTGCGATAATGGGCGAAATCTCGTTGCAGCTCTGGGACTAGCCGGTTTGACGCACATCCCTTGCCTGGCGCATGTGCTGAATTTGGTGGTGCAGAAGTTCATTCGCAACTACCCCGACATGTCAGAGCTGCTGCATAAAGTGCGGGCCGTCTGTTCGCGCTTCCGGCGTTCACACCCTGCCGCTGCTCGCCTGTCTGCGCTACAGCGTAACTTCGGCCTTCCCGCTCACCGCCTCATATGCGACGTGCCCACCAGGTGGAACTCCACCTTGCATATGCTGGACAGACTGTGCGAGCAGCAGCAGGCCATAGTGGAGTTTCAGCTGCAGCACGCACGGGTCAGTCGCACTGCGGATCAGACCCACTTCACCACCAATGACTGGGCCTCCATGCGAGACCTGTGTGCCCTGTTGCACTGTTTCGAGTACTCCACCAACATAGCCAGTGGCGATGACGCCGTTATCAGCGTTACAATACCACTTCTATGTCTCCTTGAGAAAACACTTAGGGCGATGATGGAAGAGGAGGTGGCCCAGGAGGAAGAGGAGGAAGAGGGGTCATTTTTAGCACTTTCAGGCCAGTCTCTTCGAAGTGACTCAGAGGGAGGTTTTTTGCAACATTAGAGGCCAGGTACAAATGTGGCCAGACAGGGCCCACTACTGGAGGACGAGGAGGACGAGGATGAGGAGGAGGTGGAGGAGGATGAGGATGAAGCATGTTCACAGCGGGGTGGCACCCAAAGCAGCTCGGGCCCATCACTGGTGCGTGGCTGGGGGGAAACACAGGACGATGACGATACGCCTCCCACAGAGGACAGCTTGTCCTTACCTCTGGGCAGCCTGGCACACATGAGCGACTACATGCTGCAGTGCCTGCGCAACGACAGCAGAGTTGCCCACATTTTAACGTGTGCGGACTACTGGGTTGCCACCCTGCTGGATCCCCGGTACAAAGACAATGTGCCCACCTTATTTCCTACACTGGAGCGTGATAGGAAGATGCGCGAGTACAAGCGCACGTTGTTAGACGCGCTACTGAGAGCATTCCCAAATGTCACAGGGGAACCAGTGGAAGCCCAAGGCGAAGGCAGAGTAGGAGCAAGAGGTCGCCAACGCAGCTGTGTCACGGCCAGCTCCTCTGAGGGCAGGGTTAGTATGGCAGAGATGTGGAAAAGTTTTGTCACCACGCCACAGCTAACTGCACCACCACCTAAAACAGAACGTGTTAGCAGGAGGCAACATTTCACTAACATGGTGGAACAGTACCTGTGCACACCCCTCCACGTACTGACTGATGGTACGGCCCCATTCAACTTCTGGGTCTCCAAATTGTCCACGTGGCCAGAGCTAGCCTTTTATGCCTTGGAGGTGCTGGCCTGCCCGGCGGCCAGCGTTTTGTCTGAACGTGTATTCAGCACGGCAGGGGGCGTCATTACAGACAAACGCAGCCGCCTGTCTACAGCCAATGTGGACAAGCTGACGTTCATAAAAATGAACCAGGCATGGATCCCACAGGACCTGTCCATCCCTTGTGCAGATTAGATATTAACTACCTCCCCTTAACAATATATTATTCTACTCCAGGGCACTTCCTCATTCAATACTATTTTTATTTTCATTTTACCATTATATTGCGGGGCAACCCAAAGTCTAATGAACCTCTCCTCTGTCTGGGTGCTGGGGACTAAATGTGTGACAGTGGCCTGTTCCAGTGGTGGTTGACGTGAAGCCTTATTCTCTGCTATGACATGAAGACTGATTCTGCGCTGACATAAGGCCAGATTCTCTGTTACGGGACCTCTCTCCTCTGCCTGGGTACCTGGGCCTAAATGTGTGACAGTGGCCTGTTCCAGTGGTGGGTGACGTGAAGCCTGATTCTCTGCTATGACATGAAGACTGATTCTGCGCTGACATAAGGCCAGATTCTCTGTTACGGGACCTCTCTCCTCTGTCTGGGTGCCGGGGCCTAAATGTGTGACAGTGGCCTGTTCCAGTGGTGGGTGGAAAGCGCCTGACTGTATAGGGAGGGTGCTTAGGGACTGATGGTCCTCCCCTTCCCCCCTTTTCCCCTTAGGGGCATTTAGGAATCTGGCCCCGTCTCAGTAATGGTTAAGTAGGTTGCAGATTAGGGTCATTGAGGGTTAATCACTGGGGAACCTCCTTAGACAGGATGGGGGCGGTGCAGGAAATCCTGAAGGTCACATATACCTCCTCTCTGTCCTGGTCACTTCCTCTTGCAATTGGAAGCAGATTGGCCCTCCCTCCCTCCCTTTGCGGTTATTCTTGGGAGGCGGGTCGAAGTGCACGGTTCTGTTCAGTTATGGATACTTGGTTATTCTGTTTTGTTTTTCTATTTTTAAGAGACCCTGCTGGGAGTCCAGCGGTTTTGGATATTGCTCCGATGATTACGGCTTTGGAGAGCTGCGAATTTTGGTCGAGTTTATCAACAAAGTAAAAAAAAAAAAAAAAAAAGAAGTCACAGCTGGCGGCATTTGAGTACAGCGGAGATATGGTGGTAGCAGATGGAGTAACTGCCCGCTTTGAGTCCAGCGGTTGGCAGACAGCTCTGATGATTACGGTTTAACTTGCCCGCTGGGAGTCCAGCCTTTGGCATACCGTTCCCATATTATGGTTTATTAAGGTTTGCCGCTTTAATAAAGAAGCTGTGGCCGATCACCATCCAGCAATAAAGTGATACAGTTGTCGTGTCTTTTGTTATGGGTCAAGGTTGGGTAAAGGGGCCAAGGGTGAGTTAAAGGTGGTATCCCCTCCCCCTGTTTCCCTTGATACCAGCAGTCTGACGTGAAGCCTGATTCTCTGTTATGACATGAAGACAGATTCTGTGCTGACATAAGGCCAGATTCTCTGTTACGGGACCTCTCTCCTCTGTCTGGGTGCCTGGGCCTAAATGTGTGACAGTGGCCTGTTCCAGTGGTGGGTGACGTGAAGCCTGATTCTCTGCTATGACATGAAGACTGATTCTGCGCTGACATAAGGCCAGATTCTCTGTTACGGGACCTCTCTCCTCTGTCTGGGTGCCGGGGCCTAAATGTGTGACAGTGGCCTGTTCCAGTGGTGGGTGACGTGAAGCATGATTCTCTTCTATGACATGAAGACAGATTCTGTGCTGACATAAGGCCAGATTCTCTGTTACGGGACCTCTCTCCTCTGTCTGGGTGCCTGGGCCTAAATGTGTGACAGTGGCCTGTTCCAGTGGTAAATGACGTGAAGCCTGATTCTCTGCTATGACATGAAGACTGATTCTGCGCTGACATAAGGCCAGATTCTCTGTTACGGGACCTCTCTCCTCTGTCTGGGTGCCGGGGCCTAAATGTGTGGAAGTGGCCTGTTCCAGTGGTGGGTGACGTGAAGCCTGATTCTCTGCTATTACATGAAGACAAATTCTGTGCTGACATAAGGCCAGATTCTCTGTTACGGGACCTCTCTCCTCTGCCTGGGTGCCGGGGCCTAAATGTGTGACAGTGGCCTGTTCCAGTGGTGGGTGACGTGAAGCCTGATTCTCTGCTATGACATGAAGACTGATTCTGTGCTGACATAAGGCCAGATTCTCTGTTACGGGACCTCTCTCCTCTGCCTGGGTGCCGGGGCCTAAATGTGTGACAGTGGCCTGTTCCAGTGGTGGGTAACGTGAAGCCTGATTCTCTGCTATGACATGAAGACTGATTCTGTGCTGACATAAGGCCAGATTCTCTGTTACGGGACCTCTCTCCTCTGTCTGGGTGCCGGGGCCTAAATGTGTGACAGTGGCCTGTTCCAGTGGTGGGTGACGTGAAGCCTGATTCTCTGCTATTACATGAAGACAGATTCTGTGCTGACATAAGGCCAGATTCTCTGTTACGGGACCTCTCTCCTCTGTCTGGGTGCCTGGGCCTAAATGTGTGACAGTGGCCTGTTCCAGTGGTAAATGACGTGAAGCCTGATTCTCTGCTATGACATGAAGACTGATTCTGCGCTGACATAAGGCCAGATTCTCTGTTACGGGACCTCTCTCCTCTGTCTGGGTGCCGGGGCCTAAATGTGTGACAGTGGCCTGTTCCAGTGGTGGGTGACGTGAAGCCTGATTCTCTGCTATGACATGAAGACAAATTCTGTGCTGACATAAGGCCAGATTCTCTGTTACGGGACCTCTCTCCTCTGCCTGGGTGCCGGGGCCTAAATGTGTGACAGTGGCCTGTTCCAGTGGTGGGTGACGTGAAGCCTGATTCTCTGCTATGACATAAAGACAGATTCTGTGCTGACATAAGGCCAGATTCTCTGTTACGGGACCTCTCTCCTCTGCCTGGGTGCCGGGGCCTAAATGTGTGACAGTGGCCTGTTCCAGTGGTGGGTGACGTGAAGCCTGATTCTCTGCTATGACATGAAGACAGATTCTGTGCTGACATAAGGCCAGATTCTCTGTTACGGGACCTCTCTCCTCTGTCTGGGTGCCGGGGCCTAAATATGTGACAGTGGCCTGTTCCAGTGGTGGGTGACGTGAAGCCTGATTCTCTGCTATGACATGAAGACAGATTCTGTGCTGACATAAGGCCAGATTCTCTGTTACGGGACCTCTCTCCTCTGCCTGGGTGCCTAAGCCTAAATGTGTGACAGTGGCCTGTTCCAGTGGTGGGTAACGTGATGCCTGATTCTCTGCTATGACATGAAGACTGATTCTGTGCTGACATAAGGCCAGATTCTCTGTTACGGGACCTCTCTCCTCTGCCTGGGTGCCGGGGCCTAAATGTGTGACAGTGGCCTGTTCCAGTGGTGGGTGACGTGAAGCCTGATTCTCTGCTATTACATGAAGACAGATTCTGTGCTGACATAAGGCCAGATTCTCTGTTACGGGACCTCTCTCCTCTGTCTGGGTGCCTGGGCCTAAATGTGTGACAGTGGCCTGTTCCAGTGGTAAATGACGTGAAGCCTTATTCTCTGCTATGACATGAAGACTGATTCTGCGCTGACATAAGGCCAGATTCTCTGTTACGGGACCTCTCTCCTCTGTCTGGGTGCCGGGGCCTAAATGTGTGACAGTGGCCTGTTCCAGTGGTGGGTGACGTGAAGCCTGATTCTCTGCTATGACATGAAGACAAATTCTGTGCTGACATAAGGCCAGATTCTCTGTTACGGGACCTCTCTCCTCTGCCTGGGTGCCGGGGCCTAAATGTGTGACAGTGGCCTGTTCCAGTGGTGGGTGACGTGAAGCCTGATTCTCTGCTATGACATAAAGACAGATTCTGTGCTGACATAAGGCCAGATTCTCTGTTACGGGACCTCTCTCCTCTGCCTGGGTGCCGGGGCCTAAATGTGTGACAGTGGCCTGTTCCAGTGGTGGGTGACGTGAAGCCTGATTCTCTGCTATGACATGAAGACAGATTCTGTGCTGACATAAGGCCAGATTCTCTGTTACGGGACCTCTCTCCTCTGTCTGGGTGCCGGGGCCTAAATATGTGACAGTGGCCTGTTCCAGTGGTGGGTGACGTGAAGCCTGATTCTCTGCTATGACATGAAGACAGATTCTGTGCTGACATAAGGCCAGATTCTCTGTTACGGGACCTCTCTCCTCTGCCTGGGTGCCTAAGCCTAAATGTGTGACAGTGGCCTGTTCCAGTGGTGGGTAACGTGATGCCTGATTCTCTGCTATGACATGAAGACTGATTCTGTGCTGACATAAGGCCAGATTCTCTGTTACGGGACCTCTCTCCTCTGCCTGGGTGCCGGGGCCTAAATGTGTGACAGTGGCCTGTTCCAGTGGTGGGTGACGTGAAGCCTGATTCTCTGCTATGACATGAAGACTGATTCTGTGCTGACATAAGGCCAGATTCTCTGTTACGGGACCTCTCTCCTCTGCCTGGGTGCCTGGGCCTAAATATGTTACAGTGGCCTGTTCCAGTGGTGGGTGATGTGAAGCCTGATTCTCTGCTATGACATGAAGACAGATTCTGTGCTGACATAAGGCCAGATTCTCTGTTACGGGACCTCTCTCCTCTGTCTGGGTGCCGGGGCCTAAATATGTGACAGTGGCCTGTTCCAGTGGTGGGTGACGTGAAGCCTGATTCTCTGCTATGACATGAAGACTGATTCTGCGCTGACATAAGGCCAGATTCTCTGTTACGGGACCTCTCTCCTCTGCCTGGGTGCCGGGGCCTAAATGTGTGACAGTGGCCTGTTCCAGTGGTGGGTGACGTGAAGCCTGATTCTCTGCTATGACATGAAGACAGATTCTGTGCTGACATAAGGCCAGATTCTCTGTTACGGGACCTCTCTCCTCTGCCTGGGTGCCGGGGCCTAAATGTGTGACAGTGGCCTGTTCCAGTGGTGGGTGACGTGAAGCCTGATTCTCTGCTATGACATGAAGACAGATTCTGTGCTGACATAAGGCCAGATTCTCTGTTACGGGACCTCTCTCCTCTGTCTGGGTGCCTGGGCCTAAATGTGTGACAGTGGCCTGTTCCAGTGGTGGGTGACGTGAAGCCTGATTCTCTGCTATGACATGAAGACTGATTCTGCACTGACATAAGGCCAGATTCTCTGTTACGGGACCTCTCTCCTCTGTCTGGGTGCCGGGGCCTAAATGTGTGACAGTGGCCTGTTCCAGTGGTGGGTGACGTGAAGCCTGATTCTCTGCTATGACATGAAGACAGATTCTGTGCTGACATAAGGCCAGATTCTCTGTTACGGGACCTCTCTCCTCTGCCTGGGTTCCGGGGCATAAATGTGTGACAGTGGCCTGTTCCAGTGGTGGGTGACATGAAGCCTGATTCTCTGCTATGACATGAAGACAGATTCTGTGCTGACATAAGGCCAGATTCTCTGTTACGGGACCTCTCTCCACTGTCTGGGTGACGGGGCCTAAATGTGTGACAGTGGCCTGTTCCAGTGGTGGGTGACGTGAAGCCTGATTCTCTGCTATGACATGAAGACAGATTCTGTGCTGACATAAGGCCAATTTCTCTGTTACGGGACCTCTCTCCTCTGCCTGGGTGCCGGGCCCTAAATGTGTGACAGTGGCCTGTTCCAGTGGTGGGTGACGTGAAGCCTGATTCTCTGCTATGACATGAAGACAGATTCTGTGCTGACATAAGGCCAGATTCTCTGTTACGGGACCTCTCTCCTCTGCCTGGGTGCCGGGGCCTAAATGTGTGACAGTGGCCTGTTCCAGTGGTGGGTGACGTGAAGCCTGATTCTCTGCTATGACATGAAGACAGATTCTGTGCTGACATAAGGCCAGATTCTCTGTTACGGGACCTCTCTCCTCTGCCTGGGTGCCGGGGCCTAAATGTGTGACAGTGGCCTGTTCCAGTGGTGGGTGACGTGATGCCTGACTCTCTGCTATGACATGAAGACTGATTCTGTGCTGACATAAGGCCAGATTCTCTGTTACGGGACCTCTCTCCTCTGCCTGGGTGCCGGGGCCTAAATGTGTGACAGTGGCCTGTTCCAGTGGTGGGTGACGTGAAGCCTGATTCTCTGCTATGACATGAAGACTGATTCTGTGCTGACATAAGGCCAGATTCTCTGTTACGGGACCTCTCTCCTCTGCCTGGGTGCCTGGGCCTAAATATGTGACAGTGGCCTTTTCCAGTGGTGGGTGACGTGAAGCCTGATTCTCTGCTATGACATGAAGACAGATTCTGTGCTGACATAAGGCCAGATTCTCTGTTACGGGACCTCTCTCCTCTGTCTGGGTGCCTGGGCCTAAATATGTGACAGTGGCCTGTTCCAGTGGTGGGTGACGTGAAGCCTGATTCTCTGCTATGACATGAAGACAGATTCTGTGCTGACATAAGGCCAGATTCTCTGTTACGGGACCTCTCTCCTCTGTCTGGGTGCCGGGGCCTAAATATGTGACAGTGGCCTGTTCCAGTGGTGGCTGACGTGAAGCCTGATTCTCTGCTATGAAATGAAGACTGATTCTGCGCTGACATAAGGCCAGATTCTCTGTTACGGGACCTCTCTCCTCTGCCTGGGTGCCGGGGCCTAAATGTGTGACAGTGGTCTGTTCCAGTGGTGGGTGACGTGAAGCCTGATTCTCTGCTATGACATGAAGACAGATTCTATGCTGACATAAGGCCAGATTCTCTGTTACGGGACCTCTCTCCTCTGTCTGGGTGCCTGGGCCTAAATGTGTGACAGTGGCCTGTTCCAGTGGTGGGTGACGTGAAGCCTGATTCTCTGCTATGACATGAAGACTGATTCTGCGCTGACATGAAGCCAGATTCTCTGCTATGGCATGAAGAGACTGATTCTCTGCTGACATGAAGCCAGATTCTTTGCTATGGCATGAAGAGACTGATTCTCTGCTGACGTGAAGCCAGATTCTCTGCTATGGGACCTCTGTCCAATTGATATTGGTTAATTTTTATTTTTTAAATTTTTATTTTAATTCATTTCCCTATCCACATTTGTTTGCAGGGGATTTACCTACATGTTGCTGCTTTTTGCAGCCCTCTAGCTCTTTCCTGGGCTGTTTTACAGCCTTTTTAGTGCCCAAAAGTTCGGGTCCCCATTGACTTCAATGGGGTTCGGGTTCGGGACGAAGTTCGGGTCGGGTTCGGATCCCGAACCCGAACATTTCCGAGAAGTTCGGCCGAACTTCTCGAACCCGAACATCCAGGTGTTCGCTCAACTCTAATTTAGGGGTGTGGTCCTGGTCAAGACAATCTCCTGAACTCTAAACTGAATGTCAGAATGGGAAAGAAAGGTGATTTAAGCAATTTTGAGCGTGGCATGGTTGTTGGTGCCAGACGGGCCGGTCTGAGTATTTCACAATCTGCTCAGTTACTGGGATTTTCACGCACAACCATTTCTGGAGTTTACAGAGAATGGTGTGAAAAAGGGAAAACATCCAGTATGCGGCAGTCCTGTGGGCAAAAATGCCTTGTGGATGCTAGAGGTCAGAGGAGAATGGGCCGACTGATTCAAGCTGATAGAAGAGCAACGTTGACTGAAATAACCACTCGTTACAACCGAGGTATGCAGCAAAGCATTTGTGAAGCCACAACACGCACAACCTTGAGGCGGATGGGCTACAACAGCAGAAGACCCCACCGGGTACCACTCATCTCCACTACAAATAGGAAAAATGGTATTACTTACCGGTAATATTTTACAGACCCCATGACAGCACCACCAGAGAGAGAAGGATCCGCCCCCACGAGACAGGAAACCTGCAGAATAAAAAGGACGGACACTCTCCTCCCTTTCAGTGAGTTTTCCAAGTATCGGAGGAAGGCCGCCAACATATATTTTTTTTTACACCCGTGCAAAAGGAAGGACACATAGGGAGGGAAAGCCGTGGTGCCGTCATGGGCTCCGTAAAATAAAATTACCGGTAAGTAATACCATTTTTTCCTGTCGCCCATGACAGCACCACCAGAGATTTACAAGAGGAACTCTTAAGGGTGGGATGTAGAAAGAAGGACCCCTTCACCAAAGGAAGAATCCCCCGAAAAGTTTAGGTCCAACCTATAATGTTTAAAGAAGGTAGAGGGTGAAGACCAAGTGGCTGCCTTGCAAATTTTCTCGATTGGAACCGAGGACCTCTCTGCCCAAGATGCTGCAACCGCTCTGGTCGAGTGAGCCCTTAACCCAACAGGAGGGGACAAAACAGAGGATAGATAAGATAAGGAAATAGCAGCAACAATCCATCGGGCGATGGAACACTTAGAAGCAGCCGAACCCTTATTCACTCCCTGAAACTGAAGGAACAGTGAAGAAGACTTCCGCCAGGCAGATGTAGAGGACAGATAAGCTAAAAAAGCTCTTCTAACATCTAGACAATGGAGAGACTCTTCCTCCTTAGTGGAAGGATTCTGGAAAAGGGTAGGAAGAACAATCTCCTGAGAACGGTGAAATTTGGAGACGACTTTTGGGAGGAAAGCCGGGTCAGGACGAATGATGACCTTGTCTTCTAATACTAAGGTGTACGGAGGGTTTATGGAGATGGCCTGAATCTCACTAATTCTGCGGGCGGAGGTTAAGGCTATTAACAAGGCTAGTTTGAAGGTCAGATGTTTAATAGAGGAGGACTCAATAGGCTCAAAGGGAGACTCCGATAAGGCTTTCAGCACCACCTCTAAACTCCACGGAGGAGGCCTAGGAACTGAAACTAGGGAGGTTCTATCTATAGCCCTAAAAAATCTGGAAACCCATGGATTCCCTGCTAAGTTCTGGTTAAACAAGCCTGAAAGAGCTGAGACCTGAACTTTTAGAGTGCTGACTGCTAGGCCTAGCTCTAGCCCCTTCTGTAGAAACTCCAGGATAGTATGTAAGGGGGCTACTGCAGGGATGCTCCCTAACCGGATCTGGGCGAAGTCTAGAAATTTATGCCAGATTCTGCTATAAATTCCTACAGTGACCTCTTTCTTGCTCTTTAGCAGGGTAGAAACTAGGGCGTCAGAAAACCCTTCCTTGCTTAGTAACCACCTCTCAAATTCCAGGCCGTTAAGTGTAGGTTCTCCACGGCTGGATGTAACACTGGTCCCTGGCTTAGAAGCCCCCGGGCCGAAGGAAGAACCCAAGGAACGGATACTGACATGGTCCTGAGCCCCGAGAACCAGGCTCTCCTGGGCTAAAAGGGTGCTATTAGAATTACCCTGGCCTTTCCTTCCCGAATTTTCCTCAAAACCCGGGGAATCAGGGGAAAGGGGGGAAAGGCGTAAGCCAGGCGAAACTTCCACTCCTGGGACAGAGTATCCATCCCACAAGGGGACCCCGACTGGTTTAGGGAAAAGAACTCTGGTACTTTCTTGTTCGAATGGGTAGCAAACAAGTCAATTTCCGGAAGGCCCCAAAGATCTACGATTTTCTGGAAGATTAATGGATCCAAAGACCATTCCCCCTGAGACAGGGTATGACGGCTCAGGAAATCGGCTTGTTTGTTCTCCACACCCCTTATGTGAACAGCTGAAATCGAGGTACACGTTCTCTCTGCTAGCTCCAGAATAGAGAAGGCTTCTTTCATAAGGGCTCGGCCTTTTTCTAGCCACCAGGTTAGTTCCTGGATAGTCTGGGAAGAGACTTCCAAACTGGCGTCCAGTGATTTGCTCTTCTCCCAACTGGCCAGAATCTCCCACTGTAAGGCCTTGGAATGAAATTATGCCCACCTTACTGCTGGAATACAGGACGTGAGGGAGCCCAGGACTGACATTGCCTTCCTTATGGATGTCACTGGTCTTTGGGTTAGACTTGTAATCTTGCTTTGAACGGTCTGTATCTTCTCTATAGGCAAAAAACATCTCTGGAGAGAAGAGTCCAAAATTAAGCCCAGGAACACCTGTTTCTTTAGTGGACGGGATCTCTTTAGATTTATAATGGTTCTCCAGGAACCGACTGGTTTTTTGACAAGAAAAAGCGGTGAATAGAACCCTTTTCCTCTTTCCTCTTCCAATACCGGGATTAAAACAGATTTTTCTACTAATTTCAGCACCTCTTTTCCCATAATGGATCTTCCCTGTATGGAACAAGGAACTACAGTGGGTAAGAATCTGGCAGGAGGAGACTGAAGGAATTCCAGATAAAGGCCTCTGGATATGGTATCGAGTACCCAAGGGCTCAAGGAAATCTTCCTCCATTCTAATGCGCAATCCTTCAGTCTGCCCCCTACTGTAGTGCCGGCGTCATTGTTGGTCTGACTTCTTTTTATCCGAGGAGGGCTGGCTAAAGAAAAAATTCCTGCTCTTCCTTTGACCCCTAAACCGGTCTTCTCTAGGTTTTCTATCTTGTTCCTGGTTTCCCTTAAAGGGACGAAAGGAGCAACTAAACCTGCTTTTACTGGGGAAAGAGCTCTGAAATCCGGGAAACTTTCTCTTTTTGTCAGCCGCTTTATCCAGGAGGTCATCTAAACTAGGACCAAAGAGGTACTCCCCCTCACACGGAACTCCGCAGAGCTTTGTCTTGGAGGCAGTATTACCACTCCAATTTTTTATCCATAGTGCTCTCCGAGCCGAATTGGATAGGGCTGCTGACTTAGCGGCTAGTCTGACCGAGTCAGTAGATGTATCCGCCAAAAAGTCAGCTGCTTTTTTAATCGTAGGGAGGGAGGCCAGAATCTCCTCACGGGGACTCCTGTTTTTTAGCTGAGTTTCTAATTCAGACAGCTAAACAATTAAGGAATGGCCAGTACAGGTGGAGGCTATACTGGGCCTAAAAGATGAAGTTGATGCCTCCCAAGCTCGCTTAAGGAAAGCGTCTGCTTTTTTATCTAGAGGATCTTTCAATATACCGGTATCCTCAAATGGCAGGGCCGTCTTTCTTGAGACCTTGGAGATGGCCACATCATTACGGGGAGCCTTATCCCAGGAGGCAGAGTCCTCGTCTTTAAAGGGGTATTTGCGTTTGAGATTTTTGGAAATAAACACTCTCTTATTGGGTTTCTTCCACTCCCCTTTAATCAAAGCAGCTACATTTTTGTGTACTGGAAAAGTACCATGTTGTCTGGCTTCTAACCCCTCGAACATAATGTCAAGAAAGGAACGGGGCTCACGGGTCTCTTCTATGCCCATAGTAGAACGAACGGCCTTTAAAAGCTTCTCCGTATCTTCCACAGGGAAACACGGTCTCCGCCCCTGACCTTCTTCCTCATCAGGAGAGGATTGATATGAGATATCAGAAAGTTCAATTACTGAAGAAGGAAAATCCTCCTCTTCTTCTGAAAAGATGGGATTTCGCCGGGTCTCTTTACGAATAGGCCTCTGTTCCTTTTTAGCGGTTAAGGAGGAGTTAACCTCTGACCGAACCAAAGCCTGTAGACATTTATAAAAGGAAGGAGATTCTTTTGCTACCGTTTTGACTATACAGGTCTGGCACATTTTTTTTATCCCAGCCGGAGGGAAACCCCACTTTACACAAAACACATTCTCTATTCTTCTTTTTGGCCACCACTTTCCTAGGCTTAACCTGTAAATAAACAGTAATGCCTATCAGTACAAGAGTATCTAGGTCATAAGACCCACACTCACCCCTTCAGAGGTACCGGAGCAGGAGGGACAGCAGGCTCCTCAGAGGGCTTGTCTTCCTCCATGATGCAGGCAGCTCAGCCAGGTCGTAAACAGACACCGGCAACGACAATCGCGCTCCTTCTCATAGAGCGCATGCAGATGACGTCACTGCCGACGCTTACGCCGGTCACATGACTACAGGAGCGCTATCCGGCACTCACTGCCGAAGAACCTCCTCTTCCTCCCCCTGGTGGCCGGCGTTCCATCTTCGCGGCACCTCCATGGAGGTGCCGGCTTTCCCCAGCTCCAGCACACTGAGTACCTCCTCCGGAGTTCAGCTGTGCCTCTGCTTGGCCCTCAGCGCACCTCGATGCCGGTCAGTAGCGGAGTGCCACCAGAGAGAGGGATCTTGTTGCATCCATGCTGCAGGCTTCCCACCAGAGACAGGAAACCACACTGAAGGGGAGGAGAGTGCCCGCCCTTTTTATTCTGCAGGTTTCCTGTCTCGAGGGGGCGGATCCTTCTCTCTCTGGTGGTGCTGTCATGGGCGACAGGAAAAAAGAGGCTACAATTTGCACGAGCTCACCAAAATTGGACTGTTGAAGACTGGAAAAATGTTGCCTGGTCTGATGAGTCTCGATTTCTGTTGAGACATTCAAATGGTAGAGTCCGAATTTGGCGTAAACAGAATGAGAACATGTATCCATCCTCTGATGGCTACTCCCAGCAGGATAATGCACCATGTCACAAAGCTTAAATCATTTCAAATTGGTTTCTTGAACATGACAATGAGTTCACTGTACTAAAATGGCCCCCACAGTCACCAGATCTCAACCCAATAGAGCCTCTTTGGGATGTGGTGGAACGGGAGCTTCGTGCCCTGGATGTGCATCCCTCAAATCTCCATCAACTGAAAGATGCTATCCTATCAATATGGGCCAACATTTCTAAAGAATGCTATCAGCACCTTGTTGAATCAATGCCACGTAGAATTAAGGCAGTTCTGAAGGCAAAAGGGGGTCCAACACCGTATTAGTATGGTGTTCCTAATAATTCTTTAGGTGAGTATATATATATACATACAGTATATATATATATATATATATATATATATATATATATATATATATACAGTGGGGGAAATAATTATTTGACCCCTCACTGATTTTGTAAGTTTGTCCAATGACAAAGAAATGAAAAGTCTCAGAACAGTATCATTTCAATGGTAGGTTTATTGTAACAGTGGCAGATAGCACATCAAAAGGAAAATCGAAAAAATAACTTTAAATAAAAGATAGCAACTGATTTGCATTTCATTGAGTGAAATAAGTATTTGAACCCCTACCAACCATTAAGAGTTCTGGCTCCCACAGAGTGGTTAGACACTTCTACTCAATTAGTCACCCTCATTAAGGACACCTGTCTTAACTAGTCACCTGTATAAAAGACACCTGTCCACAGAATCAATCAATCAAGCAGACTCCAAACTCTCCAACATGGGAAAGACCAAAGAGCTGTCCAAGGATGTCAGAGACAAAATTGTAGACCTGCACAAGGCTGGAATGGGCTACAAAACCATTAGCAAGAAGCTGGGAGAGAAGGTGACAACTGTTGGTGCGATTGTTCGAAAATGGAAGGAGCACAAAATGACCATCAATCGACCTCGCTCTGGGGCTCCACGCAAGATCTCACCTCATGGGGTGTCAATGGTTCTGAGAAAGGTGAAAAAGCATCCTAGAACTACACGGGAGGAGTTAGTTAATGACCTCAAATTAGCAGGGACCACAGTCACCAAGAAAACCATTGGAAACACATTACACCGCAATGGATTAAAATCCTGCAGGGCTCGCAAGGTCCCCCTGCTCAGGAAGGCACATGTGCAGGCCCGTCTGAAGTTTGCCAATGAACACCTGAATGATTCAGAGAGTGACTGGGAGAAGGTGCTGTGGTCTGATGAGACCAAAATAGAGCTCTTTGGCATTAACTCAACTCGCTGTGTTTGGAGGAAGAAAAATGCTGCCTATGACCCCCAAAACACCGTCCCCACCGTCAAGCATGGGGGTGGAAACATTTTGCTTTGGGGGTGTTTTTCTGCTAAGGGCACAGGACAACTTATTCGCATAAACGGGAAAATGGACGGAGCCATGTATCGTGAAATCCTGAGCGACAACCTCCTTCCCTCTGCCAGGAAACTGAAAATGGGTCGTGGATGGGTGTTCCAGCACGACAATGACCCAAAACATACAGCAAAGGCAACAAAGGAGTGGCTCAAGAAGAAGCACATTAAGGTCATGGAGTGGCCTAGTCAGTCTCCGGACCTTAATCCAATCGAAAACCTATGGAGGGAGCTCAAGCTCAGAGTTGCACAGAGACAGCCTCGAAACCTTAGGGATTTAGAGATGATCTGCAAAGAGGAGTGGACCAACATTCCTCCTAAAATGTGCGCAAACTTGGTCATCAATTACAAGAAACGTTTGACCTCTGTGCTTGCAAACAAGGGTTTTTCCACCAAGTATTAAGTCTTTTTTTGTTAGAGGGTTCAAATACTTATTTCACTCAATGAAATGCAAATCAGTTGCTATCTTTTATTTAAAGTTATTTTTTCGATTTTCCTTTTGATGTGCTATCTGCCACTGTTACAATAAACCTACCATTGAAATGATACTGTTCTGAGACTTTTCATTTCTTTGTCATTGGACAAACTTACAAAATCAGTGAGGGGTCAAATAATTATTTCCCCCACTGTATATAGCAAGTTACTCCAAGTGTTAAAGGTTTTCGTCATGAGGAATAACGCTATGTAGCTGACTGACATTAGCGATGTGCTAATGTCAGCAGTACATAACAGTATGCTTTATAACATCCTGCCTGCCGCCGTTCTCTTAAAATAAATACTTTTAAAATATGCCTAAAACTAATCTTTATTAAATATACCTTAAAATTAAGGATGAACAAAAACAAGGAAGAACCCCCCAAAAACAAACCCCTCAAAGATTGAATCCGCACCACTCAGTGACCAATAATCGCGTGCATGCTGGTCCGCTGTGACGCTGTAAGACTCAGCTATGCGGTCACAGTGGTGCAGATTAATACTAAAAAAGAGAGATGGGTACTAGAGTTGAGCGAACACCTGGATGTTCGGGTTCGAGAAGTTCGGCCGAACTTCCCGTAAATGTTCGGGTTCGGGATCCGAACCCGAACCGAACTTCGTCCCGAACCCGAACCCTATTGAAGTCAATGGGGACCCGAACTTTTGGGCACTAAAAAGGCTGTAAAACAGCCCAGGAAAGAGCTAGAGGGCTGCAAAAGGCAGCAACATGTAGGTAAATCCCCTGCAAACAAATGTGGATAGGGAAATGAATTAAAATTAAAATAAAAAAAATAAAAATGAACCAATATCAATTGGACAGAGGTCCCATAGCAGAGAATCTGGCTTCACGTCAGCAGAGAATCAGTCTCTTCATGCCATAGCAAAGAATCTGGCTTCATGTCAGCAGAGAATCAGTCTCTTCATGCCATAGCAGAGAATCTGGCTTCATGTCAGCGCAGAATCAGTCTTCATGTCACAGCAGAGAATCAGCCTTCACGTCACCCACCACTGGAACAGGCCACAGTCACACATTTAGGCCCCGGCACCCAGACAGAGGAGAGCGGTTCCGTAACAGAGAATCTGGCCTTATGTCAGCGCAGAATCTGTCTTCATGTCATAGCAGAGAATCAGGCTTCACGTCACCGACCACTGGAACAGGCCACTGTCACACATTTAGGCCCAGGCACCCAGGCAGAGGAGAGAGGTCCCGTAACAGAGAATCTGGCCTTATGTCAGCGCAGAATCTGTCTTCATGTCATAGCAGAGAATCAGGCTTCACGTCAGCCACCACTTGAACAGGCCACTGTCACACATTTAGGCCCAGGCACCCAGGCAGAGGAGAGCGGTCCCGTAACAGAGAATCTGGCCTTATGTCAGCGCAGAATCTGTCTTCATGTCATAGCAGAGAATCAAGCTTCACGTCACCCTCCACTGGAACAGGCCACTGTCCCACATTTAGGCCCAGGCACCCAGGCAGAGGAGAGAGGTCCCGTAACAGAGAATCTGGCCTTATGTCAGCGCAGAATCTGTCTTCATGTCATAGCAGAGAATCAGGCTTCACGTCACCCACCACTGGAACAGGCCACTGTCACACATTTAGGCCCCGGCACCCAGACAGAGGAGAGCGGTCCCGTAACAGAGAATCTGGCCTTATGTCAGCGCAGAATCTGTCTTCATGTCATAGCAGAGAATCAGGCTTCACGTCACCCACCACTGGAACAGGCCACTGTCACACATTTAGGCCCCGGCACCCAGGCAGAGGAGAGAGGTCCCGTAACAGAGAATCTGGCCTTATGTCAGCGCAGAATCTGTCCTCATGTCATAGCAGAGAATCAGGCTTCACGTCACCCACCACTGGAACAGGCCACTGTCACACATTTAGGCCCAGGCACCCAGGCAGAGGAGAGAGGTCCCGTAACAGAGAATCTGGCCTTATGTCAGCGCAGAATCTGTCTTCATGTCATAGCAGAGAATCAGGCTTCACGTCACCCACCACTGGAACAGGCCACTGTCACACATTTAAGCCCCGGCACCCAGACAGAGGAGAGAGGTCCCGTAACAGAGAATCTGGCCTTATGTCAGCGCAGAATCTGTATCCATGTCATAGCAGAGAATCAGACTTCACGTCACCCACCACTGGAACAGGCCACTGTCACACATTTAGGCCCCGGCACCCAGACAGAGGAGAGCGGTCCCGTAACAGAGAATCTGGCATTATGTCAGCGCAGAATCTGTATTCATGTCATAGCAGAGAATCAGGCTTCACGTCACCCACCACTGGAACAGGCCACTGTCACACATTTAGGCCCAGGCACCCAGGCAGAGGAGAGAGGTCCCGTAACAGAGAATCTGGCCTTATGTCAGCGCAGAATCTGTCTTCATGTCATAGCAGAGAATCAGGCTTCACGTCAGCCACCACTTGAACAGGCCACTGTCACACATTTAGGCCCAGGCACCCAGGCAGAGGAGAGCGGTCCCGTAACAGAGAATCTGGCCTTATGTCAGCGCAGAATCTGTCTTCATGTCATAGCAGAGAATCAAGCTTCACGTCACCCTCCACTGGAACAGGCCACTGTCCCACATTTAGGCCCAGGCACCCAGGCAGAGGAGAGAGGTCCCGTAACAGAGAATCTGGCCTTATGTCAGCGCAGAATCTGTCTTCATGTCATAGCAGAGAATCAGGCTTCACGTCACCCACCACTGGAACAGGCCACTGTCACACATTTAGGCCCCGGCACCCAGACAGAGGAGAGCGGTCCCGTAACAGAGAATCTGGCCTTATGTCAGCGCAGAATCTGTCTTCATGTCATAGCAGAGAATCAGGCTTCACGTCACCCACCACTGGAACAGGCCACTGTCACACATTTAGGCCCCGGCACCCAGGCAGAGGAGAGAGGTCCCGTAACAGAGAATCTGGCCTTATGTCAGCGCAGAATCTGTCCTCATGTCATAGCAGAGAATCAGGCTTCACGTCACCCACCACTGGAACAGGCCACTGTCACACATTTAGGCCCAGGCACCCAGGCAGAGGAGAGAGGTCCCGTAACAGAGAATCTGGCCTTATGTCAGCGCAGAATCTGTCTTCATGTCATAGCAGAGAATCAGGCTTCACGTCACCCACCACTGGAACAGGCCACTGTCACACATTTAAGCCCCGGCACCCAGACAGAGGAGAGAGGTCCCGTAACAGAGAATCTGGCCTTATGTCAGCGCAGAATCTGTATCCATGTCATAGCAGAGAATCAGACTTCACGTCACCCACCACTGGAACAGGCCACTGTCACACATTTAGGCCCCGGCACCCAGACAGAGGAGAGCGGTCCCGTAACAGAGAATCTGGCATTATGTCAGCGCAGAATCTGTATTCATGTCATAGCAGAGAATCAGGCTTCACGTCACCCACCACTGGAACAGGCCACTGTCACACATTTAGGCCCAGGCACCCAGGCAGAGGAGAGAGGTCCCGTAACAGAGAATCTGGCCTTTTGTCAGCGCAGAATCTGTATTCATGTCATAGCAGAGAATCAGGCTTCACGTCACCCACCACTGGAACAGGCCACTGTCACACATTTAGGCCCAGGCACCCAGGCAGAGGAGAGAGGTCCCGTAACAGAGAATCTGGCCTTATGTCAGCGCAGAATCTGTATTCATGTCATAGCAGAGAATCAGGCTTCACGTCACCCACCACTGGAACAGGCCACTGTCACACATTTAGGCCCCGGCACCCAGACAGAGGAGAGCGGTCCCGTAACAGAGAATCTGGCCTTATGTCAGCGCAGAATCTGTCTTCATGTCATAGCAGAGAATCAGGCTTCACGTCAGCCACCACTGGAACAGGCCACTGTCACACATTTAGGCCCAGGCACCCAGGCAGAGGAGAGCGGTCCCGTAACAGAGAATCTGGCCTTATGTCAGCGCAGAATCTGTATTCATGTCATAGCAGAGAATCAGGCTTCACGTCACCCACCACTGGAACAGGCCACTGTCACACATTTAGGCCCCGGCACCCAGACAGAGGAGAGGTTCATTCAACTTTGGGTTGCCCCGCAATATAATGGTAAAATGAAATTAAAAATAGTATTGAATGAGGAAGTGCCCTGGAGTAGAATAATATATTGTTAAGGGGAGGTAGTTAATATCTAATCTGCACAAGGGATGGACAGGTCCTGTGGGATCCATGCCTGGTTCATTTTTATAAACGTCAGCTTGTCCACATTGGCTGTAGACAGGCTGCTGCGTTTGTCTGTAATGACGCCCCCTGCCGTGCTGAATACACGTTCAGACAAAACGCTGGCCGCCAGGCAGGCCAGCACCTCCAAGGCATAAAAGGCTAGCTCTGGCCACGTGGACAATTTGGAGACCCAGAAGTTGAATGGGGCCGAACCATCAGTCAGTACGTGGAGGGGTGTGCACAGGTACTGTTCCACCATGTTAGTGAAATGTTGCCTCCTGCTAACACGTTCCGTATCAGGTGGTGGTGCACTTAGCTGTGGCGTGTTGACAAAACTTTTCCACATCTCTGCCATGCTAACCCTGCCCTCAGAGGAGCTGGGCGTGACACAGCTGCGTTGGCGACCTCTTGCTCCTCCTCTGCCTTCGCCTTGGGCTTCCACTGGTTCCCCTGTGACATTTGGGAATGCTCTCAGTAGCGCGTCTAACAACGTGCGCTTGTACTCGCGCATCTTCCTATCACGCTCCAGTGTAGGAAGTAAGGTGGGAACATTGTCTTTGTACCGGGGATCCAGCAGGGTGGCAACCCAGTAGTCCGCACACGTTAAAATGTGGGCAACTCTGCTGTCGTTGCGCAGGCACTGCAACATGTAGTCGCTCATGTGTGCCAGGCTGCCCAGAGGTAAGGACAAGCTGTCCTCTGTGGGAGGCGTATCGTCATCGTCCTGTGTTTCCCCCCAGCCATGCACCAGTGATGGGCCCGAGCTGCTTTGGGTGCCACCCCGCTGTGAACATGCTTCATCCTCATCCTCCTCCACCTCCTCCTCATCCTCGTCCTCCTCGTCCTCCAGTAGTGGGCCATGTCTGGCCACATTTGTACCTGGCCTCTGGTGTTGCAAAAAACCTCCCTCTGAGTCACTTCGAAGAGACTGGCCTGAAAGTGCTAAAAATGACCCCTCTTCCTCCTCTTCCTCCTGGGCCACCTCCTCTTCCATCATCGCCCTAAGTGTTTTCTCAAGGAGACATAGAAGTGGTATTGTAACGCTGATAACGGCGTCATCGCCACTGGCCATGTTGGTGGAGTACTCGAAACAGCGCAACAGGGCACACAGGTCTCGCATGGAGGCCCAGTCATTGGTGGTGAAGTGGTTCTGATCCGCAGTGCGACTGACCCGTGCGTGCTGCAGCTGAAACTCCACTATGGCCTGATGCTGCTCGCACAGTCTGTCCAGCATATGCAAGGTGAAGTTCCACCTGGTGGGCACGTCGCATATGAGGCGGTGAGCGGGAAGGCCGAAGTTACGCTGTAGCGCAGACAGGCGAGCAGCGGCAGGGTGTGAACGCCGGAAGCGCGAACAGACGGCCCGCACTTTATGCAGCAGCTCTGACATGTCGGGGTAGTTGCGAATGAACTTCTGCACCACCAAATTCAGCACATGCGCCAGGCAAGGGATGTGCGTCAAACCGGCTAGTCCCAGAGCTGCAACGAGATTTCGCCCATTATCGCACACCACCAGGCCGGTCTTGAGGCTCACCGGCAGTTGTTCTATACCCCGCCACAACTCCTGTGCGGTGTGGGGCCTGTCCCCCAAACATATGAGTTTCAGAATGGCCTGCTGACGTTTACCCCGTGCTGTGCTGAAGTTGGTGGTGAAGGTGTGTGGCTGACTGGATGAGCAGGTGGAAGAAGAGGAGGAGGAAGCTGAGTAGGAGGAGGAGGAGACAGGAGGCAAAGAATGTTGCCCTGCGATCCTTGGCGGCGGAAGGACGTGCGCCAAATAGCTCTCCGCCTGGGGCCCAGCCGCCACTACATTTACCCAGTGTGCAGTTAGGGAGATATAGCGTCCCTGGCCGTGCTTACTGGTCCACGTATCTGTGGTTAGGTGGACCTTGCCACAGATGGCGTTGCGCAGTGCACACTTGATTTTATCGGACACTTGTTTGTGCAGGGAAGGCACGGCTCTCTTGGAGAAGTAGTGGCGGCTGGGAACAACATACTGTGGGACAGCAAGTGACATGAGCTGTTTGAAGCTGTGTGTGTCCACCAGCCTAAATGACAGCATTTCATAGGCCAGTAGTTTAGAAATGCTGGCATTCAGGGCCAGGGATCGAGGGTGGCTAGGTGAGAATTTACGCTTTCTCTCAAATGTTTGTGAGATGGAGAGCTGAACGCTGCCGTGTGACATGGTTGAGATGCTTGGTGACGCAGGTGGTGGTGTTGGTGGTACATCCCATGTTTGCTGGGCGGCAGGTGCCAATGTTCCTCCAGAGGCGGAGGAAGAGGCCGAGGCGGCGGCAGCAGCAGCAGAAGAGGCTGAGGCGGCAGCAGCAGAAGAGGTAGCAGGGGGAGCCTGAGTGACTTCCTTGTTTTTAAGGTGTTTACTCCACTGCAGTTCATGCTTTGCATGCAGGTGCCTGGTCATGCAGGTTGTGCTAAGGTTCAGAACGTTAATGCCTCGCTTCAGGCTCTGATGGCACAGCGTGCAAACCACTCGGGTCTTGTCGTCAGCACATTGTTTGAAGAAGTGCCATGCCAGGGAACTCCTTGAAGCTGCCTTTGGGGTGCTCGGTCCCAGATGGCGGCGGTCAGTAGCAGGCGGAGTCTCTTGGCGGCGGGTGTTCTGATTTTGCCCACTGCTCCCTCTTTTGCTACGCTGTTGGCTCGGTCTCACCACTGCCTCTTCCTCCGAACTGTGAAAGTCAGTGGCACGACCTTCATTCCATGTGGGGTCTAGGACCTCATCGTCCCCTGCATCGTCTTCCACCCAGTCTTGATCCCTGACCTCCTGTTCAGTCTGCACACTGCAGAAAGACGCAGCAGTTGGCACCTGTGTTTCGTCATCATCAGAGACGTGCTGAGGTGGTAGTCCCATGTCCTCATCATCAGGAAAAATAAGTGGTTGTGCGTTAGTGCATTCTATCTCTTCCACCCCTGGGGAAGGGCTAGGTGGATGCCCTTGGGAAACCCTGGCAGCAGAGTCTTCAAACAGCATAAGAGACTGCTGCATAACTTGAGGCTCAGACAGTTTCCCTGATATGCATGGGGGTGATGTGACAGACCGATGGGCTTGGTTTTCATGCGCCATCTGTGCGCTTTCTGCAGAAGACTGGGTGGGAGATAATGTGAACGTGCTGGATCCACTGTCGGCCACCCAATTGACTAATGCCTGTACCTGCTCAGGCCTTACCATCCTTAGAACGGCATTGGGCCCCACCAAATATCGCTGTAAATTCTGCTGGCTACTGGGACCTGAGGTAGTTGGTTCACTAGGACGTGTGGCTGTGGCAGAACGGCCACGTCCTCTCCCAGCACCAGAGGGTCCACTAACACCACCACGACCATGTCCACGTCCGCGTCCGCGTCCCTTATTAGATGTTTTCCTCATTGTTCCCGTTCACCACAATTTTGAGAATGGCAAATTTGGGAATTCTTTTTCAACCCAGAACAAAAAGTCTGCTTTTACGGTCACTACAAATAACTTGACCAGCTAAAACTGTGCAGATTTGGTTGAATAGAGATGTGAGACCTGTTTTTTTTTGCGCTGTGTGACAGTTATAGGTTTAATCACAGAATGACACTTCTATCAGCACGCTAGCGTGTGTCTTAGGTTTTTCTGAATGACACTATCAATACCTTCAATGTAAGATTTTCTTTTTGGGATAGATTTGTCACGGAACCATGAACCAGACGTACAACAAGAGATAAGTGAAAATAAGAAGGCTTTATTGAACATAAAGCTGTAAAGCAAAAGTCCAAACGAATGGTGAAACCGAAGCAGAGTCTTTGAGAGGCCAGAGATCAGGAACCAGAAGGGTAGTCAGACGAAGCCAGGATCAGGAACCAGCAGGGTAGTCAGACGAAGCCAGGATCAGGAACCAGCAGGGTAGTCAGACGAAGCCAGGATCAGGAACCAGAAGCAGCAGCAGTCTTAGAAGCATGTGAACACAGGAGGACCAAGCAAGGAACTGAAGCCACAGAACTCCTATATATATGAGCTAGGCATCCAGCTCCTCCCAGTGGGAAGGAGGAGCCGCAGGGTGGAAGGCTACAAGAAACCCAGAAACCAAGATGGCCGCCAGCACATGTCAAACGAAGGAGAACAGCAAGAAGGTAAGACCATGACAGTACCTCCCCCTCAAGGCCCCTCCTCCGCGGAGCAAAAAACGGTTTCTGAGGGAAGCGTGCGTGGAAGGCTCGGAGCAAGGCAGGAGCATGGACATCTGCGGAGGGAACCCAGGAACGCTCCTCTGGACCATAACCACGCCAATGGACCAAAAACTGCACCCGACCGCGGACCAGGCGTGAGTCCAGGACATTGCTCACCTCATACTCCTCATGATTGCCCACTCGGACCGGACGAGGCCGAGGAACCGAGGAAGTGAAACGATTACACACCAGTGGCTTCAACAGGGAGACATGAAACACGTTAGAGATCCGCATGCCAGGAGGAAGCGCAAGGGCATAGGCTACCGGGTTTACCCTGCGAAGCACTCGGAAGGGACCAACAAAGCGAGGCGCCAGCTTGGGAGTGGGCACTCGAAGGTTGAGGTTGCGGGTGGACAACCATACACGGTCTCCGACCTGGTAGGAAGGAGCAGGCGCTCGTCTGCGATCAGCCTGGAGTCTCTGGCGCTGCGCAGAGACCTCAAGGGACTTCTGGATCTGTACCCAAGAAGCACGTAGGACGGAAAGGTGATCCTCCACAGCCGGAATATCCTGGGGAGAGAATACCTCCGGTAACACGGCAGGTTGGAACCCATAATTGGCCATGAAGGGAGACGTCACAGAGGAAGAGTTCACCGCCGTGTTCCTGGCAAACTCAGCCCAAGGCAGAAGGTCAACCCAATTGTCTTGGTGATCGGAGACATAGCAACGAAGGAATTGCTCCAAGGCCTGATTGGATCGTTCTGCGGCCCCATTGGACTGAGGGTGGTAGGCCGAGGAGAAGGAGAGATGAATCCCCAACTGGGAGCAAAAGGCGCGCCAGAACCTGGACACAAACTGACTCCCCCGATCCGACACAATCTCCTTGGGCAAACCGTGCAACCGGAAGACCTCCCTGGCAAAAATCGTGGCCAACTCTTGTGCAGAGGGTAACTTCTTGAGAGGAACACAGTGGCACATTTTGGAAAACCGATCCACAATCATGAGAATGACCGTATGGCCTCGGGATGCAGGGAGGTCCACAATGAAATCCATCCCCAGGTGTGACCATGGGCGCTCCCCGGTGGCTATGGGTTGCAGAAGGCCCAACGGAAGGTGCCGAGGGGACTTACTCTGGGCACAAACGGAGCATGCCGCTACATATGCGGCGATGTCGGAACGTAGGGAAGGCCACCAGAACAGACGTGAAACAGCCCAGGACAGCTGATTCTTTCCAGGATGCCCCGCGGTCTTGGAGTTATGGTAGGTTCGCAACAACCGAGTGCGCAACTCCTCAGGCACAAAACATCTGCCGTTGGGTCTCCCAGGGGGAGCACCAGATTGAGCCGCCAAAATCTGCTCACCCAGGGGAGAGGTCAGGCTGGTGCGAATGGCGGCCAGGATCTGATTCGGAGGTATGACCGAAGTCGGAATCGACTCCTCCCTGGACAGCTCGGAGAACTGCCGTGATAGGGCATCCGCCCTGATGTTCTTGGAACCGGGTAGGTAGGAGACCACGTAATTAAAACGTGACAAGAACAGAGCCCATCTGGCCTGACGTGGTGTCAATCTCTTGGCCTCAGAAAGGTAGGTCAGATTCTTATGGTCCGTCAGGATGAGAACCGGAAACACCGAACCCTCGAGCAAGTGCCTCCATTCTTTAAGGGCCTGCACGATGGCCAATAACTCCCTGTCACCAATCTGATAGTTGCACTCCGCGGAAGACAGTTTCCGGGAGTAAAACCCACAAGGAAGCAGAGGACCCTCTGGTGTTCTACGCTGAGACAGAAGGGCGCCTACTCCCGTCTCAGACGCGTCCACCTCGAGGACAAAGGGCAACCCAGGGTTGGGATGCGACAGAATCGGAGCCGACACAAAAGCGGACTTTAGGGCCTCAAAAGCTCGGATGGCCTCGAGCGGCCAGACCTGGGAATTACTGCCCTTCCTGGTCAGATCCATGAGAGGCTTGGCCAGCATGGAAAAGTCCCTGATGAACTTCCGATAATAATTGGCGAAGCCCAAAAAGCGCTGCAGGGAACGAAGACCACTGGGCTGGGGCCACTGTAAGACAGCCGAAACCTTCTCAGGATCCATGGAGAACCCCTCAGCGGAAATGATGTAACCTAAGAAGGTTACCTGGGATCGGTGAAATTCGCATTTTTCAAGCTTACCGAACAGCTTGTTCTCTCGTAACCGTTGCAACACTCGTCTGACATCCAGAATGTGGGCCTCCATGGATTCAGAATATACCAAGATGTCATCCAAATAGACCACCACACACTGCTGCAACAGGTCACGGAAAACATCGTTGATGAATTCCTGAAAGACTGCGGGCGCATTGCACAACCCAAAGGGCATAACCAAGGATTCATAATGACCGGTCCTGGTGTTAAACGCGGTCTTCCACTCATCGCCCGCCTTGATCCTTACCAGGTTATATGCCGCCCTCAGGTCGAGTTTGGTAAAGACCGTGGCCCCTTTAAGGCGATCAAACAGCTCGGAAATCAAGGGTATCGGGTAAGCGTTCTTGATCGTGATGCGATTGAGACCCCTGTAATCGATGCAAGGCCTCAACTCACCGCCCTTCTTTTTCACAAAGAAAAATCCAGCCCCTGCCGGGGACGAGGATTTGCGAATGTGTCCGCGTGAAAGCGCCTCCCTCACGTACTCCTCCATGGCCTCATTCTCCGCTACCGACAGTGGATAGACTTTGCCACGAGGAGGAACGGCACCAGGTTGTAACTCTATGGCACAATCGTATGGGCGGTGCGGAGGTAGGGCAACCGCGCGCACCTTATCGAATACATCCCGGTACTCCTCGTATTCAGGAGGCAACAGAGAGTCCGAGGAAGTACACAGCAACTTGACAGACCCATGGATGCAACTAGCCCCACACTGCGGTGACCACGAGAGGATCTCGGCCGATCTCCAATCGAAAGTCGGATTATGCTTCTGGAGCCAGGGGTACCCCAAGACCACCGAGTAGTGTGGAGACGAAATAACCTGGAGACAGACCGACTCTCTGTGAACGGCACCAATGGCTATCCCCACTGGATAGGTCTCATGAGTCACGTGTGACGACAGAAGGGGTCTGCCGTCTATCACCTCAAGAGCCAGTGGGGAACCTCGAGCCTGCAGAGGAATGGAATTGGCGGCAGCGAACACACTATCAATGAACAAACCACCAGCACCAGAGTCCACCAACGCCTGGGTCGTCACCGAGCCCCCGACCCAGGAGAGGACAACAGTGATCAGTGGTTTGTCAACACGGGAAACCGGGGACGAGGAGACTCCACCCAAGATCTGCCCCCGACAGGATCTCAGGTACGAGCGTTTCCCGGACGGTTCGGACATGCCAACCGAAAATGCCCACCGAGACCACAGTACATGCATCGACCCTCGCGTCTCCGGAGTACCCTCTCCCCCTCGGACAGGCGAGCAAACCCCAGCTGCATGGGTTCACCCCCAGACAAGTCATCCCCAGGAGGCGTGGGAGGAGAGGGAGGCACGGGTGGGACAGCAAACGTAGGCGCCAATCTGTTAGAAGACCTCCGCAGGCTCTCCTTAAAGGAAGGTCTCTCCCTGAGTCTGGTGTCAATCAAAATCAGGAAAGAAATAAGAGACTCGAGCTCCACTGGTAGGTCCTTAGCTGCAACCTCATCCTTCAAGGCATCCGAGAGACCATGAGAGAAAGCAGCGAC
Organism: Bufo bufo; assembly: GCF_905171765.1. Taxonomy (NCBI): domain Eukaryota; kingdom Metazoa; phylum Chordata; class Amphibia; order Anura; family Bufonidae; genus Bufo; species Bufo bufo. The sequence continues at coordinate 184,301,090 of NC_053394.1, read as the reverse complement.
CAGAGCCTCATTATTCCAGCCCACCTCTGCTGCCAGGGTACGAAACTCAATGGCATATTCAGCTACGGATCGTGAACCCTGTCTGATGGACATAAGGAGCTTCGCAGCAGAGGCAGCACGAGCCGGCACATCGAATACCTTCCGAAGAGAAGCAACAAAACCGGAAAACTCGGCAACCACCGGATTGTTGTTCTCCCATAAAGGGCTGGCCCAGGCCAAGGCCTTGTCCGAGAGCAGCGAGATCAAGAAGCCCACCTTTGATCTCTCAGTAGGAAAGGCATGTGGCAGCAACTCAAAATAAATGCCCACCTGGTTAAGGAAACCTCGGCACTGAGTTGGCTCTCCCCCAAAGCGCTGTGGAAGAGGGGCAGAACCGGTCATAACCCGAAACACCGCAGGCGCAACAACAGGTGTCGGGGTAGACTCTGGCGCAACAACCGGAGCGGCAGTAGGAGCGACAACCGACCCATCGGCAACGGGAGCGAAATGAGCCGTGCGTTCAAGCAGGGTTTGCAACGCCACAGCGAACCGACCCAACAGGTGATCCTGCTGATCAAGTCTGGCAACCAGCATGGGTAGCGAGGATGGCCCTGTACCGTCAGAACTCATGGCTTGGTCCTAATGTCACGGAACCATGAACCAGACGTACAACAAGAGATAAGTGAAAATAAGAAGGCTTTATTGAACATAAAGCTGTAAAGCAAAAGTCCAAACGAATGGTGAAACCGAAGCAGAGTCTTTGAGAGGCCAGAGATCAGGAACCAGAAGGGTAGTCAGACGAAGCCAGGATCAGGAACCAGCAGGGTAGTCAGACGAAGCCAGGATCAGGAACCAGCAGGGTAGTCAGACGAAGCCAGGATCAGGAACCAGAAGCAGCAGCAGTCTTAGAAGCATGTGAACACAGGAGGACCAAGCAAGGAACTGAAGCCACAGAACTCCTATATATATGAGCTAGGCATCCAGCTCCTCCCAGTGGGAAGGAGGAGCCGCAGGGTGGAAGGCTACAAGAAACCCAGAAACCAAGATGGCCGCCAGCACATGTCAAACGAAGGAGAACAGCAAGAAGGTAAGACCATGACAAGATTTCAAGTAGGCCTCAAATACCACAAACTAGTTATTTTCAGAATGGCAAATTTGGGAATGCTTTTTCAACCCAGAACAAAAAGTCTGCTTTTACGGTCACTACAAATAACTTGACCAGCTAAAACTGTGCAGATTTGGTTGAATAGAGATGTGAGACCTGTTTTTTTTTTGCGCTGTGTGACAGTTATAGGTTTAATCACAGAATGACACTTCTATCAGCACGCTAGCGTGTGTCTTAGGTTTTTCTGAATGACACTATCAATACCTTCAATGTAAGATTTTCTTTTTGGGATAGATTTCAAGTAGGCCTCAAATACCACAAACTAGTTATTTTCAGAATGGCAAATTTGGGAATGCTTTTTCAACCCAGAACAAAAAGTCTGCTTTTACGGTCACTACAAATCACTTGACCAGCTAAAACTGTGCAGATTTGGTTGAATAGAGATGTGAGACCTGGTTTTTTTTGCGCTGTGTGACAGTTATAGGTTTAATCACAGAATGACACTTCTATCAGCACGCTAGCGTGTGTCTTAGGTTTTTCTGAATGACACTATCAATACCTTCAATGTAAGATTTTCTTTTTGGGATAGATTTCAAGTAGGCCTCAAATACCACAAACTAGTTATTTTCAGAATGGCAAATTTGGGAATGCTTTTTCAACCCAGAACAAAAAGTCTGCTTTTACGGTCACTACAAATAACTTGACCAGCTAAAACTGTGCAGATTTGGTTGAATAGAGATGTGAGACCTGTTTTTTTTTGCGCTGTGTGACAGTTATAGGTTTAATCACAGAATGACACTTCTATCAGCACGCTAGCGTGTGTCTTAGGTTTTTCTGAATGACACTATCAATACCTTCAATGTAAGATTTTCTTTTTGGGATAGATTTCAAGTAGGCCTCAAATACCACAAACTAGTTATTTTCAGAATGGCAAATTTGGGAATGCTTTTTAAACCCAGAACAAAAAGTCTGCTTTTACGGTCACTACAAATAACTTGACCAGCTAAAACTGTGCAGATTTGGTTGAATAGAGATGTGAGACCTGGTTTATTTTGCGCTGTGTGACAGTTATAGGTTTAATCACAGAATGACACTTCTATCAGCACGCTAGCGTGTGTCTTAGGTTTTTCTGAATGACACTATCAATACCTTCAATGTAAGATTTTCTTTTTGGGATAGATTTCAAGTAGGCCTCAAATACCACAAACTAGTTATTTTCAGAATGGCAAATTTGGGAATGCTTTTTCAACCCAGAACAAAAAGTCTGCTTTTACGGTCACTACAAATAACTTGACCAGCTAAAACTGTGCAGATTTGGTTGAATAGAAATGTCAGGTCTATTTTTTAGGCGCTGGGTGACAGGCTCAACTTGCCCCTGATGTAATATATGGCCAAAAAATAACCACACTGTTGATGGTTAAATGCACTTGGGTGACACAGGCTCAGCCTGCACCAGATGTAGTATATGGCCAAAAAATAATCAGACTGTTGATGGTTAAATGCACTTGGGTGACACAGGCTCAGCCTGCACCAGATGTAGTATATGGCCAAAAAATAATCAGACTGTTGATGGTTAAATGCACTTGGGTGACACAGGCTCAGCCTGCAGCTGATGTAGGATATAGCACAAAATAACCACACTATCGATGGTTAAATACACTTGGGTGACACAGGCTCAGCCTGCAGCTGATGTAGTATATGGCCAAAAAATAATCAGACTGTTGATGGTTAAATGCACTTGGGTGACACAGGCTCAGCCTGCAGCTGATGTAGTATATGGCCAAAAAATAACCAGACTGTTGATGGTTAAATGCACTTCGGTGACACAGGCTCAGCCTGCAGCTGATGTAGGATATAGCACAAAATAACCACACTATCGATGGTTAAATACACTTGGTGATAGCTCGTGCTGGCACACCACAAGTCACAAAATGGCCGCCGATCACCCCAGAAAAAAAGTAATCTAAAAACGCTCTGGGCAGCCTCAAAAACGTGAGCAAGTCAATAATAGCACTTCAATGATCCACAGCTGCAGATCGATCACAGAATTAAGTCTTTTGGAGGAGTTAATCTGCCTAATCCCGCCCTAACGTCGCAGCTGCAACCTCTCCCTATACTGATCATAGCAGAGTGACGTGCGGCGCTACGTGACTCCAGCTTAAATAGAGGCTGGGTCACATGGTGCACTGGCCAATCACAGCCATGCCCAATAGTAGGCTTTGCAGCCTTTCAAAAAGCGCCAAGAAAGCGCCGAACACCGAACCCGGACTTTTACGAAAATGTTCGGGTTCGGGTCCGTGTCGCGGACACCCCAAAATTCGATACGAACCCGAACTATACAGTTCGGGTTCGCTCATCCCTAATGGGTACTAAGCACTTACAGTAGGTATCCAGGGACAACTTAAATCACTGAGTGGTGCGGATACAATCTTTGAGGGGTTCGTTTTTGGGGGGTTCTTCCTTGTTTTTGTTCATCCTTAATTTTAAGGTATATTTAATAAAGATTAGTTTTAATCATAGCGTCCCTCCAGTGAATTATAGTAATAATGGGAGGCATACACATTATATTCAGTGATATCTATAATGGTTATCACCTCTATGTAGATAACTATTACACCAGCATCCCCCTATTCATGTCCCTAAAAGCCCAAGGTACTGCGGCTTGTGGCACAGTGCGAAAAAATCAGAGAGGGCTCCCTAGATCCCTGGTAGGGCAACTACTCCGAAAAGGCGACAGTAAGGCTCTCCGCCATGAGAACATGCTGGTGGTTAAGTACAAGGACTAGAGGGATGTCCTTGTACTAACCACCATTCACACCAACACCAGTTCTCCTGCCCAAGTGCGAGGTACCACTACTCCTGTCAACAAACCAGACTGATTACAACAGGCACATGGGAGGGGTTGATCTGTCCGATCAAGTTCTGAAGCCCTACAGTGCCATGCGTAAAACTAAGGTGTGGTACAAAAAGCTTGCCGTATATATTGTACAGATGGCAATGTACAACACGTACATTTTACATCGAACTGCAGGACACACAGAAACTTTCCTTCAGTTCCAAGAGGCGGTAATCGAGGCCCTAATTTTTTGCAAAGTCAGGAAGGGGAGGATCCGAGTACTTCAGGAGGTCATAGTGCCTGTGTTGTACCAGTACAACATTTCCCTGGTGAAGTGCCACAAACAGAAAAAATGGGAAAGACCCAAAAAAGATATTGGGTTTGTTAGAAAAGGGGAATAAGAAATGCCACCATTTATCAGTGTAACACCTGCCCTGATAAACCAGGCCTCTGCATGAAGGAATGCTTCCGAACCTACCACTCATCCATGAATTTTAATTTCATCCTTTATGCACCCTGTAATATTTCCATATCTCTGATTTAGGCCTCATGCACACGACCGTTGTGTGCATCCGTGGCCGTTGTGCCGTTTTCCAATTTTTTGGCGGACACATTGACTTTCAATGGGTCCGTGGAAAAATCATAAAATGCACCCTTTTGCAGCCGTATCCGTGATCCGTGTTTCCTGTCCGTCAAAAAAATATGACCTGTCCTATTTTTTTAACGGACAACGGTTCACGGACCCATTCAAGTCAATGGTTCCGTGAAAAAACACGGATGCACACAAGATTGGCATCCGCGTCCGTGGTCTGTGGCCATAGGCTACTTTCACACAGACGGATCCGCAGATCTGTCTGCATAAAAGCTTTTTCAGAGCTGAGTTTTCACGAAGTATATTCCGACAGTATATTCTAACACAGAGGCGTTCCCATAGTGATGGGGACTCTTCTAGTTAGAATATACTTTGAACTGTGTACATGACTGCCCCCTGCTGCCTGGCAGCACCCGATCTCTTACAGGGGGCTGTGATCCGCACAATTAACCCTTCAGGTGCTGCACCTGAGGGGTTAATTGTGCGTATTATAGCCCCCTGTAAGAGATCACACCCCCCTCCCTCCCCAGTTTTAAATTCATTGGTGGCCAGTGGGCCCCCCCTCCCTCCCTTGTATTTAACACATTGGTTGCCAGTGCGGCCGGCCCCCCCTCCCTCCCCTGTAGTTAACACATTGGTGGCCAGTGCAGCCGGCCCCCCTCCCTCCCCTGTAGTTAACACATTGGTGGCCAGTGCGGCCGGCCCCCCCCTCCCTCCCCTGTAGTTCTGTAGATTCATTGGTCCCTCCTTCCCCCTCCTAATTAAAATCCCCCCCCCCTATCATTGGTGGCAGCGGAGAGTACCGATCGGAGTCCCAGTTTAATCGCTGGGGCTCCGATCGGTAACCAGGGCAACCAGGACGCTACTGAAGTCCTGGTTGCCATGGTTACTTAGCAATTTTTAGAAGCATTATACTTACCTGCGAGCTGCGATGTCTGTGACCGGCCGGGCACTCCTCCTACTGGTAAGTGACAGGTCTGTGCTATAAGCAATGCGCCGCACAGACCTTTCACTGCTGTAGCGTCCTGGTTGCCATGGTTACCGATCAGAGCCCCAGCGATTAAACTGGGACTCCGATCGGTACTCTCCGCTGCCACCAATGATAGGGGGGGGATTTTAATTAGGAGGGGGAGGGAGGGGGGGGCACTGGACACCAATGAATCTACAGAACTACAGGGGAGGGAGGGGGGGCCGGTCGCACTGGCCACCAATGTGTTAACTACAGGGGAGGGAGGGGGGGCCGGCCGCACTGGCCACCAATGTGTTAACTTCAGGGTAGGGGGGGGCCGGCCGCACTGGCCACCAATGTGTTAAGTACAAGGGAAGGAGGGGGGCCGCACTGGCCACCAATGAGTTAAATACAGGGGAAGGAGGGGGCCGCACTGGCCACCAATGAGTTAAATACAGGAGGGGGAGGGGGGGTCTGCCCCCTGCTGCCAGGCAGTCATGTACACAGTTCTTTTAGTATATTCTAAACTGAAGCGTCCCCATCACAATGGGAACACCTCTGTGTTAGAATATACTGTCGGATCTGAGTTTCACGATCTAACTCAAATCCGATGGTATATTCTAACATGGTGATGGGGACGCTTCAAGTTAAAATATACCATCGGATTGGAGAAAACTCCGATCCGATGGTATAAAAGGGACTCCTGACTTTACATTGAAAGTCAATGGGGGACGGATCCCTTTGCAATTGCACCATATTGTGTCAACGTCAAACGGATCCGTCCCCATTGACTTGCATTGTAATTCAGGACGGATCCGTTTGGCTCCGCACGGCCAGGCGGACACCAAAACGACTTTTTTTTTCATGTCCGTGGATCCTCCAAAAATCAAGGAAGACCCATGGACGAAAAAACGGTCACGGATCACGGACCTACGGACCCCGTTTTTGCGGACCTTAAAAAAAAAACGGTCGTGTGCATGAGGCCTTAGTCTACTTGACTTGCATACCCACTTTCCAACAACCACTACATAATCTTTTCTGTGAGACATCTGTTTGGTAAAAAGTACCCTTTCCACCACTTAAAATGTTCGAACGGGGGTGCTCTTTCCGAAATGGGGTCACTTCTTGGGGTTTTTCATTTCTGGGGACCTCAGGAATTTTTTTCAATGCGACATGGCAGCTAAAATCCATATCTGTTAATTCAGGCCTGCGAAAACCATATGGCCTCTATCACACGGGCGATATTTGTGCGCGGGTGCAATGTGTGAGGTGAACGCATTGCACCCGCACTGAATCCGGACCCATTCTTTCTATGGGGCTGTGCACATGAGCGGTGATTTTCACGCATCACTTGTGCGTTGCGTGAATACCCCTGCATTGTAATGGTCACGTCCACACACACACACACAGGGGGAAGGATAGTGACCACTGCGCTCCACCCTCACCCCTGGCCCTGCCTACTTGCCTCACGAGTCCTGATGACAGGGGACAACTGGACGACAGTCCCTTACTTAGGATATGTGCAGGGAAGACAGACAAGACAAAATACGGAACATGAACGGACCGGGTCAGAACCAAGAGAGCTATGCAGTACAAAGGGTTAAGCAAAGAATGGTCAGGAGAAGCCGGGGTCAAATACCAGGAGAGTAGAGAAGTACAAGAGGAGTCCTAAGAGAGTAGTCAGATAAGAGCCGAGGTCACAATACCAGGACGGATGCGCAGTACAGGAGCAGCAGGCAAAGGATCGTCAGGGAACGGAATCAGATGAGTATTCAGTAGTCCAACAAATAGCCAGGAACCTAGAAATTAACAGGCAACCTGTGGCTAGCAGGCTGCCTGTATTTATAGTGGGGAGTGAAGGTCATGTGACGTGGCCAGCATCACATGACCGACAGACCAACCAGTCGAGCACCGAGTGATTAGCTCGGCGCTCAAGGCAGACTTAGGAGCAGGGAGCCACCCAGCAGTAAAGCCTCCCTGGGAATGAGGTCAAACACAGATCCTCATTCCCAAAGCTAAGCAACAGGTCTGCGGGTAATGGGGGACCGAGTGCACCTTCGGAACCCTGTTACAGCACCGGACCCAAGACTTCAGGCGATGGCTTTTCAGGGTGTTCTAAATGAAATTTCCGAACAAGTCTAGGAGCATGAACCTCTCTGGCAGGTACCCAAGATCTCTCTTCAAGTCCATACCCCTTCCAGTGAATCAGGTACTGCAAGGAATTACGCACCTTCCTGACATCCACTATTTTAGACACCACATACTCGACAGCATCATTAACAAGAACCGGCGGAGGCGAGGCTTTCGATGGTACTACCGGTTCAAAATATTTTTTAAGTTGAGATTTATGGAACACATTATGAATGTGGAATGACTCGGGCAGCTCCAACCTAAATGATACCGTGTTAATCACCTCCGTGATCTTATATGGTCCAATAAAACGAGGAGCAAATTTTCTAGAAGCTACCTTGAGAGATAGATTCTTGGAGGACAATCATACTTTATCCCCAACCTGAAAATTCACCCCCCTTAAACGTCTCCTATCGGCCTTGAGTTTTTGAGAACTTTGAGCCTTTTCTAGGTTCGATTGAACCCGGGCCCAAACTGTACACAGTTCGGAGGAGAGTTTATCCGCTTCAGGGTTAGAGGAGGAGACGGACGACCCAGAATGAAAACGGGGATGAAAACCATGGTTACAAAAAAAAGGGGAGACCCCAGCAGAAGAATTGACATGGTTATTCAAAGCAAATTCAGCCAACGGAAGGAATTTGACCCATAATTGCTGGTCATCAGCAACATACAACCTCAAGAATTGTTCCACAGACTGATTAAGGCGTTCAGTCTGCCCATTACTCTCAGGATGGTAGGCGGAAAAAAAAGACAATGAAATTTTACATCTTTGACAGAAGGCCCTCCAGAATTTGGACACAAACTGCACACCCCTGTCAGAAACAATATTTTCCGGGATGCCATGTAAACAAACAATCTCTCTCACAAAAATAGACGCCAGGGTTTTAGCATTCGGAAGTTTAGACAGGGGAATGAAATGAGCCATCTTGCTAAACCTATCAACCACCACCCAAACCACAGTCTTACCCTCCGCCAGTGGTAGGTCAGTTATAAAGTCCATCGAGATATGGGACCAGGGTCTACTGGGAATGGGTAGGGGTCGTAGGTTACCAGCAGGGCGAGTCCTAGGTGTCTTAGACCTGGCACAAACCTCACAGGCTGACACGTAGGACTTGACATCCCTAGTTAGAGTGGGCCACCAATAAGATCTGGAAACCAGATCTTTAGTGCCCTCAGCACCCGGATGTCCACAAAAGGCAGAATCGTGACACTCCCCCAACAGCCGGAGACTAAATTGTAGGGGAACAAACAACTTATCTGTTGGGGTGGATGCCGGTGCCAGATGTTGCTCAGCCTTAATGCGAGCCGAGATATCCTGGGTTAGAGCCGCTAAGAAGATGTTTGCTGGTAGGATGGGTTCAGGCAGTATCTCAGTGGGTTGAAAAGCATGAAAGCTCCGATATAATGCGTCTGCCTTCACATTTTTACTTCCCGGCCTGAACGTAATGGAGAAATCAAAATGGGTAAAAAACAGAGCCCATCAGGCTTGTCGGGGATTCAACCTCTTAGCAGACTCGAGAAACATTAGTTTTTTATGATCAGTGACAACAGTTACTCATGCCTTGCCCCCTCCAAAAAATGCCTCCACTCCTCAAATGCCCATTTAATAGCCAGCAGCTCCCTATTCCCTATGTCGTAGTTTCTCTCCGTGGGAGAGAATTTCCTGGAGAAGAAGGCACACGGTCTCAGGTTAGTGAGGCTAGCAGGACCTTGTGAAAGGACTGCTCCTGCGCCGTCCTCGGACGCATCCACCTCCACAATAAAGGGTCTCTCCTGATCAGGCTGGATCAGAATGGGAGCGCTACTAAATGCCCTTTTTAATGTTTCAAATGAAGAAATGGCCTTGGTAGACCAATTCTCCAAATCCGCCCCTTTCTTAGTAAGGTCGGTCAATGGCTTAGCAATTACAGAAAAATTCATGATAAATTTACGATAGTAATTAGCGAAACCCAAAAACCGTTGTAAAGCCTTTAAGGATGAAGGCCTTACCCATTCCTTAATTGCTAAAACCTTACCAGGATCCATCTTAAAGGCGTGAGGAGTCAAAACATGCCCTAGAAACAGTATCTCCTGTACACCAAAGACACATTTCTCTTGCTTAGCGGATAGCTGGTTCTCCCTCAACACCTCTAATACTTGTTTGACATGAGACACATGAGATTCGAAATCAGGAGAGAATATCAAAATGTCGTCAAGATAGACAATAATAAATTTACCTAGGAACTCCCTAAGAATATCGTTCATTAAGTTTTGGAACACAGCTGGGGCATTGCTGAGTCCAAAAGGCATCACCTGATATTCAAAGTGTCCTATCGGAGTATTGAACGCTGTCTTCCATTCGTCTCCCTCCTTGATTCGGATTAGATTGTATGCCCCTTTCAGGTCAATCTTGGAAAACCAGGTTGCCCCCAGAACCTGGTTAAATAAATCCGGAATCAATGGGAGAGAGTATCTATTTTGGACAGTGATTTTATTTAATCTCCGTTAATCAATACAAGGCCTAAGACCACCATCCTTCTTTTTAACTAAGAAAAACCCTGCTCCCATAGGAGAGACTGAAGGTCTAATATGCCCGTTAGCAAGGCTCTCCTTAATATAATCTTCCATAGCCTTGCGTTCGGGCTCTGAAAGATTATAAATTCACCCTTTAGGAAATTCGGCACCCTCTATTAGCTCTATGGCGCAATCATAAGGTCTATGGGGGGGTAGAACCTCTGGAGTAGGGGATGAGAATACATCAGAATATTCTTTAATAACTGAGGGTAATGTATTAGACCTTACTGAAACCCCAGCCTGGACCACGGACAAGCATGAGTCACACTTAGGTCCCCATTTCACCAACTCTTCTTTGGACCAATCAATTGTGGGGTTATGTAAACGGAGCCAAGGCAACCCTAGTACCACCTCAACCGGTAGGTTCTCCAGGACTAAAAGAGAACATCTCTCAGTGTGGCACACACCCACGGTCAGAGAAATTTCAGAGGTACATGACCTCACCGTACCACCAATTAGGGGAGTAGCATCAATAGCCATGACATGGATAGGTGTAGGTAAAGCAAACATTGGAATACCCAATTTACTAGCAAAATTAAAGTCAATAAAGCTGGCCGCTGAACCGGAATCAATAAAGGCCTTACCCGGCCACTTATTAACCCCCAGAGAAATTGTTATGGGTACCAAAAGCTTACATTTAGAAAAATCAGGGTGTACCTGGTCTTTAGGTTGTCTTGCCTTAGGAGACTTGTCAGAGAGGACCCTCTTAGGACACTTGTTGATCCAATGGCCAGGATCTCCACAGTAGAAGCACTCTCCGCGTCTGCGACGAAGATTACCCCGGGTCATGCCAACCTGCATGGGTACCTCGGTGGAGACCTCAGTGTTGTCCCTGGAAAAGGCCTCTGGCTGGATCACCATCTGAGAACAGAACTGTCGTTCTTGTCGTCTCTCTCTAACTCGTCGGTCAAGTCGGACAACTAGGGTCATCATCTCCTCTAAGGTCTCTGGAACTTGATAACTGACTAATAGATCTTTTAAATTATCAGACAGACCAGACCTAAACTGACTTCTCAGGGCTGGTTCATTCCATCCTGAGGGGACACACCACCGTCTGAATTGGGTGCAATACTCCTCCGCAGGGAGATGGCCCTGAACCAGTGCCCTAAGAGCCGTCTCGGCTAGCAGGGCCCTGTCTGGTTCGTAATAGAGGGTACCCAGGGACTGAAAAAACCCCTCCACAGAAGTTAGACAACTGGCCCCAGGAGGTAATGAGAATGCCCAGTCCTGGGGATCACCCTGTAGTAGAGAAATGATAATCCCCACGCGTTGGCTCTCGGGACCGGAGGACACGGGGCGCAAACGGAAATAGAGTTTGCAATTCTCCTTAAAGGAGAAAAACCTCCTCCGGTCTCCAGAAAAGGGTTCTGGGAGCTTGATCTGGGGTTCAAAATGTGGACTGGAGGACGGAGGAGTGGAAGAACCTTGCCCTAACTCAAAAGAACGGAGTTTCTCTCCTAGCTCCTGCACCATCTGTGTCAAGTTAGAGACATGGTCAGTCAGGGTAATAAGAGGATTCATGATACAGTGGTTATTGGGCCTGTTAATCTGTAATGGTCACGTCCACACACACACACACAGGGGGAAGGATAGTGACCACTGCGCTCCACCCTCACCCCTGGCCCTGCCTACTTGCCTCACGAGTCCTGATGACAGGGGACAACTGGACGACAGTCCCTTACTTAGGATATGTGCAGGGAAGACAGACAAGACAAAATACGGAACATGAACGGACCGGGTCAGAACCAAGAGAGCTACGCAGTACAAAGGGTTAAGCAAAGAATGGTCAGGAGAAGCCGGGGTCAAATACCAGGAGAGTAGAGAAGTACAAGAGAAGTCCTAAGAGAGTAGTCAGGTGAGAGCCGAGGTCACAATACCAGGACGAATGCTCAGTACAGGAGGAGCAGGCAAAGGATCGTCAGGGAACGGAATCAGATGAGTATTCAGTAGTTCAACAAATAGCCAGGAACCTAGAAATTAACAGGCAACCTGTGGCTAGCAGGCTGCCTGTATTTATAGTGGGGAGTGAGGGTCATGTGACGTGGCCAGCGTCACATGACCGACAGACCAACCAGTCGAGCACCGAGTGATTAGCTCGGCGCTCAAGGCAGACTTAGGAGCAGGGAGCCACCCAGCAGTAAAGCCTCCCTGGGAATGAGGTCAAACACAGATCCTCATTCCCAAAGCTAAGCAACAGGTCTGCGAGTAATGGGGGACCGAGTGCACCTTCGGAACCCCGTTACAAGCATGCTCTATTTTGTGCGTTTTTCACGCAACGCAGGCCCCATAGAAGTGAATGGGGCTGCGTGAAAATCGTAAGCATCCGCAAGTAAGTGCGGATGCAGAGCGATTTTCACGCATGGTTTCTAGGAAACGATCGGGATGAGGACCCGATCATTATTATTTTCCCTTATAACATGGTATAAGGGAAAATAATAGCATTCTTAATACAGAATGCTTAGTAAAATAGTGATGGAGGGGTTAAAAAAATAAAAAAATTATTTAACTCACCTTAATCCACTTGTTTGGGCAGAGCCCGGCTTCTCTTCTTTCTTTTTCTTTGAGGAAAAGGACCTGTGGTGAAATCACTGCGCTCATCACATGGTCCGTCACATGATCCATCACCATGGTGACATCACCAAAGGTCCTTTTCCTCAAAGAAGAAGAAAGAAGAGAAGCCGGGCTGCGCGAACAAGTGGATTAAGGTGAGTTAAATTATTTTTTATTTTTCCTCCATCACTATTTTACTTAGCATTCTGTAATAAGAATGCTATTATTTTCCCTTATAACCATGTTATAAGGGAAAAAAAATCGCGCATTTTACCGCGACGCACCCGCATCTTATCCGGCACAAATCCGTGACGCCCGTGTGAAAGAGGCCTTAATGAAACTGCTGCAGCAGTGATATGTCAGTACTATACTGTATAGACACACAAGTATACCCCAGTGTTTCAAAACCTCAAATAGATATCCTTTAAAATAATCATCTGTGAAGGTAGCTGTAATTTGGCTGCTACGGTATTTCTTATTTTCCATCAAAACAGTAACATGGGCAGTGTTAAGGGAGAGTCTATGTAACTAGCTTGGAGAGAGCTATAAACTAGCTGGGCACCGTAAGGGGTAGCGCTGGGGAGGTGGCAAAAAAGTGCATCATGGGGGTTTGGTTGGATACAGCCGCAAGAGATACCTCATAAAGGATATAACAAACCAGAATGATTTGTTTAAATAGTAAAAACTGGTCAGGAAAATCCAAGTTGAAAAAGAAAAGCATGGAGAACATGTAGATGAGGTAAGCAACTACATGATCATGTAGAGATATCTGGGAAATAGCTCACCTCCTCACAACCATGGAGAGGTGCTCAAGTCTGTGTTGATTCACCCTTCAAAAATGCATATGATATCCAGTACTAGAAGACTGGCACACTCAACATATGAAGCATAATGGATGGGTTTAAATCACAAAATTTATTGTACATACAAATAAAATAATAATGATAAAAGGTTATAAAAAGTGAATATAAAATGCTTGAATATTCAAATGTTATACAGTGTAGCAATGAACATCAATAAAATTTGCATATTAACTGTCTCATAAATTCGCATCATAAAGTAGGTTGACCATAAATATTTGCATCATATAATATAATACACCCTTGATATTCGTAGAGTGTCTTACACCATTGGTAACCTATAACTACTCTCAAATGAATTCACCAGTAGTAAATAACATGAGAATGTCTTCATTAATTATGTCCTTAATGAAAAAATGTGGGGAGGTTGTTGTCCACCGCTGCAATGACGTCAGTGATATAGCCAAGATGAGGGTTGCTTGGTATTGCTTTAAGTATAGTTATGTCTTTTTGTGCAATATTGTTCACTGGTCCTATAGGTTTTAGAATCGGTAATGATGACCCACTATTGTGGGCTTACCTTCCCTTTGTCCTGGCTGGTCGATCAAATTTTTCGGGACCCGCTGGATACCGGCGTCCCGGCTGTTTCTAAGTTGGCGTCCCACGTGTGTTCGGAGAATGGTTCGTAGCTCCGGAAGTGACGTAGCTAGCAGACAGGACTGGGACTTTCAATCTTTCTTAATTGCAATCTTCGATTCAACGATCGATACTGTCAAAGCGGTAATCGTATATAAATCTTACAGTGCACTGTTGGTTCGCATGATAGGATGCGTTCTTTTTACAAAAGGGTCATATTCCGATCTTATGCCAGACACGTTTCAGGGACGACTCTCCCCTTCTTCAGTGGTAATGACCTTTCTATGTGCCTTGTGGGTTTTTATACCCTTAATTGGTCGATTCCAAAACCCGATATGGATTATGTTCGATGCCATTCTTATGGATTTTGTATACTTGTTTTACTTCATTTTGGATTAAAAGTCTGTATATCAATTTTCTTGATTATGATTTCCATCCATTTTGTTTTGCACTCGATTTTTCCACTTGCGATTTTATTGCGGTTCTTGTGCGTTTTTATCTTAATGGTGCGTTTTTTTGGAATAAGTTGCAGTTTCTTATATTGCACAAGCTCCATAGGAGATTTTTATTGCACATGCTTTATTTAAGTTTGTATATCACTTCTACAGTTTATTCGGTGTATCTACCAATAATATCAGTTTATGTAAATTCCTATGCGATTATGGTGATTATGTTGTTCATATAAAACATTAAAAACATTAAAAAAAATTTCATGTGGTGTGATAATAAACTCATTCAGTTTAACCCTACATTTGTACACAATATGGATTCTCATGTTTCTATTAACTTGTACATATTTATACATGTAATTATATTCCCTCATTTTTGCATTGCCCCTTTGCGATTTTATAGTGATTGTTATGCGTTTTTTTAATGTATCACTTCTATAAGGGACTGTCATACTTTGTATGTTTAGCAACATGAATTTGTTGCTTATATACAAGACATTGCGGTTTTCATTCGCATGATATACGTTAATCTTTTGTGTGAATTATTTTTGGAATACTTGGTCTTCATGTGAATACCATCTTGCTAGATGGAGAGGGTGCATGCGCTCGTCTCCAAGGGAGGATCGCAGTGCTGATAGACAGCCAGACATGCGATCCTCCGTCGGAGAAGGAGCGAATGCCCCATAATCTCATAGAAAACCAAATATCTCCAAATCAGCGTTTAATCCCATTGGTATGAGGCTGCCAAAATCATATATTCATTTTGATTCAGCCCTCGACATTTTCTCAATGTGGTTGCCCCCCCTCCAGTCATGTTCTATCTGATCCAATGCCAAGAAGGACAAATCACTGCAGTCTTTATTATGTACTTCTTTAAAGTGTTTTGATAAGGCGTTGTTTTCACAGCCCTTTGCTATACTATTTAGATGTTCGGATATTCTAACTTTGAGCTGCCTTTTTGTTCTGCCAATATATTGTTTTGGACATGGGCATTGGATCAGATAGACAACACTGGAGGAGTTACACGTCATGAAATGTTTAATATTCATGGAAAATGAGTTCTGGGTCAAAGAGATTTCTGTTGTCTTTTTTGGAAATTTAGTTTGTTTGCAACCCATACAGCATCCACATCTGAAAAAAACGTCAGGTGTTAACCAATTTTGGCTTGTTTTTTTGTGCTTTTTTTTAACAGTTGGTGCTATCTGTATACCTAAGTTGGGTGCTTTAGTATATGTAATCAGGGGACTTGTCGGTAATAACGGACTGATAAGTTTGTCATGGAGGAAATGGTGCCAATGACGTTTAATAATTCCTATTACTTGTCTAGATTGTACATTATATGGGAGGATCATTCTAAATTCAGAGTTTTTGTTTTGTTTTTGTATTTTTCTCTCGTCAAAGAAGGACTTTTCTTACTTTTTCAAGAGCTTCTTCCAGTAGTTGGTCTGGGTATGATTTTTCTTCGAACTGCATTTTCATTATAGATGCCTCTTCTTCAAATTTGGCATCTTCCGTACAGTTTCTCCTAATGCGTCGAAACTGTCCGAAAGGGATATTGGTAAGCCAATTGGGTAGATGGCAGCTTGGAAAGAGAATAAATCTGTTTTTGGCTGTGGGTTTATGATAGGTGTTACATATATATTTATTTTCTCTCTTAGTGATCTGAATATCCAAGAAATCTACCCTATCTGTGTTTATTCCTGATGTAAAACGTAGATTACGGTATATATATTATTATTTATCTCTTCCATGAATTTTTGCAGACTATCCTAATCTTTCCGCCAAATAAAAATAACGTCATCGATATAGCGCCGCCATAGGACCAGGTCATCCCCCAGCCTAGGACCTATGGTTTCTTGTTCCCACTGTGCCAAAAATAAATTGGCATAGCTGGGGGCGAACCTGGTCCCCATGGCGGTGCCCTTTAACTGTAAATAATAATTCTCTTCAAACAGAAAGTAGTTATGATGCAAAATATGGTCGACACCTTCTAGTATAAAACTTATCTGTTCTGGTTTCAGGGTGTTGTCCATATTTAATTGGTTTCTCAGGGCCTCGACTCCATGTTTGTAGTCGATTACGGTATACAGGGATTGAACGTCCAATGTATTTATGATCCATTCTGGATGGACGTCCAAACCTTCTAAAACACTAATAATTTGTGTAGTGTCCTTAATGTAAGACCTAGTCGTTTTGACCAACGGTTGGAGTAAAGTGTTGATATACTGCGACAGATTTGCTGTCAGGGAACCTATTCCTGATATGATAGGGCGACCAGGGGGATTTGTTGGGTTCTTATGTACCTTCGGTAAACAATAAAATATTGGTAATCTCCCTGGTGTACCCATAATAAATTTGTATTCTTGGTCAGTAAGGATTCCCTGTTGTAGCCCTCCGTCGCAGTATTCTGACAAAGAGGCCCTGAATTTCACTATAGGGTCCCTTTTATAAGTTTATATGTAGACGGGTCCGACAGTTGTTTCATACATTATTATATTCCTCTTTGCCACAGATAACTATAGCACCGCCCTTGTCCGCTGGGCGGATTATTATGTTTTTGTTTTTCTGTAGTTCTTGTAATGCTTTCATTTCTCCCCTGGTTAAATTATTCTTACTGTATCTTTTTGCATTTATTTTTTCTAGATCTGTCTCCACATTTTTTTGGAAAGTCATCATCTCCGGGCTGATTTCAGCCCTAGGGAATTTTTTTGATTTACCCTTCAGTTGGCTATGTGTAAAAGAATCTGTTACTTCAGTGTCTGTAGTGACCGGATTTTAAAAAAAAATACTTTTTTAGGCACATCTTTCTAATACATTTTTGGATGCCTATGTATACAAACGTATTTAGTTTGGTACTGTAGTGGGAGCAAATTTTAATCCCTTGTTAAGTAAAGTGATCTGGAGTGGGGTAAGGTCAATTTGACTAAGATTAATTATGTTACTTTGATCTGTGTCTAGTTCTACTGTCTTCAACTACATGATCATACCTGTAATCCCAGATATTTTTTTTAACCCTTAGCATACCAAAGGTTTTTTTCATTTTCATTTTTCTTCCATATCTTCCTTGAGCCAAAAACATTTTTATTTTTGCGTTCACATAGCTGTATGAGGGCTTATTTTGTGGGGAGAAAATTGTTGTACTTTCAAATGCCACAATTTATTCTGGAATACAATGTACAGGGTGGGCCATTTATATGGATACACCTTAATAAAATGGGAATGGTTGGTGATATTAACTTCCTGTTTGTGGCACATTATTATATGTGAGGGGGGAAACTTTTCAAGATGGGTGGTGACCATGGCGGCCATTTTGAAGTCAGCCATTTTGAATCCAACTTTTGTTTTTTCAATAGGAAGAGGGTCATTTGACACATCAAACTTATTGGGAATTTCACAAGAAAAACAATGGTGTGCTTGGTTTTAATGTAACTTTATTCTTTCATGAGTTATTTACAAGTTTCTGACCACTTATAAAATGTGTTCAATGTGCTACCCATTGTGTTGGATTGTCAATGCAACCTTTTTCTCCCACTCTTCACATTTGTCTCCAAGGCTTTGGAGATACTTTTATAACCCTTTCCAGCTTTATGCAAGTCAACAATTCTTAATCGTAGGTCTTCTGAGAGCTCTTTTGTGCGAGTCATCTTTCACATCAGGCAATGCTTCTTGTGAAAAGGGGCAGCTGTAACCAACACCTCCAATCTCATCTCTTTGATTGGACTCCAGTTGGCTGACACCTCACTCCAATTAGCTCTTGGACATGTCATTAGTCTAGGGGTTCACATACTTTTTCCACCTGCACTGTGAATGTTTACATGGTGTGTTCAATAAAAACATGGTAACATTTAATTCTTTGTGTGTTATTAGTTTAACCACCTCAGCCCCCAGTGCTTAAACACCCTGAAAGACCAGGCCACTTTTTACACTTCTGACCTACACTACTTTCACCATTTATTGCTCGGTCATGCAACTTACCACCCAAATGAATTTTACCTCCTTTTCTTCTCACTAATAGAGCTTTCATTTGGTGGTATTTCATTGCTGCTGACATTTTTACTTTTTTTGTTATTAATCGAAATTTAACGATTTTTTTGCAAAAAAATGACATTTTTCACTTTCAGTTGTAAAATTTTGCAAAAGAAACGAGATCCATATAGAAATTTTGCTCTAAATTTATTGTTCTACATGTCTTTGATAAAAAAAAAATGTTTGGGTAAAAAAAAAATGGTTTGGGTAAAAGTTATAGCGTTTACAAACTATGGTACAAAAATGTGAATTTCCGCTTTTTGAAGCAGCTCTGACTTTCTGAGCACCTGTCATGTTTCCTGAGGTTCTACAATGGCCAGACAGTACAAACACCCCACAAATGACCCCATTTCGGAAAGTACACACCCTAAGGTATTCGCTGATGGGCATAGTGAGTTCATAGAAGTTTTTATTTTTTGTCACAAGTTAGCGGAAAATGATGATTTTTTTTTTTTTTTTTCTTACAAAGTCTCATATTCCACTAACTTGTGACAAAAAATAAAAACTTCTATGAACTCACTATGCCCATCACGAAATACCTTGAAATCCTAAAGGTGCTCTTTGGAATATGGGCCCCTTTGCCCACCTAGGCTGCAAAAAAGTGTCACACATGTGGTATCGCCGTATTCAGGAGAAGTTGGGGAATGTGTTTTGGGGTGTCATTTTACATATACCCTTGCTGGGTGAGAGAAATATCTTGGCAAAAGACAACTTTTCCCATTTTTTTATACAAAGTTGGCATTTGACCAAGATATTTCTCTCACCCAGCATGGGTATATGTAAAATGACACCCCAAAACACATTCCCCAACTTCTCCTGAGTACGGCGATACCAGATGTGTGACACTTTTTTGCAGCCTAGATGCGCAAAGGTGCCCAAATTCCTTTTAGGAGGGCATTTTTAGACATTTGGATACCAGACTTCTTCTCACGCTTTGGGGCCCCTAGAATGCCAGGGCAGTATAAATACCCCACATGTGACCCCATTTTGGAAAGAAGACACCCCAAGGTATTCAATGAGGGGCATGGCGAGTTCATAGAAATTTTTTTTTTTTGGCACAAGTTAGCGGAAATTGATATTTTTAATTTTTTTCTCACAAAGTCTCCCGTTCCGCTAACTTGGGACAAAAATTTCAATCTTTCATGGACTCAATATGGCCCTCACGGAATACCTGGGGGTGTCTTCTTTCCGAAATGGGGTCACATGTGGGGTATTTATACTGCCCTGGCATTCTAGGGGCCCTAAAGCGTGAGAAGAAGTCTGGAATATAAATGTCTAAAAAATTTTACGCATTTGGTTTCCGTGAGGGGTATGGTGAGTTCATGTGAGATTTTATTTTTTGACACAAGTTAGTGGAATATGAGACTTTGTAAGAAAAAAAAAAAAAAATTCCGCTAACTTGGGCCAAAAAAATGTCTGAATGGAGCCTTACAGAGGGTGATCAATGACAGGGGGAGTGATCAATGACAGGGGGAGTGATCAATGACAGGGGTGGTGATCAATGACAGGGGTGGTGATCAGGGAGTCTATATGGGGTGATCACCACAGTCATTGATCATGCCCCTGTAAGGCTTCATTCAGACGTCCGGATGCGTTTTGCGGATCGGATCCATCTATCAGTGCATCCGTAAAAATCATGCGGACATCTGAATGGAGCTTTACAGGGGGTTGATCAATGACAGGGGTGTAATCAATGACAGGTGGGTGATCAGGGAGTCTATATGGGGTGATAACCACAGTCATTGATCACGCCCCTGTAAGGCTTCATTCAGACGTCCGGATGCGTTTTGCGGATCGGATCCATCTATCAGTGCATCCGTAAAAATCATGCGGACATCTGAATGGAGCTTTACAGGGGGGTGATCAGGGAGTCTATATGGGGTGATCACCACAGTCATTGATCACGCCCCTGTAAGGCTTCATTCAGACGTCCGGATGCGTTTTGCGGATCGGATCCATCTATCAGTGCATCCGTAAAAATCATGCGGACATCTGAATGGAGCTTTACAGGGGGTTGATCAATGACAGGGGTGTAATCAATGACAGGGGGGTGATCAGGGAGTCTATATGGGGTGATCACCACAGTCATTGATCACGCCCCTGTAAGGCTTCATTCAGACGTCCGGATGCGTTTTGCGGATCGGATCCATCTATCAGTGCATCCGTAAAAATCATGCGGACATCTGAATGGAGCTTTACAGGGGGGTGATCAGGGAGTCTATATGGGGTGATCACAACAGTCATTGATCATGCCCCTGTAAGGCTTCATTCAGACGTCCGGATGCGTTTTGCGGATCCGATCCATCTATCAGTGCATCCGTAAAAATCATGCGGACATCTGAATGGAGCTTTACAGGGGGGTAATCAATGACAGGGGGGTGATCACCACAGTCATTGATCATGCCCCTGTAAGGCTTCATTCAGACGTCCGGATGCGTTTTGCGGATCGGATCCATCTATCAGTGCATCCGTAAAAATCATGCGGACATCTGAATGGAGCTTTACAGGGGGGTGATCAGGGAGTCTATATGGGGTGATCACCACAGTCATTGATCATGCCCCTGTAAGGCTTCATTCAAACGTCCGGATGCGTTTTGCGGATCGGATCCATCTATCAGTGCATCCGTAAAAATCATGCGGACATCTGAATGGAGCTTTACAGGGGGGTGATCAGGGAGTCTATATGGGGTGATCACCACAGTCATTGATCATGCCCCTGTAAGGCTTCATTCAGACGTCCGGATGCGTTTTGCGGATCCGATCCATCTATCAGTGCATCCGTAAAAATCATGCGGACATCTGAATGGAGCTTTACAGGGGGGTAATCAATGACAGGGGGGTGATCAGGGAGTCTATATGGGGTGATCACCACAGTCATTGATCATGCCCCTGGAAGGCTTCATTCAGACGTCCGGATGCGTTTTGCGGATCCGATCCATCTATCAGTGCATCCGTAAAAATCATGCGGACATCTGAATGGAGCTTTACAGGGGGGTAATCAATGACAGGGGGGTGATCACCACAGTCATTGATCATGCCCCTGTAAGGCTTCATTCAGACGTCCGGATGCGTTTTGCGGATCGGATCCATCTATCAGTGCATCCGTAAAAATCATGCGGACATCTGAATGGAGCTTTACAGGGGGGTGATCAGGGAGTCTATATGGGGTGATCACCACAGTCATTGATCATGCCCCTGTAAGGCTTCATTCAAACGTCCGGATGCGTTTTGCGGATCGGATCCATCTATCAGTGCATCCGTAAAAATCATACGGACATCTGAATGGAGCTTTACAGGGGGGTGATCAGGGAGTCTATATGGGGTGATCACCACAGTCATTGATCATGCCCCTGTAAGGCTTCATTCAGACGTCCGGATGCGTTTTGCGGATCCGATCCATCTATCAGTGCATCCGTAAAAATCATGCGGACATCTGAATGGAGCTTTACAGGGGGGTAATCAATGACAGGGGGTGATCAGGGAGTCTATATGGGGTGATCACCACAGTCATTGATCATGCCCCTGTAAGGCTTCATTCAGACGTCCGGATGCGTTTTGCGGATCCGATCCATCTATCAGTGCATCCGTAAAAATCATGCGGACATCTGAATGGAGCTTTACAGGGGGGTAATCAATGACAGGGGGGTAATCAATGACAGGGGGGTGATCAGGGAGTCTATATGGGGTGATCACCACAGTCATTGATCACGCCCCTGTAAGGCTTCATTCAGACGTCCGGATGCGTTTTGCGGATCCGATCCATCTATCAGTGGATCCGTAAAAATCATGCGGACATCTGAATGGAGCTTTACAGGGGGTTGATCAATGACAGGGGGGTAATCAATGACAGGGGGGTGATCAGGGAGTCTATATGGGGTGATCAGGGGTGATCAGGGGCTAATAAGGGGTTAATAAGTGACGGGGGGGGGGGGTGTAGTGTAGTGTAGTGGTGCTTGGTGCTACTTTACTGAGCTACCTGTGTCCTCTGGTGGTCGATCCAAACAAAGGGGACCACCAGAGGACCAGGTAGCAGGTATATTAGACGCTGTTATCAAAACAGCGTCTTATATACCTGTTAGGGGTTAAAAAAAACACATCTCCAGCCTGCCAGCGAACGATCGCCGCTGGCAGGCTGGAGATCAACTCTCTTACCTTCCGTTCCTGTGAGCACGCGCGCCTGTGTGCGCGCGTTCACAGGAAATCTCGGCCATCGCGAGATGACGCATATATGCGTGACTCTGCGCAGGGCTGCCACCTCCGGAACGCGTTCCTGCGTTAGGCGGTCCGGAGGTGGTTAAGCAGACTGTGATTGTCTATTGTTGTGACTTAGATGAAGATCAGATCACATTTTATGACCAATTTGTGCAGAAATCCATATCATTCCAAAGGGTTCACATACTTTTTCTTGCAACTGTAAATGGCCCATCCTGTAGTGGAAAGCGGGGAAAAAATTCCAAATGGGGTGGAATTGGAAAAGAATACAATTTCTTCATCGTTTACGGGTTTTGTTCCCACGGCGTTCTGTTTACAGCAAAACTGACCCATGCCCTTCATTCTCTTTGTCTGTATGATTACAATACCACATATGTATAGTTTTTTTTTATTTCTAATAGTGTAAAAATTTATTCTAACTTTGAAAAAAAAAACATTGCCATATTCTGACCCCCATAACTTTTTTTTATAGTTATATCCACTGAGCTTATTTTTTGCGGGACAATCTTTAGTTTTTATTGATGCTACTTTGGAGTGTGTGACTTTTTGATCACATTATATTACATTTTTTGGGGTAAGAACAATGAAAAAATGGCAAATTGTCCATTTTTACCCTTTTTTCCATTATGCCATTCACCGTATTGGAAAAAATATTTTTATATTTTAATAGTACTGGTGTTTTCAGTCATGGTGATATGGAGTTTAGATTATTTGTTATGTCATGTATTACATTTTTTAACAGAAAGGGGCTGAATTAAACTTTAAAAATATATTTTAAAAAATTAAAGTTTGTAAATTTTTGTTATGATTTTGAAGCTCATATTTGAGCATACAAAATCCAATCATTTGTTTTTAATTCTGAACATTCATAGATTTTTTATTTCCATTTAAAGTCAAAATTGCTAATTTCTTATGTTGCCCTGCCATCTGCTGGCTCAACCAAAACAAAAAAAATGCATAAATGCCCTGGGTCTCTTCAGAGATACCTAGCGCATTTAAATCAATTACCGTCATCCTCATTGGCCACAGAGGATCCCAGTAAGCTTACATGTTTTTCACTCTTTAGATGCCGTGATCTCACTTGATTTAAGGGTTTTAATTACTGTGATCAGCATTATTGCCGAGGCAGCAGAGACCCGCCGGACATTATGCCCACTGCATATAAAAGTGGGCGTCATGTTTGCCCATAGCTCCAGTGCTGTACATGTATGATGCTCGTAACGAAAGGGTTAAAGCAGTTGTAGGAGAAACAGAGCCTCTCTTGTCCATTGGGTGTATCTAACATTTGAGCTTAAAGGGGTTATCCAATGTCTAACACATGCCACCCAATGCCCGGGCCCCTCCTATAGATTATACTTACCCCTGGCACCCACGTGGCTCCTGATCCCCACATGGCCATCACTGCATCTACCCGTTGTGCGGATGAAAATATTCAGCAACAGTGGAAGCAGCCAATAGCAGGACGAGCCTCCCTAGCGTCACCCACGGAGATGCAGCAGCGGCCGTGTGGGGATCAGGAGTGGTGCGGGTGCCAGGGAGTGGGGTAAGTATAATCTATATGAGGGACCCGGGCATTGAAGGGGGAGTTAGACATTGGATAACCCCTATAAGCCAGGTATTCTCCCTTCCATATCATAAGTAGATTGTCTACATAACAACTATGCAACTGAAGCTGGGAGAAAAATTAAGTCAGAGACAAAGAAAAAATGCCGGATTTTATACCAATTTCTGTTGTCGTGTACATTTGATTTCTGTAGAATTTTATAATGTAAGAGTGTTGTATTCAAAGTCTATGAATTTACTAACATTAGGATACTGACCAGTCATGTACATACACATGTACAGTCTTTTTTTTTTTTGGCTCACTTACTTTGCCTCCATTGTCTTGCTTTCTTAAGCTGCATCGGATCAGGGGAGGAGCATGTGTGCGTGTGGACGTAGGTGACGTGCGCACCTCCCTCCCGGCCGCCGAGCTCCAGCCTGCACCGCAATGGAACTGATGCCGCCTTAGCTGCAGCTCATCACTCCGCTGTCCTGCTGTATTGTCGCCCGTGCTCTGCTGCTCCGTTACTAGACTCCCTGATGCCTGGCCGCTGCGAGGGTGAACTGCTGCCCAGCTGACTCTTAGTTGATCTGCGGACCGTCCGTTCTCCTTGCCCCCTCCCTGTTACCAGGAGCCGGCATAAGGTTAAGAGTAGGGAGGTCGGGTTAGACAGGAGTCTGAATGGACATTTTGCTGTTGGCTGCTGGAGCAGAAGCGATTCAACTAACGTAAGGAAGGCTGAGACCGCCAAGTAAGCAGCCCCAAGGAGTGAGTACCGGGCGGCCGCCCTCCCCCCCTTTTTCCCCCTGTGGGACAGTGGGTACCTTGGGGAAGAGCCGAGGCGGCAGGGGCAAGACAAGTTGTTGTTGCTGACGGGAGAGGATAGGCTCAGAGGGGGGAAAAAAAACAGGGGAGCAAGTGAAAAAGCCAGCCTCTAGATTGTGTACAGCACTAGGCTGGCCCCCTGAGCTACCCTCTCTCTCCAGTGTTCCCTCTAAGCCTTCGCAGCTGCTGAGCGGGATCGGCTCAGAGCTGGGCACAGCGCCATCAAAGGTGGGCGATAGGAAAACCTAAGATAATTGTCACTTCAAAGAGCATACAAACCCCTGCACCATCCCGTACAATATACAGTATAGTCCTCTCTGTTACCACTGGACATTGCTCTCCATATATAAACCATACAGGGGAAAAAAATCTTTGATCCAGAGAACTTACATAGAAAAACTAATAACCAAGAGGCTAAACAAAACCCAGTTTCTGACCCTTATGTTAAAACATAACTTTCATTTGATTGCTTTAATAAGGAAAAAAATAATTTAAAAAAGCTGCTGTTTCTCTAGATGACATTATGTTGATAGTAGTGGTAATAGTCTCAAGGGTCTATAAAAGCAACTATTTTTACAAACCATTGAAACTCTATTAACACTACTATCAACATAAGGTCATCTAGAGAAACCGTAGGTTTTTATTTATTTTTTCATCTCTTTAGGTGTTAAAACATAACTTTCATT
The DNA here is from genome assembly GCF_905171765.1 of Bufo bufo. Lineage (NCBI taxonomy): Eukaryota > Metazoa > Chordata > Amphibia > Anura > Bufonidae > Bufo > Bufo bufo. Next base: position 184,275,219 of record NC_053394.1, on the reverse strand, counting down.
AGATTGCTCTAACACCTAAAGGGGGGAAAAAAAAGAATTTTAAAAACCTGCTTTTCCTCTAGATGACCTTATGTTAATAGTAGTGTTAATAGAGTCTCAAAGGTCTGTAAAAATAGTGTAGCTGCTTTTATAGACCCTTGAGACTCTATTACCACTACCATAAACATAAGGCCATCTAGAGAAACAGCAGGTTTTTAAAATAGTTTTTTTCCTTTGGGTATTGTTATGGGGATCTGTGGAGGACACACTGTTATGGGGGACCTGTGGAGGACACACTGTTATGGGGGACCTGTGGAGGACACACTGTTATGGGGGACCTGTGGAGGACACACTGTTATGGGGGACCTGTGGAGGACACACTGTTATGGGGGACCTGTGGAGGACACACTGTTATGGGGGACCTGTGGAGGACACACTGTTATGGGGGACCTGTGGAGGACACACTGTTATGGGGGACCTGTGGAGGACACACTGTTATGGGGGACCTGTGGAGGACACACTGTTATGGGGGACATTATACAGGGGTAATATAACTGAGGGGTATCAGGTAAATTATACCGGGGGTAATATAACTAAGGGGTATCAGGGTACATTATACAGGGGTAATATAAGTTATATTACCTCTGTATAATGTCCCCTGATAGCCCTCCTAAGTTATATTACCCCTGTATAATAATGTCCCCTGATACCCCTTAGTTATATTACCCCTGTATAATAATGTACACTGATACCCCTTAGTTATATTACCCCTGTATAATAATGTACACTGATACCCCTTAGTTATATTACCCCGCCCTGTATAATTTAACCTGATACCCCTCAGTTAGATTATATAACTGAGGGGTATCAGGGTACATTATACAGGGGTAATATAACTAAGGGGTATCTATCAGGGTACATTATACAGGGGTAATATAACTAAGGGGTATCTATCAGGGTACATTATACAGGGGTAATATAACTAAGGGGTATCTATCAGGGTACATTATACAGGGGTAATATAACTAAGGGGTATCTATCAGGGTACATTATACAGGGGTAATATAACTAAGGGGTATCTATCAGGGTACATTATACAGGGGTAATATAAGTGAGGAGGGCTATCAGGGACATAATACAGGGGTGAGGGGTAAGATAAGTTATATTACCCCTGTATAATGTCTGATAGTAGCCTAGCCCTCCTCAGTTATATTACCCCTCATGTACCCTGATACCCCTAGTTATATTACCCCCTGTATAATTTACCCTGATACCCCTCAGATATATTATATAACTGAGGGGTATCAGGGTAATACAGGGGACAACAGAGGATTCGTAGCACTGTGGGACAGGGGGGGTACATACTTCTTTTTTTATATGCCCTCACCTCACCAGCTAGCAGGCGGCCAGGCGCGCAGGGTACTCAGATCAGATGTGACGTGACGTGACGTGACGTCAACATAGCCTGCGCCGCACAGCACGCACTCCCTCTCTGCCTCCACCGGGTCCGGGACTCCGCCCCCCTATTTGAATACTAGCCACCGGCAGCCCACAGTCAGGTATTGTAAATGAACTGACCGTGCGGCGGGCGGCGTCAGCCTGCAAAACAGACAGGGGAATCAGCTGGGGGCCGGCACAGCTGAGTGAGCGGGCATTATAAAATTGTGAGCGGGGCCACAATAATTGCTGCGCGGCCGCCCACCCGCGCAGCTTAGAGGGAACACTGTCTCTCTCCCCCTTCCCCCTTCCCTGACTAACTGGCTTAAGGCTCTGAAGTCCTGGGGGATGGCTGCCGGTGCACAAACAAAAGAACTGGTCTTTTTATCTACGGTGCATAAATTTAAGGCTTAAACACACTTAACAGTGCGGACTGTGCTAGCTGAAGGGAGGCCTGGTGGTGTGAGTGAGTCACATTGACAGGAGGAGAAGCGGCATGGTGGAATTGGCCTATATAGAGATAAAGTCGGGATGGATGGATTGAAGAATGACAAGTGTGGAATGCATTAATCCAACTAACCTGGTGTTTGCAAAATAACTGCATAAACTGCCATGCTATATGATCGGCGGAGACACCTGGGATTGCTTAACGGAACTAACCATAGTAACTGGTCTGGAGCAGAGCGGTGTTTGTTATACTAATTGGCACTGTGGCTGAACTGCACTAATTACATCCAGGGTGGAACGAATTGTCCGAATTAACTGCCCGCCTGTTATATAGGTGTAAAAGCCGTTACGCTCTACTGTCTCTGGAGTCTCTGGTGACATTTTTTGCCGCAGTTTAATAGAGTTAACCATACTAATGGGCTTGTGATTATAAGGGTACTAACTACATGAATTGGAACACGAATCCACTTGCTCTAATTATATTAATTATACTAACAGTGTGGCATGAAACAACCTATTGACTGATCGTCGTATAATATTGTAGAGCTGCGACATAGATGGTCACCAATGGACGAGCTTGATTTTTTTAGTTTGGCCAACTGGAAATACCGCTAATTGGTTTGAATGTTTTGGGTGTGTTGAATGCAATGAATAGATTGTATGCAGGACTGCTATACACATACAGGGAGTGCAGAATTATTAGGCAAGTTGTATTTTTGAGGATTAATTTTATTATTGAACAACAACCATGTTCTCAATGAACCCAAAAAACTCATTAATATCAAAGCTGAATATTTTTGGAAGTAGTTTTTAGTTTGTTTCTAGTTTTAGATATTTTAGGGGGATATCTGTGTGTGCAGGTGACTATTACTGTGCATAATTATTAGGCAACTTAACAAAAAACAAATATATACCCATTTCAATTATTTATTTTTACCAGTGAAACCAATATAACATCTCAACATTCACAAATATACATTTCTGACATTCAAAAACAAAACAAAAACAAATCAGTGACCAATATAGCCACCTTTCTTTGCAAGGACACTCAAAAGCCTGCCATCCATGGATTCTGTCAGTGTTTTGATCTGTTCACCATCAACATTACATGCAGCAGCAACCACAGCCTCCCAGACACTGTTCAGAGAGGTGTACTGTTTTCCCTCCTTGTAAATCTCACATTTGATGATGGACCACAGGTTCTCATCAGGTGAACAAGGAGGCCATGTCATTAGATTTTCTTCTTTTATACCCTTTTTTGCCAGCCACGCTGTGGAGTACTTGGACACGTGTGATGGAGCATTGTCCTGCATGAAAATCATGTTTTTCTTGAAGGATGCAGACTTCTTCCTGTACCACTGCTTGAAGAAGGTGTCTTCCAGAAACTGGCAGTAGGACTGGGAGTTGAGCTTGACTCCGTCCTCAACCCGAAAAGGCCCCACAAGCTCATCTTTGATGATACCAGCCCAAACCAGTACTCCACCTCCACCTTGCTGGCGTCTGAGTCGGGCTGGAGCTCTCTGCTCTTTACCAATCCAGCCACGGGCCCATCCATCCGGCCCATCAAGACTCACTCTCATTTCATCAGTCCATAAAACCTTAGAAAAATCAGTCTTGAGATATTTCTTGGCCCAGTCTTGACGTTTCAGCTTGTGTGTCTTGTTCAGTGGTGGTCGTCTTTCAGTCTTTCTTACCTTGGCCATGTCTCTGAGTATTGCACACCTTGTGCTTTTGGGCACTCCAGTGATGTTGTAGCTCTGAAATATGGCCAAACTGGTGGCAAGTGGCATCTTGGCAGCTGCACGCTTGACTTTTCTCAGTTCATGGGCAGTTATTTTGCGCCTTGGTTTTCCACACGCTTCTTGTGACCCTGTTGACTATTTTGAATGAAACGCTTGATTGTTCGATGATCACGCTTCAGAAGCTTTGCAATTTTAAGAGTGCTGCATCCCTCTGCAAGATATCTCACTATTTTTGACTTTTCTGAGCCTGTCAAGTCCTTCTTCTGACCCATTTTGCCAAAGGAAAGGAAGTTGCCTAATAATTATGCACACCTAATATAGGGTGTTGATGTCATTAGACCACACCCCTTCTCATTACAGAGATGCACATCACCTAATATGCTTAATTGGTAGTAGGCTTTCGAGCCTATACAGCTTGGAGTAAGACAACATGCATAAAGAGGATGATGTGGTCAAAATACTCATTTGCCTAATAATTCTGCACGCAGTGTATAAACGCAGCTTCCCCCCCCCTGTTTGCATGGGTAGCTTGTCGGAGCCTTCTGTGACCGGCTGCCCAATAGATGAAGAGAGAGTGGTTTGCTTCTAACAGAGCAATACACCTTCTAATACATAACTGGTTTAAGTTTGCGGGCAGCCGGCCAGAGTGAGGGATACCTGCATAAGGGGCAGGGGGATGTGGACATAACGAATACGGTGCCAATGTAATATTCTGAATACCTTTACTGTAAGTTAGGCTACTAGGGTACTAATTGTTGGGACAGTGGGAGGAATCTACATGCTTGGCCGTTTTACTGTTGGAGAGCTCTCGATTTGGTCAGCTACGTAAGGTAAAGATGGCCAGACAGGGGGCTGGGGAAAAGAGGCGGGGGCAACTGGAATTAAACACCTCAATTTCTCCAATGTTTAAAAAAACAGAAAGGACTAAGCAACAACTTCTGACATTAGTCAGAAGTTGTTGCTTAGTCCTTTCTGTTTTTTTAAGTCAGATGTCCTCCCCCTAAGAAAAAAAAAGATGATACACCCCAAGACCTGGAGGGGGAACTGTTTGGGTCGGTGGAAAATATTAATCTGAAAACTTCTGATGAGGGTCTCCAGACTGGAGAGAGAGGTACTAATCAGATAAAAGAGGCGGATGAATCTAATTCTAATAAGCGGGAGCAGGCGCCTAGCTTGCAAGACATATTCCAAGAAATAAAGAACTGTAGTCTGGCAATAAAATACCTCCCTCTTCAGACTGGAAATATTAAGGAGGTGGTTGGGCCCCTAAGAACGGTTTTACAAAAATATAAGGATAGGCTGACAGAGGCAGAGAAAAGAATATCGGACGCAGAGGACCTCTTACAAATAACGGTTAAGGGGAAAAACACTCTAAAGCAAGAGAATAGAGAATTAAAAAACAAATTATTAGATTTAGAAAATAGGTCCAGAAGGGCCAATTTGAGATGCCTAGGGATCCTGGAGGGGCAGAAGGACGAGACCTTTGCAACTATACACAAACTTGGCTGAGGGAACAACTGGGCCAAGATATCTCAGACCACAAAAATTTTGTGGAAAGGGCCTATAGATTACCAGCAAAACTACCCCCTCCCGGAACAAGACCGAGATTAATAATCAATAATCTATTATCAGTAAGGGACAAGGTGGAGATAGCACGTAGGTCCAGGAAGAAAGGGAGTCTGGAGTGTGAGGGTGCAGCAGTGATGCTATTTCCTGACTACGCTAGGGAGACGGTAAGGGAAAGGAGTCAGTTCATTGATATAAAAAAAAAGTTGTGTTTACATAACGTAAAGTATTCAATGATGTTTCCAGCTAAGCTACGGGTTGAATGGGAAAATAGAACCTGGTTCTTTGATACCACAGGAATGGATTAGAGAAAAAATAAAAAGCTGAGGTGAAAAATGGGCTGGGAGGGGCTGGGAGGGAGTAATGCTAAGGAAGAGAGCCAGGGCTAGATGCCATTCTGGGTCATTTAGCAAGGGTGGGACAGGGGTTGTTTTAGCTGCTTGTGTTTTTTTTTTTTCTCCCTTCTCTCGCCCCGGCATGTTCCCTCCTCCCCCTCTTCTCCACCCCCTTCTCTTCGGTCTACAGGGTGGGCCATTTATATGGATACACGTTAATAAAACGGGAATGGTTGGTGATATTAACTTCCTGTTTGTGGCACATTAGTATATGTGAGGGGGAAAACTTTTCAAGATGAGTGGTGACCATGGCGGCCATTTTGAAGTCGGCCATTTTGAATCTAACTTTAGTTTTTTCAATAGGAAGAGGGTCATGTGACACATCAAACTTATTGGGAATTTCACAAGAAAAACAATGGTGTGCTTGGTTTTAACGTAACTTTATTCTTTCATGAGTTATTTACAAGTTTCTGACCACTTATAAAATGTGTTCAATGTGCTGCCCATTGTGTTGGATTGTCAATGCAACCCTCTTCTCCCACTCTTCACACACTGATAGCAACACCGCAGGAGAAATGCTAGCACAGGCTTCCAGTATCAGTAGTTTTAGGTGCTGCACATCTCGTATCTTCACAGCATAGACAATTGCCTTCAGATGACCCCAAAGATAAAAGTCTAAGGGGGTCAGATCGGGAGACCTTGGGGGCCATTCAACTGGCCCATGACAACCAATCCACTTTCCAGGAAACTGTTCATCTAGGAATGCTCGGACCTGACACCCATAATGTGGTGGTGGGTGCACCATCTTGCTGGAAAAACTCATGGAACGTGCCAGCTTCAGTGCATAAAGAGGGAAACACATCATCATGTAGCAATTTTGCATATCCAGTGACCCCCTTAGACTTTTATCTTTGGGGTCATCTGAAGGCAATTGTCTATGCTGTGATGATACGAGATGTGCAGCACCTGAAACTACGGATACTGGAAGCCTGTGCTAGCATTTCTCCTGCGGTGTTGCTATCAGTGTGTGAAGAGTGGGAGAAGAGGGTTGCATTGACAATCCAACACAATGGGCAGCACATTGAACACATTTTATAAGTGGTCATAAACTTGTAAATAACTCATGAAAGAATAACGTTACGTTAAAACCAAGCACACCATTGTTTTTCTTGTGAAATTCCCAATAAGTTTGATGTGTCACATGACCCTCTTCCTATTGAAAAAACAAAAGTTGGATTCAAAATGGCCGACTTCAAAATGGCCGCCATGGTCACCACCCATCTTGAAAAGTTTCCCCCCTCACATATACTAATGTGCCATAAACAGGAAGTTAATATCACCAACCATTCCCATTTTATTAAGGTGTATCCATATAAATGGCCCACCCTGTATAATAAATCTGGTAAGAGACAGTCAGCATTAATTAGACTTTATGAGAATAATCTCATGGAATATTAGGGGCTTGAGTAGGGGCGTAAAGAGAGTTGCTGTGTTTGATGCAATCCAAAGGGCACTACCGGCCATAGTTTGCCTACAAGAAACACATCTGACAGATGAGACGAAAGGAGGGTGTCATGAGGATGTCAAGAGCCACGTCTGACTCCGTTATACCCAGGGTAAGGAAGTCGCAGCGGGTGGCTGCGCGCTCTATGTCTAAAAATCGCGCTGTTACTTAATGGTAGCTTTTTGTGTTTGCCTTGCAATCCTTTTTGTCTCACTCAGGGATCCGTAGCTTCTTCTCCTCAGCTGTTTCTTGTCTGGCACTCACAACCTCTTTATATTTCCCTCTCCCACTTCTCTGGTTACCAGATATAGAGCTTCCTGCCTGGACTTCTATACTGACCCATTGGAGCTGAGTTGCTGTTATTCCTGGTTGTCGTACCAGAGCATTACCCTCTGGATCCCTGTTGGTTGTTTGTTGTCGCCCACCTGGGACTATATGTTTTGTCAGTATTTTCTGTCCTCTCCCTAGTGTTTCCCTTTAGTGTTAGTGGTGCGGACTAGTGTTCCCACCGCCCTATTCACTACTTAGGGCTCATTTTAGGGAAAGCCAGGGTTTAGGCACGTGATCGGCGTACGGGTGAGAAACCCGTCTAGGGACGTCAGAGCAGTCAGGTGCCAGCCTCAAGGTGAGTTAGGGGTCACCATCTTTCCCTCTCCCTTGGACAGGGCCTTCCCTTTCCCCTCCCTTTGCGTCACGTATGTGATCAGCACGCCGGTCGTGATAGAGGGGTAACTAGACCATGGATGCAGCATGCCTTCCATTCAGTTTATTCTTCATACGCGAGAGGAGTGAGCATATTAAAGGGGTATTCTCATCTTGCTTATTCACCCTCACCTGCAGTCACTCTGTTGTTCACTTCCTGGTTTCCTGCTGCTAAGGCTGGGCGGGCTTAGGCAGCTAGAGTGAAGGCCGTCCACACCTCCTTATGACATCACACTGAGTTCTTACGTGCTAGTTCATGTGAAGAGAATGAGTCATCAGTCTGGCAGCCTGCAGTGTCTGTGAGGCCCCTCCCCCCTGCTGTGGAATCCTCAGAGAGCTGTGATAAGTGAGCTCAGTGTACAGTAACATGTGGCTCTTCTGCAGTTTTACACACAATCTCAGTCTGATCTTTTACAAACCCATTCTGTGCAGCAAACACTATAATTCCATATTATACATTAGCTCAAAAGATTGTCAGCCAGTAGACTTATAATCTGTGCATTTGATTCCCATAAAACATGACCACCCCCCCACCCCCCAGCACTGATGCAGATTTCTTTCTATTACAGCTGTACTACAATTGTGTATAAACCTTACACTATGTATCTGTATAGATGCATATATAGCTCAGGAACATGTTTCTTCTCCAGTCTCCTATCATAAGTTTGGCTCAAGGGCTTCCTATACAGCTCAGCTACATCTTTATTATACTCTCCCACCATCCTTGAGGTTGACGGTTCGCATATAAAGCTCTGCTACAACTCTTAATTCCACCATCACTGAGGCTGACCATCCGCTTATACAGCTCTGCTACATATATATAGGCACTTCCACACTTGCACTGTTGCTGAACAGCCTCATACAGTTCTAGTTCCTCTCTCTCTCTTTCACCATCACTGAGGCTGACCATCCGCTTATACAGCTCTGCTACATATATATATAGTCAATTCCACACTTGCACTGTTGCTTAACAGCCTCATACAGTTCTAGTTCCTCTCTCTCTCTTTCACCATCACTGAGGCTGACCATCCGCTTATACAGCTCTGCTACATATATATAGTCAATTCCACACTTGCACTGTTGCTGAACAGCCTCATACAGTTCTAGTTCCTCTCTCTCTCTTTCACCATCACTGAGGCTGACCATCCGCTTATACAGCTCTGCTACATATATAGTCAATTCCACACTTGCACTGTTGCTGAACAGCCTCATACAGTTCTAGTTCATCTCTCTCTCTTTCACCATCACTGAGGCTGACCATCCGCTTATACAGCTCTGCTACATATATATATAATTGTAATATATTAGTTGGATGCACAGGATGGTTGATACACCAACCAGGGTGCTCACAGTCTTGCAGCGTCACCCCGCTGCTAAAGAGGACAGAAATATAGAAAAGATGACTGGGCACACCTAGGATATTTAGTAGCTAATATTTATTGGTACTAAAATATAAAATATGAATCCAATAGGGGGATGTACAACATATAATTTAATGATTAAAAACGTTACCTCTAGACAAAGCAATATTCAAGGCAGATATTCTGTGTATTCTGTGGCCGAGGTGCTGCTGAATTGGTCACTCAATATTGGTATTGTGACCCAACAGCCTCATCTCAGACCCAATATAGACAGAAACTCTGAATGGGTAAGATGTAAATATATACGGAAATATAGCGATAAATTAGCAATAAAACGCAATGTTAATAATGCTTGTTGGGTGACAAATAAAGTTATTATTCACTTAGCATAACAATCCCACAAGATATTATGAGTTTATATATGTGGACACACACCAACTTCAAAGAAATAGAATAAGAAAATCCGCTATATCACAGTGATAATGGAAATATTTCTTGATTGGATAACGACTTTCACAGGACTTCCGGAACCAGAATCCGAACCGGGTTTTTGCTCCTTTGCTGAGCATAAAAGAAGGGTCTTTTGGGGAGGTCGGATAAGCCACTGAGGAAGGGGATACTCTAACCCCGAAACGCGTCTGGTCTGACCCCCCCAAGTATATACTCTATGCGAGTGCACCGCATTGAACCTATCAAGGAACAACTCTGAGCCGCCTTACGAAATATAGCCGGTCTGAAACTTTTACCAGAAAAGCTGGGACATCTCATCCAGATCCAAACAAGCGGGACCTCGTGCAGAAAATCCAACTGCTAACAGGTGATCCATACTACTAACTACGGGTTTCACTTGACCGCAACAAGAAAATCGGGAGTAAAAGTTCCGACAGACGGCAGAGGTTTCTCTTACATGTGAGATCCCTCCAACATTGGTAAGAGTGTTCCTTTACTAACTATTGCCTATTGCTGGATTCCTTTTCTGACTGAAAGCAGACGCCGCTGAGTCAGTGACGGAGCAAAGTATCATTGCATTTGACTACCGCAAATTTACTGTACAGCATCACTTTTCTACTCCAAATTGGCTACTAATATTAGTGGGACTTGACTATATCTGGACTTCTTTAGGACAATTCTTATATCATCCGGTGTTCATATATTCTATACTTTATATTTTATATGTCATTGCGATTCCCCTGCGCTTTATAAAACGCCCGAACAATAGCATATTGACTATTACACACGTAAATAAATAATACATCATATATAAACGACATTTTAAAAGTGGTGTCAACATTTATATATGTATCCAGTCAATGAGTTTAATAAAGAATAGCAGGAGAAAAAAAAAAACAGTTAAAAAGACGGAGAAGAAAATAAAGGATTTCCTAGTTAAATAAATGTTAGGAGGACATGCATAATACAAAGCTATCAATATATATATTCTGATCCTAAAAATATGTCTTGGTACGATTAACAGATTATATATCTATATACCTATAGCCTATAGGTGTAAATATTTAATATCACTTATTAATTTATTAATTTATATGGAGTCTTCTCTAAAATTCCAAAAGACATGAAGTGAACAATCTATATATTTGATAATAACCAGAAGTTTGCATAAAGTAATAAAAACATATATAAATATTTTGTTCATTTTCAGAATATATTTTTTTATATAAAAACCATCAATATATGTTTCTAAAAAACAAAATTTGTGTATATGGATCATAAACATAATAAAAAATATATAATATTAAAAATATTAAAAAATATATATCTATTGTTTATAAAATTCAATAATGATCCCATAAACTTCCACAAGAATAATAAAAATTCATAAATATTCATAAAAATGCTAAATTTCATCCAAAAAAATTTTTTTTAATTTCTTTTAAAAAATTTCCCCAAATTTTTTTCCCAAAAGGAACTTGTGCTGGATAGAAAAATTTGATTAAATGCCATGCACAGTCAGTCGATGTTGTAAGATAAGGGACTGCCGTCGAGGGGGAGCCAGCCGGGGCAGAAAGCTACTCGGCACAGCTCACCCTCAAAGGCAGGCCCCAACCCATATTTATAAAAAGCCCAAAATTTCATATTCTGCATTTAAACCATCAGGGATCATAGTCTCCATCTCAAAGATTCTCTGTGTTTCTAATCTTGACATTTTGCTGATGTGATTCCCTTTTCTCCAGCTTTTTGGTACTTTATCTATGGCTGCAAATTTTAAATTAGATGGGTCACTATTATGGGCAATTTTAAAATGTTTAGAGAGTGAGTGAGTTTCTACGCCCTTTTTAATATTTGATATGTGTTCAGAAAGGTGTTTTTTAAGGGTTCTTTTGGTCCTGCCTATATATTGGCGTTTACATGGACATTCTATCATATAAATAACATTTTCTGTACTACAGGTTAAAAATTCCTTTATAGTATGTTTATGTCCATTTGTGGTTGCAATTACTTCTTTGGTTTGTTTTGTAAATGATGTTGATTTGCAATTGCCACATTGGCCACACCTGAAAAAACCCTAAAGATCCATCCATTTTTGTATTGATGGGGTATTTTTTTGTTGTTCATCCTCCTTGACCGTGGGGGCTATCTTATTGCCTAATGTTGGTGCTTTAGTGAAAACAATCAAGGGTTTTGGTGGAATTATTGTGCCTATAGTTTTTTCTTTTTTCATAATATCCCAATGTTTGTATATGATGTTTTTTATCTTGCCATGTTCACTACTATATGGTAATATTATTTTTACTTTATTGTCCATATTCTCTTTGCGGTTTTTAGTTTTACCATTAAAAAACTCTTTTCTATCCATTTTAGTGACTTTGTCTAGTGCCAGATTTAAAATTACATCTGGGTATTCTTTTTTTAAAAATTCTGATTTCATTTTCTCTGCCTCAATTTGGAACTGGTCCATCATTGTACAATTGCGTCTCAATCTTTGGAACTGTCCCTGCGGAATGTTAGTGAGCCAGCTTGGCAGGTGGCAACTGTTAAATAAAATATAACTATTTCGCGTTGAGGGCTTAATGAATGTACACGTTTTGAGTGCATTTTTGTCTACATAAATTTTCAAATCTAAAAATTCTAAAATTTCTTTACTATTAATTCCCGAAAATTTAAGATTGAGATCATTATGGTTAATATCATCTAAAAACTGATTAAGTGATTCGGGGCCTGATTGCCAGATAAAAAACACATCATCGATGTATCTCTGCCAGAGCACCAGGTCCGTCCCCAGTCTAGGGGCCACAACTTGTTCTTCCCAATCAGCCATGAATAAATTGGCATAACTGGGGGCGAACCTGGTGCCCATGGCAGTACCCCGAATCTGAAAATAAAAAGATCCATTGAAATAAAAATAGTTGTGTTTTAAAATAAAATCAATACCCTCAATTAAGAAATCTATCTGTTTCTCTGTTAATCTACCTTCCGTTACAAGTTGTTTTTTTATTGCTTTTTTGCCTTGTTCGTGGTCTATGACCGTATACAAGGATTGGACATCTAGAGAACCCATTATCCAGTGTTTTTCAAATTGCATATTTTCTATTTTATGTATAATTTGTGTTGTATCTTTGACATATGAAGGTGTATTTTTCACTCTAGTTTGAAGTAAAATGTCAATATACATTGAAAGATTTGCTGTTAATGATTCAATCCCTGAAATAATGGGGCGTCCTGGTGGATTTGATTTGTCCTTATGTATTTTCGGAATGCAATAAAACGCCGGTATTCGTGGGTATTTGTTTAAGATGAAGTCATGTTCTTCATTATTTAAAATTCCACTATCCATCCCTTTCCTACAAAACTTCCCTAAATTTATATAAAATTGATCAGTTGGGTCATTTTTTAAAAGTTGATATGTACCAGTATCCGCCAATTGGCGTAAGCATTCCGCATTATATTTTTCAATGTCTTGAATCACTATGGAACCTCCTTTGTCCGATGGCCGGACAATGATGTTATTCTCCTTTTGTAAATGTTTGAGTGCAATAATTTCTTTTTGTGTCAGATTATTGCGTTTGTATTTTGAATTACTTTTTATCTTTTTTACATCGTTCATCACACATTCTTTAAATGTAATTAGTTCTTGACTAAGCTCATTTCGTGGATACTTTTTTGATTTATTTTTCAAAGAAGTGTGTATAATTGAATGATTATTTATAGAGGGAGTAATTTCTCGATTCATTGGGTTTTTTAGGAAATATTTTTTTAAACATAATTTACTTATGAATTTTTCCACTCCAATAAAAGTTTCAAATTTGTTGAGTGGTTTTGTTGGAGCGAATTTTAGACCTTTGTTGAGAAGCTGTTTCTGTGTATCTGATAGGGTTACTGAGCTTAAGTTAATGATGGCATCATTTGTGATTATGGGTGATGTCTGTAGTGATGGTGTCTTTTTTCTTTTTGTTCCTCTTCGTGTCTTCCCCTTCTTGATTGGATAACGACTTTCACAGGACTTCCGGAACCAGAATCCGAACCCGGTTTTTGCTCCTTTGCTGAGCATAAAAGAAGGGTCTTTTGGGGAGGTCGGATAAGCCACTGAGGAAGGGGATACTCTAACCCCGAAACGCGTCTGGTCTGACCCCCCAAGTATATACTCTATGCGAGTGCACCGCATTGAACCTATCAAGGAACAACTCTGAGCCTCCTTACGAAATATAGCCGGTCTGAAACTTTTACCAGAAAAGCTGGGACATCTCATCCAGATCCAAACAAGCGGGACCTCGTGCAGAAAATCCAACTGCTAACAGGTGATCCATACTACTAACTACGGGTTTCACCTGACCGCAACAAGAAAATCGGGAGTAAAAGTTGCGACAGACGGCAGAGGTTTCTCTTACCTGTGAGATCCCTCCAACATTGGTAAGAGTGTTCCTTTACTAACTATTGCCTATTGCTGGATTCCTTTTCTGACTGAAAGCGGGACGCCGCTGAGTCAGTGACGGAGCAAAGTATCATTGCATTTGACTACCGCAAATTTACTGTACAGCATCACTTTTCTACTCCAAATTGGCTACTAATATTAGTGGGACTTGACTATATCTGGACTTCTTTAGGACAATTCCTATATCATCCGGTGTTCATATATTCTATACTTTATATTTTATTTGTCACCCAACAAGCATTATTAACATTGCGTTTTATTGCTAATTTATCGCTATATTTCCGTATATATTTACATCTTACCCATTCAGAGTTTCTGTCTATATTGGGTCTGAGATGAGGCTGTTGGGTCACAATACCAATATTGAGTGACCAATTCAGCAGCACCTCGGCCACAGAATACACAGAATATCTGCCTTGAATATTGCTTTGTCTAGAGGTAACGTTTTTAATCATTAAATTATATGTTGTACATCCCCCTATTGGATTCATATTTTATATTTTAGTACCAATAAATATTAGCTACTAAATATCCTAGGTGTGCCCAGTCATCTTTTCTACATATATATATAGTCACTTCCACACTTGCACTGTTGCTGAACAACCTCATACAGTTCTAGTTCATCTCTCTCTCTTTCACCATCACTGAGGCTGACCATCCGCTTATACAGCTCTGCTACATATATATAGTCAATTCCACACTTGCACTGTTGCTGAACAGCCTCATACAGTTCGAGTTTATCTCTCTCTCTTCCACCATCACTGAGGCTGACCATCCGCTTATACAGCACTGCTACATATATATAGTCACTTCCACACTATCACGGTTGCTGAACAACTTTTTATACAGCTTTGCTACATCTGTCTTGCCCCTCCACCACTAGCATTTTGGATGAAAAACTTCCTATACAGCTCTGCTACATCTGTCTCCACCACTAGCACTGTGGCTGATCAACTTCTTATACAGCATTGCTACATCTGTCTCCCCCTCCACCACTAGTATTGTGGATAAAAAAACTTCCTATACAGCCCTTCTACATCTGTCTTCCTCTACACTACCATGACCTCCACTTCATAATGTCCTATGGAGGGACACAGGGGACGCCAATATGGAATGGAGGGACACTGAGTTTTATGAATTAGACACCTATAATGAAATATAGTGTACATGAAGACAGATGTAGCAGAGCTGTATAAGAAGATCACTCCATAATGGCATCCCTGTATCACTACACTTCAGAATGTCATCCCCTCTGTGTCCCTCCATTCAATGTCAGCCCCTCTATGTCCCTCCATTCAATGTCACCCCTCTGTGTCCCTCCATTCAATAATGCAGCAGCCACTATGAACACAACCAGAACTGAGCAGCCATAAATCCCCCACAGCTCCATTGCTGCAGTCCAGAGTCTGACCCCATCCTGCCTCATGTCCTCTGCTCCTACCCCTCGCTGCTCCTGCAGATGAAGGCACAAAGGAATAGCGTGGCCGCCCGGCGCTGATCTTTATTTCTTTGTGCTGCGTCCAAAACGGAGCTGCGCATGCAATGGATATCACACATGTTGGCATATCCACATGACATAAAAAAAAAATGAAATACAGAAAAACCAAATTTAGTTAAGAAATTTAGCTTTATTGTGAACGTAATTAACATGTTTATTTAAAGATAAACTTCAAATCAACAAGCATAAATTAGTGCCCCCAAGAAGAATACTGCCCCATTAGTGCCCCCAGGAAAAATAATGCCCCCATTAGTGCCCCTAAGAAGAATAATGCCCCCATTAGTGTCCCCAGGAAGAATAATGCCCCCATTAGTGCCCCTAAGAAGAATAATGCCCCCATTAGTGTCCCCAGGAAGAATAATGCCCCCATTAGTGCCCCCAAGAAGAATACTGCCCCATTAGTGCCCCCAGGAAAAATAATGCCACCATTAGTGTCCCCCAGTAAAAATAATGCCTCCAGTTGTGCCCCTAGGAAGAATAATGCCCCCATTAGTGCCCCTAAGAAGAATAATGCCCCCATTAGTGTCCACAGGAAGAATAATGCCCCCATTAGTGCCCCCAAGAAGAATACTGCCCCATTAGTTCCCCAAGGAAAAATAATGCCCCTATTAGTGCCCCCCCAGTAAGAATAATGCCTCTAGTTGTGCCCCCAGGAAGAATACTGCCTCATTATTGCCCCCAGGAAAAATAATGCCCCCATTAGTGCCCCCCCAGTAAGAATAATGCCTCTAGTTTTGCCCCCAGTAAGAATAATGCCTCCAGTTGTGCCCCCAGGAAGAATAATGCCCCTATTAGTGGCCCCAAGAAGAATAATGCCCCCATTAGTGTCCCCAGGAAGAATAATGCCCCCATTAGGCTACTTTCACACTTGCGTTCTGAGAGGATCCGTCTGGTGTCTGCACAGACGGATCCGCTCCTATAATGCAAACGATGGGATCCGTTCAGAACGGATCCGTCTGCATTATATTTCAGAAAAAATTCTAAGTCTGAAAGTTAGTCAGACGGATCCGTCCAGACTTTACATTGAAAGTCAATGGGGGACGGATCCGTTGCACCATATTGTGTCAACTTCAAACGGATCCGTCCCCATTGACTTACATTGTAAGTCTGGACGGATCCGTTTGGCTCCGCACAGCCAGGCAGACACCCGAACGCTGCAAGCTGCGTTCGGGTGTCCGCCTGCTGAGCGGAACGGAGGCCAAGCGGAGCCATACTGATTTCCAAGTGTGAAAGTAGCCTTAGTGCCCCCAAGAAGAATACTGCCCCATTAGTGCCCCCAGGAAAAATAATGCCCCCATTAGTGCCCCCCCAGTAAGAATAATGCCTCCAGTTGTGCCCCCAGGAAGAATAATGCCCCCATTAGTGCCCCTAAGAAGAAGAATGCCCCCATTAGTTTCCCCAGGAAGAATAATGCCCCCATTAGTGCCCCCAAGAAGAATACTGCCCCATTAGTGCCCCCAGGAAAAATAATGCCCCCATTAGTGCGCCACCAGTAAGAATAATGCCTCCAGTTGTGCCCCCAGGAAGAATAATGCCCCCATTAGTGCCCCTAAGAAGAATAATGCCTCCATTGATGATGCTCTTATTAGTAAATCGTTGGTCGAATTGGTAGGGCATTTACAAAAAATACTTACCCACGTCCTCCGCTGGCTATTCCAACGACGTCCGACTCTTCTCTTCCTCCACCAAAGTATTCGGGCGCTCGCGTATGCGCAGAAGTATATTCCTTTGGAGACGCGGCACGAAGTAAAGTTGATCTGCGCATGCGCGGCCGCCCGACGTGCGCGCTCACAACATGTAATACAGGCCGGCCACTGGATCACCAGGGTAAGCGGTGCGCAGGCGCGGCCCATAGATGCGGCCGGCGATCAGTGACCGTATCCATGGGGAGCAACTATAAACAATTCAATTAGATTTTTTTACTTTATTAAAAAACGATAGGATTTAGAAAATGCATTATATTTAGGAAAAGGCTCGGGGGGGGGGGGGGGAGAATACAACTTGATTACAAAGATGAGAATACCCCTATAATACATCGAGACATAGACATTAAAGTGATTAAAACTGTGATAGATACACAAGGTTGTTACGTCTTCATGGATTGTATACTAGAAGGAAAAGCATGGTTGATAGCAAATGTTTATATACCACCACCTTTTAAAACAGATGTCCTATTAAAAATCCATGATCTCGCAATTAATGCGGGGGATAAACCACTTTTGGCAAACCACTTTTGGGTTGGACTGATATTTAGAGGGTAATGCACCCGAAGTTAAAGAAATACTCATGTTTCTCTAAAACACACAGGAGTCTATCACGGATTGATTTAGTTTTCACTAACAATAAAGGCACATTGGATATCAAACGAGTCAGGTACAGGCAACGCGGGATTTCGGATCACAACCCCATAAATATAAATATAAAAAGGGAAGAAAAAAAAAAAAAGAGGGATGAATATAAATGTGGGTTGGATAAATATAATGGGCATACACGATAAGGTTTTAAAAGAGATTAGGGAATATTTTGATATAAATGAGGGTTCAGCGGCAAATAATATGGTTTGGGAGGCTGCAAAGGCCTTTATTAGAGGGATTATTCCAAAATACACGTTATCATATAAGAAAAGTTTAACCCCTTAAGGACACAGCCTTTTTACACCTTAGGACCAGGCCATTTTTTGAAAATCTGACCAGAGTCCCTTTAAGTGCTGATAACTTTAAAACGGTTTGACTTATCCAGGCCGTTCTGAGATTGTTTTTTCGTCACATATTGTACTTCATGACACTGGTAAAATGGAGTCAAAAAAAAAATTTTTTTTGCACCAAAAAATACCTAATTTAACAAAAATTTGAAAAAAATTTGCAAATTTCAAAGTTTCAGTTTCTCTACTTCTGTAATACATAGTAATACCCCGAAAAATTGTGATGACTTTACATTCCCCATATGTCTACTTCATGTTTGAATTGTTTTGGGAATGATATTTTATTTTTTGGGGATGTTATAAGGCTTAGAAGTTTAGAAGCAAATCTTGAAATTTTTCCGAAATTTACAAAAACTCAATTTCTAGGGACCAGTTCAGGTCTCAAGTCACTTTGCGAGGCTTACATTATAGAAACCACCCAAAAATGACCCCATCTAAGAAACTACACCCCTCAAGGTATTCAAAACTGATTTTGCATACGTTGTTAACCCTTTAGGTGTTGCACAAGAGTTATTGGCAAATAGGGAGGAAATTTGAGAATTTCATTTTTTTGTCTAATTTTTCATTTTAACCCATTTTTTCCACTAACAAACCAAGGGTTAACAGCCAAACAAGACTGTATCTTTATTGCCCTGACTCTGCCATTTACAGAAACACCCAATATGTGGCCGTAAACTACTGTACGGCCACACAGCGGGGCGTAGAGTGAAAGGTGCGCCGTTTGGTTTTTGGAAGGCTGATTTTTATGGACTGGTTTATTTACACCATGTCCCATTTGAAGCCCCCTGATGCACCCCTAGAGGAGAAACTCCCTAAAAGTGACCCCATCTAAGAAACTACACCCCTCAAGGTATTCAAAACTGATTTTACATACGTCGTTAACCCTTTAGGTGTTGCACAAGAGTTATTGGCAAATGGCGATGAAATTTGAGAATTTCATTTTTTTGCCTAATTTTCCATTTTAACCCATTTTTTACACTAACAAAGCAAGGGTTAACAGCCAAACAAGACTTTATCTTTATTGCCCTGACTCTGCTGTTTACAGAAACACCCCATATGTAGCCGTAAACTACTGTACGGGCACACAGCGGGGCGTAGAGTGAAAGGTGCGCCGTTTGGTTTTTGGAGGGCTGATTTTTATGGACTGGTTTATTTACACCATGTCCCATTTGAAGCCCCCTGATGCACCCCTAGAGGAGAAACTCCCTAAAAGTGACCCCATCTAAGAAACTACACCCCTCAAGGTATTCAAAACTGATTTTACATACGTCGTTAACCCTTTAGGTGTTGCACAAGAGTTATTGGCAAATGGCGATGAAATTTGAGAATTTCATTTTTTTGCCTAATTTTCCATTTTAACCCATTTTTTACACTAACAAAGCAAGGGTTAACAGCCAAACAAGACTGTATCTTTATTGCCCTGACTGCTGTTTACAGAAACACCCCATATGTGGCCGTAAACTACTGTACGGGCACACAGCGGGGCGTAGAGTGAAAGGTGCGCCGTTTGGTTTTTGGAGGGCTGATTTTGCTGGACTGTTTTTTTGGCACCATGTCCCATTTGAAGCCCCCCTGATGCACCCCTAGATTATAAACTCCATAAAAGTGACCCCATCTAAGAAACTACACCCCTCAAGGTATTCAAAACTGATTTTACAAACTTTGTTAACCCTTTAGGTGTTGCACAAGATTTAATGGAAAATAGAGATACAATTTCAAAATTTCACTTTTTTGGCAGATTTTCCATTTTAATATTTTTTTTCCAGTTACAAAGCAAGGGTTAACAGCCAAACAAAACTCATTATTTATGGCCCTAATTCTGTAGTTTACAGAAACACCCCATATGTGGCTGTAAACCGCTGTACGGGCACACGGCAGGGGGCAGAAGGAAAGGAATGCCATACGGTTTTTGGAAGGCATATTTTGCTGGACTGGTTTTTTTGACACCATGTCCCATTTGAAGCCCCCCTGATGCACCCCTAGAGTAGAAACTCCAAAAAAGTGACCCCATTTTAGAAACTACGGGATAGGGTGGCAGTTTTGTTGGTACTAGTTTAGGGTACATATGATTTTTGGTTGCTCTATATTACACTTTTTGTGCGGCAAGGTAACAAGAAATAGCTTTTTTGGCACAGTTTTTTTTTTTGTTATTTACAACATTCATCTGACAGGTTAGATCATGTGGTAATTTTATAGAGCAGGTTGTCACGGACGCGGAGATACCTAATATGTATACAATTTTTTTTATTTATGTAAGTTTTACACAATGATTTCATTTTTAAAACCAAAAAAATGTTTTAGTGTCTCCATAGTCTAAGAGCCATAGTTTTTTCAGTTTTTGGGCGATTATCTTAAGTAGGGTCTCATTTTTTGCGGGATGAGATGACGGTTTGATTGGCATCTATTTTGGGGTGCATATGACTTTTTGATTGCTTGCTATTACACTTTTTGTGACGTAAGATGACAAAAAATGGCTTTTTTTACACCGTTTTTATTTTTATTTTTTTACGGTGGTCCTCTGAGGGGTTAGATCATGTGATATTTTTATAGAGCCGGGCGATACGGACGCGGCGATACCTAATATGTATACTTTTTTTTTATTTATGTAAGTTTTACACAATGATTTCATTTTTGAAACAAAAAAAATCATGTTTTAGTGTTTCCATAGTCTAAGAGCCATAGTTTTTTCAGTTTTTGGGCGATTATCTTGGGTAGGGTATGATTTTTGCGGGATGAGATGACGGTTTGATTGTTACAATTTTGGCGTACATGCGACTTTTTTGATCACTTTTATTACCTTTTTTGGGAAGTAAGGTGGGCAAAATTTCAATTTCATCATAGTTTTTTATTTTTTATTTTTATGGTGTTCACCGTTCGGGTAAAGTAACATGACCGTTTTATAGATCAGGTCGTTACGGACGCGGCGATACCAAACATGTGTAGGGAATTTTATTTTTTTCATTTTTTATCAGTGATAAATGTGTTTTTTGATTTTTACTTTTTTTTTTACTTTTATTCACTTTTTTTTGACCCAGACCCACTTGGTTCTTGAAGATCCAGTGGGTCTGATGTCTGAATAATACAGTACACTACAATATATATTGTTCTGTACTGTATTTTACTTACACTGAACAGATCTATGCCTTTCAGCACAGATCTGTTCAGCACCATGGACAGCAGGACGCCTGAGAGGCGTCCTGTTGCCATGGGAACCTTCCCCGTCTGCTCAGAACTTCGCAGACGGGGAAGGGTAAGGAGGGGATCTCTCGGGGGGCTCTCTGGGGGCTCTCTCCCTCCCCATCGGGGGGCTGCAAAGGCACAGCAGCCCCCCGATGGGAGAGGGAGGGAGCTCCCTGCGCTGTTAACCTTTTCCATACAGCGGTCCGTACGGACCGCTGTATGGAAAGGGTTAAACGGCTGACATCGCATCGCAGATGTCAGCCGTTTATACCAGGGTGCCAGCAATGTGCTGGCACCCTGGTATCCCCACTAGACACCAACGATTATACAAGGGGAGGCGGGCGGGGGATCGCGATCCCGCCTGCCGCACCGCCCGCCTCCCGCACCGCCCACACCGCCCGCAACCCTCCCCCTGCACCTCCCGCCACCATAAAAATCATTCGGGGGTGCAGGGGGGGGTGAATAAAACTTTTTTTTTAGGCATATAAAGTTTCTGATCCCCGCGGTCAGGGACTGCGGGGACCAGAAACTTCAGAAATCGCAGCAAACCGCAGGTCTGAATTGACCTGCGGTTTGCCGCGATCGCCGACATGGGGGGGTCACGGGACCCCCCCGCGCATTTAGCCTAGGTGCCTGCTCAATGATTTGAGCAGGCACCGGGTTCCGATCACTGCCAGCCGCACGGCAGTGATCGAAAATACACAGGGCGTACATGTACGCCCTGTGTCCTTAAGTACCAGGGCACAAGGGCGTACCTGTACGCCCTATGTCCTTAAGAGGTTAAGGAAGAAACTATTAGTATTAGAACATGAGGCGGAAAGGCATGAAAAAAAATATGTTGAAAACCCGGTAGAAGCAAATTACAAAGAATGGCTGAATAGAGAGAGTCACTAAAATGGAAGATGAATTGTTTCTGCAGGCTGAACAACAAAAATAAAATTATGTAAGGGATAATTACATCTATGCACATATACCGGGTAAAAAGCTAGCGGCCCTGGTGGCATCACAGATAAAAAAAAAAAACTATATTCATTGCCTAGTAGACAAATTAGGACATAAAACTATTGAACAAATGGCTAAAATAGAACTACTTAAGGATTATTTTGAGGATAAATACAGTAGTAAAATAAAGAAAAATATTGCGCAAATACAACAGTTTCTGGATAAAATTACTATCACTACCTTAACCCCAGACCAAAGGGAAATCTTGGAAACCCCAATAGACCCCGAAGAAGTGGATAAAATACTAACAAAGATAACTAAGAATAAGACGCCAGGTATAGATGGTATCCTGTTTGAAGTGTATGCCCAATATAGAGAAATAATGATTCCGAAACTACTAAATATGTGGACAGCATCGAGAGAGTCAGGTAAATTGCCGGACCCTTTAAGGGAAGCCTTAATCACACTTATCTTAAAACCCAGGAAAGATCGAATTTTACCAGATTCATATCGTCCCATCTCACTGATTAATACAGATAATAAAATATTAGCAAAGATTCTGGCAGCTAGGCTTGGGGGGGTAATGTCAGGGTTTGTGCATGAGGACCAGGCGGGATTCATGTCGGGCAAAGATAAAGATATTGAGGGCCTTAAGTATGGACTTCACGAATAAAAAATTGCTCTATATGCAGATGACATTATGCTGTTTGTGGGCTCCCATGGATCATTTACTAGGATTTTCGAGATATTTGATGAGTACAGCAAATATACTGGACTCAATATAATCTGGTCTAAGTCGGCATGCATCCCGATTGATCCTCTGAATGGTTTATCTTCAATAAGTTTTTATTGAATACTTTGCATAACATAGAAAATGCGTGTCCATCATGTCACAATATCACAATGCGAAGTATAGCAAAGTACATTTTTTCAAAAACATACATACAGTACATAACAAAGAAACAAATGAGGTCCCATCGAGGCTCGTGTTAATATTGCCCATGCTGAGGCAAATGTTGTAACATTATGTAAATCCCTACCCAAGTTCCCAGCCCACCCTCCCCAAACCCTCCAGTTATTAAGACAATGTATGCGGATGGAAGAAGAGGAAGCAAACATCAATTCACAATGCATAGATGATTAACGGACTCAACCACTTCCGACAATGACGGGGTACGAGGTAACTTCCACCGACGGGCTATTATATTCTGTGCTGCGCTGATCATATGAGCCGTTACCCATCTTATTTTGGAAGGGATGACCTCTAAGCCTATTCCCAGAATGGAAAGAGCAGGGGTTAAAGTGATTGCTGAATCCGTGACCTGCCGGACTAAAGCTTCCATCATGTGCCAGAATTTACGGGTATAAGGGCATTCCCACCACATATGTAAGGGAGTACCAACTAACCCACATTTCCTCCAACATAACGGGGGAGTAGCCGGGTGAACAGTGGGGTAACCTATTTGGGGTTCAGTACCATCTGAGTTGTATTTTCCTAGCCTGCTCTGTATGATTCAGACATTTAGTGCACATGAAGGACCATGACATTGCTTCTTTCCACTGACTAATGGAGTACACAGCACCCAGTTCTTGTTCCCATCTTAACATAAAATATTGCTTCCCACCATCTTGGTCTAATAATAAGTTTAAGTATATAGCAGATATTTTCACGCGAAATGGCGAGGATGATGCGACATAGGGCTGCAACGCACTCCTACAAGAATGGGGTTGAGTTAATGGGAAGCTATTTAACAAGTGATGTATCTGTAGGAACTGATAAAAATGGGTGTTAGGGATGGAGTAGGTGTCATGCAGGGTCTGGAAGTCTTTTAGACCAGAGGTTGTATAAAGACCCTCCAGTTTATCCAATCCTTTATCCACCCACAATTTCAGGTTCATATCAGAAATATGATAGTCGAGTGCTACGAGAGGGATGTTGCCTTTTGGCACCACAAACCACTTCTTTACATTTCTCAGGTATGACCATATGAAAAGAGAGGCTTGCATTGTAGGGAGAGGAACCTCATAGCAAAGTCTTCCCAGTTCATGAGCTGCTAGGATGGCTGGGAGTGAATGTCTTTTAACAAAAGTCCTTTCTATCTCAAGCCACTTGTGAGGTGCGGATGGAGACCACCACTCCAGCGCCTGCTCCGCCAAGGAGGCCAAATAGTATTTATATAAATCCGGTACCCCAAGTCCTCCAGCTCTAACCGAAGGATACAGAGAAGCTTTCGGAATTCTAGGGTGCTTATTTTGCCAAATAAACGCCAAGAGATCTATTTGGAGCATTGTTATCAATTTTTTAGGGACTTGCAATGGGAGACATCTGAAACAGTAAAGTGCTTTTGGTAGGGATAGCATTTTTGCAGCATTGATTCTCGCCACCCAGGATAACTGGACCTGCGCCATACGGGAATAATCACACTGTAGGTCCTTCCTCAGGCGATTAAAGTCAATGGCAACTTTCTCAGCCGAGCTTCGTGCCAACTCTATCCCTAAATATGGAATGGGGTATTTTTGCTTTAACCTATTCATTGTGGTTACAGGTACAGTAAGTGGAAATCTAAAACTTTGGTTTTACTTTCATTTAGTTTATAATTGGAACTATTTGAAAATTGCTGCAGTATTTGGTGTAGCGCTATCAAAGAACTTTCAGGGTTCGATATTGTTAATTAGAGGTGAGCGAACACCTGGATGTTCGGGTTCGAGAAGTTCGGCCGAACTTCCCGGAAATGTTCGGGTTCCGAACCCGACCCGAACTTCGTCCCGAACCCGAACCCCATTGAAGTCAATGGGGACCCGAACTTTTGGGCACTAAAAAGGCTGTAAAACAGCCCAGGAAAGGGCTAGAGGGCTGCAAAAGGCAGCAAAATGTAGTTAAATCCCCTGCAAACAAATGTGGATAGGGAAATGAATAAAAATAAAATAAATAAAAATTAACCAATATCAATTGGAGAGAGGTCCCATAGCAGAGAATCAGGCTTCATGTCAGAAGAAAATCAGTCTTCATGTCATAGCAGAGAATCAGGCTTCATGTCATAGCAGAGAATCAGGCTTCACGTCACCCACCACTGGAACAGTCCATTGTCAGATATTTAGGCCCAGGCACCCAGGCAGAGGAGAGAGGTCCCATAACATAGAATCTGGCTTCATGTCAGCAGAGAATCAGTCTTCATGTCATAGCAGAGAATCAGGCTTCATGTCATAGCAGAGAATCAGGCTTCACGTCACCCACCACTGGAACAGTCCATTGTCAGATATTTAGGCCCAGGCACCCAGGCAGAGGAGAGAGGTCCCATAGCAGAGAATCTGGCTTCATGTCAGCAGAGAATCAGTCTTCATGTCATAGCAGAGAATCATGCTTCATGTCACCCACCACTGGAACAGTCCATTGTCAGATATTTAGGCCCAGGCACCCAGGCAGAGGAGAGAGGTCCCATAGCAGAGAATCTGGCTTCATGTCAGCAGAAAATCAGTCTTCATGTCATAGCAGAGAATCAGGCTTCACGTCACCCACCACTGGAACAGTCCATTGTCAGATATTTAGGCCCCGGCAGCCAGGCAGAGGAGAGAGGTCCCATAACAGAGATTCAGGCTTCATGTCAGCAGAGAATCGGTCTTCATGTCATAGCAGAGAATCATGCTTCACGTCACCCAACATTGGAACAGTCCATTGTCATATAATTTAGGCCCCGGCACCCAGACAGAGGAGAGAGGTCCCATAACATAGAATCCGGCTTCATGTCAGCAGAGAATCAGTCTTCATGTCATAGCAGAGAATCATGCTTCACGTCACCCACCACTGAAACAGTCCATTGTCAGATATTTAGGCCCAGGCACCCAGGCAGAGGAGAGAGGTCGTATAGCAGAGAACCTGGCTTCATGTCAGCAGAGAATCAGTCTTCATGTCATAGCAGAGAATCATGCTTCACGTCACCCACCACTGGAACAGTCCATTGTCAGATATTTAGGCCCAGGCACCCAGGCAGAGGAGAGAGGTCCCATAGCAGAGAATCTGGCTTTATGTCAGCAGAGAATCAGTCTTCATGTCATAGCAGAGAATCATGCTTCACGTCACCCACCACTGGAACAGTCCATTGTCAGATATTTAGGCCCCGGCACCCAGGCAGAGGAGAGAGGTCCCATAACAAAGATTCAGGCTTCATGTCAGCAGAGAATCAGTCTTCATGTCATAGCAGAGAATCAGGCTTCATGTCACCCACCACTGGAACAGGCCACTGTCAGATATTTTTAGGCCCCGTTACCCAGACAGAGGAGAGGTTCATTCAACTTTGGGTTGCCCCGCAATATAATGGTAAAATGAAAATAAAAATAGGATTGAATGAGGAAGTGCCCTGGAGTACAATAATATATGGTTAAGGGGAGGTAGTTAATGTCTAATCTGCACAAGGGATGGACAGGTCCTGTGGGATCCATGCCTGGTTCATTTTTATGAACGTCAGCTTGTCCACATTGGCTGTAGACAGGCGGTTGCGTTTGTCTGTAATGACGCCCCCTGCCGTGCTGAATACACGTTCAGACAAAACGCTGGCTGCCGGGCAGGCCAGCACCTCCAAGGCATAAAAGGCTAGCTCTGGCCACGTGGACAATTTGGAGACCCAGAAGTTGAATGGGGCCGAACCATCAGTCAGTATGTGGAGGGGTGTGCACACGTACTGTTCCACCATGTTAGTGAAAGGTTGCCTCCTGCTAACATGTTCCGTATCAGGTGGTGGTGCAGTTAGCTGTGGCGTGGTGACAAAACTTTTCCACATCTCTGCCATGCTAACCCTGCCCTCAGAGGAGCTGGCCGTGACACAGCTGAGTTGGCGACCTCTTGCTCCTCCTCTGCCTTCGCCTTGGGCTTCCACTTGTTCCCCTGTGACATTTGGGAATGCTCTCAGTAGCGCGTCTACCAACGTGCGCTTGTACTCGCGCATCTTCCTATCACGCTCCAGTGCAGGAAGTAAGGTGGGCACATTGTCTTTGTACCGTGGATCCAGCAGGGTGGCAACCGAGTAGTTCGCACACGTTAAAATGTGGGCAACTCTGCTGTCGTTGCAAGGACAAGCTGTCCTCTGTGGGAGGCGTATCGTCATCGTCCTGCGTTTCCCCCCAGCCACGCACCAGTGATGGGCCCGAGCTGCGTTGGGTGCCACCCCGCTGTGAACATGCTTCATCCTCATCCTCCTCCACCTCCTCCTCGTCCTCCTCGTCCTCCAGTAGTGGGCCCTGTCTGGCCACATTTGTACCTGGCCTCTGCTGTTGCAAAAAAACTCCCTCTGAGTCACTTCGAAGAGACTGGCCTAAAAGTGCTAAAAATGACCCCTCTTCCTCCTCCTCCTCCTGGGCCACCTCCTCTACCATCATCGCCCTAAGTGTTTTCTCAAGAAGACATAGAAGTGGTATTGTAACGCTGATAACGGCGTCATCGCCACTGGCCATGTTGGTGGAGTACTCGAAACAGCGCAACAGGGCACACAGGTCTCGCATG
This sequence comes from Bufo bufo, assembly GCF_905171765.1. Taxonomy (NCBI): domain Eukaryota; kingdom Metazoa; phylum Chordata; class Amphibia; order Anura; family Bufonidae; genus Bufo; species Bufo bufo. Next base: position 184,247,443 of record NC_053394.1, on the reverse strand, counting down.
GAGGCCCAGTCATTGGTGGTGAAGTGGTGCTGTTCCGCAGTGCGACTGACCCGTGCGTGCTGCAGCTGAAACTCCACTGTGGCCTGCTGCTGCTCGCACAGTCTGTCCAGCATGTGCAAGGTGGAGTTTCACCTGGTGGGCACGTCGCATATGAGGCGGTGAGCGGGTAGGCCGAAGTTACGCTGTAGCGCAAACAGGCGAGCAGCGGCAGGATGTGAAAGCCGGAAGCGCGAACAGACAGCCCGCACTTTATGCAGCAGCTCTGACATGTCGGGGTAGTTGCGAATAAACTTCTGCACCACCAAATTCAGCACATGCGCCAGGCAAGGGATGTGCGACAAACCGGCTAGTCCCAGAGCTACAACGAGATTTCGCCCATTATCGCACACCACCAGGCCAGGCTTGAGGCTCACCGGCAGCAACCACTTGTTTTATACCCCGCCACAACGCCTGTGTGGTGTGGGGCCTGTCCCCCAAACATATGAGTTTCAGAATGGCCTGCTGACGTTTACCCCGGGCTGTGCTGAAGTCGGTGGTGAAGGTGTGTGGCTGACTGGATGAGCAGGTGGAAGAAGAGGAGGAGGAAGCTGAGTAGGAGGAGGAGGAGACAGGAGGCAAAGAATGTTGCCCTGCTATCCTTGGTGGCGGAAGTACGTGCGCCAAACAGCTCTCCGCCTGGGGCCCAGCCGCCACTACATTTACCCAGTGTGCAGTTAGGGAGATATAGCGTCCCTGGCCGTGCTTACTGGTCCACGTATCTGTGGTTAGGTGGACCTTGCCACAGATGGCGTTGCGCAGTGCACACTTGATTTTATCGGATACTTGGTTGTGCAGGGAAGGCACGGCTCTCTTGGAGAAGTAGTGCCGGCTGGGAACAACATACTGTGGGACAGCAAGCGACATGAGCTGTTTGAAGCTGTGTGTGTCCACCAGCCTAAATGACAGCATTTCATAGGCCAGTAGTTTAGAAATGCTGGCATTCAGGGCCAGGGATCGAGGGTGGCTAGGTGGGAATTTACGCTTTCTCTCAAATGTTTGTGAGATGGAGAGATGAACACTGCCGTGTGACATGGTTGAGATGCTTGGTGACGCAGGTGGTGGTGTTGGTGGTACATCCCATGTTTGTTGGGCGGCAGGTGCCAATGTTCCTCCAGAGGCAGAGGCGGCAGCAGCAGAAGAGGCCGAGGTGGCAGCAGCAGAAGAGGTAGCAGGGGGAGCCTGAGTGACTTCCTTGTTTTTAGGTGTTTACTCCACTGCAGTTCATGCTTTGCATGCAGGTGCCTGGTCATGCAGGTTGTGCTAAGGTTCAGAACGTTAATGCCTCGCTTCAGGCTCTGATGGCACAGCGTGAAAACCACTCGGGTCTTGTCGTCAACACATTGTTTGAAGAAGTGCCATGCCAGGGAACTCCTTGAAGCTGCCTTTGGGGTGCTCGGTCCCAGATGGCGGCGGTCAGTAGCAGGCAGAGTCTCTTGGCGGCGGGTGTTCTGCTTTTGCCCACTGCTCCCTCTTTGTCTTTTGCTACGCTGTTGGCTCGGTCTCACCACTGCCTCTTCCTCCGAACTGTGAAAGTCAGTGGCACGACCTTCATTCCATGTGGGGTCTAGGACCTCATCGTCCCCTGCATCGTCTTCATCCCTGACCTCCTGTTCAGTCTGCACACTGCAGAAAGGCGCAGCAGTTGGCACCTGTGTTTCGTCATCATCAGAGACGTGCTGAGGTGGTATTCCCATGTCCTCATCATCAGGAAACATAAGTGGTTGTGCGTTAGTGCATTCTATGTCTTCCACCGCTGGGGAAGATCTAGGTGGATGCCCTTGGGAAACCCTGCCAGCAGAGTCTTCAAACAGCATAAGAGACTGCTGCATAACTTGAGGCTCAGACAGTTTCCCTGATATGCATGGAGGTGATGTGACAGACTGATGGGCTTGGTTTTCAGGCGCCATCTGTGCGCTTTCTGCAGAAGACTGGGTGGGAGATAATGTGAACGTGCTGGATCCACTGTCGGCCACCCAATTGACTAATGCCTGTACCTGCTCAGGCCTTACCATCCTTAGAACGGCATTGGGCCCCACCAAATATCCCTGTAAATTCTGGATGCTACTGGGACCTGAGGTAGTTGGTACACTAGGACGTGTGGCTGTGGCAGAACGGCCACGTCCTCTCCCAGCACCAGAGGGTCCACTAACACCACCACGACCATGTCCGCGTCCGCATCCCTTACTAGATGTTTTCCTCATTGTTACCGTTCACCACAATAAGAAAAATATTATTTGGCCCAATGTATTGAATTCAAATTCAGGCCTTTTTTTACAGACACCTAACACTATCTGGCTATCTATTTAGGTACCGTATTACACTAATACAGGCACAGCAGTAATGACAGATTTAGCTGAATATAAATTTGAGGCCTATTATTTAGGCGCTGGGTGACAGGTATACGTTTATGGACAGAATTAGACTTGGATATGCACAGTAGCGTGTGTGTGAAGTTATTGAGAATGACCCTATCAGCACCTTGAATCTAATATACCCTTTTAGGGATAGATTTAAAGTAGGCCTGATACAGCAGAAACCACAAATTTAGAGAATTGCTAGGTTGGGAATTGTATTTCAACCCAGAACAAAAACTGTGCTTTGACGGACACAAAATAACTTGACCAGCTACAGCAATACCCTTTTAGGGATAGAGTTAAATAACCACACTATTGATGGTTAAATGGACTTGGTGGCAGCTTTCCCCTGATGTAAAATATAGCCAAAAAATAACCACACTATTGATGGTTAAATGGACTTGTTAGCAGCTTGCCCCTGATGTAGGATATAGCCAAAAAATAACCACACTATTGATGGTTAAATGGACTTGGTGGCAGCTTGCCCTTGATGTAGGATATAGCCAAAAAATAACCACACTATTGATGGTTAAATGGAGTTGGTGACAGCTTGCCCCTGATGTAGGATATAGCAAAAAATAACCACACTATTGATGGTTAAATGGACTTGGTGGCAGCTTGTGCTGGCACATCACAAGCCACAAAATGGCCGCCGATCACCCCAGAAAAAAGTGACTGAAAAACGCTCTGGGCAGCCTAAAAACAGTGAGCAATTGAATAGCAGCAGTTCAATGATCCACAGCTGTAGATCAATCACTGTCTTAAGTGTTTTGGAGGAGTTAATCACTGCCTAATCTCGCCCTAACGTCGCAGCTGCAACCTCTCCCTACACTTGTAACAGCAGAGTGACGTGCAGCGCTACGTGACCCAAGCTTATATAGAGGCTGGGTCACATGCTGCACTGGCCAATCACAGCCATGCCAATAGTAGGCATGGCTGTGATGGCCTCTTGGGGCAAGTAGTATGACGCTTGTTGATTGGCTGCTTTGCAGCCTTTCAAAAAGCGCCAAGAAAGCGCCGAACACCGAACCCGAACCCGGACTTTTACGAAAATGTTCGGGTTCGGGTCCGTGTCACGGACACCCCAAAATTCGGTACGAACCCGAACTATACAGTTCGGGTTCGCTCATCCCTATTGTTAATATAACGTCATCGGCATATAATCCGATAACGTGGGAAACACCCCCCGCTTTGATTCTCTGTATGCTGTGACATGTCCGTATCTTAGCGGCCAGGGGTTTCATGACCAGCGCGAAAATCAACGGTGACAGTGGGCACCCTTGTCTGGTCCCGTTGGTTATTTTAAAAGGCCTAGACATATATCCCGAGGCGAGAACTGTGGCCGAGGGGGTCGTATATAGGCCCATCACACCGGCCCTAATATTACCCTGAAAACCAAAAGCCTGAAGCACCCAGTCCAGGAACCCCCAATGCACCCTGTCAAATGCTTATTCAGCATCAAGGGAAATAAACATTGTGGGGGTCCTGGACTTTCCCGAAATCTGGATCAGGTCAAGCATGCGCCTGGTACCGTCCCTACACTGCCTTATCGGTACAAACCTGGTCTCGGTCTACCAGTTCTGGTAAAAACTGGTTAATCCTGGTAACTAAGATTTTTGCGTACATTTTTAGATCCGCATTAAGCAGGGAGATGGGACGGAAATTGGCAGGGGCATCTGGGGTCTTACAAGGAGCCTGCCCTATCCCCCATATGATAGTGAGACATCTTAAACCTGCTAATTACTCGTTCATGTTCATATAAAAGATGCAACCTCAACTTAGAACGGACATTCTGTAACTCCAAAAGGTGAGCTGGAGAGGGATTATGCTTATACCGTTGGTGTGCTGATTCTAAACGTGATAGCGCCTCATTAAGCTGCTGATCTCTAGTTTTTTTCAAACGAGAGGCCGCCTGCAAGAATATACCTCTCATATAGGCCTTATGAGCCAGCCACAGAGTAGAGGACGAAATATCAGGAGTGCTGTTTAGAAGGAAAAATTCCTTCAGACTAGCACGGAATTTATCCAGCCTCTTAGAACTTTTAAGTAAGTACTGGTTTAGCATCCATGCCGGGGGTGATTGGGGAGGTAGACCCATATTGAGTTCCATCATTATAGGGGCATGGTCCGACCAAGTAGCTAGCAGAATATCCGTTCTAAGCACCCCCTGCAAAATGACCCTAGAAACCAGGAAGTAATTGATCCGGGACTGTGTGTGATGTGCGAAAGAAATGTGTATAATCCCTCTCTCCCCCATGCTGGTACCGCCAGATGTCATGCAAGGAGGTGTTTTTTAGATCTTCTTTTAGGCTCTTCCGGCGAGGCTCAGCATGGGTGAGACAGTCTATCCCCACATCAATTGGGACGTTAAAGTCCCCTCCCACTATGATAGTACCTTTCGCCACCTTTAAAATTTTCTTATGCAGTCTGTTGAAAAAGGAGACCTGCCTAACATTTGGTGCATAAACCAAAACTATCGTGCACATTTTACCTTTGAGGGAACATATCAAGATGACATATCTGCCTTCCCTGTCTGTGATGCATTGATGTAATGTGAAAGCAACAGAGCCCCTTTGGGCAGCAGGGGAGTGAATAATATGCGGATATAAACGTTGAGTGCATCTGTGCTGGTCTGCTCCCACCAAATGCGTCTCCTGTATGAAAGCCACATCACATTTGCTGCGGAGCAGATCCCGCCACATCTGGGAGCGCCGAAATTGGGAGTTCAGGCCACGTACATTATTGGAGTAAAATTTCATCCCCGCCATAAGTAAGTGTGTATCGTACTAGGTGTAGCCGTAAGGGGCATTATGAGGCTGAGGTAGAGGCAGAGATAATAATATGTGGGCCACATATCAGAGCGCAAGCAAAATAGGACCACAAAAAACAACATAAAACTGGTGATAATAGAAACAGAAGGAAAAAGGTAATTAGACATCACAAAACTGCAATGAGCAGGATCCTAGAGTCTAAAAACCACCCTAACACCGAAAGAGCAGACCTAGTGGGGGGGAGAAAGAGATAGAGTTCTTACATATCTCCCATCCCGCACGTCGAGAAGGATAAAGTAGGCGAGGGAGTCCGGGAAATCATGTTTGTTCCCATTCGGGCGCAATTCTTGCCGGCTTGTTTCCATAGTCTCCTGTGGAATTGGCATTGTCCCCGACGCAAGCGATCATCTGACCCTTCACCAAGATCAGTAGCTTTACAGGAAAGCCCCAGCGATAACGGATGTTCTTGTCGCGAAGAGCTCGTTTAAGGTGCGCAAATTCCCTCCTCTTCGCTAGTGTGGCTGCGGACAGATCCACGAATACTTTAATGTCCTTAAAGGTTGCAGTTGGTGTCGGATTTTGCCGCAGGCTCCGAAGAAAATGATCTTTGGCGTGATAAAAGTAAATTCACGCTATGACATCACGCGGGAGAGAAGGATCTAGTCCCTTTGGCTTATGGATACGATGAATCCTATCAATCAGTAAGTCACGCTCAGTTAACTCAGGCACGGCTTCTTTAAGCAAAGTTTGCAAGTTTTGCAGAGACAATATTTTTTTTTTCTCTCTCTCCTTTTTTCCTTTCTTTTCTTCCTTTTCTCTCTTTTTCTTTTTTCTCATAGTAAGGGAACAAGCAGTGGGGAGAGGTGGGAGAATATTTATGTACAATTGTGTATATGCTGTTAGAAAATGTAAAGCAAACTAAATTGACTGATGAATATTGTATTATAATTTGTAAAAACAATAAAGATTAAATTAAAAAATTAAAAAAAGCTGCATAGTTTCTGCTATCTCTTCTAACTCTCTTTTCTCTACTGAGGAAGGCCTAAAACAAACTTTTGCATCAAGCAGAGAGTTAATTGTATTGCACTGAAAAGTTCCTGTTACCACTTTTAACAATATGGTATCAACTGACGAGCTTAAAGTAGAGATAGAAAGTTAACTGGTTGATCAACTACTAAGCAACCTACACTGGAAGGGTGGTGCAAGAAGAGGTTATATAAGAAAAATGCTAATTTTTCAGGTGAACTTGTGCTTTAAATAAGATGACCAAATGAGCCTGGACATCTGCAATCACCCTGAAAGTGTGTTGTAATGTAATCTGCATAGAACAAGATGTTCTTCATGAGCTGAGGCACTGGACCATTTTTGGCTCCTTGAGGTCAACCTCAATGAGCTGACATCTGGTTCCACTAAGATCCCTTCCATGCTGTCATCCTGCTCAGCACTTTGTAAGCAATGGACTTCAACCTCCAACCTGCATTTTACAAACATGTAATCACTGGTGTTCTCCAGTGCAAAGATTTAGCATTTTACTCATTAACCTTAGACCCACACAGCCTGGTCTTTAATTTAGACCAGCTAGGCCTGCAGGATAAGTTCTAATTATCTTAAAATTCCTAGGGTGCCAATGTATTTTAGAAACGTAATTGTATCAGACATTCCTGAATGTGTCATATCAGCTACAGAAACCTCTCTCTCTTTATATCTATACTAGCTGATAACCCGGCGTTGCTCGGGTATTTATTTATTGCAATTTTATATTAAATAACAGTGACTTTCACCGCATGTTTAACGGTGACCGCCCGTTTAACAGTGACTTTCAAAATGACTGCCTTTTTAACAGTGACTTTCACAGTGGCCAGAACGTTTAACAGTGATTTTCATAGTGACCGCCCCTTTAACGGTAATGAAGGATGATACTCACAGCAGCATATCCAGTGCGTCATTTATTGGAAGCCTTGAGTGCACACACAAAAACAAAGTACGACGTTTCGGCTACGCAGTAGCCTTTGTCAAGTATACAAAAGGTAAAAACTGGCAATGTTAAATACAAATATGTGACCTCTCCCACCAGAAGTTGGAGCCAATCATTAAAAAGCTCAGCCCACTTGATATATCAGGGCAATTATAAACAGCCTGTTCTATAATCAGGCCATATGCAACATATAATGAAATAAATCTGTACCTGATACATATATTCACCGTCCAGTCACGCTAGACGTTTTCCCATTCATCTCGGCGTCTAGCCGATCACAATGCGCATGTCCATTACGTCATCGCGTCAACGCCGTGACGCAAAGCCGTCAGTCACGTGCATAATGTGTCATCGAGTCACATGATGATCACGTGTCAAGCGTAAGGTCCTTTGCACACAACAACACAGATGTGTAGTGTGAATGGACATGTGAATTTGGTGATCAAAGCAAAATAATATAAATAAACCATAATCTACCATTAAAACCATTGTCTATACTGAGTCAGACATGAATAGAACCCTACCTATCTATCAATACTGTTTACATTAAATTCAATGTTGAGTCCCTGGGGTTGTAGCAATTGTAATGTAAAGATCCATTTCGATTCTTTTTTCCTCAACATGCGTTCCCTATCACCACCCCTCTTGGGGACATCAACAGAGTCAATGACCCTGAATCTCAATTGGCTGACAGAGTGTCCACAGTCAACAAAATGCTTCGCCACCGGTTTGTCCATCATTTTTTGATCTCAACATTGAATTTAATGTAAACAATATTGATAGATAGGTAGGGTTCTATTCATTTCTGACTCAGTATAGACAATGGTTTTAATGGTAGATTATGGTTTATTTATATTATTTTGCTTTGATCACCAAATTCACATGTCCATTCACACTACACATCTGTGTTGTGTATCTGATACATTGTTTCGTCCGGTTCCGTTGGATTGAAATACTATTTTTCCCATATCCATCATATCTAAATGGCAATGTTCTATATTTGTTCGACCTTATGAAATGTCTATTTAGATAAAGTAGATATTTTGCTTTGCTCTTGGGTGATTGTCTATATGGGAGACAGGTGTTTGTCCCCATTGACACACACATGTCGAACAGTTAGGTCTGGCAATAGGACCTTCCAGTTGGCTGTATTCTTTATGTGTGCAAAGGACCTTATGCTTGACACGTGATCATCATGCGACTCGATGACACATTATGCACGTGACTGATGGCTTTGCGTCACGGCGTTAGCGCGATGACGTAATGGACATGCGCATTGTGATCGGCTAGACGCCTAGATGGATTGGAATACGTCTAGAGTGACTGGACGGTGAATATATGTATCAGGTACAGATTTATTTCATTATATGTTGCATATGGCCTGATTATAGAACAGGCTGTTTATAATTGCACTGATATATTGAGTGGGCTGAGCTTTTTAATGATTGGCTCCAACTTCTGGTGGAAGAGGTCACATATTTGTATTTAACATTGCCAGTTTTTACCTTTTGTATACTTGACAAAGGCTACTGCGTAGCCGAAACGTCGTACTTTGTTTTTGTGTGTGCACTCAAGGCTTCCAATAAATTACGCACTGGATATGCTGCTGTGAGTATCATCCTTCATTGCTGTTCCTGGACTGCTGTGGATCTGCGGTCCTATCGCGGCTGTTGCATTCCGGTTTTTGGTCTAAAGGTCCGGTTGTGCTGCTCTACTACCTAATATTTGCACCCCTTTAACAGTGTCCACCCCTTTAACAGTGACTTTCACAATGGCCACCGCTTTAACGATGACCGCCCATTTAACCCCTTAAGGACCGGGCTAATTTTCAGCTAAAGGACCGGGCCATTTTTGGCAAATCTGACCAGTGTCACTTTATGTGTAAATAACTTTAAAATGGTTTTACTTATCCAGGCCATTCTAAGGTTGTTTTTTCGTCACATGTTGTACTTCATGACACTGGTAAAATTGAGTAAAAAAATATATATTTTTATTTATAAAACAAATTCCAAATTTACCAAAAATTTGGAAAAATTAGCAAATTTCCGAGTTTCAATTTCTCTACTTCTATAATACATAGTAATACTTCAAAAAATAGTTATTATTTTACATTCCCCATATGTCTACTTCATGTTTGGATCATTTTGGGAATGCCATTTATTTTCTGGGGACGTTACAAGGCTTAGAAGTTTAATAGCAAATCTTGAAATTTTTCTGAAATTTTCCAAATCCCTCTTTTTAAGGACCAGTTCAGGTCTGAAGTCACTTTGTGAGGCTTTCATAATAGAAACCACCCAAACGTGACCCCATTTTGGAAACTACACCCCTCAAGGTATTAAAAACTGATTTTACAAACTTTGTTAAACCTTTAGGTTTTCCACAAGAGTTATGGAGATGAAATTTCAGATTTAAATTTTTTGGCAAACTTTCCATTTTAATCCATTTTTTCCAGTAACAAATCAAGGGTTAACAGCCAAACAAAACTCAATATCTATTGCCCTGATTCTGTAGTTTATAGAAACACCCCATATGTGGTCATAAACTACTGTACGGGCACACGGCAGGGCGCAGAAGGAAAGCAACACCATATGGTTTTTGGAACGCAGATTTTGCTGGACTGGTTTATTTACACCATATCCCATTTGAAGTAGAAACTCCACAAAAGTGACCCCTTTTTAGAAACTACACCCCTCAAGGTATTTAAAACTGATTTTAAAAACTTTGTTAACCCTTTAGGTGTTCCACAAGAGTTATTGACAAATGAAGATGAAATTTCCGAATTTAAATGTTTTGGCAAATTTTCCATTTTTTCCAGTAACAAAGCAAGGGTTAACAGAGTTGAGTGGACACCTGGACATTTGGGTTCTACTTCACAAAAAAGTTCGAGTTCGGGACCCAAACTTGACCCCGAAACCCATTGAAGTCAATGGGGACCCGAACTTTTGAGCACTAAAATGACTGTAAAAATGTCATGGAAAGAGCTAGAGGGCTGCAAATGGCATCAAAATGTGGTTAAGAGCATGGCAAGTGTCTGCAAATAAATATGGATAGGGAAATGACTTTAAATAACATAAAATACGTAAAAATAAAAAATAATAATCTTGATCTAGGAGGACGAGGTCCATATTGAATAGGAGGTTGTGGAGGTGGTGGATGTGGCGGTGTAGGTGGAAGCGGCGGTGGAGGAGGTAGCCTACACTTCTTTTTGGTTTTAAATTTATTTTTATTTTTTTAAATTAGGGTACACCCCAAAACATTGGGAAATATAACCTGTGATAACCCTCTCCAGTCATGCTAAACACGTGTTCAGACAATACACTAGCTGCAGGGAAGGCCAGCACCTCCAAGGCGTAAAGGGCAAGATCAGGCCATGTGCCCAATTTTGAGACCCATCAGTCAGTTCGTGTAGGCGTGTGCACACATACTGCCACACCATGTCGCACGTCACCGTGACGTCCACGATCCATTTGGATATCTTCTCTATCAACTTTCAATGTTCTTTTCTGAGCCTACCATGTTGATCACAGTTATCAGCGGATCAGGGTTCCACTCCAGAGAGGGAGTGTGAGAAAGAGAGACCACATCCAAGGGAGATCAATGGATGAAATTTAATTGTGATCGAGTGGAAATATGGGAAAAGTTATTAAAGCGGAAGAATCGAAGGAAAGGAGGAGGGGGGGCGCGGCAATTGCCCACTCCCAACTTGGGGAGGTAGTGACGATAAATAACAATACAGGACTCTTAAGATACCCTGTTATTGGAATGATTAATAAAAAATAGCAACGTTTCGACAGCAAAGTATTTTTCAAGCTATATAATGAAACAAGTGAACACTAGCACATATTTATACATCCTACTCAAACAGGATTGATTGGGGGGCTAGATAGACAATTCCACCTGTGATATCCACAGTGACAAATTATTGAAGCGCAAATGTGGGACAAGTTAAAGAAATTTAATTCCCTGTCACCTATGCAGAGCAGGGGTTTTGTATACAGCAAAATTGGTAAAATGTCACCTTGTAACAGACGATTTTTTGAAATTTAGATCCCTATCACCTATGCAGAGCCGGGGTTTAATCACGGCAAAAATGGTCAAATGTCACCCATGACAAATTAGTGATTTTTTTTTACCTGTCTACTAGGTATAGCAGTGGTATATCACACCCAAAAATTGGTGAATTTCACCCGAAAATGTAACAGATAAATTAGTGAAATGACATAAAGTAAAATATGTACAAATAAAAAATAAAAAAAACTTGATTTATGAGGTAGAGGTCCATATGGAGTAGGAGTTTGAGGAGGCGGTGGACGTAGAGGTGTAGGTGGAAGCAGCGGTGGAGGAGGACTAGGTAGCCAACACTGGTTTTTGTTTTAAATTATTATTCTAATTTTTTTTATTACGGTACAATCCAAAAGAGTGTGAAATATCCAAAATACAAGAATGAGCAATTGCGCTGTAGTATAAAAATGGCTGGTTAAGGCCGGTATAGATGTCTATTCTGCACAAGGTACAGACAAGTCCTGTGGGATCCATACCCGGTTAATTTTAATGAACGTGAGCTTGTCCTCATTGGCTGTGGACAGGCAGCTGCGCTTGTCTGTGATAACGCCCCCTGCCGTGCTAAACACACGTTCAGATAATACACTGGCTGCAGGGCAGGCCAGCACCTCCAAGGCGTAAAGGGCAAGCTCAGGCCATGTGCCCAATTTGAAGACCCAGAAGTTGAAGGGGGCAGACCAGTCATTCAGTACGTGTAGGCGTGTGCACACATACTGCTCCACCATGTTCATGAAATGCTGCCTCCTGCTAAGACGTTCCATATCAGCTGGTGGTGCTGGTTGTTGTGGCGCGCTGACAAAGCTTTTCCACATTTCGGCCATGCTAACCCTGCCTTCTGAGGTGCTAGCGGTGCCCCAGCTGCGTTGGTGACCTCTTTCTCCTCCTCTGCCTTCGCCTTGTGCTTCCACTGTGCCCCCGCTGTCAGGTGGGAATGCCACCAGCAGCGCATCTACTAGCGTGCGCTTGTATTCGCGAATATTACGATCACGCTCCAGTGAGGGAATTAAGGACGGTACGTTGTCCTTGTAACGGGGATACAGCAGCGTGGCCACCCAGTAATCTGCACAAGTTACAATGTGGGCAACTCGGCGGTCTTTGCGGAGACACAGCAGCATGTAATCGCTCATGTGTGCCAGGCTGCCAAAGGCAGCGAAAAGCTGTCCTCTGTGGGAGGTGTATCGTCTGTGTCCTCTGTATCCCCCCATCCACACACCAGTGATGGCCATGAGCTGTTCTTGGTGCCACCCTGCTGTGAACATGGTTCCTCCTTCTCCATCTCTTCCTCCTCATCCTCCACCTCATCATCCTCCAGAACTGTGCCCTGGCTGGACAATTGCGTACCTGGCGTTTGTGGATGCAGGAACCCACCTTCGGAGCCACTTGTGAATGACTGGCCGGAAACCATACAAAATGATCCCTCTTTTTTCCCCTTCTCCTCCTCCTCCTGTGCCACATCCTCTTCCATCATCGCCAGCAGCGTTTGTCAAGGAGGCATAGAAGTGGGATAGTAACTCTGAGAACGGCGTTATCGGCACTGGCCATGTTGGTGGAGTACTCGAAACAGCACAACAAGGAACACAGGTCTCGCATGGAGGCCCATTTATTGCTGGTGAAGTGGTGCTGTTCCGCAGAGTGACTCATCGGTGCATGCTGCAGCTGAAACTCCACTATCCCCTGCTGCTGCTGCTGCTCACACAGTCTGGCCAGCATGTGCAAGATGGAGTTCCACCTTGTGGGCACGTCGCATATGAGGCAGTGAGAAGCGCTGACAGGTGAGCAGAGGCAGTGAGAAGCGCTGACAGGTGAGCAGCAGCAGGGTGAGAATGCCGAAAGCGCGCACAGACAGCCCGCACTTTATGCAGCAGCTCTGACATATCGGGGTAATTTTTAAGGAATCTCTCCACCACCAAATTCAGCATATGCGCAAGGCAAGTCCCAGAGCTGCTACAAGATTTCGCCCATTATCGCACACCACCAGGCCGGACTTGATGCTCACTGGCACCAACCACTCATCGGTCTGTTTTTCAAGGTCCGTCCACAGCTCCTGCGTGGTGGGGGGTTTGTCACCCAAACAGATAAGTTTTAAAACTGCCTGCTGTCGTTTACCCCTGGCTGTGCTGAAGTTGGTAGTGAAGGTGTTACACTGACCGGATGAGGAGTCGGTAGAGGATGAGGAAGCGGAGTAGGAGGAGGAAGCAGCAGGAGGCAAACTGAAGCGCCCTGCAATCCTCGGTGGTGGAAGGACATTCGCCAAACTGCTATCCGCCTCAGGCCCAGCCGGCACTGCATTTACCCAGTGTGCTGTTATGGAGATATAACGGCCCTGACCGTGCTTACTGGTCCACGTATCCGTAGTCAGGTGCACCTTGCCACAGATGGCGTTGCGCAGTGCACACCTGATTTTGTCCCCTACTTGGTTGTGCAGGGAAGGGATGGCTCGCCTTGAAAAGTAGTGGCGGCTGGGCACGACGTACTGTGGGACAGCCACTGCCATAAGGCCTTTAACCCCTTAAGGACGCAGGGCGTACTGGTACGCCCTATTTCCTGAGTCCTTAAGGACTCAGGGCGTACCGGTACATCCTAACTTTAAATCGGGATTCCGGCGCCCCGGGGGTTAATCGCAACGGGATGCCGGCTGAAATCATTCAGACGGCATCCCGTAACAACGCAGGGGGGGTCATTTGACCCCCCCGTATCGGCAATCGCAGAAAACCGCAGGTCAATTCAGACCTGCGGTTTGCTGTGCTTTCTGCAGTTTGGGATCAGAAACTTTAGTGTCCCTAAAATATGGATTTTACACCCCCCCTGCACTCCTGAATGATTTTTTGCCGGCGGGTGGTGCAGGGGGGGAGTTGTGGGCGGTGGGGGCGGTGCGGGAGGCGGGCGGTGCGGCAGGCGGGATCACGATCCCCCGCCCACCTCCCCTTGAATAAATCGTTGGTGTACAGTGGGTATACCAGGGTGCCAGCACATTGCTGACACCCTGGTATAAACGGCTGACATCGATGATGCGATGTCAGCCGTTTAACCCTTTCCATACCGCAGTCCGTACGGACCGCTGTATGGAAAAAGTTAACAGTAAGAGGGAGCTCCCTCCCTCTCCCATCGGGGGGCTGCAGTGCCTTTGCAGCCCCCCGATGGAGAGGGAGAGAGCTCCCAGACAGCCCCCCATCAGCCCCGTCCTTACCCTTCCCCGTCTGCGCAGTTCTGACCAGTACTGAGCAGACGGGGAAGGTTCCCATGGCAACAGGACGCCGTCCAGGCATCCTGCTGTCCATGGTGCTGAACAGATCTGTGCTAAAAGGCATAGATCTGTTCAGACAAAGTGTAAAATACAGTACAGTACAATATATATTGTACTGTACTGTATTATACAGACATTAGACCCACTGGATCTTCAAGAACCAAGTGGGTCTGGGTAAAAAAAAAAGTGAAAAAAAGTGAAAATAAAGTAAAAATAAAAAACACACATTTATCACTGATTAAAAATGAAAAAAAAAAAAAATTCCCTACACATGTTTGGTATCGCCGCGTCCGTAACGACCTGATCTATAAAACGGTCATGTTACTTTACCCGAACGGTGAACGCCATAAAAATAAAAAATAAAAAACTATGATGAAATTAAAATTTTGCCCACCTTACTTCCCAAAAAAGGTAATAAAAGTAATCAAAAAAGTCGTATGTACGCCAAAATTGTAACAATCAAACCGTCATCTCATCCCGCAAAAATCATACCCTACCCAAGATAATCGCCCAAAAACTGAAAAAACTATGGCTCTTAGACTATGTAAACACTAAAACATGATTTTTTTTGTTTCAAAAATGAAATCATTGTGTAAAACTTAAATAGTTTAATAATAAAATTACCACATGATCTAACCTGTCAGATGAATGTTGTAAATAACAAAAAAAGTGCTAAAAAATCTATTTCTTGTTACCTTGCCGCACAAAAAAGTGTAATATAGAGCAACCAAAAATCAAATGTACCCTAAACTAGTACCAACAAAACTGCAACCCTATCCCGTAGTTTCTAAAATGGGGTCACTTTTTTGGAGTTTCTAATCTAGGGGTGCATCAGGGGGGCTTCAAATGGGACATGGTGTCAAAAAAACCAGTCCAGCAAAATCTGCCTTCCAAAAACCGTATGGCATTCCTTTCCTTCTGCGCCCTGCCGTGTGCCCGTACAGCGGTTTACAACCACATATGGGGTGTTTCTGCAAACTACAGAATCAGGGCCATAAATAATGAGTTTTGTTTGGCTGTTAACCCTTGCTTTGTAACTGGAAAAAAAATATTAAAATGGAAAATCTGCCAAAAAAGTGAAATTTTGAAATTGTATCTCTATTTTCCATTAAATCTTGTGCAACACCTAAAGGGTTAACAAAGTTTGTAAAATCAGTTTTGAATACCTTGAGGGGTGTAGTTTCTTAGATGGGGTCACTTTTATGGAGTTTCTACTCTAGGGGTACATCAGGGGGGCTTCAAATGGGACATGGTGTCAAAAAACCAGTCCAGCAAAGTCTTGCTTCCAAAAACCATACGCCGCACCTTTCCCTCTACGCCCTACTGTGTGCCCGTACCGTAGTTTATGGCCACATATGGGGTGTTTCTGTAAACGGCAGAGTCAGGGCAATAAAGATACAGTCTTGTTTGGCTCTTAACCCTTGCTTTGTTAGTGGAAAAAATGGGTTAAAATGGAAAATTAGGCCAAAAAATGAAATTTTCAAATTTCATCCCCATTTGCCAATAACTCTTGTGCAACACCTAAAGGGTTAACGAAGTTTGTAAAATCTGTTTTGAATACCTTGAGGGGTGTAGTTTATAGAATGGGGTCATTTTTGGGCGGGTTTCTATTATGTAAGCCTCGCAAAGTGACTTCAGACCTGTAGTGGTCCCTAAAAATTGGGTTTTTGTAAATTTCTGAAAAATTTCAAGATTTGCTTCTAAACTTCTAAGCCTTGTAACATCCCCAAAAAATAAAATATAATTTCCAAAATGCTACAAACATGAAGTAGACATATGGGGAATGTGAAGTCATCACAATTTTTGGGGGTATTACTATGTATTACAGAAGTAGAGAAACTGAAACTTTGAAATTTGCTAATTTTTCTAAATTTTTGGTAAATATGGTATTTTTTTATGCTAAAAAATTTACTTTTTTGACCCAATTTTAGCAGTGTCATGAAGTACAATATGTGATGTAAAAACAATCTCAGAACGGCCTGGATAAGTCAATGCGTTTTAAAGTTATCAGCACTTAAAGTGACACTGATCAGATTTGCAAAAAATGGCCAAGTCCTTAAGGTGAAATAGGGCTGAGTCCTTAACCCCTTAGTGACCAAGCCTGTTTGGGCCTTTATGACCAAGCGTTTTTCTTCCTTTTTTTATGGTCTCGTTCCAAGAGCTATAACTTTTTTATTTTTTCATCTATATAGCTTTATGAGGGCTTGTTTTTTACGGGACAAGTTGTAGTTTTTAATGGCGCCATTTTGGGGTACACATAACTTTCTGATTAACTTTTATTAACTCTTTCTGGGAGGGAGATAGGGAAAAATAGCAATACTGCCACTGCGTTTTTACATTATACATTTTTTGGCGTTCATTTTTCGGTACAAATAACATAATATCTTTATTCTCTGGGTCAGTACGATTACAGTGATACTAAATACTTATAATTTTGTTTACGTTTTACTACTTTTTTTTGCAATAAAACACCTTTTATTAACCAAAAAAATAATTTTGCATTGCCACTTCACAAGACCCATAACTTTTTTTTATTTTTTTATATGGAATTGTGTGAGGGCTTGATTTTTAAAAGACGACTTGTATTTTTCATTGGTATGATTTTGGAGTAAATGCCGCTTTTTGATCGCTTGTTATTAAGTTTTTTTTCGGTGGAAACTAAGAATAAATTCGAAATTCTGTCTTTTTTTATTTTTTATTTTTTACGGCGTTCACCATAGGGGATAATTTATGTAATATTTATGTAGTCCCGGTCGTTACGGACGCGGCAATACCAAACATATGGGGGATATTTTCTTTTTGCTATTTTTTTCATTGAAAAGCGTATTTTCAATGGAAAAAAAAACATATTTTTTTATTTTATGGAATTTTTTTTATTAATAAATGTGTATTTTTTTTCTATTTTTTTTACTACTTAATAGTCCCAAAGGGGACTATAATATACAGTATTTTGATTGCTTTTAAAATGTAATGCATTATCTCTATAATGCATTGCATTTCAATAGCAATGCTATTCGAACATTGACCAGCAGGCTGCGCCAGAGAGGCACAGCCTGCTGGAAGTAACAGAAGAAAGGCTCGGGGCCCTGATCGGAAGCAAGGTAAGCTTCCCAGCACATCAGCACCCCGCGATCGCATTTTCGGGGTGCTGATGGGAGACAGAGGGAGTCCGCTCCCTCTGTCACCACTTTACATGCAGCGGGCGCCATTGCGTCCGGCATGTAAAGGGTTAAACAGCCCGGATCGGCACTCCTGCCGTTCCGGGCTGTTAGAGCAGGGACCCGGCTCTCATGTGAGAGCCAGGTCCGCGCTCCCCGCTGCACGGGGGAGCCGTGCAGCGCTTAAACTGGGCCGCCGTAAAAACGCGGCAGCCCAGCCTAAGGCCCCTTAGTGACCGCCGTAAAAACACGTATGGGTGGTCACTAAGGGGTTAAGGGGTTAAAACTATCCGTCCCCACCAGACGGAATGACAGCATTTCAAAGGCCAGTAATTTAGAAATGCTGGCATTCAGGGCTAGGGATCGCGGGTAGGTAGGGAGGTACTTCCTCTTCCTCTCCAGTGTTTGGGAAATGGAGAGCTGAACGCTTCCGTGGGACATTGTGGAGATGCTTGGTGACCCAGGTGTTGGTGTTGCTGGCAGATCCTCTGTTTGCGGGGTGGCAGGTGGCACTGTCCAGAGGTGGATGAAGAGGCCGAGGCTGCAGCAGAAGAGGAAGCAGGAGGAGCCAGAGACCTTTCTTGGTTTTTGAGGTTTCTACTCCACTGCAGCCCGTGCTTTGCACTTAAATGCCTGGTCATGCAGGTTGTGCTTATGTTGAGAACGTTTATGCCTCGCTTCAGGCTCTGATTGCAAAGTGTCCAAACCACTCGTGTCTTGTCGTCAGTGAGGAACTGCCACGCCAGGGAACTCCTTGGAGCTGGCTTTGGTGGGCTCAGTCCCTTGCTGCGGTGGGCAGTAGCAGGCGTACTGTCTAGAGGACGGCCACTCCGCTTTTGCACCCTGCTCCCTCTTCTGCTGTGCTGGTGGCTCTGTGCGACCTCCGCCTCTTCCTCCGAACTACATAGGTCACTCGCATGACCTTGATTCCATGTGGGGTCGAGGACCTCATCGTTCTCCACATCATCTTTCACCCAGTCTTCACCCCTGCCATCCTTGTTGGTCTGAACACTTTCGAAAGCCCCCAGCAGTTGTTTCGTCATCATCCGAGACGTGCTGCGATGGTCCTCCCATGTACTCATCTTGAAACATAAGTGGTTGGGCATTGGTGCACTCAATCTCTTCCACTTCCGGGGGCAGGGATAGGTGGATGGCCCTGGGAAACCCTGCTGCTAACAGAGTCATCAAAAAGCAGAAGAGACTGCTGCATGACTTGGGGCTCAGACTGCTTAGTTTATTTTCAAGGGGGTGAGGTGAAAGACTGATGGACATCGGCTGCAGGTGCCAACTCTGATCTTTCAGCAGGAGACTGGGTGGGAGACAATGTGAAGGAACTGGAGGCAGTGTCAGCAACCCAATCTATCGCCTGTACTTGTTCTGGCCTCACCATGCGTAGAGCCGCATTAGGCCCGACCAAATACTGCTGCAGGTTCTGTCACCTACTCGCACCTAAGGAAGGTGTTTCAGTTGTGCATATAGCTTGCACAGATCGACCACATCCTCTCCCTGCAACAGGAGCTTCACCAGCAGCACCACGACCGGGGCCACATCCATTATTGACGCTCTCCTCATATTTCTCAAATGTAGGATCTTGCCCTAAATGGGTGTTTTTTTAATAGCAGAATAGAACGACAGTATCTAAAGGTTGTATCTCACACGTACAGATGCAGACTAGGCCGCAATTTAAGATTTTTGCCCAAAATGGGTGTTTTTTTAATAGCAGAATAGAAAAACTGTATGTAAAGGGTGTATCTCACAATGACAGATGCAGCAAAGGCTGCAATATTAAGTATTTTTCCCAAAAAGGGTGTTTTTTTACTAACAGAATATGACGGCAGTATATAACGCTTGAATTTCACACGTGCAGATGCAGCAAAGGCTGTAAAATTGTATATTTTGCCCAAAAAGGGTGTTTTTTAAAACCCAGAAAATTATAGCTGTATTTCTAGCTTAAATTGCACACTGACTAATGCTGCAAAGGCACCAGATGTTGGATATTGCCCAAAAAAAGGGTGTTTTTTTAAAACCAGATTATTATTGCAGTATTTCAAGCTTGGATTTGAATGTCACAAAAGCACATATACAGTGCTGGTGCACTGAGCTTGCATAAAATGGCCGCCGCCTACCTAACTAACAGACTGATAAAAGTTATTTTTCTCTGTCACTGGGCTCGGGCAGGGTAAAAAGATTGTGCACTGCACCCACACAACAAAATCTATGTAGATCGCTGAGTTCAATTGGAGTTCTGATTAAAGATTCTGTCCTATTCTCTCCCTCACAGCAGCAGCATCCTATCCCTACACTAAGCACAGCAGAGTGACGTATCCCTACACTAAGCGCTACGTGACTCCAGCTTATATAGAGGCTGGATTACATGCTGCACTGGCCAATCACAGCCATGCCATTAGTAGGCATGGCTGTGATAGCTTCTAAGGGCACACAGTTAAACGCTTGTTGATTGGCTGCTCTGCAGCCTTTCAAAAAGCGCCAAGAAATCGGTGAACACCGAACCCCAACCCGAACTTTTACTGAAATGTTCAGGTTCGGGTCCGGGGTCCAAAAATGCTAAAGTTTGGTACAACAGCCAAACAAAACTCAATATTTATTACCCTGATTCTGTATTTTATAGATACACCCCATATGTGGTCGTAAACTACTGTACGGGCACACGGCAGGGCACAGAAGGAAATAAACACCATATGGTTTCTGGAAGGCAGATTTTGCTTGACTGGTTTATTTACACCATGTCCGATTTGAAGCCCCCCGATGCACCCCTAGAGTAGAAACTCCACAAAAGTGACCTCATTTTGGAAACTACACCCCTCAAGGTATTCAAATCAGATTTTACAAACTTTGTTAACCCTTTAGGTGTTCCACAAGAGTTATTGGCAAATGTAGATAAAATTTCAGAATTGACATTTTTGGGCAAATATGCCATTTTAATAAATTTTTCCGGTAACAAAGCAAGGGTTAACAGCCAAACAAATTCAATATTTATTGCCCTGATTCTGTAGTTTATAGAAACACCCCATACGTGGTCGTAAACTACTGTACGGGCACACGGCAGGGCGCAGAAGGAAAGGAACACCATATGGTTTCTGGAAGGCAGATTTTGCTGGACTGGTTTATTTACACCATTTTCCATATGAAGCCCCCCAGATGCACCCCTAGAGTAGAAACTCCAAAAAAGTGCCCCAATTTTGGAAACTACAGGATAAGGTGGCAGTTTAGTTGGGACTATTTTTAGGGTACATATGATTTTTGATTGCTCTATATTACATTTTTGTGAGGCAAGGTTACAAAAAAAATTTATTCTGAAATTTCATCTCCATTTGCCAATAACTCTTGTGGAACACCTAAAGGGTTAGCAAAAGTTTGTAAAATCAGTTTTGAATACCTTGAGGGGTGTAGTTTCTTAACCACTTCAGCCCCCAGTGCTTAAACACCCTGAAAGACCAGGCCACTTTTTACACTTCTGACCTACACTACTTTCACCATTTATTGCTCGGTCATGCAACTTACCACCCAAATGAATTTTACCTCCTTTTCTTCTCACTAATAGAGCTTTCATTTGGTGGTATTTCATTGCTGCTGACATTTTTACTTTTTTTTGTTATTAATCGAAATTTAACGATTTTTTTGCAAAAAAATGACATTTTTCACTTTCAGTTGTAAAATTTTGCAAAAAAAACTACATCCATATATAAATTTTGCTCTAAATTTATTGTTCTACATGTCTTTGATAAAAAAAAAATGTTTGGGTAAAAAAAAAATGGTTTGGGTAAAAGTTATAGCGTTTACAAACTATGGTACAAAAATGTGAATTTCCGCTTTTTGAAGCAGCTCTGACTTTCTGAGCACCTGTCATGTTTCCTGAGGTTCTACAATGCCCAGACAGTACAAATACCCCACAAATGACCCCATTTCGGAAAGTACACACCCTAAGGTATTTGCTGATGGGCATAGTGAGTTCATAGAACTTTTTATTTTTTGTCACAAGTTAGCGGAAAATGATGATTTTTTATTTATTTATTTTTTTCTTACAAAGTCTCATATTCCACTAACTTGTGACAAAAAATAAAAAGTTCTATGAACTCACTATGCCCATCAGCGAATACCTTGGGGTCTCTTCTTTCCAAAATGGGGTCACTTGTGGGGTAGTTATACTGCCCTGGCATTCTAGGGGCCCAAATGTGTGGTAAGGAGTTTGAAATCAAATTCTGTAAAAAATGACGAGTGAAATCCGAAAGGTGCTCTTTGGAATATGGGCCCCTTTGCCCACCTAGGCTGCAAAAAAGTGTCACACATCTGGTATCTCCGTATTCAGTAGAAGTTGGGGAATGTGCTTTGGGGTGTCTTTTTACATATACCCATGCTGGGTGAGATAAATATCTGGTCAAATGCCAACTTTGTATAAAAAAAATGGGAAAAGTTGTCTTTTGCCAAGATATTTCTCTCACCCAGCATGGGTATATGTGAAATGACACCCCAAAACACATTCCCCAACTTCTACTGAATACGGAGATACCAGATGTGTGACACTTTTTTGCAGCCTAGGTGGGCAAAGGGGCCCATATTCCAAAGAGCACCTTTCGGATTTCACTCGTCATTTTTTACAGAATTTGATTTCAAACTCCTTACCACACATTTGGGCCCCTAGAATGCCAGGGCAGTATAACTACCCCACAAGTGACCCCATTTTGGAAAGAAGACACCCCAAGGTATTCCGTGAGGGGCATGGCGAGTTCCTAGATTTTTTTATTTTTTGTCACAAGTTAGTGGAAAATTATGATTTTTTTTATTTTTTTTTTTCATACAAAGTCTCATATTCCACTAACTTGTGACAAAAAATAAAAACTTCCATGAACTCGCCATGCCCATCAGCGAATACCTTGGGGTCTCTTCTTTCCAAAATGGGGTCACTTGTGGGGTAGTTATACTGCCCTGGCATTCTAGGGGCCCAAATGTGTGGTAAGGAGTTTGAAATCAAATTCTGTAAAAAATGACGAGTGAAATCCGAAAGGTGCTCTTTGGAATATGGGCCCCTTTGCCCACCTAGGCTGCAAAAAAGTGTCACACATCTGGTATCTCCGTATTCAGTAGAAGTTGGGGAATGTGTTTTGGGGTGTCTTTTTACATATACCCATGCTGGGTGAGAGAAATATCTTGGCAAAAGACAACTTTTCCCATTTTTTTTATACAAAGTTGGCATTTGACCAAGATATTTATCTCACCCAGCATGGGTATATGTAAAAAGACACCCCAAAACACATTCCCCAACTTCTACTGAATACGGAGATACCAGATGTGTGACACTTTTTTGCAGCCTAGGTGGGCAAAGAGCCCATATTCCAAAGAGCACCTTTCGGATTTCACTCGTCATTTTTTACAGAATTTGATTTCAAACTCCTTACCACACATTTGGGCCCCTAGAATGCCAGGGCAGTATAACTACCCCACAAGTGACCCCATTTTGGAAAGAAGAGACCCCAAGGTATTCGATGATGGGCATGGCGAGTTCTTGGAAGTTTTTATTTTTTGTCACAAGTTAGTGGAATATGAGACTTTGTATGAAAAAAAAAAAAAATCATCATTTTCCACTAACTTGTGACAAAAAATAAAAAATTCTAGGAACTCGCCATGCCCCTCACGGATTACCTTGGGGTGTCTTCTTTCCAAAATAGGGTCACTTGTGGGGTAGTTATACTGCCCTGGCATTTTCCAGGGGCCCTAATGTGTGGTAAGTAGGTAAATGACCTGTGAAATCCGAAAGGTGCTCTTTGGAATGTGGGCCCCTTTGCCCACCTAGGCTGCAAAAAAGTGTCACACATCTGGTATCGCCGTACTCGGGAGAAGTTGGGGAATGTGTTTTGTGGTGTCATTTTACATATACCCATGCTGGGTGAGAGAAATATCTTGGCAAAAGACAACTTTTCCCATTTTTTTATACAAAGTTGGCATTTGACCAAGATATTTATCTCACCCAGCATGGGTATATGTAAAATGACACCCCAAAACACATTCACCAACTTCTACTGAATACGGAGATACCACATGTGTGACACTTTTTTGCAGCCTAGGTGGGCAAATGGGCCCAAATTCCTTTTAGGAGGGCATTTTTAGACATTTGGATACCAGACTTCTTCTCACGCTTTGGGGCCCCTAAAATGCCAGGGCAGTATAAATACCCCACATGTGACCCCATTTTGGAAAGAAGACACCCCAAGGTATTCAATGAGGGGCATGGCGAGTTCATAGAAAAAAAAAAATTTTGGCACAAGTTAGCGGAAATAGATTTTTTAAATTTTTTTCTCACAAAGTCTCCCTTTCCGCTAACTTGGGACAAAAATTTCAATCTTTCATGGACTCAATATGCCCCTCAGCGAATACCTTGGGGTGTCTTCTTTCCAAAATGGTGTTATTTGTGGGGTGTTTGTACTGCCCTGGCATTTGAGGGTCTCCGCAATCATTACATGTATGCCTAGCATTAGGAGTTTCTGCTATTCTCCTTATATTGAGCATACAGGTAATGAGATTTTTTTTTTCCGTTCAGCCGCTGGGCTGAAAGAAAGAAATGAACGGCACAGATTTCTTCATTCGCATCGATCAATGTGGATGAAAAAATCTCTGCCAAAAAAAGAAAAAGGAGGGGAAAGGCGTCTGCCAGGACATAGGAGCTCCGCCCAACATCCATACCCACTTAGCTCGTATGCCCTGGCAAACCAGATTTCTCCATTCACATCAATCGATGTGGATGAATAAATCATTGCCAGGATTTTTTTTTTTTATATATACAAAGTGTTTGCCAAAGTATATGAACACCGCCACCTCCTCAGCTCATATGCCTCGGCAAACGTATCTTTTACTGCAGAGGAGAAATCTCGTCTTGCAGCGCCGCATACACCGACTTGCGTGTAATCTGACAGCAGCGCAATGCTTCTGTCCGAATGCACATCAGTGCTGCAGCTAGTCGATCGGTTGGTCCACCTGAAAGGTAAAAAAAACAAAACAAAAAAGAAAAAACCAGGCCGCAACGCAATAAATTTATTAACTGTTGAACAGAACATAGAAACTTTTTTTAAACTTTTTTTAACTGAACGTTTAACTTTTTTACTTACCGGTATTTTTTTTTTTGTTTAGTTTTTTTTAACCTTTATAGAACAAACCTCTCCTTCCCCATGGGACAATGTGCAAAGCGCAAATCGCCCAAAGATGTGGCGAAGTACGTTATGCACTTTATCCCAGGTGAAAGGAGAGGTTTGCAGCAGCTGTGAGTGAATGGGCCCTAATAGCCCTGTGTGCCTGCCCTGGTGAGATGTGATCCCTATGCTAGGTGTACCTGTGTGTGGTACTTCCGGAAACACTCTCCATAGCATAGGGCAGGGTGGTCAGCACAGTCAGGACAGAAATAGCGGGTGTCACGCCTTATTCCACTCCTGCTACAGACACAACATCTTTTTCGGGGTGACGGTTGGGTTGAGGTACCAGGAACGACACTGGGGAAATGTCGCTCGTGTAGACGGCTAACTACACTGGTGGATGGGGCCACGGAACCTCCTGGGTAAAGGAGGTTCTCGATGATCTCTTCCTGGAATTTGAGGAAGGATCCTGTTCTCCCAGCCTTACTGTAGAGAACAAAACTATTGTACAGCGCCAATTGAATCAAATATACAGACACCTTCTTATACCAGCGTCTGGTTCTGCGGGAAACTAAATATGGAGACAACATCTGGTCATTGAAGTCCACCCCTCCTATGAGCGCATTATAGTCGTGGACACAGAGGGGCTTTTCAATGACACGGGTTGCTCGCTCAATTTGGATTGTCGTGTCTGCGTGAATGGAGGAGAGCATGTAAACGTCACGCTTGTCTCTCCATTTCACCGCGAGCAGTTCTTCGTTACACAAGGCAGCCCTCTGCCCCCTTGCAAGACGGGTGGTTACAAGCCGTTGGGGGAAGCCCACGCGACTAGTTCGCGCGGTGCCACAGGCGCAAATCCGTTCTAGAAACAAATGCCTAAAGAGGGCCACACTTGTGTAGAAATTGTCCACATAAAGATGGTACCCCTTGCCGAATAAGGGTGACACCAAGTCCCAGACTGTCTTCCCACTGCTCCCCAGGTAGTCAGGGCAACCGACCGGCTCCAGGGTCTGATCTTTTCCCTCATAGATCCGAAATTTGTGGGTATAGCCTGTGGCCCTTTCACAGAGCTTATACAATTTGACCCCATACCGGGCACGCTTGCTTGGGATGTATTGTTTGAAGCCAAGGCGCCCGGTAAAATGTATTAGGGACTCGTCTACGCAGATGTTTTGCTCAGGGGTATACAAATCTGCAAATTTCAGGTTGAAATGGTCTATGAGGGGCCGAATTTTGTGGAGCCGGTCAAAAGCAGGGTGGCCTCTGGGACGGGAGGTGGTGTTGTCGCTAAAATGCAGAAAATGGAGGATGGTCTCAAATCGTGTCCTGGACATAGCAGCAGAGAACATGGGCATGTGATGAATTGGGTGCGTTGACCAATATGACCGCAATTCATGCTTTTTTGTCAGGCCCATGTTGAGGAGAAGGCCCAAAAAAATTTTAAGTTCGGAAACTTGGACTGGTTTCCACCGGAAAGGCTGGGCATAATAGCTTCCCGGGTTTGCGGTTATAAATTGTGTGGCATACTGGTTGGTCTCTGCCACGACTAAGTCCAAGAGCTCCGCAGTCAAGAACAGCTCAAAAAATCCCAGGGCCGAACCGATTTGAGCCGTCTCAACCCGAACTCCAGACTGGGCGGTGAAAGGGGGAACTACTGGTGCGGCTGAAGTTGGTGACTGCCAATCAGGATTTGCCAGCACCTCAGGGACTCTAGGGGCTCTACGGGCCTGTCTGTGCGGTGGCTGCGACGGGGTAACTATTGCACGTGCCACCGTACCAGCTTCAACTGCCCTTCTGGTGCTCGCTACTTCACCAGGTTGTACGGCAGTGCTGGTACTAGGTCCAGGAAGGGCTGCGCTGCTGGTGTATGCCTCATCACGTGATCCGGCAGCGACAGCCCCACTCTGCTGCTCTTGAAGCGGATCCTGCGTAACCTGTGGTCTAGCGACATGGGGCCGGGTACGCCTGGTGCTGCCAGGGACCTCCACCTCCTCGTCCGAACTTTGGGTCAGAGAGCCACTGCTTTCCACAGGTTCATATTCTGACCCGCTAGATTCGTCAGATGAGGGTTCCCACTCCTCATCCGACTGGGTCAGAATCCTGTAGGCCTCTTCAGAAGAATACCCCCTGTTTGACATTTTGGACTACTAAATTTAGGGGTATTCCCTGAGACTACCCAAGAAAAAAAGCAAACCTGTCTTACAAAGGGGAGGCTAGCGAAGTACCGGAGGCTGCTGCGGTTGATAAAAAATATCAAAACTGATTTTTTTATCGCCGCAGTGCGTGTAAAATGAATGTGCAGTGATCAAAAAATATATATTTTTTGTCACTGCGGTGGGGCGGGCGTGGGTGAACGCACGTGTGGGCGACCGATCAGGCCTGATCGGGCAAACACTGCGTTTTGGGTGGAGGGCGAGCTAAGGTGACACTAATACTATTATAGATCTGACCGTGATCAGTTTTGATCACTTACAGATACTATAAAAGTACAAATGCTGATTAGCGATACGCTAAACAGCGAATAAAAGTGACTGCGGTGCGGTGGGGTGGGCGCTAACTGACGCTAACTACCTAACCAAGGGGCCTAAACTATCCCTAAAACCTAACAGCCAATACCAGTGAAAAAAAATAAGTGACAGTTTACACTGATCACTTTTTTTCCTTTCACTAGTGATTGACAGGGGCGATCAAAGGGGTGATCAAAGGGTTAATTGGGGTGCAGGTGGGTGATCTGGGGCTAAGGTGTAGTGTTTGGTGTACTCACAGTTCAGTCTGCTCCTGTGCTGGATCCAACCGACGAAAAGGACCAGCACAGGAGCAGACAAGCCATATAACAGATCATATTTACTAATATGATCTGTTATATGACTTTGGATTGGATTTTTTGAAAATCGCCAGCCTGCCAGCCAATGATCGTTGCTGGCAGGCTGGTGACGAAATACTTCTTTTAATTTTGCCGGCCCGCGATGCGCATGCGCGGGCCGGCTTTGAGCGAAATCTCGCGTCTCGCGAGATGACGCGTATATGCGTGACTCTGCGCAGCGCTGCCACCTCCGGAACGCGATCCTGCGTTAGGCGGTCCAGAGGTGGTTAAATGGGGTCACTTGTATGGAGTTTCTGCTCTAGGGGTGCATCAGGGGGGCTTCAAATGGGACATGGTGTCAAAAAACCAGTCCAGCAAAATCTGCGTTCTAAAAACCATATGGCGCACCTTTCCTTGTGTGCCCTGCCGTTTAGCCATACAGCATTTTACGACCACATATGGGGCGTTTCTGAAAAATACAGAATCAGGGCAATAAATATAGAGTTTTGTTTGACTGTTAACCCTTGAATGTTAACGGAAAAAATTGATTAAAATTGAAAATTTGGCAAAAAATAGCAGTTTTGGCACCATTTTTTTTTTTTTTTTTGACTGTGTTCAATTGAGGGGTTAGTTTATGTGTTATTTTTATAGAGTAGATTTGTACGGACGTGGCAATACCTAATATGTCTACTTTTTAAAATTTATTTAAGTTTTACACTATAATATCCTTTTTTAAACAAAAAAATTTTTTTTTGCCTATTGTCTTAAGTAGGGGCTAAGTTTTTGTGGGATGAGAGGACGGTTTTATTGACACTATTTTGGAGTGCATATGACTTTTTGATTGCTTGCTATTACACTTTTTGTGATGCAAGGTGACAAAAAAAAGCAAGGGGATTATAAATTTAGTACTCCATGGAAGTGTGGTACTCCCTGAAGCAACCGTCAATGGAGAGGCCCGGATGATCGGGGCATGTGTCACACTGAGTGGTGGTGTCCTTCCGTATCCCCCTCCTGTGAAACACTCTACTTTTTTCAGTATGGGGGACCACACCTGGAAAGTGATGGCCAGGGACGATCCAGTTCTCGTGGTACTCCAGCCTGCTCTTTCCCGGTCAGAAAAGATCAGGGCCTTGAGGACTGCCTTATAGAACTGCAGGAATTTCCCTGTGTTGCCAGCGCTCCGGGACATCACAAAAGAGTTGTACAAGGCAACCTGTACCAAGTAGACCGCAACTTTTTTGTACCAACCATGCCCGGGTTTTGCGCATGGCGTTATATGGCTTGAGGACTTGATCAGAGAGATCAACTCCTCCCATATACCGATTGTAGTCCACGATACAATCGGGCTTGAGGATCGTTGCCGCGGTACCTCGCACAGGAACAGGGGTGATGCCGTTACAGGGAATTGTGGACAGTACAAGGACATCCCTCTTGTCCTTATATCTGACCAGCAACAGGTTTCCACTGGTAAGGGCACAGGTCTCACCCCTGGGGATAAGCACCTGGACGGGGTGGGTAGGGAGGCCGCATTGATTTTTCCGCATGGTCCCACAAGTGGACCTGGATCTGGCGGCGAGGGACTGGAACAAGGGGATACTAGTATAAAAGTTATCCACGTACAGGTGGTAACCCTCATCTAGCAGTGGGTGCATAAGGTCCCACACAAGTTTCCCGCTAACACCCAGAGTGGGGGGACATTCTGGGGGGTTCAATACGGGAATCTCACCCCTTGTACACTTGAAACTTGTAAGTGTACCCTGAGGTACTCTCACAAAGTTTGTACAGCTTCACGCCATACCTCGCCTTCTTAGAGGGAGCATACTGGCGGAAAAGGAGTCTCCCCTTGAAAGCAATGAGAGACTCATCAACAGCGACCTCCCTTCCAGGTACATAGGCCTCCAAAAATTTGGCCCCGAAGTGATCGATGACCGGCCTGATTTTGTACAGGCGTTCATAGGCAGGATCACCTTGGGGGGGACATGCTCCATTATCTGCATAATGCAGGCATTTCCGGATGGCCTCAAAACAGGAACATGTCATGGCCATACAGTAGAGTGGGGTCTGGTAGAGGATGTCCCCACTCCAGTACTGCTTGACACAGTTTTTTTTTTGACTAGGCCCATGTGCAGCACTAGGCCCCAAAATGTCCTCATCTCGGCTGCACTGACCGGATTCCAGCGACCGGACCTAGCCAAAAAGGAGCCCGGGTGTTGAGCAATGAACTGTTGGGCGAACAAGTTCGTTTGCTCCACCATCAGATTCACAAAGTGGTCACTGAAACAAAGACTAAAATAGTCATATTCAGTGAAGCCCACTGTGGGAATCTGGATTCCTGATTGGCCAACAAAATCAGGAATCACGGGCTCAAAATCCTCTGGGGTACACCATGCAAGTTCACCGGTAGGGGGCTCAGGTGGACTTATCTGGTGGGCCGGAAAACTAGTACGAGCCCCAGAGCTGCTCGTACTAGTGTGGGCCACAGGGTCCCTGGCATGGGGGTCCCCTTGCTCCGCCTGGCGGCGTATCATCATCACTAGATGATGAGGAGGAAGCGGATGACAACAGGAAAATGGGGTCATCCTCGTCCTCACTGGGGTTCTCGGAGTCGGAGGCAAGCAGGGCGTATGCCTCCTCGGCCAAGAAAGTCTGGCGGGCCATAGGGGAGTGTGTGTGTGTGCGGGTGTGTGTGTGCATGTCTGGAAAACTTTATTTAGTGTGCATGTGTGTGTGGGGGGGCACGGATGTTTGCATAAAAAAAAAAGCCTGCAAAAAAAATGATTCAAACTCGATGATCAGCGGTGGGGTGGGCGATGCGCTGACAGTGGCCGGACGCTAAGAGTGCCGGCCACAGTCAGCGCACGCACACAAAAAAAAAAAAGTGCTTGTGCCCCAAAAAATGTGTGTGGAGGGGGTGGGGGTTCTGGGGGGCAAGCTGCAGCACCCCTGGGGGGGTCTAGGGTCACAGACTGCTGTGGACCCTAGACACCCGATCAGGGTAATGCAAAAATAAAACTTTTTTTTTTTTTCCCAAAACTCTCCCAAAGTGGGACAAAAAATAAAGTGAAAAAAAAGTTGAAAAAATTTAGTTTTCCCCCCAAAAAATTAAAAGTTTCAAGTAAAAATAAACAAAAACGTCATTTTCCCAAATAAAGTAAAAAAAAAATTGGTAAAAAATAGGGGGAAAAAAAAGTAAAGTATACATATTGAATATCTCCGCGTCCGTATCGACTGGCTCTATAAACATATCACATGACCAAACCCCTCAGATGAACACCGTAAAAAAAAAAAACTGTGCTAAATAAACCATTTTTTTCTCACCTTACATCATAAAAAGTACAACAGCAAGCGATCAAAAAGGCGTATGCCCACCAAAATAGTACCAATCAATCCGTCACCTCATCCCGCAAAAAATTAGCCCCTACCTGAGACAATCGCCCAAAAAATATAAAAACTATGGCTCAGAATATGGAGACACTAAAACATAATTTTTTTTGTTTTAAAAAAGCTGTTATTGTGTAAAACTTACATAAATAATAAAAAAGTATACATATTAGGTATCGCCGTGTCCTTATCGACCGGCTCTATAAAAATATCACATGACCTAACCCCTCAGATGAACACCGTCAAAAAATAAAAAATAAAAACTGTGCTACAAAGCTATTTTTTTGTCACCTAACATCACAAAAAGTGTAATAGCAAGCGATCAAAAAGTCATATGCACCCCAAAATAGTGCCAATCAAACCGTAATCTCATCCCGCAAAAAATTAGACCCTACCTAAGATAATCGCCCAAAACTGAAAAAACTATGGCTCTCAGAAACACTAAAAGAGGATTTTTTTTTGTTTCAAGAATGAAATTTACATTGTGTAAAACTTAAATAAACATAAATAAATAAAAGTATACATATTAGGTATCGCCGCGTCCATGACAACCTGGTCTATAAAAATACCACATGATCTAACCTGTCAGATGAATGTTGTAAATAACAAAAAATTAAAGCTGTGCCAAAACAGCTATTTCTTGTTACCTTGCCTCACAAAAAGTGTAATATAGAGCAACCAAAAATCATATGTACCCTAAAATAGTACCAACAAAACTGCCACCTTATCCCGTAGTTTCTAAAATGGGGTCACTTTTTTGGAGTTTCCACTCTAGGGGTGCATCAGGGGGGGGCTTCAAATGGGACAGTCCATTCAAACTAGTCCAGCAAAATCTGCCTTCAGCGGTTTAGGACCACATATGGGGTGTTTCTGTAAACTACAGAATCAGAGCCATAAATATTGAGTTTTGTTTGGCTGTTAACCCTTGTTTTGTAACTGGGAAAAAAATTTTTTAATGGGAAATCTGCCCAAAAAGTGAAATTTTGAAATGGAATCTCTATTTTCCCTTAATTCTTGCGGAACACCTAAAGGGTTAACAAACTTTGTAAAATCAGTTTTGAATACCTTGAGGGGTGTAATTTCCAGAATGGGGTCATATTTGGGTGGTTTCTGTTAGCGGTTTTTCTCAGGCAGGTTTATGCTGGTATAAGATGAGGCATCAGACCTCCAACCCATAAATATTTCCCTGTGCAATGAATATCCGGTTTGCTTCTGATCAGGAGATAAATTTCAACCGTGAGTCAACATAGGTTGTTAAATATCTGAAATCTTTATTTCTCAGCACATACTTATAAGGCTTTTTTTGGGGAGGGCGCATATTGTCTCTCAAGATCCAATTGGAACAATCCTGGTATTTCTTAGGAGGCCTTGGGAACATGTTTTGTCAAAATACAGTTGAAACTTTGTTCAACAATGCTGGTATCTGCTATATACAATACTTGCAAAAGGGTTATTTTACATTGAACAGGTTTTCCTCTACATGCTAATAAGTTGAATAGGTTATCACAGTTCATTGTCATTGTATATGAGGTGAGATGTTAAATAGCCTTTTGTTCAGGGATGCTGCTATTGTGTCCAGCACTGGCAGGGTGTGAGCTATGTTAATTCGAGGTACTGCATTCCACAAGAGATGAGGCTTGTATAATATATGTCTAATCTGTGATGTATCAAAAGTAAGATTATGAAAAATCCCTTTCAATCCAACCATTGATCCCAACTTTTTTATATATATATATATATATATATATATATATATAAGAACGAAGAAAGGACAGCACTCCAAGTAAAAAGTAGTGGTCTTTAATCACCCATGCAGATCTGCATGGGTGATTAAAGACCACTACTTTTTACTTGGAGTGCTGTCCTTTCTTCGTTCTTGTTCATCTGGGGTAAGCAGCAATATCCCTGGACATAGCACCCACACTGCTTGTCTCCAGTGCCGCCACTACTTTCTCTTTTTTTTTTATATATATATATATATATATATAAACACGGGATCACTGTACGTTTTCCTCCATCTAAGGCCTCATGCACACGACCGTTGTGTGCACCCGTGGCCGTTTTCCGGGTTTTTTCGCGGACCCATTGACTTTTAATGGGTCCGTGGAAAAATCGGAAAATGCACCGTTTTGCAGCCGCATCCGTAATCCGTGTTTCCTGGCCGTGAAAAAAATATGACCTGTCCTATTTTTTTCACGGCCAACGGTTCACGGACCCATTCAAGTCAATGGGTCCGTGAAAGAACACGGATGCACACAAGATTGGCATCCGTGTCCGTGATCCGTGGCTGTAGGTTAGTTTTTATACAGACGGATCCGAAGATCCGTCTGCATAAAGCTTTTTCAAAGCTGAGTTTTCACTTCGTGAAAACTCAGAACCGACAGTATATTCTAACACAGAAGCGTTCCCATGGTGATGGGGACGCTTCTAGTTAGAATACACTACAAACTGTGTACAAGACTGCCCCCTGCTGCCTGGCAGCACCCGATCTCTTACAGGGGGCCGTGATCAGCACAATTAACCCCTTCAGGTGCGGCACCTAAAAGGGTTAATTGTACTATCATATCCCCCTGTAAGAGATCAGGGCTGCCAGGCAGCAGGGGGCAGACCCCCCCCAGTTTGAATATCATTGATGGCCAGTGCGGCCCCCCCCCCCCTCTATTGTAATAATTCGTTGGTGGCACAGTGTGCGCCCCCCCCCCCCCTCCTCCCTCCCTCTATTGTAATAATTCGTTGGTGGCACAGTGTGCGCCCCCCCCTCCCTCTAATGTAATAAATCGTTGGTGGCACAGTGTGCGCCCCCCCCCTTCCTCCCTCTATTGTAATAATTCGTTGGTGGCACAGTGTGCGCCCCCCATCGGCCCCCCCTCCCTCTATAGCATTAACAACATTGGTGGCCAGTGTGCGGCCTCCCATCTCCCCCCCCCCCCATCATTGGTGGCAGAGGATTTCCGATTGGAGTCCCAGTTTAATCGCTGGGGCTCCGATCGGTAACCATGGCAACCAGGACGCTACTACAGTCCTGGTTGCCATGGTTACTTAGCAATAGTACAATAGTAGAAGATTCATACTCACCTGCTGCTGCGATGTTCGTATCCGGCCGGGAGCTCCACCTACTGGTAAGTGACAGCCTCAGGTCTGTGCGGCGCATTGCTAAATGAACTGTCACTTACCAGTAGGAGGAGCTCCCGGCCGTACACAGACATCGCAGCTCCCAGGTAAGTATGAATCTTTTACTATTGTACTATTGCTAGTAACCCGCTGCCACCAATGATCGGGGGGGGGGAAGATGGGAGGCCGCACACTGGCCACCAATGTTGTTAATGCTATAGAGGGAGGGGGGGCCGATGGGGGGCGCAAACTGTGCCACCAACGATTTATTACAATAGAGGGAGGAAGGGGGGGGGCGCACACTGTGCCACCAACGATTTATTACAATAGAGGGAGGAAGGGGGGGGCGCACACTGTGCCACCAATGATTTATTACAATAGAGGGAGGAAGGGGGGGGGGGGGGCCGCACTGGCCACCAATGATATTCAAACTGGGGAGGGGGGGTCTGCCCCCTGCTGCCTGGCAGCCCTGATCTCTTACAGGGGGATATGATAGTACAATTAACCCCTTCAGGTGCGGCACTTGAGGGGTTAATTGTGCTGATCACGGCCCCCTGTAAGAGATCGGATGCTGCTAGGCAGCAGGGGGCAGTCATGTACACAGTTTGTAGTGTATTCTAACTAGAAGCGTCCCCATCACCATGGGAACGCCTCTGTGTTAGAATATACTGTCGGAAATGAGGTTTCACGATCTAACTCATATCTGACTGTATATTCTAACATAGAGGCGTTCCCATGGTGATGGGGACGCTTCAAGTTAAAATATACCATCGGATTGGAGAAAACTCCGATCCGATGGTATAAAAGGGACTCCAGACTTTACATTGAAAGTCAATGGGGACGGATCCGTTTGAAATGGCACCATATTGTGTCAACGTCAAACGGATCCGTCCCCATTGACTTGCATTGTAATTCAGGACGGATCCGTTTGGCTCCGCACGGCCAGGCGGACACCAAAACGACTTTTTTTTCATGTCCGTGGATCCTCCAAAAATCAAGGAAGACCCACGGACGAAAAAACGGTCACGGATCACGGGAAAACGGAACCCCGTTTTGCGGACCGCAAAAAAATACGGTCGTGTGCATGAGGCCTTAGGCCGTGTGTGTGTGTGTATGTATGTATATATATATATATATAACATGTGTGTGTGTGTGTGACACATGAAGACACTAAAGACTATGAAGGAGATAAAAAAAAACTTCTGTGTAATTTGGCGCACAGTAGGAAAAAATCTCCTGCATAGTGACGAGAGAGAAGAAAGAAAAGTAAGAAAGAAAGACACAAAACATAACATAGACCTTTGGAATCAATGTTATTCTGAGAGTAGCACCATGTGTCCTCCTGGATATGTTTCCTGTGTGTTTGCTGGAGGCATACATTCTCTACACATAGATAGGATATTCGGGTTAGACCTTTTACTGGGCTAACCCCGCCCTCCATGGCACATGGCTGCCCAGTAATGTTACAGATATGCAGGTACATTCCACCTCATGCCTTGACCAATAGAAATACTTTTTAGACCTGGAAGGTACACATTCGCACATTTCCCGAGAGTGCCGGTGGGTGGTGCTCAAACATTCACCATCCACTACCACACCCAGAACATGCGCAAATGCTCCCAAATGAATCAGCCTTCTTTTAAACAAATGTGGCCCTAATCGGACAACATCTAATTAATCTGGTACAAATATGCTACTGACCCACAGTGAATCTCTGTTAGACATGGTTCCAAAAGGGGGGATCAGTCCCTGAGGAAGGTCTTTTAAAACAGGGTCGACCAAGAAAGGTGATATAGCATTCACATGGACACCAGTCCCACCAACCAATGTTCCAATGTTGGGGCGCCCATGGTTCAGTGAGACTGGCATCAGTGTGCCATACCCCACCGTTGCTGATGAGGACCCGCTGGTAGCTTTCACTAAGAACATTGCTCTTAGAGCCAGCAGCCATTAGATCCCTCTCAAACCAACGGTGGCGGCTTTCACATGGGGAGTAGGGACCAGAGTGCTGATCTATAGAATTTCCCCTGCAATGACCTGACCCGATCACGCTCTCATAACCGTAATCAGGTCAGACCTTACACAGGGAGGCATATAGAAAATAAACCTTCATACCATTCCTAAGCTAAAAAGAAAGTCTACTATAGTCATCCTATGCTTAATAAAACTTTCCACGACAGTTCCCTCCTCTCTGTAATATGTCCCCTGTGTTCTTTGAGTCTCTTGCTGAATCTTCGGTTTTCTCAGCTTGCCCTCGTCGATTGTGGTGCTCCTTGGGTGTTATTGCCTCCATGATGATGCTCCATCCTTCGGTTCGATTCTTCAGGGAGTTGACTCTGAGGCAGGTCCTGCTGTGGTAAGGTGTGGCGTGGTGATGAACGTTTAGTTGGACATCCTTTCCATCAAAGACATAGGTTGATCCGTGGTGTATCTGGGAGCTGCGATTAGGATGTGATTATCTGCACGTGACTGGGCCATCCGATCGATCAAACAACAGGAGCATGTCACCAGGATATATATGATAAAGCTGTGAAAGGATTCTATCCCTCATTTGTAATAGCCCTATCTCAATTACAGTGACCTTATCCATATGGGCCTGGACTTTATCCCTGGTATCTGCAGTCCTCTCCTATAAACTCACAGAAACCCCCCCTAAGAAGCTAAAAGATAATCCAGCGCCATCTTTTCCTGTAAGATGAGGGTTGGGTTGGTGCACCTGTTGGCAAGGGAAACAAGAGCGAAATATCATCATAGTCAATGTTTAATTTCTTAATCAGTTTTGCCACATATTCCTCTTGTATCTGCTGCAAGTCTCTAGGCATCAGAATTAATGGGCTCATTGTCCATGGGGTTGGGAAGGGTCTTTCCATCCAATTTACTACTCCTGCCTTTGACCATAGACCGTTAGAGTCTTTGGTCAGCCCTTGAATTTTTAATGCCCTTGCATATATTGTTCTACTGGCTGTGCAGACTGTACAATAGGCTGATTAGCATGCTCAGACAAAACTTGTTCCACAGGTTCTGTAAAGCCAGAAGCTTGTGGTACAGTTAACTGTGCGCAGATCTAATCATCTGATTCTGTTGTTAATTTTGTTACTAAAGGGTACAATGGCACATATGGGGGTGGGGCAGGAGTTGGAGTCACGATGGGGGTTTTACTTTCCTGTCTTGTATTTGAACTGCACAAGTCAGTCCAAAACTTTTGCACAGATAGCCATGCCTGGCCACAAGTTTTCATATACATTTTATTCCAATGAGGGTCTCCTTTGTACCATGGAAAAGTGTCTATGTCATTCAGACATAGGCCCTTGATCATGGCCATATGAAATTCTGAAAAAGACCCTTCTTTTGGGAACGGGTCAGTACATTTCATTCCTTCTGTCCATTTACACATATTATCAACCCAAGGATCAGTATAAAATGGACCTAAACACCTCTGGACAAACATTTTTGGACTTTCCCCCAATTCATTTTTAGGAGACAGTTTCACCATAGAGTGATTCGCAGCAGATTTTCGGAACATGATTTTCAGTTCTAAATTAAAAATTCTGTTTATTTTTGGGATCCTCCTTACCATAAGAATTGCCCATTTTTACTTAGCTAAAATATACAGTGAGATCAGCTGAATTTGG
Source organism: Bufo bufo (assembly GCF_905171765.1). Classification (NCBI taxonomy): domain Eukaryota; kingdom Metazoa; phylum Chordata; class Amphibia; order Anura; family Bufonidae; genus Bufo; species Bufo bufo. The sequence goes on along the minus strand of NC_053394.1, from coordinate 184,209,774 downwards.
AGGTTTATCAAAGGATGTTTGTGTTCAGTGCAAAAATACTTACTGATAAACCTTAGGCCTCATGCACACGACCGTATTTTTTTGCGGTCCGCAAAACGGGGTTCCGTTTTTCCGTGATCCGTGACCGTTTTTTCGTCCGTGGGTCTTCCTTGATTTTTGGAGGATCCACGGACATGAAAAAAAAGTCATTTTGGTGTCTGCCTGGCCGTGCGGAGCCAAACGGATCCGTCCTGAATTACAATGCAAGTCAATGGGGACGGATCCGTTTGACGTTGACACAATATGGTGCAATTTCAAACGGATCCGTCCCCCATTGACTTTCAATGTAAAGTCAGGAGTTAATATACCATCGGATCGGAGTTTTCTCCAATCCGATGGTATATTTTAACTTGAAGCGTCCCCATCACCATGGGAACGCCTCTATGTTAGAATATACTGTCGGATTTGAGTTACATCGTGAAACTCAAATCCGACAGTATATTCTAACACAGAGGCGTTCCCATGGTGATGGGGACGCTTCAGGTTAGAATATACTAACAGAACTGTGTACATGACTGCCCCCTGCTGCCTGGCAGGTGCTGCCAGGCAGCAGGGGGCAGCCCCCCCCCCTGTAGTTAACACATTGGCGGCCGGCCCCCCCCCCTCCCCTGTAGTTAACTCATTGGTGACTAGTGGGCCCCCCACTGTAGTTAACTCATTGGTGGCCAGTGCGGCCGGCCCCCCTCCCTCCCCTGTAGTTAACGCTTTTGTGGGCAGTGGGCCCCCCCCCTCCCTTCCCATGTAGTTAACTCGGTGGCCAGTGGGCCTTCTCCCCTCCCTCCCCCTCCTAATTAAAATCTCCCCCCTATCATTGGTGGCAGCGGAGTGTACCGATCGGAGTCCCAGTTTAATCGCTGGGGCTCCGATCGGTAACCATGGCAACCAGGACGCTGCTGCAGTCCCGGTTGCCATGGTTACTTAGCAATTTGTAGAACCATGATACTTACCTGCGAGCTGCGATCTCTGCGTCCGGCCGGGAGCTCCTCCTACTGGTAAGTGACAGGTCCGGCCGGGAGCTCCTCCTACTGGTAAGTGACATGACCTGTCACTTACCAGTAGGAGGAGCTCCCGCACAGACCTGTCACTTACCAGTAGGAGGAGCTCCCGGCCGGACGCAGAGATCGCAGCTCGCAGGTAAGTATAATGGTTCTACAAATTGCTAAGTAACCATGGCAACCGGGACTGCAGTAGCGTCCTGGTTGCCATGGTTACCGATCAGAGCCCCAGCGATTAAACTGGGACTCCGATCGGTACACTCCGCTGCCACCAATGATAGGGGGGGAGATTTTAATTAGGAGGGGGAGGGAGGGGAGAAGGCCCACTGGCCACCAACGAGTTAACTACATGGGAAGGGAGGGGGGGAGCCCACTGCCCACCAACCAGGCAGCAGGCGGCAGTCATGTACAGTCGTGGCCAAAAGTTTTGAGAATTACATAAATATTTGAAATTGGAAAAGTTGCTGCTTAAGTTTTTATAATAGCAATTTGCATATACTCCAGAATGTTATGAAGAGTAATCAGATGAATTGCATAGACTTCTTTACCATGAAAATTAACTTAATCCCAAAAAAGCCTTTCCACTGCATTTCATTGCTGTCATTAAAGGACCTTCTGAGATCATTTCAGTAATCTTCTTGTTAACTGAGAATGTTAAGAATGTTGACGAGCACAAGGCTGGAGATCATTATGTCAGTCTGATTGGGTTAAAATGGCAGACTTGACATGTTAAAAGGAGGGTGATGCTTGAAATCATTGTTCTTCCATTGTTAACCATGGTGACCTGCAAAGAAATGCGTGCAGCCATCATTGCATTGCATAAAAATGGCTTCACAGGCAAGGATATTGTGGCTACTAAGATTGCACCTCAATCAACAATTTATAGGATCATCAAGAACTTCAAGGAAAGAGGTTCAATTCTTGTTAAGAAGGCTTCAGGGCGTCCAAGAAAGTCCAGCAAGCGCCAGGATCGTCTCCTAAAGAGGATTCAGCTGCGGGATCGGAGTGCCACCAGTGCAGAGCATGCTCAGGAATGGCAGCAGGCAGGTGTGAGCGCATCTGCACGCACAGTGAGGCGAAGACTTTTGGAAGATGGCCTGGTGTCAAGAAGGGCAGCAAAGAGGCCATTTCTCTCCAAAAAAAAGATCAGGGACAGATTGATCTTCTGCAGAAAGTATGGTGAATGGACTGCTGAGGACTGGGGCAAAGTCATATTCTCCGATGAAGCCTCTTTCTGATTGTTTGGGGCATCTGGAAAAAGGCTTGTCCGGAGAAGAAAAGGTGAGCGCTACCATCAATCCTGTGTCATGCCAACAGTAAAGCATCCTGAGACCATTCATGTGTGGGGTTGCTTCTCATCCAAGGGAGTGGGCTCACTCACAATTTTGCCCAAAAACACAGCCATGAATAAAGAATGGTACCAAAACACCCTCCAACAGCAACTTCTTCCAACAATCGAACAACAGTTTGGTGAAAAACAATGCATTTTCCAGCACGATGGAGCATTGTGCCATAAGGCAAAAGTGATAACTAAGTGGCTCGGGGACCAAAACATTGACATTTTGGGTCCATGGCCTGGAAACTCCCCAGATCTTAATCCCATTGAGAACTTGTGGTCAATCCTCAAGAGGCGGGTGGACAAACAAAAACCCACTAATTCTGACAAACTCCAAGAAGTGATTATGAAAGAATGGGTTGCTATCAGTCAGGAATTGGCCCAGAAGTTGATTGAGAGCATGCCCAGTCGAATTGCAGAGGTCCTGAAAAAGAAGGGCCAACACTGCAAATACTGACTCTTTGCATAAATGTCATGTAATTGTCGATAAAAGCCTTTGAAACGTATGAAGTGCGTTCAATTATATTTCACTACATCACAGAAACAACTGAAACAACGATCTAAAAGCAGTTTAGCAGCAAACTTTGTGAAAACGAATATTTGTGTCATTCTCAAAACTTTTGGCCACGACTGTACACAGTTATGTTAGTATATTCTAACCTGAAGCGTCCCCATCACCATGGGAACGCCTCTGTGTTAGAATATACTGTCGGATTTGAGTTTTCACGAAGTGAAAACTCATCTCTGAAAAAGCTTTTATGCAGACGGATCTTCGGATCCGTCTGTATAAAAACTAACCTACGGCCACGGATCACGGACACGGATGCCAATCTTGTGTGCATCCGTGTTCTTTCACGGACCCATTGACTTGAATGGGTCCGTGAACCGTTGGCCGTGAAAGAAATAGGACAGGTCATATTTTTTTCACGGCCAGGAAACACGGCTCACGGATGCGGCTGCCAAACGGTGCATTTTCCGATTTTTCTACGGACCCATTGAAATTCAATGGGTCTGCGAAAAAAAATGGAAAACGGCACAACGGCCACGGATGCACACAACGGTCGTGTGCATGAGGCCTTATGCTTATCAGTTTATGTGGGTTTTTATCCTATTTCTTCTAATTCAGGTTCATAACTACTCCTGAATTTATGGCAGATTTTAAACTAATCTGGATGGTATTACTTCTAATTCAGGCTCATACTACTCCTGAATTTATGGCAGATTTTAAACTATTGATGGACAATTTTATACCTTCAATTTCAGCATGAACTCACATACAATCTATACATAATCTATACACAGTCTATACAGTAAAATTCAACCTTATATATATATATAACTACTAAAAATGCTTAAGCAACTATACAGCTATATACAGGTTTTAGCAAAGGATATTCGTTGCACACAATACTGTTTTTCAGATTAGGGGACTACAGACCCCATTTTTTCTTCAGGAATATCAGATTCCTCTGGGACTTCAGATCCCTCTATTTCTTTAGGAATATCAGATTCCTGGGAGACGCTTATCAGAAGCGCTTACCGGGTTCAAATAATCCACTCTTACAGTATAGGGCAGTAATAATATATATCTTAAATATAGAATCACTTACCCGATACTGTATTTTGATGGATCCCACTTCTGACACCAAACTGTTAGCGTTTTTTCTCAGGCAGGTTTATGCTGGTATAAGATGAGGCATCAGACCTCCAAACCATGAATATTTCTCTGTGCAATGAATATCCGGTTTGCTTCTGATCAGGAGATAAATTTCAACCGTGAGTCAACATAGGTTGTTAAATATCTGAAATCTTTATTTCTCAGCACATACTTATAAGGCTTTTTTGGCGGTGGGCGCATATTGTCTCTCAAGATCCAATTGGAACAATCCTGGTATTTCTTAGGAGGCCTTGGGAACATGTTTTGTCAAAATACAGTTGAAACTTTGTTAAACAATGCTGGTATCTGCTATATACAATACTTGCAAAAGGGTTATTTTACATTGAACAGGTTTTCCTCTACATGCTAATAAGTTGAATAGGTTATCACAGTTCGTTGTCATTGTATGTGAGGTGAGATGTTAAATAGCCTTTTGTTCAGGGATGCTGCTATTGTGTCCAGCACTGGCAGGGTGTGAGCTATGTTAATTCGAGGTACTGCATTCCACAAGAGATGAGGCTTGTATAATATATGTCTAATCTGTGATGTATCAAAAGTAAGATTATGAAAAATCCCTTTCAGTTTCTATTATGTAAGCCTCACAAAGTGACTCCAGACCTGAACTGGTCCTTGAAAAGTGGGTTTTTCAAAATTTCTGAATAATTTGCTTCTAAACTTCTAAGCCTTGTAACATCCCCAAAAAATAAAATGTCATTCCCAAAATGATCCAAACATGAAGTAGACATATGGGGAATGTAAAGTAATAACTATTTTTTTAGGTATTACTATGTATAGAAGTAGAGAAATTGAAACTTGTAAATTTGCTAATTTTTAAAACAATTTGGGCAAATTTGGTATTTTTTTATAAATAAAAATATTTTTTTTACTCCATTTTAACAGTGTCATGAAGTATAATATGTGAAGAAAAAAAAATCTCAGAATGGCCTGGATAAGTCAAAGCGTTTTAAAGTATTCACCACATAAAGTGACACTGGTCTTATCCTTAAGGTGAAAATGAGCCCGGTCCTTAAGGAGTTAACAGTGACTTTCACGGTGGCCACCCCTTTAACCGTGACTTTCACGGTGGCCGCCCCTTTAACAGTGGCTTCCATGGTGACCGCCCCTTTAACAGTGACGTTCACGGTGGACGCCCCTTTAACAGTGACTTTTACGGTGGCTGCCCCTTTAATATTTACTGCCCCTTTAACAGTGACTTTCATTGTGGCCGTCCCTTCAACAATGACCGCCCCTTTAACAGTGACTTTCACAGTGGCCGCCCCTTTAACAGTGACCACCCCTTTAAAAGTGACTTTCACATTGACCGCCCCTTTAACAGTGACCTCCACGGTGCCCGCCCCTTTAACAGTGAACTCCACAGCGTCCGTCCGTTTAATAGTGGCCCCTGCCCCCCATGCATGCAGCAGTGTAGTTGTGACGTCATACGTCATATGACTGAATATTTCAGGACCTGCGAACTGCTAAAACCTGTGATCAGTTGTTATGGCAACCTGGAGTAGCCTGGGTTTTTTGTGTTGGTGCAGCAGTTCAGCACAGGTTTCACACATAGGGTTGGAAGTGAACGGAAAACCTTATCCACATGATGGCAATTTGTCAAATGGCAATTCTTCAAGGGATTCTTATAGAGCACTCCATATAGTTTAAAACGGGTACATCAGGCATGAGAGTCCCCAGAATCCAAAAGCGTTTCGGAGATTTTAGCACACTCCTTCCTCAGTGGTTGGTGTCCCTCAAATGCTAGTACCCTTAAATACTTAGATAATTGTGATCGCAGGATTCTTCAGGTAATCAGTACAATTTTAAAACATCCATATATGTATATGCACATTTCTTTGAAAAAAATCCCCAAAGCATTTTTTTTTAATTTACAAAAATGTCTACAGGCGTACAGCTATTGTAATATGCGTTGTGCCTGTCTGTTACTTTAATCCATGCAATAACATATTGGCATATAATACAATCTGACAGAGACCTAAGTATGGTACTTACCTCAAATCCATCTGTAACATACAGGAGAGGCCCGAATGTAAAGGACCAATTGGTTCATAGTCATCTAGTGGAGGAGGGAACCAGTACTGGAAAGATAAGGGAGAGGTACCGGGGCTCATCACCCTGTGGAGATTGTTCCTTCTGCAAGTATATTCCCTGTATAAAGAAGTTCACCAACCCTGGGGACAAAAAAGAATATGAAATTAGACAACAAATCACTTACAGAATGCAGGGAGTGATATATATATAGCCTCCTGTCCATGTCCCAAACTATTTGTAGGGAAACCCATACAAGAACTGAGACGTTGTATCTCAGGCAATCTGAGTACAATTGGAACTGACAAAGATACCCCTATAGCCAGGCATATTAAATATATACATGGAAATAAGAGCTCCGTCTTACGCTTCTGGGGCATTTAAAAAATATCCATGGGACCAAGAGGGGGCAACTTAGACAAGAAACTCTTACAGAGCGAGGCTCGCTGGATCCACAGATTGGGCACTATGAGTCCATATGGACTGAATGAAGGTTTTTCCTTCACGGCATTTATTTAGAAATAAAAGGTAAACATAAATCACAGAAGAAAACCTAGAATATTACATTATAATATTAAAATAATAGAGGAAAAATAAAAATGCAGAAGGAAGAAAAAGACCAATATCCAACCACAGTCACCTTTAGTCATAGAATATAAAAAATAATAAAAAATGGACCAACTATCCACCGGCAGATTGTTCACGGTGAAACTAATGAACACTACAGTAGGATTGAAACCATACCAGTGGATATACTGATATATTGTGGACAGGAGTCCTTAAATTTACTGATGATCACGTGAGTCATAGAACATAAAAAATAATAAATAAAAAATTGATTAATTATCCACATGTAGATTGATCACTGTGAAATTAACGAACACTACAGTAGAATTGAAATCATACTAGTGGATATAAGTCCTTGCGCATGCGCCCTTACTTTAATGTTCGGGCTGGAGACTGAGTCGCAACTCATGCGCTGTGATACTTCCCCTATGAACTAGTCTTCTAAGATATAGCGCATGCGTCCCCACTTAGCCTCCTGGAGACGAATTGGTAGGTAAGTGCAGATGGAGAGATTTGGTTCATAGTACATGCGCAGAAGCAGTCTATAAGTTGAAACAAAGTTAAAAGTTCTTGCACAGGCGCAAATACTCTAAAGACATTGGTGACATGCAAGTTTGAGGAACCAACGTTGACTGAGGTTTATTGGTCAGATCGCATCACTGTCACATTAGCGCTGGCTACCGATTGGAGATCTGATGAGGAAAGACCCACCCACTGTAGTTAAAAACACCGAATTAGATGGCGCTCGTGTTGATAGTAGCTCCATTTCCTCCATTTCTGTGGTGAAACATGTCGGGGAGCTGCAATCTAGGTTTTAGGCAAAGTGAGGCTGTGACTCAATGACCGCGTCTTAGTGTGCTGCAGACACTTAGAGCGCGGTACACAAGCGACAGGGTGCAAATATTAGAGGCAAACAAAAGTGAACCTAGAGACAGGCAAATAACAATAGACAATGATGTTCCTCCGATTGTAATTTATAGGGATACAGATTAAAGATCTCTGCCTGCAGAACAATTAGTCAGAAAGCTGAGATCTGAAAAATAATCTGTTGCAAACAATCCCCTGAGACTGATAAATATATATAGGGAGGCAGTGTCTATTGGCCAAGCAATTTATACCCCCAGCCGCAGAGCCCAGCAGCACTTTAATTTTTAGCCAATTTCTTTTTTCTTTCTTCCCATTCTATACTAGTCTTAACAAAATGAAATAAACGTTATGTTTTAAACTAGACCAGAAACGGGAATCCATTAGCCTAGGGCTATTTGAACTTAATTAACATATTGTGCTGGCACACAAATTCAATTCTGTGTATCTTTCCAAACACACCCATCAACTAAAGGAAATTAACCCTTTCAACAGAACACTATAAAGGCAAGAAGGCATAATGCGATAACGCAACTCACTTATATACATTACACAAAGCAAGTTGAAAATTATACATCACACTTCATATATTATTTTATAAGGGGTTTTAATTTCTAAATTGATTAAGCAAAATTCATTATTTATTTTTTATAGAAAAACTATATGCTTTTGTGTCATTAGATATATTTTTATAACTCAGGATTGAATTTGTGCGCCAGAAAAAAAAAATGCTTTGGGGAATTTTTTTCAAAGAAATGTACATATACATATAGTGGATATATAAAGTCTACACACCCCTGTTAAAATGTCAGGTTTCTGTGATGTAAAAAAATTTGACAAAGATAAATCATTTCAGAACTTTTTCCACCTTTAATGTGACCTATAAACTGTACAACTCAATTGAAAAAGAAACTGAAATCTTTTAGGTAGAGGGAAGAAAAAATATAAAGATAAAATAATATGGTTGCATAACCTTAAACTAATACTTTGTTGAAGCACCTTTTGATTTTATTACAGCACTCAGTCTTTTTGGGTATGAAATGTGGGGGGTCAGCCAGCACAACCCTGTATGCAGGTGCACATTGCTATGGCGAAATACAGATACAAACGCAAAAACACAAATGCAACCGCACTCTGCAACCAGCACTCTGCCCTGCCTCTATGCTGGATGTTGAATGAGGCATTGGTGTACATTTTGGCCAAAGCGTAATAAGCCACTCACCACGTCAAGGTCGCCTCCATGAGTGGTCCCTAACACTAGTTCCTACCTGTTATGGGCCATGACAGCCACACAAAGTCCAGGGAATGCAGGTACAGCATGCACACCAAGCACACTCTGCTTTTAACCCCGTCCGGTGCCATTACAGCTTTCATCGGATCCAGGGATGCAAGTACCAACATGCATGCTGAGCCCACTATATACTTCTCCTGGAGCCAAATGGCTACTGGTAGGTGCTATATAAGCAGACTCAGTTTTATACTGACTTTAAAACCAGCCTCTAGGGCAGACTAACTGGTCAGGTGTGCATGGCTGTTTGGAGATCGCCACGCCTCCAATGTATACTACTTTTTGGGTATGAGTCTATCAGCATGGCACATTTTGACTTGGCAAGATTTGCCCGCTCTTCTTTGCAAAAACACTCCAAATCTGTCAGATTGCGAGGGCATCTCCTGTGCACAGCCCTCTTCAGATAACCCCACAGATTTTCAATCGGATTCAGGTCTGGGCTCTGGCTGGGCCATTCCAAAACTTGAATCTTCTTCTGGTGAAGCCATTCCTTAGTTGATTTGGATGTATGCTTTGGGTCGTTGTCACGCTGAAAGATGAAGTTCCTCTTCATGTTCAGCTTTCTAGCAGAAGCCTGAAGGTTTTGTGCCAATATTGACTGGTATTTGGAACTGTTCATAATTCCCTCTAGCTTAACCACCCCAGGACCGCTGTACGCAGGATTGCGTCCTGGCGGCGGCCCTGTTAATCGAGAGGCGAGATTTCCTGTGAACACGCACACACAGGAGCGCGCGTTCACAGGAACTGGAGGTAAACGAGTGGATCTGCAGCCTGCCAGCGGCGATCATTCGCTGGCAGGCTGTAGATGCGATTTTTTTAACCCCAAAAAGATATATTAGATGCTGTTTTGATAACAGCATCTAATATACCTGCTACCTGGTCCTCTGGTGGTCCCTTTTGCTTGGATCGACCACCAGATGACACAGGCAGCTCTGTAAAGTAGCACCAAACACCACTACACCCCCCCCGTCACTTATCAACCCCCTATTAACCCCTGATCACCCCATATAGACTCCCTGATCACCCCCCTGTCATTGATCACCCCCCTGTAAGGCTCCATTCAGACGTCCGTATGTGTTTTACGTATCCACGGATCCGCAAAACACATACGGACGTCTGAATGGAGCCTTACAGGGGGGTGATCAATGACAGGGGGGTGATCACCCCATATAGACTCCCTGATCACCCCCCTGTTATTGATCACCCCCCTGTAAGGCTCCATTCAAACGTCCGTATGTATTTTGCGGATCCACGGATCCGCAAAACACGGACTCCGCGGATCCGCAAAACACGGACATCGGCAATGTGCTTTCCGCATTTTGGGGATCCGCACATTGCCAGAACTATATAGAAAATGCCTTTTCTTGTCCGCAATTGCAAGAAAAGGACATGTTCTATAGGCTCTACAAAAAACGCAGTGTTCGCCCGATCAGGCCTGATCTTGTGCGCACACTTGCGTTCAGTCCGCCCCACCGCAGTGACAGAATTATTTTTTTTCTGATCACTGCAAAAACACCGTAAAATCGCTGTGGCGCTATAAAAAGATCACTTTTTTGGGGTTTTTTTTTGTATTTTCTTACAAAGTCTCATATTCCACTAACTTGTGACAAAAAAGAAAATCTCACATGAACTCACCATACCCCTCACGGAAACCAAATGCGTAAAAAATTTTTGACATTTATATTCCAGACTTCTTCTCACACTTTAGGGCCCCTAAAATGCCAGGGCAGTACAAACACCCCACATGTGACCCCATTTCGGAAAGAAGACACCCCAAGGTATTCGCTGAGGGGCATATTGAGTCCATGAAAGATTGAACTTTTTGTCACAAGTTAGCGGAAATGGAGACTTTGTGAGAAAAAAAAAAAAAAACTATTTCCGCTAACTTGTGCCAAAAAAAAACTTCTATGAACTCGCCATGCCCCTCACGGAATACCTTGGGGTGTCTTCTTTCCAAAATGGGGTCACTTGTGGGGTATTTATACTGCCATGGCATTTTAGGGGCCCTTAAGCGTGAGAAGAAGTCTGTAATCCAAATGTCTAAAAATGCCCTCCTCAAAGGAATTTGGGCCACTTTGCGCACCTAGGCTGCAAAAAAGTGTCACACATGTGGTATCGCCGTACTCATAAGAAGTTGAGCAATGTGTTTTGGGGTGTATTTTTACATATACCCATGCTGGGTGAGAGAAATATCTCTCTCAAATGACAACTTTGTATAAAAAAATGGGAAAAGTTGACTTTTAGAGAGATATTTCTCTCACCCAGCATGGGTATATGTAAAAATACACCCCAAAACACATTGCCCTACTTCTTCTGAGTACGGCGATACCACATGTGTGACACTTTTTTGCAGTCTAGGTGCCCAAAGGGGCCCAAATTCTAAAGAGCACCTTGAGGATTTCACAGGGCATTTTTTACGCATTTGGATTCCAAACTACTTCTCACGCTTTAGGTCCCCTAAAATGCCAGGGCAGTATAAATACCCCACAAGTGACCCCATTTTGGAAAGAAGACACCCCAAGGTATTTCGTGATGGGCATAGTGAGTTCATGGAAGTTTTTATTTTTTGTCACAAGTTAGTGGAATATGAGACTTTGTAAGAAAAAAAAATAAAGAAAAAAAAATCATAATTTTCCGCTAACTTGTGACAAAAAATAAAAACTTCTATGAACTCACTATGCCCATCAGCGAATACCTTAGGGTGTCTCTGAAATGGGGTCATTTGTGGGGTGTTTCTACTGCCTGGGCATTGTAGAACCTCAGGAAACATGACAGGTGCTCAGAAAGTCAGAGCTGCTTCAAAATGCGGAAATTCACATTTTTGTACCATAGTTTGTAAACGCTATAACTTTTACCCAAACCAATAAATATACACTTATTGATTTTTTTTTTTTCAAAGACATGTAGAACAATAAATTTAGAGAAAAATTTATATAGAAATGTAGTTTTATTTGAAAAATTTTACAACCAAAAGTGAAAAATGACATTTTTTTGCAAAGATTTCGGTAAATTTCGATTAATATCAAAAAAAGTAAAAATGTCAGCAGCAATGAAATACCAACAAATGAAAGCTCTATTAGTGAGAAGAAAAGGAGGTAAAATTCATTTGGGTGGTGAGTTGTATGACTGAGCAATAAACCGTGAAAGTAGTGTAGTGCAGAATTGTAAAAAGTGGTCTGTCATTAAGGGGGTTTAAGCTAGGGGGGCTGAAGTGGTTAACTAAGGCCCCAGTTCCAGCTGAAGAGAAACAGCCCCAAAGCATGATGCTGCCAGCACCATGCTTCACTGTGGGTATGGTGTTCTTTTGGTGATGTGCAGTGTTGTTTTGGTACCAAACATATCTTTTGGAATTATGGCCAAAAAGTTCAACCTTTGTTTCATCAGACCATAACACCTTTTCCCACATGCTTTTGGGAGACTTCAGATGTGTTTTTGCAAAATGTAGCTTGGCTTGGATGTCTTTCTTCGTAATAAAAGGCTTTCGTCTTGCCACTCTACCCCATAGCCCAGACATATGAAGAATACCACACAGCCAGTACTTGCCAGATATTCCTGCAGCTCCTTTAATGTTGCTGTAGGCCTCCTGGTAGCCTCCCAGACCAGTTTTCTTCTCATCTTCAGCAATTTTGGAGGGACGTCCAGTTCTTGGCAATATTCAGTTGTGCCATATTTTCACCACTTGGTGATGTCTTCACTGTGGTCCATGGTATATCTAATGCCTTGGAAATTCTTTCGTACCCTTCTCCTGACTGATACCTTTTAACAGTGAGATCCCTCTGATGCTTTGGAAGCTCTCTGTGGACCATGGCTTTTGCTGTGGGATGCGACTAAGAAAATTTCAGGAAAGACCAACTTGTCACAGATGTAGTAGGGGAGAACACCAAAAGACAACAAGAAGGAACGATAAAAATACTAGGCCTCATCGCTAGGGAAGGAAAAGGGTCACCACCTATAAAACCCTGCTCCTGGCCCTAACTCCTATCCGTATGGGCACCTCTCAATGGTAGAGATGCCCATACACAGGAACCTAGAAAACCCTGGTGGCCCTCCAATGCCTTAAAGGTAATGACAGAGCAGAGACAACCTGCTCCTTCCCTGGTGAAGGAACCAGCATCTTGCTGAGGCCTAGAAAACAGCAAAGGGGGGGGAATACAAAACACAAGCGGAACACTTAACTTCTAAGGATGATGGATGATCAGGACTTCAACAAGAACCACACTCCAGCTCTTCCAAAACCAAATGAAGCTATCCAGAGCAAGGAGTGATGGGTAAAGTCAGACTAAATAGGGGGAGGTAAAGGTCACATGATCCACACCTGAACAAGAGGTGTGGACATACAAGCAACACACAGACAAAGTGAAACCAAAAGAGGTTGTCAGATCACTAATGTTCAGATAATCTTTCAGACCTTCTAAAACCTATCAACGATGTGACAGTACCCCCACTTCTACGGGTGACCTCCGGGCACCCAGGACCGACCTTATCAGGATGAGCTCTGTGGAATGCTCTGACCAGACGACTAGCATTAACATCGGTCGCTGGAACCCACATCCTCTCTTCTGGTCCGTACCCTCTCCAATGAACGAGATACTGGAGGGATCGCCGGAGAACTCGGGAGTCCACAATCCTGCTGATCTGAAATTCGAAATTGCCGTCCACCATGACAGGAGCGGGAGCCAAGGAGGACGGCTCAACAGGTTTAACACATTTCTTTAGCAACGATTTATGAAATACGTTATGGATTTTCAATGCCTGAGGAAGTTCAAGACGGAAGGCTACAGGGTTAACAATGGCAATGATCTTATATGGACCAATAAATCTTGGGCCCAACTTCCAAGACGGTACCTTAAGTTTAATGTTTCTTGTAGGCAGCCACACAGAATCACCCACTCTCAGGTCTGGACCACTCATAAGTTTCCTGTCAGTTGCACGCTTATACCTGTTGCCCATCTTTTCCAGGTTATTTTGGATTATAGAATTATAGAAAACTCAGCTAACGACAAAAATGAAGACCACTCTTCCTGATTCTCTGAAACAAAACATCTCAAGTAAGTCTCCAGATTCTGATTAGTGCGCTCTGTCTGTCCGTTCGACTGAGGATGAAAAGCCGAAGAGAAGGACAATTGTACACCCAGACAAGTACAGAACGCTCTCCAGAATCTGGAAACAAAGTCCCTCTATCGGACACCACATCAGAGGGAATGCCATGTAGTTTCACGATGTTGTCGACAAACACCTGCGCAAGAGTTTTAGCATTGGGTAGACTAGGTAATGCAATAAAGTGTGCCACTTTACTAAAACAGATCGACAACCACCAGAATCACAGTCTTTCCTGGAGAATTCGGTAAATCTGTGATAAAATCCATGGACAAATGGGTCCAAGGTCTGGACGGGATGGGCAATGGAAGCAGAGATCCGGAAGGCCGAGTATGTATCACCTTAGCATGTGCACAGGTACCACACGCTGACACATAGTCCTCAATACACTTACACAACCCCGGCCACCATAATCTGCGAGAGATCAGATCGACAGTCGATCTACTCCCAGGGTTCCCAGCAAGCACCGTACAGTGATGTTCCTCAAACACCTTGTGACGTAATTCGGAGGGAACAAACAATTTCCCCTGAGGACAAGAGTCTGGAGCATCCTCCTGTGCCTCCAACACCCTGGCCTCGAGATCAGGATAAAGAGCGGATATAACTACCCCTTCAGATAAAATGGGACTAGGGTCATTAGACTCACCCCCTTCAGGAAAGCTACGTGAAAAAGCATCCGCCTTGATGTTCTTAACCCCAGGGCGGTAAGTGACGATTAAGTTAAATCTGGTCAAAAACAATGACCATCTGGCCTGCCTTGGGTTCAGTCACTTAGCCGACTCCAAGTAGGCCAGATTCTTGTGATCCATAATTACCGTAATAGGATGAATTGCTCCTTCCAACCAATGCCGCCATTCCTCGAACGCCAACTTAATGGCCAGCAATTCCCTATTCCCCACATCATAATTCTTTTCAGCAGTCGAGAGTTTTTTAGAGAAAAATGCACATGGGCGCCATTTACTGGGTGAAGGACCCTGCGACAATATTGCTCCTACCCCTACCTCAGACACGTCAACCTCAACAATAAATGGCTGAGACACGTCCGGTTGCACCAGAATAGGGGCCGAAGCAAAACATTCTTTCACAGCAGAAAAGGCCTGTAATGCCGCATCAGTCCAGATAGAAATATCAGCACCCTTCCTAGTCATGTCTGTTAAAGGTTTAACCACCGATGAATAGTTCAAGATAAATTTACGGTAGTAGTTGGTAAACCCTAAAAACCGCATAAGTGCTTTCAGAATTTCGGGTCGATCCCAGTCCAACACCTTCTCGGGATCCATACGAAAACCTGAGCATGAGAGCAGGTAACCCAGAAATTGCACGTCCTGTACAGCAAATGCACACTTTTCCATCTTATCATACAACTTATTCTCTCTTAGGATCTGTAACACCTGTCTCACATGATCCTGATGAGTCTCCATATTAGGCGAATAAATTAGTATGTCATCAAGGTATACAATGACAAACCTCCCCACCAGATGATGAAAGATGTCATTGACAAAGTGTTGAAAAACCGCAGGAGCATTGGTTAACCCAAAGGGCATGACAAGGTTTTCAAAATGACCCTCAGGGGTATTAAATGCAGTCTTCCACTCATCCCTCTCCTTAATCCTTACCAGATTATATGCCCCCATCAGATCCAATTTAGAGAACACCTTGGCACCGACAATCTGACTAAACAAATCCGGAATCAAAGGAAGGGGGTAAGGATCACGGACGGTAATATGATTGAGCTCACAGAAGTCCAGACATGGTCTCAGGGTACCATCCTTTTTCTTTACAAAGAAAAATCCAGCAGCCACTAGGGACTTGGATGGTCTAATATGTCCCTTTGCCAAACTCTCGCATAGCCTTTCTTTCGGGTTCCGAAAGATTATACAACCGAGATTTGGGAAATTTAGCTACGGGAATAAGATTGACGGGACAGTCATACTCCCGGTGTGGAGGCAACTCCTGATTACCACTCTCAGAAAACACATCAGAAAATTCAGAAATGAACGAGGGTACAGTTTTAGTGGTAACCATAGAGAACGATGCATTAAGACAGTCCATGCAAAAATCACTCCAATCGAGAATCTGTCTCGCTTGCCAATCGATGTTAGGGTTATGTTTGCTTAACCATGGTAAGCCCAACACCAACGGAGCAGGCAGACCCTCCAACACATAACAGGAGATAGATTCCTGATGCAAATCACCCACTCTTAAATGAATGTCATTCACTACCTGCGACAGGCATTTTTGGGCTAGAGGTGCTGAGTCAATTGCAAAGACAGAAATACTATTCTTCAATGCATTAGTAGTCAACCCGTGAATGCGTACAAACTGTCCATCAATCAATTTAACTCCTGCCCTACTGTCGATAAATGCTTTAATTTTCACAGCGCCACCTCAGCAGACAGGAGAAAATGGGTACTACCAGTAAAAGACAAAAGTAGGTTTTCTTGCTTCCCACTCACACTACCAATAGTAATTTGGGGATTAAACATTTTTTTTCTTTTTGTTTACACCTTGATGCTGCAAGTACGGACAAATGTTCACAAAATGTCCCTTCTTGACACAACAAAAGCAGACTCCTTTCACATGACCCAAGCTTTTGCCAGTAGTTCCAGGAGTAGCTCCTCCTAACTGGTTAGGCTCATCACAAGGCACAACCACCCGTGTCTCTCCACCATAAGTGTCAAAGGAAGCAGTACCCTTATTGGACAGTACGTCCTGAAGGTGAGGACCCCTAGATCTATCCCTCAGGCGTCTATCAAGAGGTACAGCAAGGGACATAGCTGCTTCCAATGACTCAGGATTTCCATGAAAAGCCAATGCGTCCTGCAGTAT
Organism: Bufo bufo; assembly: GCF_905171765.1. Taxonomy (NCBI): domain Eukaryota; kingdom Metazoa; phylum Chordata; class Amphibia; order Anura; family Bufonidae; genus Bufo; species Bufo bufo. Next base: position 184,193,059 of record NC_053394.1, on the reverse strand, counting down.
CTCAGAGAGACCCTGGCAGAATTGGCTACGGAGATGCAGAATCGTTCCACTCTGTATCCGTAGCCCATCTCCTAAATTCTGAGCAATAGGTCTCCGCAGAACGTTCTCCCTGCTGCAAACCCCGTAACTTTGTCTCGGCCTGAGAGATCCAATCCGGGTCATTATAGATAAGACCAAAGGCTCTAAAGAATTCATCTACTGACCGGAGGGAGAGAAAAAGCCCAAGATTGGGCGTCCTCTTTAAGCAATGAAATAATCATACCCACACATTGACACTCATCACCAGAAGAGTATGGACGCAGCCTAAAGTATAATTTACATGACCCCTTGAACCGGAAATTGTCACTACGCCTGGAAAACCTGTCTGGGAGAGCTACCTTCGGTTCAGGGCAGGCCTGGAACCCACCACTGGAACCAGCACCCTGTGGACTCTGAATCTGCAAAACCATCGCACAGAGGTCTGCTACCTCCAAAGTCTATTTCTGCAGCTGTTTGACCAGTGCAGTCATAGCATCCCTAGCTGCACAGATCAGAACAAAAAATGGCAGTATTGGCTCTGGATAATGTCACGGATGTAGTAGGGGAGAACACCAAAAGACAACAAGAAGGAAGGGAAAAGACACTAGGCCTCACCTCTAGGGAAGGAAAAGGGTCACCACCTATAAAACCCTGCTCCTGGCCCTAACTCCTATCCATATGGGCACCTCTCAATGGTAGAGATGCCCATACACAGGAACCTAGAAAACCCTGATGGCCCTCGAATGCCCTAAAGGTAATGGCAGGGCAGAGGCAACCCGCTCCTTCCCTGGTGAAGGAACCAGCGTCTTGCTGAGGCCTAGTAAACAACAAGGGGGGGGGGATACAAAACACAACAAGCGGAACACTTAACTTGTAAGGATGATGGACGATGGACTAGGCCTCATCGCTAGGGAAGGAAAAGGTTCACCACCTATAAAACCCTGCTCCTGGCCCTAACTCCTATCCGTATGGGCACCTCTCAATGGTAGAGATGCCCATACACAGGAACCTAGAAAACCCTGGTGGCCCTCCAATGCCTTAAAAGTAATGACAGAGCAGAGACAACCTGCTCCTTCCCTGGTGAAGGAACCAGCATCTTGCTGAGGCCTAGAAAACAGCAAAGGGGGGGAATACAAAACACAAGCGGAACACTTAACTTCTAAGGATGATGGATGATCAGGACTTCAACAAGAACCACACTCCAGCTCTTCCAAAACCAAATGAAGCTATCCAGAGCAAGGAGTGATGGGTAAAGTCAGACTAAATAGGGGGAGGTAAAGGTCACATGATCCACACCTGAACAGGATATGTGGACATACAAGCAACACACAGACAAAGTGAAACCAAAAGAGGCTGTGAAATCACTAATGTGCAGATAATCTTTCAGACCTTCTAAAACCTGTCACCGGTGTGACACAACTAGAGCAGCTGAACTTTATTTGGGATTAATCAGAGGCACTTTAAATGATGGCAGGTGTATGCTGACTCCTATTTAACATGATTTTTAATGTGATTGCTTAATTCTGAATACAGCTACATCCCCAGTTATAAGAGAGTGTGCACACTTATGCAACCACATTATTTTAGTTTATTTTCTTCCCTTTCCTCCACCTAAAAGATCTCAGTTTGTTTTTCAATTCAGTTGTACAGTTTATAAGTCACATTAAAGGTGGAAAAAGTTCTGAAATGATTTATCTTTGTCTAATTTTTTGACATCACAGAAACCTGACATTTTAATAGGGGTGTGTAGACTTTTTATATCTACTGTATATGGATGTTTTAGAAGTGTACTGATTACCTGAAGAATCCTGCAATTATTTTGGGTTATTTTGAGTATTTACTATCTTTTTTCTATCCGAAAAAAACGCACAAATACTGCAAGCAAATCGCAAGTATCTAATTACCAATAGTGATGGATGAACATCGGCCAGGACGATTCGCGAACGCGATCAAATGTTCGTGAACCGTAAGTTCGCGGCGGGACCCATTCACTTTAATGGCAAGCGAACCTAAAAAACCTTCAGGTCATTTTTGCAGCCACCAAATACTTACAAGAAGTGCACAAATTGTCCCACAACATGGACAGTGACAATGGCAAAAATTACCACAAAAAATATGTATTTTAATCAGGGGACATTTTTATACGTATTAAAGGGAAACTTTAAAAATGTGGCCTGCTGGAGCCTAGAAAATTTTTATTTTAGGCCACGGGAGTATAGGCCCCAAACATTAGGCATTCACCAGACAGAAAACATCAAGTAATTATGTGGCTGGAGGTATATTAGACGGTCATCGGATAACAATTTTACTTCAGGCCAGTGGAGTACAGGCCCCAAAAATTATTCATTCAATGTACATAGGATTATGTGGCTGGAGGTATTTTAGATGGTCATTGGATATCAATTTTACTGCAGGCCAGTACAAATAAATGTCAAATACATATGTTTAAAAGAACTAAAAATATAAAATTGGATTAAAAACATGTCTAATGAAATCCCCCCTCATGAATAAACCCAAAATGATAATAGGTGAAATTCGATAACGCGTGGTCGTCACAGGTGTTGAATTCCTCCGAGGCCCCAACAATTAGGCATTAACCGGACAAAAAAGATCAAGTGATTATGTGACTGGAGGTATATTAGACGGTCAATGGATATCAATTTTACTGCAGGCCAGTGGACTACAGGCTCCAAAAATTATTCATTCAATGTACAGAAAACATCAAGTTATTATGCGGCTGGAGGTATAGTAGACGGTCATTGGATATCAATTTTAGTGCAGCCAAGTACAAATACATGTCAAATACATATGTTTAAAAGAACAAAAAATACAAAAATTGGATTAAAAACATGTCTAACGAAATCCCCCCTCTTGAAAAAAAACCAAATGAAAATAGTTAAAATTCGATAACACGTGGTCGTCACAGGTCCCAAACATTAGGCATTCACCGGACAGAAAAGGCCTTTTATGCCGCTGTATTTACACAAGACAGGGACCATTATTTGTTCTGTGTGGTGGCAGATATGTGTGGGCAGGCAAGAGGAAATTCAATTAAACGTGGTCGTCACAGGTGTTACATTCCTCTGAGATTCCAAAATGTGAGGTAGTCCACACTGTTGTGAGTTAGGCGAGTGCACTTATCTGTCACGATCCCCCCTCCTGCGCTGAACGTCCTTTCGGACAGGACACTCGACGAGGGGCAAGCCAAGAGTTCCATGGCAAATTGTGCCAGCTCTGGCCACAGGTCAAGCCTGCACACCCAGTAGTCAAGGGGCTCCTCGCTTCTCAGAGCGTGCACATCGGCCGTTAACCCGATGTTGGTCTAGGCGTTCCCTGAGGCTGGATCCGGAGGGTGGCTGTCGATGGGTTGGCTGCAAGAATGATCTCATATCCGAAGTGACCAACACATCTTCAAACCGCCCTCTTCTTGCATGTGCTGTAGGATTGGTACTCACAACTGTTTCTCTGTGGGTGGAAATTCCTCTGCCAGCGCCCGCAACAGCAGAATGCAGTATCTCTCGAAGCAAGGCCTGTAAATGCTGCATTCTGACAGCCCTCTGTGATGCTGGTAACATGTCCACAATTTTGTGTTTGTACCGGGGGTCTACGTTGCCACCCAGTACTGGTCCTTTCCCTTTATGCTTTTTATATGGGAGTCCCTCTTCAAACACTGGAGCATGAAGGCTCCCATTTGCACTAAATTGGAAGCGGTAGAGCGGCCTGGCTCCTGCTTATCGCCCAGGATAATGTCGTACTCGGTCTCCTCCCCCCGTCCAAGGACAACACCAGGGATCCCAGAAAAGTTTAAAGCTTGCTCTTCTTGCTCCTCCTCCTCCCCCCAGGCACCATCCTCCTCTGACTCCTCTTCAGACTCCTGTTGACTTGTCTCAGAAGGAGTAGCCCCCCCCCCCCCCCGGGGAATTCATTCAGCATTGCAACTTCCTCATCTTCCTGCTCCCCAGCTTGATCAATGACATGAAACAATGCACGCCCCAGAAAGAAGGCGTAAGGTAATATGTCACTGATGGCGCCCTGGCATGCGACTGACCAGTTTGGTGATCTCAAATGGCCGCAGAATTCTGCATGCATCGCGCATGAGCAGCCACTGGCGCGGTGGAAAAAAAACAAGGTACCCAGAACCTGTCCTGCCACAGACTTTCTACAAGTAGTCGTTAACGGCACGTTTCTGCTGGAGCAGCCTATCAAGCATATACAAGGTGGAGTTCCAGCGCGTCAGAAGGTTCACCCAGTGGGCAGTAAAAGTTATGTACCTTCCCTGCCCATGTTTGCTAGACCACATGTCTGTGGTCAGATGTATCTTGGCACCGTCACTGTGTGCCAGAGATACATTCACTTGCCGCTGAACATGGCCATATAGCTCTGGGATGCCCTTTTGGGAGAAATATTTCTTCCAGGGACCTTCCTTTGCGGTGTGCCAATGGCCACACATTTTCGAAATGCCTCTAAGTCCACCAGTTTATATAGCAGTAGTTGGTGAGCTAGCAGTTCCGACAAGCCGGCGGTCAGCCATTGGGCAAGAGGGTTATCCGGTGTCATCAACTTTTTACGTTTGAACATTTGGACCACGGAAGCCTGCCTTTTGCCAGATGAAAGCGACGACGGCACGGTGGAAGGTGGAGTGGAGAACAAATGGGAGGAGAAGGAGAAGAGGCAGGACGTGGAGTGCCGGGAGTGTGGCTTTGTGGGTTCTGACGGTGTTACTCCCTTTGGGCTCAGTGATGGGAGGCCAGGTGCCTTCTTGAGGCAGTCGTCCCTAGGTGAGTGTTGGGCAGACTGCGACTTATGCATTGACAGCACAGGCCGCAGATGGCAACACTATTGTTAGCAGCTGACACTGTAAAAAAGACCACACTGCAAAGCCATGTGCTGGTGTCCTGGGAGCGCCAGTTGTGACCGTGCATGGTGGATGGCTCGCTCCAGATACATTTGCTTTTTACCTCCTGTGCACTGCGAGTTCTTCCTGCTTCTCCTCCTTCTCCTCCTCCGTCTCTCCGTATGAACTCCCCTCCTCTTCCTCTCTTGTGGGCACCTACGTGACGTCCATCGACACGTCATCATCGTCACCTTTGCCAACACTGACATTAGAGAACTCGGAGTAGGCAGCAACAGCGGGGACCACCCTCCTTGGGCTGATCTGGGTACTGTCGTCAGACCGCTGGGTGGATGCCGTTGCTACCTCCTCTTCCTCATCCGATGCCAAGTCTGGAAATTGATGGAAAAATTATTACTCTGACTCGAGTGGAGGGGCTATGGTGGTGTTTTTGGGGGTGCGCACAGCAGAGAGTGAGGAGGGTGCTGATACAGAGGATAAGGAAGGTGCAGAAGCGGAAGGCTGAGTGAGCCACTCAACCAACTCTGGTGCATCCTTTGACGTAATCGCACGCACCTTCTCCAACTTCCCACTTAGGCTCCAGCCTGGTGCACCTGCCCGACCCCTACCACCTCTGTGGAATGGCCTGCCTCTGCCTGTCATTTTAGAAATGACCCTGTGACAAAGTCCCTATAGAAGAGCAGTATTTGTGGAAGCAGGTATATAGAACCCCTTAATGAGTATTTGCTGGAAGCAGGTATATCAAACCCCTTAATCAGTTTATTTTGCAGCAACAACAGGTATATCACACCAGTTGCAATTAGTTGTTCAAATAGTGTTTGTCCCTCTGTATAGCGGTGGTATCTCAGCAGAACCACACACAAATGCTGCACATGCACTATATATAAATTATATTATAGGTATATCACATCCCTGCCTCAATTAGTTTTTTGGGGGGCAACTGGTATATCACAACAGTTGCAATTAGTTGTTCTAATAGCGTTTGTACCTCTTTATAGCTGCGGTATCTAAGCAGAACCGCATAGAAATTATATTATAGGTATATCATACCCCTGCCTCAATCAGTTTTTTGGGAGACAACTGGTATATCACACCAGTTGCAATTAGTTGTTCCAATAGTGTTTGTCCCTCTGTATAGCTGCGGTATCTCAGCAGAAATGCACACAACTGCTGCACAAGACAAATGCACTAAATAATAAGTATATTATAGGTATATCACACCCCTGACTAGTTGCAATTAGTTGTTCCAATAGCATTTGTCCCTCTGTATAGCTGCTGTATCGCAGCAGAACCGCAAACTGCTGCACAATACAATTGCACTATAATATACACTGCGTGCAGAATTATTAGGCAAATGAGTATTTTGACCACATCATCCTCTTTATGCATGTTGTCTTACTCCAAGCTGTATAGGCTCGAAAGCCTACTACCAATTAAGCATATTAGGTGATGTGCATCTCTGTAATGAGAAGGGGTGTGGTCTAATGACATCAACACCCTATATTAGGTGTGCATAATTATTAGGCAACTTATTTTCCTTTGGCAAAATGGGTCAAAAGAAGGACTTGACAGGCTCAGAAAAGTCAAAAATAGTGAGATATCTTGCAGAGGGATGCATCACTCTTAAAATTGCAAAGCTTCTGAAGCGTGATCATCGAACAATCAAGCGTTTCATTCAAAATAGTCAACAGGGTCGCAAGAAGCGTGTGGAAAAACCAAGGCGCAAAATAACTGCCCATGAACTGAGAAAAGTCAAGCGTGCAGCTGCCAAGATGCCACTTGCCACCAGTTTGGCCATATTTCAGAGCTGCAACATCACTGGAGTGCCCAAAAGCACAAGGTGTGCAATACTCAGAGACATGGCCAAGGTAAGAAAGGCTGAAAGACGACCACCACTGAACAAGACACACAAGCTGAAACGTCAAGACTGGGCCAAGAAATATCTCAAGACTGATTTTTCTAAGGTTTTATGGACTGATGAAATGAGAGTGAGTCTTGATGGGCCAGATGGATGGGCCCGTGGCTGGATTGGTAAAGGGCAGAGAGCTCCAGTCCGACTCAGACGCCTGTAAGGTGGAGGTGGAGTACTGGTTTGGGCTGGTATCATCAAAGATGAGCTTGTGGGGCCTTTTCGGGTTGAGGATGGAGTCAAGCTCAACTCCCAGTCCTACTGCCAGTTTCTGGAAGACACCTTCTTCAAGCAGTGGTACAGGAAGAAGTCTGCATCCTTCAAGAAAAACATGATTTTCATGCAGGACAATGCTCCATCACACGCGTCCAAGTACTCCACAGCGTGGCTGGCAAGAAAGGGTATAAAAGAAGAAAATCTAATGACATGGCCTCCTTGTTCACCTGATCTGAACCCCATTGAGAACCTGTGGTCCATCATCAAATGTGAGATTTACAAGGAGGGAAAACAGTACACCTCTCTGAACAGTGTCTGGGAGGCTGTGGTTGCTGCTGCACGCAATGTTGATGGTGAACAGATCAAAACACTGACAGAATCCATGGATGGCAGGCTTTTGAGTGTCCTTGCAAAGAAAGGTGGCTATATTGGTCACTGATTTGTTTTTGTTTTGTTTTTGAATGTCAGAAATGTATATTTGTGAATGTTGAGATGTTATATTGGTTATATTGGTTTCCCCCTAATATATACCCCTAAAATAGCTAAAACTAAAAACAAACTAAAAACTACTTCCAAAAATATTCAGCTTTGATATTAATGAGTTTTTTGGGTTCATTGAGAACATGGCTGTTGTTCAATAATAAAATTAATCCTCAAAAATACAACTTGCCTAATAATTCTGCACTCCCTGTACTTGCTATGTTAGAAAGTATATGTCATGGATGATGTTGCAGATAGCTGGAAGTTATGGATAAACATCCGACTGGCTTGATCCCAAACTAAGGAGCATAAAGGTGACCCCTATAAAACCCTAAGAGCTCACCCTGACTGCTAAGCACATACAAGGGTCTCAGAGGTAGACGATTGCATGCCCTCGTACCTAGACTGTGTGGCACCTGAAAACCCTATAATAGTGAGGGGACTTGACCACCGTCTCCCTGCACTTAATACGGAGGGAGTCAGGGTCACCTAGAATCAAGCTAGCAAGGAAACACAATACATGAAAGAACTTATCTGAACAAGCAGCAACAGAAGTCTCTAGCATTTAACACTTCAAATCCAGGAAGTAGTATAAACCGCAAAGTGAGGCAGTATGGGAGGGAATATAAAGGAAAGAGGATTAGTCTAAATAGGTGACATGTGTAAGAAAAGGAGCAGTAACGTGTTAAAACCTATAGTTTATTAGGACAATTAATATCCCTAACTGGGAAGAGAGAGCCCCTACCAGACAAACTAAACAAACATATACAAACATTGGCAAGGGACCTAGATAGATAGGTCACCTTTAGGTCAGATCCACTTGGGCCCTTGAGGTGGTGCGAAAGTGTAACTGACCAGAAAAAAACACTGTGTTAGGACCACGGCGGTGTGCCTGAGGTCTAATAATATGCCATTAGGCGAAAGTAACAGGGTATATCTTACCGGTAATGGACGCCCGGACCGTGTAGTCCAATGCTCAAGGGAAGGAGATTCTTTGCACTTGAACGCATCCTTCAATGGGTTAAACCTTGGTAACTGAGGGCCACAGGGAAAAATCTATCCCATATTATGCCCTAAGATAACCTTCTAACGCAGGGTCCTATCCCCGCAAAGGGTGGCCCCGTCCGGAACCTGACCCTGAATAATACACCCTAGATGACCCTGTAAGGACAGGGGAAGTGGCCCTGTAAGGGGCTTGAGCTATCAGGGTGTAGAAAGCTACTGTTGGTGGATATATTCAAAGTCCCAAAGGACTAATATTGGTGGATATATTCGTGGCCCCTACGCGTTTCGTTTAGGAATATATCAGACTTTAAGGGAAAAAGGTACCTCTACTTCTAAAGGACCCCCTAACTCATCAGGGGACAGGAGTTGCGAGTAGAGGAGAGGCCCCCACTCCTATACCAGCTGGATGATAGTTACAGATGGAGGAAGGGGGGAAAAACTGAAATGGAGTAAAGGTTGTGCAGGCTTGAATGGACATGTGTAGTCCAAATCAGGCCAGATACCTGTAAGTGGAGAACAAAAGAAAAGAGGGAATCCATTCAGGTACAGTACATAGCTGCAACTCTTACTGATGACATATTGGATTGTTTACTCACTGTGTATCACATGGAATGTGTCTAGCCTTTACCATGGAAGGCGGCAGGGCAGTCTGGTGTACCGCCTGTCTGCTGGCATCTGACAGCGCGAAAGCGCACGCTGTGTAGTTTAAATAGACGGAGAGGGCTGGCAAAGCGTCTGCATGAGGGGCGTGACCACCGCCTACGTGATTACATGAATGTCACATGACGCGGTGGGCCATCCCTCCTTGCGCATGCGCACTTGCAGTGAGGGCAGCCGGCGCGCTGCGCGGCCTCAGTGACGTCACGGCGCACTTGTGGACGTCATAGCCTGGGGGCGTGGTGGAGGCGGAGCGCGGCGTTGGCTGTTCGATAGAGGCAGCGAGAGTGGAAGGAGTCGCTGATAAAGCAAAACAGCTCCTACTACTGCACTCACGCTGATGCTGGAAATGATAATAGACATCACCTCCAGTATAGGACCTCAAAGGGGACATTTTTAGCAGGTTATCCCCTGAATCTAGATAGGGTATCATAACTTTAGAAACTGATGATAATGCTCGCCGCTCAGGCAGTGTGATCGTTACTAAGGATGGAACATGCTGGTCACAAATGAGAGCGGAGACAAAAAACAAAACACAGAAGATAGCCACCAGATGCAGGTGCAAGGGTTAACACTTGCTTATACCAGATAAAGAGAGGAAATGGAAGGCAGTCAACAGATGAAGCTGCACCTCCTAATCATACATAACAAGGAGACAGGGAAGAGACCGCAGATGGAGGGGGTGAAGCATCCCAGTCACCCCATCCCGTATATATAGATATATATAACGGAGATACAATGTGGGTCACAAGAAGCAGCCAAACTGTAGTTGGTCATTCAAGCCATGGGGGTTGGTGGTTTTCAACTTGAATATCCACCAGCACTCCCTCTGGAGGATCCTTTTATCCCAGTCCCCCCCTTGTACTGGCTTCTTGATCACTTCTAAACCTACAAATTTGACCCCTGACACACGTCCATCGTGGACCGAATGGACGTGCCTTGCTACCGGAGTATCTCTATTATTACGGATGTCGCCCATTTGCTCGCCTATACGTATCAGCAGTTCCCTACGAGTCTTGCCCACATACCTGATGCCACACTCGCAGGTAAGGAGGTAAATCACTCCTGCCGTGCGACAGTTTATAAAATCACGTATCTGGTGGCTAGAGCCCATAGAGTCAAGTGTCACTGTTTTACTCTGGGTAACATACTTGCAGAAGCTGCAGCGGCCGCACTTGAAACATCCGTATATTGGTTTGTCAAGCCACGTCCTCTTTTTGGGGGGATTGTAGTGGCTGTGGACAAATAGATCTCTAAGGTTGGTCCCTCTCCTAAAGGTCACTGATGGATGGGGGCTGACCACATCTGCTAGGTCCGGATCCATCAGGAGAGTATCCCAATTACGTGCTAGGATCTCTTTAATTTGCCTGGCCGCTGAGTTCAATGTACCAATGATTCGTAGGTTCTTTTGTGACTCGGTTTTGGGACCCCCCATGGGATGCAGGGGTATAGTACGTGTCTCCTGTTGTGCTCTCTGGTACGCTTTTCTCAGTATATTATCAGGATACCCCCGTGCCCGAAAACGCCTTCTCAACTCGTGTGCCTGGCGTTTAAACTCCCGCGGTTCCGAGCAGTTACGCCTGAGTCTCAAATATTGGCCCACGGGAATCCCACGCTTCAATGGGTCAGGGTGACAGCTGTCCCATCGAAGTAGTGAGTTTGTCGATGTCTCCTTACGAAAAATGGTTGTCTGCAGACCCCCCTTGGTGTCTCTGGATATACAAATGTCCAGGAACGGCAAATTGTTGCGTACAATCACAGACGTGAACCTGAGATTGATGGTGTTCTGATTAAGTTCATCCACCAACCTCCCGAACTCGTCCTCGGGCCTGCTCCACAGTATCTGGCCATCGAAAAGGAAACAATTACTTGTTAATACGAAGTTCAAGAGTTGGAGAACCAGCTCATTATGTGCAGAGAACTGCAGTCCTCTAGCTCTCAGGAAATATGCTGTTGCTGAGAGACCCTTGTCATGGGGGATGGAGGAATACAGGGCCTCAACGTCAATCGATGCCATAAACCAGTGTGGTTCTAGATTGAGGTTCTCTAACTTGGAGAGTAGATCTCCTGTATCTCTCACGTAAGACGGAAGGGATTGCACAAATGGGCCTAATATGCGGTCCACATAAACCCCACTATTCTGTGGCAAACTGCCTACCCCTGATACTATTGTATCAGGGGTAGGCAGTTAATTAACAAGTTATTAACAAGTAATTGTTATTAACAGTTATTAACAAGTAATTGTTTCCTTTTCGATGGTCGGATATACCCCCAGCTCAGGGGCACCGCGATGGGCAGTTCCTGCGCACCATCTTACGCTAACTTGCTCCTAGTCTGGTGGGAGGAGACTACGGTATTCGGTGATGCACCCAACTGGTACACCGAGTACATCGTCCTCTGGGCCCGCTTCATAGATGATATTTTCATACTGTGGAGCGGGCCCGAGGACGAGTTCGGGAGGTTGGTGGATGAACTTAATCAGAACACCATCAATCTCAGGTTCACGTCTGTGATTGTACGCAACAATTTGCCGTTCCTGGACATTTGTATATCCAGAGACACCAAGGGGGGTCTGCAGACAACCATTTTTCGTAAGGAGACATCGACAAACTCACTACTTCGATGGGACAGCTGTCACCCTGTCCCATTGAAGCGTGGGATTCCCGTGGGCCAATATTTGAGACTCAGGCGTAACTGCTCGGAACCGCGGGAGTTTAAACACCAGGCACACGAGTTGAGAAAGCGTTTTCGGGCACGGGGGTATCCTGATAATATACTGAGAAAAGCGTACCAGAGAGCACAACAGGAGACACGTACTATACCCCTGCATCCCATGGGGGGTCCCGCACGGGTTCACACCCCGTCTAGGGTATCAGGGCAGACAGGTGCCAGCTTAGGGTTAGTCAGGGGTGGCCATACTATTCCCATCCGTAGATAAGGGTCCCCCTTCCCCTCCGTCTGGTGCGACACGACTGCTGCTGGGGTAGCGGTCGTGACAGTATATCTGGCCTTTTAAAAAAAAAAAAATGACATTTCTTTTTTTTTTTTTTGCTTTTGCTTGCTGTTTTGCTTTGTATTTTTCTGTTCCACTATGGATCCGGTTACAGTTTTGGGGAAACAATTACAGGGATTATCCCTTGAAGTGGCAGGATTAAAAGCAACAGTGCTGCAGCAGCAGCAGCCATCCTTGGGTTCCACCGTTGCTACGGGAAACCAAGGTACTCCTGAGCCTAAAGTGGCTTTACCTGATAGGTTCTCAGGAGGGAGAGACCAATTTGTAACCTTCACAGAAGCTTGCAAATTGTTCTTCAGGTTATGCCCTAGAGTCTCCGGCGGTGAGGAACAACGGGTGGGTATTGTAATTTCTCTCCTGCAAGGAGATCCGCAGGCTTGGACTTTCTCCCTACCATCAGACTCTCTGGCCTTACGATCAGTGGAGGAGTTTTTTGAAGCCCTGGGTCTCGTATATGATGACCCGGACAGGGTCTCACTGGCTAAGTCTAAGCTACGTAGACTTCGGTAAGAGAACCGGTCTGCTGAACTATATTGTTCCGAATTCCGTAGGTGGGCTACTGATACGATATGGAACGACTCGGCCCTTAAGAGTCAGTTCTGCCAGGGGTTGTCTGAAAAATTTAAAGACACGCTGGCGGTATACGAGGTCCCTGGGTCTCTGGAGGCTGCTATGTCTCTGTCCATAAGAAACGACAGACGACTCAGGGAGAGACTATTAAATTTTACGGAGGCCTCTATAGGGCAGGGATCGGTTTGTTATGATCCAGTCGAACCAATGCAAATAGGGGGCGCCACTAGACAGGTGAATCCTCCTAAGTTCCGCTGTAGGTCAGAGGTTTGTTTTCGTTGTTGGGGGAGGGGTCATTTTGTAAAGGTTTGTCCCTCAGAACCCAAGAGACCACAAACGAAGGAGCCGCCGGAAAACTAGTCCCCAGATTATGCGGAGGATAACAGTCTGGGCGTATTCATTTCCTCCATATGCATGTCTCAGTTTTTGTTGTCCGCTACCGTTGAGGCGGGCAATAAGACTGAGATCTGTTCCGTCTTTTTGGACAGTGGGGCGGGGGTCAACTTGGTGGATTCACGGTTTGCTCAGGCTCTGGGTTTTACTCCAGAACCGATACGCAGAACTATTCCTGTTTTTGCCATCGACTCCTCCCCTCTTACTCAGAAAGAGTTAACTCAGATCATTCATAATATCCATCTGCAGGTAGGGGACCTCCATAAAGAGCATATCTCGTGTTATGTCCTGGACGGTCTTCCGGCTCCTATGGTATTGGGGCTTCCCTGGCTGGTGACTCACAATCCAGTGGTGGATTGGCAGGCCGGGGAGATTGTGGAGTGGAGTGAACATTGTAAGGACAACTGCTTGAGTAGTAGGTGCTCTACACTCTCTGTAACATCTTTACCTGCCTTTCTGTCAGATTTTATGGATGTGTTCTCTGAGAAGGGTTGTCAGGGGTTACCACCTCATCGTCCATATGATTGCCCGAATAATCTACTACCTGGGGCCAAACTACCTAAAACCCGGTTATACAATCTTTCCGGCCCGGAGAGGAAGGCTATGAAAGATTATATTTCGGAGAGTTTGGCTAAGGGACACATCAGACCCTCTTCTTCACCTGTGGCTGCAGGGTTCTTTTTCGTTAAAAAGAAAGATGGGGGCCTACGTCCTTGCCTGGATTTCCGGGAATTAAACCGGATAACTATCCGAGATCCCTATCCTCTTCCTCTCATTCCCGACCTCTTTAATCAGGTTGCTGGTGCTAAATGGTTCTCCAAAATGGATCTCAGAGGAGCCTATAACCTGGTTCGCATCAAAGAGGGGGATGAGTGGAAGACGGCTTTTAATACTCCGGAAGGGCATTATGAAAATCTGGTCATGCCATTTGGTCTTACTAATGCGCCTGCGGTATTCCAACATTTTGTCAACGATATTTTTAGTCACCTTATCGGGAGATTTGTTGTGATATACCTTGATGACATCCTGGTCTATTCCCCGGATCTGGATACACATAAGATCCATGTGAGACAAGTGCTGCAGATATTAAGGGCCAACAAATTGTTTGCTAAGTTAGAAAAATGTGTGTTCGCCGTAAAAGAACTGCCATTTCTGGGGTATGTGTTGTCAGATTCAGGTTTCCGCATGGATCCAGAGAAAGTCCGGGCGATTATAGACTGGGATCTGCCTGAGAACCTGAAGGCATTGCAACGCTTCCTGGGGTTTGCCAAATTTTATAGAAAGTTTATAAAAAAACTATTCCTTGGTGGTCAAACCACTGACGGACATGACCCGAAAGGGATCCGATTTTTCCAAATGGTCACATGCAGCCAAAACTGCCTTTGCATCTCTGAAGGAGAGATTCACCTCGGCCCCTATTCTCGTACAGCCAGATGTCTCCCTTCCTTTTATTGTAGAGGTTGACGCATCAGAGGTGGGGGTGGGAGCGGTACTATCTCAGGGCCCATCCCCTGGTGAATGGCGTCCGTGTGCTTTCTTTTCGAAGAAATTGTCTACTGCAGAAAGGAACTATGATATTTGCAACAGGGAACTTTTGGCTATTAAGTTGGCTTTTGAGGAGTGGCGTCATTTTTTGGAGGGGGCGGTTCATCCCGTCATGGTGATTACTGATCACAAAAATGGATTATATCTGGAGTCTGCTAAACGTCTCACCCCTAGACAGGCTCGGTGGTCGTTATTTTTTACTAGGTTTAATTTTGTAATAACCTATCGCCCGGGGGCAAAAAATACTAAGGCGGATGCATTGTCTCGAAGTTTTCCTGGAGGGGGTGATGTTGAGGTACCAGAGCCCATTTTGCAAAAGGGGGTGGTGGTCTCTGCATTACACTCAGGTTTGGAGGGGGTTGGAAGCTCAGGGGGACGCCCCGGCCTCCTGCCCCTCGGGTAAACTGTTTGTGCCAGAAAATTTACGACTGGAGATACTAAAAGAACACCATAACTCCACACTGGCAGGACACCCAGGTAGTAGGGCAACCTCTGAGTTAGTGTCTCGTCGGTTCTGGTGGCCTAAATGGCGCCAGGAGGTGTTGAATTTTGTCTCTGCATGTGCTACCTGTGCTCGTTCTAAGGTAGATCATACTCGTCCGGCAGAGCGTCTTTTACCTCTGGCCATCCCCAACAGGCCTTGGACGCACCTGTCAATGGATTTCATTACGGATCTACCAGTATCAGTGGGGAAGACTGTTATTCTTGTAGTTGTTGACAGATTCAGTAAAATGGTGCACTTTATTGCTCTTGCCGCATTGCCTAATGCTAACTCACTGGCTCAGGTTTTTATTGACCACATCGTGAAGCTTCACGGGGTCCCTTCCGATATTGTTTCGGATCGTGGTACCCAATTCGTTTCTAAATTTTGGAAAGCTTTTTGTTCT
Source organism: Bufo bufo (assembly GCF_905171765.1). Lineage (NCBI taxonomy): Eukaryota > Metazoa > Chordata > Amphibia > Anura > Bufonidae > Bufo > Bufo bufo. Next base: position 184,177,514 of record NC_053394.1, on the reverse strand, counting down.
CGTTTAGGGGTTCATCTGTCGTTTTCTTCATCTTTCCATCCACAGTCCAACGGTCAGACTGAACGTACCAATCAAAACCTAGAGACATATTTGAGATGCTTTGTTTCCGAAAATCAGGAGGAATGGTCATCTTATTTACCGTTAGCCGAGTTTGCCATTAATAATCGTCGTCAAGAATCCACCAATAAGTCACCATTTTTTGGTGCGTATGGTTTCCATCCTCAGTTTTGTACGTTTAGTGAGGGGGGGCCATCTGGGATTCCCGAGGAGGAACGATTTGCGTCTTCACTTTCTTCAGTGTGGCAGAGTGTGCAAGAAAGTTTGAAGAGAATTGGTGGTAGATACAAACGTGTGGCTGATAGGAAGCGCTCTGAAGGTCCGGACCTTGGGGTGAATGACTTGGTGTGGTTGTCTACCAGAAATATCAAGTTGAAGGTTCCCTCGTGGAAATTAGGTCCGAGATTTATTGGTCCTTATAGGGTAATTAAGATCATTAACCCGGTGGCTTTTCGTCTGGAGCTACCTCAGACTCTAAGGATCCATAATGTCTTCCACAGATCTCTGCTTAAGAGATATGTAGAACCTCCTGAACCATTGCCACTACCGCCTCCACCGGTGGTTGTTGATGGCAGTCTTGAGTTTCAGGTAGAAAAGATTGTTGATTCACGATATGTTCGCCACTCTCTTCAGTACCTGGTGCACTGGAAAGGTTATGGTTCCGAAGAGAGAATGTGCGTTCCAGCATCAGAGATAAAAGCGGACAGACTCATTCGGGCTTTTCATAGCTCCCATCCGGAGAGGCCTGGTCTTGAGGGTCCAGGGGCCCCTCGTAGAAAGGGGGGTACTGTCATGACTGTGACTGATCCAGACAGGTCTGGGAGGAGAAGGTCGCAGCGACTTGCTACTCGCGATAGCTTGTGAGTTTGCTCCGTGGTTCAGGGTATGTCATCTGGGTTTTGCCTTGTGAACCTTTTTGTCCTGACTGGGAGTTTGTAGGCATCCTTCTCAGGTGAGTCCTGTCTGCCACTCCCAGCTACTATATTAGTTTCACTTTCACTTGCAGTCATTGCCAGATATAGTCCTTACTTCCAGTTCTATTCTGACCTTTGAAGGAGATCGTTTGATGGTGTTGCTGTGGAGCTCTTGTCCGGCGTGGACTGTCGTGATTGGGATCGCCTTCTCTGCTCGTGACTGGATAAGTCTATCTCTGATATAGTTTGTTTGTTGCTGTCTTCCCCTGCTGTTCTCCTAGACATGAGTGATGGTGACTAGTGCTCCCATCGGCCTTTCCCCACTCTAGGCTTGTTAGGGTGTCTGAGGGTTTAGGCATCCAGCTCGCCGCACGGGTTCACACCCCGTCTAGGGTATCAGGGCAGACAGGTGCCAGCTTAGGGTTAGTCAGGGGTGGCCATACTATTCCCATCCGTAGATAAGGGTCCCCCTTCCCCTCCGTCTGGTGCGACACGACTGCTGCTGGGGTAGCGGTCGTGACAATATGTTTGTTTAGTTTGTCTGGTAGGGGCTCTCTCTTCCCAGTTAGGGATATTAATTGTCCTAATAAACTATAGGTTTTAACACGTTACTGCCCCTTTTCTTACATATTTCAGCTTTACAGAGCAGTACTTTCCGGGGGGGTGCTTCCGCACCTTCTCCTCCTAGGGACCACCCCTTTATTTCTTTCTAAATAGGTGACACCTGGGAGAAGGAAATGAGATGACAAAGTGAAACCAAAACAAAGAACATCATTCAAGAGGTAGAAAAGGACGTCTGTCAGACCTTCTCACAGAAGTGGCGGTGACAGTATATTATAAGTATATTACACCCCTCAGTATGTCACACCTATCGATAGCACACCTATACTAGTCCTTAAAAGGACTTTTGTGGCCCTATTAGCTAGCGTTTGGTGTCTCTAACAGTGTGTCCCTGCTCCATACAGCAACCTCTCCCTACACTGGCAAAAGACTGAATGTAAAATGGCGGCCAGATCGGGTTTATTTATAGGGTAGGGGGTGTGTCCATGTGCTGAAACGTCTCAATTGGCTGTCCTGTCCCACCTGATATTCGCGCATGCGAATATCGCCATATGTTCGGCGAATCGCAAACGAGCAAAATTTGCCGGGAAATGACCGCTGGGCGAACCGCAAGGCCATCTCTAATTACCAATATACACATGTGGTGGACAGATAAAATCCACTCCGGACTTTTGGAATGACTCCAGTCATAAAGGGGAAACAAGTATTTAAGGGTACTGGCATTTGAGGGACACCAACTACTGAGGAAGGATCGTGCTAAAAGCTCCGAAACGCTTTTGGTTTCTAGGGACCCTCATGCCTGATGTACCCATTTTAAACTATATGGAGTGCTCCATAAGAATCCCTTGAAGAATTGCCATTTGACAAATTGGCATCATGTGGATAAGGTGTTCCATTCACTTCCAACCCTATGTGTGGAACCTGTGCTGAACTGCTGCACCAACACACAAAACCCAGCCAGCTGCGATACACCATATAATAATAAGTGATCAGCAAGATCGGGAAGTTGCGCTACATCTAGCTGCGCTTTATTTAACAGTAAGAGAGGATCTGCATGTGCCGGAGACCACGTGGGACGCCACGGTAGGCACTGAATTCCATATCCCCGCACCTAACCGTGAGTAACAATTGTATGTAACGGTGCACGCACAGAGAGAAAGGGCTTTTAAAATATTCCTATGGACATAGAAGCGATACTTACCAGCGAGAGAGGTTTGAATCTGTGTATTCTAAGTGAAATTTACAACAATAAATGATTGAATGCAAGTGACATTTCCTGTTGAGGATCAGGAACATAACGAGCGTAGCATGCGGATTTCCATCTGCCCAATTTATGAATGACATGTGCCGGTACATTATTTTTGGAGGCTGGGAAGGCGGCACCTATGCGAAATGAATGCCCGGTGATAGCTAATGGGTTGACCCCTGAAGAGGAGACTAGTAGGCGAACATACCTGAGGAAAGTCTGAATGTTCAAGGGAAACCCATCCAATTGGAACAGGGGGGACTCCGCGGGCACGTTCCCGGTGTACTGCAACCACTCGCGTAGGATCGTTACTGGGCACCACTTGTTGTTGGTGACGAAGTACTTGACCTGCACGGATTCCCCAGGTCGGCCCGTCTTGCTGGAGTCCAAGCTGAGGATGAGGTGCGTACCGTCCCAAAGCAGTTGGTTCCTCCGCAAGAACTTGCTTGATGATTTTGCACAAGTGAACTTGCCTGGCCTGAGGAACCCATAGAATGCCAGATAAAATGCCGCCCTGACGAGTGAGCTGATATATTGGCCGAATGGGTCATTGGCCAGTGCGTCAGAAACGATCCTAACCATGTTGCCGGTAAAAGGTTGCCTGGTGGGTCTTCTTTTGATGGACTGTTTCTGGATGCCCCTCAACAAGGATTTGATCGGATGGGCCGTGAACAGTGATGGTTGATCCGGAAACTGCATATACCAATGATGCTGTATGCCCGCGAGATACAGCTTAATGGTGCTATAGGATAGATTTAGCTGTGAGTGGCAAAAGGCTGTAAACGCAAGCAGGTATGTGACAGGACCTTCACCGGCCGGAGGGTATGAGAATTTGAACCTGTTGAACAAACGCCAGGCCGTCCTGTACGCCTTTCGTGTATTGCTGGACAGAGAATCGGACATGAGGCTCTTAGCCATCTTGAGAAATGGCGCTACTCCATCAATAGCTGGCCATGAGGCGGGGTTGGTGTTTGGGAGAGATCTGCCTCTGGAAAGACCTGAAAGAAGAGGGGAAAGTTAAACCGAGATAGAGCATCGGCTGTGATATTACGTTGCCCACTTATGTGTGTGCAAATGAAATTGAAATTGTTTTGCAGAGCCAGCCACACAAGCTTCCGCACGAACGCCATGATGTCCCTGGAGGCTGACCTCCCCTTCATTAGAATGTCAGCAAGAGCCTCATTGTCGGTCAGAAATAGGACTGTCTGGTTTCTCCACTGTGCCCCCCATGTGACTGCCGCTGCTACTATGGGATAGATTTCAAAGAGTGAGGAACTACTTGAAAACCCTGTTATGCTGGTGATATCTACCGGCCATGATTGAGCGAACCAGTGAGTGCCATGTATGGCTGCAAAGCAGGCAGCGGGCGAGGCGTCTGTGTGGACCACCGAGGAATTACTGGATGCCACCGGAATGAACAGGGAAACCCCATTCCATTGGGAGAGGAAGTTGTCCCACATCAGTAAGTCAGCGATGGTGTTCTGGTCCAGCTGGACTGGGCTGTTCTGGCAGGGTGCTTGCGGGAGGAGTGCCAGGAGCCTTGAAATGAAGGACCTGCCCTGCGGCATGATTCGCATAGCAAAATTCAACATGCCAAGGAGTGACTGAAGATCTGCCCTGGTAGTTACCCTCACTTGTGCTAGTCTGTGAACGACAGTCTTGATTCTGGCCAACTTCTCCTGAGGAAGACTGGCCTTCATGTCCACTGTGTTCAAGCAAATGCCTAGAAAGGTGATCTCTGTGCTAGGTCCCTCCACCTTGTGTGGGGCCAACGGAATTTTGAGGTCTGAAATAGCCGTGCGCAGGACCTGTAGATCTTGAGGTACTTGATCTGGGGATTCTTCCAGGAGAAAGTCATCCAGGTAGTGGATGACATGATTTACCCTGAAGGTGTTGGTCAATACTAGGGCTGCACGATATATATCGCAAAAGTAATCGAATCGCGATAATCGGCAAATGCGATTTGGCGATTCGGCCGACCCGAAAATGCCGCGATTATATATGAAGGGGCCCCTATTGATAAAAAGTCCTTTGTCCTATTGATAACAGGTCCAGACTCTGTACTTACTTTCACAATGAATGCACTGCAGCGACGAGCGGGAGCGAGCGAGGCAGCCGGCCGGCGCGTGACTGACGTCACTTAGTCACGCTCCTGCTTCCTGAATTAAGTGGGAGGAGCGTGACAGTGACGTCAGTCACGTGCCGGCCGGCTCGCTCTCTGCCGCTCTCTGCACTGCAGTGCATTCATAGTGAAAGTACAGAGGCTGGCCATTTTATGAATAGGAGAGTTATGTGCGCAGTTTAGGACACATAGGGCCATGAGGGGGACCAGCATAAGATGCTATATGTGTGTCTTATGCTGGCCCCCCTCGTGGCCCCATGTGTCATAGCACACATCCCCTATAACAGTGCCATCCACAGGTCCCCCATAACAGTGTTCTCCACAGGTCCCCCATAACAGTGCCCTCCGCAGGTCCCCCATAACAGTGTCCTCCGCAGGTCCCCCATAACAGTGTCCTCCGCAGGTCCCCCATAACAGTGTCCTCCGCAGGTCCCCCATAACAGTGTCCTCCGCAGGTCCCCCATAACAGTGTCCTCCATAACAGTTTCCTCCGCAGGTCCCCCATAACAGTGTCCTCCGCAGGTCCCCCATAACAGTGTCCTCCGCAGGTCCCCCATAACAGTGTCCTCCACAGATCCCCCATAACAGTGTCCTCCGCAGGTCCCCCATAACAGTGTCCTCCGCAGGTCCCCCATAACAGTGTCCTCGGCAGGTCCCCCATAACAGTGTCCTCCATAACAGTTTCCTCCGCAGGTCCCCCATAACAGTGTCCTCCGCAGGTCCCCCATAACAGTGTCCTCCGCAGGTCCCCCATAACAGTGTCCTCCGCAGGTCCCCCATAACAGTGTCCTCCGCAGGTCCCCCATAACAGTGTCCTCCACAAATCCCCCATAACAGTGTCCTCCGCAGATCCCCCACATAACAGTGTCCTCCGCAGATCCCCCACATAACAGTGTCATCCGCAGATCCCCCACATAACAGCGTCCTCCACAGATCTCACACATAACAGCGTCCTCCACAGATCTCCCACATAACAGCGTCCTCCACAGATCCCCCATATAACAGCATCCTCCACAGATCTCCCACATAACAGCGTCCTCCACAGATCCCCCATAACAGCGCCATCCACAGATCCCCCATAACTATGTCATACCCAGCCGCGTCAGCGGCTCATATGGGAAAATCCAAGCAAATAGGCCTCTAGCACAATTCCCTTAAAATATCGCATCGCACATCGTTATCGCAATTTTTAGGGCCCTAATCGCAATCGCACAAAATTCCCATATCGTGCAGCCCTAGTCAATACCCAATGCAGCGCGCTGGCCAGCTGGTCGAACAACCAGGGGCTGGACTTTGACCCGAAGGTCAGTTTACTGGTGAAATAATAAGCACCCTGCCATTTCATGCCATGCCACTGCCATAACTCAGGATGGATGGGTAGTAACTTGAAGGCATCGGTGATGTCTGCTTTTGACAGCCAGGTGCCTTTGCCTAATTTGATTATGACCTGTATTGCCTCGTCTATTGATGCGTATCTCATGGAGAATTCCTCGGATGGAATCAATGAGTTCAAGCTTGGCATGTGTAAAGAATGTGGGGCGGACAAATCATAGATTAGGCGTTTTTTATTGTTGAACTTGCCGGTCACAATACCTACTGGATTGATCCTCCAGCATGCGAAGGGAGGTTGGTTGAATGGCCCTATCAAGTACCCCCGGTCTAGCTCGGTGTGGATCAACTGAGTTACCGCCTCTGGGTCTCTGGCTGCAGACTGCAAATTATCACATTCGAATGTGGTTTGAGGGAGAGCGAGAAGCCCTGTATGGAAACCGTGTGTCAAGCCGTGGATAACGAACCGCACCCAGGCCGGGTGTGGATGCTCAGCCAAGAATAATGCAAGCAGATCCACGTCGACCACGCTTAGTCACGCCGGGCCTTGATTCCTTTGAGGGCATGCTGCGCGTGGATGGGCCCTAAAACAGATCGCACACAGGTGTAGCAACCTGCACTGATTGTAGTGACAAATGGCGTAATTATAATTGTTGCATATCTGGCTTCTGCCAAGGTATTTTATGGGACGACCTAACTTATCAACCCCGGATGCTGGCTTAACTAATTAATTAATTTGATGGACCTGGGGCTGAATAAGGTTGTGCTGGATCTACTACGTGGCCCGTATTGGAACACCAACCCGTATTGTGGGAGTACGAGTTGCAGACCGTACACGTCGGGGCTTTTAGCCCTGCAAAATGGCGGCAGAACAATTCTGTGTCTATGTTAGACCAATCCAGCACGTGCTGGCACTGTATCAGGGCAGCTGCTGCTTTGGCTGAGAATGACCGGTGGTAGTCAAAGAATGCTGTGCCGCCATATTTATATCCTAATTCCACCACCTTGTACATGTACAAATCTAGCTCGGCCCTCCTATGCGGGTTGGCTGTGCAAATGATGTCCCGGTATAAGCTGAATGCTAGGACAAATTCCGTGACGTTCAATTTCCTGTTAAGCCTAGCGTCCTTAGACTTCAGGATGACCGAAACCTCCCCACAAGCAATGGTTCTATTGTCCGGGGCCTCATGTGTCGCAATGAGCAGGGATGCCAAGTTGACGTCTTTGCCCTCCAATATGTCCTGCCTGATATTGGCCGGAATGAAATGGGACGGGCGACTGAGGGAAACTGGGATGACTCACCAGAAGCACTGGATTGCCCTGCCGCAGGTTCCGCTGGTGTTGGTGTCGCTAGCTGCCGCCGCAGACCTGGCTTCCACTGATTCCATTCTGGCCTGAAGGTCTGACATGGATGACGCCATACTGTTGATCACGGCGTGTAGTTGGGTGAGCGATGTCTGAATGGTTCCCATGGATACCTCATCCTGGCTCACAGGTGGTACGTCTGACATCAGAAGACGATACAACTCGGCTTTTCTTGCAGATGCTGGAAAGGGGATGCCCCTTCGGCGCAGCTCGGCGGACAACTTCGGGATGGTCCAGGAACGTAAGGAGGATCCCACACTTCGCTCCGACTGGGTGTCCCCGCTATCCCGCGATGCGGAAGAGCCTCCAGGCGTGAACTCTTGCGGCATCTTCCTACTGGTCATTAATTGAGAGCCATTAGTACCCCCCTTTTTCCCTGAGTTGTGAACTGTGACCTTCTGCCCGTGTGCCCGACCACTAACGGGTCCTGTCGCCCTGCGGTTGCCGTGGCGGACAAGCGTGCCACCGCCACCTGCGTGATAGCGCCCAGTGGCCTCCCGGGGCTGTGAGTCTGTAGTCGTGACAGATTTGACCAGGCGGCACCTGTGGTGTGACCATGACTGAGAGGACGTCCTGGTACGTGTGCCTGTGGTTGTGACAGGACTTTGTGCTGATGTGTGGACGAGCAGGTGGTGTGCCTGTAGTCGTGACAGGACTTTAACCGGCCTGTGGACGTGAAAGATGTGTATGCCAAGACTGCCTGTGGTCGTGACAGGACTTTATTGCGAGTCTGTGGACGTGACAGACGTTAGAACACGAACACCTGTAGTCGTGACAGGGTTTTTTTTTGTTTTGTTTTTCTTTATCGAATGCCTGTAATCGTGACAGGGTTGTTTTTTTTTTATATACAGTATATATATATCGAATGCCTGTAGTCGTGACAGGATTGTATCGCAAGTCTGAAGACGTGACAGACGTGTTTGAATGCCCGTGGTCGTGACAGGACTTATGTGAGTCTGAGGTCGTGACAGACACCCCTCCATTGGCTTAACGTGATGGATGTCTGACTGCTTGTGGCTGAGTCGGAACCTGATACGTACCTTATCTTCCGTGTATTTGCCTATGGTGCCACGGAACGTGACCCGAACTGTGGAAACATACATTTTTTATTTTTTTATTTTATTAGCGCCATGAAACCAGCATCTTGACTCTGCCCCCCCCCCCATCCCCCGCACAGAACCGGTTGGTGGCAGGGCACGTACCCTGTCCTTTCCCCCCCCCCCAGCTTGGATGGAGTGGCTGGTGCCAGGAACAGGCCAATGGAACGCACCCCTGCCCGCTGCCTATGCAAGGCCGCGGTAATTTGTATATGACCTGTTTATGCGATGGGCCTGAACAGACCTGGTGCGTGGATGCGATGGCCTGGGTACAAAATCAGCTTCTAGGGTAATTACAGGATGACCATCTATTACGTATTGAGCAAACACCTGCTGCAGCAAATCCTCCTAAAGAACATTCATGAAGTGCTGGCGAACGTAGTTATATTGTAATTACACAAATGTAGTACATCCCTTTCATCAACATGTGGAGAGTTCGGACCTTCAGCACAGTCTGTGTACTCAGAGGTCAAAATGCAATTGAATTTCTGATTCTGAACCATGGCCTGCTGCACACGTCAAATGGAATAGCTGTACGAGTTTATGTCTGACTCTGAATTATTCACTCTTGTGTATGGGGCGTCTTTGTAACCAGCATGACATATATGGCGATATTATAACAGACAAAAAGGGAGAAACACTGGGGAAATATCCTTTGAGATATAGGCTATCGGCTGATTATGAAACGTGCCAGTTCCCTGGCCTGCCGCCGAACCCCCGACTGTCGCCGTCATTGCCCACCAGGTGGCGCTGTGCGGTACGAGTCCCGCCGCTTGAGCAGTGCGGCCGGGGACTGCAGTTTGAACTGCACAGCACCCGCCGCCCGTGAGCAGACTGGAGCACGCCCGCCGGTTTCTGCCACCCCCCCTACAGCGTCCAGGAACCGCACCGCCGCCCCCGTCTTACTTGAAGTCCAGCCCTCACGCTGCCAGACCTGAACCACAACGACCCGGAAGTGCTCTGCCTCCTGACCCCCAGACGTGCCGGCGATCGTGCAGCAGGTACCGGCTGCTGCCTTTTAACCCTATGTGGCCCCTCCTCCCCCAGCACAAACACAGCAATGAATATCATTGCTTAACACATATCCACTGGTGTTGATCGAGCACCGTAGGGCTCGGGTGTTCGGGGGCTCGGGCCGAACACATCATGATATTCGGGTGCTCGACCGGTCGCTGCTGGGAACTATTTTGTCTGAATAGTATGCCACTTTTACATAATGACAATAATGCACACAAAACCAAACAAAAAAAACGAATTTAGAGGAAAAATTTATAGAAAACATTCTTTCCTGAATATTTACTTGTATATAAAGTGCAAGTGCTGCCAAAAATTACAAGGAAGAGACACTCCAATACACCCTTAGTTACACATAAAGGAGGGCATCATGCACACCCTTTAAAAATTATGATTGATGGCCTGCTGGTGACCCTCAAAAACATTAGGAGCAAGGGCCTGCTGATCTGACCATCTAAAACATTATGGGTGGTGGCCTGCTGCCGCTTTGGTGACTCTAGTTAACCTGGGGCCGATGGCACGTCCCCGTGATGGCGACGATCCATTTGGATGTCTGGCCTATCAACTTTCGATGTAATTGTCAACTCAAAACCATTGTAAACTATGGGTAACAGGGAATCAGCGTTTTATTCCGGGGAGGGAGCCTGAGAAATGGCTACCACATCCAAGGAAGGCAAGCGATGGCGTGCAAATGACACACTCCCGACTCGTGGAGGTAGTGACGATAAATAACAATACAGGACTCTTAAGATGCCCTGTTTTTGGAATGAGTAATAAAAAATTACAGGGAATGTCACTGCGTATTTTGGATGAGGAAACGTTATACAGGAGAGGCCCTGCTGCCGCTTGTTGACTCTAGATAACTTCTGCCGTGCACGATCCATTTGGATATATATCTTCCCTATCAACTTTTGATGTTCTTTTATGCGCCTAACATGGTCACCACCAGTAATGGGGAATCATTGTTAGATTTCGGAGAGGGAGCCTGATAAACGGTTGCGGCTACTACTTCAAAGCAAGGCAGCATGAGTTGCGGAACTGCAGGTGAGTTGACACTGTAAAATATTTTAGGTGCAGGCCTGCTGCTGAGCTGACCCTGTAAAACATTTTATGCGAGTGCCTGCGGGTGAGCTGACCCTGTAAAACATTATATGCAAGGGTCTGTAGCTGAGCTGACCCTCTAAAAAATTATATGCGAGGGCCTGGATGTGAGCTGACCCTGTAAAAAATTTGAGTTGCGGGCCTGCATGTGAGCTGACCCAGTAAAAGATTTGAGTTGCCGGCCTGCAGCTGAGCTAACCCTGTAAAAGATTTGAGTTGCGGGTCTGTAGGTGAGCTGACCCAGTAAAAGATTTTAGGTGCGGGCATGCTGGTGAGCTGAGGTGGAACCGGCAAACGCAACTTGATTTTGATGGCTGCATTAATCTGCAGGTGACCGTCATACAGCTCTACAGATTTGTTTCCATCTGCATCTTTCTCAACAATCTGTGGCCTCAGTGTTTTATCCAGACTCTGTCATTGTGCCACTATGTGGCCTCCTCATGCTGCCATTTCACCTTGCCACTCATTTTTATCACCGGCTGCTGCTGATGCTGCTTAAAAGGCCTTAAACTGATCACCAGGCCCACAATTTAATTAAGGTTTTGGAATTGATAAACCCAACTTGCTTCTGTGGGCTGCATCAGTGGCGTAGCTAGAAATGACTGGGCCCCACAGCAAATTTTTGAATGGGGCTCCATCCCACAGTAATTTTTTTGTGACCCCTTCCTTTCATGCCGCCCCCATTCCTGTGGCTGCTAAAGATCGCTCTCTCAGACCAGGGCCGGCAGCTGTTCCATCTGTTTTATACATTGTCTATACTGTCACTGTATATAATTTCATTGTGTAATACTGTTGAGGGGGCCCTGACCAAATCCTTTAGTCCTCCTCCTCCTGAATGGGCCCCTTCTGGGTGAGGGTCCCAAAGTTGCAGCTTCCACTATAGCTACACCCCTGCTCTGCATTAATCTGCAGGTGACCGTCATACAGCTCCAAAGATTTCTTTCCATCTGCATCTTTATAAACAATCTGTGGCTTTAATCTTTTATTCAGACTCAGTCATTGTGCCACTATGTGGCCTCCTCATGCTGCCATCTCCACAGTATGTCACCTTGCCACTCATTTTTATCACCATGCTGCTGCTGATGCTGCTTAAAAGGCCTTAAACTGATCACCAGGCCTACAATCTAATTAAGGTTTTACGCACAAAACCAAAGTAAAAAATCGATTTTATAGGAAAAATTGATTGAAAACATTCTTTCCTGTATATTTCCTTGTATATAAAGTGCAAGTGCTGCCAAAAATCACAAGGAAGAGGCACTCCGATACAACCTGTATATCACATAAAGGAGGACCTCATTCACATTGAGTTGCGGGTCTGCAGGTGAGCTGACCCTGTAAAAGATTTGAGTTGCGGGTCTGCAGGTGAGCTGACCCTGTAACAGATTTGAGTTGCGGGCCTGCAGGTGAGCTGACCCTGTAAAAGATTTGAGTTGCGGGTCTGCAGATGAGCTGACCCTGTAAAATATTTTAGGTTTGGGCCTGCAGGTGAGCTGACCCTGTAAAATATTTGAGTTGCCGGCCTGCAGGTGAGCAGACCCTGTAAAATATTTGAGTTGCCGGCCTACAGGTGAGCGGACCCTGTAAAAAATTATATGTGAGGGCCTGCTGGTGAGCGGACCCTCTAAAAAATTATATGTGAGGGCATGCAGGTGAGCGGACCCTGTAAAAAACTTAATGTGGTAGGCCTGCTGGTGAGCAGACCCTGTAAAAAATTATATGTGAGGGCCTGCTGGTGAGCGGACCCTCTAAAAAAATTATATGTGAGGGCCTGCTGGTGAGTGGACTCTGTAAAAAATTATATATGAGGGCCTGCTGGTGAGCGGACCCTCTAAAAAGTAGATGTGAGGGCCTGCTGGTGAGCGGACCCTCTAAAAAATTATATTCAAAGGCATTATATGTGACGAATAAGCAATGCATGTTGATATGACGGAAGAGGAGGAGGAGAATGAGAAAATAAAGATTCAACCATATACCCTTTTTGGTGGAAGGGGTACATGGGAATACAGTCTGTTAACTACATTAAAAACAACACATGTAAAGTTCCTTTATGTTCATCAGCATTCCTCTGGCGGAGTCGAGAGGTCATGGTCAATCCAGGCCTTGTTCATTTTTATATCAGTCAACCTGTCAGCATTTTCAGTTGACAGGCGGATACACTTATCTGTTCTAATGCCACCAGCAGCACTAAATGCACGCTCAGACAAAACGCTGGCGGCAGGGCAGGCCAGCACCTCCAAAGCGTAGAGCGCCAGTTCGTGCTAAGTGTCCAGCTTGGACACCCAGTAGTTGTAAGGCACTGAGTAGTGATGAGCGAGCATGCTCGGCCGAACTGCTGTTCAGCTCGAGCATCGCTATGCTTGGTCAAATACTTTGGGTGCTCGAGTACAATTTAATACAATGACAGTCAATGGTAGACCCAACGCATCAAACCAGGCACCCCCTGCTCTGAAGAAGAGAGGGTGTCTGGTTCACAAAAAAACTTAGAAATTGATGGAAACCCCATCAAAATGGTTTGGAAAAAGAGGATCGCTGGATGCATCTTGTGTTACTATTATCTACGACATACAATAGACAAGCACACAAATGCTATATTCTAAAAGCCTAAAATTCTAATCGCAAATTTTCCATGCAAAAGGCTACACTAATAAGCTTGTCATAAGACTCATAGTCTAATATCTTATCAAAAGACTATGAAACCAATAGATGGCACTTTTGAATTATGAACAGCGCCATCTATTGGTTTCATAGTCTTCTGACAAAACTATAAGTCTGTTGTCAAAAGACTGTGAAACCAATAGATGGCGCTGTTCATAACTCAATGGCGCCATCTATTGGTTTTTATAGTCTTATGACAGCTGAAAAACAAGGCAGATTCTGTTCATTTGCATGTCTTTCCCATAAGCCCATGTTTATGCAAATGAGTTTTTACATGACAAAACTGTATAGAAAGGTTATTGAATATTATGTTAGGGCAATCAGAAAACCTTTTGTCTCCCTAATGATATTGATCTAGGTGTGCAGGTCCACCCAAGCCATCCAACAGATGCAAAATAACTTTGAGGTTTACTGGTTCTCAGTCAGATGAGAGCTGGTTTGGAATATCTCATAGTGCACAAGGCTGCCATTGTAAGGTATGCTGGCTGTTATATGTCTCATGGATAGATTGACAGCTTGCTCATACCTGGCTTTTGGCATATAGCCTTTGTGTGGTTCTCTATTGTATGTCGTACATAATAGGAGTCTAAGACACATCCAGCTATCCTCTTAATGCTGTTTCCAAACCATTTTGATGGGGTTTCTATCAATTTCTAACTTTTTTTTCATGAACCAGACACACTCTTCTCTTCTGAGCAGGGGGTGCCTGGGGTTCTCCCATTGACTTCCATTGTGCTCGGGTGCTCGGTAGAACACATGAGCATACCGATGTGTTTGGCCAGAGCACACAAGAACTTTGGTGTTTGCTCTACACTAGCACTGAGAGATCATTGAGGACGCTGACACGGTCTGCTATGTACTCCTTCAGCATCTTCCAAAATTCTTCTCTCCTTGTGGCAGTAGGCCGCACATCAGGGTGAGGGTGCTGGAGGGGTGTCTTGAAACGGTCCCAGGCTTTGGAGAGTGTTGCCCTGCCTCTGTTGGAACTGCTGTATGTTCCCCTTGTCTCCCATCCTCGGTTGGCCAAGGAAGTACGAACTCTGCCGCCAGCGTTGTCAGATGGAAAATTTTGGAGCAATTTTCCATCAAGGATCTTCTGGTATTGCACCATTTTGCTTGTCCTTCCCACCAGAGGAATGAGAGATGAGACGTTCTCTTTGTAGCGGGGGTCGAGAAGGGTGAACAACCAATAATCCATGTTGTTTAAAATGCGTATAACGCGCGGGTCGCGGGAAAGGCAGCCTAACATGAAGTCAGCCATGTGTGCCAGAGTACCAACAGGCAAGACTTTGCTGTTGTCATCAGGAGGATCACTCCCAATCTCCTCATCATATTCTGCCCACCCACACTGAACAGATGGAATTAAACTTCTATGGGTACTACCCTCTGTAGCTGAGGCAACCGTCCCCTGCTCCTCCTCCTCTTCAGCCTCCAATTCATGCTGAGAAGACGAACTGAGGGTAGTCTGGCTATCATCAACCTGTGTAATGTCTTCCCCCATTTCTACCTCTTCCACATGCACAGCGTCGTCCCTAATTGTGAGCAGCAAACGTTTGAGAAGACACAGAAGTGGGATGGTAACGCTGATAATAGCGTTATCGCCGCTCACCATCTGTGTTGATTCCTCAAAGTTGCGTAAAACCTCACCGAGGTCAGACATCCATGCCCACTCCTCGCTTGCGAATAGCAAAAGCTGACTGGAAAGGCGACGACCATGTTGCAGCTGATAATCCACAACTGCCCTCTGCTACTCATAAAGCCTGGCCAACATGTGGAACCTGGAGTTCCAGCGCGTGCTCACGTCGCACAACAGCTGGTGATCTGGCAATTTCAAGCACTGCTGCAGCATTGACAGACCGACTGAAGCTGTCGGTGACTTGCGGAAATGTGCACACATGCGGCACACCTTCACCAGTAGCTCAGGCGAATTGGGGTATGTTTTTAGAAACCGCTGAACCACAAAGTTGAATATGTGGGCAAGGCATGGGATGTGTCTAAGGTTGCCCAGGTCCAAAGCCGCCACCAAGTTACGGCCCTTATCAGAAGCAACCATGCCTGGTTCTAGTTTGAGTGGCTAGAGCCACAGCTCAGTCTGGTCTCTTATCCTCTGCCACAGCTCTGCGGCGGTGTGCTGTTTGTCACCTAGGCAGATCAGCTTTAGCTCGGCCTGTTGCCGCTTCCCCACTGCAGTGCTACACTGCTTCCAGCTACCAGCTACCGACTGCACGCAGATAATTCAGAGGTGGAAGTGGAGGAGGAGGAGAAGTGGGGGTTGGAGCCACTAACGTAGGTGGTGGCGGAAACCCTGATGTAATTGGGGCCCCTAATCCTTGGCGTCGGTAGCACCTGTGCCGGTACGAGTCGCTCCCAGCCTCCACAACATTCACCCAGTGTGCCGTCAGGGAAATGTAGCGTCCCTGGCAGAAAGCACTTGTCCATGTGTCCGTAGTTAAGTGGACCTTCCCAGTAACTGCGTTGGTCAGGGCATGTGTGATGTTATGGGACACATGTTGGTGTAAAGCTGGCACGGCACACATTGAAAAATAGTGGCGGATGGGGACTGCGCACCGAGGGACGGCCACCGATATCAGGCTGCGGAAGGCCTCAGTATCCACAAGCCTAAATGGCAACATTTACAGGGCCAGTAATTTGGAAAGCTGTGCATTTAGTGCTATGGCCTGTGGGTGGGTGGCTGGGTATTTGCGCTTGCGTTCAAATGCCTGGGGTAATGACATTTGGATGCTGCTCTGGGACAAGGAAGTGGATCTGGTCGCTGATGGTGCTTGCAAAGTTCCAGGTGTAGGGCGGGAGGCATCCGGGCCTGCGTCTTGGACAAGGGATTGGCTAGCACGTAACACAGGGGAAGAGGAGGCAGTGGTGTGACCCGCAGACACAGATTGTGGACCCAGTCGTTCAGCCCACCTATTAGGGTGCTTTGATGCCATGTGGCGGATCATGCTGGTGGTGGTGAGGTTGCTAGTGTTCATGGCCCGGCTCATTTTCGTGTGGCACAGGTTGCAAACTACTATTCTTTTGTCGTCCGCACTTTCCTCAAAAAAGCAACATACTCCTTAGCAAGGAAGATTTACGCAAGGGGGTGCTCCGTGGAACAGTTGCGGGCCTGTTTGGTGTGGCCCGCCTTCTCCCTTTTGCCACCCCACTGCCTGTTTTAGCCTGTTGCGGTGCTGCAGATCCCTCCCCCTCTGTACTGCTCTCCTCGCTTGGCTTGTTGCTTCCTTCCCAGGTTGGGTCAGTGACCTCGATGTCCAGCACTTCCTCTTCCTCACTCTGATCATCCTCCTGATTTGTTGACCTCACTACAACCTCAGTGATTGACAACTGTGTGTCATCCTCTTCCTCAACTTCTTGAGACAGTAATTGCGGTTGAGTCATTGGCAACTGTGTCTCATCATCATCCACCTCATTAAACACTAATTGCCATTCCCCAGTGTCATATTCTTGTGACTCTGGATGCTCAAGAGGTTGGGAATCGGGGCACAAGATCTCAGGTCCCTCTTCAAGCGTGCATGGCGAGGGGGCCAAATGGCGATGCAAAGAGGTCCTCGGAATATCCGAGTCTGGGATCACTTGTTTGGCCAGACTGTAAATGGTGGTAGGAAGAGGATGACACACAGTTGCAGGGTGAGGATTTTGTGGACCAGACTCCTGGCTACTGAGGTTGGACTTGGTGGAAGACAGGGTGGTGCTTAACCGACTGGAAGCACTATCTGCTGCAATCCAACCGACCACCTGCTCGCACTGGGCTGACTTCAAGAGTGGTGTCCTGCGCCACCCTGCAAACTGGGACATGAAGCTAGGTATCTTGGATGATTGTTTTTCTTGTGCTCTGGCAGCAGACACAGTTTCACCGCGCCCAGGGACATGGCCTCTGCATGCATCACCAGCATCATGGCCACTTCCCCGTCCCTTAATGCTCGCCTTCTTTATATTAAATGTTATATGTTATTAGGGACCGTTTAAAGGAAAAATGTGGATAAATTATGGAAAAAATATAATTGTTTTCGCTAATATTTTTCCCAATATCTGGGCCTGACACACACACACTATTGCAGCGCAGATGTGACAATTCACTGCAGACACCGTTTATAGTCAAAGTGTGGCTAAATTATGGAAAATATATATTTGTCAGTAATATTTTCCCAATATCTGGCCCTGACACACACACGTGCTATTGCAGCGCAGATGTGAAATTTCACTACAGACACTGTTAATAGGCAAAGTATAGATAAATTATGGAAAAAATATATTTGTTGTCAGTAATATTTTCCCAATATCTGGCCCTGACACACAAATGCTATTGCAGCGCATATGTGACAATTCACTGCAGACACAGTTTATAGACAAAGTGTGGATAAATTATGGAAAAAATATATTTGTTTTGCTAATATTTTTCCCAATATCTGGGCCTGACACACACGCTATTGCAGCGCATATGTGACAATTCACTGCAGACACCCTTTATAGGCAATGTGTGGATAAATTATGGAAAAAATATAATTGTTTTCGCTAATATTTTTCCCAATATCTGGGCCTGACACACACACACACTATTGCAGCACAGATGTGACAATTCACTGCACACTCCGTTTATAGGAAAATTGTGGAAAAAATATATTTGCTGTCAGTAATGTTTTTCCTAATATCTGGGCCTGACACACACGCTATTGCAGCGCAGATGTGACAATTCACTGCAGACAGGGCCGGACTGGCCATAGGGCAGACCGGGCATTTGCCTGGTGGGCCCGGCCGAACACAATCAGCCGGGCCGCCGGCTGAGTTTTTTAAAATTTTTTATTAATGTGGCAGCAGCCGGGCAGGAGTGGAGATGAGCGCTTCCATTGTGGAAGCGCTCATCTCCATATTAATCTGTATCGCTGTCCTCAGGACAGCGATACAGATGAATGGAGCAGGGGAGAGGCGTCTCCCTTGCCCATTCCTCTGATAGGCTACAGGCCTAGTGCCTGTAGCCTATCAGAGGCCGGTGCAGGCGGAGCGATGATGTCCGAGCCGTACAGCGCGGGACACAGGCCGGAAGAGGCCTGCATCGCATCGCTGACAGCAGCATGGAGGTGAGTATATGAGTTTATTGTTTTTATTATTTAATTTTATACTATACTGTGGCAAGAAGGGGGGTGGAGGCCCTATATACTGGCACAATATAGGGGGGGTCGGCACTATGGAGAAGATGGGAAGCACTATGGTGCCCTATATACTGGCACAATATGGGGGGGCACTATGGTGTCCTATATACTGGCACAATATGGGGGGGACACTATGCAGAAGAGGGGAAGCACTATGGGGCCCTATATACTGGCACAATATGGGGGGGTCGGCACTATGGAGAAGAGGGGAAGCACTATGGGGCCACATATACTGGCACAATATGGGGGGCCTATATACTGGCACAATACGGGGGCACTATGGAGAAGAGGGGAAGCACTATAGGGGCCCTATATACTGGCACATTATGGGGGGGCACTATGGAGAAGAGGGGAAGGAGCACTATGGGGGCATCTACTGGGGGGCCCTATATACTGGCACGCATTATAGGTGGGCACTATGGAGAAGTGGGGGACAAGAGCACTATGAGGGCATTATATAGGGGCATTTAATACTGGCACCCATTTTGATGCCACTATGTGGGGCAGTCTATAGGGGCATTTTATAGTGCCACATTATGGAGGGCACTATGGAGACGGGGAAGGAGCACTAAGGGGGCATCTTCTGGGGGGACTATTTAGGAGTATTTTATACTGGCACAAATTATAAGGTCAATATGGGCACCTAAGCTCAACTGGTGGCACTAAGTGTTTTTTGTAGTGGCACACAGTACGGGTCATTGGAACACATGAGGGCACTCTGGGGACAATGGCTCTACTGGGGGCACTAAGAGGAGGTATTTCTTTTTTTACTGCCATACAACGGGGCATTTTTCTTTACTGGTGCACATTATAAGGGGGGGGGTTCTACTGTCACACGTTATAAAGAGAATTATTACTATCGGGGCATTATGGTGGGCTTTATTACAACTGGGGGACTATGGGAGCATTATTACTTGTGGGACACAATTACTGTTGGGGGCACTGTAGGAGCACTATTACTACTAAATGCACTCTGGCAAAGAAATAATTACTATTGTTGGGACTTTGGGAGCACCATTACTTTGGGGGCACCCTGGCACAGCATCAGCTTAGCACAGTTATTTTTGCAGTATAGTTTTGGGGAGCACAGCTTCTCAGTATTGGGGGTGCATGATGGGATGTTAATTGGAGGATGATGGAAAAGTAGGAAACTAAGATGTCTGTCAAACTCTGCAGAGACGTGAGATGGCTGAAAGAAATTATCACGGTGGTCTGGTCTGAATGGAGAAGATGAAAAAAGAGAACATCTACATCAGAGGAGACGTCACTGGATATAAGAGGTATGGGGCGCTGTCAGGGGCGTAACTAGAAGTGACTGGGCCCCACAGCAAATATTTGTAAGGGCCCCCCAGCGCGCTTCGCACCTCCCTCCTCCTGTGTAAACCCCACTCCTTTGGCACAGTGTAGCGGTATACTGTATATTGTGTGGCACAGTGGATGCTATATGTGTATAACATAAACATATTTCATATGAAAACTTACAGTTACTTGACCCTTGGGGATCTCGGACGCCACTTCCACACTTGGCCGGGGGCTCGGCGGAGCTGATGTTGTGTTTTATCCTAATGAGAAAGATTTCATAATAAGGATTTGGAGAAGGGGCAGAGGGATAGCAGAGCAGGGGGAGGCTGGTGCTGCTACTAGGGGGTCATACCATGGGGGAGTAATAAAGCCCACTATAATGCCCCCCCCCCCAGTAGTAATAATTCTCCTTATAATGTGACAGTGCAAAAATACCCCCTTGTAATGCCCCCAGTTGAGCTAATGTCCCCATAGTGCCCCCATAATGTCCCAGTATAAAATACCCCTATATAGTGCCCCCAGTAAATTCCCCCATAGTGCTCCTCTCCCCCCTTCCTGCTAGTGCCCCCCATAATGTACCAGTATAAAATGCCCCATATATAGTGCCCCAGTAGATGCCCCTCAGTGTCCGGCCTCTGATAGGCTGCCGGCCTAGTGTCCCCCATAATGCCCCCCAATAATGTGCCAGTAAGTGTCCCCATAGATGCCCCCCATCATGTGCCAGTATCAAGTGCCTCTCTCCTCCCCCCCACATGTTCCAGTATCATAGTGCCATCTCCCCCCCAATGTGCCAGTATCAAGTGCCTCTCTCCTTCCCAACCCCCATGTGCCAGTATCATAGTGCCAAACCCCCCATGTGCCAGTATCAAGTGCCTCTCTCTTCCCCCCCATGTCCCAGTATCATAGTGCCATCTCCCCTCCCAAAAAAGTGCCAGTATCAAGTGCCTCACCCACCCGTGTGCCAGTATCAAGTGCCAACTCCCCCCCCACATGCCAGTATCAAGTGCCTCTCTCCTCCCCCCTATGTCCCAGTATCATAGTGCCATCTCCCCCCCCCACAAAAAAAGTGCCAGTATCAAGTGCCTCTCTCCCTCCCCCCCCCCCATGTGTCAGTATCATGTGCCAACCCCTCTCCCCCCCCCATGTGCCAGTATCAGGTGCCTCTCCCCCCCCAGGTGCCAGTATCAGGTGCCAACCCCCTCCCCCCCCCATGTGCCAGTATCAGGTGCCTCTCTCCCCCCCCCCCATGTGCCAGTATCAGCAGTATCAGGTGCCTCTTCCCCCCCCCAGGTGCCAGTATCAGGTGCCTCTTTCCCCCCCCCAGGTGCCAGTATCAGGTTCCAACCCCCTTCCCCCCATGTGCCAGTATCAAGTGCCACCCGCTCCCCCCAGCTCCCCCCATGGCAGTAACAGTCGGGTATTAAAAAATAATAATAAACACTTCTACTTACCTCCATGTCAGCGATGCGATGCAGCCTCTTCCTGTGTCCCGCCCTGTATGTCCATATATGGAGTCAGTGCTTGTATTTCAGAAAAGTTTCTGCTGGGATTCAAACCCACGACCTTCTGTATCAGAGGCAAAGCACCTAACCACAAAACCATAAGAGATGCCTTGCTGCTGACTTAAAAGATTTTTTCAATAAGTTGTAATGCTGTGAGGGTAAATGCTTTGCCTCTGATACACTCAGACATTGGAGGTTGTGGGTTCGAATCCCAGACACATCAGGAGACTTTAGGAGACAGTAAGATTAGATCACATTAGCGAGGGGGCCTGGTCAGCTGCTGTTGTAAAGGGGCCCTGAACATTAAGACATCGATATTTAACTAACTTGAAAATAAACTGTCACACACGCTGCCGGGCGCGGGCCCCCTTGGCAGCCCGGGCCCCAAAGCAGCTGCTTCCGCAGTAGTTATGCCACTGGGCGCTGTATGTAATCAGGTGCCAACCCCCGCGCCCCCCCAGGTGCCAGTATCAGGTGCCAACCCCCTTCCCCCCATGTGCCAGTATCAAGTGCCCCCAGCTCCCCCCATGGCAGTAACAGTCTACTTACCTCCATGTCAGCGATGCAATGCAGCCTCTTCCTGTGTCCCGCCCTGTATGGAGTCAGTGCTTGTATTTCAGAAAAGTTTCTGCTGGGATTCAAACCCACGACCTTCTGTATCAGAGGCAAACCACAAGACCATAAGAGATGCCTTGCTGCTGACTGAAAAAATATGAGACTTCTACTGTTATAGCTGGCTAAGTGTACATCTATACACATGACAGCTGCTCATATATAGAGATATAGCAGAGCTGAGTGTGCTGGGACATCTGCGTTAGTGATCCTGGCAGGCTGTTCCAGCTGAGAATCAGGCTTGGACTGACCCACAGGGGTACAGGGGAATCCCCTGGTGGGCCCCTAGTCTCCCACCCCCTGCACAAGTGGCACATAACACATTAAATTTAGTACACCAGCTTATGTTCACATAAAAAACTTGTTAGATTATTTATTTTACTGGTGGTCCCTAGGTACCCCAGTCCGACACTGCTGAGAATTCACTGGATCCGGCACTGCTGGATGCAGACAGAATCCCCGCCAGCCCCATTAACTATAATGGGGTACGGCAGAGATCCGGCCACAATCTGGGAAAAATGCAGAGAATCAGCGGGACATAAACTGCTGCATGCTGTGCTTTGTGTCCAGTCGATTCCTTGCATTTTCTGCCGGATTATTTGGCCGGATCGTACTAAAACCCCTAATGTCACCTGGGGACCCCCAAAGAAGCTTGTGTGTTGGCTGAAGCCTTACTATCTTACTGGTGGCTGGCCCTGCCTCTCAATTGTGCTTCCGGTTTTGGCTCCGCCCCTAGACTGCAAGGGGGTGGGGCCTGTTGGGAGTCATGTGATTGGGCTGCTCAGTCAAAAATGCCCGGGCCTATTTTTTGTCCCAGTCCGGCCCTGACTGCAGACACCGTTTTTAAGTGTGGATAAATTATGGAAAAAATATTTTTCCCAATATCTGGGCCTGACACACACACACGCTATTGCAGCGCAGATGTGACAATTCACTACAGACACCATTTATAGGCAAAGTGTGGAGAAATTATGGAAAAAATATATTTGTTGTCAGTAATATTTTTCCCAATATCTGCCCCTGACACACACAACATTATTGCAGCGCAGACTTGACAATTCACTGCAGACACAATTTATAGGCAAAGTGTGGATAAATTATGGAAAAAATATAATTGTTTTCTCTAATATTTTTCCCAATATCTGGGCCTGACACAAACACGCTATTGCAGCGCAGATGTGACAATTCACTGCAGACACCCTTTATAGGCAAAGTGTGGATACATTATGGAAAAAATATATTTGTTGTCAGTAATATTTTTCCCAATATCTGTCCGTGACACACAAAAGGTATTGCAGCACAGATGTGACAAGTCACTGCAGACACCCTCTATCTCTCTATCGAAAAAGTATTGCAAAGTATGGAAAACATTTTTTGCTGGCTATATTATATTGCTGCCAGCCTTCCACCAAACACAATAGTTCTTAAAAGGACTTTTGGGTCTTTGAAACATTTTTCTATTGAATATATTGTGACACACTCCCTACACTATCTGTTCCTTCCTAAGCGCAGTTCTCCCTGACTCACAATGAGCCAAACCTGCGTCATAGGGTGCTATATAGCACCCGATGATGCGTTCCGGCCAGCCAATCACTGTAATGCCAGTAGCCAACATGACTACTGGAATTACAGTGATGGCAGCACTTACCTGCACGTTTATTGGCTACTTAGCAGCCGCGAAACGTGCAGGGAGGAGACTCAAGTATTCGGCCGAGCATGCTCACTCAACTCTGAACTAATATACATCCATATGCGATATGCACAATAGAGTTTGGTATACATAATTATGGTAAATTGCAGTTTTACAAATTTTATATGGTATGGTATACATAATGTCTGCTATCAACTGAATTTTAGGCTGTAAAACGATCTTAATTAACTTGATTCATTTCGGTCCATGATCAAGGGCGTAGCTATAGGGGGTGCAGGGGTAGCAGTTGCTACCGGGCCCGGGAGCCTGAGGGGGCCCAAAGACCCTTGTGCTGCATAAGAAGACACCGGTATTATAGAAAGTGCATGCTGGTCAAGTTACACCTCTGGCTGGAGGGAAGGGGTTAGGTCAAGAATTTGGCATGGGGGGGTGGGGCGTTTGCCTCAGGCAGCACAAAGACTATGTGCTTCCCTTCCCCTGACCACCAAAACTTCATTACTGAGTGAAGGGGGGCCCCAGCTGAACTCTTGCATCAGGGCCCATGAGCCTTTAGCTACGCCCCTGTCCATGATATACAGTACAGACCAAAAGTTTGGACACACCTTCTCATTCAAAGAGTTTTCTTTATTTTCATGACTATGAAAATTGTAGATTCACACTGAAGGCATCAAAACTATGAATTAACACACATGGAATTATATACATAACAAACAAGTGTGAAACAACTAAAAATGTCATATTCTAGGTTCTTCAAAGTAGCCACCTTTTGCTTTAATTACTGCTTTGCACACTCTTGGCATTCTCTTGATGAGCTTCAAGAGGTAGTCCCCTGAAATGGTTTTTACTTCACAGGTGTGCCCTGTCAGGTTTAATAAGTGGGATTTCTTGCCTTATAAATGGAGTTGGGACCATCAGTTGCGTTGAGGAGAAGTCAGGTGGATACACAAAATTGGGAAAACTTTGAAAGTAAGGGCTATTTGACCATGAAGGAGAGTGATGGGGTGCTGCGCCAGATGACCTGGCCTCCACAGTTACCGGACTTGAACCCAATCGAGATGGTTTGGGGTGAGCTGGACCACAGAGTGAAGGCAAAAGGGCCAACAAGTGCTAAGCATCTCTGGGAACTCCTTCAAGACTGTTGGAAGACCATTTCAGGGGACTACCTCTTGAAGCTCATCAAGAGAATGCCAAGAGTGTGCAAAGCAGTAATCAAAGCAAAAGGTGGCTACTTTGAAGAACCTAGAATATGACATATTTTCAGTTGTTTCACACTTGTTTGTTATGTATATAATTCCACATGTGTTAATAGTTAGTTTTGATGCCTTCATAGTCATGAAAATAAAGAAAACTCTTTGAATGAGAAGGTGTGTCCAAACTTTTGGTCTGTACTGTATGTTTCAGTGGATATACATTATAACCAATAGTGGATCATTTTATAAATATCTAAACATTATATGCAATCCAGGACTCCTATGAAATAACCTTTATTCTATTCGTCCGATATCCATTCCTATGGTTTACTGCACCGCATTAATGTAAAAACATAACATAACAACATTTGGATCTACATCTATATAATATGTTTTTTTTCTAGGTACAAAGCGTCCTTAATTTATATAGACTGCCCATAATAAGAATATCGACAGAACAGACTTACATATCTCAATATTTTTAATTCAATATTTTTATTGCATTTATATTCCATTTTTATTTTAATTTAATTTTATATATTTTAAACTTTTAATTACTTTTATTAGTGTGTTATATACAAATAAAATCTGTTTGATATCTGAACACCTCACGTTCTATGTGATTCTATATGGTGTGTGCCTATAACTCTTTTACTATAAATTCTATAACGACTATGTGAGTCGAATTGATTAGAGCACCTATTCCACTGCAGTGTTTGGAAGAGCCACCTTACTATATATATATATATATATATATACATTCACCTAAAGAATTATTAGGAACACCATACTAATACGGTGTTGGACCCCCTTTTGCCTTCAGAACTGCCTTAATTCTATGTGGCATTGATTCAACAAGGTGCTGATAGCATTCTTTAGAAATGTTGGCCCATATTGATAGGATAGCATCTTGCAGTTGATGGAGATTTGAGGGATGCACATCCAGGGCACGAAGCTCCCGTTCCACCACATCCCAAAGATGCTCTATTGGGTTGAGATCTGGTGACTGTGGGGGCCATTTTAGTACAGTGAACTCATTGTCATGTTCAAGAAACCAATTTGAAATGATTCGAGCTTTGTGACATGGTGCATTATCCTGCTGGAAGTAGCCATCAGAGGATGGATACATGTTCTCATTCTGTTTACGCCAAATTCGGACTCTACCATTTGAATGTCTCAACAGAAATCGAGACTCATCAGACCAGGCAACATTTTTCCAGTCTTCAACAGTCCAATTTTGGTGAGCTCATGAAAATTGTAGCCTCTTTTTCCTATTTGTAGTGGAGATGAGTGGTACCCGGTGGGGTCTTCTGCTGTTGTACCCCATCCGCCTCACACCATTCTTTGTAAACCCTAGAAATGGTTGTGCGTGAAAATCCCAGTAACTGAGCAGATTGTGAAATACTCAGACCGGCCCGTCTGGCACCAACAACCATGCCACGCTCAAAATTGCTTAAATCACCTTTCTTTCCCATTCTGACATTCAGTTTGGAGTTCAGGAGATTGTCTTGACCAGGTCCACACCCCTAAATGCATTGAAGCAACTGCCATGTGATTGGTTGACTAGATAATTGCATTAATGAGAAATAGAACAGGTGTTCCTAATAATTCTTTAGGTGAGTGTACATATAGTGGCAATTGTGAATAGTGATGGGTGAAGTAAAGTCCCGGGGAAGCATTAAAAATGGATGTTGTTTGCACCAGGAGCGTGTCACCAAGGGGCCCGGCCTTGGTGGAGTAAAGGCCCTAGATATAGGTAGCCACTAATTAGTTGGTGGACACCAAGATAGTTTGCTTAGGTGGCTCCAGCTACTCCGGGGCGGGCTTTTACTGGGAACAGGCAATGTGCTGGGTGGGTGCATGTTCCCCATGCTCCAGTCTGGGATTTTGAAATATACCCATGTCCAGGGATGCTATTTAATTCTGTTACTGGACTTGGGTGTGGCTCCCAGTCTGGGAAAGGAGAAGGCTTTGTCGAGGCCTGTGGGAGCCGGGACCCTCTAACCCTGTGTGTGGGGTAAGCACTGGTGATGTGTTTTGGGGAGTTGGGTGGTAGACCCAGATCCTGATAGAGAGGGAAAGACTGTTTAGTCAGTGGCCAGACAGCTGAGGATTTATGTTTTTGATTAATGTTTTGGTTGCTGTTTTGTGCTGATGTGCTTGAAAATAAAGCATCTTTTGTACTTCAATCTGGTGTCCGTAGCGAAGTCTGTGAGAATGACCCCTGGATAAGGAGACGATCCCTTACTATATATATATATATATACACAGTACAGACCAAAAGTTTGGACACACCTTCTCATTCAAAGAGTTTTCTTTATTTTCATGACTATGAAGGCATCAAAACTATGAATTAACACATGTGGAATTATATACATAACAAACAAGTGTGAAACAACTGAAAATATGTCATATTCTAGGTTCTTCAAAGTAGCCACCTTTTGCTTTGATTACTGCTTTGCACACTCTTGTCATTCTGTTGATGAGCTTCAAGAGGTAGTCCCCTGAAATGGTCTTCCAACAGTCTTGAAGGAGTTCCCAGAGATGCTTAGCACTTGTTGGCCCTTTTGCCTTCACTCTGCGGTCCAGCTCACCCCAAACCATTTCGATTGGCTTCAGGTCCGGTGACTGTGGAGGCCAGGTCATCTGGTGCAGCACCCCATCACTCTCCTTCATGGTCAAATAGCCCTTACTTTCAAAGTTTTCCCAATTTTTCGGCTGACTGACTGACCTTCATTTCTTAAAGTAATGATGGCCACTCGTTTTTCTTTATTTAGCTGCTTTTTTCTTGCCATAATACAAATTCTAACAGTCTATTCAGTAGGACTATCAGCTGTCTATCCACCTGACTTCTCCTCAATGCAACTGATGGTCCCAACCCCATTTATAAGGCAAGAAATCCCACTTATTAAACCTGACAGGGCACACCTGTGAAGTGAAAACCATTTCAGGGGACTACCTCTTGAAGCTCATCAAGAGAATGCCAAGAGTGTGCAAAGCAGTAATCAAAGCAAAAGGTGGCTACTTTGAAGAACCTAGAATATGACACATTTTCAGTTGTTTCACACTTGTTTGTTATGTATATAATTCCACATGTGTTAATTCATAGTTTTGATGCCTTCAGTGTGAATCTACAATTTTCATAGTCATGAAAATAAAGAAAACTCTTTGAATGAGAAGGTGTCCAAACTTTTGGTCTGTACTGTATATATATATATATATATATATATATATATATATATACATACACATACATACATATATATATATACACACTATATTCTCCCTAAACTCAAATGTAAGACTTTTGTACAGTGTCATACTTATTTACTGAAATGTACAAAGAAGAATCAAATGAGAAGGTGGTTGGCTGTGTAGGGCACCACTTAGGACCAGGAGGAGGGGTGATAATTCAAAGAGACTCTATGATTTGGACAAAAGTTTGCACGGTAATAAAGATGAGAGAATCAGTTTGTAATGAACCCGGTTCATTACAAATCTCCCCAAACTTCGTCCACCAGATAAACCCAAAGCTTTTCAAGCTTGGTTCAGATGAATCCAGTAAAACCATTTTACTGCACATGTCAGCAGGAAAAAGCATGAAGGAGGAAGAAGAATGATGCTCACATGACCCTGAGAGATAGTGAGGGGGGAGAGGGGGATTGACCAACACAGCCTGGATGAGCCAATCAGTTCTGCACCAGGCAGGGAGGTGCCCTTACAGAACAACTAGAAAGTAATGGCCAGACTGAAAGGGGGGGGGGGCAGAGCCCTGGAGGGGAGGCCCACATGACGGGGGGTTTGGTTTAGGGAGCTGGCATTACCTCGGTGCGATGGAGCAACTGAAAGCAGCGATCCGGGAGTTACGGGCAGCAGCGGAGGTGCGGTGCTCAGCTTGGGTCCAGGACCAGGTTTAGATGCTGTTGTGGGGGGGCAGCTGAGGCTCCTGTTCCGCCTCAGCCACCAGCTATTTGGCCAGGCTCAGCGCCACATCCGGAGCCCTTCCCAGGACCCTTCACAATGGGTGCCTACAGCGCCAGCTCACTCCACCAGGCCCCGTTGTGGAAGGAATCCAACTGGTAGGCAGAGCCTAGGGGTGGCCGAGCCAGGGCCCTGCCATCTACAAGTGGACCTTTTATGAGGGATCGGGACCAGGAGCAGTGGGCTCCTCCTTAACTCCAGGCAGGGAGGCGGCCCCCCGGCGTGGGAGTATCACTGCAAGTTACGGAGCTGCTGCAAGTCCGGAGGCAGGCTCCCGACACTGAGTGGAGAGAGAAGCTTCGCCCCTGTGAAGCTCCGCCCTCAATGCAGTTAACCATTGCGTACCTGTTCTGAGTATGGCCAGGGGACAGAGTGTAGGATCATGTTGCAGCAGCCGGGATCCTGCCACTGAGGAGGGCGGACTGTGCCTCCAGTCCAGGATCCACCAGGGGGCAGAGTGAAGTCAGAAGCTCCGTCATTCAGGTTCCGGTCATGGAGGAGTTGGATCACGGCGTCCCTGGACCCAGCAATTCCAGGGGAAAGTGTGAGGATCCCGCATCTACTGGACCCATTGGTGCATCCCAGAGGAGAGGTCATCTGGATTCAGAAGTGGGAACACAGCACCCAGGCAGCCAGGTAAGATTTCTTGGGGACCGTTAGCTCAATTGGTACAGGGTGTAGGTACCGGAGGTGGATTTAAAGAGGACCTTTCACCTGTATAAACTATGTGAACCGAGTATGCTGCCATATGGAGCGGCGCCCGGGGATCTCACTGCACTTACTATTATCCCCGGGCGCCGCTCCGTTCTCCCGTTGTAGACTCCGGTACCTTTGCTTTTTAAGTTATAGTAGGCGGGTCTTCCCTTGTCCTGTGGGCGTCTCCTTCTCCTAGGCTGCAGCGCTGGCCAATCACAGCGCACAGCTCACAGCCTGGGAGTTTTTTTTCTCCCAGGCTGTGAGCTGTGCGCTGTGATTGGCCAGCGCTGCAGCCTAGGAGAAGGAGACGCCCACAGGACAAGGGAAGACCCGCCTACTATAACTTAAAAAGCAAAGGTACCGGAGCCTATAACGGGAGAACAGAGCGGCGCCCGGGGATAATAGTAAGTGCAGTGAGATCCCCGGGCGCCGCTCCATATGGCAGCATACTCGGTTCACATAGTTTATACAGGTGAAAGGTCCTCTTTAAGTACGGGTTTGGGGCAGCTTTTGGGGGGCTTGGTGGGGTTGGTGGCCAGCTGTGGATTGGGTGGGGGTCCCCAATGCAGGCGTGGGGTGTGGCGGGAGCGCCGGGAACATCGAGGTGAGGAGGGGAAACCAGGCGGGGGTTACCGGGCACGGGGGTGTCGGTGAAGACTCAGGCAGGGGGCAAAGCAGAAGAGGACAGTGCGCGGTTAGGCCTCTTTCACACTTGCTGTCACGGGGTTCCGAAGGTGCACTCGGTCCCCCATTGCCCGCAGAACTGTTGCTTAGCTTTTGGAATGAGGTTCTGTGTTTGACCTCATTCCCAGGGCGGCTTCACTAGCTGGGTGGCTCCCTGCTCCTAGTCTGCCTTGAGCGCCGAGCTGATCACTCGGTGCTCGACTGGTTGGTCTGTCGGTCATGTGACGCTGGCCACGTCACATGACCCTCACTCTACACTATAAATACAGGCAGCCTGCTGGCTACAGGTTGCCTGTTAATTTCTAGGTTCCTGGTATTTGTTGGACTACTGAATATTTACCTGATCCTGTTCCTTGACCATCCTTTTGCCTGATCCTCCTGTACAGCGCATCCGTCCTGGTATTGTGACCTCGGCTCCCACCTGACTACTCTCTTAGGACTCCTCTTGTACTTCTCTGCTCTCCTGGTATTTATGACCCCGGCTTCAACTGACAATTCTCTGCTTGCTCCATTTGTACTTTGCAGCTTTCCTGGTATTGACTCGGTCCGTTCACGTCCTCTTGTTTGTCTGTCTGTCATCCCTGCACTTACTCCAAGTTAGGGATTGCCGTCCAGTTGTCCCCTGTCATTAGGACTCGCGAGGCAAGTAGGCAGGGCCAGGGGTAAGGGTGGAGCGCAGTGGTCACTTCCCTCCCCCCTGTGTGTGTGTGTACGCGACCGTTACAGATTAACAGGCCCAATAACCACTGTATTATGAATCCTCTGGTGACCCTGACTGACTATGTCTCTAATTTGACGCAGATGGTGCAGGAGTTAGGGGAAAAACTCAGCTCTTTTGAGTTAGGGCAAGGCTCTTCCACTCCTCAGGCCTCCAGTCCGCATTTTGAGCCCCAGATTAAGCTCCCAGAAACCTTTTCTGGAGACCGGAAGAAGTTTCTCTCTTTTAAGGAGAGTTGCAAACTTTACTTCCGTTTGCGCCCCGTGTCCTCTGGCCCCGAGAGTCAACGCGTGGGCATTATCATTTCCCGATTACAGGGTGATCCCCAGGACTGGGCGTTCTCTTTACCTGCTGGCGCCAGTTGTTTATATTCTGTGGAGGGGTTCTTTCAGGCCCTAGGTACCCTCTATGATGAACCAGACAGGGCTCTAGTAGCCGAGACGGCTCTAAAGGCACTGGTTCAGGGCAATTTACCAGCGGAGGATTATTGCACCCAATTCAGAAAGTGGTGTGTCCCCTCAGGATGGAACGAACCAGCCCTGAAGAGTCAGTTCAGGTCAGGTCTGTCTGATAAATTAAAGGATCTTCTGGTCAGTTATCAACTTCCAGAGACCTTAGAGGAGATGATGACCCTTGTTGTCCGACTTGACCGACGGGTTAGAGAGAGACGACAGGAACAACAGTTCTCTTCCCAGATGGTGGTCCAGCCAGAGGCCTATCCCAGAGACAATGCTGAGGTCTCCACCGAGGAACCCATGCAGGTTGGCATGACCCGAGGGAATCTTCGCCGCAGACGTGGAGAATGCTTTTACTGTGGAGATTCTGACCATTGGATCAACCAGTGTCCTAAGAAGGTCCTCTCTGTCAAGTCTCCTAAGGCAAGGCAACCTAAAGACCAGGTACACCCTGAATTTTCTAAATGTAAGCTTTCGG
The DNA here is from genome assembly GCF_905171765.1 of Bufo bufo. Lineage (NCBI taxonomy): Eukaryota > Metazoa > Chordata > Amphibia > Anura > Bufonidae > Bufo > Bufo bufo. Next base: position 184,145,622 of record NC_053394.1, on the reverse strand, counting down.
TACCTATTACAATTTCTCTGGGAGTAGATAAATGGCCGGGTAAGGCCTTCATTGATTCTGGCTCAGCGGCTAGCTTTATTGACTCTGAGTATGCTGTTAGATTGGGTATTCCTATGTTTGCCTTACCAACTCCTATCCATGTCATGGCTATTTATGCTACTCCTCTTATTGGTGGTACGGTGAGCTTATGTACCTCGGAGATTTCTCTAACCGTGGGTGTGTGCCACTCAGAGAGATGTTCGCTTCTAGTCCTGGAGAACCTACCTGCTGAGGTGGTATTAGGGTTGCCTTGGCTCCGACTACATAACCCCACTATAGATTGGTCCAATGGGGAGTTGGTGAGATGGGGGCCTAAGTGTGACTCGTGCCTGTCCGTGGTACAGGCTGGGGTCTCAGTAAAGTCTGATACTTTACCCTCTGTTGTTAGAGAATATTCTGATGTATTCTCATCACCAACTCCGGAGGTTCTACCCCCCCATAGACCTTATGATTGTACCATAGAGCTAGTAGAGGGGGCCAAGTTTCCTAAAGGACGAATTTATAATCTTTCTATGCCCGAACGCAAGGCCATGGAAGATTATATTAAGGAGAGCCTTGGTAAAGGACATATTAGACCTTCTGTCTCTCCTATAGGGGCGGGGTTTTTCTTCGTTAAGAAAAAAGATGGTGGTCTTAGGCCATGTATCGATTACCGGAGATTAAATAAAATCACTGTCCAGAATAGATACTCCCTCCCATTGATTCCGGATTTATTTAACCAGGTCCTGGGGGCAACCTGGTTTTCCAAAATTGACCTGAAAGGGGCATACAATCTAATCCGAATCAAGGAGGGAGACGAATGGAAGACGGCGTTCAATACTCCGGTAGGACACTTTGAATATCAGGTGATGCCTTTTGGACTCAGCAATGCCCCAGCTGTGTTCCAAAACTTCATGAATGACATTCTTAGGGAGTTCTTAGGTAAATTTGTTATTGTCTATCTTGACAACATTTTGATATTCTCTCCTGACTTCGAATCCCATGTGTCTCATGTTAGACAAGTATTAGAGGTGTCGAGGGAGAATCAGCTATCCGCTAAACAAGAGAAATGTGTCTTTGGTGTGCAGGAGATTCTGTTTCTAGGGCATGTTCTGACTCCTCACGCCTTCAAGATGGATCCTGGTAAGGTACTAGCAATTAAGGAATGGGTAAGACCTTCATCCTTAAAGGCCTTACAACGGTTCTTAGGTTTCGCCAATTACTATCGTAAATTTATTATGAATTTTTCCGTAATTGCTAAACCGTTGACCGACCTTACTAAGAAAGGGGCGGATTTGGAGAATTGGTCTACTGAGGCCATTTCTTCATTTGAAAAATTAAAAAAGGCATTCAGTAGCGCTCCCATTCTGATCCAGCCTGATCAGGAGAAACCTTTTATTGTGGAGGTGGATGCGTCCGAGGACGGCGCAGGAGCAGTCCTTTCACAAGGTCCTGCCAGCCTCACTAATCTGAGACCATGTGCCTTCTTCTCCAGGAAATTCTCTCCCACGGAGAGAAACTACGACATAGGGAATAGGGAGCTGCTGGCCATTAAATGGGCATTTGAGGAGTGGAGGCATTTTCTGGAGGGGGCAAGGCATTGTGTAACTGTTGTCACTGACCATAAAAACCTTATGTTTCTCGAGTCTGCTAAGAGGTTGAAGGCGGACGCATTATCTCGGAGCTTCCAGGCTTTTCAACCTACTGAGGTACCACCTGAATCCATCCTACCAGCAAAAATCTTCTTAGCAGCTCTTACCCAGGATATCTCGGCTCGCATTAGGTCGGAACAACATCTGGCACCGGTATCCACCCCAACAGCTAAGTTGTTTGTTCCCGTACAATTTCGTCTCCAGCTGTTGGGTGAGTGTCACGATTCTGCCTTTTGTGGACATCCGGGTGTTGAGGGCACTAAGGATCTGGTTTCTAGATCTTATTGGTGGCCCACTCTAACTAGGGATGTCAAGTCCTATGTGTCAGCCTGTGAGGTTTGTGCCAGGTCCAAGACACCTAGGACTCGCCCTGCTGGTAACCTACGACCCCTACCCATTCCCAGTAGACCCTGGTCCCATATCTCGATGGACTTTATAACTGACCTACCGCTGGCGGAGGGTAAGACTGTAGTGTGGGTAGTGGTGGATAGGTTTAGCAAGATGGTCCATTTCATTCCCCGGTCTAAACTCCCGAATGCCAAAACCCTGGCGTCTATTTTTGTGAAAGAAATTGTTCGATTGCATGGTATCCCGGAAAATATTGTTTCGGACAGGGGTGTGCAGTTTGTGTCCAAATTCTGGAGGGCCTTCTGTCAAAGATGTAAAATTTCGTTGTCTTTTTCTTCCGCCTACCATCCTGAGAGTAATGGGCAGACTGAACGCCTTAATCAGTCTGTGGAACAATTCCTGAGGTTGTATGTTGCTGATGACCAGCAATTATGGGTCAAATTCCTTCCGTTGACTGAATTTGCTCTGAATAACCGTGTCAATTCTTCTGCTGGGGTCTCCCCTTTCTTTTGTAACCATGGTTTTCATCCCCGTTTTCATTCTGGGTCGTCCGTCTCCTCCTCTAACCCTGAAGCTGATAAACTCTCCTCCGAACTGTGCACAGTTTGGGCCCGGGTTCAATCGAACCTAGAAAAGGCTCAATGTTCTCAAAAACTCAAGGCCGATAGGAGACGTTCATGGGGGTAAACTTTCAGGTTGGGGATAAAGTATGGTTGTCCTCCAAGAATCTATCTCTCAAGGTAACTTCTAAAAAATTTGCTCCTCGATTTATTGGACCATATAAGATCACGGAAGTGATTAACCCGGTATCTTTTAGGTTGGAGCTGCTGAGTCATTCCACATTCATAATGTGTTCCATAAATCTCTGCTTAAAAAATATTTTGAACCGGTAGTACCATCAAAAGCCTCGCCTCCGCCAGTTCTTGTTAATGATGCTGTCGAGTATGTGGTGTCTAAAATAGTGGATGTCAGGAAGGTGCGTAATTCCTTGCAGTACCTGATTCACTGGAAGGGGTATGGACCTGAAGAGAGATCTTGGGTACCTGCCAGGGAGGTTCATTTCATTTAGAACACCCTGAAAAGCCATTGCCTGAAGTCTTGGGTCCGGTGGCCCCTCGTAAAAGGGGGGGTACTGTCACGGGGTTCCGAAGGTGCACTCGGTCCCCCATTGCCCGCAGAACTGTTGCTTAGCTTTTGGAATGAGGTTCTGTGTTTGACCTCATTCCCAGGGCGGCTTCACTAGCTGGGTGGCTCCCTGCTCCTAGTCTGCCTTGGGCGCCGAGCTGATCACTCGGTGCTCGACTGGTTGGTCTGTCGGTCATGTGACGCTGGCCACGTCACATGACCCTCACTCCCCACTATAAATACAGGCAGCCTGCTGGCTACAGGTTGCCTGTTAATTTCTAGGTTCCTGGTATTTGTTGGACTGCTGAATACTTACCTGATCCTGTTCCTTGACCATCCTTTTGCCTGATCCTCCTGTACGGCGCATCCGTCCCGGCTCCCACCTGACTACTCTCTTAGGACTCCTCTAGTACTTCTCTGCTCTCCTGGTATTTATGACCCCGGCTTCAACTGACAATTCTCTGCTTGCTCCATTTGTACTTTGCAGCTTTCCTGGTATTGACTCGGTCCGTTCACGTCCTGTTGTTTGTCTGTCTGTCATCCCTGCACTTACTCCAAGTTAGGGATTGCCGTCCAGTTGTCCCCTGTCATTAGGACTCGCGAGGCAAGTAGGCAGGGCCAGGGGTAAGGGTGGAGCGCAGTGGTCACTTCCCTCCCCCCTGTGTGTGTGTGTACGCGACCGTTACACTTGCGTTGTCCGGATCCGGCGTGTACTCCACTTGCCGGAATTACACGCCGGATCCAGAAAAACGCAAGTGTACTGAAAGCATTTGAAGACGGAGCCGTCTTCAAATTGCGTTCAGTGTTACTATGGCAGCCAGGACGCTATTAAAGTCCTGGTTACCATAGTAGTAGTGGGGAGCGGGGGAGCAGTATACTTACAGTCCGTGCGGCTCCCAGGGCGCTCCAGAATGACGTCAGAGCGCCCCATGCGCATGGATGACGTGATCCATGCGATCACGTCATCCATGCGCTTGGAGCGCCCTGACGTCACTCTGGAGCGCCCCGGGAGCCGCACGGACGGTAAGTATGCTGCTCCCCCGCTCCTCACTACACTTTACCATGGCTGCCAGGACTTTAGCGTCCCGGCAGCCATAGTAACCATTCAGAAAAAGCTAAATGTCGGGTCCGGCAATGCGCCGAAACGACGTTTAGCTTAAGGCCGGATCCGGATCAATGCCTTTCAATGGGCATTAATTCCGTATCCGGCCTTGCGGCAAGTCTTCAGGATTTTTGGCGGAGCAAAAAGCGCAGCATGCTGCGGTATTTTCTCCGGCCAAAAAACGTTCCGTTCCGGAACTGAAGACATCCTGATGCATCCTGAATGGATTTCTCTCCATTCAGAATGCATTAGGATAAAACTGATCAGGATTCTTCCGGCATAGAGCCCCGACGACGGAACTCTATGCCGGAAGAAAAGAACGCAGGTGTGAAAGAGCCCTTAGATGATAAGGCCAAAGGAGAGGTTTATGTTTGTTTTGAGGGGCCTTTGTGGGCTCTTTTAAAAGCCAAGGTTAAGGAGCGGATATGGAGGGGAGAGTACGTTGAGGTTTTTTCTCCGCTTCCCCTTGAAAGGTTTAACCTGGATAAGAAGCGTAAGGAGGATGGGAAAAAAGAGGAGGAAGAAAAACGCCGGTTTCAGTTAATACAGCGGACCTTTGCCAATTGCTTGCAGGCGTTCGCGATATTAACGAGTGCTATGGGGAAAATGGCGGCGGAAAATTGTTCGGCCCTGTTTTGTTATCTGGACTCTTATCAGCGAGGCGTATCGGACATACAGGGGAGTGGCTTGGCTGTGGTACAACAAGCAATTCCGGCAGAGAAAGGCGGTGCGTCCAGAAATATGCTGGGACCACAAGGACATCGCCTTGTGGTTAAAAGTGACGGCACCTGTTCGATCGGGGCAGCCCTTTCGAGGGGAGGTGGGCAGTGGGGGCGCAACAACCCTGGCGACAGCATACGCAAAAGGCTTGTTTCGCGTTTAATGAAGGAGCTTGTCGATTCGGGGTTAAATGTAAGTATAAGCACGAGTGCTCCGGATGCGGGGGGGAATCATGGAGCGGCGAGATGCTTTAAGGGCGGTAGACAAAAAGGGGGCAATTCTAATAGCAAAGGAGGAGACGCCGGTGCGGCTGGGAAGGATGGAGTCGTATCTCGCTAGATACCCCAATAGAGAAGTGGCGGCCTTGATTCGTGATGGTTTTCTCGTCTGTTTTAGGTTTCCGTTCGTGCCGGGGGGGGGGGGGCAGTGTTGTTAAGAAGGAACTTGCGGTCGGCAAGGGAGCATCCGGAGGTGGTGGTGGAGAAGCTAAACAAGGAGGTGTCGCAGGAGCAGATGGCGGGCCCATTTTGGGAGCCGCCTCTCTCTGATTTACGGGTGTCACCGCTGGGGGTAGTTTTCGCCTTATTCACCACCTGTCATTTCCTAAGGGATCGTCGGTCAATGATGGTATAGACCCCACACTGTGTTCGGTGGTGTATACTTCCTTTGACGTGGCGGTTACCTGGGTGAAGCGTTATAGGTAGGTGCATTGCTAGCGTTTAAGTTACTGCCAGTGCATCCAGACTGTCACCATTTGTTATGGTGTTTTTGGGATGTTTTTTTTTTTTTTGTTGATCGTTGTTTGCCTAAGGGGTGTTCCTTGTCCTGTGCCTATTTCGAAATGTTCAGTTCCTTTTTGGAATGGGCAATGGCGACTCGTCAGGTTGTGAATCTCTGATTCATTATCTGGACGATTTTTTGTGTATAGGCCCCCCGGGGTCACGGGTGTGTGCAGTGTTAGAAACGTTGCGTTCGCTTTTTGAGCTGTTTGGGGTTCCGTTGGCGGCTGAAAATACGGTGGGTCCGGTAACGGAATTGAGTTTTTTAGGGATAGTGATTGATTCCGTGAGAATGGAGTGTAGATTGCCCGATGATAAATTGGTAGATTTGAAAGGGGAGGTGGCAAGGGCTTTACAGGCGAAGAAGCTGCAGTTTACGTGAGATTCAGTCGCTGCTTGGGAAACTTAATTTTGCGTGCCGGATTATGCCAATGGGGAGAGTATTCAGCAGGCGTTTGGCTGGGGCGACTGCAGGTGTGGTAGCCCCGCATTATTATATTCGGTTGGGGAAGGAATTGCGAGCAGATTTACTGGTGTGGAGCTCTTTCTTACAGAGGTATAACTGTTGCTCGCTATTCATGGGGGAGGTTATAGACTCGTTTGATTTTGAACTGTTTACTGATGCGGCAGGAGGTGCTGGTTTTGGGGAGTTTTGTGGGGCCAATGGTGTGCTGGATGTTGGACGGTTGTGTGGATTGAGCCAGTGGCGTTGCGAGGGGGGTGCGGTGGGTGCGGGCCGCACCGGGTGACACCAGTCTGATGGGGTGTCACACGCCGGCCGACGGAGTTCTTCTTATTCACTAGCAAGCACGTCGGTCCGGCCGTCGCGTGGAGAAGGGGGTGTGACTACCTGGCTGCTCTGCAGGAGCAGCCAGCAGGCCCAGGACTCAAGTCTGGAGCTAATGGATTGGGTGGTGAGTCACGTGACAACAAACCTGCCGCGCCTGAGGGAGGAGGAGGTGTGGTAGGTAGCGCAGAGAGCGCATATTGACTTTATATTTAGATTTAATTTAATACTCAATTTTAGTATTTATTATATTTAGGGGGGGTTGGGGCCTGCAGGTCCAGCCAGGGTAAAGCTTGAACAGAAGGTGGAAATCCACTTTACTGCTCCATGACTCATGGAGCATTATAGTGCATTTCCTGGAAATGCCGCAAACGACATAATGGAGGGCAGTGGGGGGCATATTACTTAAAGGGGTTCTCCACTTTGTTTTAACTGATGATCTATCCTCTGCATAGATCATCAGCATCTGATCGGCAGGGGTCCGACACCCGGGACCCCCGCCGATTAACAGTTTGAGAAGGCAGCAGCGCCGCTGGCCCAGTGATGTCACGACTAGTATCATATGGCCTGGGCGCGTCTAAGCTCCATTCAAGTAAACAGAGCTTAGCCCCGCCCACGCTAGTTGATACTAGTCGTGACGTCACTGGGCCAGCGGTAAACAGTGAGAAGGCCGCGGCGCTGCTATAGCGCCGCTGCCTTCTCAAACAGCTGATTGGCGGGGATCCCGCGTGTCGGACCCAGAGGATAGATCATCAGTTAAAACAAATTGCAGAACCCCTTTAATGTGGGGCAGTGTGGGGGGGGCATATTACTTAATGTGGGGCAGTGTAGGGGGGCATATTAATGTGGGGTAGTGTTGGGGGGCATATTACTTAATGTGGGGCAGTGTAGGGGGCAGTAGTGTCTGGACCAAATGGAGAAGATGATGGCAGAGAAGATCTACATCGGAGGAGACGTCACCTGGAGGCCCTGGATGTGAGAGGTACGTGCTGCTGTATTGTATTGTATAGTGTATTTATGTATGTGTGTAGTGTCCCACTAGGTAGGCGTGGGCACTACACAAGGGTCAATTGGTTCACGTGTTACTTCTGCTCACAAGGGACAGTAATATTACATTTAACTATGTACTTTAATGTATTTTCTATGTGCTTTTATATGCAATATTTTCCCTGTGTCATGCATAGCAGGCCTATGAGGGTGTAGTTAGGCATGCTAGACACTAGAGGGAGATAGGGAGCCCCTAGTATAAATGTTCAGGCCCAGACAGGGGGGAGTAGGTCATAGTCAGGAGTCTGTGGAGACAGAAGTGAGAAGGCACCAGCCAGAGATATGCTGAGGGCCTCCCCCTGACATGCAGCTTGATAGTCCTGGCTGCTAGCTACTACCAGGAGGCTAGTGAAGAACTCTAGCCTGCCTGTAGATAAAGTGAGCCTCAGTTAGCTCAGAAGATTACCCCAAGAGAAGAGATGTACCTCCTGGGAGCAACCTGCAGCCACCTTCAGACCCAGCACAGGAACAGTACAACCAGCTCAGAGAAGTAAGTTGATGGGCTGAGGTACTTTAATATAAAGCAAGGGTCAATACTGGAGGAAGATTTATATACCAAGGATTAAAGCCAGCATTTAGGCATCCGGGCCTTGGGATCCAGCCAGCTAGAATAGCTGAAGGGGATAGTGCAGCATAGGTCTGCTAAGCAATAACTGTTTACCCTCCAAGTATCTTGCAAGATTTATACCTGCCATATTGAGAAGTAAACCTGCTGTGGTATTTGTGATATAAGGGACTGCATCATTATCAACCGTAAGCTGTCTGTACAAAGTTGGACTGTTTTCCAAAGTAAAGCAACGTTTGGTTCACTATACCACCTGTGTACCTCAATTACTGCTGCTAGAAAACCGGTGGTGAAACTGTGCTTTTCGTGGACTGTTTTGCTGTTGTAAGCCACTGCTTGCTATCAGTGAATTGACAGCGTTTTGCTTAAAGATGGCAGCTTAGCTTGCTTGGATTTAATTGCTGCGTCATCTTCATACTTTGCTGAAAGTGCGGGAAAGGCTATATGTCACCGCCACCGCCCTGTCTGGACATTTGCATGTCTGCTAACATGGACTCCGCCTCCCCCATACTGGAGTACCTGGGGGGCGGCCTCCCAGAGCAATGGGAGGATCTGACTTCAATTATTGGTGCCGCCCTGTCGCTCTCCAGAGAAGGATCGAGCATGTTGAAGAGTTAGGACTGCTCTGATATTATGTCGGCACCTGTCGGATTACAAATGGACTTTACTGGTGTAGAGCAAGAGGACGCTCCACCGGCCTACTCTCCGGGACCGGAGAGACCCACCTGCCCGCCACCGAGGACGCAGCCGGAGACCTATTATGGCTCCTGGAGAGACTTTTTCCAGCCCTCGCTTAAATGGTCGGCGCTGCTGGCAGAGATACGGGAGGCCGCAATAAAGAAAACTACCAAGACTAAGATCTATTATGAGGAACTGGCAAAGACCATTCATGAGCGCCACACTGACACCCAACCCCGCCTGGAGAGGAGAATGGGGTTGGTTGTGGCATTTGACAAGGACCGTGGCTACGGTTTTATTCAAGATTACACTACCGGCAGAGACTTGTATGTTAATCGGAGGTCCGTCAAGCGGAGCTACCTCCCGGAGCACATGCATAACCTCCGCGAGGGAGAGGAAGTGGAGTTCACCCCTGCCAAGGGCCTGCGAGGCCCCTACGCCACTGCTGTCACCCATCCCAGAAAGGAACCGGAGGACTGGGAAACTGATGAGGACTACACTGGCTGCGAGCGTGAACCAGCACGCTCTCCAGAACCGGCCCATCAGGCCTTTCAAGAGCGGGGCTCTTTTATTGGCCCGAACGTCTTTTGGCAACCAACAGTGGTGGAAAAGTGGGTGAGCCCGTATACGTCCCCTGAGCTGCCTCACTGGGAAAAGACCATCAAAGAATTGGAAAACTTGGAGCGATTCCATGCCTACCTGGATAATATCCGAAAGGGTAAAAGACCGGAAGCGCCACCTGAACCTGCAGTGGCTGCGCAGGATGCAACTTCCCTACCTATACCAGCGGTAGCTCCGGAAGACAGCGATCCCGAATCCGAGAGCCTGGATGACCAAATCGTCCGCCTGGAGGAACAGCTGTGTGGACTGCGCCAGCTTGCCACTGCCAGAATCCGGACTCCGCCTAAGAAGGAGGAAAGTCGACTCCAATACTCGGACATCGCTGGGTCTGAGGTAAGGGTACCTGTCCCTGCCGTTCGGCCACCTTTAGTGTCTGCAGCTGCATTAAGACCCCCAAGGAGGCCCTCCTATACCGTATCCCGCCGCGTAGAGTCGGTCATCGCTGAACCCACCGGACCGTTTGCAGCAGCTGTACCCAGTCCAGTGCAGCAGCCCACAATTGTTATGCCTGGACCGGTACAGTCAGCCACCATGATCACCCCTAGGCCTATGGGGCCAATACCAATTAGGGGTCCTTTCATGCTACAGTTGCCCCCCAATACTGTGTTGTGGGCACATCCGCCTGTTGACGCTCACTACAGGCCGCATCTGCAAGCGGAGCCAGGGAGCACCACCGTGATGCCAAGTAGATTCGATACGCCCCTGTGAATTGGCCTGCTAGGCCATTGATTTGAGTATTTCTTTTGCCAAGGGACATTATTGCTGAGGATTTAACCCTTCCAGGACAGGAGTCCTTTGTTTTGGCCCTATGTTGCTGCTGCCAGTTGCCCACGGCTCAGTGGAGGCGGTAAACCACTGAAAATACCACATGCATGAAGGCCATATTGTTTACAGGATCTCCTGCCTGCTTTTTCTCAGAGCTAAAAACCAAGTTGTGCCTATTTTTGTTGTTTGCACTATTAACCCTTTAACCCCCTTTTTAGGTTGATTAAAGGATATTGCAGCACCTATTTTTATATGCCATTTTAAATAATGTGGATTACTTTTTATGTGCTTTGACTTTTATTATGCCATTTAAATTCCAAGGAAATGCGCCCAGGGATAGACTCTTATGCACATGAGCCTCTGAGATTTTTGCTACTTTAAAGAAATGTGCCCAGAGATGGACTCCAATGTATGTGAGCCTCTGAGATTCTGTTCTTCTGCACTGCTTGGTTTGAGGGTACCCATATTTATCACTTGTACTAACTCATTTTACAAGAAGGAAACCTGGGTACGGACTCATGTTGTTCTTTGAGCCTCCAAGAATTGTTATTTGATGTTTGCATTTTCTATGGACTACTACTGTTTTATTATGGACAATTTGCACTAAAAATATTAATATGGACTATCCTGGTATTATTGATACGCTGCACCAGGTCAGCGGCCCTGTTCCCTTACATTATCCTGAGAGAAGAAAACGACGCCCCTTTTCACCGAACTTGCCCCTTCTCCAGTTGGAACTGCCTGATAAATATATACCGTATTTTTCGCTTTATAAGACGCACCTGATGATAAGACGCACCTAGATTTTTGAGGAGGAAAATAAGAAAAAAAATATTTGAACCAAAAAGGTGTGCTTTTGCTGGGTTTTGAACTAATGGAGGTCTGTGGATGACGCACTGTTATGGGGGGACCTGTGGATGACGCACTGTTATGGGGGGACCTGTGGATGACGCACTGTTATGGGGGGACCTGTGGATGACGCACTGTTATGGGGGGACCTGTGGATGACGCACTGTTATGGGGGGACCTGTGGATGACGCACTGTTATGGGGGGACCTGTGGATGACGCATTGTTATGAGGGGGATGTAGCATCATATATAGCATCTTATGTAATGGGGGTCACTATTCACACAGGGACAATATACTGTGACACATATGATACTGTGACCAGCATAAGATCATCTTATGCTGGTCACAGTATCATATGTGTCACAGTATATTGTCCTGTGTGAATAGTGACCCCCATTACACCACAGTGCACACAGACTTTATATGTAAAATCTTTTAATGGCTCTGCTTTCTTCTATACCAGTACTCACTATAAAAGCAGCAGTCCGGCCAGCACGTGACGTCACGCTCCTGCCAGCTTCATTAATGAAGTGGGAGGAGCATGACCGAGTGAGTGACATCACGCGCCGGCTGGACCGCTGCTTTCATAGTGAGTACTGTTATAGAAGAAAGCAGAGTGTAATGAAGCCGTTTTCATATGTAAAGTCTATTATCTTCAAGCAGTATCTCTGCTTTTAACTAGGGCAATCCTCTGTAGTAGTACACCTTACTATGAAAGCGGCAGGCAGGGCGGCAGCGTAATCTCGCGATGCTCACTCATTCATGAAGGAAGTGGGAGGAGCGTGAATGAGTGAGCATCGCGAGATTACGCTGCCGCCCTGCCTGCCGCTTTCATAGTAAGGTGTACTACTACAGAGGATTGCGCTAGTTAAAAGCAGAGATACTGCTTGAAGATAATAGACTTTACATGTGATAATTGCCGTGAGCGGGGCCCGATGTATTACAGTACAGTGACTGCATCGGGCCCCACCGCGAGCGTTGCCAGCCTCCGTCCCCTCCTCCCACCCCTCTGATACATCGCGGCTTGCGATGTATCAGCGTCACCAAAGTAAACATGGCAGTGTTCGCTTTATAAGACGCACTGCCATTTTCCCCCCACTTTTGGGGGGAAAAAAGTGCGTCTTATAAAGCGAAAAATACGGTATATGTATTTGCAAATGTAGATGTATGTTCCTGCTTTGCACTATTTTTCTCTTTCAGGTGCAGTATCCAGTTGGGCAGGGCCCCTCCATATTGCGCCGAGGACGGGCAACGATGTAGCATGGGCGTATGTAGTGTCCCACTAGGTAGGCGTTGGCACTACACAAGGGTCAATTGGTTCACGTGTTACTTCTGCTCACAAGGGACAGTAATATTACATTTAACTACGTACTTTAATGTATTTTCTATGTGCTTTTATATGCAATATTTTCCCTGTGTCATGCATAGCAGGCCTATGAGGGTGTAGTTAGGCATCCTAGACACTAGAGGGAGATAGGGAGCCCCTAGTATAAATGTTCAGGCCCAGACAGGGAGGAGTAGGTCATAGTCAGGAGTCTGTGGAGACAGAAGTGAGAAGGCACTAGCCAGAGATATGCTGAGGGCCTCCTCCTGACATGCAGCTTGATAGTCCTGGCTGCTAGCTACTACCAGGAGGCTAGTGAAGAACTCTAGCCTGCCTGTAGATAAAGTGAGCCTCAGTTAGCTAAGAAGATTACCCCAAGAGAAGAGATGTACCTCCTGGGAGCAACCTGCAGCCACCTTCAGACCCAGCACAGGAACAGTACAACCAGCTCAGAGTAGTGTTGATCACGAATATTCGAATTGCAAATTTTAATCGTGAATATCGGCACTTCGAGAATTTGCGAATATTTAGAATATCGCTAAATATATTCGTAATCGCGAATATTAGGTTTTTTTTTAAATACCAGTCAAGAAAATAATGCCTGGAGATCATGAATTCGCGAATTCTCGAATATATGGCGAATATTCGCGAAATATCGCGAATTCGAATATTGCCCCTGCCGCTCATCACCAGCTCAGAGAAGTAAGCTGATGGGCAGAGGTACTTTAATATAAAGCAAGGGTCAATACTGGAGGAAGATTTATATACCAAGGATTAAAGCCAGCATTTAGGCATCCAGACCAGGGCTGGGACAAGGTCCACCACCAACAGAGGCTGAGCTGCCCAAGTGCGCCCCCCCCCCCCCCCCGCCATTTAGATATGTATGTTTGTTATTAATCAGACATCCACCCCAGGTCAAAGTGCGCGCTGTACGCAGCCAGTCAGGTAAGCGACTGAGCAGAGACCAGAGCAGCGGAGCGGCCGAGCCAGGCGGCGGAGCGGGGAGGGAGCACGTAAGTCAGTGCCAAGTGCTCACTACTCCCTCCGTCCTCCAGCGCGGCCGGCAGCCTGGCAGGCGCGGCAGCAGCAGCAGCGACGTGGTCAGTGGTCTGCCTGCCGCCCAGGAGCTGGGGAGCTGGCCTGCGCCCTGAGGCTGGAGCCTCCCCAGCCTCTGTGTCGGCCCGGCCCTGATCCAGACCTTGGGATCCAGCCAGCTAGAATAGCTTAAGGGGATAGTGCAGCATAGGTCTGCTAAGCATTAACTGTTTACCCTCCAAGTATCTTGCAAGATTTATACCTGCCATATTGAGAAGTAAACCTGCTGTGGCATTTGTGATATAAGGGACTGCATCATTATCAACTGTAAGCTGTCTGTACAAAGTTGGACTGTTTTCCAAAGTAAAGCAACGTTTGGTTCACTATACCACCTGTGTACCTCAATTACTGCTGCTAGAAAACCGGTGTGCCACCGTTACAGGCATCAGGCACTCAAAACACCTGCAACATCCAGGGCACCTCACCCAACATCAGGCTAGGTCTCTCCATACAGAGTGTGCCCCAGAGGAACTTGTGTCTACCTCTCCTTCACTGCCGCATGCCTGCCCAGGGTCCTCCAAAAAGTGAGTAACCCTCGATTGCCCATAACCGTGACCTCATTATCGCTCTACCCTGCAGGTCTGGCGTGCTGCATGTGTACCATGTATATGGTGTATTTATGTATGTGTACCATGTATATGGTGTATTTATGGGTATGTGTGTTGGATATATATGGTGTGCGTGTCATGACGCCCCGTGTCCGCCTGTTCTCAAAAAATTTTATCCGACCCCCCCCATTGTCGATCTGCCTGCTAGCACCCCCAACCCCCCCTAAAAAATCCCTTTCCCCCCCTTGTTGGCAATCTGTCTGCTTAGCCCCCCATCCCCCACGTCAGCGGTTTGTTTACTATCCAAACCCTCCCCCCCTTCCCCCGAGTTATCGCTTGGGTCGGTCGGCAGGCTCAGTGAAGGACGTGAAGGGATGTCAGCCGTGCGGCGGTGGCAGGGCGGAGCTTAATGGACGTCCCCTACGTGACTCGTCCCAGGGGAGGTGACACCATTTTCTACCACACCAGGTGACACCAGCCCTAGCAACGCCACTGGATTGAGCGAGGCTGGGTGAAGAATTTGGCTCTGTTGGGCTGGTCAGTGAGTAAGATGAATGGTTATATGGCGGGGTTGGCGTTTGGTTTTAAGTTAAGAGGGATGATCGATTTCACAAAGTAGTTTTTGGTGGCCCAGGCATTAAAGGGTTGGCGTAGGTTGCGGACTGGGGAGGATACCAGGAGGCCGGTGTCGTTTGCGTTACTTTCACAGTTAGGGGATCAGTTGAGGGGAGTGTGTAGTTTGGGGGGAGAGGTCCGGTTATTTAAATTGACCTTTTCCTTGGCGTTTTTTGGGGCAGTTCATTTGAGTGACCTGGGTTGTCCGTCGACGAGGAGGATGGGGGGCTTGATGAGAGATGATGTTGATTTGTTTCCAGACAGGGTGGAGTTTGTTTTACGTCGTTCGAAGACTGATGTAGAAGGCAGGGGGCGCAGAGTGGTTTTGTTTGAAATTGCGGACAGTGATATGTGTCCAGTCCATTGTCTTCAAGAGTACGGGGCGAGGGTTGGCATGGGGATATCTCCGTTGTTGACACTCGCAGATGGATCCTTTTTGTCCCGTTTACAGTTTTTGGCGGTATTCTCGAAATGTTTGAACCGGTTGGGGTTGGATCGCGAGGGGTATTCGAGCCACTCTTTCACGATTGGGGCGGCGACCGAAGCGGCACGGTTGGGCTTGGGGAAGGAGGTCATCAAGTGGATAGGGCGCGGGGAGTCAACGCGTTTTAGATCATATGTGCGTTTGAATCGCTTATAAGTGGTTTGTGTGGTTGACGGCGTGGGCAGGTGGGTACATTCTGTTTGTTACCTGCAGTGTTGTTCTTGCGTTATTTTTCTCGTTTTAGGTGCAGCACCGCCCCTGGTTTGGATATTAGGGCATTAATATGTCTTTTGGGGGGCCGACCAGGCAGCGGTTCAGCTGGACGGTCAGCAGCTTGGTTTTCACCGGGAGTCGGTTTTGGTAAGATGGATAGGGCGTAGGGGCATGGTTTGGAGGGGGGTGCTGCCAGAGGTGCAAGAATGGATAGGGCGCCTGATGTGTTGGTGGTCCATGAGGGAGTAAATGATTTGGTGGCGCGGCTTATCAGGGAAATAGTGAGAGATATTAAGTTCGATATGTTGCGTTTGTGGTCGTTGTTCCCTGGTTTGGTGACCGTATGGTCGGACATAGTCCCGAGGCGGGTTTGGAGGGAGGCTCAGTCGGTGGAGGCTGTGAATAAGGCGTGTATGAAAGTTAATCGGGCCATAGGGAGTTTCATGGCGAGGAATAAGGCTGTGGTGGTCAGATATAGGGAGTTGGTGAAAGGTGTCGGAGCCTTTTGGAGGTCAGGTGGGGTGCATGTGGTGTTTGGCGTTACAGAAAGGAATTGAGATCGCCTTGAGGGTGTGGAGGAACACACAGGGTTAAGGTGTCAAATCTGTGCGTTGGTGGCAGTGGGGGGTCTTTGGATTTGGGTACATTGGAACTTGAGGACATTGGGAGGGCGCCACGGTTGGGGCTGGACTCCCATGATGGACGAGCTGTTGTGGTGAATCGAGGGGGCCATTCTGTGGTGCTTCCGAGCTGGGAGAAACAGCTGGAAGCAAAGTGACTCACCCCGGTTCAGCAGCTCAGGGTTTTTGGTGCTACAATGACCTCCGCTGTTAGGTTGTTCTGGTGAAGTTATGGTTATTTATGTATTTATGTATTTATGTTAATAAACGGCTGCTGTGGCCAATACATTTCATTCGGTTGTCAGAGTCTTATTTGGGACTTACGTGGGAAGATGGGTTACAGGGGGTGGGATGTATTGGTGATCATTGGTTAAGTGTTAAGGCTGGCCGCAGCACTTTCAGCATAACCTGTATCTAAGTTCATACAGGGGCTGCGAGTCATCTGGGCTCAGCAGGTTAAACTCTGGCAGCTGGGTCCTGGTGCCATTACTGAGTTGGTTACTTACAAGGTTGCTGCTTGTGCACATGTTTGACACTCATCACATACACTACATACATACCTTAGACACATAGTTCGCACATCAGGCAGTTTGACGAAAAAAAAAAAAAAAGGGTACAAGTGGATTGTTAAATAAAGTAAAAAAAAGAATTTTTGGCGATTTAAAAAAAAAAATTAAAAATTTGGGGAACCTTTATCCACCAAGCTTCATCCATACACCTCTAGCATAGGTACATCCGCCAATACAGCTACACGCTCGCACGACATACACACCCCGTTTCATCTCGTAGACTAGTGTCATACGGTCTGTTTTCCACAAATCCTATACTTACATACATCACCTACCACGTCTGTAGGTTCGTTAGCCCGCAGTATTCGTTTTTAATTAATCTGCCACGTCACAGATTCACACAAACTCGGGCTCGCTTCATACGTCAGTGGAAACGACTATCATACTCCCTGTCAGCCTCGAAGGCTTTTCGTTCACGCTGCTGGGGGAGGGGGGGGGGGGGAGGGGAGGGGCTTAGATTCCGTCATCTTGTCTGTCAGCTTACGGGCAGCAGGTCGTAGGGTTAACAGGTTGTTTTTGTGTTTTTTTCTCTTCTCTTTTTCTTTCTTGTTTTTTTTTTTTTGTTGTTTTTTTGTGGTGTTTGTTGTGTTGTTTGCAGTGGTCATGTCTCAGCCTTCAGACATTGAGGAGTTTGTGTCCTTGCCTCCGTCTCCAAGAGGGTCCGAACACGGCAGTACTCCATCCCTTAGGTCTTGGACAGTGCCTAAACTGACGGCCGAACTGCTCAGGAGAGGAATTCCGTTCGCGGCTACAGCCAGAAAGGCGGAACTCTTCAGGCTTCTGTTCCCCGCTACTCCACAGGCCAGGCCTGCTGCTACCAGCGACAATACCACCATCACTAATTCGCTGGTGCAGATTCACACGGTGCTGAACACACTCACGAGTTCCATCCAGGATTTACAAGCCCGGATGGAGGTGATGGAACAGCGTCGCGACCCCCCCCCCTAGTAGTTGGGCCTACTCTACTGTCTACAGCTAACCTGTCACAGGGCGTGGGAGTACCTTCAGTGGCACCAGTGTATTTTGTGAGGCCTAGCATAAAGAAGGACATCCTGGAGGGCAAGGATGTCAACTTGGCATCCTTGTTAATAACGTCCCACGACGTTACAGAGAATAAGTCCTTTGGCTGTAGCGAGTTGTCGGTGGTACTTAAGTCCAAGGACCCCAGGCTCAGTCGCAAACTGTCTCTGGCCGAGTTCGTCCTGGCCTTCAGCCTGTTCAGAGACGTTTTGTGTTCTGCCAGCCCTAACAGGAGAGAAGAGTTGGACATTTATCTCTACAGGGTGGTAGATTTGGCGCACAAGTACGGGGGTTCGGCGTTCTATGATTATCATAGGTCCTTCTCGGCCAAAGCGGCAGCCATTTGGGCCCAGTTCCAGGTAGTCACAGACTGGAGCAATATCGACATGGAACTATTTTGCAGGCACTTCGCCAATTTGAAGTCCCCGGTGTGCGCTACATGTCAGTCTCCTGCTCATACTACCGCTTGGTGCCCATTGGCTGACCTCACAGCCGCCCCCAGTACCTCCAGAGGTGGGATCAACCCGGGTCCTAGCCAGCAGTCAACCCAGTTTGACAAGCTAGGGAGACCCATTCATTATTTAGGCAAAGCCCAGCTCTGCAATAACTTTAATTACGCCATCTGCAACTTCAGCCAGTGCAGGCTCCTGCATGTCTGTGCCACATGTTTTAGGGCACATCCGGTCACGGTCTGCACATTGAAGCCGGCGTGACTGAGCCGGGTGAATGTGGAGGCACTAGACCAGCTGCTGCGGCTTCATCCGGTTCAGCCGTTCCGTACATTCCTGGTGGAAGGGTTTTCACGGGGGTTTCACACTGGGCTCATCACCTTGCCCTAGCAGACTCATGAATGCCCCAACTTGCAGTAGGCTTCTAAACATGCTGGTCTGGTGGATTCACTCTTGGCAGTTGAGCTGGACATGGGTTTCATCATTGGTCCTTTCCAGTCCCCTCCTTTCTGCACTTGGAGGGTGAGCCTGGTGGGGGTGGTGCAGGGAAAATATTCCAATAAATTTCATTTGATTTATGATTTGTCTGCTCCACATTCTTCCCACGTTCCAAGTATCAACTCGTTGATTCCGTCTGAGGAATTTTTCTTGAAGTATACTTCCGTAGACCAGGCTATCCAGGTCATTCTTCAGACAGGCATGGGGGCTTGGCTGTCCAAAGCAGATGTCTCTGATGTGTTCAAACTGCTGCCCATTAGCCCATCTCTCTGGCAGTGGCATGGCATCAAATGGAGAGATGCGTACTATTTCGCCACCAAGTTGACGTTTGGTTCCAAGAGCTGGGGCTAGTCTGTTTGACAAGTTAGCGCAGGCACTGGAATGGATTTTGTTGGAACAGGGTTGCCAGAATGTCATTCACTACCTGGAGGATTTTCTGTTGATCGAAGAACCCTCACAGGCGCCTGTTGACTTGCAGGTTCTCTTGCAGGTCTTCAAGGAGTTAAACATTCCAGTGGCCGAACACAAAACAGAAGGGCCTGCGCAGGTTGTCACGTTCTTGGGGATCTCTCTGGATTCACGCGCCATGTCAGCCAGTCTGCCACAAGACAAACTCGACAGAATCAAATCAGGTGTCCATTCCTAGCTCATGTCTCAGGTTTGCACCAAGAGAGAATTGCAGTCTCTGTTGGGCATGTTAAACTTTGCCTCAGGGTAGATCATTCATTTCAAGATTGCTAGTCTTATTACAACAGACCAGTGATTTGGACGCATCAGTGCTTCTTAATGCGAACGCCCGAGAAGATCTGTTCATGTGGGACAGATTTCTCAGCGGGTGGAATGGCATTTCCATGTTTATTCCGAGGGCCACTTCTGATTCTCCACACGTATTTTCAGACGCGGCTGCCTCGGTAGGTTTTGCGGCCATATTTGGCTCACATTGGTTCGCCGGCTCATGGCCCACACACGTGCTACAGTTGCCGGGGTTTTCTCAGACGTCGGCATTGTTCGAGATCTATCCTATCATAGCAGCTGCTATAGTCTGGGGGCATAGGTGGTCGGGTCACACGGTGGTTTTCCACACTGACAACATGGCGACCGCAGAGATCATTAACAAGGGCAGATCTAAATCGTTACTCATTATGTCTTTCATGCGTAGATTGACCTGGATAGCTCTGGAACAGGGGTTTCATTTTCATGCCCTGTTTTTGGACGGGGTCAGCAACGTTGCAGCTGATGCTTTATCTCGTTTTGATTTTTCTCGCTTTTTCTTACAGAACCCAGAAGCAGACTCAGTGGGCACCCCGGTACCGGACTGGCGGCTGCTGGTCTTGGATTAGACTCTCTGCTGGTGGTCGCCAGTTCACTCATTACCAAGTCTTTGTCGGCCAGTACGTTGCGGTCGTACCGCCGAGCGTGGGTGTTTTTTTCGAACTTTCAGTTGGCATATCCTAGAGGTGACACAGGTCAGGTCAAGTATATGGTGGCTTTCGTGTCTTATTGTCATTCGGTATTGGCTTTATCCTACAACACCATTAGGCTATATTTGGCTGGGGTGCAGCATTTTTTGGCACTTCAAGAGCCAGACAGACCCTCTATATTTTCAGCTCACCCGATCAAGGCCATCCTCAGAGGCATTCAAAAAAGCCAGGTCACGGTCAAGTCAGTCCGTCGACCTATTACGGGGACACGTTTCGTAGCCTGTCGGAAGTTCTCACATTGTCACCATTCGGAGTCCTTCCCAGCCTGGTGATCAAGGCGGCGATGTACTTGGCGTTTTGCGGGTTTTTAAGACCAGGTGAAGTGACACAGGCCAGACAAGGGGCGGTGTCTCTCCGCAAGGGAGATTTAGTCAGGATGGGCAGTAACTTTCATTTGCAGTTGCCTCACAACAAAACAAGGCAGGTAGGTCCCGGCCATGTAGTTAAGTTCTTCCAGACCACAAACGCATGGTGTCCAGTGACAGTCTTGGACAACCTCTTGCTGGCCCTTAGTCTTCACAGCCCCACCGACCCATTACTTCCATTCCCTGTTGGTCCACTGACGTCCAGCCAGTTCATCAAACATATTCGCATTCTGTTGACCAGTGTAGGATTGAATCCGGCTCAATTCTCGGGGCATTCTTTCCGCATCGGTGCGGCATCCGCAGCGTCCAAGCATGGAGTCCCTGTGCATATCATCAAACACTTGGGGCGCTGGCGCTCTGGGTGCTTTGTATGGTATATCCCGGAGCCACAAGCGGAGCTGGTCCAAGCATTCAGTACATTGGCAGAGTAGCACCTCAGGCCAATCCTTCCCTCACTGGTGGGTTTTGCCCCCTTTTTCAGGCATACCGACTTAGTGAGGCCAAGGCACACCTCAGGCCAATTAGGTAGGGGGGTGGTGGTTGGGCATCTTCCACTCGTTTAGGTCCTGACCACAAGTGTTAAGGCTGGCCGCAGGCTAGCCTGGATTTGTGGGAGGGGCCGGTACCTGTCTTAAGCAGTCCGGCTCTCCCAGGCAGCACGTCGGCATTCGGACGTCCCCTGCCCACCCATTCCCATTCTTCATTCAGTCATTCAACCATCACATTGAGGGTATGCCCCCTTTTTCAGGCATACCGACCTAGTGAGGCCAAGGCACACCTCAGGCCAATTAGGTAGGAGGGTGGTGGTTGGGCATCTTCTACTCGTTTAGGTCCTGACCACAAGTGTAGTAATGGGATGCGTAAGTATGGGAAGAGGCGAGCGGCATATAACCAATATCCCTGTCAATTAATGGCTGGACTGAAAGGAAGGGGCAGAGCCCTGGAGAGGAGGCCCACATGATGGGGGGTTTGGTTTAGGGAGCCCCGAAAAGTACAGGATTGGTGGGCAGGGGGAAAATGGGTTGGTTAGAGGACCCTGGGTGGGGGGATTAGAGAGTTTAAGTAAGGGGCAGGAGTGAAGGGGTTAAATGCAGGAGGGAGGGGGAAGACAGGAGCCATTTTGGTGAGAGAAGAGAAGCTCCCACCCACCCTCCCTATTTTGGTGAAGGTTGTTATAGGTTGGACGGGTGTTGGACAATGGGGTTGTGCATGTCATCGAGGGGGACATTCTGTGGTGCTTCCAAGCTGGGGGTAACAGCTGGAAGCAAAGTGGCTCACCCCGTTTCGGCAGCTCAGGGTTTTTGGGGCTCCAAGGACCTCCCCCGTTAGGTTGTTCTGGTGAAGTTATGGTTATTTATGTATTTATGTTAATAAATGGCTGCTGTGGCCAATACATTCCATTCGGTTGTCAGAGTCTTATTTGGGGCTTACGTGGGAAGATGGGTTACAGGAGGTGGGATGTATTGGTGTTTAATGGTTAAATGTAATAATGGGATGGGTAAGTATGGGAAGCGGCGAGCGGCATATAACCAATACCCCCGTCATGTCATTCTGTTTTGGGCTGTGAATAAGTGTGGATAGGTCTATGCAGTGTCTGACAGAAAACGATCTTAGGTACAGTATACAGTCATAATCAAGCTTTTGTTATAAGGCAGTAACTGCTAACTGAATGCACTGCCTAGCACACCTATCCTCAGCTCCTCACTTCTGACACTAGAGCATTCAATCTGCAGTTACTGCCTTATAACACAGCTGCAGAACCTCAAAAGCAGCTACCTGCAAGGGGAGAATTTCTTTTTTTTTCCCCCCATTTGAACAGAAATACAATTTTTTTTTTTCTCAAGTGCTGGTGTGAGCAGAATCAACTCAATACAACTGTACAAGTATTTTACCATCCAGAGGACAGATAGTTTTTTTTTTTTATGTCAGTGAAAAAACCTGTAATAATACTCTGAAATCTGAGACAGAGCATCTCCAGACAGTTAAAAATTATGTTTTGTTTGGGAAAATAGCAAAATACATGTGTTAAGGATGAGCGATCCAGTTAGGACTGAACTGGGTTCAGTCAGAAGTTCACAAATTTTTGGACGGCAGATGAACCGGAAGTTAGTTTCAGATGAAACCCCAAAATCAGAGCATAGTGCCATTTTAGTGCACATGTTGGTGGGGAAAAAGCACTAGGGAAGAGGAAGAAGAAGAAGGGATCTTGTGCTGATTGGCTGATCGAGGCTGTCAGCCTGGTAGCCAATCAGTGCTGCAACAGGCAGGGAGGTCCACTAGCAGATTGAGCAGAATGCGATTTTGTGCTGGGCTGTAAATGATGGTGGTTGGGTGTTACAGTGTCTGTCAAGAAAACGATCTTAGGGAGTCAGGGAGAGTAAAAAAACAAAACAATCAGGGACAGTCAGAGGCCTATGCGGTAGTGAAATCCCAGTGCAGGCGTGTGCGTGATGTCATTGCGCGCGCCTGTGCCTGGACGAGCGCCTGGACATATGTGACTAAGGTGAATATTTAGCTTTTATTTTTATTTAATTTTTTTATTTTATGTGCCAACTTTGGAGGACACGGGGAGATACTGTGTGGGGGCAAATTATTATGGGAGGGATCACTATGTGGGGGCAAATTATTATAGTAGAGATTACTATGTGGGTGAAATAATTATGGGAGGGATGTGGGGGCAAATTACTATATGGGGCAATGTGGGGGAACTACTGTGTGGGGCAAACTATTGTATGGGTGCAGTGTGGAGGAAATTACTGTATGGGGGTAGTGTGGGGGAAATTACTGTATGGGGGCATTGTTGGGGAAATTACTGTGTGGGGAAAATTATTATATGGGGCAGTGTGGGGAAAATTACTGTGTGGGGCAGTGTGGGGGAAATTACTGTATGGGGGCAGTGTGGGGGAAATTACTGTGTGGGGGCAGTGTGGGGAAAATTACTGTATGGGGCAGTGTGGGGGAAATTACTGTATAGGGGCCGTATGTGGGGCGTTGCTATTGGGGAGGCACTGTAGGGGCAATTCTATTATTTCTGAGGACACTATACAGGGATTATTACCTGGAGCACAATATATAGGGTGTTATTATTATTTCACACTCCTCAGGCTGATTCCGATGTATAGACCTCGTCCACATCGTCTTGCTGGTGGTGCCCCATATTTTCTGCTATTGCGGTCTGTCTTCTGGCAGTCTGCCTATTATCATGTTCAAGGCTGCCACTGCTGCAGCCTGCGATCATGCTACTAATGCCTCTCAATCATTAGTTTACCTGTATTCACTTTCCACACTGTTTAAAAAAAAAAATTGGGGTGGGTTAATGCAGTAAAAATGTTTGTGGGGAGGGGTAAAGGCCCAGCATAAGCATAGGTGATCACTGTATCAACAGCAACATTTTCTCAGTCTAGTCAAAGCTCGAGTCTGCAACGCATCATGCTACTGGCACTAATTCCTGATTGTCAGTTCCGTGTACTCACTTTCCACACAGTTAAAATTTAAAAATTCTTTCGGGGCGACGGGTTAACATGATTGAAATTTTCTAATTTTTTTGCCCCCTCCGTAAAAAATTTTTGAAGGCGCAGAATGATTGTACTGGATTACTGCATCAGTGCCACCATTTTCTCACAGTCCAGGCAAAGTTGGAGCCTGCAATGTATTATGCCACTGTCACTAATGCCTGAGGGTCAGTTTCCAACCGGTTGAAATTTTTTAATATTCTTGGGGGGAGAGGGGGGTTAAATTTGTTTAACCACCTCAGCCCCCTTAGCTTAAACACCCTTAATGACCAGGCCACTTTTTACACTTCTGCACTACACTACTTTCACCGTTTATTGCTCGGTCATGCAACTTACCACCCAAATGAATTTTACCTCCTTTTCTTCTCACTAATAGAGCTTTCATTTGGTGGTATTTCATTGCTGCTGACATTTTTCCTTTTTTTGTTATTAATTGAAATTTTACGATTTTTTTTGCAAAAAAATGACATTTTTCACTTTCAGTTGTAAAATTTTTCAAAAAAAAGATCTTTTTCTCTAAATTTATTGTTCTACATGTCTTTGATAAAAAAAAAATGGTTTGGGTAAAAGTTATAGCGTTTACAAACTATGGTACAAAAATGTGAATTTCTGCTTTTTGAAGCAGCTCTGACTTTCATAGCACCTGTCATGTTCTACAATGGCCAGACAGTACAAACACCCCACAAATGACCCCATTTCGGAAAGTAGACACCCTAAGGTATTCGCTGATGGGCATAGTGAGTTCATAGAACTTTTTATTTTTTGTCACAAGTTAGCGGAAAATGATGATTTTTTTTCTTTCTTTTTTTTTTTCTTACAAAGTCTCATATTCCACTAACTTGTGACAAAAAATTAAAACTTCCATTAACTCACTATGCCCATCACGAAATACCTTGGGGTGTCTTCTTTCCAAAATGGGGTCACTTGTGGGGTAGTTATACTGCCCTGGCATTTTAGGGGCCCAAATGCGTGCAAAGTAGTTTGAAATCAAAATCTGTAAAAAAATGGCCGGTGAAATCCTAAAGGTGCTCTTTGGAATGTGGGCCCCTTTGCCCACCTAGGCTGCAAAAAAGTGTCACACATCTGGTATCATCATACTCAGGAGAAGTTGGGGAATGTGTTTTGGGGTGTCATTTTACATATACCCATGCTGGGTGAGAGAAATATCTTGGCAAAAGACAACTTTTCAAAAAAATTTTATACAAAGTTGGCATTTGACCA
Organism: Bufo bufo; assembly: GCF_905171765.1. Taxonomy (NCBI): domain Eukaryota; kingdom Metazoa; phylum Chordata; class Amphibia; order Anura; family Bufonidae; genus Bufo; species Bufo bufo. The sequence goes on along the minus strand of NC_053394.1, from coordinate 184,120,551 downwards.
AGATATTTATCTCACCCAGCATGGGTATATGTAAAATGACACCCCAAAACACATTGCTCAACTTCTCCTGAGTATGGCGATACCACATGTGTGACATTTTTTTGCAGCCTAGGTGGGCAAAGGGGCCCACATTCCAAAGAGCACCTTTCGGATTTCACAGGTCATTTTTTACACATTTTGATTTCAAACTACTTACCACACATTAGGGCCCCTAGAATGCCAGGGCAGTATAACTACCCCACAAGTGACCCCATTTTGGAAAGAAGACACCCCAAGGTATTCCGTAAAGGGCATGGCGAGTTCCTAGAATTTTTTATTTTTTGTCACAAGTTAGTGGAATATGAGACTTTGTAAAAAAAAAATAAAAAATCATCATTTTCCGCTAACTTGTGACAAAAAATAAAAAATTCTAGGAACTCGCCATGCCCTCCAAGGAATACCTTGGGGTGTCTTCTTTCCAAAATGGGGTCACTTGTGGAGTAGTTATACTGCCCTGGCATTCTAGTGGCCCTAATGTGTGGTAAGTAGTTTGAAATCAAAATGTGTAAAAAATCACCTGTGAAATCCTAAAGGTGCTCTTTGGAATGTGGGCCCCTTTGCCCACCTAGGCTGCAAAAAAGTGTCACACATCTGGTATCGCCGTACTCAGGAGAAGTTGGGCAATGTGTTTTGGGGTGTCATTTTACATATACCCATGCTGGGTGAGAGAAATATCTCGGTCAAATGCCAACTTTGTATAAAAAAATGGGAAAAGTTGTCTTTTGCCGAGATATTTATCTCACCCAGCATGGGTATATGTAAAATGACACCCCAAAACATATTGCCCAACTTCTCCTGAGTATGGCGATACCAGATGTGTGACATTTTCTTGCAGCTTAGATGCGCAAAGGGGCCCAAATTCCTTTTAGACATTTGGATCCCAGACTTCTTCTCATGCTTTAGGGCCCCTAAAATGCCAGGGCAGTATACATACCCCACATGTGACCCCATTTTGGAAAGAAGACACCCCAAGGTATTCAATAAGGGGCATGGCGAGTTCATAGGAATTATTTTTTTTGGCACAAGTTAGCGGAAATTGATTTTTATTTTTTTTGTATTTTCTCACAAAGTCTCCCTTTCCGCTAACTTGGGACAAAAATTTCAATCTTTCATGGACTCAATATGCCCCTCACGGAATACCTTGGGGTGTCTTCTTTCCGAAATGGGGTCACATGTGGGGTATTTATACTGCCCTGGCATTTTAGGGGCCCTAAAGCGTGAGAAGAAGTCTGGAATATAAATGTCTAAAAAATTTTACGCATTTGGATTCCGTGAGGGGTATGGGGAGTTCATGTGAGATTTTATTTTTTGACACAAGTTAGTGGAATATGAGACTTTGTAAGAAAAAAATAAAATAAAATTTCCGCTAACTTGGGCCAAAAAAATGTCTGAATGGAGCCTTACAGGGGGGTGATCAGGGAGTCTATATGGGGTGATCACCCCCCTGTCATTGATCACCCCCCTGTAAGGCTCTATTCAGATGTCCGTATGTGTTTTGCGGATCCGATCTATGTATCCGTGGATCTGTAAAAAACATACGGACGTCTGAATGGAGCCTTACAGGGGGGTGATCAATGACAGGGGGGTGATCAGGGAGTCTATATGGGGTGATCACCCCCCTGTCATTGATCACCCCCCTGTAAGGCTCCATTCAGACGTCCGTATGTTTTTTACGGATCCACGGATACATGGATCGGATCCGCAAAACACATACAGACGTCTGAATGGAGCCTTACAGGGGGGTGATCACCCCCCTGTCATTGACCACCCCCCTGTAAGGCTCCATTCAGATGTCCATATGTGTTTTGCGGATCCGATCCATGTATCCGTGGATCCGTAAAAAACATACGGACGTCTGAATGGAGCCTTACAGGGGGGTGATCAATGACAGGGGGGTGATCAATGACAGGGGGGTGATCAGGGAGTCTATATGGGGTGATCACCCCCCTGTAAGGCTCCATTCAGACGTCTGTATGTGTTTTACGGATCCGATCCATGTATCCGTGGATCCGTATAAAACATATGGAGGTCTGAATGGAGCCTTCAGGGGGGTGATCAATGACAGGGGGGTGATCAGGGAGTCTATATGGGGTGATCACCCCCCTGTCATTGATCACCCCCCTGTAAGGCTCCATTCAGACGTCCGTATGTGTTTTGCGGATCCGATCCATGTATCCGTGGATCTGTAAAAAACATACGGACGTCTGAATGGAGCCTTACAAGAGGGTGATTAATGACAGGGGGGTGATCAATGACAGGGGGGTGATCAGGGAGTCTATATGGGGTGATCAGGGGTTAATAAGTGACAGGGGGGTGTAGTGTAGTGTGGTGCTTGATGCTACTTATTACTGAGCTGCCTGTGTCCTCTGGTGGTCGATCCAAGCAAAAGGGACCACCAGAGGACCAGGTTGCAGGTATATTAGATGCTGTTATCAAAACAGCGTCTAATATACCTGTTAGGGGTTAAAAAAATCGCATCTCCAGCCTGCCAGCGAACGATCGCCCCTGGCAGGCTGGAGATCCACTCACTTACCTTCCGATCCTGTGAGCGTGCGCGCCTGTGTGCGCGCCTGTGTGCGCGCGTTCACAGGAAATCTCGCGTCTCGCGAGATGACTCATATATGCGTGACTGTGCGCTGAGCTGCCGCCCCCGGAACGCGATCCTGCGTTAGGCGGTCCGGAGGCGGTTAAGGTACAGCATCAATGTACGTGATCACTGTATCAATATCAGCAGTTTTTTAATGTCCAGACAAAGCTGGGGCCTGCATCATGTCACCAATGTCTCAATCGTCACTTTCCATGTACTCACTTTCCACATGGTTGACATTTTAGCATTGTCTTTTGGGGTGCAGGATAAATGTATGTGATTACTTCATCAATACAGAAATTCTCACAGTCCAGGCAGCAGGCTAATTGCGATCAATAGACCTCTCCTCGCTGCTAATGATCCATCTTGCCACTCTTGCTTTCTGTCTGTCTGCCTACCATCACGTTCTGTATGGCTGCTGCTGCAGCCTGCATCATGCCACTGAAGCCACTTTCCAACCATCACGTTCTGTACGGCTGTTGCTGCGGCCTGCATCATGCCACTAATGCCAGTTGCCAACCATCACATTCCCTCAAGCATTGGAATATGAAAAAGCATGAGACATGCGCTGGCACGGTGTGTTTTTAAACACTCTATGTAACGCCGTCAAATGTGCATTTACCCATAGCTATTTATGTCAGTGTCACTCAGACATCATTTACTATTGCTGTCATTGCATGCCAGAGCTTGGGAGGGGGAGGGGGGGAAAAATGAAAGGAGATAACAAGTTTTCCTAAAGGCTAGAGGGTGTTATATACACATTTTTTAGGGCAAATGGAGCAACTTCAGTTCCGCCCGAAACGAATCGGGTCCAAACCGAGCTTTTTCAAAAATTCGGTGAACCAGATCCAAAACAAATCTCGACTGATTCACTCATCTCTAGTCAGAAGAAAAAGTGGCTTGTTGTGATCTAGCCTAAAAAACTCTGCCTTTTAATTAAGAGCAGCAGCAGTGTTGTGTGGATGTAGATAGGGTATGGTAAAAATATAGTGGCATGCAGCTCCAATAGTAACAGCAGCAGAAGCAACATAGTATGGAACACACAAGACTAGTAGTAATAGTAGTAGTGGTGGTAGTAGTGGTAGATGCTTTGAGTTAATAGCGGTGGCAGTAGGGGAGAAGCAGCGGCAGCTGAGGCAGTGACGGCTGCAGCAGCAGCCATATGGTACATGGCATGCAAGCAACAGCATGATGGAGGCAGCAGCAGCCTTAAGGAAGATGATGGTTTACAAGTAGCAGCAGTGGCATAATGATGGCGGTGGAATGATGGAGGCAGTAGCAGCATACAGAACATGATGGTTGGCAGGTCGCAGCAGTGGCATAATGGTAGCGGTGGAATGATGGAGGCAGTAGCAGCGTACAGAACATGATGGTTGGCAGGTCGCAGCAGTGGCATGATGGAAGTGGAAGCAGCCGTACAGAACATGATGGTTGGCAGGCCTCAGTAGTGGCATGATGGCAGTGGTGGCATGATAGAGGCAGCAGCAGCCATACAGAACAAGATTGTTGGCAAGCCACAGCAGTGGTATGGTGGCAGCAGTGGCATGATAGAGGCAGGCAGCAACAGTAGCAAGATGGGGCACCACCAGCAAGGTCAGTTCTACTCATCGGCCTCAGCCGGAGGAGTGTGAAAGTCCTGCCGAATCCTTGCTTGGTTTTGACAAAAGTGATGTTTTGGACAATGGCGGAGGACAACTTGTTCTGTTTGGGTGCTGAAAACCCTCTCCAAGATGACACTGAAGGCTGGGCAAGAAAGAAGAAAGTGTGCTATGCCAGTTCCAGCCACTGTTCCAGTCTGCCTGCCCAGAAATCGATGGGGTCAGGGAACAGGGTATGTGACTGGCCAGAGTTTAGGTAAGCCTGAACCTGAGCATTGACACGGGAGCTGTTGACTTGCTGACTGGCTTCAGCCTGGCACGGCACATGGAAAAACTGCTCCATCATGTTGAGGAGACTGAAATGGCTGCTGCTGTGGCTTCTACTGCTCATGGCGGCAAGAGGGGGTGACTCTGCAAGGGGTGGAGAAAGGCCTCCCTCTCAGACACGTTGGTGACAGGCATCTGCTCGCTATAAGCAGTGGCAAGCTGCGTAAACAGTGTTTCTGGTTATAATGTAATTTGTGCTCCCTTTAGGAGGGAGGAAAACATTCCCCAATTTTGTTTTGATAGCAAGGGTCTAAAAGCATAGCTATCCAGTAATCATCAAACTGCTTTGTCACTGATCCACCTGTCACTGTGTAAGCAAGACAGTTCTTTCCACCTTTGCCACTCACTGAGACGATTAGAGGTCATGGGCGGTGTCACCATCATCATTATCATCATCCTCTTTCTCCTCCAACTCCTCCTCTTCTTCCTCCTACTCAAGTGGCAGCACCTCCTTCTCCTCCTCCCCATGGGAGTTTCTCATTGTAGGACTCCAACAGCTACAGGTTGTGTTTGCTGTTCTTCTTCCTCCCCCTTCTACGCCACCTATGATGAGACTGAAATATCATGGTGGGATTCTGGTCCCCCCCTTCCCTGATAATCACTGCCCACAGCCAGTGCCATGCCACTATTACCACCACCATCAACACAGCTATGCAGGGGCTCCCCAGCCTCCTCCCCAACCTCCTCCTCAGGACAGACCAAATGGTGACTGCTTTCACACAAGTCATCAACAGGGAGACTCTCTTCACTATCTGCCATAGGGCGTGGTGGGGTTTCCTTGCCACTTCTTGGGAAAAAGGAAGGTGCCTGTCACAAGCTTACCTATTCAGGTTTCAGCTGCGAAATCTCTGGCTGGCATAGACACACTGCAAACCCATGCCCCCTGGTGACGCAACAGCATTCCGGGCCGCAGCAGGTGTGTGCTCGATGAAAACTAGCAGTGCTTGATTATCCAACTGTTCTGTTCCTCTGTGCTGTGTCTGATTAGTGGAGCGCCGAGACATGGACCTATCTGGTTCGGATCCTGGGACTCTGTGTTCTATTTAAACCCCCTATTTTCAGCTATTTTGAACCCTGAGGAAAAAAAGCAATCTGATTTGAGAGCTGCACTTATACAAGCTGACAAACAACACAAGTTTGTAAGCGTTCGAGTGTTTGTTAGCAAGTGTGTGTTTGTATTAAGTGTGTGACTTTAGATTACGTGAGGGAGTATCTGTAGAGCTAAATTATTTGTGTGCATTGCTGAGTGACTGTGCCTGACTTTATTGCACTATATACCAAGTCAGAGCAGTGTAATCTAGTTTAAACACTGTGACTTGCTTTTGCTGCCAGGTTTATTGCATAGCAGCTGAGAGTATACTGTGGGTAAATTTTTTTCTCTCTATTCCTTCTCCAGGGTGTCGCACAGGTGGGTAATTAGGGTGTGGCTATCTAATTAGGAGAAGTTAAATAGCCGTTTTTGAGGGCAGCTCAGACCTTTGAACCCAGAGGGGAAAAAAAGCTATCTGGTCTGAGAGCTGCACTTATACAAGGTGACAAACAACTTGAGTTTGTTAGCAAGTGTGTGTTTGTATTTAGTGTGTGACTTTAGATTACGTGACTTCAGATTCAGGGACTACAGTAAGTTATATACTTATCACTGCATCATATCATATTTTTCTCTTTTCTTGCATAATCCCCATTTACTATGTGTTCCATTATTGACAACGCAGTCCAGTGCACATCTTGTCTAATGTATGCAGTCCTGGAACAGCTGTTTGAGGGTGCATATCTTTGTTCTAAATGTGAGCAAATTGCCCGTTTGGAATCGCACATCGAGTATCCAAACGGGCGAATTTCAACACTGAGAGGCATTGACAATTTGGAAAAGAGTTTAATGCTCACTGAGCAAACACTCTATGGGGTAGATGTGGGGGAGGGTGGTAGCGAGGAGGCAGAGGAAAGTGAGGGAGATAGCTGGGTAACAGTAAAAAAGCAGGGTAGAGGGAAAGTGCTAGGGAGGCTTGCCCTGATCTGACACACCCCAACAAGTTTGCAAGGTCGGCAGATGAGGGGGATGTCAGTTCAGGGAGAGCACTGTTGCAGCCGGACGCTTCCTCTGCCAGTCAGGGTAATGTCAGCTCCAGTAAGCAGGGGACCAGGAGAGCAGGGCAGGCCAGACCGGTGCTGGTAGTGGGAGACTCAATTATTAGGGGTACAGATAGGGCGATCTGTCACAAAGACTGGGATCGTCGAACGGTGTGTTGTCTTCCTAGCGCTCGAGTTCTGCACATCGTGGATCAGGTTGACAGATTACTGGGAGGAGCTGGAGAAGATCCAGCAGTCATGGTCGATATCAGAACCAATGACAAAGTTAGAGGTAGGTGGAGCGTCTTTAAAAATGATTTTAGGGATTTAGGTCACAAGCTTAGGGCAAGGACCTCAAAAGTGTTTTACGAAATACTACCTGTACCACAAGCCACACAAAAAAGGCAGCGGGAGATTAGGGAGGTTAACAAGTGGCTCAAGAACTGGAGTAGGAAGAAAGGGTTTGGGTTCCTAAAGAACTGGGTGACTTCTCTGTTGGCTACAGGCTCTATCGCAGGGATGGGCTGCACCTCAATGGGGAAGGGGCAGCTGTACTGGGGGAAAAGATGGCTAAAAGGTTGGAGGAGTGTTTAACCACCTCAACCCCTATAGCTTAAACACCCTTAATGACCAGGCCACTTTTTACACTTCTGACCTACACTACTTTCACCGTTTATTGCTCGGTCATGCAACTTACCACCCAAATGAATTTTACCTCCTTTTCTTCTCACTAATAGAGCTTTCATTTGGTGGTATTTCATTGCTGCTGACATTTTTACTTTTTTTGTTATTAATCGAAATTTAACGATTTTTTTGCAAAAAAATGTCATTTTAAACTTTCAGTTGTAAAATTTTGCAAAAAAAACGACATCCATATATAAATTTTCCTCTAAATTTATTGTTCTACATGTCTTTGATAAAAAAAAAATGTTTGGGTAAAAAAAAAATGGTTTGGGTAAAAGTTATAGCGTTTACAAACTATGGTACAAAAATGTGAATTTCCGCTTTTTGAAGCAGCTCTGACTTTCTGAGCACCTGTCATGTTTCCTGAGGGTCTACAATGCCCAGACAGTACAAACACCCCACAAATGACCCCATATCGGAAAGTAGACACCCTAAGGTATTCGCTGATGGGCATAGTGAGTATATAGAAGTTTTCATTTTTTGTCACAAGTTAGTGGAAAATTATGATTTTATTATTTTTTTTTATTACAAAGTCTCATTCCACTAACTTGTGACAAAAAATAAAAACTTCTATGAATTCTCTATGCCCATCAGTGAATACCTTGGGGTGTCTTCTTTCCAAAATGTGGTCACTTGTGGGGTAGTTATACTGCCCTGGCATTCTAGGGGCCCAAATGTGTGGTAAGTAGTTTGAAATCAAAATCTGTAAAAAATGGCCGGTGAAATCCGAAAGGTGCTCTTTGGAATGTGGGCCCCTTTGCCCACCTAGGCTGCAAAAAAGTGTCACACATATGGTATCTCCGTACTCAGGAGAAGATGGGCAATGTGTTTTGGGGTGTCATTTTACATATACCCATGCTGGGTGAGATAAATATCTTGCTCAAATGCCAACTTTCTATAAAAAAAATGGGAAAAGTTGTCTTTTGCCAAGATATTTCTCTCACCCAGCATGGGTATATGTAAAATGACACCCCAAAACACATTCCCCAACTTCTCCTGAGTACGGAGATACCAGATGTGTGACACTTTTTTGCAGCCTAGGTGGGCAAAGGGGCCCACATTCCAAAGAGCACCTTTCGGATTTCACCGGTCATTTTTTACACATTTTGATTTCAAACCTCTTACCACACATTTGGGCCCCTAGAATGCCAGGGCAGTATAACTACCCCACAAGTGACCCCATTTTGGAAAGAAGACACCCCAAGGTATTTGCTGATGGGCATAGTGAGTTCATAGAAGTTTTTATTTTTTGTCACAAGTTAGTGGAATATGAGACTTTGTAAGAAAAAAAAAACATCATTTTCCACTAACTTGTGACAAAAAATAAAAAATTCTAGGAACTCGCCATGCCCCTCATGGAATACCTTGGGGTGTCTTCTTTCCAAAATGGGGTCACTTGTGGGGTAGTTATACTGCCCTGGCATTCTAGGGGCCCAAATGTGTGGTAAGTAGTTTGAAATCAAAATCTGTAAAAAATGGCCGGTGAAATCCGAAAGGTGATCTTTGGAATGTGGGCCCCTTTGCCCACCTAGGCTGCAAAAAAGTGTCACACATGTGGTATCTCCGTACTCAGGAGAAGTTGGGCAATGTGTTTTGGGGTGTCATTTTACATATACCCATGCTGGGTGAGAGAAATATCTCGGCAAAAGACAACTTTTCCCATTTTTTTATACAAAGTTGGCATTTGACCAAGATATTTATCTCACCCAGCATGGGTATATGTAAAATGACACCCCAAAACACATTGCCCAACTTCTCCTGAGTACAGAAATACCACATGTGAGACACTTTTTTGCAGCCTAGATGCGCAAAGGGGCCCAAATTCCTTTTAGGAGGGCATTTTTAGACATTTGGATCCCAGACTTCTTCTCACGCTTTAGGGTCCCTAAAAAGCCAGGGCAGTATAAATACCCCACATGTGACCCCATTTTGGAAAGAAGACACCCCAAGGTATTCAATGAGGGGCATGGCGAGTTCATAGAAAAAAAAAAAATTGGCACAAGTTAGCGGAAATTGATTTTTTTGTTTTTTTTCTCACAAAGTCTCCCTTTCCGCTAACTTGAGACAAAAATTTCAATATTTCATGAACTCAATATGCCCCTCAGCGAATACCTTGGGGTGTCTTCTTTCCAAAATGGTGTTATTTGTGGGGTGTTTGTACTGCCCTGGCATTTGAGGGTCTCCGCAATCATTACATGTATGGCCAGCATTAGGAGTTTCTGCTATTCTCCTCCTTATATTGAGCATACATGTAATGAGATTTTTTTTTTCCGTTCAGCCTCTGGGCTGAAAGAAAAAAATGAACGTCACAGATTTCTTCATTCGCATCGATCAATGTGGATGAAAAAATCTCTGCCAAAAAAAGAAAAAGGAGGGGAAAGGCATCTGCCAGGACATAGGAGCTCCGCCCAACATCCATACCCACTTAGCTCGTATGCCCTGGCAAACCAGATTTATCCATTCACATCAATCGATGTGGATGAATAAATCATTGCCGGGATTTTTTATTTTTTTTATATATACAAAGTGTTTGCCAAAGCATATGGACACCGCCACCTCCTCAGCTCATATGCCTCGGCAAACGTATCTTTTACTGCAGAGGAGAAATCTCGTCTTGCAGCGCTGCATACACCGACTTGTGTGTAATCTGACAGCAGCACAATGCTTCTGTCAGAATGCACATCAGTGCTGCAGCTGGTTCATCGGTTGGTCCACCTGGAAGGTAAAAAAAAAAAAAAAAAAAAAGAAAAAACCAGGCCGCAACACAATAAATTTTATTAACTTTATAATAACTTTTGAACAGAACATATAAACTTTTTTTTAACTTTTTGAACTGAAGTTAACTTTTTTGCTTACTTTTTTTTAATTTTTTTTTTACCTTTTATAGGACAAACCTCTCCTTCCCCATGGGACAATGTGCAAAGCGCAAATCGCCCAGAGATGTGGCGAAGTACATTATGCACTTTATCCCAGGTGAAAGGAGAGGTTTTCAGTAGCTGTGAGTAAAAGGGCCCTAAAAGCCCTGTGTGCCTGTCCTGTGAGATGCAATCCCTATGCTAAGTGTACCTGTGTGTGGTACTTCCGGAACCACTCTCCAAAGCATAGGGCAGGGTGGTCAGGACAGTCAGGACAGAAATAGCGGGTGTCACGCATTATTCCACTCCTGCTACAGACACAACATCTTTTTCGTGGTGACGGTTGGGTTGAGGTACCAGGAACGACACTGGGGAAATGTCGCTCGTGTAGACGGCTAACTACACTGGTGGATGGGGCCACGGAACCTTCTGGATACAGGAGGTTCTGGATGATCTCTTCCTGAAATTTGAGGAAGGATCGTGTTCTCCCAGCCTTACTGTAGAGAACAAAACTATTGTACAGAGCCAATTGAATTAAATATACAGACACCTTCTTATACCAGCGTCTGGTGCGTCGGGAAACTAAATACGGAGACAACATCTGGTCATTGAAGTCCACCCCTCCCATGAGCAAATTATAGTCGTGGACACAGAGGGGCTTTTCAATGACACGGGTTGCTCGCTCAATTTGGATTGTGGTGTCTGCGTGAATGGAGGAGAGCATGTAAACGTCACGCTTGTCTCTCCATTTCACCGTGAGCAGTTCTTCGTTACACAAGGCAGCCCTCTCCCCCTTGCAAGATGGGTGGTAACGAGCCGTTGGGGGAAGCCCACGCGACTAGTTCGCGCGGTGCCACAGGCGCCAATCTGTTCTAAAAACAAATGCCTAAAGAGGGCCACACTTGTGTAAAAATTGTCCACATAAAGATGGTACCCCTTGCCAAATAAGGGTGACACCAAGTCCCAGACTGTCTTCCCACTGCTCCCCAGGTAGTCAGGGCAACCGACCGGCTCCAGGGTCCGATCTTTTCCCTCATAGATCTGAAATTTGTGGGTATAGCCTGTGGCCCTTTCACAGAGCTTATACAATTTGACCCCATACCGGGCACGCTTGCTTGGGATGCATTGTTTGAAGCCAAGGCGCCCGGTAAAATGTATTAGGGACTCGTCTACGCAGATGTTTTGCTCGGGGGTATACAAATCTGCAAATTTCTGGTTGAAGTGGTCTATGAGGGGCCGAATTTTGTGGAGCCGGTCAAAAGCTGGGTGGCCTCTGGGACGGGAGGTGGTGTTGTCACTAAAATGCAGGAAACGCAGGATGGCCTCAAATCGTGCCCTGGACATAGCAGCAGAGAACATGGGCATGTGATGAATCGGGTTCGTGGACCAATATGACCGCAATTCATGCTTTTTGGTTAGACCCATGTTGAGGAGAAGGCCCAGAAAAATTTTGATTTCAGAAACTTGGACTGGTTTCCACCGGAAAGGCTGGGCATAATAGCTTCCCGGGTTGGCGGATATAAATTGCGTGGCATACCGGTTTGTCTCTGCCACGACTAAGTCCAAGAGCTCCGCAGTCAAGAACAGCTCAAAAAATCCCAGTGCCGAACCGATCGGAGCCGTCTCAACCTGAACTCCAGACTGGGCGGTGAAAGGGGGAACTAATGGTGCGGCTGAAGTTGGTGACTGCCAATCAGGATTTGCCAGCACCTCAGGGACTCTAGGGGCTCTACGGGCCTGTCTGTGCGGTGGCTGCGACGGGGTAACTACTGCACGTGCCACCGTACCAGCTTCAACTGCCCCTCTGGTGCTCGCCACTTCACCATGTTGTACAGCAGTGCTGGTACTAGGTCCAGGGAGGGCTGCGCTGCTGGCGTATGCCTCACCACGTGATCCGACAGCGCCAGCCCCACTCTGCTGCTCTTGAAGCGGATCCTGCGTAACCTGTGGTCTAGCGACACGGGGCCGGGTACGCCTGGTGGTATCAGGGACCTCCACATCCTCGTCCGAACTTTGGGTCAGAATGCCACTGCTTTCTACAGGTTCATATTCTGACCCGCTAGATTCGTCAGATGAGGGTTCCCATTCCTCATCCGACTGGGTCAGAATCCTGTAGGCCTCTTCAGAAGAATACCCCCTGTTTGACATTTGGACTACTAAATTTAGGGGTATTCCCTGAGACTACCCAAGAAAAAAAGCAAGCCTGTCTTACAAAGGGGAGGCTAGCGAAGTACCGGAGGCCGCTGCGGTTGATAAAAAATATCAAAACTGATTTTTTTTTTTTATCGCCGCAGCGCTTGGAAAGTGATTGTGCAGTGATCAAAAAAATAATTATTATTTGTCACTGCGGTGGGGCGGGTGTGGGTGAACGCACGTGTGGGCGACCGATCAGGCCTGATCGGGCAAACACTGCGTTTTGGGTGGAGGGCGAGCTAAGGTGACACTAATACAATTATAGATCTGACTGTGATCAGTTTTGATCACTTACAGATACTATAAAAGTACAAATGCTGATTAGCGATACGCTAAACAGCGAATAAGTGACTGCGGTGCAGTGGGCTGGGCGCTAAACAATCGCTAAACTACCTAACCAAGGGGCCTAAACTATCCTAAAACCTAACAGTCAATACCAGTGAAAAAAAAAAATGACAGTTTACACTGATCACTTTTTTTCTTTCACTAGGTGATTGACAGGGGCGATCAAGGGGTGATCAAGGGGTTAATTCGGGTGATGGGGGTGATCTGGGGCTAAGGTGTAGTGTTGGTGTGTTCTCACAGTGATCTCTGCTCCTCTGCTGGAACCAACCGACGAAAAGGACCAGCAGAGGAGCAGACAAGCCATTTAACACATCATATTTACTAATATGATGTGTTATCTGGCTTGTGATTCGTTTTTTTGAAAATCGCCAACCTGCCAGCCAATGATCGTGGCTGGCAGGCTGGTGACGAACTTGTCCTCTAACTTTTGCCGGCCCGCGCTGCGCATGCGCGGGCCGGCTTTGAGCGAAATCTCGCGTCTCGCGAGATGACGCGTATATGCGTGACTCTGCGCAGCGCTGCCGCCTCCGGAACGCGATCCTGCGTTAGGCTGTCCGGAGGCGGTTAAACTAGGGACTGGGGGAGGGTAATTACATTATAGGATGGGAAGATAGTGCAGATAGAGACCGGGGCAAGGTAATGGAACTGGGGGAGGAATGGAAGAAGGGACTAGAACAGTTCAGAAGGAAAGGTGTAGGGCAAAAAATATACATACACCTCTTAATTGTATGTATACTAATGCCAGAAGCCTGACTAATAAAACTGGGGAACTGGAATTAGTGATGTGTGAGGAGGACTATGACATAGTGGGAATAACTGAGACATGGGTGGATGATAGCTATGACTGGGCAGTTAAGGTACAGGGTTATAGTCTGTTTAGAAAGGATCGCCAAAACCGGAGAGGGGGAGGGGTCTGCCTTTATGTAAAGTCCTGTCTAAAGCCCACAGTCCGAGAAAATATAAATGAGGGACATGAGCATGTGGAGTCACTGTGGGTAGAAAAACATGGAGGCAAAAACAATAATAAAATACTAATAGGAGTTTATTATAAACCACCTAGTATACCAGAGTCCACAGAAAATCTACTACTAAACGAGATAGACGAGGTGGCAAATCATAATGAGGTGGTTATTATGGGTGACTTCAACTACCTAGATATAGACTGGAAACTGAAACATGTACATCTCATAAAGGAAACAGATTCTTAGCAATAACCAAAGACAATTACCTTTCCCAAATGGTTCAGAACCCGACTAGAGGGACAGCGATACTGGTCTTAGTATTAACCAATAGACCTGACAGAACAACAGATGTGCAGGTTGGGGGACAACTGGGAAAAAGTGACCATAAAGTAATAACCTTCCAATTGTCATTCAAAAGAGCTTTTCTTAACCGCCTCCGGACCGCCTAACGCAGGATCGCGTTCCAGAGGCGGCAGCCCTGCGCAGAGTCACGCATCTACGCGTTATCTCGCGAGACGCGAGATTTCCTGTGAACGCGCACACACAGGCGCACGCATTCACAGGATCGGAAGGTAAGCGAGTGGATCTCCAGCCTGCCAGCGGCGATCGTTCGCTGGCAGGCTGGAGATGCGATTTTTTTAACCCCTAACAGGTATATTAGACGCTGTTTTGATAACAGCGTCTAATATACCTGCTACCTGGTCCTCTGGTGGTCCCTTTTGTTTGGATCGACCACCAGAGGACACAGGTAGCTCAGTAAAGTAGCACCAAACACCACTACACTACACTACACCCCCCCTGTCACTTATTAACCCCTTATGAACCCCTGATCACCCCCCTGTCATTGATCACCCCCTGTCATTGATCACCCCCCTGTAAGGCTCCATTCAGATGTCCGTATGATTTTTACGGATCCACTGATACATGGATCGGATCCGCAAAACACATACGGACGTCTGAATGGAGCCTTACAGGGGGGTGATCAATGACGGGGGTGATCACCCCATATAGACTCCCTGATCACCCCCCTGTCATTGATCACCCCCTGTCATTGATCACCCCCCTGTAAGGCTGCATTCAGATGTCCGTATGTTTTTTACGGATACATGGATCGGATCCGCAAAACACATACGGACATCTGAATGGAGCCTTACAGGGGGGTGATCACCCCATATAGACTCCCTGATCACCCCCCTGTCATTGATCACCCCCTTGTAAGGCTGCATTCAGATGTCCGTATGATTTTTACGGATCCACTGATACATGGATCGGATCCGCAAAACACATACGGACATCTGAATGGAGCCTTACAGGGGGGTGATCACTCCATATAGACTCCCTGATCACCCCCCTGTCATTGATCACCCCCTTGTAAGGCTGCATTCAGATGTCCGTATGATTTTTACGGATCCACTGATACATGGATCGGATCCGCAAAACACATACGGACATCTGAATGGAGCCTTACAGGGGGGTGATCACCCCATATAGACTCCCTGATCACCCCCCTGTCATTGATCACCCCCCTGTCATTGATCACCCCCCTGTAAGGCTGCATTCAGATGTCCGTATGATTTTTACGGATCCACTGATACATGGATCGGATCCGCAAAACACATACGGACATCTGAATGGAGCCTTATAGGGGGGTGATCACCCCATATAGACTCCCTGATCACCCCCTGTCATTGATCACCCCCCTGTCATTGATCACCCCCCTGTCATTGATCACCCCCCTGTAAGGCTCCATTCAGACATTTTTTTGGCCCAAGTTAGCGGAAATTATAATTTTTTTTTCTTACAAAGTCTCATATTCCACTAACTTGTGTCAAAAAATAAAATCTCACATGAACTCACCATACCCCTCATGGGATCCAAATGCGTAAAATTTTTTAGACATTTATATTCCAGACTTCTTCTCACGCTTTATGGCCCCTAGAATGCCAGGGCAGTATAAATACCCCACATGTGACCCCATTTCGGAAAGAAGACACCCCAAGGTATACCAATATATCAATTTCCGCTAACTTGTGCCAAAAAAAAAAAAAATTCTATGAACTCGCCATGCCCCTCATTGAATACCTTGGGGTGTCTTCTTTCCAAAATGGGGTCACATGTGGGGTATTTATACTGCCCTGGCATTCTAGGGGCCCTAAAGCGTGAGAAGTAGTCTGGGATCCAAATGTCTAAAAATGCCCTCATAAAAGGAATGTGGGCCCCTTTGCGCATCTAGACTGCAAAAAAAGTGCCACACATCTGGTATCGCCGTACTCAGGAGAAGTTGGGCAATGTGTTTTGGGGTGTCATTTTACATATACCCATGCTGGGTGAGATAAATATCTTGGTCAAATGCCAACTTTGTATAAAAAAATGGGAAAAGTTGTCTTTTGCCAAGATATTTCTCTCACCCAGCATGGGTATATGTAAAATGACACCCCAAAACACATTGCCCAACTTCTCCTGAGTACGGAGATACCACATGTGTGACACTTTTTTGCAGCCTAGGTGGGCAAAGGGGCCCACATTCCAAAGAGCACCTTTCGGATTTCACCGGCCATTTTTTACACATTTTGATTTCAAACTACTTACCACACATTTGGGCCCCTAGAATGCCAGGGCAGTATAACTACCCCACAAGTGACCCCATTTTGGAAAGAAGACACCCCAAGGTATTCGCTGATGGGTATAGTGAGTTCATAGAAGTTTTTATTTTTTGTCACAAGTTAGTAGTCATTTTAAACTAACTTGTGACAAAAAATAAAAAGTTCTATGAACTCACTATGCCCATCAGCGAATACCTTAGGGTGTCTACTTTCCGAAATGGGGTCATTTGTGGGGTGTTTGTACTGTCTGGCCATTGTAGAACCTCAGGAAACATGACAGGTGCTCAGAAAGTCAGAGCTGCTTCAAAAAGCGGAAATTCACATTTTTGTACCATAGTTTGTAAACGCTATAACTTTTACCCAAACCATTTTTTTTTTTTACCCAAACATTTTTTTTTTATCAAAGACATGTAGAACAATAAATTTTGAGAAAAATTTATATATGGATGTCGTTTTTTTTGCAAAATTTTACAACTGAAAGTGAAAAATGACATTTTTTTGCAAAAAAATCGTTAAATTTTGATTAATAACAAAAAAAGTAAAAATGTCAGCAGCAATGAAATACCACCAAATGAAATCTCTATTAGTGAGAAGAAAAGGAGGTAAAATTCATTTGGGTGGTAAGTTGCATGACCGAGCAATAAACGGTGAAAGTACTGTAGGTCAGAAGTGTAAAAAGTGGCCTGGTCATTAAGGGTGTTTAAGCTATAGGGGCTGAGGTGGTTAAAGGAGGAACAAAAATAACCAACTTCAAAAAAGCTAAATTTAGCCAACTAAGAGAGGCCATAGGCCTAACTAACTGGGATAAAGTCCTCAAAAATAAGAATATAGCCACAAAATGGGATATTTTTAAAAGCATCCTAAAATCTAATTGTGAGAGGTACATACTTTTTGGGAATAAAAAGTTAATAAAACTCTAAAGAAAGCAATAAATGACAGAAAGCATTTAAATCACTAAAACAGGAAGGTAGCGAGGAAGCACTGAAAAACTATAAGGAAAAAATGTAATATGTAAAAAAAAAATAAAAGACACTAAACTAGAGACCGAGAGATAAATTGCCAAAGAGTAAAACTAACCCCAAAATGTTGTTCAATTATATAACTGGTAAAAAAGTATGAATCTGAAGGTGTCGGCCCTCTACAGAGTAATGAGGGGGGAGTTGCAGAGAGCGATGAGGAGGAAGCAAACCTATTAAATATTTTTTCTCCACTGTATTCACTAAAGAAATTAAACTGTCAGATTAAAATGCAGAATGTAAAAGTAAATTCCCCATTAAAAGTGCCCTATCTGAGCCAGGAAGAAGTACAGCGGCATCTTAAAAAGCTTAAAATAGACAAATCGCCAAGACCAGATGGCATACACCCCCAAATACTAAGAGAATTAAGTAATGTCATAGCCAGACCCTTATTTCTGATATTTGCAGACTATACTGACAGGGAATGTCCCACAGGATTGGCGCGTGGCATATGTGGTGCCAATATTCAAAAATGGGCCAAAAACAGAGCCTGGAAACTATAGGCCGGTAAGTTTAACATCTGTTGTGGGTAAACTGTTTAAAGGTTTTCTGAGAGATGCTATATTAGAGCATCTCAACGGAAATAAGCAAATAACGGCATATCAGCATGGCTTCGTGAGGGATCGGTCATGTCAGACTAATTTAATCAGTTTCTATGAGGAGGTAAGTTCTAGACTTGACAGCGGCGAATCAATGGATGTCGTATATCTGGACTTCTCCAAAGCATTTGACACTGTACCACATAAAAGGTTAGTATATAAAATGAGAATGCTCGGACTGGGAGAAAACATCTGTATGTGGGTAAGTAACTGGCTGAGTGATAGAAAACAGAGGGTGGTTATTAACGTTACACACTCAGATTGGGTCACTGTCACTAGTGGAGTACCTCAGGGGTCAGTATTGGGCCCTATTCTCTTCAATATATTTATTAATGATCTTGTAGAAGGCTTGCATAGTAAAGTATCAATTTTCGCAGATGACACTAAACTGTGTAAAGTAATTTACACTGATGAGGACAGTATACTACTACAGAGGGATCTGGATAGATTGGAGGCTTGGGCAGATAAGTGGCAGATGAGGTTTAACACTGATAAATGTAAAGTTATGCACATGGGAAGGAAAAATGCAAGTCACCCGTACATACTAAATGGTAAAACACTCGGTAACACTGACATGGAAAAGGATCTAGGAATTTTAATAAACAGCAAACTAAGCAGCAAAAACCAGTGTCAGGCAGCTGCTGCCAAGGCCAACAAGATAATGGGTTGCATCAGAAGGGGCATAGATTCCCGTGATATGAACATAGTCCTACCACTTTACAAATCGCTAGTCAGACCACACATGGAGTACTGTGTACAGTTCTGGGCTCCTGTAAACAAGGCAGACATAGCAGAGCTGGAGAGGGTTCAGAGGAGGGCAACTAAAGTAATAACTGGAATGGGGCAACTACAGTACCCTGAAAGATTATCAAAATTAGGGTTATTCACTTTAGAAAAAAGACGACTGAGGGGAGATCTAATTAATATGTATAAATATATCAGGGGTCAGTACAGAGATCTATCCCATCAGCTATTTATCCCCAGGACTGTGACTGTGACGAGGGGACATCCTCTGCGTCTGGAGGAAAGAAGGTTTGTACACAAACAAAGAAGAGAATTCTTTACGGTAAGAGCAGTGAGACTATGGAACTCTCTGCCTGAGGAGGTGGCGATGGTGAGTGCAATAAAGGAATTCAAGAGGGGCCTGGACGTATTTCTGGAGCTTAATAATATTACAGGCTATAGCTACTAGAGAGGGGTCGTTGATCCAGGGAGTTATTCTGATTGCATGATTGGAGTCGGGAAGGAATTTTTTATTCCCCTAAAGTGGAGAAAATTGGCTTCTACCTCACAGGGTTTTTTGCCTTCCTCTGGATCAACTTGCAGGATAACAGGCCGAACTGGATGGACAAATGTCTTTTTTCGGCCTTATGTACTATGTTACTATGTTACACTAAACTGTGTAAAGTAATTTACACTGAAGAGGACAGTATACTGCTACAGAGGGATTTGGATAGATTGGAGCTTAGGCAGAGAAGTGGCAGATGAGGTTTAACACTGACAAATGTAAGGTTATGTACATGGGAAGGAATAATGCAAGTCACCAGTACATACTAAATGGTAAAACACTGGGTAATACTGAGATGAAAAAGGACCTAGGAATTTTAGTGAACAGCAAACTAAGCTGTAGAAACCAGTGTCAGGCAGCTGCTGCCAAGGCCAATAAGATAATGGGTTGCATCAAAAGGGGCATAGCTGCCCGTGATGAGAACATAGTCCTGACAATTTACAAATCACTAGTCAGACCACACATGGAGTACTGTGTACAGTTCTGGGCTCCTGTGAACAAGGCAGACATAGCAGAGCTAGAGAGGGTTCAGAGGAGGGCAAATAAAGTAATAACTGAAAGGGTGAACTACAGTAACCACTCCCAGAAAGATTATCAAAATTAGGGTTATTCACTTTAGAAAAAAGACTGATGGGAGATCTAATAACTATGTATAAATGTATTAGGGGTCTGCAAAAAACGGAAGCCGTCTGTGTGCCTTCCGCAATTTGCGGAACAGAACAGGCAGCCCATTGTAGAAATACCTATTCTTGTCCGCAAAACGGACAACAATAGGACATGTTCTATTTTTTTTGCAGGGCCACGGAACGGAGCAATGGATGCGGACAGCACACACAGTGCTGCCGCATCTTTTGCAGCCCCATTGAAGTGAATGGGTCCGCATTCGAGCCGCAAAACCGGCGGCTCGGATGCGGACCAAAACAACGGCCGTGTGCATGAGGCCTAAGGAGGTGGTGATGGTGAGTTCACTAAAGGAGTTCAAGAGGGGCCTGGATGAATTTCTGGAGTGTAATAATATTACAGGCTATAGCTACTAGAGATAGGTCGTTGATCCAGGGAGTTATTCTGATTGCCTGATTAGAGTCGGGAAGGAATTTTTTTCCCCTAATGTGGGGAAAATTGGCTTCTATCTCAGTTTTTTTTTTGCCTTCCTCTGGATCAGCTTGCAGGATAACAGGTCAAACTAGATGGACAGATGTCTTTTTTCGGCCTTATAAACTATGTTACTATGTTACAGGATCTTCATTTCCACTTTTCTTTCCTTATATCATAATAATTTGTAGCTTATATATTATCTCTTTCTGTGAAAGGTTTGGGAAGAAAGATGGATTTATTGTAACAAACCCCTACAAATGAAGTTAGACTTCCTTATCTTATGTGAGAAGACTCAGAAGTTGTGTCAGAAAATGACCATATTGTTTAACCCAATCAGGACCCTGCCATATTTCACCTTAAGGACCAGGCGTTTTTTGGAAATTTGACATGTGTCACTTTACAGTACGTGGTACTAACTTTGGAATGCTTTTACTTATCCAAACTATTCTAAGATTCTTTTCTTGTGATACATTGTACTTAGGGTCCATTCACACGTCCGTTGTTTCTTTCCTGATCTGTTCAGTTTTTTGCGGAACAGATCTGGACCAGATCTGGACCCATTCATTTTCAATGGGTCCTGAAAAAAATCGGACAGCTCAATGTCTGATTTTTTTTCAGGACCCATTGAAAATTAATGGGTCCAGATCTGGTCCAGATCTGTTCCGCAAAAAACGGAACAGATCAGGAAAGAAACAACGGACGTGTGAATGGACCCTTAATGACAGTGGAAAATTTGAGTTGAAATCTGACCCTACTCTGGCACACTCCTGTGGTTTGCAGGGTTGCACCGACAGGGAGGGGGGGTTCAACGGGTCTGGACCCCCGCTAGAACCATTCATTTTTATTAATTTTTTTAACCACTTCACATCTGGGCCACTTTACATCCTGACAGAGCCTAATTTTGCAAATCTGACACTTGTCACTTTATGTGGTAATAACTTTGGAATGCTTTTACTTATCCAAGCCATTCTGAGATTGTTTTCTCGTAACGCATTGTACTTCATGACAGTGGTAAATTTGAGTCAATATATTCCACCTTTATTTATAAAATAATCCAAAATGTACCAAATTTTTTTAGAAGCAATTCTTAACATTTTAAGCAAATTTCAAAAACCCACTTTTTAGGGACCAGTTCAGGTCTGAAGTCACTTTGTGGGGCTTACATAGTGGAAACCCCCCCCCCCCCATAAATGACCCCATTGTAGAAACTACACCCTCAAGTTACTCAAAACTGATTTTACAAACTTTGTTAACCCTTTAGGTGTTCCACAAGAATTAAAGGAAAATGGAGATGACATTTCAAAATTTAATTACAGCCAAACAAAACTTTATATTTACTACCCTGATTCTGTGGTTTACAGAAACATCCCACATGTGCTCGTAAACTGATGTAAGGGCACACGGCAGGGCACCGAAGAAAAGCAGCACCGTATGGTTTTTGGAAGGCAGATTTTGCTGAACTGGTTTTTAGATGCCATGTCCCATTTGAAGCCCCCCTGATGTACCCTTACAGTAGAAACTCCCAAAAAGTGACCCCATTTTGGAAACTAGGGGATAAGGTGCTAGTTTTATTGGTACTATTTTGTGGTGTATATTTTGTGGTATATCTGATTTTTTATTGCTCTATGTTCCATTTTTTGTGAGGCAAGGTAACCAAAAAATTGCTGTTTTGGCACGGTTTTTATTTTTTACAACATTTATCTGACAGGGTTGATCATGTGCTTTTTTTTATAGAGCAGGTAGTTACGGATGCAATGATATCAAATATGTCTAATTTCTTTGTTTGTTTCAGTTTAACATAATAAAGCATTTTGGAAAAAAAATAATGTTTTTGTGTCTCCATTTTCTGAACACCATATTTTTTTAATTTTTCTGCCGATCGTCTTGTGCAGGGGCTCATTTTTTGCAGAAAGAGTTGATGTTTTTATTGGTACTATTTTTGGCTACATATGATTTTTTGAATATTACACTTTATGGGGCAAGGGGACAAAAAAAAATTGGTGATTTTGGCACAGTTTTTATATATTTACTTTTACAGCGTTCACCTGAGGGGTTAGGTCAAAGATGGGCAAACTTTTTGACTCGTGGGTCACAATGGGTTCATATATTGGACCCGGGGGCCAGACCAAGAGTAGATGGATGGAACGTTTGTGTGAATTAATATAAATTAAATTAAAATTTCTTAACATTAAAGGTTTAGTTTAATTCAAGGTAGAAAAGCATAAAAAAAGAGTTATTGTACAAAACTTTTATGCAATGTAATTCTTTCATAACATAGTATGTATAACTCACCTTCAATTTTAGTGGGAACAGTGTTGTTGGTCTCCCTTTTTTTGCCAAGGCATCATAGTATCTGGAGTAAGCTTTGTTGTTGCAATTCGCAAAATAGATACTGTGCCAGTATATAGGGCCCCCATAGTACCCCTCATAATGTGCCAGTATATAGGGCCCCCATAGTGCTTCCCCTCTTCTCCATAGTGCCCCCCCCCATATTGTGCCAGTATATAGGGCCCCCATAGTGCTTCCCCTCTTCTCCATAGTGCCCCCCCCCCATATTGTGCCAGTATATAGGGCCCCCATAGTGCTTCCCCTCTTCTCCATAGTGGCCCCCATAGTGCTTCCCCTCTTTTCCATAGTACCAATCCATATTGTGCCAGTATATAGGGCCCCCACCCCCTTCTTGCCACAGTATGCTATAAATAATAAAAGCAATAAACACATGTACTTACCTTATGCTGCTGTCAGTGATGCGATGCAGGCCTCTTCCGGCCTGAGTCCCGCTCTGTACGGCTCGGGAGGCGCAATGACGTCACCGGCTTCTGATAGGCTACAGGCCTAGTGCCTGTAGCCTATCAGAGGAACGGGCAAGGAAGACGCCTCTCCCCTGCTCCTCCGCACCATTCATCTGTATCGCTGTCCTGAGGACGGTGATACAGATGAATATGGAGATGAGCGCTTCCACAATGGAAGCACTCAAGTCATCTCCACTCCTGCTGCTTTCGGACAGCTCTGTGGGTGCAGGATAAAAAGGTCCGGCCCACAGAGCAGGCCGTAGTTTGCCCATCACTGGGTTAGTTCATGTGACATTTTTGTACAGCAAGTTGTTATGGACGTGGAAATAACTAATATGTATACGGTACTTTTTCTTATTTAATTAAGCTTCACACAATAATAGCATTTTTAAAACCAAAAAAATTATGTTTTAAAAAAACATATTTTAGTGTCTCCATTGTTTGAGAGTCAGTTTTTATATTTTTTGACCGATTTTATTACGTAGTGGCAAATTCTTTTGCGGGATGAGGTGACGGTTTTATTAGTACCATTTTGTGGGACATACGCCTTTTTGATCACTTGGAATTGCACTTTTTGTGATGGAAGGTGACAAAAATGTTATTTTCTTTACTCAGTCTTTCTTTTTTTCTTTTTATGGTGTTTATCGGACGGGGTGGATCATGTGCTATATTTATAGAGCCGGTTGTTACGGATGCCGCAATACCAAATATGTCTATTTTATTTTAAAAAATTATATTTTAAACTTTTTTTTTAATTGGGGAAATAAAAAAACATTAAAAAATTTTTTTATAACACTTTGGGCCAGATTTATCATTGCTATGACAGCTCACTCCACTTTCACATATGGCTAAAGTCAGTTTTAGCCAAGTCAGATTTATGATCGGCCCTTTAAGACTGTAATAATTGTGGTTTGATGGTAGCAGTTTATCCGTCAGTAAGCAGCTTTACAAAAGTCGCACATCTTTACGAAAAATTTGCATGTCTTTACCAAAAAGTAGCATGTTCTATTAAAAAGTCTCAAAAGATAAGCATGGTCCTCACTGGAGTGAAATTGCGCATTTTTTTTTTGACTTTTTTGCGACTTTTTAAATAGTCCCAATAGTAAATCTGTCTAGAGATTCATTTACATAAGAAAACGCGCCCACTTTCAGAAAACTGGCGAGCATAGTGCAGAGCAGAAAAAAGTCGCAAATTTGTGCGCAGTTTTAGCGTTTGCGCATTTTTTTGCGACTTTTTCACTCCATTATTCTGACTTGAGCTAATGATAAATCTGGCCCTTTATTTTTTAATTTAAATTTTTTTTTTTTTTTTTTTTTACACTTTGCGTCCCCCATAAGGTCATATAAGACCTCTGGGGGACATTTAAGTTAACTTTTTTTTTTTCCCCACGATTGATTTCTTCTATAACTGGGGCTGACATAGTAGCCCCAGTTACAGGGGAAATACAGCCCCAGAGAGGCTGTACAGCAGAATACAATGCTGTAGAGCCTCAGTGCAGGGCTGATCGAGGTCTATGTAAGACCCGACAGCTCCTGCACTCTCCTGGCCCCGACGGTCACATGACCACCAGGCCGGGACAGGAAGCGCATAGCACTTCCTGATCTGTTTACACAGCGCTCATTGAGCGCTGTGTATGGGTTGACCTGCTTTCACTGACAACAGGCCTACCGCTCGGCAGCTGCACGATTAGCGTGCAGCTGTCATCTCTGAATGGACGTTCCAGAACCCCATTCTGAGATAAACATCCACCCATAGGACGTTAATATCCTATGGGCAGATGTGAAGTGGTTAAACACTCAGTGCTGCACCGCCGATCACCACAGGCAGCACAGCCCTGGTTCTAATTGCGGGCAGCTCTGGTGGGGCAGTAGGAGATAAGCGCTTCCATTGTGGAAGTGCTCATCTCCATATTCATCTGTATCGCCGTCCTCAGGATGACGATACAGATGGCTGTGCTACGGCGGAGCAGGGGAAGGAAAGGCGTCTCCCTTTTGCTTTCTTCTGATAGGCTACAGAAACTAGTTCTTGCGTCCTATCAGAGGCTGGCTCAGGCGGCACGATGACATCATTATCATTGCACCACCTGAGCTGGGCGGCATACAGCATGGGACACAGCCCGCGAGAGCCCTGCATCGCATCTCTGCCAGCTTCATGAAGGTAAGTATTCGTGGATTTTTTTTTTATATAGATGGCACATTATAAGGGGGCACCTGGTGACACTAAGGGGGCATTTTCTACCGGCCCATTTGGGGGGGGGGATCTGGGAGCATTTCTTACTGGCACATTATGTGGGGGCATTTCTTACTGGCACATTATGGGAGGCACCATGGGGGAGAGGAGCATTATGGGGCATCTGGGGGGGCATTTTTTAATTGGCACATTATAGGGGGCACTATGGCATCTGGTGGCACTAAGGGGGCATTTTTTATTGGCACATTATGGGAGGCACTATAGGGGAGCGAGCACTATGGAGAATCTGGTGGCACTATAGGGGCATTATTTGGGGGCACTATGGGGGAGTGGAGCACTATGGGGTCATCTGGTGGCTCTAAAGGGGCATTTCTTACTGGCACATTATGGGAGGCACCATGGGGGAGAGGAGCATTATGGGGCATCTGGGGGGGGCATTTTTTAATTGGCACATTATAGGGGGCACTATGGCATCTGGTGGCACTAAGGGGGCATTATTTGAGGGCACTATAGGGGAGTGGAGCAATATGGGGGAATCTGGTGGCTCTATAGGGTCATTTTTTACTGCCACATTATAGGGGGCACTATGGCATCAGGCACTAAAGGGGAATTTTTTTACTGGAACATTATGGGAAGCACTATAGGAGAGAGCAGCACTATGGGGCATCTGGTGGCACTAAGAAGGGGGATTTTTTTACTGGCATATTATGGGGGGCAATAAGAAAGGGCATTTTTTATGGGGGGCACTATGGGGAAGAGGGAGAGGAGCACAATGGAGGCATGTTCTGGGGGCACTAAGATGGGGTATTTTATACTGGCACATTATGGGGGGCACTATGGGGAAGGGAGAGAAGCACTATGGGGGCATTTACTGGGGCTCTATATTAGGGTATTTTATAATAACATAACTTTTGGGGCCATTAGCTCAACTGGGGGCACTAAATGGGGGTATTTCTTGTGCTGTCATATTATAAGGAGAATTATTACAACTAGGGGCATTATGGTGAGCTTTACTACTACTGGGGGGCTATGGGGAACATGATTACTAGTACAATATGTGCACTATGGGGGCATTATTACTACTAAGTGTGCTCTGGAAGAGAATTATTTCTATTGGTGGGATTTTGGGGAGCAGTGTTACTTTAATGGGCACCCTGGCACAGTATCAGCTAAGTACAATTATTTTTGGGGGACATTATGTTTATACTATTTACTGGGCGCAGTTATATTTTTTTAGAGCACTGTGTGCCAATAATTGTTGAAGGGGGCACTATCTGTGTGTTACTAGTATTTTTCATAGGACAGTTTCTGCACTATAGTATTGGGGAGCACAGCTGGCACAGTATTGGGGGTGGCAGGATGGGGTGTTCAGAAGATGTGAAGATGATGAAAAAGTGGGAAACTAATGTCTGTTTGTCAATCTCTGCAGAGACGAGAGATGGCTGAAGAATCATCATCATGGCAGTCTGGTCTGAATGGAGAAGATGAGGAAAGAGAACATCTACATCAAAGGTGACCAGGGCCGGATTAACGTAGGGGCTGATGGAGCTGCAGCTCCAGGCCCCTACCATAAAATAGGCCCATCTGCCAGCCAAAAGGCCGTCGGGAGGGTTAAAAGTCCTCTGTTGTACACAGCGTCACATAGCACGCAGACAATGCAGAGACGCTCACCTCACGCTGGCAGCAGGGAGCCTGAGGACGGGACTCGGGAGGAGCGTAATATGATCCTAGAGTGGAAGCTGCTTCTGCCAGCCCCTCCCCTCCCCGCCCACCAACCAATCAGAGCTGAGGCAAGGCAAGCACTGGCAGGTCTGAGTAGTACAGGGAGTCTTCACAGGTCCTGTAAGGGAATTGCACAGTGTAAAGTGTAGTTCCCAGGTTAGAACAGTGCATCTGCCAGGACCTGTGATGACATCATCTTCAGCATCACAGGTCCTGCAGAATCTAGCAAAGGAACAGCACCAAAAATGCTGTAGTTCCTAGGTTTGAAAGGTACATCTGCCAGGACCTGTGATGACATCATCACAGGTCCTTCAACCCCTAACAGCAAGTATTAGAAGTTCACAATCAGCTCTGCATTGATCCATACAGACTGGAATGGAGTGGTAAGAGGAGGTCCTCCACTTTTCATCATTTACCCCCCCCCCTCCATGCCCTGTTTTTATTCAATGCTCACTCATGTATAATACTTCAGACAGGTACAGTGACCACAACCTCATGTACTTCACACACACAGTGACTATAATGCATAACTGACCACATATTTCTATAAACACTGCATCTACAGTATTATACCTTGTATGCCTCACATATATATATATATATATATATATATATATACACACACACACACACTGCATATATTAAACAGTATTATAGATGCAATATGTACAGATATATAATATATATTGCAGTGTACTGATATGTGAGGTACAAGGTATAATATATGCAGTGTGTATAGATATATTGTATATACAGCAGTGTACTGATATGTTAGGTACGAGGTATAATAGATGAAGTGTGTACAGATATATAGTATATACAGTATTGGATTGATATGTGAGGTACGAGCTGTAATTTATACCTCATATATCAGTACACTGCTGTATATACTATATACCTGAACAGACTGCATCTATTATACCTAGTACCTCACATATCGGTACACTGCTGTATATACTATATACCTGTACACACTGCATCTATTATACCCCGTACCTCACATATCAGTACACTGCTGTATATACTATATACCTGTACACACTGTATCTATTATACCTCTTTTGTGTGCCAGGCCTGTTTTGTAATCCCAATCCGGCCCTGATGGCATAAATTATAAAACAGCAGCGAACATAGTTCATGGAACAAAGAGAGAGGCCTGGAATGGGTAGTGGGAGGGGCTATAAAAGGGGAATGGGGGCCCAATTTAGATTCTTGCTATGGGGCCCAGTGATTTCTATGTAAGCCTTTGACAGGAGCAGAGAGATAAGAGAAGTGACAGATGACACAGAGATTAGATTACAGGTTGAATTAACCCTTTAGGATCAAATTGGCTTCTCAGGAGATATATATGTTAAAGGCATCTCATTCAGTAGCTATATAACTAAGGATGGGTTCACATCTCCTTTATGGATTCTGTTAAGTGGGGACTGTGGGGACTATTTTATTATCAGCCAGTGACTGTGTTACTGTAATACTGTTATCAATTCAGCACATAGTTTTCCCTGTGCGTGCATTCACATTTCACTTCACTTGGTTCGTTGTACTACTGTCAGTGTCAGACTGTTGTCACTGTGGGTAACAATGCACAACAGACAACAATGCACACCACAGTGACAGCTCCCGAGTCCTCCTGTCCGGCGTCAGCCTCAGCTTCCCTTCACTATCACTATAATCAATCACTCTTCCTGATCCGGACTCACTCATTAGAGAGCTGAAGAGCCGACTGAGTCAGCAGCAGCAAGTGAATCGAATGGATAGCATCTGCGCATGCGCACCAGCACCTAGAGTCTTCGGTTCACTTGCGAGTCAGCTCAGCAGTCAGTGACTCAGCAAGTGAACCGAAGATCCGATTCATGAATCGGTTCATTTGAATGAGCTGATTCAAATGAACTGATTCATCTGAAAGATTCGAACTTCCTATCACTACTGAGGTCATATCCGGCGGGCCGCGGCATTACAGGAACAGCACCAGCTGCTCTGACGTCCTGCCGCCGGATATACGTCACAGGATATCCGGCGGCAGGACGTCAGAGCAGCTGGTGCGGTTCCTGTAATGCCGTCCCGCCGGATATGACCTCAGTGCGCCCGCGGTTATCCCTCCTGCACGCTGCGCTGTGTACAACCTACTCAGCAGTTTCGACCAGCACATGGCCCACAGCGCTCAGCCACACCAGCCCGCGAGACAGCAGGAGCTTCTGGAGCAGGTATCAGATAAACTCATCCAGTTGGAAGGGAGGGCAATCATAGTGCTGTTCTGATTTATGGACACAGCTCTCAGCATGCTTAGCCAGCCTTCTATCTGACTGTTTCTGAGCCTGTGGACTGTGACTCTCAAGAAGCACAGCCAGATAGAAGGCTGGCTAAGCATGCTGAGAGTTGTGTCCATAAATCATAACAGCACTATGAAAATTACTGACTGGCTAAGCATGCTGAGAGCTCAGTCTAAATAACATAACACATAAAGAAATTACTGTTTCTAGCTGCTAGTCCACAGTCCACAGTCCACAGCAGCTAGAAACAGTAATTTCTTTAACCACCTCAGCCCCCAGTGCTTAAACACCCTGAAAGACCAGGCCACTTTTTACACTTCTGACCTACACTACTTTCACCGTTTATTGCTCGGTCATGCAACTTACCACCCAAATGAATTTTACCTCCTTTTCTTCTCACTAATAGTGCTTTCATTTGGTGGTATTTCATTGCTGCTGACATTTTTACTTTTTTTGTTATTAATCGAAATTTAACGATTTTTTTGCAAAAAAATGACATTTTTCACTTTCAGTTGTAAAAATTTGCAAAAAAAACGAGATCCATATAGAAATTTTGCTCTAAATTTATTGTTCTACATGTCTTTGATAAAAAAAAAATGTTTGGGTAAAAAAAAAAAATGGTTTGGGTAAAAGTTATAGCGTTTACAAACTATGGTACAAAAATGTGAATTTCCGCTTTTTGAAGCAGCTCTGACTTTCTGAGCACCTGTCATGTTTCCTGAGGTTCTACAATGGCCAGACAGTACAAACACCCCACAAATGACCCCATTTCGGAAAGTACACACCCTAAGGTATTCGCTGATGGGCATAGTGAGTTCATAGAACTTTTTATTTTTTGTCACAAGTTAGCGGAAAATGATGATTTTTTTTTTTTCTTACAAAGTCTCATATTCCACTATCTTGTGACAAAAAATAAAAACTTCTATGAACTCACTATGCCCATCACGAAATACCTTGGGGTCTCTTCTTTCCAAAATGGGGTCACTTGTGGGGTAGTTATACTGCCCTGGCATTCTAGGGGCCCAAATGTGTGGTAAGGAGTTTGAAATCAAATTCTGTAAAAAATGACCTGTGAAATCCGAAAGGTGCTCTTTGGAATATGGGCCCCTTTGCCCACCTAGGCTGCAAAAAAGTGTCACACATCTGGTATCTCTGTATTCAGGAGAAGTTGAGGAATGTGTTTTGGGGTGTCTTTTTACATATACCCATGCTGGGTGAGATAAATATCTTGGTCAAATGCCAACTTTGTATAAAAAAATGGGAAAAGTTGTCTTTTGCCAAGATATTTCTCTCACCCAGCATGGGTATATGTAAAATGACACCCCAAAACACATTCCCCAACTTCTCCTGAGTACGGAGATACCAGATGTGTGACACTTTTTTGCAGCCTAGGTGGGCAAAGGGGCCCATATTCCAAAGAGCACCTTTCGGATTTCACAGGTCATTTTTTACAGAATTTGATTTCAAACTCCTTACCACACATTTGGGCCCCTAGAATGCCAGGGCAGTATAACTACCCCACAAGTGACCCCATTTTGGAAAGAAGAGACCCCAAGGTATTCGCTGATGGGCATAGTGAGTTCATGGAAGTTTTTATTTTTTGTCACAAGTTAGTGGAATATGAGACTTTGTATGAAAAAAAAAAAAAAAACATCATTTTCCACTAACTTGTGACAAAAAATAAAAAATTCTAGGAACTCGCCATGCCCCTCACGGAATACCTTGGGGTGTCTTCTTTCCAAAATGGGGTCACTTGTGGGGTAGTTATACTGCCCTGGCATTTTCCAGGGGCCCTAATGTGTGGTAAGTAGGTAAATGACCTGTGAAATCCTAAAGGTGCTCTTTGGAATATGGGCCCCTTTGCCCACCTAGGCTGCAAAAAAGTGTCACACATGTGGTATCGCCGTATTCAGGAGAAGGTGGGGAATGTGTTTTGGGGTGTCATTTTACATATACCCTTGCTGGGTGAGAGAAATATCTTGGCAAAAGACAACTTTTCCCATTTTTTTTTTATACAAAGTTGGCATTTGACCAAGATATTTATCTCACCCAGCATGGGTATATGTAAAATGACACCCCAAAACACATTCCCCAACTTCTCCTGAGTACGGCGATACCAGATGTGTGACACTTTTTTGCAGCCTAGATGCGCAAAGGTGCCCAAATTCCTTTTAGGAGGGCATTTTTAGACATTTGGATACCAGACTTCTTCTCACGCTTTGGGGCCCCTAGAATGCCAGGGCAGTATAAATACCCCACATGTCACCCCATTTTTGAAAGAAAACACCCCAAGGTATTCAATGAGGGGCATGGCGAGTTCATAGAAATTTTTTTTTTTTGGCACAAGTTAGCGGAAATTGATATTTTACATTTTTTTCTCACAAAGTCTCCCTTTCCGCTAACTTGGGACAAAAATTTCAACCTGGGGGTGTCTTCTTTCCGAAATGGGGTCACATGTGGGGTATTTATACTGCCCTGGCATTCTAGGCGCCCTAAAGCGTGAGAAGAAGTCTGGAATATAAATGTCTAAAAAATTTTACGCATTTGGATTCCGTGAGGGGTATGGTGAGTTCATGTGAGATTTTATTTTTTGACACAAGTTAGTGGAATATGAGACTTTGTAAGAAAAAAAAAAAATAATTCCGCTTACTTGGGCCAAAAAAATGTCTGAATGGAGCCTTACAGAGGGTGATCAATGACAGGGGGGGTGATCAATGACAGGGGGGCTGATCAATGACAGGGGGTTGATCAATGACAGGGGGGGTGATCAATGACAGGGGGGTGATCAGGGAGTCTATATGGGGTGATCACCACAGTCATTGATCACGCCCCTGTAAGGCTTCATTCAGACGTCCGGATGCGTTTTGCAGATCCGATCCATCTATCAGTGGATCCGTAAAAATCATGCGGACGTCTGAATGGAGCTTTACAGGGGGGTAATCAATGACAGGGGGGTGATCAGGGAGTCTATATGGGGTGATAACCACAGTCATTGATCATGCCCCTGTAAGGCTTCATTCAGACGTCCGGATGCGTTTTGCGGATCCAATCCATCTATCAGTGGATCCGGAAAAATCATGCGGACGTCTGAATGGAGCTTTACAGGGGGGTAATCAATGACAGGGGGGTGATCAGGGAGTCTATATGGGGTGATCACCACAGTCATTGATCACGCCCCTGTAAGGCTTCATTCAGACGTCCGGATGCGTTTTGAGGATCCGATCCATCTATCAGTGGATCCGTAAAAAACATGCGGACGTCTGAATGGAGCTTTACAGGGGGGTAATCAATGACAGGGGGGTAATCAATGACAGGGGGGTGATCAGGGAGTCTATATGGGGTGATCACCACAGTCATTGATCACGCCCCTGTAAGGCTTCATTCAGACGTCCGGATGCGTTTTGCGGATCCGATCCATCTATCAGTGCATCCATAAAAATCATGCGGACATCTGAATGGAGCTTTACAGGGGGGTGATCAATGACAGGGGGGTAATCAATGACAGGGGGGTGATCAGGGAGTCTATATGGGGTGATCACCACAGTCATTGATCATGCCCCTGTAAGGCTTCATTCAGACGTCCGGATGCGTTTTGCGGATCCGATCCATCTATCAGTGCATCCGTAAAAATCATGCGGACATCTGAATGGAGCTTTACAGGGGGGTGATCAGGGAGTCTATATGGGGTGATCACCACAGTCATTGATCATGCCCCTGTAAGGCTTCATTCAGACGTCCGGATGCGTTTTGCGGATCCGATCCATCTATCAGTGGATCCGTAAAAATCATGCGGACGTCTGAATGGAGCTTTACAGGGGGTTGATCAATGACAGGGGGTAATCAATGACAGGGGGGTGATCAGGGAGTCTATATGAGGTGATCAGGGGCTAATAAGGGGTTAATAAGTGACGGGGGGGGTGTAGTGTATTGTAGTGGTGCTTGGTGGTACTTTACTGAGCTACCTGTGTCCTCTGGTGGTCGATCCAAACAAAGGGGACCACCAGAGGACCAGGTAGCAGGTATATTAGACGCTGTTATCAAAACAGCATCTAATATACCTGTTAGGGGTTAAAAAAAACACATCTCCAGCCTGCCAGCGAACGATCGCCGCTGGCAGGCTGGAGATCAACTCTCTTACCTTCCGTTCCTGTGAGCGCGCGCGCCTGTGTGCGCGCGTTCACAGGAAGTCTCGCGTCTCGCGAGATGACGCATATATGCGTGACTGTGCGCAGCGCTGCCACCTCCGGAACGCGATCCTGCGTTAGGCGGTCCGGAGGTGGTTAAAGGGATTCTGTCACCAGGTTTGACCCCTGTCAGCTAAAAATATGCTGATGTTCAGGGCGTCTTCACAATTCCTAATGTGGGCTTATAAATGTCATCTGTGGGCTTATTTAGCTAAAAAACAGCTTTTACTAACCTGTCAGTCAAACAAATAAGGTGCCCAAGGGGATGTTAATGGGTGCAAGATGCCCGCCGCACCCACCGCCGTTCGTGCCCAGCGCCGCCTTTCTGGACTTCTGCACCGCCTCCTAATCCTCTGTGCCGCCTCTCGCTCTCCCTCCCCTCCTTCTGCTGTAAGATCTCGCGCTTGCGCACAGGGCTCTGCCTGATGCGCCCGTGCAGACTTCTCCATTTGGCTTCTTACAGCGAAGTGCGCATGCGCCGGCACTTCGCTCAACCCCTGTATGCGCGAGATCTTACAGCAGGAGGAGGGGGGAGGGAGGGAGAGCGAAAGGCGGCACAGAGGATTAGGAGGCGGCGCTGGGCACGAACGGCGGCGGGTGCGGCCGGCACCTTGCATCCATTAACATCCCCTTGGGCACTTTATTTGTTTGACTGACAGGTTAGTAAAAGCTGTTTTTTAGCTAAATAAGCCCACAGTTGACATTTATAAGCCCACATTAGGAATCGTGAAGACGCCCTGAACATCAGCATATTTTTAGCTGACAGGGGTGAAACCTGGTGACAGAATCCCTTTAATGTGTTATGTTATTTAGACACAGCTCTCAGCATGCTTAGCCAGCCTTCTATCTGACTGGCTAAGCATGCTGAGTGCTGTGTCCATAAATCATAACACAGCTCTATGAAAATGACTGTTTCTAGCTGCTGTTGTCCACAGTCCACAGCAGCTAGAAAACAGTAATCTTCATAGTCATGTTAAATGATCACCATAGTGTCAGGAAAACAAAGCTGTTTTCCTGACACTATAGTGCCCTGAGGGTGCCCCCACCCTCAGGGTCCCCCTCCATGTTGCCAAGATAGACGCCAAATGAAGGGGTAGTTGCAGGAACAAAATACTTTAATGGTATCGATAAAATATATATGTAATTAAGACACTGAGTGCAGTTCCATAAAAAGGCCCAGCAAAATCCTCAGCACCAGGCCCATGATGCTCTTAATCCGGCCCTGAAGGTGACATAACTGGATGTAAGAGGTATGTGGCACTATGTAGGAAAGGAGATGCTCCAGCTCCTCCCCCTGCCATTTGCAAAAGGAGGATTCAGAGCTGGGCGAGGACGACCAACGGGGGCAGCAGGCCACGGGCGGGTGGCGGATGGTGGGAGAAACAACAGGCCTTGAGCAGGATCTGGGGAGGGAGGAGAGCGGAGGAGATTCCTGGCTGTAGCCTGCTGTTGACTATTGTATAATGTGAAGCAGGCAGTACAGCCAGGGCAGGCCCTCCCCTCACCGTATGATGTGTAGAGCCAGGCCTCCATCCGGACCTACACACCTTTGTACAGCTCCTCCTCCAATCCTCTTTTGGCGCCTTCAGGACTAGGAGGGAGGAAGTAAAACTGCAACAGCTCCTGCCACGGAGCTACGTGGGGTCAGTGTGAGTACAGGAGCTTTATGTCAGGGCCCTGAGTATTAAGTACAGTGTGTCTATGTAGGATTGTTTTTTTTTTTAGCTTTTTGGAAAGCAGGATAAAGATAAGGCAGCAACTGAATGACATCTGTATTCTGCTGGTCGGTACAATTACAGAGATACCAATTTAATATTTTTTTTTCTATGTTTTACCACTTTTGCATAAAGTATTTTTGAAAAAAAAATCCTGTTTGTGTCACCATTTTCTGAAAGCCATATATTTTAAATTTTTCTGCCAATCGTCTTGTGTGGGGGCTCATTTTCTGCCTGATTTTTGTTGAACATTTTCATTATGGATGCGGCAATACCTAATATGTCTGTTTTTCATTTTTTTATTTTTTTTTACACGTGTTTATATGTGTTTATTATGGCAAAGGGGTGTTTTTTTGTTTCTGTTTGCTTAATTTTTTATATATTTGTCCCACTGTGGGACATACATTTTTAGGGGTCTGATCCCCTCCACAATGCATTACAATACATGTGTATTGTAACGCATTGGCTGTCAGTGTATTACCAGTGTAATAAAATGACAGCCTGCTTGCCCGTAAAATGGGCTAGGTCTCACAGGCTTCTGTAGAAGGTAGCCACGATGCCTATGGAAAGCATCGGGCTGCCATCTCAGCCATCGGGTCACCGCAGCGCGAAGACCCGATGAGGACAGGGAGGGAGCCCTCTACCTTCACAAACCCTGTACAAGCCAGGGACAGCACTGACCGTGGCATACAAAGGGTTAAAGCACCGGCATCTGTGTATTCACCGATGTTAGCGCATATGGCAGGGGCATGGCTGTCAGGAACAGCTGGATCCCTGCCACTGATCGGGTGTGCACAACTCCTGCACCAGTCTGATCAGCGTGCCGTACCTATATGGTAGCTGTCGGGAAGTCAATGCGCCGAGTATGTGCAAGGTCGTGCAAGGTGTTACAGATGGTTGTAACATTTGCTCGTGCTATGATACACTTTCACAAACATGTTGAGAAAATAAGTGTTTGATAGATCTCTGTCCTTTAAAGGGCATCTGTCACCACATACCACTATATCAAATGGTCGGCATGTCCACCTCTGCTTGTAAGCAGAATGCCTTGATGTTCCTGGCATCTCAATTAGAGATGGCCCGAATAGTTTGCCAGCGAATAGTTCCCGGCGAACATAGCTTGTTCGCTGCGGCGGGCGAACATATGCGATGTTCGGTCCGCCCCCTATACATCATCATTGAGTAAACTTTGACCCAGTACCTCACAGTCAGCAGACACATTCCAGCCAATCAGCAGCAGACCCTCCCTCCCTCCCAGACCCTCCCACCTCCCGGACAGCATCCATTTTAGATTTATTCGGAATCTGCATTCTCAGTGAGAGGAGGGAAAGTGCTGCTGCTGCTGATTCAATAGGGAAAGCGTTAGCTAGGGCATTGTTCTGTGTCCACAGACTCATCTGCTGTAAGGACAGCGTCCTGACAGCATCCCAAAAAGCCCTTTTCAGGGCTGGTACATCAGTCTGCTTTTTATTTTATTTTTTTATAAATACATATATTGCAGTTGCCTGCCCGTGTGTGAGAGGAGGGACAGTGCTGCTTGCTGCTGCTGATTCAATAGGGAAAGCGTTAGCAAGGGCAGTGTTCTGTGTCCACAGACTCATCTGCTGTAAGGACAGCGTCCTGACAGCACCCCAAAAAGCCCTTTTCAGGCCTGGTACATCAGTCTGCTTTTTTTTATATATACATATATTGCAGTTGCCTGCCCGTGTGTGAGAGGCTGCAGGCTCAGTCACAGACAGTACTGTGTGCACACCATTCATACAGGGTGTGACAGAAAATACCTCGCAGATAAAAAAAAATTATATTTAATATTTTTCTGTGATCTAATCCCATTTGCAAGCCAGCGTGTGTCAGGCCCACACAGACTGTATTGTGGCCACTGGCTAGTGGCTAGACCTCCACTTATACTGTTACAGGGTGTCATTTACTCACAAATACCTCGCAGATAAAAAAAAATTCTATTTAATTATTTTTCTGTGATCTAATCCCATTTGCAAGCCCGTGTGTGTCAGGCCCACACAGACTGTATTGTGGCCACTGGCTAGTGGCTAGACTTCCACTTATACTGTTACAGGGTGTCATTCACTCACAAATACCTCGCAGATAAATAAAAATTCTATTTAATATTTTTCTGTGATATAATCACAGTTGCAAGCCAGTGTGTGTCAGGCCCACACAGACTGTACTGTGCCCACTGCCCACCACTTATATAGGGTGGCACAGTACCTTGCACGCATAGTAACACTTATCTAATAAAAAATGACAGGCAGAGGCAGGCCACGCCGCAGGGGCCGTCATGTTCGTGGTGCTGTGATTTCCACTGGCCCTGGAATAATGCCCAGTGTTCAGAGGCCACGTATCCTGAACCCAAAAAATTCTGAGAAAATAGTTGACTGGCTTACACATGACACCCAATCTTCAACAGCTTCCGCTAAGAACCTTGACGCACCATCCTCCTCCAGCTCAGCTTTGGTCACCTGCTCTCAAGTTACCACTCTCCCGCCCGCCGCCACCACCACCACTACCACCACAGCCACCACAGCCGCTTCACTTGATCCCTCAGAGGAGTTATTTACACATCATTTGGATGAAATTAGTGATGGGCAACCATTATTGCCAGAGGATGGAGATAACAGGGATATGTCTCAGTCAGGCAGCATTACACACATGGACGTACAGTGTGATGATGATGATGATGATGATGATGATGTACCCACTGCTGCTTCCTTTGCTGAGGTGTCAGATACAAGTGAAGTGGTTGATGATGACGATGTGTCCGTGGATGCCATGTGGGTGCCTGCTCGAAGAGAAGAAGAAGAGGGGGAAAGTTCAGAAGGCGAGACAGAGAGAAGGAGGAGACGAGTTGGAAGCAGGGGGAGGTCATCGCAGGAGCTAGTGGCACAGTCAGACAGCATGTATCGGCACCCGGAATCAGCCAGACAGCACGCCAATCAACACATGCTGCTGCCACCACCAGAATGCCGTCATTGCAAAGCTCAGCAGTGTGGCATTTTTTTGGTGTGTCTGCCTCTGAAAACAGCGATGCTATTTGCAACCTGTGCCAAAAGAAACTGAGTCGTGGGAAATCCAACACCCACCTAGGTACAACTGCTTTGCGAAGGCACATGATCGCACATCACAAACGCCTATGGGATCAACACATGATGACGAGTAGAAGCAGCACACAACCTCAAAGCCACCATCCTCCTCCTGGTCCAGCATCTTCAGCCACGTCAACCACTGCTGTCCTCCTTGCCCCCTCTCAACCCCCCGCCACTCCGCCTCTCACCTTCAGCAGTTCCATCTCATCTGCCCACAGTCAGGTGTCTGTAAAGGAAATGTTTGAGCGTAGGAAGCCAATGTCCCAGAGTCACCCTCTTGCCCGGCGTCTGACAGCTGGCTTGACAGAACTCTTATCCCACCAGCTTTTACCATACCAGCTGGTGGAGTCTGAGGCCTTCAAAAAATTTGTCGCTATTGGGACACAACAGTGGAAGGTACCCGGACTAATTATTTTTTCACAAAAGGCAATCCCACCCTGATATGGGACGAAACAGGGATTAAACTGATGAGAATAGTACTACAGAAAATACCACTCGTATCCGGTGGGGCAGTAAATTGCACAGTGCAGACGCAGTGACCGTGGCGTGGATTCAAACAAAGGGGAGGGAGCCAGCATTTTTTTAACCATCTCCCCGTTCGAAAAATCTATTTAATAATTTGACCCCAAATTGGGGACGTGACAGGGATTAAACTGATGAGAATAGTACTACAGAAAATACCACTCATATCCGGTGGGGCAGTAAATTGCACGGTGCTGACGCAGTGACCGTGGCGTGGATTCAAACAAAGGGGAGGGAGCCAGCATTTTTTTAACCATCTCCCCGTTCGAAAAATCTATTTAATAAATTGACCCCAGATTGGGGACGTAATAGGGATTAAACTGATGAGAAGAGAGAACTACAGAAAATACCACTCATATCGGGTGGGGCAGTAAATTGCACGGCACAGACGCAGTGACCGTGGATTCAAACAAAGGGGAGGGAGCCAGCATTTTTTTAACCATCTCCCTGTTTGAAAAATCAATTCAATTCACCTTTCCGGGACCCTTGGTGTTGTACGTGGCTGGGTGGAGGAAGAAACCTTCAATGACATCAACGGGACATGGCTAGCTTGGTATCCAACCTTGAACAAATGGGGAGTTTGCGGTTGGGCAAATGGACTGTTTGCGGTGCATTAAAAGGGGAGTTTGGTCTGTCAATGTCTGTGAAGCGGGCGTAACCCTTACACTACCTGATCGATACAACATCATACCTGATCGTATACACACACTGGATGTTTTAAACCACGTTGTTCAAAAAAAAAATGGATTGTTAGGTGATTTATGCCCTTTATGGATTAAAATCCAACTCTGCGTCAACTACATAATTTTCCATGGGAGTTTTGCCATGGATCCCCCTCCGGCATGCCACAGTCCAGGTGTTAGTCCCCTTGAAACAACTTTTCCATCACTACTGTGGCTAGAAAGAGTTCCTGTGGGCTTTAAAATTCGCCTGCCTATTGAAGTCTATGGCGGTTCGCCCGGTTCGTCCGTTCGCGAACGGAAAATTTTAATCTCAATATGTTCAGTCAATTCTCAGAAAAACGTCTGTTTACAATCTGCAAATTACCCCCTAAGTACAACTGGGATGGTGCTGTTGCACCCAGTGGCTCCTCTGTCTTCTGTATTTGCGCATGGAGACCGTCTGGCAGATGGACAATCTAAACCCCTTTACTGTGCATATAGAGGCGTAGCTAGGACTGCAAGGTTGCTGGCATAGATTTAGACTGGCAGTGGATACGCCGAAGTTATGTAGAGGCCGGTGCCTCTACATAACTTCGGAGGATCCATCACCAGCGCAGGGATTATTAAGACTGGCGTCTAAAACACCGGTCTTAATAAATTATCCCCTTAGTGAGTAGATATTACCACCATACTGTGACTGCATAACACTGCCATACAGTCACTGGATTACACCACCATACAGTGACTGCATAACACTGCCATACAATGACTGTATAACACTGCCATACAGTGACTGGATAAGGCTACTTTCACACTAGCGTCGGTGCTCCGCTTGTGAGCTCCGTTTGAAGGGTCTCACAAGCGGCCCCGAACGCATCCGTCCAGCCCCAATGCATTCTGAGTGGATGCTCAGAATGCATCAGTCTGGCAGCGTTCAGCCTCCGCTCCGCTCAGCAGGCGGACACCCGAACGCTGCTTGCAGCGTTCGGGTGTCCGCCTGGCCGTGCGGAGGCAAACGGATCCGTCCAGACTTACAATGTAAGTCAATGGGGACGGATCCGTTTGAAGTTGACACAATATGGCTCAATTTTCAAACGGATCTGTCCCCCATTGACTTTCAATGTAAAGCTTGTATAGCTTGCTGCTTTTCCAAGGCTGCTATTTCAAGTGCTGCTGTTATAAGTGCATTGGAGATATTCAGGAGATACTCAGGAGGTAATCTGGAGGTGGATACAATCTGAACAAGTAACATTTTTTTGTTTAAAATCTTTCCCCTCTTTACAATGGCAGATCTGGTTCTGTGCAGGAATTGTTGTGCTTTTATTTCAGGTTCCACTCTTCAAAGGTTTGGATACTGTCTGATCTGTAGACAGCTCTCCATAATGCAGCAGGAAATTACCTTCTTGAAATATGAGATTTTTAAATTAACCACTAAACAAACTCAGGCTGAGAACATTGCAATGCCACTGCCACAGAGGCCCCCTAGAAATGGAAGATGGGTTACTGTAGGTTCAGGTAGACTGAGAGTTGTGGATAGAAGGCATGTCCCACAGTCTGTGGCTCTCCATAATTCATTTGCAGCACTTTCAGAGTGCAAGAGCAACATGGAGGATGGCTCAAGCACAGTGGGTGAGAAACAATCATCTCCTAAAGTATGTAAGACTGCAGCCAAAGACAAAAAGGAGAAGGTGAGGATTGATAGTAAGCAGCTGTTGGTGGCCGATTCCATCATAAGAGGTGTGAAGTTTGAGGAGAATGGTGTTGTGAGATGTCTCCCTGGTGCTACCGCTAGCAGGGATAGACGACGGATCCTAAATATTGTTAGGCAAGCAAAGCAGGAAAGGGAAGTGGATGTTATTCTCCATCTTGGGACAAACGATCTGGCTTGCAATGAGGTTTCAAAGGTGAAAGAAGCTTTTCATACACTTGGAAAGGATATACGGGAGGTTGCATCAACTGTTTCATTCTCTGCAGTTTTGCCTGTGCATAACCTTCAGCATGACAGGAAGATGCGCATTAAGGAATTCAATGTATGGCTTGGTGAATGGTGTCTGAACCAAGGGTTTGGCTTTGTGTCTCATGATAGCTCTTGTTGGAATGGAAAAGAACTGTACAAGAAAGATGGTTTGCATCTTTCTCTCAAGGGAACGAATGTCCTTGGTGAACAGTTCCAAGTATTTGCTAAGAAGCATTTAAACTAGGAAAGGGGGGCAAAAGAGTGATAATCCAGCAGTCCGACTGCCCCCCGGAACAATGCCAGAAGAGGCCAGTAGCACAAAGGTTAAGAAATGACAAGCTCAGAGTCTTGTCTACAAATGCTCGCAGTCTAGGGAATAAGATCAATGAGCTTGAGGCTATAATGGCATCTGAGAATATAGATGTAGTGGCTGTTACTGAGACGTGGTTCAAGGGGAGTAATGACTGGGATATATCAATACCAGGGTTCTCTCTATACAGGAAAGACAGAGAAGGCAAGAAGGGGGGAGGGGTGGCCCTGTATGTGAAAGATAGCATAAAATCTAATTTGATACAAGTTAGCGAGAACGATTTAGAGTCAGTTTGGGTTACCTTGCAGCTTGATAATCATAAGGTAACTCGTGTAGGTGTTATATATAGACCACCTACCCAAGTCAAAGAATTAGATGATCTACTAGTTGAGGAAATAGCTAAAATGACATTGCAGGGGGAAGTTATCATTATGGGAGACTTCAATCTTCCAGATGTAAACTGGAAAACCAAAATAGCTAGTTCTGCCAAGAGTACAGATATTCTAAATTCCCTACTGGGATTATCTCTACAGCAAGTAGTGGAGGAGCCAACCCGGAAGGAGGCCATTTTAGATTTAGTATTCACAAATGGGAATTTGGTATCTTATATTACTGTAGGGGAAAGCTTGGGATCTAGTGATCACCAGTCAGTGTGGTTTACTATAAGTACAGTGACTGAGTCACACCACACAAAAACAAAAGTTTTAGATTTTAGAAAAACAGACTTTTCTAAAATTAGATTAGTGGTATACGAGTCCCTATCAGACTGGAACAGTTTAATTGGAGTCCAGGAGAAATGGGACTACTTAAAAGTGGCACTATTGAAGGCAACAGAAGATTGCATTAGGCTTGTCAGTAAAAGCAAAAAAAAGGAAGAGACCACTGTGGTACCCAGCAGAAGTGGCCAAAATCATTAAAAACAAAAAGATAGCATTTAGGAATTATAAAAAAAAAAAAAAAAAAAACGAGGATGACAGACAAATTTATAAGATTAGGCAGAGAGAGGCCAAACAAGTTATAAGAGCTTCTAAAGCACAGGCAGAAGAGAAATTAGCTCAGTCAGGGGAAAAAGGCAATAAGGCATTCTTCAGATACATAAATGAAAAAAGGAAACTAAAACAAGGAATTACCAAATTAAAAACTAAAGAAGGAAGGTATATGGAAGAAGATAAAGAACTAGCTGACTGCCTCAATGAATACTTCTGTTCAGTTTTTAAAAAGGAAAATGAAGGAGAAGGACCTCAGTTGGGAAAGAAGACTAATGAATCTTTTGACGCATGTGTCTTTACAGAGGAAGAGGTTCTAAGTCAACTGTCTAAAATTAATACAAATAAGTCACAGGGGCCTGATGGGATACACCCAAAGCTATTAAAAGAGCTCAGCGGTGAACTAGCAAAACCATTAACAGATTTATTTAACCAATCACTGGCAACAGGAGTCGTCCCAGAAGATTGGAAATTAGCAAATGTTGTGCCCATTCACAAGAAAGGTAGGGAGGAATCGGGCAACTATAGGCCAGTAAGCCTGACATCAATAGTAGGGAAATTAATGGAAACCATACTTAAGGAGAGGATTGTGGACCATCTAAAATCCCATGGATTGAAAGATGAAAAACAGCATGGGTTTACTTCAGGGAGATCATGTCAAACTAATCTTATTGATTTTTTTGATTGGGTGACTAAAATAATAGATGGAGGAGGTGCAGTAGACATCGCTTATCTAGACTTTAGTAAGGCTTTTGATACTGTCCCACATAGAAGGCTTATCAATAAAGTGCAGTCATTGGGCTTGGACTCCCATATTGTTGAATGGATTAGGCAGTGGCTGAGGGACAGGCAACAGAGGGTTGTAGTCAATGGAGTATATTCAGACCAAGGTCTTGTTACCAGTGGGGTACCTCAGGGATCTGTTCTGGGACCCATATTGTTTAATATCTTTATCAGCGAAATTGCAGAAGGCCTCAATGGTAAGGTGTGTCTTTTTGCTGATGACACAAAGATTTGTAACAGGGTTGATGTTCCTGGAGGAATACACCAAATGGAAAAGGACTTAGGAAAACTAGAGGAATAGTCAAAAATCTGGCAACTAAAATTGAATGTTGATAAGTGCAAGATAATGCACCTGGGACGCAAAAACCCAAGAGCAGAATATAAAATCAGTGATACAGTCCTAACCTCAGTATCTGAGGAAAGGGATTTAGGGATCATTATTTCAGAAGACTTAAAGGTAGGCAGACAATGTCACAGAGCAGCAGGAAATGCTAGCAGAATGCTTGGGTGTATAGCAAGAGGAATTACCAGTAGAAAGAGGGAGGTGCTCATGCCGCCCTACAGAGCACTAGTGAGACCTCATTTGGAGTATTGTGCTCAGTACTGGAGACCATATCTCCAGAAGGATATTGATACTTTGGAGAGAGTTCAGAGAAGAGCTACTAAACTGGTACATGGATTGCAGGATAAAACTTACCAGGAAAGATTAAAGGACCTTAACATGTATAGCTTGGAAGAAAGACGAGACAGAGGGAATATGATAGAAACTTTTAAATACATAAAGGGAATCAACAAGGTAAAAGAGGAAAGAATATTTAAAATAAGAAAAACTGCTACAAGAGGACATAGTTTTAAATTAGAGGGGCAAAGGTTTAAAAGTAATATCAGGAAGTATTACTTTACTGAGAGAGTAGTGGATGCATGGAATAGCCTTCCTGCAGAAGTGTCAGCTGCAAATACAGTGGAGGAGTTTAAGCATGCATGGGATAGGCATAAGGCCATCCTTCATATAAGATAGGGCCAGGGGCTATCCATAGTATTCAGTATATTGGGCAGACTAGATGGGCCAAATGGTTCTTATCTGCCGACACATTCTATGTTTCTATGTTTCTATGTAAAGTCTGGACGGATCCGTCTGAACAACTTTCAGACTTAGAATTTTTTCTAAACTAT
The DNA here is from genome assembly GCF_905171765.1 of Bufo bufo. Taxonomy (NCBI): domain Eukaryota; kingdom Metazoa; phylum Chordata; class Amphibia; order Anura; family Bufonidae; genus Bufo; species Bufo bufo. Next base: position 184,075,925 of record NC_053394.1, on the reverse strand, counting down.
AATGCAGACGGATCCGTTCTGAACGGATCCAAACGTCTGCATTATAGGAGAGGATCTGTCTGTGCAGACACCAGACGGATCCTCTCTGAACGCTAGTGTGAAAGTAGCCTAATACTGCAATACAGTGACTCCATAAAGTCAACTTACATAATGGTATAATGCCACCGTACAGTAAATGCATAATACCGACATACAGTGACTGGATAACACCACTATACAGTGTCTGCATAAAGCCGTCATACAGTGACTGGATCACAACACCATACAGTGACTGGATAACACTGCCATATTGTAAAGGGAAATATTAATTATTGATATTTTGGGAAATCTCAATAATTAATATTAATAAATAGGCGTTAGTCATCTATTGATGACTCCGCCTATTTATATCTTAAAAGGAAAATACACTCTCTAATTAATTTGCTAATTGACTAACTAACTAGCTACCTCTGTTGCCTATACACTACACTGAACTACGTGCGACTTACTACTACTATACCGGTCACTAAAAACACTATACACTGCATGTTATGAATAAAGAATATTAATTACACAATACAAGTATACAGTCTAATTATACGCTATATCTATATATATTTATAGATCAATGGTTATAAATATATATACATATAGACGCACACACCACAGTACAGTAATATCACTACAATAAACACAATACAATCCTAACTACACTACTGTCACGGCTGTATGTGAGCAACAATAGTATACACAGTAAAAGAGCTACTGACCAGACCCAAACTAGGGAGAATAAATGGTGACCCCTGTCCGACCCTCAAAGCTCTCCCTATGCTGCTAAAGCACATGCCCGGATCCAAATGGTGGAACGAGGCATGCCCACGTGCCTAAGACTGATGACCACTGTAACCCCTAAAATAGTGGAAGGGGCACGGCCACCGGTGCCCTACTCAGTATATGGAGGGAACCGTGGCCACCTCAGATCCAGTCAGAAAATAATCAGGTACACAACAATGTCTGTACACTTAGCTGAAGGTGTTGCAGCCACAGAGAAGACGGATCCAAGGACAGCTGGTAATATCCGGAGTGCTTGCTGCAGCAGAACACAGGCCCAGTGAACTAATAGCTACAAGTGAAGATACTAAAGCAAGAGCTACAACTGAAATGAGAACTATAATCCACGCCCTACAATAGGAGGAGGGGTGATATAAAGAGAGGGAAATCAAACGCATGAGGAACAGCTGGGAGGAAGGAAACCAAAAGTAAACAGAGCAGTGAGAACTCCTCCCAGCTCTAGTAGTGACATCATCACAGGGGTGGAGACACAGAGCTGTGAGAACGTCCCAAAGCTCTGGTAGTGACAATACCCCCCCCCCTCTACGGGTGGACTCCGGACACCCAGGACCCACCTTCTCAGGATGAGCCCTATGAAATGCCCTGATGAGGCGAGTGGCTTTAATGTCCGACACCGGAACCCACATCCTCTCCTCAGGACCATAACCCTTCCAATGAACGAGGTACTGAAGAGAACCGCGGACAATGCGAGAGTCCACAATTCTGGAAACCTCAAACTCCAGATTGCCATCAACCAAAATCGGAGGAGGAGGCAAAGAGGAGGGTACCGTGGGCTGGACATATGGTTTAAAGAGAGATCTGTGAAATACATTATGTATCTTCCAAACCCGTGGAAGATCAAGACGGAAGGCAACAGGATTGATGACTGACAAGATTTTATAAGGCCCAATAAACTTGGGACCCAATTTCCAGGAGGGAACCTTCAGTTTAATGTTTCTTGTAGACAACCACACCAGATCACCCACATTCAGGTCCGGACCAGGCACACGTCTCTTATCAGCCACATGCCTATACCTCTCACTCATCTTTTTAAGATTACTCTGAATCTTTTGCCAAATGGTAGACAAAGACGAGGAAAATCTCTCCTCCTCAGGTAAACCAGAAAGAGCCCCTCCCGAGAATGTCCCAAACTGCGGATGGAACCCATATGCACCAAAGAATGGTGACTTATCAGAAGATTCCTGACGACGGTTGTTCATTTCTCCCTCTTGCTGAGTTTGCTCTGAACACCAATCCTCCTGGTTCTCTGCCACAAAACAGCGCAAATATGTCTCCAGATTCTGATTGAGGCGCTCACTCTGACCATTCGACTGCGGGTGAAAAGCAGAAGAGAAGGACAGCCGAACCCCCAGGCGAGAACAGAAAGCTTTCCAGAACCTGGACACAAACTGCGTGCCTCCCAAATCCAATTTGGAAAACACCTTGGCCCCAACAATTTGGTTGAAGAGGTCCGGGATCAGAGGAAGGGGATAGGGATCGCGAATCGTGATACGGTTCAGCTCCCTAAAATCTAGGCAAGGTCTCAGAGAGCCATCTTTTTTTTTAACAAAAAAAAAAACCCGCGGCCACAGGTGACTTTGAGGGACGAATATGCCCCTTCTCGAGACTCTCGGAGATATAAGTTCGCATTGCGATTCTTTCCGGTTGTGAGAGATTGTAGAGGCGTGCTTTTGGCAGCTTGGCGCCGGGAATGAGGTTAATGGGACAGTCAAACTCCCGGTGAGGAGGTAGCTCCTGAACACCGCTCTCGGAAAACACGTCCGAGAAATCAGAGAGAAATGATGGCACAGTTTTAGTAGACACCTCTTCAAAAGTCGCTGTGAGACAATTCTCTCTACAAAAGTCACTCCACTCATTTATTTGCCTTCCTTGCCAATCAATAGTGGGGTTATGTCTAGTGAGCCAGGGTAACCCCAAAACTAGAGGAGAAGGCAATCCGTTAAGGACAAAACAAGATATATCATCCACATGAGTGTCACCTACAGCTAGCCGGATATTGTGAACAATGCCCTTCAGAGATCTCTGTGAGAGCGGAGCAGAGTCAATAGCAAAAACAGGTATATCCTTTTCTAATGTGCAAACCTGAAAACCATGCATGGCTACAAATTGAGTGTCAATAAGATTGACGGCCGCTCCACTATCGACAAAAATCTCACAAGAAATGACTTTGCTCTCTAGCGCCACCCTGGCAGACAGGAGAAAACGGGAACTGCAGGTCAGAGGAAAAGCATCAATTCCTACATCAACTTTGCCCAAAGTAGCAGATGAAGCAGAATTTGATGATTTACCTTTTGAGGTTTTTCTCTTATTATCGCTCTTAGTACAGTTCAAGAATCTCCTAGACGGACAAACATTTGCCAAATGACCTATGCCCCCACAACAAAAACACACCATACTCTGAGGACTAAATCCTCTTTTATCAGGGGCAAGTCGACCTAGCTGCATGGGCTCCTCCTCAGAGGGGAGCGAGACAGGATGAGGCCCCTGCACACTGAATGAGTCCGCACCACTGCCTCTAGACTGACAATGGCTGGACAGAGAGGTCTCGTTTCTTTCTCTTAGACGCCTGTCAAGGCGTACCGCCAATGACATGGCAGACTCTAAGGACGTTGGTCTCTCATGGAAAGCAAACGCATCTTTCAATCTCTCTGAGAGACCATGACAGAACTGACTCCGGAGTGCAGCATCATTCCAACCCGAATCAGCTGCCCATCTCCGAAATTCAGAACAATAAAGCTCCGCAGACAGTTTGTTCTGGCATAAAACACGTAAGTTAGATTCGGCCAGAGCAACACGATCCGGGTCATCATAAATCTGCCCCAGGGCCACAAAAAATCTTTCCACGGATCGAAGGGAGGGATCCCCTGATGGCAGCGAAAAAGCCCAAGTCTGAGCATTACCCCTGAGCAGGGAGATGACAATCCTCACCCTCTGCTCCTGATTACCAGAGGAGTGGGGACACAAGCAAAAATGGAGTTTGCATGCCTCTCTGAAGCGAACAAAATTCTCACTGCCCCCGGAGAACGTTTCCGGAAGTGAGACCTTTGGCTCGCAACAGACTCCATGTGCCGGAGCAGAGCCCAATGCTTGAAGCTGAGTCATAGATTGACGGAGATCCGCTACTTCCAAAGAAAGACCCTGCATGCGGTCAACCAGGCCAGAAAGCGGATCCATGTCAAAAAAGGACGGTTTTGGTGGATTATAATGTCACGGCTGTATGTGAGAAACAATAGTATACACAGTAAAAGAGCTACTGACCGGACCCAAACTAGGGAGGATAAAGGGTGACCCCTGTCCGACCCTCAAAGCTCTCCCTATGCTGCTAAAGCACATGCCCGGATCCAAATGGCGGAACGAGGCATGCCCACGTGCCTAAGACTGATGACCACTGTAACCCCTACAATAGTGGAAGGGGCACGGCCACCGGTGCCCTACTCAGTATATGGAGGGAACCGTGGCCACCTCAGATCCAGTCAGAAAATAATCAGGTACACAACAATGTCTGTACACTTAGCTGAAGGTGTTGCAGCCACAGAGAAGATGGATCCAAGGACAGCTGGTAATATCCGGAGTGCTTGCTGCAGCAGAACACAGGTCCAGTGAACTGATAGCTACAAGTGAAGATACTAAAGCAAGAGCTACAACTGAAATGAGAACTATAATCCACACCCTACAATAGGAGGAGGGGTGATATAAAGAGAGGGAAATCAAACGCATGAGGAACAGCTGGGAGGAAGGAAACCAAAAGTAAACAGAGTAGTGAGTACTCCTCCCAGCTCTAGTAGTGACATCATCACAGGGGTGGAGAAACAGAGCTGTGAGAACGTCCCAAAGCTCTGGTAGTGACAACTACACAATAAACAATTCCCATTCCACCCCACACACTATCTATACATTACACTCACACACATATAAATTAGCAGCAGCCCACCCGCCTGGCTACACACTGTCCCTCAAGGGGTTAATTCAATACCAACAATGCAAGGGTTAAAGCAGGGGCTGTAAACCACACAATCACTGCAATGTAGGGGTAAATACAGTGCAGGGGATGATGGACATAAAGGGGTTAACCCAGGATTGGAAAGGGTTAGCACTCATACATCAGGGGTTAATGACCTGGGTATGCAGGGGTAAATCAGGGCAGGGGTATGGCACAGGGCAGGGGAGCAAGGCACAGCAGGGGTTAATACTTAGCCAGCTGAGCTGCTCCGTCCATCCTGCGCTCCTCCTGCTTCTGAACGCTGCCTGCGCTGTATTCACTCTTCTGAGCGCCGGCTGCGCTCTCCTAGTTCTGGAGGGGGGAGCCGGTTTCATCTTGAGCGCAGTGCCGATTGCGCTCTCCTGGGGGGGGGGCGGTCTCCTCTTCTGGGAGGAGGATCGGGCAGAGGGGGCTCTCCTGGGGGGGCTTCTGAGCGCCGCTCTCACTCTGCGCTCTCTGCCTGTTGAGCGCCGCACGGCCGGGGTATTTAAACCCGGCCGCGCTCGCTCCCGTCTTCCCACGCTCAGCCCAGTCCACGTGCTTCTAAGCGGGGGGATCCTTTGATCCTCCTGCCTGTGAAGATATCGCACACCTCTGGAGCTCTTTGTTCCCCTGTCCCTGTTATGCATAACATCTCCGGTGGAGATGTTATCAAAGGGCAGAGGATCTTTATTGATCCTTTGTCCTTTGAAGTGGCCGAAACTGGACATAATTTGTCCAGTTGTCGGCCTCTCCCTCCTTCAGGCACATACCAGAGGGGGGGGGCACCCGTGATTGGGGGAAATATGCTGGCCGCATTATAAATATAAATCTATATGGATAAATATATATACAGATATATGCAATCACTGGGGCATACACACACATATATATATATATATATATATATATACAGTACAGACCAAAAGTTTGGACACACCTTCTCATTCAAAGAGTTTTCTTTATTTGCATGACTATGAAGGCATCAAAACTATGAATTAACACATGTGGAATTATATACATAACAAACATGTGTGCAACAACTAAAAATATGTCATTCTAGGTTCTTCAAAGTAGCCACCTTTTGCTTTGATTACTGCTTTGCACACTTTTGGCATTCTCTTGATAAGCTTCAAGAGGTAGTCCCCTGAAATGGTCTTCCAACAGTCTTGAAGGAGTTCCCAGAGATTCTTAGCACTTGTTGGCCCTTTTGCCTTCGCTCTGCGGTCCAGCTCACCCCAAACCATCTCGATTGGGTTCAGGTCCGGTGACTGTGGAGGCCAGGTCATCTGGAGCAGCACCTCATCACTCTCCTTCATGGTCAAATAGCCCTTACTTTCAAAGTTTTCCCACTTTTTCGGCTGACTGACTGACCTTCATTTCTTAAAGTAATGATGGCCACTCGTTTTTCTTTATTTAGCTGCTTTTTTCTTGCCATAATACAAATTCTAACGGTCTATTCAGTAGGACTATCAGCTGTGTATCCACCTGACTGATTTGCTTGCTAGTTTGGATGTGGAGGCCCTGTACAGCTCTATTCCACATGACAAGGGCTGTCAAGCTGTACGGGCCTTCCTCCAGCAGAGAGGTGCACACCTTAACCGCCACAACAATTTTGTGATGGAATTATTACATTTTGTCCTGAATCACAACGTGTTTCTGTTTGACCGTCAGGTTTTCCACCAGCTCAGGGGAGTTGCAATGGGCAGCCCGTGTGCCCCGACTTACGCAAATCTCTACCTGGGCTGGTGGGAAAAGGAGGTCGTGTTCAGTGATTCCATGGAACAGTACACGTCGTCGATAATAATCTGGATCAGGTATATCGACGACGTGTTTCTGCTATGGAAGGGGACCAAGCATTGGTTCACTAAATTTGTAGTTGAATTAAACAGCAATCAGCTAGGCCTATTTTTCACGTCCGATATACAGGAGAGGGCAATTACATTTCTGGACCTGACTGTTACTGTGGCATCAGACAGGAGAATTACGACTAACCTGTTCCGTAAGCAGACAGCCACAAACAGCCTATTGAGGTGGGACAGTGGCCACCCCCTGGCCCTCAGACGTGGCATTCCTAAAGGCCAGTATCTGAGGGCCAGGAGGAACTGCTCAGAATTAAGGGACTTCAAGGTGGACGCGAATGACCTCCGGTCACGGTTCACACGCAGGGGGTACCCTGAGCAAACACTCAGAAAGGCTTACCATCATTCGATGAGTGTTAACCTTGATCAATTATTGACCCCTAAGCAGAGGCCACTGGACCAAAATCTCCCGAGAATCATAGCTACATATGATAAAGCAGAAACACATATACAGGAGATTCTTCAGAAACACTGGCCCATCTTGCAATCGGACCCTGACATTGGTGCACTAGTGTCCCGCCATTACATTTAGTCGCAGTTCCAATATACGTGACCGTGTGGTTCACAGTATTTATCTACATCCCACATCGGATACTTGGCTCAGGAACACACTTACTGGCACCTTTCCATGTGGCAAATGTGTCATCTGCAACAACATCATGAAGGGGCCATATTTCATGAGCCAAGTAACGAAGGAGAGATTTTCTATCAAAACCTTCATCAGATGTACATCAGTGGGAGTAGTGTACCTCATCACCTGTGAGTGTGGTGTACAGTATGTGGGGAAAACCAGGCGTGAGCTACGGAGACGTTTTGGTGAACATCTATTGGATATTAAGAACAAGCGCGATACATCTGTTGCACGTCATGTCTGTGAGCTTCATGAGGGCAATCCAGACGTGCTGCGGGTCCAGGGGATTGAACATGTCACTACATCCATTCGCGGAGATGACATTGATTTGTCATTGCTCTGCAAGGAGACACAATGGATTTTTAAACTAGACACTGTTCACCCCAAGGGACTAAATGAGGCATTGTCTTTTGCCTGTTTTATTTAGAGCTCCTTTGTACCATCATGGAGCTGCATGTACTCCAGCAGCGCTTTTAATATGTCCTCAAAGCGATTGCGTATCCCATGTAAGCCACTAGTTATCATATCACCTTATGCTTAGTGGTGTCATTTGAAGGATACATTCCAACTTAAATATGTCACCTACTTTGTTGTAATTAGGCATTTACTGTTGTTCCCTTCTCTAATCGACCTCCTTGTAATACCCTGACCATCTTCTCTGAGCGCTGTCACTTGACAGCTTAATGATCGCATCAGAATATTCCTCTTCATATGTAAGAGAGCATAGCGATGCTCCTCCCCGTGCTGGCATGACGCTGCAGAGGGCGACAATGTCGTCAGGGAGCGCATCAGAGGATGCGTCTCTATCCCTGATTGGATGTTGGAGCCGGCACCCACTGGCATGGGGGCGGGACTTAGATTACTTATACCCGGCGTGCGGCTGGCCACATACGGCCATCACAGCGCCGAGAGACGCTACAGTGCAGTGCTTCATTGATTGTGACATCTTAAACTAAGTGTAGCTCGCTCCTGATGATACATGCAACTGAAAGGGCATGTTGAAACGCGTAGAGCGTAGTATGATGTCAGCTGTGCTCAGCGCATAGGGCACATTACAGCAGTGATATTGTGATCACGATTGCCGATGTGCGAGCACAGCTAAGTAACACACATCACTCAGCTAACAGGGGAGCAGAATCTGGGTGCACCAGAACCCACTGCACTGCACTTATCGAGCTGAGAATCCACTAGCTTGCCAGATACAATAACAAGCAGCTTCAATAGTGGATTGCACTCTATATATTAACCCCAGGCTGGGTGCTGCATATATCACACCTTGTATACATAGGCTAGATATCAATCAGTGTGTCCCAACACTGGATTCTTGCCACATATACATAGGTGATCTAGTCAGGCTATCAGAGTGGTGGATGGTATATTATGAGGCCCCTCTCCACACTGCTGATTTCCTGTACGCCTGATTTTATCTATACTGTACTGTATACACACACACACACACACACACACACACATATACCCAGACATACCTGTGGCAATGCATGGCCACAACCTGGGGGAATACAAATCTATCCCCACATATACTGGCCACATTAAGGATAATATAAGTATATATATATATATATATATATATATATATATATATATATATATATATGTACATAGATAATGGGGCACAGCCATATACATATATATACACACACATCTACAAAACATCTCGGGGACAGCCATGGCAGATACGTATATACAGATACAGTCAGGTCCATAAATATTGGGACATCGACACAATTCTAACATTTTTGGCTCTATACACCACCACAATGGATTTGAAATTAAACAAACAAGATGTGCTTTAACTGCAGACTGTCAGCTTTAATTTGAGAAAATTTACATCCAAATCAGGTGAACAGTGTAGGAATTACAACAGTTTGCATATGTGCCTCCCACTTTTTAAGGGACCAAAGGTCATGGGACATAATAATAATCATAAATCAAACTTTCACTTTTTAATACTTGGTTGCAAATCCTTTGCAGTCATTACAGCCTGAAGTCTGGAACACAGATATCACCAGATGCTGGGTTTCATCCCTGGTGATGCTCTGCCAGGCCTCTACTGCAACTGTCTTCAGTTCCTGCTGGTTCTTGGGGCATTTTCCCTTCAGTTTTGTCTTCAGCAAGTGAAATGCATGCTCAATCGGATTCAGGTCCGGTGATTGACTTGGCCATTGCATAACATTCCACTTCTTTCCCTTAAAAAACTCTTTGGTTGCTTTTGCAGTATGCTTTGGGTCATTGTCCATCTGCACTGTGAAGCGCCGTCCAATGAGTTCTGAAGCATTTGGCTAAATATGAGCAGATAATATTGCCCGAAACACTTCAGAATTCATCCTGCTGCTTTTGTCAGCAGTCACATCATCAATAAATACAAGAGAACCAGTTCCATTGGCAGCCATACATGCCCACGCCATGACACTACCCCCACCATGCTTCACTGATGAGGTGGTATGCTTAGGATCATGAGCAGTTCCTTTCCTTCTCCATACTCTTCTCTTCCAATCACTCTGGTACAAGTTGATCTTGGTCTCATCTGTCCATAGGATGTTGTTCCAGAACTGTGAAGGCTTTATTAGATGTCGTTTGGCAAAATCTAATCTGGCCTTTCTGTTTTTGAGGCTCACCAATGGTTTACATCTTGTGGTGAACCCTCTGTATTCACTCTGGTGAAGTCTTCTCTTGATTGTTGACTTTGACACACATACACCTACCTCCTGGAGAGTGTTCTTGATCTGGCCAACTGCTGTGAAGGGTGTTTTCTTCACAAGGGAAAGAATTCTTCGGTCATCCACCACAGTTGTTTTCCGTGGTCTTCCGGGTCTTTTGGTGTTGCTGAGCTCCTTATTTTTAAAAATGTTCCAAACAGCTGTTTTGGCCACGCCTAATGTTTTTGCTATCTCTCTGATGGGTTTGTTTTGTTTTTTCAGCCTAATGATGGCTTGCTTCAGTGATAGTGACAGCTCTTTGGATCTCATCTTGAGAGTTGACAGCAACAGATTCCAAATGCAAATAGCACACTTGAAATTAACTCTGGACCGTTTATCTGCTCATTGTATATGGGATAATGAGGGAATAACACACACCTGGCCATGGAACAGCTGAGAAGCCAATTGTCCCATTACTTTTGGTCCTTTAACAAGTGGGAGGCACATATGCAAACTGTTGTAATTCCTACACCGTTCACCTGATTTGGATGTAAATACCCTCAAATTAAAGCTGACAGTCTGCAGTTAAAGCACATCTTGTTTGTTTCATTTCAAATCCATTGTGGTGGTGTATAGAGCCAAAAATTTTAGAATTGTGTCGATGTCCCAATATTTATGGACCTGACTGTATATGTAATAACTGGGGCATACATACTTCTATATATAGACACCCCAAATTATAATATAAGCCCATATATATATATGTGCAATATAAGGGGCATACACATATTTACACATACCTGGGCCCATACTGGCCATACAGGGCCAATATATATATATATATATATGTATATGTTAAAAGACATATATACACATATATTTGCATAATGCTCCTTCCCTCTACACATATAATGACTGTATAACGCTGCCATACAGTGACTGAATAACAGTGCCATATAGTGACTGGATAGCAACACCATACATTGTCTGCATAACACCACATTAGGGTATATTAGAGGCTAGCAGGCACAGTATAGGGGTATCCCCTTATACCCCTGTACTGTGCCTTCTACAGGGTATGATAATGGCGCATACAGCAGGGTAAAAAAGGGCACGTTACAGGGTAGGGGGCACAGTATAGGGTATTAGACTCACCTATGTTGGTCAGTATGGCAGGGAGTCTGAAGCAGGGGGTCGGTGGCATTGGCAGGCAGGCAGCAGCAGTGCCCAGAGGCGGGCGGACGACAGAGTGCTGGTCAGGGTCACTCCTGCTTCTTCTTGGCTGTCACGACCAGAGGTCAGTGGCGCTACGAGCAGAACAAGCAGCCAGTTGGGTGTGCGAGCAAGCAAGCGGTTGGGAGCATCCAGGGTCTACGTAGTGTTTCCTCAGGGAGGGCCCTGTGTGACTTGAAAGTTGAAATGATTGGTAGAGAAGTAACTTCCGCCCACTACTGCTCCACCAATCAGCTAACACAGTGCAGCAGTCCAGAGGAGAAGTAGGAAAATCCCTCTCCCCCTCTCCTCTTGTTTCAGTATGGGCTGCAGCATTACACCATACCCCCTGGTGACGCCTCCCTCCTGGGCCCATGCATGCCCTGGAGTGCTTATAAAAAATACAGCCCTGCTGGCCACATCCCTCTTTCTGCTCCCAGGCCCCTACTTAGCTCGGGCCCCGAAGCAGCCGCTTCCTCTGCTTCCATGATGGCTACGTCCCTGTGCCCATATACAGAATGTGATTTTCTGAGACTTCAGCAGCTGCCTGGCTTGTCCATCAGAGTGGTGGGGGCACTGAACACAGGAAGGGGGGCCTCTGAGTGCAATGTCACCATCCTTGTTGCACCTAGGGGGTAATTTGAGTATTGATGGAACATATGGAGATGCCAGAGATATCATGACTTAAATGGTGACACATGCCCTTTAGATCAGATTTCCACAACTCCAGTCCTCAGGGCCCACCAGCCACTCACGATTTGAGTATATCCCACAGTAAGAATACCTTTGGTAACCAATGATGATTATCTGGTAATCCTAAAGGTTTACATATTTTCGCTTTTCACATAAATGTGATATTGGATCATTTTTGTCAATAAATTAATGACGAAGTGTAATATTTTTGACACACACCAGTCAATGGCATCAATTACAGGGGATGCCAAACACTGGTGTCGCCTGTCTAACTTCAAGGATGATTGGCGACGTCCATTTCAGCACCAATCACTCCCAGCGGAGCCTACCTACAGCTCCATTACTGTCCTTTACATTGAGGGAGCTCCACTTGACCAGACAGCATTGACTAGCCGATCGCAGTGATCAGGGCTTCAGGGGAGAGGTACAACCTCCCTGGGCCCATAGCAAAGATGGCTACCTGACTTGAACAGAGCCCTCTTAGCACAGTCAGTCACTCTGAGATTAGGCCAGTGACCAGTTTTTCTTGAGCTATACATGTACAACCAAGGGAGGCAAGTCACTTCCTGCAGCACTGTTCATGTACTGCACTGGTTGGGAAGGGTTTAATGGATATTAATAAAAGGTACTTTTTAGATTACCAGAAAAAGGAAAGAGAGAGAGATATTGCACAATACCTATCTTGAGTCACTCAAATCTCTTAAAATCACTTATTAACAAGGCGTGAGCCCTAAAATCAACCTTTATTACTGATTCCTTAAAATAAAATACTTCAAATAAAAAAGTGAAAAGATAATCAAAAATATGTAATGAATGGTATAAGATACAAAATATGGTTGCGTGTAGCAGGTATAGATCTGAGGGATGAGTGGATAATGGAGATGGGATAATCCTTCCCTGATTCACCCTATATATCCCTCAGCCCAGAGATACCCCTAGATGGTAGGAATTCCCTGTCCTCGTATGTACTCATCCTGAAACCGCCCTATAGATACCCTATACAATGTCAATAGTAGTAAAATAATGTCATGTAAAAATTCCTGCACTCCAACGCGTTTCCCCCAAGGCACTGGGTTCATCAGGGTGTTATAAAGGGAAAAGAAAAATACATTAGATATAAGAATATAGGGTAATTATTAAACAGATGGAGATAATCAAAAGGTTATATACTTGCCCCTGAAACAATGATTCAAAAAGGTCTGCCCATGTGTGGAGAGATGCTGATATCCTATTGATAATAAAGTATCTACAATGAAGAAAAAAATTATTACATTGGATATTTGGAATCGCTCCCAAATTATATAGAGTCTTGCCTAAACACAAATTAAGTACTTACATGGGTGGACAGGGGGCTAGCAAGCTCCTGGACTAGCATAAATTAATGCAGCAGTGAATTAACGCCCGCCTTGAGGCTTAAAGGGAACCGGTCATGTGGATAGTTGATTATAATTTAACTAATTATATACAATTATTAACTACTAAAAAGTACCTTAGATGTATTCACTTACTGGTGTGACAGATGGTTACCTCATAATATACACACAAAGATGCCACATGCCGCATGCTAATTAGCTGATTTGAGTCCAGCGTGATGTCATTGAGTCCAGCGTTTTTTTTTATTCAGAGCTATAGCCACTCTCCTGCCCACCTGCTGCTGAGTCATATGGGAAATAACTGTCAATCAGCAGCAAGTAGGCGGGGAGAGTCAGGAGCTCATAAATATTCATGACTCATCATTATCAGCTGGAGCTTTTCAATACAAGATGTTGGCAGATTGACTGGGTCAATTAAAGAAAGTGACCCCGCATTTTGCTAAGAGAATCAGTCACTTACCGTATTTTCCGGCGTATAAGACGACTGGGCGTATAAGACGACCCCCAACTTTTCCATAAAAAATATAGGGTTTGGGCTATACTCGCCGTATAAGACTACCCCTGAATGCCCAGCCCTCCCTGTCCTCAAGACGATCTTCTCCAGTCCAGGGAACTGACTGGGATCTGTGGATGGCACTGTTATGAGGGGGATCTGTGGATGACACTGTTATGAGGAGAGGGATCTGTGGATGGCACTGTTATGAGGAGGGGAATCTGTAGATGGCACTGTTATGGGGAGGGGGATCTGTGGATGGCACTGTTATGGGGAGGGAGATCAGTGGATGACACTATATAGCATCTTATGCTAAATGTGTCATTCACAGATCCACCCTATGACAGTGTCATCCACAGATCACCCCTAAACAGTGCCATCCACAGATCCCCTCCCCATAACAGTGCCATCCACAGATCCCCCTCCCAATAACAGTGCCATCCACATCTCCCCCCCATGACAGTGCCATCCAAAGATCCCCCTCCCCATAACAGTGCCATCCACAGATCCCCCCCTAAACAGTGCCATCCACAGATCCCCCCTAAACAGTGCCACCCACAGATCCCCCTCCCATAACAGTGCCACCCACAGATCCCCCTCCCCATAACAGTGACATCCACAGATCCCCTTCCCCATGTGTCATCCACAGATCCCCCCCCCATGACAGTGCCATCCACAGATCCCGCCTAAACAGTGCCATCCACAGATCCCCCCTAAACAGTGCCATCCACAGATCCCCCTCCCCATGTGCCATCCACAGATCCCCCTCCCCATGTGCCATCCACAGTTCCCCCTCCCCATGTGCCATCCACAGATCCCCCTCCCCGCCGCTCAGAGGAGTATACATTTATTAACTGTAATCCGTAACTTTAACTTTAAATCAGTGCTCATCTCTTTACTAGGGTACCTTACTCTCAGCTCCGATAACAGGCAGTGCGGGCGGCGCTCACTCACTGACGTCACACGCCCTGCGCCGCCTAGTGAGTGAGCGCCGCCCGCACTGCTTTTTACCGGAGCTGAGAGTAAGGTACCCTACTAAAGAGATGAGCGCTGATTTAAAGTTAAAGTTACGGATTACAGTTAATAAATGTATACTCCTCTGAGCCGCGGGTCCCTGTATATTCTAACCCCCAGGCAAGCGTCCCTGTCACCATGGGAACGCCTGGGGGTTAGAATATACCATCGGATCTGAGTATACCCGGCGTATAGGATGACCCCCAACTTTTGAAAAGAATTTCTAGTGTTAGAAAGTCGTCTTATACGCCGGAAAATACGGTATTTATGTTGCCCTTAGTTAGAACACCATAAAAAAGGTGACAGGTTCCCTTTAAATACTGGTGCGACAGTTTCAGCCCCCCGGAGTCCTCACGTAATATGCTTACTTCCTGCGCATTGGCTGGTTGGATAGATCGACCATCTTCCGGCACATTGGAGGGCATGGAATAAACATTGCGTTCCACATGTATAATCTGACAATGTGGGAGCATCCCAAAAGCTAATAAGGATCAAACAAGCGCTCCATCAAAAAAATAAAAATAATATATATATATTTTTATATATATATATATATATATATATATATATATTTATATCACCACTATGAGATATTCAGAGGCTTCTCGCATCAAAGGCTAACTAAAAACAAAAAAATCCACAGAAAAAACTAAGATAAAAACATCCTGCACGATATGATATACAAATGTGCGGATGTCCCTGGCCATATTATTGAAGAAAACCACAGAAATAAAATATTAATGCACTTAGTAAAGTAGATGCAAGCATTATATATGGACAAAGTCCTCACTCTGATATGATAATATCTGAGACACTTAGTCAATATATTTTGATCAAAACACATCTAAGCCCGCCTACCAAGCGCCAAGGTGGTCTCAGGTCAGACGGGTCCTACGCTAAACCTACCTAAGCCATTGGGCTTCTATGTTCAGGAGCGCAGACGCCGCACATATGGTGTGCTGCTCCTAGTCACCTCCATGTGCATGAAGCAACCAATGGGAGGAGGAGTAAGCACACCCATATGTACCACCAAATCAAGGCGCTCTATTGGATAGGAAGGGCAAAAGTGCAGAGGAATGCTACTCCCAAGATAAAATAGGTGCGCATTCACACTTGAAGGTGCCACTCCCTCAAGCAAATACTACAGACAAAAAATCCACAGAAAAAACTAAGCTTATTAAGCTTAATTTCATTCAATGATCAATTTAAAAGAGATTTTTATTTTACCATCCTTTTTCCTTTGCCTCTACCGTGACAATAATTGTACAATTGGACTAAGAAAAAAAAATAACTTTCAACTTACTGAAATTCTCCACTGGTTCAAAACAATATTTTATTTGCTACTGGAAGATGGATGAATTTCGAACCTGCAGAAAAAAGAAACAGCAATAACTTACCACTTTATTCTAAATATTGCATATCAGCGTATATATTAAACAATTCCTATGTAGGTCAGCCACGTAACAGAAGAAACTTGCTCAAATCTTCCATAACGAGGAATCTTATTCATGAACAGGATTGCAAGACAAACAATCGTAAATTCCAACTTGGTTAATTCAATTTAAGGCTGTTAGAAAATTGTACCTGCACAAAATGTTTAATAGTACACCCCAGGGAGCAGTCCCTAGGACAGAGGGGCAAATACGAGTTTGTCCCGACCCAATGGCGTTCTTTGTATCCACTAAGTTTAATGCAACTGAACTTGAATGTCTAGATTTTCTCTCTGAGGGCAGCTCAGTGACTAAAAGGCATTACCAGAGGGCATAACCACCTTTACAGGTGGGATTAGGTCCACATTTTGCCCCCCTATGCCCGCCGGGACCAGCATAGACATCTTTCACCATCAGGTGAAGAAGGATGTACGTGCTGTTATGTATCCCAGAGCACAGGACAATGTCAGTAGTGAGGAGCGACAAGCTCTAAACTGGCTCAGTGCACAGGATGACATTATAGTAAAACCGGCAGACAAGGGGGGCAATGTGGTTTTAATGTCGAGGGAGTACTATGTTAATGAAGCCCTCAGGAAACTCAGGGATGTTGACACCTATGAAGTGATACGGGGGGATCCCACTGTAGACATCAGGCGTCAGCTTGAGTATTTTGTTTGCAGGTATGTGGCAAGAGGTTTCCTGGGCGACAACATGGTGGACAAACTCTTACCCACATTCCCCTCCAAACCCTGCTGGTATTTCCTTCCCAAGATTCACAAGTCACTGAGTCAACCCCCGGGGCGTCCTATCGTCTCCGGGGTTGGCTCAGTGACTGAGCCTTTATCAAAATATATCGATTGGCTCCTCAGACCGTTACTTCCCAGCGCCCCTGCCTACCTCAGGGACACCAATGATTTTTTGTTGTCCCTGGATGAAGTACATTGGCAAGCAGATTATCAGCTAGTGTCCCTGGATGTGGAGAGCCTCATGATGCGGGTGTGGAGGCGATCCGAGTTATCCTACGGAATGTGGGGAAGAGTGATCTCTTCTGTGATTTCGTTTGTGGGGCTCTTAACTTCATACTTGCGAACAATGTTTTCAGATTTGGCAGTGAATGGTTCAGACAAAAGCTGGGGACGGCAATGTGTACCCCTGTCTCGAGCACATTTGCTAATATGTATCTTGCGAGACTGGAAGACAGATTTGTGTTTTCCGTGTCAAACCCCTTTTTGCAGTATCTGAAAGTTTTTTTACGCTTTATTGATGACGTCTTCATTGTTTGGTCCGGAACTAACGAACAGTGTGAGGAGTTTGTCCGGTACTTGAACATGAATGACATGGGAATGAGGTTCACCCTCAATTTTGGGGGGGGCAAGATTGGAATTCCTGGATGTGGTTGGTCACCAGGGCTTTCGGAAGCCCATGGCGACCAACTCCTTGCTCCACCACGACAGCTTCCACCCAGGAACTGTCAAGAAATCGTTGCCGTACGGGCAATTCATTAGATTATGCAGGATCAACAGTGAGTTAGAGGGATATCGACGACAGGTGACTGAGCTTAAACAACGGTTGGTAGCAAGAGGGTACCCAGAGAGTGAGGTCAGCAGAGATATGGAAAAGGTTGAGAGGACTTTCTCTCAAAGAGATTTGTTGCAAAAGAATAGGAAACTGAGAAAAGCAACGGAAGCGCCTGGGTCGGGCCAGGACGGTACAAATATAGGCAGATTTGTCTTCTCCTTTAAGTTTAGCCCAATGACGGATCGGATTCGCTCCGCCATCTTCAGGAACTGGGATATACACTCACCTAATGAATTATTAGGAACACCTGTTCTATTTCTCATTAATGCAATTATCTAGTCAACCAATCACATGCCAGTTGCTTCAATGCATTTAGGGGGGTGGTCCTGGTCAAGACAATCTCCTGAACTCCAAACTGAATGTCAGAATGGGAAAGAAAGGTGATTTAAGCAATTTTGAGCGTGGCATGGTTGTTGGTGCCAGACAGGCCGGTCTGAGTATTTCACAATCTGCTCAGTTACTGGGATTTTCACGCACAACCATTTCTAGGGTTTACAAAGAATGGTGTGAAAAGGGAAAAACATCCAGTATGCGGCAGTCCTGTGGGCAAAAATGCCTTGTGGATGCTAGAGGTCAGAGGAGAATGGGCAGACTGATTCAAGCTGATAGAAGAGCAACGTTGACTGAAATAACCACTCGTTACAACCGAGGTATGCAGCGAAGCATTTGTGAAGCCACAACACGCACAACCTTGAGGCGGATGGGCTACAACAGCAGAAGACCCCACGGGTACCACTCATCTCCACTACAAATAGGAAAAAGAGGCTACAATTTGCACGAGCTCACCAAAATTGGACTGTTGAAGACTGGAAAAATGTTGCCTGGTCTGATGAGTCTCGATTTCTGTTGAGACATTCAAATGGGAGAGTCCGAATTTGGCGTCAACAGAATGAGAACATGTATCCATCCTCTGATGGCTGCTTCCAGCAGGATAATGCACCATGTCACAAAGCTCGAATCATATCAAATTGGTTTCTTGAACATGACAATGAGTTCACTGTACTAAAATGGCCCCCACAGTCACCAGATCTCAACCCAATAGAGCATCTTTAGGATGTGGTGGAACGGGAGCTTCGTGCCCTGGATGTGCATCCCTCAAATCTCCATCAACTGCAAGATGCTATCCTATCAATATGGGCAAACATTTCTAAAGAATGCTATCAGCACCTTGTTGAATCAATGCCACGTAGAATTAAGGCAGTTCTGAAGGCAAAAGGGGGTCTAACACCGTATTAGTATGGTGTTCCTAATAATTCTTTAGGTGAGTGTATAAAAAAGGGACAGCACCCTTAGCAAAGTAACTGAGCAGAGACCACTAGTCTCCTTTAGAAGGAGTCATACGCTAAGAGATAAGCTCGTAAGGAGTAGATTGACTCCGCTACGTTCTAGTCAGTGGTTGACAATCAATAGACCAGATGGGAACTTTAGATGTGAGAATTGTTCCAAATGTAAATACAATGCGTGTAAAAAATTCATTGATTTTGCAGGGGTGCACCACAGGGTACGGAGTTTTATTAACTGTAGAAGCACGTTTGTGGTTTATCTCTTAAGCTGCAAACGCGGCCGATTTTATATCGGCAAAACAATTAGATGTTTAAATGAGCGCATAAGAGAACATGTTAACTCTATAACTGTCATGCCCCACTCTGACGATGTGCGGAGGTCGGCCAGGATTGCAGCACGAGTTTAGTGTTTGTTTTGGAGCCGTGCTGGATCCGCTCTCATCAGGTGCACTGGGTGGGGTCATTAGTTTAAAGGGCTCACCAGCCCAGTGCTCTGAGCTGATTATACAAATCATTGTGGTCTTGGAAGCTAGGAAGGAAGGTTCTCTGTCTGTTCCAGCTCAGAGAGATAAGTGTGATTTCTGGTTTAGTTATTTTGTGTCATCTTTTCCATCCAGGTTATGTGCGAGCAGGCTGCTCCTATTTCCCCTCTTCACCATCTCAGGGAAGTTAGGGTTTTGTCTGTTGTCAGCCCAGGCACGGGGAAACCTCATATATACCTTAAAGGTCTGCAGGTGGGCTGAGCAGTGCAGGGAAAGAGGTCAGGGATTAGCTAGGAGGTGACCCTTCCCCTGTCTCTCGCCCAGAGCCTGGTTGGTAGGTTTTCTGTTATTCTGAGTGCACGCCTGTCGTGACAATAACCTCTGGTGAAGGGTGCCCCAGGGTGATAGAGCACTTTAGAAAGGTGCATGGAGGCGATGTCAGTTACCTGTCTTTTTCAGGACTAGAGGTGGTACAGGCTCCGCTGCATGGGGGCGATAGACACCAGCTCCTTTTACAACGGGAGTCCAGGTGGATTCTTCGTATCCAAGCGGCGGAAGAATTGGGCCTTAATGATAGAATTGACCTTAGTATGTTCCTGTAATAGCACCTCCGCAATTGTCCCTTTGCCATGCATTAATGTTTTGTATTTTTACCTTCCTTGTCTGTATGGATTATCTTGGGAAGCATCAGGGCAGCGTCACTGGTCACCCAGGTGATGCATCAACTCTATGCTTAATAAGGTGGAGCACAATTGCGCTCTGACGTAACAGCCTGACGAAGCGCGTTCAGCGCAAAACGGCTGTCGATATCTCACCTGTGTGAAGCTCTTGGCGTCCTGCCCGATGCCGTCCATCGCTACCTTTGAATAAAGCAACTATCCAGTCACGCTGGTGAGTGCCGCCCTCCTTCATTTCTTTATATGGTTTGATTTACGATACCTTATTTCATTGAGGGCTGAGCACCACTGACAGTGTTTGTAGGAGACCGAGCGGTGATTGATTCCCATATGCCGGGATTTAACGGTGGACTCTGAGTGCCGCTCCCTATCTCACTGTTGTAACTAGTATAGCACTTCCATGCAATTTCCAAGCAATTTAAATAGTTCTGTAGCCCAAAATAGCGCACAATAAGCAAAAGTCTCAATAAAGCAAAAGGGCTTATTCACATGCGACAGTCTCTCAAATATGGCGCAAGGGTTAATATCCTGTTCGTGATGCCAAGAAAAGATATGCAGCCAGCCAGTAGCGCAGGGGCAACACGTTAGGTGCACGGTGGACCGATGAGGGGTCAAGTAATAAAACACAGTTCATCAGTTTACTCACAGTTAGCAGAAAGCCTCCCTGGGCTGGCGGCACAGTGTTGAGGTGGACAGCACGAAATCCTCCAGGGCACGCTCTGTGGTAGGAAAGCATCAGCCAAGATGGTGGTTGAGTGCTTAGGGTGCATCAGCCAAGATGTTAGGGGTGCTTAGGGTGCTTGTTGCGGCTGAGTCCCTTGGTGTTTTTTGTTGTGACGCCAGTACCGTTAATGGTGGTACAACCAATAGTAGTAATAATGAGGTAGACAGTGGTAAGGTGCAACTCACAACTTTTACTGATGTTGGCTTTGGTTGCAGCAGTCCAAAATACAGTCTCTTGTTGGTATTAGAGTTAATCTGCAAATCCACTGTTTATAGGCTTTCTTGGCTGGATTTAAGCTTAGCTGGAAATTTCTGTATCAGTGTAAATTGGTGAGGTTGCCGGAGGCTATGGTATCCTTCACCTAAATATCCAAAGGTCCTGGATGCCTGATTTCTGGCTTTTATCCTTTGGCTGTTAATCCTTTCCTTCCTTTGTCCCTTTCTGGACTAAACTTTAATCTGAGCAGAAGTGCTAGATCTGCACACTCTCTCCACTTCAGCAGAGTAACTTGAGATCAATGGATTGCCCTGTCTGATCTCCACACACTGACTCTCTTCCTTCAACTAACTAGGCCTGAACTAGGTATATATAGAACCTAAGTTTTATCCCCATCTAGTGGTCGGATGTATAAATTACACCAGACCAGCCTATGAACAGGGATACCACAGGTTTTGCAGTGGAAAATAACAGACAATATAAAAATGCAGTTTTACAGCTATTTTGCAGTTCCCACGTGTTCCTGAGTGGGACACTGCACAACCATGCATTAGCACTTTTTAGTAACAATAAAGCAAGATAAAGGAATAAACTGTTAAATCACTTGGTTAGTACCACAATTTTAAACCATGCAACAAAGGTTAGTATAAACTCAAAACTGCAAGCAAAACTAAGGGCCGAACTGATGGCCGAACGCAAGGCAGAACGCAAGGTAGAAATGATAACTTACGAATCCCTTTAAAATGGACGCTGCCGTGCTTTCATTTCAGCAAAGTTGTTCACAATGGCTTCAATGATATGTTTTCTAGCTCTCTCATTTTCAATACTTAACAGAGCTAGGCCAGAAAGTCTCTGTTGTGACATGGTGCTTCTCAAGTAATTTTTTACTTTGAAAAGGACCTTTCTGCACTTGTGACTGTAACTGGAATGGTGAGGAACAGTAGCAACGCTATGCACACATCTTGTAGATTGGCTGACAAGACACCGTTTTCAACTAGTAGAAGGTGAGAAAGGTCCTTTACAGTGGAGAATCTCCGAATATATTCCTGAAATGTTGAA
This sequence comes from Bufo bufo, assembly GCF_905171765.1. Taxonomy (NCBI): domain Eukaryota; kingdom Metazoa; phylum Chordata; class Amphibia; order Anura; family Bufonidae; genus Bufo; species Bufo bufo. Next base: position 184,053,752 of record NC_053394.1, on the reverse strand, counting down.
CGGAAGCTCAGAAGCTGTTCTGGGAAAGCTAGTGACATGTCCTCTGGGTAACATTCCTGTAGCTGTGAAGCTGCTTTGAACAAATCATCATCAGTTTCAGAGGCAAGGACTGTAGACTGAAGTATATTAAATCTCTGCATGACATTGCTCATTCCAGTAAATCGGTTAGACAGCTGGTTGGACACAATGTCTAAACACCTGTAAAACACAGCAGTTTTAACTCCTTAAAGACATAGGGCGTACAGGTACGCCCTTGTGCCCTGGTACTTAAGGACACAGGGCGTACATGTACGCCCTGGGTATTTTCGATCACCGCTGCGCGGCGGGCGGTGATCGGAACCCCGTGCCTGCTCAAATCATTGAGCAGGCACTTGGGGCAAATGCGCCGAGGGGTCCGGTGACCCCGCCATGTATGCGATCGCAGAAAACCGCAGGTCAATTCAGACCTGCGGTTTTCTGCGTTTCCGGGTTATTCGGGTCTCTGAAGACCCGATAACCCGGAACAGGATGGTGATGGTTGTGTGATTTCACCCCACCAATCACCATCCAGCGATCCTGAGTGGTGATGGTGACATCACCACTCAGGATCGCTTCTGATTGGTCTATGGGTGGTCCGGCGGCAGATTCAAAAGAGGCAGGCGCTCCTCTCTTCCTCCTTTTGTGTTCCGGAGCCGGAGGAGAGAGGAGCTGCCTGCACGCATCCTCCATCGCTGCCAGCAGCACCCAATCTGTGCCCCCAGGACCCGATCTGTGCCCCCAGGACCCCCCATCAGGTACATAGGGAAAGCATAGGGAAAGTTTGGGTTAGGCAGGAAAAAAAAAAGGAAAGTTAGTTTGTGAACTTTTATTGCATCACCCTAAGTTAGGGTGTCTGGGGTCCACAGCACAGTTGTGTGACCCTATACCCCCCAGGGGTGCTGCCGCTTGCCCCCCCCCCCACCCCTCCCACCTTTTTTGGGGTGCAGTTTTTTTTTGTGTACGCTGACTGTGGCCGGCACTCTTAGCGCATCGCACACCCCACCGCTGATCAACTTCGGACGGTTGATCAGCAGTTTTGAATTTTTTAGGGTGAGTTCGTGAACACCCGTGCGCCCACACACACGCACACCAAATAAAGAGTTACACACACGCACATATACACGCAGACACACACTCCCCTATGGCCCGCCGGACGTTCTCGGCCGAGGAGGCATACGCCCAGCTTGCCTCCAACTCCGAGAGTCCCAGTGAGGACGAGGATGACCCCACATTCCTGTTGTCATCCGCGTCCTCCTCATCATCTAGCGATGATGATGAGCCCCCAAGGCGGCGGAGACGCCACCAGGAGCAAGGGGACCACCATGTTAGGGACCCTGTGGCCCACACTAGTACGAGCAGCTCTGGGGCTCGTACTGGTTTCCCGGCCCACCATTTAAATCCACCGGAACACCCTGCCGGTGAAGTAGTCTTGTGTAGCCCAGAGCGATATGAGCCCGTGATTCCTGATTTTGTAGGCCAATCAGGAATCCAGATTTCCACAGTGGGCTACACTGAATATGACTTTTTTTGTCATTTTTTCAGTGACCCACTGGTAAATCTGATGGTGGAGCAGACGAACCTGTACGCCCAGCAGTTCGTTGCTCAGCACCCGGGCTCCTTTTTGGCCAGGCCCGGTGGCTGGACGCCGGTCAGTGCAGCCGAAATGAGGACATTTTGGGGCCTCGTGATGCATATGGGCCTGGTCAAGAAACCCAGTGCCAGGCTGTACTGGAGTGGGGACGTCCTATACCAGACCCCACTTTACAGTACTGCCATGACACGCTCCCGGTTTGAGGCCATCCGGAAATGTCTGCATTATTCCGATAATGCAGCATGTCCCCCCCCGAGGTGATCCTGCCCATGACCGCCTGTATAAGATACGGCCGGTCATCGATCACTTTGGGGCCAAATTCATGGAGGCCTATGTACCTGGAAGGGAGGTCGTGGTTGATGAGTCTCTCATTGCGTTCAAGGGGAGACTCATTTTCCGCCAGTATGTGCCCTCCAAGCGGGCGAGGTATGGCGTGAAGCTATACAAAATTTGTGAGAGTACCTCAGGGTACACTTACAAATTTCGTGTATATGAGGGGCGAGATTCCCGGATTCAACCCCCAGAATGTCCCCCCACTCTGGGTGTTACCGGGAAACTTGTGTGGGACCTTATGTACCCACTGCTGGATAAGGGTTACCACCTTTACGTGGATAACCTTTATACCAGTATCCCCTTGTTCCAGTCCCTTGCCGCCAGATCCACGTCCGCTTGTGGGACCGTGCGGAAAAATCAACGCGGCCTCCCTGCCCACCCCTTCCAGGTACCTATCCCCAGGGGTGAGACCCGTGCCCTTACCACTGGAAACCTGTTGCTGGTCAGGTATAAGGGTATAAGGACAAGAGGTATGTCCTTATGCTGTCCACAATTCATGGTAACGGCATCACCCCTGTCCCTTTGCGAGGTACCGCGGCAACGGTCCTCAAGCCCGATTGTATCGTCGACTACAATCGGTATATGGGAGGAGTTGATCTCTCGGATCAAGTCCTCAAGCCATATAACGCCATCCGCAAAACCTGGGCATGGTACAAAAAAGTTGCGGTCTACTTGGTACAGGTTGCCATGTACAACTCTTTTGTACTATCCCGAAGCGCTGGCAGCACAGGGACATTCCTCCAGTTCTATGAGGCAGTCCTCAAGGCCCTGATCTTTTCGGACCGGGAAAGAGCAGGCCGGAGTACCTCAGGAACTGTAGGCGCCCGGATCGTCCCTGGCCAACACTTTCCAGGTGTGGTCCCCCATACTGGAAAGAAGGGACAAACCCCAAAAAAGTGGAGAGTGTGTCGCAGGAGGGGGATACGGAAGGACACGACTACTCAGTGCGACACGTGCCCCGATCATCCGGGCCTCTGCATTGACGGTTGCTTCAGGGAGTATCACACTTCCATGAAGTGCTAAATTTATATCCCAATTTAGCACTGACATCGGATAAAAAAAACTGTTTCTCAGACTTGAGACACCCAAAAAAACTAAAATAATTTATTAAAAGTAGACATATTAGGTATCGCCGCATCGGTAATAATCTCCTCTATAAAAATACCCCATGACCTAACCCCCAGATTAACACGGTCCAGAAAAAAAAAAAAAAGTTTGTCACCTTACATAATAAAAAGTTTAATAGCATGCGATCAAAAAGTCATATAGCCCCCAAAATAGTGCCAATAAAACCGTCGTCTCATCCCGCAAAATGAGTCCCCACATAAGATAACCAGATAAAATTAAAATAAAATAAAAAATGACTCTTAGACTTTAGAGATACAAAAATTTTTTTGGGGTATCAAAAAGGATAATATAGTCTAAAACCGAAATAATTGTAAAAAAAAGTAGACTTATTAGGTATCGTCGCGTCCGTAAGAATATCCTCTATAAAAATACCCCATGACCCAACCCCCCCAGATTAACACGGTCAAATAAATAAATAAAAATAGGTGCAGAAAAAGAATTTAAACAAAAAAAGTTTTTTTTTGGAGAACAACGATTCCGCCAGTAGGCTAATTGTTTGGGATACTGCTAAGGCATATCTAAGAGGATTGCTGTTTAAAAAAGTGAATTATTGGAAAAAAGTACTAGAGAAAGAGGTAATGCACTCGAAAAAAAAGTACAAGAAGCAAGAATAACATGTATAATACACCCTACCGAGTATAATAGGAAAGTATGGGAGGAAGAACAGGAAAAGTTAAAGGTATATCAAATGGAAAGAAGTAGGAAAGAATTGCTATTCCAGGGGATCCGGTTAGCCTCAGAGGGAGAAAAGGTTGGCAAAATTCTGGCAAGTATAGTAAGGAACCAAAGAGGGAAATCTTGGATAGGGGCGATTAAAGATAAAAGGGGCGAAATAATTAATACACCGGAAGGAATTAAGGAAGTTTTTTTGGAATATTTTCAGGAATTATACAAGTCCAGGGTACAATACCCAAAACAAGATTTAGACCTATATCTAGACCAGATCCCTTTCAGAGAGATATCCCAGGCCCAAAAAGAATATTTAGATAAAGAAATATCGATGGTGGAAATATATGAGGTTTTGGGGAAGGTAAAATCAGAAAAAGCACCAGGATGTGATGGCCTCCCCTTTGAAATATATAAAACCTTTTCTCAGGTGTTAGTACCAGAACTTAAAACAACATTGAATGAGGCCCAAAAAATAGGTGAGCTACCGGATTCCATGAAAGAGGCAATCATCACACTAATTCCAAAAAAGGGTAAAGAACAATTAGATCCTGGATCATATAGGCCAATATCTCTTTTAAATACGGACGTTAAAATTCTGGCAAAGGTCCTGGCCGACAGGCTATCGAAGGTGATTAAAGTTGTAATAAACGCAGATCAGACAGGTTTTATTCCTGGTAGAACGATATATTCAAACATAAGAAGGCTGTTCCTAAATATCGAAGCTAAGAGATAAGAAGTGGGTGAGAAAGCTATACTTTCACTAGACGCTCAAAAGGCCTTTGATTGTATTGAATGGGAGTACTTGTGGGCAGTATTAAAAAGAGTAGGTATAGGAGAGGGATTCATAAGATGGATCCAGCTAATATATTATAATCCAAGGGCTAGAGTGATGGTGGATGGGAGCTTGTCCCTGCCACTTGCCCTATATCAGGACACTAGGCAGGATGCCCTCTCTCCCCATTACTATTTGCTATTGCGATTGAGCCCCTGGCAAGTATAATAAGAAATGATAGGGAGATTAAAGGTTTTCAATATACGGGAGGAGAAGAAAAACTGTTAATGTACGCGGACGATATCCTATTATTTATGCACAATACTGGGGATCAGTTTAATAGAGTTATAGATATAATAGATAAGTTTGGGGTTTTTTGGGACTAAATATTAATTGGGGGAAATCACATATGTTGTTATTAGGAGACATACAAACACAGGGAGATTTAAGGGTTCAGGTGCTTCAAAAACACGAGAGTTTTAAATATCTAGGTATACAAATTTCTGCAAATATAGAAGAATATGAGAAATTAAATGTACTCCCCCTGCTGAAAGAGCTCAGAACCAAAATACATATTTGGAGAAGATTACCTATGTCAATACAGGGCCGGGTAAATTTGGTGAAAATGGTCTTCCTCCCCAAAATACTCTATGTCCTTCAAAATGCCCCATTGAGATTACCGCAGAATATTTTTAAGTTATTCGATAGCCTAATGGGGGATTTTCTCTGGAAGGGTGCTGTTCCTAGGATAAAGAAAGAGATACTTCAGCTCCCAGTGAGAGAGGGTGGGCTAGCTGTTCCGAACTGTTTTTTTTTATTATTTAATAATACAATATGGTCATATAAAAGGCAGCTTAAATGGTTTAGTGGGTAGGCAGGTAGTAAATAGATTGGGTTGGAAAGAGGAATGGAATCACTTAGAGGTGTTGGAATCTGGTACACTGGGTAAAAATAATACAGGAAATAGAATATAAAATTTACTGGACTATATATGGGTGGAAATTAAAAAAATATTACAGATTAAAGGGTTTTTGCATTATAGACCTATTTGGAAAAATTCCAATCTTAAGGAACTTCAAACAATTAAGATGTACCATATTTTTCACCCTATAAGACGCACCGGCCCATAAGACGCACCTAGGTTTTTGGGGAGGAAAATAAGAAAAAAAAAATTTTGAACCAAAAGGTGTGCTTTTGGTGGGTTTGGAACTAATGGTGGTCTGTGGATGGCGGACACTGTTATGGGGGGGATCTGTGGATGACGGACACTGTTATGGGGGGATCTGTGGATGACGGACACTGTTATGGGGGGATCTGTGGATGACGGACACTGTTATGGGGGATCTGTGGATGACGGACACTGTTATGGGGGGGATCTGTGGATAACGGACACTTATGGGGGGATCTGTGGATGACGGACACTTATGGGGGGATCTGTGGATGACGGACACTTATGGGGGGATCTGTGGATGACGGACACTTATGGGGGGATCTGTGGATGACAGACACTTATGGGGGATCTGTGGATGACAGACACTTATGGTGGGATCTGTGGATGACGGACACTTATGGGGGGATCTGTGGATGACGGACACTTATGGGGGGATCTGTGGATGACGGACACTTATGGGGGGGATCTGTGGATGACGGACACTGTTATGGGGGGATCTGTGGATGACGGACACTGTTATGGGGGGATCTGTGGATGACGGACACTGTTATGGGGGATCTGTGGATGACGGACACTGTTATGGGGGGATCTGTGGATAACGGACACTTATGGGGGGATCTGTGGATGACGGACACTTATGGGGGGATCTGTGGATGACGGACACTTATGGGGGGATCTGTGGATGACAGACACTTATGGGGGATCTGTGGATGACGGACACTTATGGTGGGATCTGTGGATGACGGACACTTATGGGGGGATCTGTGGATGACGGACACTTATGGGGGGATCTGTGGATGACGGACACTTATGGGGGGGATCTGTGGATGACGGACACTGTTACAGGGGGGGGATCTGTGGCTGGCACTGTTACAGGGGGGGATCTGTGGATGGCACTGTTATATATGTGCCATCCACAGACCCCCCACCCCATAACAGTGCCATCCACAGACCCCCACCCCTTAACTGTGCCATCCACAGATTCTGTGTGCCCCCCCCCCGCCTACAAATATAAAATGTATTATTGAATTAAAAGTTATTAAACATGCCCCCCTCACTCCTAATAGTACAGTATATCCGAATTTCTTCTGTATAATGCCGGCAGGCGGTCCGGGCGGCCGGCGCGTCCCTCAGTGACGTCACTTGTCTGCGCCGCCTGCTTCATTCATAAAGGAGGCGGCACAGGCGCGTGACATCAGGGAGTTACGCTGCCGCCCGCCCGTCCTGCCTGCCGGCATTATACAGAAGAAATTCGGATATACGGTACTATTAGGAGTGAGGGGGCATGTTTAATAACTTTTTATTCAATAATACATTTTATATTAGTATACCGGAGCGGTGGGGCGGGGCTATAGTACAGTGACCGCACCGCCCCACCGCTATTGCCGGCCCCCAGCTCCTCCTCCCAGTCCCTCCCCCGGCCCCCTCTCCGTACATCGCATCCAGCGATGTAAAACTGCCAGCATTCGCCCCATAAGACGCAGGGGCATTTTCCTCCCATTTTTGGGGAGGAAAAAGTGCGTCTTATGGGGCAAAAAATACGGTATATAGACTGGGAAAAAAAAGGGATGAAATACCTAGGCCAGATATTTGAACAGGACAAATTGAAAGACTTTAAAGGGTTTCTGTCACCCCGCAAAACTCATTTTTTTTTTTTGGGATAGTTAGATTCCTCATAGTGCGATATAGGAGAATATAATGCTCTTACTTACTTTCATGCGGCCGATTCTTTATAAAACAAACTTTTATAATATGTAAATGAGGGCTCTACCAGCAAGTAGGGCGTCTACTTGCTGGTAGCTGCTGCAGAAATCCGCCCCCTCGCCGTGTTGATTGACAGGGCCAGCCGTGATCTCCTCCTCCGGCCGGCCCTGTCAGTAATTCAAAAATCGCGCGCCTCGCGTCATTCGGCGCAGGCGCTCTGAGATGAGGAGGCTCGTCTCCTCAGCACTCCCTCAGTGCGCCTGCGCCGATGACGTCTTCTCTTTCGGTGATGTCATTGGCGCAGGCGCACTGAGGGAGTGCTGAGGATACGAGCCTCCTCATCTCAGAGCGCCTGCGCCGAATGACGCGAGGCGCGCGATTTTTGAATTACTGACAGGGCCGGCCGGAGGAGGAGATCACGGCTGGCCCTGTCAATCAACACGGCGAGGGTGCAGATTTCTGCAGCAGCTACCAGCAAGTAGACGCCCTACTTGCTGGTAGAGCCCTCATTTACATATTATAAAAGTTCGTTTTATAAAGAATCGGCCGCATGAAAGTAAGTAAGAGCATTATATTCTCCTATATCGCACTATGAGGAATCTAACTATCCAAAAAAAAAAAATATGAGTTTTGCGGGGTGACAGAAACCCTTTAATACACAGGTTATAGAGTTTGGGATTCCCCAAAAGGACATGTATAAATATTTTCAGCTTAGGAATGCATTGCGGACAGTGGGGCAGGATGATAAATATAGAAGGGAAAAATCAGATAGATTGTACAAATTTACCAATGAGGGTGAAAGAGGAGGAATAACTGCAAAAAGATACAAGATTTTGATGGAGGGTAAGAAAAAAGGGATTATAATACTAGCTAGGAAAAAATGGAAAAATGACTTACAATCTCTCTCGGAAGAGAAATGGGAAGACGCCCTTAGAAGTTATGCTGGGGTTTCTGATAGGGGTTCACATAAGATTTCACAGTTTTTCATAGTTCACAAATTACATCGATCCCCACGGATGTTAAAAAGAATGGGTGTGAGAGACTCAGACAAGTGCCCAAAATGTAAGGGAGAAAATTCAGATTTAATACACTGTTTCTGGAGATGTCCTAGACTGTTTAGATACTGGACAGAAATACTAGAGACTGTATATTTAACTTTGAAGGTCCAAATATTTGAAGATCCAGTAACCTGTATATTAGGGGCAACTGAACATCTAAAGTTAAAAAAATATATACGAACGGTCCTGATCAAAGTATTATTTCAAGCTAGACTCCTTATACACTGCTCAAAAAAATAAAGGGAACACTTAAACAACACAATGTAACTCCAAGTCAATCACACTTCTGTGAAATCAAACTGTCCACTTAGGAAGCAACACTGAGTGACAATCAATTTCACATGCTGTTGTGCAAATGGGATAGAAAACAGGTGGAAATTATAGGCAATTAGCAAGACACCCTCAATAAAGGAGTGGTTCTGCAGGTGGTGACCACAGATCACTTCTCAGTTCCTATGCTTCCTGGCTGATGTTTTGGTCACTTTTGAATGCTGGCGGTGCTTTCACTCTAGTGGTAGCATGAGACGGAGTCTACAACCCACACAAGTGGCTTAGGTAGTGCAGCTTATCCAGGATGGCACATCAATGCGAGCTGTGGCAAGAAGGTTTGCTGTGTCTGTCAGCGTAGTGTCCAGAGCATGGAGGCGCTACCAGGAGACAGGCCAGTACATCAGGAGACGTGGAGGAGGCCGTAGGAGGGCAACAACCCAGCAGCAGGACCGCTACCTCCGCCTTTGTGCAAGGAGGAACAGGAGGAGCACTGCCAGAGCCCTGCAAAATGACCTCCAGCAGGCCACAAATGTGTATGTGTCTGCTCAAACGGTCAGAAACAGACTCCATGAGGGTGATATGAGGGCCCGACGTCCACAGGTGGGGGTTGTGCTTACAGCCCAACACCGTGCAGGACGTTTGGCATTTTCCAGAGAACACCAATATTGGCAAATTCGCCACTGGCGCCCTGTGCTCTTCACAGATGAAAGCAGGTTCACACTGAGCACATGTGACAGACGTGACAGAGTCTTGAGACGCTGTGGAGAACGTTCTGCTGCCTGCAACATCCTCCAGCATGACCGGTTTGGCATTGGGTCAGTAATGGTGTGGGGTGGCATTTCTTTGGAGGGCCGCACAGCCCTCCATGTGCTCGCCAGAGGTAGCGTGACTGCCATTAGGTACCGAGATGAGATCCTCAGACCCCTTGTGAGACCATATGCTGGTGCGGTTGGCCCTGGGTTCCTCCTAATGCAAGACAATGCTAGACCTCATGTGGCTGGAGTGTGTCAGCAGTTCCTGCAAGACGAAGGCATTGATGCTATGGACTGGCCCGCCCGTTCCCCAGACCTGAATCCAATTGAGCACATCTGGGACATCATGTCTCGCTCTATCCACCAACGTCACGTTGCACCACAGACTGTCCAGGAGTTGGCAGATGCTTTAGTCCAGGTCTGGGAAGAGATCCCTCAGGAGACCATCCACCACCTCATCAGGAGCATGCACAGGCGTTGTAGGGAGGTCATACAGGCACGTGGAGGCCACACACACTACTGAGCCTCATTTTGACTTGTTTTAAGGACATTACATCAAAGTTATGCAGGCCTACCGGGATTTCCGGCCCTGTGCATCGGCGTCACCGCCGCCAGCAAAAAGTTTTGTGCAACTTCCTGCTGGGGGCTGGGGGTGGGCCCTCCTCCCCCAGGCAACACATGAGCGGGCCACCCCCCTCGTGCACCGACTATGGCATTAGTCCAATGGGGCCCGGCGGTGCAGTGGCCGCCAATGTAAGTTCTAAAGAGACCACACACGGTTAGGGCTGCAGCTAACGATTATATGAATAATCGATTAGTTCTCGATAATTTCATCGATTAATCAGGAAAAACACCAAAATGACAAAAAAAGGGGTTTATATGATTTTACTTGAACAATTATGTACAAAGGCCATATTAAAACTATTTTAGAAGTTACATAATTATAAACATTTTACGAAAAAGGGGACAAATTTTTATTGAGGGAGGGACTTATTTACATTTTAATAAAACTAGTCTGTATACCCTAGTATGTACACTCCTACTATACACATGGGGGTATGTGCAGACTGGGAAGAGCATTGCATCATAGTGTCTGTAGTACAGACTCTGTACTACAGACACTAGGGTACAATGCTTTGCACATACCCCCATGTGTATAGCAATGTGCAAAGGCCTGGGACACTGTGGCAATGTGGCAGTAACAGTGGCAGCATGAGCCCTGAGCAGGGCACATTATACAGCGGGCAACTGGCGTACCGATGGCAGGTGGGCTTAGCGTGGTACAGGTGAGGTCGTCCAGGGCAGGCTGAGGCTCCATAAACGTACGCACGACGTAGTGCGTCAGGTGGCAGCGGGGAGGGGGTGTTGGGGAGAGCAGCAGCGCCTGATTAGTGAGTGGAGGGTCAGAGGAGGGTGGCACTGAAAGTCAGGTGTCAGGCACTTAACCATAGGCGTGCGCAGCCTATTGCATTATGGTGTGCACCCTTAAGCACAAACACACACGCCGCGCGCGCATATGTATGTATGTATGTATATATATTATATACTGTATAACACTATATACAAGATGATGATATACGGTATAACATCTTCTTGTATATAGTGATATAGTGGACCTTTCTGATGACCTTGCATACCCTGAGGAAGCCCTTGAAAAAAGGGAAGGGAGGGTGGGGCACTGAATAACGCCAGCGCTGAGTGCCTGTGGGAGGGGAGCTTATAAAGCCTACGCCCCTCCCACAATAACAGGCTGAAAACAGCCTTGACAATTATTGTCGTGGCTACGGATACTGGAGCTGGCGTGACGGTGCCAAGGAATAACCTATCCGTGCTACTGACTAACTAAATAGGCCTGGATTGTGCCCATAGCCGCGAACGTGGGTAGCCTATAAGGGGCCAAAAAGTCAAGCAAGGTAGATTTTAGGATTTTATTGAATAGGTACATGGTTTGCAATGCTAGTTTGCGAAAAAAACGTCTGAAATTTCCTGGTGTGGATTGGGAATGTACCTGGTGAAGCAAGATGATTCCCAACGACCCATTTTACGGATGATATGACTGGGTACATTGTGCTTGGATGCCGATCCGGAGGGAGTGTCCTGATATGGTTTTGGGATCAATACCTAGGCCTGAAACTAGTATATGGATGTGAGAAACGAACTGTGCTGTCGTGAGGGGCTTGGATTTGAAGGGCAATAGCGGGCTATCTGGGGTGGAATGACCCAAGGAGCTCATAAATTTGTTTAAAACCTGGACTGGGCACCACTTATTGAATGATTTGAAATATTTAACTTCGACTGGAGGCCCTGATTGTGACGTTTTGGTGGAAGGCAGTCGCAAGAGGAAATGGTCATGATTCCAGGCTAGCTGGCTCTTGGTCAGGCCCTTGGATTTTGGAGAGAAACCTGTGAATTCTCCTGGTCGTAGAAAACCGTAGAAACCTAAATACATGGCTGCCTTGATAACCGTGCTGGGTTGGATGTCTAGGGAATTGGAGAGCTTCCTAAACAGTTCCCCTGAAACTGGTTGTCTGATTGGAGTGCAGGGTTAGCTACATTTTTGAATCCCCCTAAGGATTGCCTTGATTGCGGGGGACGCGAAGATCGCCCTACTATTGGGATGTTTTAAGGTAGAGTAGTATTGCAACCCCGCCATGTATAATTTGATGGAATTATAGCCGAGTTTGAGGTGATGGTGACAGTAAGCCAAAAACGCCATTAAATAAGTGATCTTATCTGTGCCGCTCCTTGGGTTGAGAAGTGAAAATTTTTGGAAGCTGTTCCAACTGGTTTTGTAATTTCTAGCTGTGTTGGCAGACAGTGATCTTTGTACGAGGGATTTGGCAGATTAAATGAATTGTGCAAGTCCATGCGTACGGTGTTCAACTCTGGAGGGGAAAGTCCTTCTGGATCTGCCTCCGGCATGACCTAGAAGAAATGTTGGAAATGGAAACGTGAATTCTGGACGCCCTGAATCTGTCTACATGATATCTGGAAATTGTGCTGTAGAGAAAGCCAAACTAATTTGCGGACAAAGGGCATGATGTGATGTGCCTGCCCTTGGTGATGATGTCCACTACTGCCTGATTGTCCGTGATGAATGTCACCAGGGAATTTGCCCACTGCCTGCCCCAAACTTGGGCGGCAGCTACAATCGGGTAGATTTCTAGTAGAGGGGAGGATCTGAGGTACTCGCTGAGAGACAAGATTTCAGGTGGCCACTGGCCCGCAAACCACTGGTTATTGTAGATGGCAGCGAAACCTTTGGAGGTGGCTGCATCTGAAAATATGGTAGGAGAAGAGGGACTCCATTGGGGAACGAATAAGGAGATCCCATTCTAGTTGGTCAGGAAGGAATCCCACGTGGTCATATCGGCCATTGCTTGGGTATCCAGAAATACCAGGGAGTCCTGCTCTGTGGCTGTTGGGAGCAGATCCAATAATCTGGATAAAAAGGCCTTGCCCTGGGGCATGATTCTGATGGCGAAGTTCAGCATGCCCAGCAGGGATTGTAAATCCTGCTTGAAGAGAACCCTACAACCCACAAATTTGGAAATAAGCTCCTTGATTTTTGGCAGTTTCTCCTCTGGCAGTCTTGCTTCCATTTTTTGGGTGTCTAAAACTATACCAAGGAAGGTTATGGTGGTTAAGGGGCCTTCTATTTCTGTTGGGGCGACGGGGATGTTGAGGCTTGCAAAGACCTGGAGGAGACTATCAAGTTTGCAGGGTGTGGTTGCAGTGGTTGACCAGGACCCAGTGCAGGGCCTGGACGAACTAATCGAATAGCCATGGACTGCTTTTTGAGCTGAAGGTGAGGCGGTTGGCGAAGTAGTACAGGCCGTCCCACTTTAAGCCGTAAAATTTCCAAAGTTGTGGGTTGATGGGTAACAACTTAAAGGCGTCCGCAAGGTCTGCTTTGGACAGCCATGCCCCTGAGCCTGCCAGAAGAATGAGTGAGATGGCCTCACTGAGTGAGGAGTATTTCATCGAGAACTCCTCTGAAGGAACTAGAGAGTTGAGGCTAGGGATGCCTGAGCCATGAGGTGCTGAGAGGTCATAGATTAATCGTTTATTTGAATTTTTTTTGGTAACAATGCCGGGGTTGATCCTCCAATAGTCAAAGGGAATACTAGAGAAAGGCCCGATGATGAAGCCCTTCTCCAGCTCCACCCGAATCAGAGGACCCACCGAAGTGGCATCGGTAACTGCGGACCTGAGGTTAGGGCCTTCCCAAGAAGACTGAGGAAGGGCCACGAGACCGGTGTGAAAACCCTCCGTGAAACCCTTGATTAGGAATTGTACCTGGTGGGGGTTGTGATGGTCGCGGAGGACTGTTGCTAACAGGTCCACGTTGACCACGCCTAGTCACTTGTTTCTGGTGGTTCTATTTGGGCAAACCAACAGGGGCTGGGCTCTGAAGCATGTGGAGCAGACGTGGAGCGCTCTGCACTGGTTATAATTGCAGGTTGCAAAGTTGTAATTATTGCAAACCTGGCTGTTGCCTAGGAAGACTATGGGATGACCCAGTTTGTCAGTACCCGTGTTGTGTCTTGGCTGGGACCCCGAAGTGCATGCCGCAGGCATAGGTTGGGACATTGGAAGGCTGGAATTTGGGCACCAATCGGAGGAATGCAGGATTGACTGGCATGAAGTGCAAGGAGGGGCTTTGAGCCTGGCGAAATGCCGGCAGAAGAGCTCCATGTCCAGGGATGCCCAATTGGTGACCCGTTGGAACTGGGTGAGGGCCGCTGCGGCTTTGGCCGAGAAGGAGCAGTGGTAGTCGTAAAACGCGTACCCTCCATACTTGTGTCCCAGGTCCGTGACCCTGTACAGGTATAAATCTAGCTCCTCGTGCCTTTCAGGGTAGGCGGAACAAATTATATCCCTGAACAGGCTAAATGCCAGGACGAACTCTGGGATTCACAGTTTCCTGTTTAATCGGGCATCCCTGGACCTGAGAACTATTGACGCGTTTTCGCACGCAATGGTTCGATTCTCTACCGTGTCGTGGGTGGCAATGAGAATGGCGGCCAGATTTACGTCTTTCCACTCCAAGATGTCCCGTTTGATGTTGTCAGTCACAAAATGGGACGGGGCTACTTCGGACAAGGTGGGAACCCTACCTGGGGTTGCAGACTGGGACGTGGAAGCGACTGGGAGAGGAGGAGTGGGAAGGCTGAATGGCGGATCTCTTGACTCCACTGCCGACAGCCTGTTCTGGATGTCCTAAATTGATGTAGATAAGGTGTTAATGGTGGCGTGGAGCTGTGTCAATGACAACTGGATTGTCGACATTGACACCTGCTCTCCGGGGGAAGAGGAATTGAATACCAGGAGTCGGTGTAACTCCGCCTTCCGGGCCGAAGCTGGGTAACGGATCCCTCTTTTGTTCAGATCCGCTATGATTTTGGGGACCGTCCAGCTCCGGAGTGACCCCACACTAGCATGGCTGGATGCCAGGGATTCCGGAATGGAAGAGGTCTCGTCGATTTCTGAGTGACGTGACATGCTGGAAGCTGAAAATAGAAAACTTATTAGTGTTTGGAGTAAACAAAGACGTCACCTCCTGAAACGTTTAGGACCTTAAACCCGTGTAAGCGCTTACCGTTTGCTGCCCACGATGAAAACGCTTGGAGCGAAACTGAGCCTGGAAGGTGAAAAAACCATGACATTGGCTCCGCGAGTGGTCGAACCTTGGTAAAGAGAGGACCAATACCTGATATCCCCACCTGGTGAGCCAGACCTAACGAAGGTACTCTGGTCCTCTTGACTCGTGGCGGCGCTTCCCGGAATCGGATCTTAACTGAGACAAAAGAAAACATTTAGTGGAGGAGCCTAACTAAAATAGCGCTGCTATGACCAATGAGCAAGATGTGCGGACGAATGAACACGATGCCTGAATAACGTAACCAGGCGGTGAACAAGGACAGACGAACATGGTGTGCGTAGCGAAACCAGGCTTGTGGTCAGTGAAGGAGGTGGCCTGCTTGACAGAACAGACATTATGGACGAAGATGGGTGAACGGGCCTGGGTGACGTAAACAGGCGGAAGACGTGGACGAGATGAGGAATGGAGCCTGCAACAAAGGCTGTGGAGGTTGAGAGAAAACGCTGCCTGAAGGCGCCGCCAGACAGTGGACCAGGACATGGCAACGTATAGCAGGAGTGACGGGAACGAAGAGAAAAAACATGGCCTGAATAACGTAAACAGGCGTGAGACAAAGGATGACAAGGACTTTGCCTGAATAACGAAAACAGGCTGTGTACATTGAACGAGGTGGCCTGAATAACGTAAACAGGCGTGAAACATGGATATGAGAAGACGGGGCCTGAATAACGTAAACAGGCGTGAAACATAGATATGACAAGACGTGGCCTGAATAACGAAAAACTGTCTGTGTACATCACAGAAAGTGGCCTGAATGACGTGAACAGGTGTGAGGACGGAATGGACAGAAGTCGCCTGAAAAATGAAACAGGCTATGTACAGGAGGGATGCTGTCAGATGACGTGAACAGGTGGAAAACAAGAATGTGAAAGACGTGTGGCGAAGGTAGACACTAGTAGAAACATGGCTTGGTGATGTGTGGAGGCGTGAGACATGGATAGGACAAGACATAACTGGGATGAAAAACAAACAGGTTGTGCACGTGAAATGAAGGCGATGACAACAGCGTGACCCTTGACATGAACACGGGCCCGGACCCTTTTTTTTGGGGGGGGGGGGGGGGGTAAAACTGTAAGATGCAGCCTATGAAAAACAAAGCGTGGCGTGACAGAGGAGACAAATAGCGTGATATGCTTGGAAAACATGGTGAATGCGAGATTACCAACCTTGTGATATTGAAATTGAAGAAACGCAGCAAGCGAAGTTCATGAAAATTCTGCAATGTTTGTCCTGGAAAGCACTACAGCCCAGCCGGAGCAAACCAGAAATATATTTCTAAGAATAAAGTAAAATATGGGAAATACGGCAGCCTTGGAGAATACACCTTGTTAGGGGGGCTGTGGCCCTTGGTTTGGTGAAGATTGGCATTAAAAAGGGTTTTGTTTTGCTTTTAGTTTTTTTTGCCCCCAAGCATTTGAAAAGTAATAAACCCTGCTCTTGGGAAAAGGATGATTATTATTTACGGCCACAGTGCGGATTGAGCCGATTGTGGCTGGACAAAAGTGGGGAGCTTGAGCCGCTCTGTGCCTGCGGCCCCGCTGTGGGCTGTGACGTTGGAGAGGCGTGGACGGGGAGGAGCCTGCAACGCCCCCCGCCCTGGATCGCAAGGAGCGCGAGAGTCGGCGGCCGGAAAAGCCAGGGAACGGCGTCTACCCGGCCGGCGAATCCCGCGAGCGCCGCAGCAAGTGGGTGGGATGGGGGAACCTGGAGGTGCGGGGAAAAGGGCCAGAGGGCTTTCTGGATAGAACGAGGTGGCGGGGACGCAGAGCGAAGGTAGGACGCCGGCGGCCATACTTAACTGGCTGAAGCCTGAGCGAAGCGAGACTGACGTGACCCAGAATGCACTGAATGACGCCAGGTCTGAGTGCCTGTGGGAGGGGAGCTTATAAAGCCTAAGCCCCTCCCACAATAACAGGCTAAAAACAGACTTGACAATATGTATAGCTGGTATAAGTTATACATCTTGTATATAGTGATATGGACCATGCTGGTATAACCTGGGTATGTCCTGTATATAATTATATATGTACAGCTGGTATAAGTTATACATCTTCTTGTATATAGGGATATGGAGCATGCTGGCAGAGGTCGCACAATTTGTTTTCCAAAAGAGTAAAAATACTCCTGACCATTTTTGAGGAGTATTTGTAGCTGAGGAGGAGTACGAAAATTGTAGTTATTCATATATATAGTACGCAGGCTTATATAACATTAAGGAGTTGCTATTCATGCAGGGAAACCATTACCAGTCTTCTCTATAATGTATTCCATGCAGAATTAGCACATTTTGACCATTTTAAATTTCTCTCTCAGAAGATTAAATCCCTACCTTTCTTTAAAGAGGACCTTTCACCGATTCTTACCCTATGAACTAAGTATACAGACATGTGGAGCGGCGCCCGGGGATCTCTCTGCACTTACTATTATCCCCGGGCGCCGCTCCGTTCTCCTGCTATGCCCTCCGGTATCTCCGTTCCCTAAGTTATGGTAGGCGGAGTCTGCCCTAGCGCTGGCCAATCGCATTGCAGAGCTCACAGCCTGGGAGAAAATAACCTCCCAGGCTGTGAGCTCTGCGCTGCGATTGGCCAGCGCTAGGGCAGACTCCGCCTACTATAACTTAGGGACTGGTATCTCCGCCTACTATAACTTAGTGAGCGGAGATACCGGAGGGCATAGCGGCAGAACGGAGCGGCGCCCGGGGATAATAGTAAGTGCAGTGAGATCCCCGGGCGCCGCTCCACATGTCTGTATAGTTAGTTCATAGGGTAAGAATCGGTGAAAGGTCCTCTTTAAGCACCAAATCTGTCATGTAGATATCGGAGCAGTAGACTGTGCAAAACTCAATGCAATAATAATTGAACAGGGACGTCTGGTGGTTATGGCAGGGAGCAATAGTGGTCTGGTGGCACTGGGTGGGGTCTGTCTGGGACAAATGTACAGGAGGCAGTTATAGGACAGTCTTATACACAATATATCTTCTCTGTGATCTCTGGAAAGTGTGCTCCATATGGTACTTACATAGAGAAACTAATAGCCAAGAGGCTAAACAAAACCCTGCTTCTTATGTTAAATCATAACTTTCATTTGATTGCTCTGATACCTAAACACCAAAAGGAAAAAAATAATTTAAAAAACCTGCTGTTTCTCTAGATGACCTTATGTTGATAGTAGTGTTAATAGAGTCTCAAGAGTCTATAAAAGCAGGTACCATACTTCTATAAACCTTTGAGACTCTATTAACACTACTATCAACATAACTAATCAACATAACACTACTATTTTAAGAAACCTGCTGTTTCTCTAGATGACCTTATGTTGATATCAGTGTTAATAGAGTCCCAAAGGCTTATAAAAGTAGGGTACCTGCTTTTATAGACTCTTGAGACTCTATTAACACTACTATCAACATAAGGTCATCTAGAGAAACAGCAGGTTTTTAAAATTCTTTATTTCCTTTTGGTGTTTAGGTATCAGAGCAATCAAATGAAAGTTATTATTTAACATAAGTAGCAGGGTTTTGTTTAGCCTCTTGGCTATTAGTTTTCCATTGACAAACCTCCACATGGAGCTCCCAGCAGCAGATAGAAGCCTGCAGGGCAGTTCTGGTGTGACTTCTCTCATTGTCTCTGCTCCGCAGAGGCTCCATTCCGGCCATGCTTTCCCTTCATCTGCAGCCGGCAATGGCGCGGAATGGCTGCTGCTGTGTGTTCAGTGCGCGGGAGAAGGGAGGTGTGAGAGGATTGGCCAATGGCACTGCAGCCTGTTGATACTGACAAATCAGCAGCCTCCTCTATAATAACAAAGCTCTGTACTGTGAGGAGCTTTGTGATTGGATTGCTGTGCTGCCTGTGCCGTTCACAGCGCTTAGTGCGCTCATGAATGTGTCACGGATGATGTTGCAGAAAGCTGGAACTTATAAATAAACATCCGACTGGCTTGATCCCAAACTAAGGAGCATATGGGTGAGCCCTATAAAACCCCTAGAGCTCTCCCAGACTGCTATGCCCATGCAAGGGTCTCTATGGTAGACAATTGCATGCCCACGTACCTAATACTGTGTGACACCTGAAAACCCTATAATAGTGAGGGGACACGACCACCGGCTCCATGCACTTAATACGGACGGAGTCAGGGTCACCTAGAATCAAGCCAGCAAGGAAACACAAATAAAGGAAAAAGACTTATCTGAGGACACAGCAGCAGCAGCCTCCAGCAGTGAACTTCTCATCCAGGAAGTAGTATAAACAGCAAAGTGAGGCAGTATGGGAGGGAATATAAAGGGAGACAATTAGTCTAAATAGGTGACACCTAGGGGAAGGAAAGGAGATGACAAAGTGAAACCAAAACAAAGAACATCATGCAAGAGGTAGAGAAGAACGTCTGCCAGACCTTCTCACAGAACTGGCGGTGACAGTACCCCTCCCTCTACGGGTGGACTACGGACACTCAGAGCCCACCTTCTCAGGATGAGACCTATGGAAAGCCCTGATGAGATGAGTGGCCTTAATGTCCGCCACTGGGACCCACATCCTCTCCTCAGGACCATAACCCTCCCAATGAACGAGGTACTGGAGAGAATCGCGGATAATGCGAGAATCCACAATCCTAGAGACCTGAGATTCAAGATTACCATCAACAACAATCAGAGGAGGAGGCAAAGAGGAGGGTACAGTGGGTTGGACATAAGGTTTTAATAGGGACCTGTGAAAAACATTATGGATCTTCCAAGTGTAAAGAAGATCAAGACGGAAGGCAATGGGATTGATGACGGACAAGATCTTGTAAGGCCCAATAAACTTAGGACCCAACTTCCAGGAGGAAACCTTTAGTTTGATATTCTTTGTAGATAACCACACCAGATCACCCACATTCAGGTCCGGACCAGGCACACGTCTCTTAACCGCCACACGCTTATATCTCTCACTCATCCTCTTCAGATTACCCTGAATCTTTTGCCAAATAAATGACAAAGACGAGGAAAATCTCTCCTCATCAGGTAAACCAGAAGCCCTCTCTCCAGAGAATGTCCCAAACTGCGGATGAAAGCCATATGCACCAAAAAATGGTAACTTATCAGAGGACTCCTGGCGACGGTTATTTAAAGCAAACTCAGCAAGGGACAAAAAAGAATACCAATCCTCCTGATTCTCCGCCACAAAACAGCGCAGTTATGTCTCCAGATTCTGATTGACGCGTTCGGTCTGACCATTCGACTGCGGTTGAAAAGCAGAAGAGAACGACAACCGAATCCCCAAGCGAGAACAGAAGGCCTTCCAAAACAAATTGCGTGCCCCTATCAGAAACGATGTCTGAAGTAATGCCATGCAATTTAACAATGTGATCAACAAACCAAATCTTATATCTCCAGCTCCTTTTGTCTAACTTGCCGCCACGGAGGAGGACCGCCATCTACACGGGACTCCGACCACCACCCAGCAAACAAACCCCTTGCTCAATGCCATCCTGTAGGCCGGACAAAAATATGTCCATACCAATGTACCTCAAATGCACCCCATCCGGCCTCATCAAGGCCCTGTTGTCACCTTCCAACTGACGGTGCCTGACCACCACCCCTCCCCGGGAGCGAACAAACGAGAAATCCGTGCGTTCAAGATCCTTCGGCATCTCTCCAGTGCCTCTCCATTCCTGGCTCCATGCCACACCACCCGGGGGACCACCTCCGACCACACTATCACCAACTCTTTAAAGAAGGCCAGAAACCTCTCCAAATCGGAACACATGAGCACCATTAACTCTGTCAACCGCAGGGCGCAGAGATCGTTTCCCCCCCATGTATCACTAAAATAACCGGTCCCGCCGACCGGAGACCTAAATCCACCACTTCCGGCAAGAGCTGGGACCAACGAAGCCCCCGTATACCCTTCCAGAAGAGTTCCACTTCCCTGAATCCAAGGCTCCGGCCTCCAGGCCTGCAATCTGCCCTTTGCGCCACCCAAAAGATATAAGAGTGGCCACACCACCGGACGAACGGCCCCTGAAAGAGAAAAACCATTAGAGACACACCAATCATAAACACATATCATGTATATTTTTCTTTTATAACTTTTTTTTTTTTTTAACCTATGCAGCTCAGCAACCTCACAGCAGCAAATCAGGGTGAATATATCTCGCAAAGCAAGCCGACCACCACCTACCAATCCGCATCACCTCTGATTCAGACAAACCTGCCCTAGCCGCCTCCGTGGCAGCACCTATGCGAAAAGAGTGAGTACCGAATTCACTCGGATCCACCCCTGAGTGCCGCAAGCACTTGCGCAACACCGAAGAGAATTGAAACTTTGTAAAAGGGGACCCATCAGCATGCGCGAAAAAATTAACACCCCCCTTCCTCACCGACCTATACTCGGACACCAACTGAACTGGACAAGCTATACCGGCGCCGGTGATATCGGCAACCACACCCCATTCCCAAACTGGTCTGTCTTTGATCTTCTAATAAGGACCCTGAGGGCATTATTGCCAAGCACCACATCCCCATCCAACAGGCCACCAAGTCTGGAGCCGGAAGGCGCCACAAATTCACCCACCCTCAAAGCTGCAAAAAAGGCAAGACTGAAACTAGCGGCTGCCATAGAACGCTCAAATGCCGATGAGCAAACCTCCCCGCAGCAAAGCGAAAGAAATAGGCCGTCTGCTGTCTCTTACTACATACTCCCGTTGCCAGCCCTTCATGGCCTGCCTCACCACAAAATTCTTTGTCACATCCGTCCAACCACACAGTTTAAAGTAGAATGCTACCCCCGCCGCCGCGCAACCGGGGCCGAAACCCCCAAAGACCTCAGCCCCAACAGCCATTCCACCGTGACTTCCAAGCGCAGATCATCCCTCCTCGCAACATCCCTAACCCCACTCACCACCAACCAGTCTGCTAAGGCCTTACCATGCGCCTGCCACGTCGCCGGAGACACTGACGCACTCACGAGGGACATCAATCGCTGCCCACTAGCTGCCACAGGTACTGCGAGCATTCCACTCCATCCGGCTCCGCCGCCGGGAGCAGGTCCCGAAAAACCTGCCAATTAAAGCGAGAGAGAGCATCAGCAATACTATTTTCAACCCCAGGAACGTGCCTGGCCCTAAAATAGATATTATGTTCCAGACAACGGAGGACAAGGTGCCGCAGCAAGGACAAAACCGGGAGGGATGAAGAAGACAAATGGTTAATACATTGAACAGTCCCCAAATTATCAGACCAAAAACAAACGTGACGATTAGCCAGACGCTCCCCCCAAATCTCCACCGCCACCACTATAGGGAACAGTTCCAATAACGTAAGATTCCGAACAAGCCCGGAATCGAACCAATCCTCTGGCCACGGAGCCACACACCACTCCTTGCCTAACACTGTCCCAAAACCACAGGAATCCCTTGCAGAATCCCTCGTTAAACAACCAGCACGCACCTGGTCGTCGGGCGGCCACTGGACCCTGGGCTGCAAGGGCCCCGGCCCCAGTGGCCACTCCTTGAAAGGAAGGTGGCCTTTGGGACACCATCAGGCGAAGCCAGACATCTGTCGCCTTAACCCCCCACCCCAGCGTTGGCTGCAGCGCCAAACGTCTCCTAAACTCCTCATCGTATCTCCACCACGCGCTGCCACCATGCGCCTTATATGCGCTATAAATAGTGTCCAAGTAAATGAACAACTCCGAACAGCGCTCAGGGTGACGCTGACCCATAACACAACCCAGGACGGAAAACGCCTGTAACCAGTTGTTCATTGACTTAGACACCTTAACCCTCCGATCATTAGGCTTATCCAGAAAACGCTTCTCCCTATCAACCGTATGCTGGTCCACCGATATCAGGGACCAAATATCCACAAATTGATTGGACCAAATTTTTTCCTTCACCGCCTCCTCCAAGTGAGAGCCTAACGGACTGACACCGCAGAAAAACGAGTCCTTGTGCACACCCACCAATGCCAGGGAAACCCCACTAGAAGACGACGAAGCCTCAGGCGGATTAGCTCCCAAAACCGGCGGGTCAGGCACAGGAGCCACGGGGGGCAACAACGAGGGCAGCTTATCCAACAATGACTTCAAGAACACCTCTAAACCCGTACTTGACCCACCCGCCCCCCAAGCCCCGGCATATTGGTACTCACCAGCCGCAGGAGGCATCGGCGCCGAAGCTGCAGGTACAGGCATGACCTCCCTGTGTGCTGCCGAAGTAGCCAGTGTAGGAGCCCTGGATCCATCCGCTGGACCCGGCCTGCCCCTTCTGGAATGCGGTGTCCGCACAGACTCCTCCGATGCGCCCGAGGACACGTCCGAGGATGACGGAGAGCGCCACCGAGAGGATCTGGACCGCCGACTATATCTGGATGAATGGGAACCGTGACGCGAGCGGCGGCGGCCGAGCCTGCTCCTACTCCTGTTATCCCTGGACGAGGCAGGAGACAAGGACACCTCCCTGCGCCTGCGTGAGCGGGCAGGGGAAGCCGCAATAGGACGAGGGGGGGCAAGGGGGATATGAGGGCAGGCCCAGCAGCGGGGGTACCAGCATCAGAAGCCCCTACAGCCGTAGCAACCGGCGCTGGAGACACAACCCCCGCAGCAGGGGGGGTTAAAATCTCCCCCAGTGGCACTGTGTCGGCTGGGACTCTGGAGGGGTTAATGTGCGGTCATCCGCCAAAATGGCACTATTATTAGCCCCCATCCTACACTCGGCTGCCGCTTGCCACACCGGAGACCACAGTGGCTGAAGCGGCTGAACTGGAAGGGGCAGAGCTAACTCCCGGCGGCGCGAAACCACTGCCGGCCGGCGCGCCGAACCAGTGCTCCTGCGGCCTCCAGCAGGAGCCGACACAGTGCCCCTGGAGGAGTCCAGACTATGCCCCAGACGTACAGGAGGGCGATGCGTCCGAGCCGACTGCTGCTCACAAGGTACGACAGGGGAAGGGCGGAAGGGGTTAACACTTGCGGCGTCCCCACCACGGCCGAAACCACAGGCGCATGAGGGACAGAGGGAGGAGGAGCAGAGAGGATCCCAAGAAAGGAGCGAAGCCAGCCCTCCCCCTCCTCACTAAATCTCGCCAGGAGCGCATTGCGCAGCTCAGCGTCTCCTGCGGACATCTCTGTGGGGACAGGCAGCCAACTACTCACCAGCTTGCCTTCTCCGTAAAGAGGAAAAGCCAGGGGCATGGAGGGAGTATTTAACCCTTCCCCATGCCACCTCCCCTTCCTGTTCCCCGGCTCCACCACTATCCTCTTAACCCTTTCACTCCCTCTCCGGCATCCCATCCCTTTCCTCCATTTACAGTCCATCGGGCATACATTAATATGAGGGGGCCATACTTATTAACCTCCCGGGAAGGGGTAGGGGAACCACCAGTCCCTCATCACCCTCCCTAAACAGTCGGGTGCTGTCCAGGAGGACAAAGATCAGGAGCCTCTGCCTGGGCTGCCTGAACCTCTGCCTCCAAATCAGGATAAAGAGCAGAGACGACCACCCCTTCAGCCAAAATGGGACCTGGGTCTTCAAAGTTCCCCCCTCCCAGAAAACAACGTGACAGGGCATCCTCCTTCACATTTTTAACCCCAGGGTGGAACGTGACAACAAAATTAAACCTAGAGAAGAACAAAGACCATCTGGCCCGTCTCGGGTTCAGACGCTTGGCCGATTCCAAGTAGGCCAGATTCTTATGGTCGGTAAACACGGTAATAGGGTGTCTGGCTCCCTCTAACCAATGGCGCCATTCCTCAAAAGCTAATTTGATGGCCAACAACTCCCTATCTCTCACATCGTAATTTCTCTCTGCAGAAGAGAGTTTCCTTGAAAAAAGGCACACGGTCGCCATTTGGCAGGAGAGGGACCCTGAGATAAGACCGCACCCACACCCACCTCAGAAGCGTCCACCTCCACAATAAAAGGTAGAGAGAATTCAGGTTGTACCAAAATGGGAGCGGAAGCAAAACTATTTGATACTAGAAAAGGCTTTAAGCGCATCTACCGACCACGAGGAAAAATCTACCCCTTTTTAGTCATATCAGTGAGTGGCTTAACAACAGAGGAATAATTCAAAATGAACTTTCTGTAATAATTGGCAAAACCCAAAAACCGCATCAGCGCCTTCTGATTCTCAGGAAGCTCCCAATCAAGCACAGTGCGGACCTTCTCAGGGTCCATGCGAAAACCAGAAGGGGAGAGAAGAAAACCAAGAAATTGAATCTCCGGAACCGCAAACACACATTTTTCCAGTTTAGCGTACAATTTATTCTCCCACAGAATTAGCAAGACCTAACATAGGTGGTCTAGATGAGTCTTGAAATCAGGAGAAAAAAAATCTAAATGTCATCTAGATACACCAGTACAAATTTCCTCATTAAATGATAAAAAAATGCTGTTCACAAAATGTTTGAAGATGGCCGGAGCATTCATCAAACCAAAGGGCATAACCAAATTCTCGAAATGACCCTCAGGGGTATTGAAGGCCGTCTTCCATTCGTCTCTTTCCCTGACCCTGACTAGGTTGTATGCCCCTCTTAAATCCAACTTAGAAAAAAACTTTAGCCCCAACAATCTGGTTAAACAGGTCCGGGATCAGAGGAAGCGGATATGGGTCACGAATTGTGATACGGTTCAGCTCCCTGAAATCCAGACAAGGTCTTAACAAAAAAAAAAAAACTGCGGCAACAGGTGACTTCGAGGCTCGGATGTGTCCCTTTCTCAGGCTCTCAGAGATATAAGTACGCATAGTGACTCTTTCAGGTTGGGAGAGATTGTATAAACGTGATTTTGGCAGCTTGGTGCCTGGGATGAGATTAATAGGGCAGTCGTACTCCCGGTGAGGGGGCAACTCCTAGACACCACTCTCGGAAAACACATCCGAAAATTCAGAGAGAAAAGATGGTACAGTCTTGGTAGAAACCTCTGAAAGAGATGCCGTGAGGCAATTCTCTTTGCAAAACGCACTCCAACCATTTATTTGCCTTGCTTGCCAATCAATGGTGGGGTTATGTTTAGTGAGCCAGGGTACAACACTAGAGGAGTAGGTAATCCACTTAGGACGAAACACGACATATCCTCAACATGAACGTCACCCACAGTCAAACGGATATTGTGAACTATGCCCTTTAACGATCTTTGAGAAAGTGGAGCGGAATCGATAGCAAAAACAGGTATATCCTTTTCCAAAGTGCATACCTGGAAACCATGCATTATTGCAAATTGATTATCAATGAGATTGACAGCTGCTCCACTATCTACAAAAATCTCACAAACAATGTTCTTGCTGTCTAGCGCCACCCTGGCAGGTAGGAGAAAACGGGAACTACAAGTAAACGGCAAACCTTCAATTTCCGCATCAACCTTGCCAATAGTAGCAAATGGAAAGTTTTTAGAGGGTTTTTTTCTTTTTGTTTTATTACCCTCAGAAAACTCCATGGATCTCCTAGAGGGGCAAACATTAGCCAAATGATTTATACCCCCACAACAGAAACAAACCCTCCTCTGAGAGCTGAATCCTCTACTATCAGAGGCAAGCAAAGCCAGCTGCATGGCCTCCTCCTCAGAGGGGATTGAGAGAGACTGAGACCCCTGCGCACTGAATGAGACAGCCCCACTGTCCTTGGGCTGAATATGACAGGAAGGAGTAGTCTCCTCTCTCTCTCTCTAAGACGCCTGTCAATACGAACAGCTAGAGACATGGCAGACTCTAACGAGGCTGGTCTCTCATGAAAAGCAAATGCATCTTTCAATCTTTCCGAAAGACCATGGCAAAATTGACTTCGGAGTGCAGCATCATTCCAACCAGTATCAGCTGCCCATCTCCGAAATTCAGAACAATATATCTCTGCGGACTGTTTACCCTGGCATAAAAGACGCAGTTTAGATTCAGCCAGAGCAATACGATCCGGGTCATCATATATCTGCCCCAGGGCTACAAAAAATTCATCCACCGATCTGCCCCCACCGGCAGCGAAAAGGTCCAAGACTGAGCGTTTTCCCTGAGCAGCGAGATGATGATCCCACCCTCTGCTCCTCATCACCAGAGGAATGGAGAAGTAGGCGAAAACTGGAATTAGACTTACCGGTAATTCAGTTGCCATGAAATCACCATGACAGCCACACAGGAGATTGACCCATGACCTCTGTGGGGGCAGAAAACAGAGAAGAGGTTAAATTGCCCCCTCCCACCACCACACCTCAGTGTTTCAAAGATATCAAGTGCCAGAAATGTATTAGTATTTCCCAGTATTACTTCATACCAGGAGAAATAAAGGTGAAACTTCATAAAAAGGGGAGGGAATATACGGGCCGTCATGGTGATTTCATGGAAACTGAATTACCGGTAAGTCTAATTCCGGTTTTCCCATATCATCACCATGACGGCCACACAGGAGAGTTATAAAATTACTTCTTATGGAGGGGGGGGGGGCCACCGCCTGAAGAACCTTCCGACCAAAGGAGAGGCCAGAGGTTCCAGATAAATCCAAGCGGTAATGTCTCACAAATGTGTGAATGCTAGACCAGGAGGCAGCCTTGCATATATATTGTCCAGGGAAGCCCCTGCTCTTTCAGCAAAAGTAGTGGAGACAGCTCTGGTAGAATGTGCCCGAATATTGGATGGAGGATCCAGATTTTGATTCCTATAGCATAGGGTATTGGTGTCTTTTATCCATCTTGCAATGGAGGATCTTGAGACCTTGGATCCCTTATTTTTCCCAGCAAACTGGACAAGCAGGCTGTCAGACTTCCTGAAATCTTTAGTGGCCTCTAAATATTTAAGGACTGTACGTCTAACATCAAGGGAATTAAATTTATTTTCCTCCTGATCCTTAGGATTATTGAAGAAAGATGGAAGAAAGATCTCTTGGCCTCTGTTGCGGTCTGAGGCTACCTTTGGCAGGAAACCTGGGTCTAATTTTAGCACAATTCTATCCTCAGTGATGGAAAGGTATGGTTCACGAATAGAGAGAGCCTGAATCTCTTCTAATCTTTTAGCGGAGGTAATTGCTATAAGGAAAGCTGTCTTAAATGAAAGTAACTTAATTGAACAGTTCTCCAACGGCTCAAGGTTTGGATTCTTTTCACCTGACCATGAGAAGAACCTTTTCCAGATTTTCAAATATATTGCAGATGTCAGCTTTTTCCTGGAGCATCTCAAGGTGGCTATGACTTTGTCCGACAGGCCCTGAGACTTTAAGATGGAGACCTCAGGATCCAGGCCGTGAGTTTCAGGAATTCCGGATGAGGATGTAGTAAAGGACCCTGGTATAGGATGTCCCCTCTGAGTGGGAGTCTCACCGGGTCGTCTATTGCCAGTCTCAGGAGCAGAGCAAACCAACTCCTCTTGGGCCAGAACGGGGTGATCAATATCGGGATGAGAGGCATTGGAGGGAATGCGTATGCTAGATCCCAACATCATTTCAGAGAGAAGGCATCTATTCTCCAAGGATGGTCTCCCGCATTCAGGGAGCAGAATGTTTGTGATTTCGTATCCTTTTTTGTTACTTATTGTAGGAAGTCCCCAACTCTGGGTTAGCATGTTGAAGACCTCTTGATTCAGAGCCCATTCTGTGTGATCTATCTTTTGCCTGCTTAAAAAGTCCGCTTCTAGATTTTGGGACCCCTTCAGGTGCATTGCTGAGATGGATCTTAGCTCTTTTTCTGCAAAGGAGAAAATTTCCTCTGTGACATTCTGGAGTCTCCTTAATCGAGTACCTCCCTGGTGTTTCAGGTAGGAGACCACGGTCGTGTTGTCCGATAGGACCCTCACATGCTGCCTTCTTATCAGCTGCCTGGCTGAAAGTAGAGCTTCCCTTACCGCATACAGTTCCCTGAAATTTGAGGATTGGACAGATATGTGATGCTTCCAAGTTCCCTGGAAGTAAGCTTTGTCGACTTTCGCTCCCCATCCAGATTTGCTGGCATCCGTGAAGATTGTTATTGATGGCGATTTGATCCATGGAACCCCCTGAGAAAGATTCTTCTCCTTTGTCCACCATGAGAGAGAAACCTTTACTGACCCTGGAATCCAAAGCTTGAAATCTAGAGAGCCCTTCTTCTTGTTCCATTGGGACAATAGCCAATTCTGTATTACACGACAGGGAGCCTGCACCCACTCCACTGAAGGCATACAGGAGGTTAGAAGGCCGAGAAGGCTCATCGCTTCTCTCACTGAGCATTTTTTCCGGTGTTGAAAGTGCCTCACTGTCACAACCACTATCTCTGGCTGTGACCTTCCGTCATTGCTTGTTCGGCGCTCCTCGCTGAAGTTCCGTTCCTGTGTCATTTGTGGTTCTTTATGGGTTAACTCCCCTGTGTGCCTATTAGGAGTTAATCCTCTGTCTGCTCCATGGGTGTGGTCTCTCTGCTGCACCCATGGAACCTGTATATAAGGCTGAGGTTTCCTCAGTTCTGGGTCAGCTCTCCTGGTGTGTGTTGTCTTGTCCTGCTCCTGTTTTGTACTCTCTCCCCCATGCTGCTGACCCATGGGATCCGTGTCTGTCTGCCTGTGCTCTGTGGGTTTCCCTACTTGTTCATTTACGTTCTCTCCCGTCTTCTTTGATGTCCTCTTTCCTGTCTTTCTGTTATCTGTTCTGCCAGTTATGTTTTAGTTACTTTGTGTTTATTCTGATGTCTGTGTTCAGCAAGCCTTTGCAGCAGAGTGGCATGACAAGGCCATGCAGTTTACTACTGGTGGAGCAAGTCCTTCTCTGCTCATTGCCACTCCTGCTCCCTTGCGTGAACTCCTGCTTGTATTATTAGTTGCCCTGTTTTGTATTTGCCTGTATGTTATGTATGCCTATGTGCCGTCGGTACCTTCTGGTACCTGTTGTCCATTCGCTCCTGCTGTCACTGTCTAGTTCACGCTCCAGAGTGGACCCTGGCAACTTCCTGCGGCAAAGCCTAACCTTACCTTCTGAGGCCCTAGTGAAAACCAGGAGTTGCTTAGTCACGCCCCTCTGGAGTATTACTAGACAGTGGCGCAGTGGGGGTTTTCTCCCACTGTGCTGACGGTACATAGAGCTCTTGTTTTGTCTGTGCTGCCTTCCCTGTTTTGTTTGTGCAATAAACTCTTATGTGTCTGTACCTGATTTCCGTTTGTTTATTGCATGACGACGCGGTGGTCTCTCCTGGGATCTCCAACTCGTGACACTCACCTTGCTTACCAGAGACTGGATCTTGATCTGTGGCAGGAAAGTCGACTGTGTTAGGGAGTCTAGTATAACCCCTAGGAATTTCACCCTCGTGGATGGTACTAACATAGACTTGGGTTTGTTCACAATCCATCCTAGCTCTGACAGACGGGATAAAAATATTTCCAAGTCTGACAGTAGGAGCTCCCTTGAGTCTGCTATAATTAAGAAATCGTCCAGGTACGGCACTATATTTAACCCTTCTTGTCTGAGTGGAGCTATCATTTCTATCACCAGTTTGGTGAATAGCCTTGGTGCAGCTGAAATCCCGAAGGGTAGCGCTATGAATTGAAAATGGAGAATCTGATTGAAAGGGTCTGAAATTGCAAACCTTAGGTATCTCTAGTGATCTGGGTGAATGGGAACGTGCATGTAAGCGTCTTTCAGGTCGACCGAGCACATAAATGCTCTTAGCTTTATCAGAGGTACAATTGATTTCAGAGACTCCATTTTGAATTTTCTGTAAAGAATAAACTTGTTCAGTTGTTTCAGGTTTATAATA
The DNA here is from genome assembly GCF_905171765.1 of Bufo bufo. Taxonomy (NCBI): domain Eukaryota; kingdom Metazoa; phylum Chordata; class Amphibia; order Anura; family Bufonidae; genus Bufo; species Bufo bufo. Next base: position 184,022,955 of record NC_053394.1, on the reverse strand, counting down.
GTTCGAAAGTCTCCTTCCTTCTTTTTTACTAAAAATAGAGTTGAATAGTACCCCCGACCTCTTTGAGACGCGGGAACTGGGATTACTGCTCCCTTTTTCACCAGGTCCTGGACTCCCTGGAAAACATTCAGGTTGGAGGATTTGGAAGGCATCCTTGTTACGACAAATCTTGGAGGGGGGAGGGAGGTGAACTCGATCTTGTATCCTTGCCGAATGATATCCAAGGCCCAAGGATTTTTTGATATAAGTGCCCATGGACCTAGGAAATCCTTCAGTCTCCCCCCTACAAGGGCGTCATTGTTTGTCGTCAGATTTAGATTGGGGCTTAAGAAGGAAACCTCTTCCTTTACCCCCCTTGGGATAAGCCCAACGGCCTGACTTGCCTTTCCCTCTACCAGCCTTATTTTGTCCACCGTATGACCGAAAAGACTGGTTCCTTCTATAAGATCTTTCTTCGGGGAATCCTCTTTTCCTATCAGCCGCTTTCTCTAGTATTTTGTTTAGAACCGGCCCGAATACATATTCGCCTGAAAAAGGAATAGATACTAACTTCTGTTTGGATATTCTATCACCCGACCAGGACTTCATCCATAAAGCCCGGCGAGCCGCATTGGAAAGTCCAGCCTCTTTAGCACAGAATCTAGATTCAGCTGAGGCGTCCGCAAGGAATCCTGTAGATGACTTAAGTAGAGGGATAGACTGTAGGATTTCTTCCCTAGAAGTCTTGTTACTCAGGTGATTTTCTAGCTCTCCTAGCCATAAATACATAGACCTAGCTACCGACGTGGCTGCAATGTTGGTATTAACATTATACATCGAGGCCTCCCAAGACTTTCTCAAAAGGGCATCTGCCTTCCGTTCCATAGCATCCCTTAATTGAGCAGCATCCTCAAATGGCAGGGCAGTCTTTTTATTTACTTTCGCCACCTACACGTCGATCTTAGGGGTCTCATCGAATAGTTTGGACTGAGAAGGGTCAAACAATAAACGATTTTTGAATTTCTTGGATATTCCAAGTCTTTTCTCTGGTTCTGACCACTCTTCCAGAATCATCTCTTTTATATTTTCATTTATGGGGAAGACCCTGGATTTCTTCACTCTAAGGCCCCCAAACATTTCGTCCTGAATAGATAGAGACTTAGGGGCTTCTTCAATCCCCATTGTCGCTCTGACCGCTTTTAATAAGTCACCCATTTCCTCCGAGGAAAAATATAATTTTTTGTTTTCGGAGATCTCTCCCTCAGAGAGAGAGAAATCATCTTCCCATTGCATGGAAGTAGAAGCCTTATCATCAGCGTCATCAGATTCTGAGGAGGAAATGATCTTAGAACGTGGACGTTTGTGAGAGGGCTGGCCTTGGGAATCAGATGGAGTGGCTCTAGCGGCCCTAAGTTCTTCCTGAACCACGGATCTAATACTTTCCATAAAGGAGGGTTGCTCCTGCCGGATCACATCAGAAATACACTCTTTACATAGCTTTTTTCCATATTCATCAGGCAGTCTTTTAGCGCAAGAAATGCAGCGAGGAGGTTTTTTAACCTTTTTTTGAGCCTCTTTAGCCTGAAATTAAATAGATATGGAATAGAGGCATCAGTAAAAAAAAAACAGGCATAAAACTTCAATTGAAACGATAAGCAGACCCCCAGAGGGATAGAGAGGGAGCATCAAGCTCCATGGAAGTTTGCAGATTGGGACCTGACATACTCCGGTAGTAGGGGACAGTATCAGTACTTACAGACCTCAGATCAGCGTTCCGTGGCAGTCCCGCCTTTTATTCAAACACCTCTGCCTTCTGTGCTTGTGCTTCCGGGTTGCGTCACATGACCAGACCCGGAAGTGACGTCTCAGACGTCGGGGTGCGCACACGCCGGCCGCTGCCCAGCCCAACCCACCGGGGAGGAGGAGTAAGTTGCGGCCCGGGAGCAGGCTCCAGACCAGCCAGAGTAAGCCCTCCTGATACCCCTCAGTCCAGCATAAGCACGCGGCCGCCGGCGGACTGGGGGAGCTCCGATTTGAGCTTCAGGTAAACCAGGAGACCGTCCTCGGACCCTCCTGGAGAAGCACAAAAATAAAAAAGGGTGTAGGAAAAAATTCAATTTCCCATCTTCATCTCCCTGCCAGCCCACAGGGAGACTCTTCTCTGACCCTGGCCACAGTGGGGACAGGAACACTGAGGTGTGGTGGTGGGAGGGGGCAATTTAACCTCTTCTCTGTTTCCTGACCCCACAGAGGTCATGGGTCAATCTCCTGTGTGGCCGTCATGGTGATGATATGGGAAAATGGAGTTTGCAAGACTCTCTAAAGCAAACAAAATTCTCACTACCCCCGGAGAACATATCCGGAAGCAAGATCTTAGGCTCGGAACAAACTCCATGAACGCCAGCAGAATCGGTCACCTGAAACTGAGACACAGTTTTACGGAGATCTGCTACCTCCAGCGAAAGACCTTGCATGCGGTCAATCAAGGCTGAAACCTGATACATGCTTTAGACAGTTATGGCGGTTTATAATGTCATGGATGATGTTGCAGAAAGCTGGAACTTATAAATAAACATCCGACTGGCTTGATCTCAAACTAAGGAGCATATGGGTGAGCCCTAAAAAAATACTAGAGCTCTCCCTGACTGCTATGCCCAGGCAAGGGTCTCTATGGTAGACAATTGCATGCCCACGTACCTAATACTGTGTGACACCTGAAAACCCTATAATAGTGAGGGAACACGACCACCAGCTCCCTGCACTTAATACGGACGGAGTCAGGGTCACCTAGAATAAAGCCAGCAAGGAAACACAAATAAAGGAAAAAGACTTATCTGAGGACACAGCAGCAGCAGCTTCCAGCAGCGAACTTCTCATCCAGGAAGTAGTATAAACCGCAAAGTGAGGCAGTATGGGAGGAAATATAAAGGGAGACAATTAGTCTAAATAGGTGACACCTGGGAGAAGGAAAGGAGATGACAAAGTGAAACCAAAACAAAGAACGTCATGCAAGAGGTAGAGAAGAACGTCTGCCAGACCTTCTCACAGAACTGGCGGTGACAGAATGGCAGTGAAATCATCGTGCGTATTCATACACAGACATTTTTTAGGGAGTAAAACTGCCTGTACAGGCATCTATGACGCTTGTACAGGTGTTATTGCGACCTCTGCATGCTGGTATAACCTAGGTATCTCTTTATATGATTATATATGTACAGCTGGTATAAGTTATACATCTTAATATACCAGAAGATGTATGACTTATACCAGGCCAGCTCAAATATAATAATATACTGAACATACCAAGGCCAGATAGTAACTCTTACTTGAGCTGGCTCTGGCTGAAAGCTGCTGAATTGACCTGCTGAAAGTCAGTGGCAACTGGCAAGGCTGAATTCTGGAGGCTGCAAGAAAACAAAACACGTCCCACGGCGCGAATTACCGTCTACCAGTCACCAGGGTCAAGAAGGAATCTTTTAATGCAGCAATACAACGCGTTTCGGGGAATCACTCCCCTTCATCAGGTACAAAAGAGCTGCACAAGTGTAACAGCACAAAGCTACACACATTTATACATACAAACATACCGCCTTAAGGAGGTCACAAGGTCAGAAGGGAGGAGTTTTGGATATTGTCTAGATGAACAATGACACATATAATGTGCATATTGGCAGGTTCTCATAATAGACCGCCGATGTGCACATTCCAACCACATCTATACTGTATGAAGCAGAAAAACACACTAATAACAGTCCATTTAAAAGGATCTCAAATGGCTACGCCCATATAGGGCTGACCTTAAGGAGTATGCAATTGAAAGTGCATCACAAAGGTCCTGATCATGCAGATAAATGATGTGGGTTCAGGACCTGCATCACATGAGCGGATCCTAGTCACGTGAGGACCGTTACCTAGTCACAGGAATGCTTCAATGATAAGAAGGCCGTCTTCTATAAGGAAGCTGGCCTGCATCATTCGGCCCGACGTCATGTGACCCGTATCACATAAGTAGATTCCGGTCATGTGAGGGCCGTTACCTGGTTACAGGGAAGCTTCATTCGGCCCAACATCATGTGACCCGTATCACATTAGTAGATTCCGGTCACGTGAGGACAGTTGCCTGGTTGCAGGGACGCTTCAAAGGTGAGGGGGCTGTCTGCCACAGAGAGGCTAACTTGCGTCTCCCAGCCTGACATCGCGTGATGAAGGTAAGATCACGTTAGGGCCGCTGCTATGTGACAGAGGGCGCTCTCACCCGATTACCGCTACAATACAGCAGAAATATTTACAAAATACAAGAGCGGTACTCAGGTATATAGTAAAAGAAAAAGAAGAAGGATCATATATATAACATAATAATGTCTTGCAAATACAATGATTCCCACAAGAAAAAGGAAAGAATACATATATAAAAAAGTGGCATAATATGACTTTAAAAAGATTATTTGATGATTATTAAAAATATATATGTATATAGAAAATATATATGTATATAAAAATGAAACATGATCTTATATATAAATATGACATGTTATATAAAACAGTTATATAAAAGTGCACTGTGTCCACACTTTTAAAAATAAATTAAATGACATTTGCCACTCGTTTAGAATGCTGGATAAAACATTCCTACTAATGGAAAGAATATTGATAAAAATATATATAAGTGAATTGGAGCACTGTGTGATCCAACCACATAATAGATGGCAGTTACTAGTGTAGAATCTGGGGGATATAAAGGTGGGCGCATGCGTGCAATAGAGGAAAAAACACACGTGTCCGCCAACCTACCCAGAAAGGATGTATAATCAGCACCAGAGTCTGCCATATTGGTAATACAGCTTACAATTGGACCTATTGGTTTGTAAAAAGAAGAAGGTACAAGACAACAGTTGTATAAATGAGGGTCTAAACCTGATAGAGAAAAGAAGAAATTATTTCTCATATTCTCCGTTAGTAATCTGATACTAACAAAGGTGAAATCTATAGGTTAATTTCAAATGCCTCATTTAAACCCTGAGGACTCAGGCTATTAAGTTTATAAATCCAGAACATTTCACGTCTTTTAATTGTTTGTGTAATGTTCCGGGTATCGGCATGAATTTTCTCTATAGGTATAACGGAAATGCTTGAAAATAGACCCTGATGTTTATTCGTAATGTGTATTGATACACTATGCTGCATAAATTTCTTCTTAGTGTTTGAACGATGCTTGTTCAATCTGTTACGCAACGTCTCTAAAAACAAAAAAGGAAAAATCAGATCATGAAATCAAAATTTTCAATTTATCTTCCTATTTGCTAAATGTGGAGGAAACATCACTTTTAGCAAGAGGCCTTTCATTCTGCCCAACATCAAGCATAAAGAGTTTTGATCTCTTTTTAGATTTACACAATTTTGTTAGAAAACTAACACTAAAGAGACACTTTAGCCTATTGGATAGTTTAAACAAACCTAGTATTGAACATACTAGTGAGGCTTTATCTACTCCGGTAACAACAATACAATATGTTTCCACGAGTTTGAAACCCCCTTCAACCTTTTACCCGACCCATCACAAGGGGAATTTTATAGACACTTTTTACCATCTAGTGATGGACGATTTTCGATCCATCCATCAGAAACCCATTTTGAATCATAACCTCAATCCCAAAGAATCCAAGGCAGTTAAAAGCCTATATGAAAATACCTCAATAGTTATCCGTAATGCCGATAAGGGTGGAGGCGTGGTCATCCAAAATAGAGATGACTACGTTAAAGAAGCTCTTCACATTCTGTCGGACACTGAATACTATCTTCCTCTAGACAAAGATCCGTCTGGGGAACATAGGGTCGCATTGAGGACCTTGATTGACTCAGTTAAACACATACTGAGTAAGAAAGAACAAGAATACATTCTCAAAACAGACTCAGTAATGGCACTTTTTTACCATCTACCTAAAATTCATAAGGATGTTCAGAATCCTCCGGGCCGCCCCATCATCTCTGGGATATCCTCTTTGACTTGCAATCTGTCCCATTATGTGGACATTTTGCTCCAGAAATATGTTATCCAACTACCTTCCTATTTGAAAGATTCCACCTCTCTGATAACCATACTCAAAGGAATCACATGGAAGGATACATATTCGTGGATAGCCCTTGATGTTGCGGCCCTATATTCAAATATTAATCATGAATTGGGACTAAAATGTGTTGATTCTTTTCTCTGTAAAGATTCATCTGTACCTGTTGATCAGAAGTCGTTCATACTGAAATCTATTCAATTTATCCTGACACATAATACATTCTCCTTTGGTGAACAATTATACCTCCAGTGCAAAGGTACCGCAATGGGTACGCGCTTCGCACCCAGTTTCGCGAACCTTTTCATGGGAGCATTCGAAGATCAATATATTCATAAGTCCACCCAGTGGTCAGATAATATTGTGTTATATCGTCGTTATATCGACGACTTGTTCTTTATATGGGATGGAGATTCTGATTCCATCAAGGATTTCATTCAATATCTAAATTCCTCTGATTGGGGGATCACTCTATCTGGGACGCATGATTGTTCAAGAATTGAATTCTTGGATTTAGAAATGAATGCTATTGGTGATAAAATTGTAACACGCATGTATTTCAAAAAGGTTGACTGTAATAGTTACCTTGAGTATTCTAGCCTCCATTTTAAAAAATGGAAGACGAATATTCCCTTTAGTCAATTCAAGAGACTAAGGAGGAATTGTTCACTCACTAGGGATTTTATCTCACAAAGTGAGATAATTCGCAAAAGGTTTCAGGAAAAAGGCTACCCTCATGGAGTCATTGAGGCGGCTTACAATCGAGCTAAGGCTCTTATACAAGAAAATTGCCTATTAGTTAGCCAGAAAGATCAGGCAAAGGACAAACAGCAAAACAAAAAATGGGGTGCCAATTTTATCACTACCTTTAGTAGCAATCATAAGGATGTGAGGAATATTCTTTTTAAACATTGGCATATTATTAAAAAAGACCCATATATAGGCAAATCTTTACCAAGTCACCCGCCTCTGACTTTCAGGAGAGCAAAAACCCTAAAAAATTTGTTAGCACCAAGCAAGTTACGTGAAACACATTATAAAGTAACTGGGCCAAATACCAGTTCATTTATACCATCTAGACCAGTGGGTAGCACAAAATGCGGACAACCAAAGTGTCTATGTTGCCTCTCTATACGAAAGTCTACTTCTTTTCGTAATAACACCACTGGGGAAACTTTTAATATTAAGCAACCAATGGACTGTGGGTCAAATAACGTGATCTACGTGCTCGAATGCCAATGTGGATTACAGTACGTAGGTCGCACCACACAGACGTTGCGTAACAGATGGAACAAGCATCGTTCAAACACTAAGAAGAAATTTATGCAGCATAGTGTATCAAGACACATTACGAATAAACATCAGGGTCTATTTTCAAGCATTTCCGTTATACCTATAGAGAAAATTCATGCCGATACCCGGAACATTACACAAACAATTAAAAGACGTGAAATGTTCTGGATTTATAAACTTAATAGCCTGAGTCCTCAGGGTTTAAATGAGGCATTTGAAATTAACCTATAGATTTCACCTTTGTTAGTATCAGATTACTAACGGAGAATATGAGAAATAATTTCTTCTTTTCTCTATCAGGTTTAGACCCTCATTTATACAACTGTTGTCTTGTACCTTCTTCTTTTTACAAACCAATAGGTCCAATTGTAAGCTGTATTACCAATATGGCAGACTCTGGTGCTGATTATACATCCTTTCTGGGTAGGTTGGCGGACACGTGTGTTTTTTCCTCTATTGCACGCATGCGCCCACCTTTATATCCCCCAGATTCTACACTAGTAACTGCCATCTATTATGTGGTTGGATCACACAGTGCTCCAATTCACTTATATATATTTTTATCAATATTCTTTCCATTAGTAGGAATGTTTTATCCAGAATTCTAAACGAGTGGCAAATGTCATTTAATTTATTTTTAAAAGTGTGCACACAGTGCACTTTTATATAACTGTTTTATATAACATGTCATATTTATATATAAGATCATGTGTCATTTTTATATACATATATGTTTTCTATATACATATATATTTTTAATAATCATCAAATAATTTTTTTAAAGTCATATTATGCCACTTTTTTATATATGTATTCTTTCCTTTTTCTTGTGGGAATCATTGTATTTGCAAGACATTATTATGTTATATATATGATCCTTCTTCTTTTTCTTTTACTATATACCTGAGTATCGCTCTTGTATTTTGTAAATATTTCTGCTGTATTGTAGCGGTAATCGGGTGAGAGCGCCCTCTGTCACATAGCAGCGGCCCTAACGTGATCTTACCTTCATCACGCGATGTCAGGCTGGGAGACGCAAGTTAGCCTCTCTGTGGCAGACGGCCCCCTCACCTTTGAAGCGTCCCTGCAACCAGGCAACTGTCCTCACGTGACCGGAATCTACTAATGTGATACGGGTCACATGATGTTGGGCCGAATGAAGCTTCCCTGTAACCAGGTAACTGCCCTCACATGACCGGAATCTACTCATGTGATACGGGTCACATGACGTCGGGCCGAATGATGCAGGCCAGCTTCCTTATAGAAGACGGCCTTCTTATCATTGAAGCATTCCTGTAACTAGGTAACGGTCCTCACGTGACTAGGATCCGCTCATTTGATGCAGGTCCTGAACCCTCAATAGGATCACATCATTTATCTGCATGATCAGGACCTTTGTGATGCACTTTCAATTGCATACTCCTTAAGGTCAGCCCTATATGGGCGTAGCCATTTGAGATCCTTTTAAATGGACTGTTATTAGTGCGTTTTTCTGCTTCATACAGCATAGATGTGGTTGGAATGTGCACATCGGCGGTCTATTATGAAAACCTGCCAATATGCACATTATATGTGTCATTGTTCATCTAGACAATATCCAAAACTCCTCCCTTCTGACCTTGTGACCTCCTTAAGGCGGTAAGGTTGTATGTATAAATGTGTGTAGCTTTGTGCTGTTACACTTGTGCAGCTCTTTTGTACCTGATGAAGGGGAGTGATTCCCCGAAACGCGTTGTATTGCTGCATTAAAAGATTCCTTCTTGACCCTGGTGACTGGTAGACGGTAATTCGCGACGTGTTTTGTTTTCTTGCACTACTATCTTCTTGGGGGCTCCAGGCTTCTCCTTTTGAAGATCCCTCGTGGTCCCGAGGCTGTAGACCGCCATATCCAGACGTCCAGGCTTGTTTGAAAATACCTACAATGGTGTTGTGCCTATATCCGCACAACCACACAAGGTGAGCCTTGCCAATTCTTTTTGTTCACCATTATACACCCACAGAATTACCCTATGGTGCGCCCATCTGTTTCTCTACAGATTTAAAACCAGCCTGCTACATCGAATTCTGGAGGCTGGCTGGGCTCAATGTGAGCTCTGGCTGGCTGAATGATTGCTGCTCCTGGGCCTGGCTCAGGCTGGCAGAATTGTCTGGCAGAGAGAGAGCGAGGCGAGGTGGGGTGAGTGACTGTAGTATAGAGTCAGACTACTGGGCAAGTGCGCAGTGGCAGACTAGCAGTGGCTCCCACGTTCCTCTGTTCCCAACTTCCTGCCGGACCTGCAGAGCTGATAACTTTATGACATCACGTAAGCACGCAGTGTTATCCGGACATGCTGCCAGGCCCTGCCCCCTGCCATTGGTACTTAAAGTGACCATGCCTGAGCCGGACCCGCCGTCCCATCATCCATAACAACAAAAAAAGGGGAACTTCTGGCTGCCCGTCTTGGCCTTGCGCCGGAACAGGAGTCTAAAAACCGGACGCCTGGCCACCTTAAAAGCAGCAGTGGCAGAGAGACTGAGGCCAGCAGCAGCCATTTCAGTCAGATTAGAGCCAAAGCTGCAGAGTGGCTGTAATCTGACTAAAATGGCTGCTGCTGGCCTCAGTGAGTCTCTCAGCCCCCATCAGACCTCAGATAAGCCCAAAGACCCCCACTCAGCCCCATCAGACCTCAGATCAGCCCAAAGACCCCCACTCAGCCCCATCAGACCTCAGATAAGCCCAGAAACCCCCACTAAGCCCCCATCAGACCTCAGATAAGCCCAAAGACCCCCCATCAGACCCCACTCAGCCCCCATCAGACCTCAGATCAGCCCAGAGACCCCCATCAGACCCCCACTCAGCCCCTATCAGACCTCAGATAGGCCCAAAGACCCCAACTCAGCCCCCCTCAGACCCAAGATCAGCCCAAAGACCCCCAGTCAGCCCCCATCAGACCTCAGATAAGCCCAAATACCCCCACTCAGCCCCCAGACCTCAGATATGCCCAAAGACCACCACTCAGCCCCCATCAGACCTCAGATCAGTCCAAAGACCCCCATCAGAACCCCACTCAGCCCCTATCAGACCTCAGATCAGCCCAAAGACCCCCAACTCAGCCACCATCAGACCTCAGATCAGCCCAAAGACCCCCATCAGACCCCCACTTGAAAATACCTACAATAGTGTTGTGCCTATATCCGCACAACCACACAAGGTGAGCCTTGCCAATTCTTTTTGTTCACCATTATACACCCACAGAATTACCCTATGGTGCGCCCATCTGTTTCTCTACAGATTTAAAACCAGCCTGCTACATCGAATTCTGGAGGCTGGCTGGGCTCAATGTGAGCTCTGGCTGGCTGAATGATTGCTGCTCCTGGGCCTGGCTCAGGCTGGCAGAATTGTCTGGCAGAGAGAGAGCGAGGCGAGGTGGGGTGAGTGACTGTAGTATAGAGTCAGACTACTGGGCAAGTGCGCAGTGGCAGACTAGCAGTGGCTCCCACGTTCCTCTGTTCCCAACTTCCTGCCGGACCTGCAGAGCTGATAACTTTATGACATCACGTAAGCACGCAGTGTTATCCGGACATGCTGCCAGGCCCTGCCCCCTGCCATTGGTACTTAAAGTGACCATGCCTGAGCCGGACCCGCCGTCCCATCATCCATAACAACAAAAAAAGGGGAACTTCTGGCTGCCCGTCTTGGCCTTGCGCCGGAACAGGAGTCTGAAAACCGGACGCCTGGCCACCTTAAAAGCAGCAGTGGCAGAGAGACTGAGGCCAACAGCAGCCATTTCAGTCAGATTAGAGCCAAAGCTGCAGAGTGGCTGTAATCTGACTAAAATGGCTGCTGCTGGCCTCAGTGAGTCTCTCAGCCCCCATCAGACCTCAGATAAGCCCAAAGACCCCCACTCAGCCCCATCAGACCTCAGATCAGCCCAAAGACCCCCACTCAGCCCCATCAGACCTCAGATAAGCCCAGAAACCCCCACTAAGCCCCCATCAGACCTCAGATAAGCCCAAAGACCCCCCATCAGACCCCACTCAGCCCCCATCAGACCTCAGATCAGCCCAGAGACCCCCATCAGACCCCCACTCAGCCCCTATCAGACCTCAGATAGGCCCAAAGACCCCAACTCAGCCCCCCTCAGACCCAAGATCAGCCCAAAGACCCCCAGTCAGTCCCCATCAGACCTCAGATAAGCCCAAATACCCCCACTCAGCCCCCAGACCTCAGATAAGCCCAAAGACCACCACTCAGCCCCCATCAGACCTCAGATCAGTCCAAAGACCCCCATCAGAACCCCACTCAGCCCCTATCAGACCTCAGATCAGCCCAAAGACCCCCAACTCAGCCACCATCAGACCTCAGATCAGCCCAAAGACCCCCATCAGACCCCCACTCAGCCCTCATCAGACCTCAGATAAGCCCAAAGGCCCCCCACTCAGTCCCCATCAGACCTCAGATAAGCCCAAAGACCCCCACTCAGCCCCTATCAGACCTCAGATAAGACCAAAGACCCCAACTCAGCCCCCCTCAGACCTAAGATCAGCCCAAAGACTCCCAGTTAACCCCCATCAGACCTCAGATAAGCCCAAATACCCCCACTCAGCCCCCATCAGACCTCAGATAAGCCCAAAGACCCCCACTCAGCCCCCATCAGACCTCAGATAAGCCCAAAGACCCCCACTCAGTCCCCATCAGACCTCAGATAAGCCCAAAGACCCCCATCAGACCCACACTCATCCACCATCAGACCTTAGATCAGCCCAAAGACCCTCAGTCAGCCCCATCATATCTCAGATAAGCCCAAAGACCCGCACTCAGTCCCCATCAGACCTCAGATAAGCCCAAAGACCCCCACTCAGCCCCATCAGACCTCAGATAAGCCCAAAGACCCCCAGTCAGCCCCCATCAGACCTCAGATAAGCCCAAAGACCCCCATCAGACCCCCACTCAGCCCCCATCAGACCTCAGATAAGCCCAAAGACCCCCACTCAGCCCCCGACAGACCTCAGATAAGCCCAAAGACCCCCATCAGACCCCCACTCAGCCCCATTAGACCTCAGATCAGCCCAAAGACCCCAAGGTAGCCCCCATCAGACCTCAGATAAGCCCAAAGACCCCCACTCAGCCCCTATCAGACCTTAGATAAGCCCAAAGACCCCCACTCAGCCCCCATCAGACCTCAGATAAGCCCAAAGACCCCCACTCAGCCCCCATCAGACCTCAGATAAGCCCAAAGACCGCCATCAGACCCCCACTCAGCCCCCATCAGACCTCAGATCAGCCCAAAGAACCCCAGTCAGCCCCCATCAGACCTAAAATCAGCCCAAAGACCCCCACTCAGCCCCCATCAGACCTCAGATCAGCCCAAAGACCCCCAGTCAGCCCCCATCAAACCTCAGATAAGCCCAAAGACCCCCACTCAGCCCCCATCAGACGTCAGATAAGACCCCCACTCAGTCCCCATCAGACCTCAGATTAGTCCAAAGACCCCCATCATACCCCCACTCAGCCCTCATCAGACCTCAGATCAGCCCAAAGACCCCCATCAGACCCCACTCAGCCCAAAGACCCCCATCAGACCCACACTCAGCCACCATCAGACCTCAGATCAGCCCAAAGACTCCCAGTCAGCCCCCATCAGACCTCAGATCAGCCCAAAGACCCCCACTCAGCCCCCTTCAGACCTCAGATAAGCCCAAAGACCCCCACTCAGTCCCCATCAGACCTCAGATCAGTCCAAAGACCCCCATCAGACCCCCACTAAGCCCCCATCAGACCTCAGATCAGCCCAAAGACCCCCATCAGACCCCACTCAGCCCCATCAGACCTCAGATCAGCCCAAAGACCCCCAACTCAGCCCCCATCAGACCTCAGATCAGCCCAAAGACCCCCATCAGACCCCCACTCAGCCCCCTTTAGACCGCAGGTAAGCCCAAAGACCCCAATCAGACCCCCACTCAGCTCCCATCAGACCTCAGATAAGCCCAAAGACCCCCACTCAGCCCCCATCAGACCTCAGATAAGCCCAAAGACCCCCACTCAGCCCCCATCAGACCTCAGATAAGCCCAAAGACCCCCACTCAGCCCCTATCAGACCTCAGATAGGCCCAAAGACCCCAACTCAGCCCCCTCAGACCTAAGATCAGCCCAAAGACCCCCCAGTCAGCCCCCAGATAAGCCCAAATACCCCCACTCAGCCCCCATCAGACCTCAGATCAGCCCAAAGACCCCCATCAGACCCACACTCAGCCACCATCAGACCTCAGATAAGCCCAAAGACCCCCACTCAGTCCCCATCAGACCTCAGATCAGTTCAAAGACCCCCACTCAGTCCCCATCAGACCTCAGATCAGTCCAAAGACCCCCATCAGACCCCACGCAGCCCTCATCAGACCTCAGATCAGCCCAAAGACCCCCACTCAGCCCCCATATGGCCCAAATACCCCCACTCAGCCACCATCAGACCTCAGATCAGCCCAAAGACCCCCATCAGACCCACACTCAGCCACCATCAGACCTCAGATAAGCCCAAAGACCCCCACTCAGCCCCCATCAGACCTCAGATAAGCCCAAAGACCCCCCTCAGACCCCCACTCAGCTCCATCAGACCTCAGATCAGCCCAAAGACCCCCATCAGCCACCATCAGACCTCAGATCAGCCCAAAGACCCCCACTCAGCCCCCATCAGACCTCAGATCGCCCAAAGACCACCATTAGACCCCCACTCAGCCCCATCAGACCTCATATCAGCCCAAAGACCGCCAGTCAGCCTCTATCAGACCTCAGATAAGCCCAAAGACCCCATCAGACCCCCACTCAGCCCCCATCAGACCTCATATGAGCCCAAAGACCTCCACTCAGCCACATCAGACCTCAGATCAGCCCAAAGCCCCCCATCAGACCCCACTCAGCCCCCATCAGACCTCAGATCAGCCCAAAGACCCCCAGTCAGCCCCCATCAGACCTCAGGTAAGCCCAAAGACCCCAATCAGACTCCCACTCAGCCCCCATCAGACCTCAGATAAGCCCAAAGACCCCCAGTTAGCCCCCATCAGACCTCAGATAAGCCCAAAGACCCCCACTCAGCCCCCATCAGACCTCAGATAAGCCCAAAGACCCCAACTCAGCCCCCATCAGACCTCATATCAGCCCAAAGACCCCCAGTCAGCCTCTATCAGACCTCAGATAAGCCCAAAGACCCCATCAGACCCCCACTCAGCCCCATCAGACCTCAGATCAGCCCAAAGACCCCCACTCAGCCCCCATCAGACCTCAGATAAGCCCAAAGACCCCCACTGAGCCCCCATCAGACCTCAGATAAACTCAAAGACCACCACTCAGCCCCCATCAGACCTCAGATGAGCCCAAAGACCCCCACTCAGCCCCATCAGACCAGTCCAAAGACCCCCAGTCAGCCCCCATCAGACCTCAGATAAGCCCAAAGACCCCCATCAGACCCCCACTCAGCCCCCATCAGACCTCAGATAAGCACAAAAAACCCCAGTCAGCCCCCATCAGACCTCAGATAAGCCCAAAGACCCCCATCAGACCCCCACTCAGCCCCCATCAGACCTCAGATTAGCCGAAAGACCCCCATCAGACCTCAGGTAAGCCGCAAACTCACAATGTGCCGTTTTCTTTTTAGCTGAAAGTAATGGCTTTCTTTTGGCCACTCTGCCATAATGCCCAACTCTATGGAGCGTATGGCTTATTGTTGTCCTATGTACAGATACTCCAGTCTCTGCTGTGGAACTCTGCAGCTCCTCCAGGGTTACCTTAGGTCTCTGTGCTGCCTCTCGGATTAATGTCCTCCTTACCCGGTCCGTGAGTTTTGGTGGGCAGTCATCTCTTGGCAGGTGCTGCAGCCTTTGGGGCCATTCAAAAAAGGTGTTTATATGTAATGACAGATCATTTGACACTTAGATTGCACAGAGGTGGACATCATTTCAGTAATTATGCGACTTCTGAAGGTAATTGGTTGCACCAGAGTTTTTAATGGGCTTCCTAACATACACACATGCCAATTTTCTGTTTTCTATTTCTAAACAATAGTTTTCTAATCAATAGTTTTATTTATATATTTTTCTCATTTCTCTTCACCAACTTAGACTATTGTGTTCTGATCCATCACATAAAATTCAGATTAAAAAAACATTAAACTTATGGCTGTAATGTAACAAAATACGAAAAAAAAGTCAAGGGGGTGAATACTTATGCAAGGCACTGTATATATATATATATATTTTTATATATATATATATAA
Organism: Bufo bufo; assembly: GCF_905171765.1. NCBI lineage: Eukaryota > Metazoa > Chordata > Amphibia > Anura > Bufonidae > Bufo > Bufo bufo. The sequence continues at coordinate 184,007,372 of NC_053394.1, read as the reverse complement.
ATATATATATAGATAGATGCACACACCACAGTACAGTAATAGCACTACAGCCTAACTACACTACACACAGTACAATATAATTCCACCCCACAAACTAGCTATACATTACATTTACACATCAGCAGCAGCCCACCCACCTGACTCTATACTGTCCCTATGGGGTTAAACACAAAAGCTGGCACTGCAAGGGTTAATATTTGCAGGCCAGGGATATAGGCAGGGATGTAGCCGTGAGTTACAGGTTACTGCTGCCGAGATATACAGGGAGGGTACAGGGATTAGGGGTATAGCAGAGGTTAACTACAATCCCAAGAGTTGGATCAGGGCAGCAAAGGGTAATGCTGGGGTACAGGGATAGGAGGCAGGGCAAGTAATGATACATAGCCAGCTGGCTGTGTCCATCTTTCTTCCTTCTTTACCGTCCCTCTCTTCAATTGGGCTGTAGGGGTTAATACACTAGGGGAGTACAGGGGTTAAATGCTGAGACACTATCCCTATGGGAACTTCTGCAGGGGTACAGGAGGCAGGGCAGCAGTGAAAGGGTTAACACAGGGACTGCTGCAGAGGTCTGCCGGGGTACAGGAGCTCAGCAGGGGTTAATGCTGAGGCAGAGCAGCACATCAGGGGTTAGGCAGGGCAGTCTAGGGCTCTAAGGGGGGTAAAGGATACTTAGCCAGTCCAGAGCTTGGGGTGCTCGATCTTTACTCCCATCCATGGAGCTGCTCCGTTCCTGCGCATTCCTCCCTGGGGCCTGAGCACTGTTTGCTCTCTCTTCTTCTGGGAGGAGGGTCGGGGGTACTGTCTCCTGAGCGCAGCGCTCTGCATCGTTGAGCGCTGCCTGTGTTTCCTTCCGGGCGGTCAGGGTGTGCGGGGGTTAACTGCCTTTAGCGCAGCGCCGCCTGCACATTCTTCCTGGTGGAAGGGGACTATGGGGGTGTTGCTCTTCTGAGCACAGCGCATCGCTGTCTGCACTCTCTTCTTAAAGGGGGTGTCCGGGGGTCACTGCTAGTGCAGCACAGCCCGGCGCATGGCTGCCTGCGCTGTCTGCTTATGGGGGGTGTCCGGGCTACTGTCTTGAGCGGAGCGCTGCCAGGATATTTAAACCCGGCTGCGCTCGCTCCCGTTTTTCCACACTGCAGCTGAGTACACGTGGGCTGGCGTGGTGATATGATATCACCACACCAGCCTGCACGTCCTGGCGTGCGCTTCCAGGTGGGGGATGATTTAAATCTCCCGTCTGTGAAATGCCCGCATACCTCCTGCTGCTGTAATTACAGCATCAGAGGTATGCGACCTACAGGGGCGGGGGAGGTCTTTGTTCCCCCGCCTTTGTAGTGCAGAACATCTCCGGCCTTACCAAGGATGTTATCAAAGGACTCTCTGTCCTTTGAAGGGGCCATAATTGTCAAGTTGTCAGCCTCTACTCAGCTGGAGAGGGAGGGCACCCGGAACTGGGGGGAATCTAAGTGTATATAAGTATATATATTAATATAGATACTTGGGGCATATCTATATACATATGTATAGACACACAAACCTGGGGTACATATATACCATCTGGCCGCATTTAGGTCCACATAGGTACATATACATACATATAGATAATTTGGGGCATATATATATATATATATATATATATATACACTCACCTAAAGAATTATTAGGAACACCATACTAATACGGTGTTGGACCCCTTTTGCCTTCAGAACTGCCTTAATTCTACGTGGCATTGATTCAACAAGGTGCTGATAGCATTCTTTAGAAATGTTGGCCCATATTGATAGGATAGCATCTTGCAGTTGATGGAGATTTGAGGGATGCACATCCAGGGCACGAAGCTCCCGTTCCACCACATCCCAAAGATGCTCTATTGGGTTGAGATCTGGTGAATGTGGGGGCCATTTTAGTACAGTGAACTCATTGTCATGTTCAAGAAACCAATTTGAAATGATTCGAGCTTTGTGACATGGTGCATTATCCTGCTGGAAGTAGCCATCAGAGGATGGATACATGTTCTCATTCTGTTTACGCCAAATTCGGACTCTACCATTTGAATGTCTCAACAGAAATCGGGACTCATCAGACCAGGCAACATTTTTCCAGTCTTCAACAGTCCAATTTTGGTGAGCTCGTGCAAATTGTAGCCTCTTTTTCCTATTTGTAGTGGAGATGAGTGGTACCCGGTGGGGTCTTCTGCTGTTGTAGCCAATCCGCCTCAAGGTTGTGCGTGTTGTGGCTTCACAAATGCTTTGCTGCATACCTCGGTTGTAACGAGTGGTTATTTCAGTTAACGTTGCTCTTCTATCAGCTTGAATCAGTCGGCCCATTCTCCTCTGACCTCTAGCATCCACAAGGCATTTTTGCCCACAGAACTGCCGCATACTGGATGTTTTTCCCTTTTCACACCATTCTTTGTAAACCCTAGAAATGGTTGTGCGTGAAAATCCCAGTAACTGAGCAGATTGTGAAATACTCAGACCGGCCCGTCTGGCACCAACAACCATGCCACGCTCAAAATTGCTTAAATCACCTTTCTTTCCCATTCTGACATTCAGTTTGGAGTTCAGGAGATTGTCTTGACCAGGTCCACCGCCCTAAATGCATTGAAGCAACTGCCATGTGATTGGTTGACTAGATACTTGCATTAATGAGAAATAGAACAGGTGTTCCTAATAATTCTTTAGGTGAGTGTATATAGCAAACAAATAAAGTAGCAGCACACCACTATATGCGCTAAGACTGAATTAATAGGTGAATGTGTGAACAGGGTCAAATACATGACGCCAAATAATTACTGCAAAGCAGTGAAGAAGCTCTTAGCGCATATTATTGATCAAAAATATGTCGAGCCCACCTACCAGACGACAAGGTAGCTTCTTATCAGGTGGGACCTACTCTAACACGGAGGGTCCAGCTCCATTCTTACTCTGATTAAAAACACCAAGGGGTGGGGGATGGTTGGGGAGTGCTAAGTTCCAAAGAGGATGCCTGGTCCTCTATAATATACATATACATTTGTTTGCTGTATTATTGCCGGATAGCTTGCACCTGCGATTTGTCTCAGGAGGTGCTGTTCCGTTTTTTGCTTATATGTATATTATAGAGGACCAGGCATCCTCTTTGGAACTTAGCACTTCCGGCCCCAACCCCTCACCCCTTGGTGTTTTTAATCAGAGTGAAAACTCAGCTCTGAAAAAGCTTCTATGCAGACGGATCTTCGGATCCGTCTGTATGAATGTAGCCTACGGACACGGATCACGGACACGGATGCCAATCTTGTGTGCATCCGCGTTTTTTCACAGACCCATTGACTTGAATGGGTCCGTGAACCGTTGTCTGTCAAAAAAATAGGACAGGTCTTATTTTTTTGACGGACAGGATACACGGATCACGGAGGCGGATGACAAACTGTGCATTTTCCGAGTTTTCAACTGACCCATTGAAAGTCAATGGGTCCGCAGAAAATCACGGAAAACGGAACAACGGCCACGGGTGCACACAACGGTCGTGTGCATGAGGCCTAAGAATGGAGCTGGACCCTCCGTGTTAGAGTAGGTCCCACCTGATAAGAAGCTACCTTGTCGTCTGGTAGGTGGGCTCAACATATTTTTGATCAATAATATGCACTAAGAGCTTCTTCACTTTGCAGTAATTATTTGGCGTCATGTATTTGACCCTGTTGACACATTCACCTGTTCACTCAGTCTTAGTGCATTTAGTGGTGTGCTGCTACTTTATTTGTTTGCTGTATTATTGCCGGGTAGCTTGCGTGCTGTTACGTTTTTTGCTTTTTTTTATATATATATATATATATATATATATATACTGTATAGATCCATAGAAAAGGTCAGGCAGCACTCCTTTACAGTTATGCGGTGCCCGCGGTGGTCCCTCGATACAGGACGGATAAACAACAAAGAAAATCCGCAGCACTCCTTGAAGTAAAAAATGTGCAGTTTATTCACACATGTCAGAAAATTGACAACGTTTCGGTTCTCTCACAGAACCTTTCTCAAGTCAGGTGAACATAAAGTGCATACGTGCATGTTTAAATACATTTTCACATTGTGACCAATTAATTCATTAACCAATACAACAACAGTGCACTCCCCTCATAGGATAAGCTACAATCCACATGGTTGACTCCACATGTTAACATAAGTACCGATAGGTCTAGGTATGTTTACTAATACATTCAATAGTGGTTATTCATAATTATGACTAGTGTATAAAAGTGCAGATAATAAAGTGCAAAGTGCGCTAAAAAACTTAACTATTATAATACCTTGCTGGGGATTTATGCACAGGGATATAAGGAGAAGGCGTCCAATATAGCTGCTTTTAAAAATCCGCCCATGATGGCATATAAAAGAGCAGGGAACATCAGGGATAAGGTTGTGCATTCCAGATTGCCTGAAAAGGGTCAACTTAGACAGACGTTTATTAAGACAAGGCGCACGGGCTCTTTCCCATGTCTGGGATGTGTGAACTGTAAACTGATGGATAAAGGATCGGTGTTCGCACATCCAGACACGGGAGAGATCTTTAATATAAGGCATTATCTCACCTGTGATTCGTCATGGGTGATATATGTATTGTGGTGCCCTTGCAAAAGGCTCTATGTGGGAGAAACTACATGCGATATGAAAACCAGGTTAAATAACCATAGACAATCTATTAGGAATAAAAGAAGGGATTTGCCGGTGTCAAAACATTTTGTGGAAAAAAATCATAAAGAAAATGACCTGAGATTTATGATCTTAGATCATGTTAAACCATTGGATAAAGGAGGGGATCGACTCAATATTCTAAAGAAAACTGAGCTCAGATGGATTTTCCGGCTGGATACTCTGAAACCTAAAGGGTTAAATGTCGAATTCAGGGTAACAGGAGGAATGGTCAGCTAATATCCGTTCGTATTGTCTGTGTTCCGATGTATTTCAGCATGCTGTATGGGGTGGATCTAATGGAAGTTACAGGGAGGTGTCCACGTTAAAATGTTATGTATTTACATGTGTGTACCGTTTGAATTGTTATTCAGACTTTTACCCGAGCTGGGTGATGTGGTCTGTAGCAGGGATTATAAGGAGAAACAGAGGCGCAAGGTATTGCCCTACTGAGTGCCCTAATGTAAAATGGCGGAATAGATTGGTGATGTGGCGAGGACGACTGGTGTAGCGCACCGGCGCATGCATGACATGCGTGGTGAGCGCTGACACGGTGGATCGGGCGTCACTACGCCTATTGGTGACGCATGAAGGTTAAGTACTGCGTCACAAGGGGGGAAGGATCGACACATGCGCATTGAGGAGGTATAGACGCGAAAGAGTGGCGTGCCTCCATTGAAGTAAAGACGCCTTCTCCTTATATCCCTGTGCATAAATCCCCAGCAAGGTATTATAATAGTTAAGTTTTTTAGCGCACTTTGCACTTTATTATCTGCACTTTTATACACTAGTCATAATTATGAATAACCACTATTGAATGTATTAGTAAACATACCTAGACCTATCGGTACTTATGTTAACATGTGGAGTCAACCATGTGGATTGTAGCTTATCCTATGAGGGGAGTGCACTGTTGTTGTATTGGTTAATGAATTAATTGGTCACAATGTGAAAATGTATTTAAACATGCACGTATGCACTTTATGTTCACCTGACTTGAGAAAGGTTCTGTGAGAGAACCGAAACGTTGTCAATTTTCTGACATGTGTGAATAAACTGCACATTTTTTACTTCAAGGAGTGCTGCGGATTTTCTTTGTTGTTATATATATATATATATATATATATATATATAAAATAACAAAAAGGGCAGCACTCCAGGAAGTAAAAAATGAAAAAATACTTTATTGTCCCATATGGGTAAATAAAGTATTTTTTCATTTTTTACTTCCTGGAGTGCTGCCCTTTTTGTTATTTTTTATCTATCTGGATTGGCTTATATCCACACTGGGCCTGCTGCACCCGCATTTTTTCCATCGACGGTGCTGCCACTGAACTTTTTGTTTTTATATATATATATATATATATATATATAGAATCCAGAAGAAGGATGGCACTCCAGTAAGGTGAAAAAAATTATGATGCCTTTATTCAACCATCCGGTGCAACGTTTCGGCTCTTAATGAGCCTTTTTCAAGCCTTGAAAGGCTTGAAAAAGGCTCATTCAGAGCCGAAACGTTGCACCGGATGGTTGAATAAAGGCATCATCATTTTTTTCACCTTACTGGAGTGCCGTCCTTCTTCTGGATTCTATTTGTGGGGTGAGAAGTCTATACCCTAGGATCGTGCACCCTATTTTTTATTTATTTATAGCCAGTGCCACGATTTTTCCTTTGTATATATATATATATATATATATACAATATACACATAATACGCAGTACATCATTAATATAAGTATATACAGACATGTGCAGAAATATAAGGGCACATATCCACAGGCCTGGGCCCATACTGGCCATGCAGGGCCAACATATATATATATATATATATATATATACAGTGGATATAAAAAGTCTACACACCCCTATTAAAATGTCAGGTTTCTGTACTGTAAAAAAAATGAGACAAAGATAAATCATTTCAGAACTTTTTCCACCTTTAATGTGACATATAAACTGTACCACTGAATTGAAAAACAAACTGAAATATTTTAGGTTGGACTGAAGAAAACAAAAAACTAAAATAATGTGGTTGCATAACCCTCTTAGAACTGGGGATGTAGCTGTGTTCAGAATTAAGCAATCGCATTCAAAATGTTAAATAGGAGTCAGCATTTGCCTGCCATCATTTAAAGTGCCTCTGATTAACCCCATATAAAGTTCAGCTGCTCTAGTTGGTCTTTCCTGAAATTTTCTTAGTCGCATCCCACAGCAAAAGCCATGGTGCACAGAGAGCTTCCAAAGCATCAGAGAGATCTCATTGTTAAAAGGTATCAGTCAGGAGAAGGGTACAAAAGAATTTCCAAGGCATTAGATATTCCATGGAACACAGTGAAGACATCATCAAGTGGAGAAAATATGGCACAACAGTGATATTACCAAGAACTGGACGTCCCTCCAAAATTGATGAAAAGACGAGATGATGACTGGTCTGGGAGGCTACCAAGAAGCCTACAGCAACATTAAAGGAGCTGCAGGAATATCTGGCAAGTACTGGCTGTGTGGTACATGTGACAACATCGCCCGTATTCTTCATACTGTATATCTGGGCTATGGGGTAGAGTGGCAAGACGAAAGCCTTTTCTTACAAAGAAAAACATCCAAGCCAGGCTACATTTTGCCAGTGGCATTGCAAGGGGGGTGTCACCCCATTGATGGGGTGACACCAGCAGGGCCAGCATTTCCGAGTCATTTGTATTGCCGTCCTCAGGAGAGGGAAAGATGTGTCTGGGATTCGAACCCACGACCTTCTGTATCAGAGGCAAAGCACTTACCCACACAGTCATAAGAGCTGCATTGCCACTGACTGAAAAAATATGAGACTTCTACTGTTATAGCTGGCTAAGTGTACATCTATACACATGACATCTGCCCCAACACACCCAGCACTGCTATATCTCCATATGACAGCTGTCCCAGCACACTCAGCTCTACTATATCTCTATATATGACAGCTGCCCCAGCTCTGCTACATCTATACACATGACAGCTGCCCAAACACACCTAGCTCTGCTACATCTATACACATGACAGCTGCCCGAGCACACTCAGCTCTGCTATATCTCTATATATCTATCTACTGTATAGCAATACTTAGAGATATATAGATGTAGCAGAGCTGGGTGTGCTGGGGCAGCTGTCATATATAGAGATATAGTAGAGAAGAGTGTGCTGGTGCAGCTGTCATGTGTATTAGATGTAGCAGAGCTGGGTGTGCTGGGGCAGCTATCATATATAGAGATATAGCAGGCTGGGTGTGTTAGGGCAGCTGTCATGTGTATAGATGTACACTTAGCCAGCTATAACAGTAGAAGTCTCATATTTTTTCAGTCAGTAGCAATGCAGCTCTTATGGCTGTGTGGGTAAGTGCTTTGCCTCTGATACAGAAGGTCGTGGGTTCGAATCCCAGCAGAAGCTTTTCTGAAATACAGGGTAAATTAGAATACACAAGCACTGACTCCATATATGGACATACAGGAAGAGGCTGCATCGCATCGCTGACATGGAGGTAAGTAAGTATAAGTGTTTTTTTTTTTATATACCCGACTGTTACTGCCATAGAGGGAATTATGAACAGTTCGAAATACCAGTCAATATTGGAACAAAACCTTCAGGCTTCTGCTAGAAAGCTGAACATGAATAGGAACTTCATCTTTCAGCGTGACAATGACCAAAAGCATACATCCAAATCAACAAAGGAATGGCTTCACCAGAAGAAGATTAAAGTTTTGGAATGGCCCAGCAGGGAGCCCAGACCTGAATCCAATTGGAAATCTGTGGGGTGATCTGAAGAGGGCTGTGCACAGGAGATGCCCTCGCAATCTCACAGATTTGGATTGTTTTTGCCAAGAAGATTGGGCAAATCTTGCCAAGTCAAAATGTGCCATGCTAATAGACTCATACCCAAAACGACTGAGTGCTGTAATAAAATCAAAAGGTGCCACAACAAAGTATTAGTTTAAGGGTGTGCACACTTATGCAACAATATTATTTAATTTTAATATTTTTTCTTCCCTCTACCTAAAAGATTTCAGTTTGTTTTTAAATTGAGTTGTACAGTTTATAAGTCACATTAAAGGTGGAAAAAGTTCTGAAATGATTTATCTTTGTCTCATTTTTTTTACATCACAGAAACCTGACATTTTAACAAGGGTGTGTAGACTTTTTATATCCACTGCATATGTATATATCAGAAGACATATATACATATATTTGCATAATGCCACTTCCCTCTACAATACCCCTGTTGTCGAGTACACGACAATAAAGCTTGAGGGAAGGGTTGGGATGTATTTGCCCCCTCAACCCCACACTTGGTAGCAGTTCAGGAAGGACTGAAGTAATATAGCCCTTAGGTATCATCACCTATCGCGACTAACACCTCTGACCTGCCGTTCACAGTAACCAAACGTCTCCATCCACAGAATACACCGTCTTCTTTCTGGATCTTGGTCTTTCTCTTAACTGTCAGTGTCGATTTTCAGGTTTCAGCCGCTCACACTGTCATCTTTTATGGGTCAGACTCTGGGATGGCTTCACCATCACCGTCTCTCCACGTAGCAACCGTGGAATAGCCTTCTTTCATAGGCACGACTTCAATCCGACACTTCTTCTTTCATTCAGTTATCAGCTGCTCCCACTGTCTATTGGTCAGACTCTGGGTTGGCTTCATCTTCACTGTCACCTTCTTTCTGGGATACGGTCGACCAGGGAATGGCCTCTTCTCATCATAGGCACGACACTTCTTCTTTCATCTTGATTGAAGAATCTATCGCTGAGAAGGTTCTCCCATGGACAGATACGTAGGTCTTTACAAGGCGGGTCAGAATCTCTGAGTAAGAGGCAATGTCATAGTACCTAAATTCTAACTGCGGAAAAGAACACCGCCCTATCTGAAATTCAGTCCAACCCTTACAAACATCACCCTTCTTAGGGTTAAAGTGGCAAATGAACTTGGTAAAGGAGAAGGCCTGTCCCTAGGGGATCTACTCTTTTCCCCATTCACACAAAAACAGATCACATCCCTCCCAACACCGCTAAATTAGATTTAGTGTGTGTACCCATAGAGACTCATGCAACCTGGCATAACTCTCTCTACACCTCCAAAGACACAGGTAGATCACAGACCCACGTGTCAATGGGAAACGACTATAGGATGCAAGTGTGTACAGCCAAATTATAACTCACCGCAGTGAGTTGGGCGAGTTTCCCTGGGTATAGGCTGTCACACATTTGTACCTAGAGTGTCTATGGGTACACGATCGACAAACATACAAATAATCAATATATTTACTGTGGTAAGGTGAACAGAAAAGTGTATGGTAAAGTCCTGGAAGGGGTGTATATCCCACCCAGCTTCCTCAACTGGGTGATGTAAATAAAATCCAGAAGGTTAAAATGTTCTCAGCAATGTGTAGGTTGCTGAGACAGTTTTGTTAAGTTTATGGGCTGGATTGTATTGGACTGAGAGAAGGTAGGCTTGGTAGAGAGACCTCCCCAGTCCACCCCATTCTGGGGCAGGTTTTTCCCTATCCTGAGGGATCCCCAGCTGAAGCTAGGCTGTCAGTCTGAGAAGAGTGATGCCTGGGAAAAGTCTAGGAAACTGGTTGCCCTGTAGGCTAGAGAAGGCCAGATTAAAGATGTGAATTGCGTTCAATAGGTGACCCAGGGATGTCCATTGTGTATGAAGTAGAGCCTGGACGGGCAGGTGTTTATTTTGTTTGGTTTATGTTTTGTGGTGCTGGACCTTCACCTTACCCAATGAGTTATAACTGGGTTTGCCTGTATTGCCGGAGTGTTATAAAAACAAAGTAAAGCAACATTTGGACTTTAACCCTGTGGTCTGCAAGAGAATCTGTCATCGCCGCCCTGCCTGAGAGTGTAACCCCTTACAGTACATAGTACTATGGGGTTTCAGGACTGCATAAGTTATACATCCTGAACCCTCATAAGAAACCAAGTAGAAAAACCTACAAATGAACAATATATATACAAATATGTCTATGAGGTCCCAGGCTTTAGGACTTCGTGGGCGTTATGTCCTGAGCCTTCTACAGTTAACTTTGTGAAGTTCAGTCTGGTTCTGGTGTAACTGGTCAGCAAGTCCCTTGACCCTCCGATACACAGTCCCATGTAGATGATGATGACCAGAACCAAAAGAAGTTTCACTGGGTGAATCAAGAGATTGTAGCTGAATAAGCTCTTCCACCCGAACATTTTCAAGTCTTTTTCCAGAGCATGAAATACAGTAATGCTCCCACTGGATTGTGGTACAGTTCTCCATCTCTTGAAGACCTCAGAACAAGGGTCGCTTAACTGCCAGTGGGATCCTCTGGAGCCTCACAAGAGTGTCAGGGCAGATAGCTAGTCTCTTCTGTGGCATCATCTGGGTCTTTCCTCTGCTCCATAGTGAACATACCTATGACAGAAGAAAATACCAGGCGCTCCTGGGGGATTTCTCCCCTGACGGTGAAGTTAATTGTCCTACACCAGCACCAATACCTTTGACCCATGAGTAGAGAAAGGTATTGGGCTGCCCTTCATCTCACAGGACCCCTCGTTATCCTAACACTGGTGTCTGAAGACCCTACCTTCAGAGGATTGTGTCCTCTGCTTCACATCCATCTGTACCAACAGATAAGGATGGCCATCCTAAGAAGTTAGGATATCCGAGGGGAGCTGTGGATGAAGCACCATCTTGTAATTGATGGCACTGTATCCCTGTCCACTCATGTGCACTAAAGCTGATTTCATGTCCTGGCTCTTCAGGACTCCACAACACAAAAACACAGTCCACACTCTGCTGCCAATCACTCTGTGTCCAATCCCAATCAGAGCTGTGTTACCTGATCAGACTAGAATTAAGTGCACAGCACAACATTATACCAATGTTGTCTGTCCACCCCAGTCCCCAGTATAACACAGCCCTACCGAAAACCTTGAGCAAAACAGTGTTACCTGTATCGATCAGAGACCCTGGTTTGCACATCGTGACATCCCACTAAACCGTGTTCCAATGTCACTCGTTCCGCAAGCCAACTATTTTCTCAATCCACAGTATAACACAGTTTTACTCAAAGAGGACACAAGAATGAATCAAAAACAGCAGCGACTGAACTCACAGAAAGGCATGTAAACTACAAAAATCAGCAGGGTGAAACACATTCGTAGACAAGAACTCCCACCATCAACATCAATAAAAACATACAAACAGATAACAAAAACACATAACATGGACATACACAGGGAACAAACAGTGTAACAAATAGCACAGGGGTGTCAAATGCTGCCTAGCCTAGCTTGGCCATTCTGACCACTCAGCAGCTGGTGAGGCATATGCCGCTGAGAGGTGACCCCTTTATGGCCAAGCTGACTAGACCCCACTGTACAATTTGTTACCTGGCTAATACTACTGCTGGACACATTGCAATTACTTTCACAAGGACAATTTCTTGCAATGTGTCCTTTGTTCCCACACCTGAAGCACCTGACCTGGATTCTTGTCCTTTGTGTTTTGCTCTTACCTGTTTTGCAGTGCTTCGCTATATGACCTAAGCCACCACATGCAAAACATCTAATGTTTGCCCTGTATGGCTTAGGTCCGTCTACACTGCCGTCGTGTTCCGATCTTCTGAGGTGTTCCATCCACAGCGACGCACTCTTCACAACATTTCTTTTTCCCAAAGTCAGGGAAAATCTCTGTTAGTCTGGACAGGATTAATCTGGTGATTTGGCCAGTCACAGACTAATCTCCCCCCTTTTTGCCCTGGACAGGGCAACATTTTGGGAGATTCCGGCCCTGACTTTACGGAAAAAGAAAGGGCCAGCACCAAATTGGTGAGGACCTGTTGCATACCAGTCATTAGCTGGCACTTTACAGCAACCTCATTCTTCAATTTGGCTATCGTAACGTCAGTAGAGGCAGCCCGCTCCTTGAAGGCCTTGATCTCAGCATAAGACTGAGTCAACTTAGCCTCAATTTCCTCCATCTGCCTCTTCAGCTCTACTAACTGTGACTCTATCCTAGCCACCTGCGCATCTCGGTAAACGGTAGACTGTACATTCTCTGCTGTGCCCACAATGCCGAAACCTGGTTCGAATTACTGGCACAGCATTGGCAGTGAATGGTCGGAGGAATTGTCTCTGTTGACCGAGATACCAGCATAACTTGCTTTGGCTTGCAGATGCTAACCTCAAATGTATGAACAAGTTTGGCTAGCATCTGAAGCCGTTTGGTCGCCTTGGTTAATACCGACCGTTTGTTATAATACAAGCCTGTGCTAACAAATCGGACCACAGCATTTCTGCTGACTTGTAAGTGGTGGGGATGATGGAGTTGAATGTATTATGTTTTGCTAGGTGTAGCACGGTGGGGAAGTCCATACTTACGTTTTAATGAGAGGCCATCTTCTTTGGTGCTGTCCTTCCTTGTCCTTTGCGTGCTGCGTGGAGGAGGTCCTCTAGTACCAGGAACGCCTTCTCCCAACCAGCCGTACTTCTGTTCTCTCTTCAGTGACGGCTCTCTTCAGTGACACATGTGAAGATTTCTCTCCAGTGTTCAGTTGGAGTGTAAGGGAAATCAGAAAATCGTTAGTACACAAAAATCAAAAGATTTTAGGTTCTCTGCTGTAGATATTGCCTTGTGTTTGGTTCTGATTGAAAAAAAACGCTTTACCTGTCCAAACTGTCAGGCTCTGGACGCACAGAATCCACTGAACGCGTCCCTCCCGCCTGACTAGTTCACAGCGTAAGCGATTTTCCTCACCAAAACCAAACACAGAAAACAAACTCTTAGCAGTGGGCCTGGCTCGCCAATGTTAAGGGAAATATTAATTATTGCTATTTTGGGTAATCTCAATAATAATATTCATAAATAGGTGGGAGTCGTCTCTTGATGACTCCGCCTATTTATACAATAAATACAAATACCTCTGTTGCCTTACTCTACACTGAACTAAACTGCGTACGACTTACTGCTACAATAAAAGAGTATACACTGTATGTTATGAACAAACTAGCTATACATTACACTTACACATCAGCAGCAGCCCACCCACCTGACTCTATACTGTCCCTATGGGGTTAAACACTAAAGCTGGCACTGCAAGGGTTAATATTTGCAGGCCAAGGATATAGGCAGGGATGTAGCCGTGGATTACAGGTTACTGCTGCCGAGATATACAGGGAGGGTACAGGGATTAGGGGTATAGCAGGGGTTAACTACAATCCCAAGAGTTGGATCAGGTCAGCAAAGGTTAATGCTGGGGTACAGGGATAGGAGGCAGGGCAAGTAATGATACATAGGCAGCTGGCTGTGTCCATCTTCCTTCCTCCTATCCCATCCCTCTCTTCAATAGTGCTGCATGGGTTAATACACTAGGGGTGTACAGGGGTTAAATGCTGAGACACTATCCCTATTGGAACTTCTGCAGGGGTACAGGAGGCAGGGCAGCAGTGAAGGGGTTAACACAGGGACTTCTCCAGAGGTCTGCCGGGGTACAGGAGCTCAGCAGGGGTTAATACTGAGGCAGGGCAGCACATCAGGGGTTAGGCAGGGTAGTTTAGGGCTCTAAGGGGGGTAAAGGATACTTAGCCAGTCCAGAGCTTGGGGTGCTTGGATCTTGTAATTTTCCATGTTCACCAGCAGGTGGCAGCAATGGATTGGTAAGGAAGTAGTTACAGTTTAGTATTTCTAGGCTGGAGTGGTTCATTCCAGTTTAGCTCCCCCTCTGTAGAGGTGTGGACTGTTCCCACATCCTGCACTTGGGTGGAGAAGGAAGTTAGATTCAGTGTGCCAGCCACCCCTGTTGGGGAAGGCTGTGTGATAGAGTTCAGGAGTCCCCCTGCATAAGGAAGAAAGTCAAGATCTTGTCACGGCTGAGACATTGAGCAAATACCCAGACTGAGCCCTGCAGCCTCAGTTGGATGACAAGAAAGCAGACAACCTCCAGAGTTCCAGGATGAAAGCATTCCCTAAGAATATATCTGTGAGTAAAGTCCAGAGACCTAGGAGAAGTCCTCAGCTTGTTCTCCTCAGCTAGTCTGTCCCCACAAAGCAGAAGATATAGAGAAGCACAGAAGATAAATTCCTGCCACAGTTACAGAGCTACTAAGCAGACGTCTTATTCTGCAAGCTCCAGATTTACAGTGCAGAAGATTTATTCCTGACAACCATTGACAAAACTTGCTGGGACCAAAGACCATAGCTGGATTCAAGTTATCATCAGTAAAAAAAAGTTTGAACTTCATCTAAAGGTCTGGACATCATTTCTGCTGCAAAAATCCTCTATTACTATCACTATCACTACACTCAAAATTTATTGCAAGTGAGCCAGGAGTCCAGCCGTACCCAGGTAGGAGACACCATTGACACCATTATCATCACCACACAGAGACATTATAGGCAATCACACCACTCTGGCATTCCTAACCTGGGACATGCGTTATAACTCCTTGGGAGGGCCCTGTGATAGTACCCTGCGCACGCTGCAATTGGCGTCACAAACAAAATATAAACTATTATCCACCCATATCCTGACTCACTGCATAAGTGGCGTCAGTGTACCCGTTCCTGGTCACTGCACTGTCTCCTGAGCGCAGCGCTCTGTATCGTTGAGCGCTGCCTGTGTTTCCTTCCGGGCGGTCAGGAGGTGCGGAGGTTAACTGCCTTTAGCACAGCGCTGCCTGCGCATTCTTCCTGGTGGAAGGGGACTATGGGGGTGTTGCTCTTCTGAGCGCAGCACATCGCTGCCTGCACTATCTTCTTCAGGGGGGTGTCCAGGGGTCACAGCTAGTGCAGCGCAGCCCAACGCATGGCTGCCTGCGCTGTCTTCTTATGGAGGTGTCCATGCTTCTGTCGTGAGTGGAGCACTGCCGTGATATTTAAACCCAGCTGCGCTCGCTCCCGTTTTCCCGCACTGCAGGCGCCTGGCTCGCTGTCATGCCCTGCTCAGGTTATGTGCGGAGGTCTGCCAGGTTAGCAGCACTTGTGGAGCCTTTTGTTTTTGTTTTGGAGTTGAGCTGTTTCCACCTCCCTTCAGGTGCACTGGGTGGGGTCGTTGGTTTGAGTTTAAATTACACCCACTCCCAGTGTCCTGTGTGGGTTATAGCTTCTGTCTGGCTCAGAGGAAGGAAGGATTTGCTGTTCCTGCTCAGTAACAAGATAAGTTGGTTTTGTTTTCTTGTGGTTGTCTGTCTAGGCTGTTAGAGAGACGCCTGCCCCCTCCAGGTCCTGAGGGAGCAGGCTGCCTCTTTCCCCCCTTCACCATCTTAGGGATTTTAGGGTATCTTCAGCCTAAGCACGGGGACACGTTATTCCCACCTTCAGGGTCTGAACGTGGCATAGAAGTCTAGGGAGAGCTGGTAGGGATTTGTCAGGAGGTGACTTTTATCCCCAGCTTCTTGCCTAGACACTTGTTTGGTGGTATTCTGTGTATCTTGCATCCTGTCCACCGTGACACACGCCCTTCCAGGCAGGGGATTATTTGAATCTCCCACCTTTGAAGTGCCCGCATACTTCCTGCTGCTGTAATTACAGCATCAGAGGTATGCAACCTACAGGGAAGGGGGAGTTCTTTGTTGCCCCGCTTTTGTAGTGCAGAGTGCAGAACATCTCCGGCCTTGCCGGAGATGTTATCAAAGGACAGAGGATCTAAATTGATTCTCTGTCCTTTGAAGTAGCCGAAACTGGACATAATTGTCAAGTTGTCGGCCTCTCCTCAGCTGGGGGGGCACCCGGAACTGGGGGAAATCTAAGTGTATATAAGCAGTGGCGTAGCTATAGGGGTCTCAGCGGTCGCAGTTGCGACCGGGCCCCCAAGCCAGGGGGGTCCAGAGGGCCCCCCTTGCCAGTGGCACTGTATTTTCCCTTTATAAGATGCACTGCATCTTATAAAGAGAATCCTAGTGAGGTCTTCTATTATGAAAGCGCTCACTAGTATGCAGGAGGCAGGGAGAGAAGCGCTGTAAGAGCCATACTTACCCCCTCCTCCTGCTCACTCTTCTCAGGGCCTGCGCTGCTGTGTCCTGGCTGCTTGCAGCGTCAGGACGTACAGAGCGCACTCTGACCCGACGCTGCAGGCAGTCAGATGACTGCAGTGCGGGCCCTGAGAAGAGACCCAGGATAGAGAGAGTGGCGGCAGGAGAGGTAAGTTATTTTATTATTTTTTTCTGATCTGAGGTCTGATATGGGGGTCTGGAGGGTCTAATGGGGGACTGGAGGTATGATATGGGGGTCTGAAGGGTCTAATGGGGGGACTGGAGGTCTGATATGGGGGTCTGAAGGGTCTAATGGGGAGGACTGGAGGTCTGATATGGGGGCCTGAAGGGTGTGATTGGGGGTCTTATTCGGGGTCTGAAAGGTCTGATTATGGGTCTGACTGTGGCGCTGTATTACCCTGTATGCTCTGTAGCGCTGTATGTAATGTTTTCCAAGTATGTCCTTAAAGGGGTTGTCCGCTTTTTTTTCCGTACGAGCGCTGCCTTCTCTGCTCTGTTTACCTGCTCATCATTGCAATTGCTGCAGCAAGCAGGTAAACAGAGCAGAGAAAGCAGCTCTCATATGAGCGCTGCCCTCTCCTCAAACCAGCTGATTAGCCGGGGTGACGGGAGACCCCTGCCAATCTGATATTGATGACCTATCTTGAGGCTAGGTCATCAGTAGTAAAAAGAGGACGACCCCTTTAACAGTAGGACTGGAGGGAATGGGTTAGGTTGAGAATTTGCCATGGGGGGGAAACATTAAAATTTTTGCCTCAGACAGCAGAAAGGCTAGGTGCACCCCTGCCCCTTGCCATAAAGCAATGAGGGAAGGTGGGGGGGGGTCCAAACTGAACTCTTGCACCAGGGCCCATGAGCCTTTAGACACACAAACCTGGGGTACATATATACCATCTTGCCGCATTTAGGTCCACATAAGTACATATACATAACATATAGATAATTTGGGGCATTTATATATATATATATATATATATATATATATATATATATATACAATATGCACATAATACGCAGTACATCATTAATATAAGTATATACAGATATGTTCGTAAATATAACGGCATACGCATATATATATATATATATATATGTATACACATATAATACCCGCCCATATACACATACATTTATGTATATACAGATTTGTGCAATATAAGGGGCATACACCCATCTCTATATACACATATACACAGGCCTGGGCCCATACTGGCCATGCAGGGCCAATATATATATATATATATATATATATATATATATACAAACCGGATTCCAAAAAAGTTGGGACACTATACAAATCGTGAATAAAAACTGAATGCAATGATGTGGAGGTGCCAACTTCTAATATTTTACTTTAGAATATTTTAACATAAATCACGGAACAAAAGTTTAAACTGAGAAAATGTATCATTTTAAGGGAAAAATATGTTGAATCAGAATTTCATGGTGTCAACAAATCCCCAAAAAGTTGGGACAAGGCCATTTTCACCACTGTGTGGCATCTCCCTTTCTTCTTACAACACTCAACAGACGTCTGGGGACCGAGGAGATCAGTTTTTCAAGTTTAGAAATAGGAATGCTCTCCCATTCTTGTCTAATACAGGCCTCTAACTGTTCAATCGTCTTGGGCCTTCTTTGTTGCACCTTCCGCTTTATGATGCACCAAATGTTCTCTATAGGTGAAAGATCTGGACTGCAGACTGGCCATTTCAGTACCCGGATCCTTCTCCTACGCAGCCATGATGTTGTGATTGATGCAGAATGTGGTCTGGCATTATCTTGTTGAAAAATGCAGGGTCTTACCTGAAATAGATGACGTCTGGATGGGAGCATATGTTGTTCTAGAACCTGAATATATTTTTCTGCATTGATGGTGCCTTTCCAGACATGCAAGCTGCCCATGCCACACGCACTCATGCAACCCCATACCATCAGAGATGCAGGCTTCTGAACTGAGCGTTGATAACAACTTGGGTTGTCCTTGTCCTCTTTGGTCCGGATGACATGGCGTCCCAGATTTCCAAAAAGAACTTCGAATCGTGACTCGTCTGACCACAGAACAGTCTTCCATTTTGCCACACTCCATTTTAAATGATCCCTGGCCAAGTGAAAACGCCTGAGCTTGTGGATCTTGCACTGTAGAGTTTCAGCTGGCAACGGCGGATGGCATGGTGGATTGTGTTCACTGACAATGGTTTCTGGAAGTATTCCTGAGCCCATTCTGTGATTTCCTTTACAGTAGCATTCCTGTTTGTGGTGCAGTGTCGTTTAAGGGGCCGGAGATCACGGGCATCCAGTATGGTTTTATGGCCTTGACCCTTACGCACAGAGATTGTTCCAGATTCTCTGAATCTTCGGATGATGTTATGCACAGTTGATGATGATAGATGCAAAGTCTTTGCAATTTTTCTGATATTGCTCCACTATCTTTCTACGCAACATTGTGGGAATTGGTGATCCTCTACCCATCTTGGCTTCTGAGAGACACTGCCACTCTGAGAAGCTCTTTTTATACCCAATCATGTTGCCAATTGACCTAATTAGTGTTAATTGGTCTTCCAGCTCTTCGTTATGCTCAAATTTACTTTTTCCAGCCTCTTATTGCTACTTGTCCCAACTTTTTGGGGATTTGTTAACACCGTGAAAATTAGAATCAACGTATTTTTCCTTTAAAATGATACATTTACTCGGATTAAACGTTTAATCTGTCATCTACGTTCTATTACAAATAAAATATTGACATTTGCCATCTCCACATCATTGCATTCAGTTTTTATTCACAATTTGTTTAGTGTCCCAACTTTTTTGGAATCCGGTTTGTATATATATACAGTACAGACCAAAAGTTTGGACATACCTTCTCATTCAAAGAGTTTTCTTTATTTTCATGACTATGAAGGCATCAGAACTATGAATTAACACATGTGGAATTATATACATAACAAACAAGTGTAAAACAACTGAAAATATGTCATATTCTAGGTTCTTCAAAGTAGCCACCTTTTGCTTTGATTACTGCTTAGCACACTCTTGGCATTCTCTTGATGAGCTTCAAGAGGTAGTCCCCTGAAATGGTCTTCCAACAGTCTTGAAGGAGTTCCCAGAGATGCTTAGCACTTGTTGGCCCTTTTGCCTTCACTCTGTGGTCCAGCTCACCCCAAACCATCTCGATTGGGTTCATGTCCGGTGACTGTGGAGGCCAGGTCATCTGGCGCAGCACCCCATCACTCTCCTTCATGGTCAAATAGCCCTTACTTTCAAAGGTTTCCCAATTTTTCGGCTGACTGACTGACCTTCATTTCTTAAAGTAATGATGGCCACTCGTTTTTCTTTACTTAGCTGCTTTTTTCTTGCCATAATTCAAATTCTAACAGTCTATTCAGTAGGACTATCAGCTGTGTATCCACCTGACTTCTCCTCCATGCCACTGATGGTCCCAACCCCATTTATATGGCAAGAAATCCCACTTATTAACCGCCTCACGTCCGCCCATAGGATATAAACGTCCTATGGGTGGACGTCTATTTCTGACAGCACGTTTTAAAACGTCCTGTCAGAAATAGCAGCTGCACGCTAATCGTGCAGCTGCTGATCGGGTTGCCCGCTGTCAGTGACAGCAGGGCAACCCTAAGACAAGGCAGGGACAGTTCCCAGGTGTCCCTGCCTTCACGATCGCTGCAGACACAGCGCTCACCGAGCGCTTCCTGTTCCGGCCCGCGGTCATGTGACCGCCGTGACCGGAGTGTGCAGGGGCTGTGTGAGGTCTCTCAGAGACCTCGATCAGCCCTGCTCTGAGGCTGTACAGCGCAGGATTGCTGCTGTACAGCCTCTCTAGGGGTGTATTTGTCCTGTAACTGGGGCTACTATGTCAGCCCCAGTTACAGGAGAAATCAACAGTGTAAAAAAAAATAAAAAGTGAAGTAAATGTCCCCCAGAGGTCTTGTATGACCTTATGGGGGACGAAAAGTGTAAAATAAAATAAAAATAAAATAAAGGGTTGAAAAAATTAAAAATAGAAAAAATAAAATAAAATAGACATATTAGGTATTGCCGCGTCCGTAAAAACCAGCTCTATAAAAATATCACATGACCTAACCCCTCGGGTGAACACCGTAAAAAAAAAAAAAAAAAACTGTGTCAAAACAAGCAATTTTTGTCACCTTGCATCACAAAAGGTGCAACACCAAGTGATCAAAAACGCGTATGTCCCACAAAATGGTACCAATAAAACCGTCACCTCATCCCGCAAAAAATGAGCCCCTACATAAGAAAATCTCTCAAAAAATAAAAAAACTATAGCTCTCAGAACATGGACACATTAAAACATAATTTTTTGGTTTCAAAAATGCTATTATTGTGTAAAACTTTAATAAATGAGAAAAAGTATACATATTAGGTATCGCCACGTCCGTAACAATCTGCTCTATAAAAATGTCACTTGACTGAACCCCTCAGGTGAACGCTGTAAAAATAAATAAATAGAAACTGTGCTAAAACAACCAATTTTTTGGTCACCTTGCTCCATAAAGTGTTATAATGAATGATCAAAAAATCATATGTACCCAAAAATAGTACTAATAAAACTGGCACCTTATCCCCTAGTTTCCAAAATGGGGTCACTTCTTGGGAGTTTCTACTGTAAGGGTGCATCAGGGGGCTTCAAATGGGACATGGCATCTAAAAACCATGTGGAGTTCCTTTTCTTCTGCGCCCCGCCGTGTGCCCATACAGCAGTTTATGACCACATGTGGGGTGTTTCTGTAAACCGCAGAATCTGGGTAATAAATATTGAGTTTTGTTTGGCTGTTAACCATCGATGTGTTAAAGAAAAAAATTGATCAAAATGGAAAATCTGCCAAAAAAGTGAAATTTAAAAATTTGATCTCCATTTTCCTTTAATTCTTGTGGAACGCCTAAAGGGTTAACAAAGTTTGTAAAATCGGTTTTGAATACCTTGAGGGGTGCAGTTTCTACAATGGGGTCATTTATGGGGGTATCCACTATGTAGGCCCCACAAAGTGACTTCAGACCTGAACTGGTCCTTATAAAGTGGGTTTTGGCAATTTTCTTAAAAATTTGAAGAATTGCTTCTAAACTTCTAAGCCTTCTAACGTCCTAAAAAAATAAAATGACATTTCCAAAATGATGCCAACATAAAGTAGACATATGGGGAATGTTAAATAATAAATATTTTATGAGGTATCACTTTCTGTTTTAAAAGCAGAGAAATTGAAATTTAGAAAATTGCGAATTCTTCAAATTTTTGGGTAAATTTGGGATTTTTTCATAAATAAAGGTGAAATATTTTGACTCAAATTTATTACTATCATGAAGTACAATGTGTCACGAGAAAACAATCTCTGAATGACTTGGATAAATAAAGGCGTTCCAAAGTTATTACCACATAAAGTGAGATATGTCAGTTTTGCAAAATTTGGCCTGGTCAGGAAGGGGGCAAAGGGCCCAGATGGGAAGTGGTTAAACCTGACAGGGCACACCTGTGAAGTGAAAACCATTTCAGGGGACTACCTCTTGAAGATCATCAAGAGAATGCCAAGAGTGTGCAAAGCAGTAATCAAAGCAAAAGGTGGCTACTTTGAAGAAACTAGAATATGACATATTTTCAGTTGTTTCACACTTGTTTGTTATGTATATAATTCCACACGTGTTAATTCATAGTTTTGATGCCTTCAGTGTGAATCTACAATTTTCATAGTCATGAAAATAAAGAAAACTCTTTGAATGAGAAGGTGTGTCCAAACTTTTGGTCTGTACTGTATGTACATAGCTCTTAGTCACCAATAGTTGACCGGGGCGGTCTTAAAGGGCTGTCTCACTTCAGCAAGTGGCATTTATCATGTAGAAAAAGTTAATACAAGGCACTTACTAATGTAATGTTATTATCCATATTGCCTCCTTTGCTGGCTGGATCCATTTTTCTGTCACATTATACACTGCTCGTTTCCGTGGTTATGACTGCAACGGACGCCTCCCCCCGGGCCCTCTATAATGCGACCCAGATGTAGAAATTCCCGAGTTGTATGCTGTAGTGTGGCCCAAAATGTCCCCTTATGGTGTCACGGTGCTCCTACCTGGATACTGCTGTACTTCAGGCTTTGGCTCCGAAGCAATAAATAGGGGGAATAATTGAGGGATTTGAAAGAAAGAAATTTGAGTCCAAACCTTGTATAAAGTTGAACAGCAGCTTTACTTTGCATAAACATCCTCCAAAACGGTTCCAGGCTTTGTCTTGTTTCCAGCAGGCTTTAGCATTAAACTGGCAGGCAAACTTGTCTCTGCTACACCTGTTTCTCTCTGGCTCTGCTGGACTGACAGTCCGGCTGTACAACTTTGCTTCCATTGTATGCTGTACTTCACTTTTTGTAGTCGGGTCTGTTGCATACATTAGAAATGCACAGTGTATAGGACCTGAACAAAATACATAAGATGACGTTTTGTTAACCCATTAGAGATAGAAGCAGGGTGCAGAAGTGGTAATGCCACTCTGGGGCGTTACACAACCACCCTATAATCCAGCAGTGGTGCTCGTGTTTGCACACTATAAGAAAAAATGTCATCCTCTCTGGTGGCTGGGACCGTGGGAGCTGGTACTTTTTTTCTATAGTGTACAAGCACAACCATGCTGCTGGACTGCAGGGTGGTCGTAATCATGGAAACTTTCTCTGCATAATAAATGCTATTTACTGAAGTGGCAAAACCCCTTTAAGGGCATGAGGGTCACTGCTGTGAAAGTCAATTACATGATTTGCTTGTATTATTTTTCTTATTAATATCATTGATGTGTTTGCAAATCCTGCTCCTGAGTTCTCTAAATGTCTTACCAACAGGGCCGTCTTTAATATTGATTGGACCCTGGGCAAGAATTTACTTGGGCCCCCACACCTTAAAAAAAAGCGAAAATCTTATACTCACCTGTTTCCTTTCACTGGCGCTCACTAGCTGCTGGTACGGCGAGGGATGGTGCAACGCAGAAGCGCACACCTCACCGCGTCCTGGCACAGGCGGGCGTGATGACATCATCACGCCTGCCTGCGCTGGGATTTCACTACCAAATAGACCTCAGGCCTGTAGTCTATGACAAGTCTTGTCGCCATCTGCAAATTTTAAGGCACATTGGCGACCATTTTGCTCGCCATCTGGAGCACTGTATTGCATCAGTGACATAAACACTCTCCACATATAATGATATATTACATCAGTGACATCACCGCTGTCCACATATAATGTTATATTAAATCAGTGACATCACCGCTCTCCACATATAAGTGATATATTACATCAGTGACATTACCGCTGTCCACATATAGGCGATATATTACATCAGGGACATCACCGCTCTCCACATATATGTGATGAGCGGTGATGTCACTGATGTAATATATTACTTACCGGTATATGTGGACAGCAGTGATGTCACTGATGTAATATATTACTTATGTGTGGAGAGTGGTGGTGTCACTGATGTAATATATCACTTATAAGTAATATATTACATCAGTGACATCACCGCTGTCCATATATAGGTGATATATTACATCTGTGACATCACCGCTCTCCACATATAAGAGGCATATTACATCAGTGACGTCATCCCTTGGCGCTGGGGTGCGCAGCCACGGCCGGCCTTAGGTGTTCAGGCGCCCTGTGCGAGCTAACCTTGTGGTAGTGTTACCTGCAGTCCTATGTAAAACCACAGATAACACTAGTGCTAAATAATGTAGTAGTGTTACCTGCAGTCCTATGTAAAACCACAGATAACACTAGTGTAGATCATGTGGAAGTGTTACCTTCGTCCTTAGTGTGCCTCCCTGTGTCTATCGCACGGACTCCATGCTGGCGCTGCCTCCTCTTCCATCTTCTTCCTCTTTTCCCGCACAGAACGTTCTGAAGCAGCTGCATCAAGACATAGGAACACTGTGGGCATGGTGATATACACAGGGAGAGACACACAGGGACGGACACACACACACACACACAGGGACGGACACACACACAGGGACGGACACACACACACACATGGACGGACACACACACACAGGGACGGACACACACACACACATGGACGGACACACACACACACATGGACGGACACACACACACAGGGACGGACACACACACACACAAAGGGACAGACACAAACAGGGACGGACACACACACAGGGACGGACACACACACACACAGGGACGGACACACAGGGACGGACACCCACATGGACGGACACACACACACATGGACGGACACACACAGGGACAGACACACACACACAAAGGGACAGACACACACAGGGACGGACACACACACACACAAAGGGACAGACACACACACACACAAAGGGACAGACACACACACACATGGACGGACACACACACACAGGGACAGACACACACACACAAAGGGACAGACACACACACACAGGGACGGACACACACACACAAAGGGACAGACACACACACACAAAGGGACAGACACACACACACAGGGACGGACACACACACACAGGGACGGGGACACACACACACAAAGGGACAGACACACACACACACAGGGACGGACACACACACACAGGGACGGACACACACACACACACAGGGACGGACAGTCACACACACAGGGACGGACACACACACTGGCACACTCAACATCAGCAGCAAGGAGTTAAAGTCCAACCCTTAATGGCCCCCAAGATCCCTGGGGGGGGGTTGATGTAGTAGCAGGAAAGCACACACTGTCCCCCTGTCCTATATGAGCCCCCCCCTGTCCTATATGAGCCCCCCCCCTTGTCCTATATGAGCACCCCCTCCCCTCCCCTATATGAGCCCCCCCTCCCCTGTCCTATATGAGCCCCCTCCCCTGTCCTATATGAGCCCCCCCCTGTCCTATATGAGCCCCCCGTCCTATATGAGCCCCCCCTGTCCTATATGAGCCCCCCCTGTCCTATATGAGCCCCCCCTGTCCTATATGAGCCCCCCCTGTCCTATATGAGCCCCCCCCCCTGTCCTATATGAGCCCCCCCCCCTGTCCTATATGAGCCCCCCCCCCCCATGGCTACCAAATACCTGTAAGTTCTGTTAGTTGCTTGGCTGGCTCAGGCTGTGTTTGTTGTGGCTGCCGGCTGGGGCTCCGCCTCCTTCTTCTTTCTGCCTGTGCGGCAGCTGCGTCATGCTCCAGCAGCCACTGGTCTGCTCTGTTAAAGAGACAGGCAGGCCAGGCAGCAGAGCGGAGCGCAGAGCGGCCGCGGGCCCCGCCCCCTCCTCACTCAGTCTCTTTCTATAGTCCGGACCGTGACTTTGTTATGTTACATGGCCGGCGGGCGGCGGCGGCAACAAAATATAGGGGGCCCAAGTAAAATCCAAGTAAAATGCTGCTTGGGCCCCCCAGGAGCAACTGGGCCCGGGGCAGCTGCCCCTTTTGCCCTGCAGTAAAGACGGCCCTGCTTACCAATGGAATCCATTGGGCAAGTACACTGACAGATGTAGATCACTCTTTTACTTCTACAGTTTATGAAGTCTTTAATGACATAACTGCGATTTGTCACAGAACAAGTTATTGTTTGGGAAATATATACAAAGCTGCATGCTTTACAGGATCCGCAACGGAACATGCCGCACGTGTTACACCCCAGAGTTGTGTTACTACACGCCTCTACCCTACTATCTGCTAAGAGCCTTTACCTTGTCATCTGATATGATTTTGCTCATGTCTTCACAACTGTGCATTTAAAACTATGTTAAATGTAAATTTCCTTGTAATTTTGCATGTTCACCAGCAGGTGGCAGCAATGGATTGGTAAGGAACTAGTTACAGTTTAGTGTATCTAGGCTGGAATGGTTCATTCCAGCTTAGCTCCCCCTCTGTGGACGTGTGGACTGTTCCCATATCCTGCACCTTGGGTGGAGAAGGAAGTTAGATTCAGTGTGCCAGCCACCCCTGTCGGGGAAGGCTGTGTGATAGAGTTCAGGAGTCTCCCTGCATAGGGAAGAAAGTCAAGATCAGTGTAGCCCACCCCGTACATACCATTGTGGCACAATAAGCAGCTGCAAGAACTGTTTCATTTACCTGACTATGAATTTTGGCCTCAGAGAGGTGTGAAATACCTTACTCAATTGTATGTGGACGGGGTCTTCTGTTCATTTGAGAGCCTTTGCAGTGAATACAATTTGCCCCTTATGCGTTTCTATCGGTACCTCCAGCTGAGGCACGTCTGTAAATCCTTATCCTTGTGTTTGAAATGTGGCCCCATTGAATCTGTGGCCCGGGTGAAACAACCTTATTAACCTATTTCATCATTCTATGTTGAAATCATGAAAATGCAGGATTCACCGCTTTGTCGCTCCTTCGAGCGTTGGAGGGTTGACATCCCGGATCTTGAGGCGTCTCACCTGGAGGAACTGAGCTCTGTCTGGAAGAACACGGTAATAAGCGCTCGTGACCAGCTCATTCAACTTAAGTGGGTACACAGGGTTTATCTCACTCCAGTGCGTCTGCATCATATGGGTAGGCTCCCAGACCCCTCTTGTACTAGGTGTGGAGAGCCGAGACTCGAGAGGGTCTTTATATCATATGGTATGGACTTGTCTGGTTGTGCGGAGGTTCTGGAGTAAGATTTGTGACTTTATCTCCTCAAAGCTGGGGCTCCCGGGGATACTCTCTCCTATAGTGTGTCTATTAGGGTTAGTGTCAGAAATAGATCCTACCAAATTTGGAAGGAAGTTGCTCCGTTTACTTATGTTCTATGGGAGGAAAACAATCCTTTTGCATTGGAAACCACCAAAGACCCCTACCCTTGGTTCTTGGATCCAACTGCTAAACTCTGACCTGCAGATGTACAAACTCACTTTTGCAGCGAGAGGGACTCCTGATAGGTTCGATCAGATTTGGGGACTGTGGTTACAGGGTACTACTTGAGTTTATGTGCAGGGTTCTGGGACTCCAGGATGTATGAGTGTGTGTGTGAATGGTTGTCTGGTCCTGTACTCGTAAATATGCCATGATGTATTATGGGACTGCTCATTTGTTTAACAACATAATGCCATTGACTTATTCTGATGTATTTCCCGACTAGGGATCGCTGTATGAGTACTGGTTTTCGGACTTGTTGTCCGGCTGTCTCCGTTTCTGTATCCCTTTCGGATTTGGAGAAGTTTTGTAAATTTTAAAATGCTTTCTATAAATAAACACTATTTAAAAAAAAGTGTAGCCCACCCCCTGCTAGGGGTAGGGTGTGTGTGTAAGGAGTCCCTCTGTATAGGGAAGAAATCCAGGATCTTGTCTCGGTTGAGACATTGATCAAATACCCAGATTGAGCCCTGCAGCCTCAGCTGGATGACAAGAAAGCAGACAACCTCCAGAGTTCCAGGACGAAAGCATTCCCTGAGAAACTATCTGTGAGTAAGTCCAGAGACCTAGGAGAAGCCATATTCCTCATCAGCTAGCCAGTCCCCACAAAGCAGAAGATAAAGAGAAGTGCAGAAGATAAATTCCTGCCACAGTTACAGAGCTACTAAGCAGACGTATTATCCTGCAAGCTCCAGATTTATAGTGCAGAAGATTTATTCCTGTTAACCATTGACAAATCCTGCTGGGACCAAATACCAAAGCTGTATTCTGCTTGGATTAAAGTTATCTTCAGTGAAGAAAAGTTTGAACTTCATCTAAAGATCTGGACATCATTTCTGCTGCAAAATTCCTCTATTACTCCTACTATCACTACACTCAAAATTTATTGCAAGTGAGTCAGGAGTCCAGCCGTACCCAGGTAGGAGACACCGTTGACACCATTATCATCACCATACCTAGACTTTATAGGCAATCACACCACTTTGGCATTCCTAACCTGGGACGTTATAACACCTTGGGAGGGCCCTGTGATAGTACCCTGCGCATGCTGCAATTGGCGTCATGAACAAACTATAGACTATTAACCACCCATATCCTGAACCACTGCATAAGTGGCGTCAGTGTACCCGTTCCTGGTCACTGCACACGGTTTTCTATCAAACCACGTTCCTGCACTTTTAGGGCCATTATAATGACTAGAGAAAAGCAAATCAAAGCTGATGAAGTGGAATTCGATCCAAATTTCAGGAAAAATTAGACTTGCAACTAATGCGAATTTCCTCGCGCTTTGTGGTAACAAATCACAATTTTTCCTAAAATGCGGCTACACATGTAAGAACATGGGGCAAGGAACTCTGGGAAGGCAGACTTGACCCATAATGCCATGCATGCAGCCAATCAGCAGCCAGCCCTGTGATGTCACAGCCCTATAAATACGGCAGCCATCTTAGAGTCAGACATTTTCAAGTGTTCTGAGTGCAGGGACAGACTTGAGAAGAGACTAGGGACAGCAATTGGAAAAAACCTGATTGTAAAAAAAACATGAAAAACACAATTTATAAGTGCAGGGAAAGGATAGGGAGGAATCATTTCACAGCATCTTAGTGCAGGAGGAGACGTCAGAAGGCACTAGGGACAGTGCTAGAAAAGCGATTTACAAGTGCAGGGAAAGATTATTTGGGATCCAAATAGCCATTATACAGCTCTGTCATTCCAGCAATTTGTTCTTTGGGTGCAAATGCTATGTTAAAAAGCCTTTACTGGCTTATATATTTTCAAACAAGAAAAATATATTCACTTTTGTAGTTATATGTGTTGAAAGCGTACAGAAAGAAAAATATATACGCACTTCACTGGTGCACTTATTTGTGGCAAAAGCGTTCAGTGGCCGATTTCATTATAGAAAGAAAAATATATACACATTTCCCTGGTGCATTTATTTCTGCTAAAAGTGTTTATTGGCCTATTTCAGTACAAAAATAAAAATATATTCTAAGTTCACTTCTGCAGTTATCGTATTTTCCTCCCCATAAGACGCATTTTTTTTGCCCCAAAAGTGGTTAGTACCAGAGGACCAGGAAGCGGTGAAGGCTTTGTACTCACCGCTTCCTGGTCCTCGGCTGTTGGCTGTGAAGGCTGCGCACAGCGTGACTACGCTCTGTAATCTCATGCTGTGCGCAGCTTTCACAGCACAGCCGGAAGACAGAGCACGCTGGAGGAGAGGAGCGGCAGCGTCCGGAGCAGGAGAGGTAAGTTTTATTTTTATTTTACCCATATGAGGCTGATGGGGGCTTACACACTGCTGGGGGCTAAAATGAGGCTACTGGGGGCTGAAATAAGGCTACTGGGGGCTGATATGAGGTTACTGGGGCTGATGAAAGACACGGGGCTCTGATCTGAGGTCTAATTGGGGGTCATTCACATTGGGGTCTGATTGGGGGTCTGATCTGAGGTCTTATTGGGGTCTTATTAACATTGGGGGTCTTATTGGGGATGTCAGATGAGGTCGGATTAACATTGGGGGTCTGATTGGTGGTCTGACCTGAGGTGTAATGAAACATTTATTTTTCTTATTGTCGCCCTCTAAAACCTAAGGTGCGTCTTATGGGCCGGTGCGTCTTATAGGGCGAAAAATACGGTATATGTCTTGAAAGTGTTTACTGGCCTATTTCAGTAAAGAAAGTAAAATATATACGCACTTCACTGGTGCATTTATTTTGTCTGAAAGCGTTTACTGGCCTATTTCAGTACAAAAAGAAAAATATATTCTCAGTTCTGGGTTGCTAGATGGCCGCTAGCACATCCGCAATACCCAGTCCCCATAGCTCTGTGTGCTTTTATTGTGTAAAAAAAAAACGATTTGATACATATGCAAATTAACATAAAAGAGTCATATCTTACTTGTGTGACCAGAGAAGAGTCATATTTTCAAGCTCTGACTCATCTCAGGTTAATTTGCATATGTATCGAATCGGTTTTTATACACCCTCAAAGCAGACAGAGCTATGGGGACTGGGTATTCCGGATGTGCTAGCGGCCATCTAGCAACCCATGTCCTCAGCTCTATACCCAAAATCCCGGTGACAGGTTCCCTTAAATGGCCTATTTCATTATTGAAAGAAAAAAATATAGGGACTTCACTTGTGCACTTATTTGTGGCAAAAGTGTTTAGTGACCTATTTCAGTATAGAAAAAAATATATACGCACTTCACTGGTGCACTTATTTGTGGCAAAAGCGTTCAGTGGCCTGTTTCATTATAGAAAGAAAAAAATATACGCACTTCACTGGCACAGTTATTTGTGGCAAAAGGGTTTAGTGGCCTATTTCAGCACAAAAAGAAAAATATATACGCAATTCACTTGTGTATTTATTTCTGCTGAAAGCGTTTACTGGCTTATTTAAGTACAAAAAGAAAAATATATTCTCAGTTCACGTTGGCAGTTATATGTGTTGAAAGCATACAGAAAGAAAAAATGCACTTCACTGGTGCACTTATTTGTGGCAAAAGCATTTAGTAGCCTATTTCATTATAAAAAGAAAAAAATATACACACTCCACTGATGCACTTATTTGTGGCAAAAGCGTTTAGTGGCCTATTTCAGTACAGAAAGAAAAAAATATATTCTCAGTTCACTTCTGCAGTTATATGTCTTGAAAGTGTTTAGTGGCCTATTTTAGTACAGAAAGAAAAATATATACGCACTTCACTGGTGCATTTATTTCTGCTGAAAGTGTTTAGTGGCCTATTTCAGTACAAAAAGAAAAATATATTCTCAGTTCACGCCGGCGGTTATCTGTGTTGAAAGCATGGCTGAGAGTCAACAGGGTGGCAGCAGTGGGAGGTCGGGAGCCAAACGTGCTCGGGGTAAACCACCTGCTTCGCAGCAGCCTACCTACCCAGGAAGTAGTGGTGCAGGGGTTCACTGAAATAGCAGGCAGTCAGTGCGGTGGTTATATGTGTTATTTTGTATTTCAGTACAGAAAGAAAAATATATTCTCAGTTCACGTCGGCGGCGGTTATTTGTTCTGAAAGCATTTAGTGGTCTATTTTAGTACAAAAAGAAAAATACATTCTCAGTTCACGTCGGCGGCGGTTATATGTCTTGAAAGCATTTAGTGGCTTATTTCAGTACAAAAAGAAAAATATATTCTCAGTTCACGTCGGTGGTTATATGTGTTGAAAGCATGACTGGGAGTCAGCAGGGTGGCAGCAGTGAGTCAGGGTGGCGGCAGCAGTGGGAGGTCGGGAGCCAAATATGCCCAGGGTAGACCACCTGCTTCACAGCAGCCTACCTACCCGGGAAGTAGTGGTGCAGGGGTTCACGGAAGTAGCGGCGGTAGCAGTCAGTCAGTGCGGCAGTTATATGTGTTATTTTGTATTTCAGTACAAAAAGAAAAATATATACTCAGTTCACTTCGGCAGTTATTTGTGTCGAAAGCGTTTAGTGGCCTATTTCAGTACAAAAAGAAAAATACATTCTCAGTTCACGTCAGCGGCGGTTATATGTTTTGAAAGCGTTTAGTGGCCTATTTCAGTACAAAAAGAAAAATACATTCTCAGTTCACGTCGGCAGCGGTTATATGTGGTAAAATCTTTATTGAAGTATTTCGGTTGAAAAACAACATTTATTCAGCGATCAGCACTGAGGTTCTATGCGGTAAAATCTCCATGATGTCTCCATGATAAATCTGCAGCGTGGGGGCCCTGTGTAGCTTCTACACACTTTCAAAATAATCCTTCAGCGGGACAAATAGATGCCGGATGACCGCGATGCTCCATGACCTTCCCATGAGCTGCTGTCGGGAGCAGCGGTTCATTTCTGAGACGTCCGTATAGTGCGGGGGGGAATCCGTAGACCCTCTCCATCTCCGTTATATGTGGTAATATCTTTATTGACGTATTTCAGTCAAAGTTATATGTGGTAAAACCTTTTGGGACGTATTTTGGTCGAAAAACAAAATTTATTCAGCGGTCAGCACTGCGGTTATTTGCGGTAAAATCTTTAGTGATGTATCTTGATGAACTTCGCGACTCTTCCGGGCTCAAAGCTATCTTGACCCTTTGTCTTCTCATTGTCTGTAGCTACTAGAGGCCTTTTCATGCCAGGCAGGTTCCCCCAGCAGTGTCTGGGTCGATGAGCAGCCGACACTGCACTTGCATCAATCTTGACAGGATTCGTCTCCAGGTGGAGAATTGTTTTTTGGAATGCTTTCTCCATCGTAACCACGTCGTTGAATAAACAGAAGACTGGCGGATCATTACATTTATTAAATATTGAATATTAAATTGAACCAAAACTTGATAAAAATTATAAGAAAGTAAACTTAATTTCACCAATATACACTCACCTAAAGAATTATTAGGAACACCATACTAATACGGTGTTGGACCCCCCTTTGCCTTCAGAACTGCCTTAATTCTACGTGGCATTGATTCCACAAGGTGCTGATAGCATTCTTTAGAAATGTTGGCCCATATTGATAGGATAGCATCTTGCAGTTGATGGAGATTTGAGGGATGCACATCCAGGGCACGAAGCTCCCGTTCCACCACATCCCAAAGATGCTCTATTGGGTTGAGATCTGGTGACTGTGGGGGCCATTTTAGTACAGTGAGCTCATTGTCATGTTCAAGAAACCAATTTGAAATGATTCGAGCTTTGTGACATGGTGCATTATCCTGCTGGAAGTAGCCATCAGAGGATGGATACATGTTCTCATTCTGTTTACGCCAAATTCGGACTCATTTGAATGTCTCAACAGAAATCGAGACTCATCAGACCAGGCAACATTTTTCCAGTCTTCAACAGTCCAATTTTGGTGAGCTCGTGCAAATTGTAGCCTCTTTTTCCTATTTGTAGTGGAGATGAGTGGTACCCGGTGGGGTCTTCTGCTGTTGTAGCCCATCTGCCTCAAGGTTGTGCGTGTTGTGGCTTCACAAATGCTTTTCTGCATACCTCGGTTGTAACGAGTGGTTATTTCAGTCAACGTTGCTCTTCTATCAGCTTGAATCAGTCGGCCCATTCTCCTCTGACCTCTAGCATCCACAAGGCATTTTTGCCCACAGGACTGCCGCATACTGGATGTTTTTCCCTTTTCACACCATTCTTTGTAAACCCTAGAAATGGTTGTGCGTGAAAATCCCAGTAACTGAGCAGATTGTGAAATACTCAGACCGGCCTGTCTGGCACCAACAACCATGCCACGCTCAAAATTGCTTAAATCACCTTTCTTTCCCATTCTGACATTCAGTTTGGAGTTCAGGAGATTGTCTTGACCAGGACCACCCCCCTAAATGCATTGAAGCAACTGCCATGTGATTGGTTGACTAGAGAATTGCATTAATGAGAAATAGAACAGGTGTTCCTAATAATTCTTTAGGTGAGTGTATTATCCCAATCTTCGAGGGAAATTCACAGACAATTAATTTGCCAAGCCTTTTGTGCCGGAGAACGTGCATTATTAAATCGTGTTTTAAGCAACACTTTATAAAGTTGAGAAATTTTAACTTTCTGTTCTGTTCCATAATTCCCTATAAATGAATAGACGAAGCGGCCCCTCTGTGGCCTCCTCATGCTGCTGCCACTTCCACAATCTCTCGTCGTCGTGCCACTCTCTGGCCCCATCAT
The DNA here is from genome assembly GCF_905171765.1 of Bufo bufo. Classification (NCBI taxonomy): domain Eukaryota; kingdom Metazoa; phylum Chordata; class Amphibia; order Anura; family Bufonidae; genus Bufo; species Bufo bufo. The sequence continues at coordinate 183,973,218 of NC_053394.1, read as the reverse complement.
GCTGCTGCCACTTCCGCAATCTCTTGTCGTCGTGCCACTCTCTGGCCCCATCATGCTGCCGCCACCTCCACACTATGTCACCATGCCACTCTGTGGTTTCCTGATGCTGCTGCCACCTCCACACTCAGTCATGATGCCACCCTGTGGCCTCCATAGGATGCTGTTGCCGCCGCCACCTCCATCCTCTGTCATTGTGCCAACCTGTGGCCTCCTCCTGATGCTGCTGCTGCCACCTCCACACTCTGTCATTGTGCCACTCTGTGGCCTCCTCACGCTGCTGCCACCTCCACACTATGTCACCTTGCCACTCTGTGGCCTCCTGATGCTGCCGCCACCTCCACACTATGTCACCATGCCAGTCTGTGGTCTCCTGATGCTGCTGCCACCTCCACACTCGGTCATGATGCCACCCTGTGGCCTCCTTCTGATGCTTTTGCGGCGGCAACCTCCAGACCCTGTCATTGGGCCACTCTGTGGTCTCCTCATGCTGTTCCCACCCTCCCTACTTCATGACTGTGCCACTATTTTGCCTTTTGGCCTGGCTGACATCATCATTTGTTTGATCTGTCTTCTGATCTGTCAGAAGGAAGGAAAAATGAGAAGCACAATGGATTCTGTCTGTGTAGCAGCTGTAAGGCCTGTATGGTCCCATCAGAATTGGCTTATGATTTGGTAGTCAAAAGCAGGAGTGGGTACAAAACACAAAGACATGCAAATATTCCATTCACGTGTCATCTCTGTTTTAGAGCCAGTCCTGTTTTTTTTTACATAGGCAATACTGATGGATTATTGAGCAAATACTGACCAAGTGAAGGCGTATGCACCAAAGACAGGATCCATTTCTTGTGGGTTATTGTTCTGACGGATCACAGGAAGGGCAAATTAATCAGTGACGTCAACACAAACTTACTGCTGACACCCTCTCCACTCTGTAGGGGAGACTCTACTTGTATAAGCGTTTAATAGAACAGGTTCTGATAACATCTATGTGGAATCAGCTGGCGATGGTGTAAAAGGAGTGAGCTTCTTCTTGGCACTAACATCGACCTGTAAGGTTGACTTCATACTTGAGTTATTTGGTCAGTTTGGCCCCGTGACTGCCTTAATAAGTGAAGTGTGCAGTGATTCTAAGAGCGTCATACGGACTCACAGTATTATTTCACTACCAAAGCAGACAAGTCACAGTGTTCTACACCACTATAAAGGCTACCAGCAGCCAGGAAATAGACGTTTTTTAACGTAATTCGCCGCGAATATATTCGGATCGAACCGAATTTTTTGGCGAACCGGCAAATCACATTTTTAAAAGATTCGCTCATCTCTAATAATGACCATGAACCAACCGGTCACATAGACCTTTCAGATAGGTAATCTTAGGAAAGGGAGAAACAGCCTTATTGAGATCCGAGTCCATAGACAGTATTGGCTAATATTTATTCAAGATGTCTTTAACCTCTTTATTGGCAACATCATAGGTAGATATAAGGTGGGGTAAGTGCCTTATCTTTATCCTCCTTAATTTTATGGATGAGAAGATCATTTCTTTCTCGCATCTGTGCTTGTTTAAAAACATCCCTGAGAATTGGTTGGGGATAGCCCCTTTGTAGGAGTCTCTTGTATAATTTCCTAGACTCCACATGGAAATTCTCACGGTCGGAACAGTTCCTTCGCATGCGCAGTTACTGCCCCTTTGGGATACCTCTTTTAAGAGCAAGCAGATGGTAACTGCTCCAGTGAAGGATATTATTGGTAGCAGTGTGTTTCCGAAATACAGTAGTAACCAGCTTGTCTTCTTGTTTTTCAATTGCCATATCCAGAAAGGTTATACATTCCATTTACCTCATAAGTAAAACTAAGCCCAATCTCATTGTCATTCAAAGTCTCAATCAGTCTACAGAAGTCATCCTTTCTCCCATTCCAGATAAGGAATATGTCGTCAATATAACGAGTCCAGAAAAGAATCTTATCATTCCACTAAACTTGATTATCAGGGAACATACTTATATATCCAAATATCCAATGTAATATTTTTTTCTTCATTTATTATCAATTAGCTGAAGGACCCAGCTTCGCTCGAGTATATTTAATCTATTTCATTTAATGTTTGTGTGTGTCGTTAAAAGATATCAACACTATCCACTATAACAGTGACATCTACAGCACCCCGCCCCCAAAACAGTGACCTCCACAGCCCCCACCCCTTTTACACTGACCCCCTACAGTGCCCCGTCCCTTAAAATTGGACCTCCACAGCAGCTCACCCCCTTAACTTTGACCTTTACAGCAGCCTTCCCCTTTAACAGTGACTTTCACAGCATACCGCCCCCTTGACAGTGACCTCCACAGGGGGCCTCCCCCTTAACAGTGGCCTAACCAGATCTGGGCGTGGCTTAGCGGAACCTAGACGTTGATTTTTTATTTCTTTTTTTCAATCTCAGTTGGCTGAGGAGTGGGAGGGGGCATAACCTAACCGGATCGGGGGCGTGTCCTTTTGAACAGCTCACTCTAAGACAGCAGCACTGTGCTGTCTGAGTGTAAGCTGCAGGGAGAAATTCACCCTCCCTCCCACCCCTGCAGCTGACAATTGCCGTCGGCTTAGGAGTGCTAGGGGGCGTGGTCTAACCAGATCAGTGGCGTGGCTTAGCGGGACCTGGGGCAGAGTTTTAAGTCTTTTGAAAGTGGACACATTGTGGCAGGGGGTGTGTCTGGGCTCCTTCCTGCAAGAGTCACGCCCCTCTGGGCACCTTACTGGCTAATTTGCATACCAAATAAACTGGATTTTCAGAGGATAAAAACATCTATTGCTGCTGGCACATCTTGAAATAAGGTACTAAGTGCTATAAGCCATGGCTTTACTTCAAAAGCAGATTTCCTTTAAAGCTCTCCTACAGCAGTGAAGATAAATGGCTGGGTTGTTATGGAAACCTGGAATAAAACTGTGTATGTGGAGACTGGAGGACCTGCGAGCTTCTATTGGCTGATAAGGGTCGTGTGACCAAGCTTCTATTGGCTAATACATTTTTTGGGAATATCTCATGATCAGTACATCCTAGAGAGCTGAGACCCGGTCTAAAACCTTCCCGGACACCCGATGTACCTGTGTGCCAAATTTTGTGATTGTAAATGTGACGGTGCAGATTCCTTTAGTGGACATACACACACACACACATACACTAAGCTTTATATATTAGATAGGATATCAGCATCTCTCCACACATGGGCAGACCTTTTTGAATCATTGTTTCAGGGGCAAGTATATAACCTGTTCATTATCTCTATCTGTTTAATAATTACCCTATATTCTTATATCTAATGTATTTTTCTTTTCCCTTTATAACCCCCTGATGAACCCAGTGCCTTGGGGGAAACGCGTTGGGTTGCGGGAATTCTTACATGACATTATTTTACTACTAATGACATTGCATAGGGGATCTATAGGGTGGTTTCAGGATAGGTACGAGGACAGGGAGCCCCTACCATCCAGGGGTATCTCTGGGCTGAGGGATATATAGGGTGAATCAGGGATAGATTATCCCATCCCCGCTATCCATTAATCAATCAGACCTATACCTGCTACACGCAACCATATTTTGTATCTTATACTATTCATGACATATTTTTGATTATCTTTTCACTTTTTTTCTTTGAAATATTTAGTTTTAAAGAATCATTAATAAAGGTTGGTTTTAGTGCTCACTCCTTGTTAAGTACTTTTTAGATTAGTTGGTATTTTGTTAGCGGTTACAGGACTATTATAGAGGTTTGTTGCCCATTGGCAGTCAGATGATACCATTTTATTCCTCTCCTTTTTATATTGGACCCTAATGCATTTGGTGTCTAAAGTATGTAACGAACCGGAGAAGCAGTTCAGTGCCGGAGAAGCAGTTCAGTGCCAGACATCTCCTCCAGCAGGCTCCAGAGCAGTCGTGTGGTCTGCAGCAATGAATTGGTAAGGAACTAGTTACAGTTTAGTGTATCTAGGCTGGAATGGATTATTCCAGCTTAGCTCCCCCTCTGTGGAGGTGTGGACTGTTCCCACATCCTGCACCTTGGGTGGAGAAGGAAGTTATGGTCAGTGTAAACCACCCCCTGCTAGGGGTAGGGTGTGTGTGAATGAGTCCCCCTGTATAGGGAAGAAAGCCAGGATCCTGTCTCGACTGAGACATTCATCAAATACCCAGTCTGAGCCCTGCAGCCTCAGCTGGATGACAAGAAAGCAGACAACCTCCAGAGTTCCAGCACGAAAGCATTCCCTGAGAAACTACCTGTGAGTAAAGTCCTGAGACCTAGGAAAAGCCATTCCTCCTAAGCTAGTCTGTCCCCACAAAGCCGAAGGTACAGAGAAGTGCAGAAGCTTAGTTCCTGCCAATTACAGAGCTGCCAAGCAGACGAATTATCCTGCAAGCTCCAGATTTAAAGTGCAGAAGATTCATTCCTGCCAATGATTGCTAAAACCTGCTGGGACCAGAGACCAAAGCTGTATACTGCTTGAATACAAGTTACCTTCAGTAAAGAAATGTTTGAACTTCATCCAAAGGTCTGGACATAATTTCTGCTGCAAAATTCCTCTATTACTCCTACTATCACTACACTCAAATTTATTGCAAGTGAGCCAGGAGCCCAGCCATACCCAGGTAGGAGACACCTTTGACACAATTATCACTACCCTATAGAGACATTATAGGCCATTACACCATTCCGGCATTCCTAATCTGGGACGTGTGTTATAACACCTTGGAAGGGCCCTGGGTAGTAACCTGCGCATGCTGCAATTAGTGTCACGAACAAAGACTATTATCCAGCCGTATCCTGGCCCACTGCATATGTGGCGTCAGCGTACCCAGTTCCTGGTCACTACACATCCACACAAAACAATAAACACTTGCCCGGCTAGGCTATAACTAATACATATAACGTCTCTCCCTGACTCACCTACATAGCACAGTTCACACACTGTCTCAGGTGCAGCTTTACTCAGCCAAATAGTCCACCCAGGGAAGTGATCAGGCGTCGCATAGCCTTGTGGCCACTCAGTCCTCCTGACTGAGACCACGCAGAGCCTCGGCCGGTCTCTGCCTCCAAGTCACTCTCTCTTCCCCCAGACTGACACACTGGGAGGTGCTTTATCCCAGCCTGTTTAGAGCAGGCCTCACCTGGGTATCCCTTCCTGCTAGGGAAAACCTGCCCGGACTCGGCGGGGTGGATTGGGAGGTCCCACTGCCAAAACCTACTCTGGCACACATGGCTGACTTCATGTTAGGCTGCCTTTCCTGCGACCCGTGCGTTATACGCATTTTAAAAAACATGGATTACTGGTTGTTCACCCTTCTCCACATCCGCTACAAAGAGAACTTCTCATCTCTCTTTCCTCTGGTGGAGAGGATGAGCAAAATGGTGCAATACCAGAAGATCCTTGTTTAAAAATTGCTCCAAAATTTTCCATCTGACAACGCTGGCGGCAGAGGCCGTACTTCCTTGGCCAACCAAGGAGGAGAGACAAGGGGAACACATAGCAGTTTCAACAGAGGCAGAGCAACACTCTCCAAAGCCTGGGACAGTTTCATGACACCCCGCCAGCACCCTCACCCTGATGTTCGGCCTACTGCCACAAGGAGAGAAAAATTTTGGAAGATGCTGAAGGAGTACATAGCAGACCGTGTCAGCGTCCTCAATGATCCCTCAGTGCCTTACAACTACTGGGTGTCCAAGCTGGACACGTGGCACGAACTGCCGCTCTACGCTTTGGAGGTGCTGGCCTGCCCTGCCGCCAGCGTTTTGTCTGAGTGTGTATTTAGTGCTGCTGGTGGCAGTATAACAGATAAGCGTATCCGCCTGTCAACTGAAAATGCTGACAGGTTGACTCATATAAAAATGGCCTGGATTGATCATGACTTCTCGTCTCCACTAGAGAAATGCTGATGAACATAAAGGCACTTTACATGTGTTGTTTTTAATGTACAGTAGTTAATAGACTGTATTCCCATGCACCCCTTCCACCACAAACAAGGGTATATGGTTTAATCTTCCTTTTCTCCTCCTCCTCTTCCATCATATCAACATGCATTGCTTATTCGTCACATATAATGCCCTCGCATATATGGCCTTCGAATATAATTTTTTCAAGCGTCCACTCACCAGCAGGCCCTCACATAAAAATTTTTAGAGGGTCCACTCACCAGCAGGCCCTCACATCAAATTTTTTAGAGGGTCTGCTCACCAGCAGGCCCTCACATATAAATATTTACAGGGTCCGCTCACCAGCAGGCCCTCACATATAATTTTTTAGAGGGTCTGTTCACCTGCAGACCCGCAACTCAAATATTTTACAGGGTTAGCTTACCTGAAGGCCCAAACCTAAACTCTTTTACAGGGTCAGCTCACTTGCAGGCCTGCAACTCAAATCTTTTACAGGGTCAGCTCATCTACAGGCCCACAACTCAAATATTTTACAGGGTCAGCTCACCTGCAGGCCCAAACCTAAAATCTTTTGCAGGGTAATCTCACCTACAGGCCCGCAACTCAAATCTTTTACAGGGTCGGCTCACCTGCAGGCCCGCAAATCAAATATTTTACAGGGTCAGCTCACCTGCAGGCCCGCAACTCAAATCTTTTACAGGGTCAGCTCACATGCAGGCCCTCGCATAGAATTTTTTAGAGGGTCAGCTCAGCTGCAGGCCCTCGCATATAATGTTTTACAGGGTCAGCTCACCCGCAGGCACTCGCATATAATGTTTTATAGGGTCAGCTCACCTGCGGGCCCGCACCTAAAATCTTTTACAGGGTCAGCTCACCTGCAGGCCCAGCAACTCAAATCTTTTACAGGGTCAGCCCACCTGCAGGTGTCACGACTGTATGTGAGCAACAATAGTATACACAGTAAAAGAGCTACTGACCGGACCCAAACTAGGGAGGATAAAGGGTGACCCCTGTCAGACCCTCAAAGCTCTCCCTATGCTGCTAAAGCACATGCCCGGATCCAAATGGCGGAACGAGGCATGCCCACGTGCCTAAGACTGATGACCACTGTAACCCCTACAATAGTGGAAGGGGCACGGCCACCGGTGCCCTACTCAGTATATGGAGGGAACCGTGGCCACCTCAGATCCAGTCAGAAAACAATCAGGTACACAACAATGTCTGTACACTTAGCTGAAGGTGTTGCAGCCGCAGAGAAGACGGATCCAAGGACAGCTGGCAAAATCCGGAGTGCTTGCTGCAGCAGAACACAGGTCCAGTGAACTGATAGCTACAAGTGAAGATACTAAAGCAAGAGCTACAACTGAAATGAGAACTATAATCCACGCCCTACAATAGGAGGAGGGGTGATATAAAGAGAGGGAAATCAAACGCATGAGGAACAGCTGGGAGGAAGGAAACCAAAAGTAAACAGAGCAGTGAGAACTCCTCCCAGCTCTAGTAGTGACATCATCACAGGGGTGGAGAAACAGAGCTGTGAGAACGTCCCAAAGCTCTGGTAGTGACAGCAGGCCCGCAACTCATGCTGCCTTGCTTTGAAGTAGTAGCCGTAGCCGTTTATCAGGCTCCCTTTCCGAAATCGAACAATAAATCCCAGTTACCGGTGGTTATATAAAAGAACATCGAAAGTTGATAGGGAAGATAACAAAATGGATCTTGGACGTCACGGGGACATGCAATCAGGCAGAAGTTATCTAGAGTCAACAAAGCGGCAGCAGGGCCTCCCCTGTATAACGTTTCCTCATCCAAAATACTGCAGTGACATTCCCTGTAATGTTTTATTACTCATTCCAATAACAGGGCATCTTAAGAGTCCTGTATTGTTATTTATCGTCACTACGTCCACGAGTTGGGAGTGAGTGATTTGCGCGCCACCCGCTTTCCTTCCTTGGATGTGTAGCAGGCCACAGCCCATAATGTTTTAGATGGTCAGATCAGCAGGCCCTTGCTCCTAATGTTTTTGAGGGTCACCAGCAGGCCATTAATCGTAATTTTTAAAGGGTGGGTATGATGCCTCCTTTATGTGTAACTAAGGGTGTATCGGAGTGCCTCGTCCTTGTAATTTTTGGCAGCACTTGCACTTTTTATACAAGTAAATATTCAGGAAATACTGTTTTCTATCAATTTTCTAAAATCGATTTTTCCTTGGTTTTGTGCATATTATTGTCATTATGTAAAAGTAGCGTACTATTCGGACAATATAGTTCCCAGCAGCGACCAGCAAGTCCAAGATGCATCCATACATCCTCCCTATGCTTTTACAGAACCATTTCGGTGGTGTTACCAACAATTTCTCACTTTTTCTTATGAACCAGGCACCCTCCCCTCGGGTTCTCCCATTGACTTCCATTATACTCGGCTGCTCGGTGGAGCACCCGAATATCATGATGTGTTTGGCCCAAGCCCCTGAGCACTACGGTGCTCGATCAACACTAATATATATATATATATATATATATACACTGCTCAAAAAAATAAAGGGAACACAAAAATAACACATCCTAGATCTGAGTTAATTAAATATTCTTCTGAAATACTTTGTTCTTTACATAGTTGAATGTGCTGACAACAAAATCACACAAAAATTGAAAAATGGAAATCAAATTTTTCGACCCATGGAGGTCTGTATTTGGAGTCACACTCAAAATGAAAGTGAAAAAACACACTACAGGCTGATCCAACTTTGATGTAATGTCCTTAAAACAAGTCAAAATGAGGCTCAGTAGTGTGTGTGGCCTCCATGTGTCTGTATGACCTCCCTACAACGCCTGTGCATGCTCCTGATGAGGTGGCGGACGGTCTCCTGAGGGATCTCCACCCAGACCTGGACTAAAGCATCTGCCAACTCCTGGACAGTCTGTGGTGCAACGTGATGTTGGTGGATAGAGCGAGACATGATGTCCCAGATGTGCTCAATTAGATTCAGGTCTAGGGAAGGGGCGGGCCAGTCCGTAGCATCAATGCCTTCGTCTTGCAGGAACTGCTGACACACTCCAGCCACATGAGGTCTAGCATTGTCTTGCATTAGGAGGAACCCAGGGCCAACCGCACAGCATATGGTCTCACAAGGGGTCTGAGGATCTCATCTCGGTAGCTAATGGCAGTCAGGCTACCTCTGGCGAGCACATGGAGGGCCGTCTTTAATATTGATTGGACCCTGGGCAAGAATTTACTTGGGCCCCCTGGATCCCGCCTTCCCACACCTTAAAAAAAAGCGAAAATCTTATACTCACCTGTTTCCTTTCACTGGCGCTCACTAGCTGCTGGTATGGCGAGGGATGGTGCAGCGCAGAAGCGCACACCTCACCGCGTCCTGGCACAGGCGGGCGTGATGACATCATCACGCCTGCCTGCGCTGGGATTTCACTACCAAATAGACCTCAGGCCTGTAGTCTATGACAAGTCTTGTCACCATCTGCAAATTTTAAGGCACATTGGCGACCATTTTGCTCGCCATCTGGAGCACTGTATTGCATCAGTGACATGAACACTCTCCACATATAATGATATATTACATCAGTGACATCACCGCTGTCCACATATAATGTTATATTAAATCAGTGACATCACCGCTCTCCACATATAAGTGATATTTTACATCAGTGACATCACCGCTCTCCACATATAAGTGATATATTACATCAGTGACATTACCGCTGTTCACATATAGGCGATATATTACATCAGTGACATCACCGCTCTCCACATATATGTGATGAGCGGTGATGTCACTGATGTAATATATTACTTACCGGTATATGTGGACAGCAGTGATGTCACTGATGTAATATATTACTTATGTGTGGAGAGTGGTGATGTCACTGATGTAATATATCACTTATAAGTAATATATTACATCAGTGACATCACCGCTGTCCATATATAGGTGATATATTACATCTGTGACATCACCGCTCTCCACATATAAGATGCATATTACATCAGTGACGTCATCCCTTGGCGCTGGGGTGCGCAGCCAGGGCCGGCCTTAGGTGTTCAGGCGCCTTGTGCGAGCTAACCTTGTGGTAGTGTTACATGCAGTCCTATGTAAAACCACAGATAACACTAGTGCTAAATAATGTAGTAGTGTTACCTGCAGTCCTATGTAAAACCACAGATAACACTAGTGTAGATCATGTGGAAGTGTTACCTTCGTCCTTAGTGTGCCTCCCTGTGTCTATCGCACGGACTCCATGCTGGCGCTGCCTCCTCTTCCATCTTCTTCCTCTTTTCCCACACAGAACGTTCTGAAGCAGCTGCGTCAAGACATAGGAACACTGTGGGCATGGTGATACACACAGGGAGAGACACACACACACAGGGACGGACACACACACACACACACACAGGGACGGACACACACACAGGGACGGACACACACACAGGGACGGACACACACACACACATGGACGGACACACACACACAGGGACGGACACACACACACACATGGACGGACACACACACACAGGGACGGACACACACACACACAAAGGGACAGACACACACAGGGACGGACACACACACACAGGGACGGACACACACACACAAAGGGACAGACACACACACACACAGGGACGGACACACACACACACACACAGGGACGGACACACACACACAGGGACGGGGACACACATGGACGGACACACACACACATGGACGGACACACACACACAGGGACAGACACACACACACAAAGGGACAGACACACACACACAGGGACGGACACACACAAAGGGACAGACACACACACACAGGGACGGACACACACACACACAAAGGGACAGACACACACACACACAGAAAGGGACAGACACACACACAAAGGGACAGACACACACACACAGGGATGGACACACACACACAGGGACGGACACACACACACAGGGACGGGGACACACACACACACACAAAGGGACAGACACACACACAGGGACGGACACACACACACACAGGGATGGACACACACACACAGGTACGGACAGTCACACACACAGGGACGGACACACACACTGGCACACTCAACATCAGCAGCAAGGAGTTAAAGTCCAACCCTTAATGGCCCCCAAGATCCCTGGGGGGGGTTGATGTAGTAGCAGGAAAGCACACACTGTCCCCCTGTCCTATATGAGCCCCCCTTGTCCTATATGAGCCCCCCTTGTCCTATATGAGCCCCCCCCTCCCCTGTCCTATATGAGCCCCCCCTCCCATGTCCTATATGAGCCCCCCTCCCCTGTCCTATATGAGCCCCCCTGTCCTATATGAGCCCCCCCTGTCCTATATGAGCCCCCCTGTCCTATATGAGCCCCCCCCCTGTCCTATATGAGCCCCCCCTGTCCTATATGAGCCCCCCCTGTCCTATATGAGCCCCCCCTGTCCTATATGAGCCCCCCCCCCCCCCCCATGGCTACCAAATACCTGTAAGTTCTGTTAGTTGCTTGGCTGGCTCAGGCTGTGTTTGTTGTGGCTGCCGGCTGGGGCTCCGCCTCCTTCTTCTTTCTGCCTGTGCGGCAGCTGCGTCATGCTCCAGCAGCCACTGGTCTGCTCTGTTAAAGAGACAGGCAGGCCAGGCAGCAGAGCGGAGCGCAGAGCGGCCGCGGGCCCCGCCCCCTCCTCACTCAGTCTCTTTCTATAGTCCGGACCGTGACTTTGTTATGTTACATGGCCGGCGGGCGGCGGCGGCAACAAAATATAGGGGGCCCAAGTAAAATCCAAGTAAAATGCTGCTTGGGCCCCCCAGGAGCAACTGGGCCCGGGCAGCTGCCCCTTTTGCCCTGCGGTAAAGATGGCCCTGGCCACCCCACACCATTACTGACCCAATGCCAAACTGGTCATGCTGGAGGATGTTGCAGGCAGCAGAACGTTCTCCACGGCGTCTCCAGACTCTGTCACGTCTGTCACATGTGCTCAGTGTGAACCTGCTTTCATCTGTGAAGAGCACAGGGCGCCAGTGGCGAATTTGTCAATCTTGGTGTTCTCTGGACCATGCCAAACGTCCTGCACGGTGTTGGGCTGTAAGCACAACCCCCACCTGTGGAAGTCGGGCCATCATATCACCCTCATGGAGTCTGTTTCTGACCGTTTGAGCAGACACATGCACATTTGTGGCCTGCTGGAGGTCATTTTGCAGGGCTCTGGCAGTGCCTCTTCCTGTTCCTCCTTGCACAAAGGCGGAGGTAGCGGTCCTGCTGCTGGGTTGTTGCCCTCCTATGGCCTCCGCCACGTCTCCTGATGTACTGGCCTGTCTCCTGGTAGCGCCTCCATGCTCTGGACACTACGCTGACAGACACAGCAAACCTTCTTGCCACAGCTCGCATTGATGTGCCATCCTGGATAAGCTGCACTACCTGAGCCACTTGTGTGGGTTGTAGACTCCGTCTCATGCTACCACTAGAGTGAAAGCACCGACAGCATTCAAAAGTGACCAAAACATCACCCAGGAAGCATAGGAACTGAGAAGTGGTCTGTGGTTGCCACCTGCAGAACCCCTCCTTTATTGGGGGTGTCTTGCTAATTGCCTATAATTTCCACCTGTTGTCTATCCCATTTGCACAACAGCATGTGAAATTGATTGTCACTCAGTGTTGCTTCCTAAGTGGACAGTTTGATTTCTCAGAAGTGTGATTGACTTGGAGTTACATTGTGTTGTTTAAGTGTTCCCTTTATTTTTTTGAGCAGTGTATATATATATATATATAAATACAAAGACTCCAGCTAAGTCGTATTTGATGCAACTTGTTTATTTTGCGTATAAAGATGGTTGCTGCGGCGAAGTGACGTTTCGGCAACTCTGTGCCTTCATCAGACTGCAGCAGAAAATAATAATTAAATATAGTATCTCTATCAATAAACATGACAGCGGATATATAATGCATGTTCGTATACGCATGATAAATTTACAAACGAATAAATCAAAAGAAAAAGCGGAATTTTAGACAAAAATTAAGAAGATAAGGAAAATAATAATAATACTAATACGTTGGTTTAATTGCTGGAGTTCAAGGTTAATAAACCTATTGTGGTAAGGACACAGTCAGCCGGTGTCATCCTCTATTTGTCAGAAAAGAACTGTTATGGTAAGTTAAGGAAATTGCCAGTTCAGTAAATACTACTAGTATTATCTATTGCTATCAATGGTAATGCATTCCTATCTGTATGGCTCTCAGTTAGTTGCAGGTAAAATGATGAAGGCCCAATGTCCCAGGAACAACTTACCTAATGCCGCTGGTGGGAGAAGAAGTCACTATGGAAATGATGCGTTCCACCGACCGGAAGTATGTCATGGGGGTGTGTCAGCGCTCGGGTGACTGGTTGTATGGCAACAGAGCCTGTATATGGAGATGGAGGAGGCAGAATTTAAGTGTAGACGACGCGAGGGAATAATGTTTCTCCATATATATATATAGAAAGTATACAAGTAAATGAGTAGAGGCTCACTATGGGATGTATAAAGGCTTATGTGGGAGAGAATATGTGATGGTGTAATATTACAGACATGTGGTTACAAGGGCCAATACTGGGGCTCGGCTGTCTGATTATATGGAGACAAAGTCTATATGGAGATGGAAAATGCGAAATATAGGTGTGAAAGATGATGTGTACACATAAGTAGAGACTCACTATGGGATATATCTCGGCTATATGGGGAAAGGGGTCAGTCTGTGTAGTGATGTCATGTTACAGACATTTAATCTAGAGGGCAAATAGCAGGGGAAATGTGTACAAAGATGACATGTAAATACCAGGGGAGATGTGTACAAAGATGACATTTAATAACTAGGACACCACAAAGACAAAACTATCAATAGAGGTGTGGTATAGATACAAGGTATGATACGACATAGAACATAAAGCTACATAAAAGGATACATTGCGGCACTAGAGTGGTCCTGGTAGTCAATGGGCCTGTAAAGAAAGAAAAAGAGGTAGTTAATAAATTGTCATCTCAGTAGTTATAATAGGGTTTGTATCTCATATTCCCAATTGAGCCCCCTTGATTCCATACTTTCAAATTTGTGGATCCAGAAGGCCTCCCTTTGTTTGAGTAGCTTAACTCTGTCGCCACCCATTCTCGGTGCTGGGATGTGTTCTATAACTTGATATTTCAATTGGGAAAGGGAATGTGAGGCCTGGTTGAAATGGTATGGAACGGGGAGCAGGAGATTTTGTTTGCGTATTGATGATTTGTGTTGACATATTCTATTGTGAATGGTTTGTATGGTTTCGCCGACGTAGACAAGTCCACATGGGCATTTGAGTGTATAGACTACAAAGTCGGAATCACATGTGAAGAAATCGTTAATCAGAAATAGTTTGCCTGTGTATGGATGAGAGATGCTGTTACCTTTTTGTACATGGGAACACTGTATGCAATGGTGGCAAGGAAATGTGCCTTTCTTTGGTGTCCTTAGGAATGTCTGGCGGGTTGTCCTAGTGGCTGAACCAATGTCTGCTCGAACTAGTAGGTCTCGTAGGTTCTTTGGGCGTCTGTTGCACATGAGGATTGGGTTTTTGAATTCCTCAATATCTGGGTAGGCCCTAGTCAAAAGATGCCAGTGGGATCTGAGGCTGTTCTCCATTTTTCTTGCGCATGGATGGTATGTGTGGACAAATGGAATGTGCTTCCCTGATTGACGGTTAGTGTTACAGGGGTGTATCGGATGTTTTATCAAATGTGCGGGATAGCCTCTCTCTTTAAAGCGTTCCTGCATTTCTTCGATCCTTTTAGTCTGTGTGGGTTCTGTTTGTACGATTCTGTGTATCCTCTGAAACTGTGACATTGGGAGTGATTTAATGGTGTTGATTGAATGGAAGCTGGAAAAATTTAATAAATTGTTTCTGTCAGTCGGTTTCCTGTATAGGTCAGTTGTGAGAATCCCTTGCGGATTTTTTGTTATTAATGTGTCTAAGAAATTAATCGATATGGGGTCAAAATGAATGGTGAATTGGAGTTCTGGTGTGATGTGATTCAAGAAGTTATGGAATTCGAGTAATGTTTCTGTTGTACCTCTCCAGATGCAAAAGATATCATCAATGTATCTTTTCCACAATTGTACATGTGTCACAAAGTTGTTATCTGGGTTTACGTGGGTTTCCTCGAAGTCTGACAGGAAGCTATTGGCATATGGGGGTGCCACTTTGGACCCCATTGCCGTCCCCTGCTTTTGTAAATAGAACTGATCTTGGAACAGAAAGAAATTGTGGTAGAGGACTATAGAGAGTAGGTCCTTACAAAGAGAGATCACGTTTGGGTGTTTATCTGTTTTTTTAAGTAGTTTGTCTACCGCTGAGATGCCTTTGTTATGCTGAATTAAAGTGTATAAGCTACACACGTCCCAGGTGACTAAAATGGTGTCTTTTTGTATGGGTCCGAGGTTCTTAACCACCTCCCGACCGCCTAACGCACGGATGCGTCCTGAAGGCGGTCGATTCATTCCTCCTGGACGCATCCGTGCGTCATCTCGCGAGACGCGAGATTTCGGTCAGAGCCGGCCCGCGCATGCGCATCGCGTGGGCGGCAAAAGTTTGAGGAGTATTTAGTCAGCAACCTGCCAGCCAATGATCGTTGCTGGCAGGTTGCTGATTTTTAAAAAATCGAATCAGAAGCCATCTAACACCTTATATTTATAAATATAAGGTGTTAAATGGCTTCTGTGCTCCTCTGCTGGTCCTTTTCGTCGGTTGGTTCCAGCAGAGGAGCACACATCACTGTGAGTACCCACCAAACACCACACTTAGCCCCCAGATCACCCTCCAATTAACCCCTTGATCGCCCCCTGTCAATCACCTAGTGAAAGGGAAAAAGTGATCAGTGTAAACTGTCACTTTTTTTTTTTCACTGGTATTGATTTATAGTTTTTGGATAGTTTAGGCCCCTTGGTTAGGTAGTTAGCGTCAGTTAGCGCCCAGCCCACCGCACCGCACCGCAGACACTTATTCGCTGATTAGCGTATCGCTAATCAGCATTTGTACTTTTATAGTATCTGTAAGTGATCAAAACTGATCACAGTCAGATCTATAATTGTATTGTGTTAGTTTGCCCTCCACCCAAAACGCAGTGTTTGCCCGATCAGGCCTGATCGGTCGCCCACACGTGCGTTCACCCACGCCCGCCCCACCGCAGTGACAAAAAATTATTATTTTTTGATCACTGCACAATCACTTTACAAGCTCTGCGGCGATAAAAAAAATCTGTTTTGATATTTTTTATCAATCGCAGCAGCCTCCGGTACTTCGCTAGCCTCCCATTTGTAAGACAGGCTTGCTTTTTTTCTTGGGTAGTCTCAGGGAATACCCCTAAATTTAGTAGTCCAAATGTCAAACAGGGGGTATTCTTCTGAAGAGGCCTACAGGATTCTGACCCAGTCGGATGAGGAATGGGAACCCTCATCTGACGAATCTAGCGGGTCAGAATATGAACCTGTAGAAAGCAGTGGCAGTCTGACCCAAAGTTCGGACGAGGAGGTTGAGGTCCCTGATAGCACCAGGCGTACCCGGCCCCGTGTCGCTAGACCACAGGTTGTGCAGGATCCGTTTCAAGGGCAGCAGAGTGGGGCTGGCGCTGTCGGATTACGTCGTGAGGCATACACCAGCAGCGCAGCCCATCCTGGACCTAGTACCAGCACTGCCGTACAACATGGTGACGTGGCGAGCACCAGAAGGGCAGTTGAAGCTGGTACGGTGGCACGTGCAATAGTTACCCCATCGCAGCCACCGGAAAGACAGGCCCGTAGAGCCCCTAGAGTCCCTAAGGTGCTGGCAAACCCTGATTGGCAGTCACCAACTTCAGCCGCACCTGTAGTTCCCCCTTTCACTGCCAAGTCTGGAGTTCGGGTTGAGACAGCTCAGATCGGTTCGGCCCTGGGATTTTTTGAGCTGTTCTTGACTGCGGAGCTCTTGGACTTAGTTGTGGCAGAAACAAATCGGTATGCCACTCAATTTATAGCCGCCAACCCGGGAAGCTTTTATGCCCAGCCTTTCCGGTGGAAACCAGTCCAAGTTTCCGAAATAAAAAAATTTCTGGGCCTTCTCCTGAACATGGGTCTAACTAAAAAGCATGAATTGAGGTCATATTGGTCCACGAACCCAATTCATCACATGCCCATGTTCTCTGCTGCTATGTCCAGGACACGTTTTGAGACCATCCTGCGTTTCCTGCACTTTAGCGACAACAGCACCTCTCGTCCCAGAAGCCACCCAGCTTTTGACCGGCTCCACAAAATTCGGCCCCTCATAGACCACTTCAACCAGAAATTTGTAGATTTGTATACCCCAGAGCAAAACATCTGCATAGGCTTCAAACAATACATCCCAAGCAAGCGCGCCCGGTATGGGGTCAAATTGTATAAGCTCTGTGAAAGTGCCACAGGCTATACCCACAAATTTCGGATCTATGAGGGAAAAGATCAGACCCTGGAGCCGGTCGGTTGCCCTGACTACCTGGGGAGCAGTGGGAAGACAGTCTGGGACTTGGTGTCACCCTTATTTGGCAAGGGGTACCATCTTTATGTGGACAATTTTTACACAAGTGTGCCCCTCTTCAGGCATTTGTTCCTAGAACAGATTGGCTGCTGTGGCACCGTGCGACCTAGTCGCCGGGGCTTCCCCCAACGGCTTGTTACCACCCGTCTTGCAAGGGGGGAGAGAGCTGCCTTGTGTAACCAAGAACTGCTCGCGGTGAAATGGAGAGACAAGCGTGACGTTTACATGCTCTCCTCCATTCACGCAGACACGACAATACAAATAGAACGGGCAACCCGTGTCATTGAAAAGCCCCTCTCAGTCCACGACTATAATGCGCTCATGGGAGGGGTGGACCAGATGTTGGCTTCTTATTTAGTTTCCCGACGCACTAGACGCTGGTATAAGAAGGTGTCTGTATATTTGATTCAATTGGCTGCCTATAATAGTTTTGTTCTCTACAGTAAGGCTGGGAGAACAGGATCCTTCCTCAAATTTCAGGAATAGATCATCGAGAACCTCCTGTATCCAGAAGGTTCCGTGGCCCCATCCACCAGTGTAGTGAGCCGTCTACACGAGCGACATTTCCCCAATGTCGTTGCTGGTACCTCAACCCAACCATCACCCCGAAAAAGATGTCGTGTCTGTAGCAGGAGTGGAATAAGGCGTGACACCCGCTATTTCTGTCCTGACTGCCCTGACCACCCTGCCCTATGCTTAGGGGAGTGTTTCCGGAAGTACCACACACAGGTACACTTAGCATAGGGATTGCATCTCACAGGACAGGCACACAGGGCTATTAGGGCCCTTTCACTCACAGCTGCTGCAAACTTCTCCTTTTACCTGGGGAAGGAGAGGTTTGTTCTATAAAGGTAAAAAAAAATTAAAAATTACCGGTAAGCAAAAAAGTTAACGTTCAGTTGAAAAAGTTAAAGTTTATATGTTCCGTTCAAATTTTATTATAAAGTTAATAAATTTATTGCGTTGCGGCCTGGTTTTTTCTTTTTTGTTTTGTTTTTTTTTACCTTCCAGGTGGACCAACCGATCGACTAGCTGAAGCACTGATGTGCATTCTGACAGAAGCATTGCGCTGCTGTCAGATTACACACAAGTCGGTGTATGCGGCGCTGCAGGACGAGATTTCTCCTCTGCAGTAAAAGATACGTTTGCCGAGGCATATGAGCTGAGGAGGCGGCGGTGTTGATATACTTTGGCAAACACTTTGTATATAAAAAATAAAAAATCCCGGCAATGATTTATTCATCCACATCGATTGATGTGAATGGAGAAATCGAGTTTGCCAGGGCATACGAGCTAAGTGGGTATGGATGTTGGGCGGAGCTCCTATGTCCTGGCAGACGCCTTTCCCCTCCTTTTTTTTCTTTGGCAGAGATTTTTTCATCCACATTGATCGATGCGAATGAAGAAATCTGTGCCGTTCATTTTTTCTTTCAGCCCAGAGGCTGAACGAAAAAAAAAAATCTCATTACCCGTATGCTCAATATAAGGAGAATAGCAGAAACTCCTAATGCTGGCCATACATGTAATGATTGCGGAGACCCTCAAATGCCAGGGCAGTACAAACACCCCACAAATGACCCCATTTCGGAAAGAAGACACCCCAAGGTATTCGCTGAGGGGCATATTGAGTCCATGAAAGATTGAAATTTTTGTCCCAAGTTAGCGGAAAGGGAGACTTTGTGAGAAAAAACAAAAAAAATCAATTTCTGCTAACTTGTGGCAAAAAAAAAATTCTATGAACTCGCCATGCCCCTCATTGAATACCTTGGGGTGTCTTCTTTCCAAAATGGGGTCACATGTGGGGTATTTATACTGCCCTGGCATTTTAGGGGCCCTAAAGCGTGAGAAGAAGTCTTTGGTTCCAAATGTCTAAAAATGCCCTCCTAAAAGAAATTTGGGCCCCTTTGCGCATCTAGGCTGCAAAAAAGTGTCTCACATGTGGTATTGCCGTACTCAGGAGAAGTTGGGCAATGTGTTTTGGGGTGTCATTTTACATATACCCATGCTGGGTGAGATAAATATCTTGGTCAAATGCCAACTTTGTATAAAAAAAGGGAAAAGTTGTCTTCTGCCAAGATATTTCTCTCACCCAGCATGGGTATATGTAAAATGACACCCCAAAACACATTGCCCAACTTCTCCTGAGTACGGAGATACCACATGTGTGACACTTTTTTGCAGCCTAGGTGGGCAAAGGGGCCCACATTCCAAAGAGCACCTTTCGGATTTCACCGGCCATTTTTTACAGATTTTGATTTCAAACTACTTACCACACATTAGGGCCCCTAGAATTCCAGGGCAGTATAACTACCCCACAAGTGACCCCATTTTGGAAAGAAGACACCCCAAGATATTCGCTGATGGGCATAGTGAGTTCATAGAAGTTTTTATTTTTTGTCACAAGTTAGTGGAATATGAGACTTTGTAAGAAAAAAAAACAAATAAAAAATCATCATTTTCCGCTAACTTGTGACAAAAAAATAAAAACTTCTATGAACTTACTATGCCCATCAGCGCATACCTTAGGGTGTCTACTTTCCGAAATGGGGTCATTTGTGGGGGTTTTCTACTGTCTGGGCATTGTAGAACCTCAGGAAACATGACAGGTGCTCAGAAAGTCAGAGCTGCTTCAAAAAGCCGAAATTCCCATTTTGTACCATAGTTTGTAAACGCTATAACTTTTACCCAAACCATTTTTTTTTACCCAAACATTTTTTTTTATCAAAGACATGTAGAACAAGAGAAAAATGTATATATGGATGTCGTTTTTTTATGCAAAATTTTACAACTGAAAGTGAAAAATGTCATTTTTTTGCAAAAAAATCGTTAAATTTCGATTAATAACAAAAAAAGTTAAAATGTCAGCAGCAATGAAATACCACCAAATGAAAGCTCTATTAGTGAGAAGAAAAGGAGGTAAAATTCATTTGGGTGGTAAGTTGCATGACCGAGCAATAAACGGTGAAAGTAGTGTAGTGCAGAAGTGTAAAAAGTGGCCTGGTCATTAAGGGTGTTTAAGGTAGGGGAGCTGAGGTGGTTAAGGATATTGATGAAGGCAGACGTGTCTAGTAGAAAGGATGACGTTTTTTTGATCTCTGGAGTCAGTATTTTTTCTAGAAAAATGGAGAGAGGCGAGAGAATGGAGTTGGTGGAAGCTACAATGGGACGCCCAGGTGGGTTAAGCAGATTTTTGTGAATTTTTGGTAAAGTATAAAAGACTGGGATGATTGGATGTCTGTTGATCAGAAAATTAGCTGTCTCTTGGTCTATGGTTCCTTTTTCTATATGTAGAGTTAATGTGTCTTGGATCTTAGAGGCCATGTCTGTAGTTGGATTGTGGGTGAGTTTCTCATAGACATCTCGGTCATTGAGCTGCCTTAGAATTTCTGCTGTAAAGTGGTCTTTGTCCATTATGACCAAAGCTCCACCCTTGTCGGCTGGTTTGAAGATGAGGTTTGTTTGTTTTGTTAGATTTTTAAGCACTTGTTTGTCTAGCTGAGTAAGGTTGTTTGTGAATTTTAGTTCGTATTTTTCTATGCTTTTCCTGAATGAATGCATATCTTTTTGTGCCAGTGATATAAATGTCTCCACTGGTGGTTGGGTTTTAGGTGGCATGTATGAGCTCTTGCTTCGTAAAGACAGTTCTTTTGCTGAGATAAGGGTATTAGGACTTTGGGGAACGGTTCTCTCTTTTATTGTGCTGAAATATGTGGTCAGTCTAATACGTCTGTAAAACCGGTCCAGTTCTAATTGAAAGGTGTTAAGTATATGGGAGGGGCAGAAAGACAAGCCCTTTTCTAGGAGTGACAAATCTGCAGGGCTTAGTGATTGAGAGGATATGTTGACTACTAGTGACTGTGTCCTTACCTGTGATCTTGTAGTCACTGTTGTCGACTGTGCTCCTTGGGGGTGTGTTCCTCTGTTGGTTCTTCTTTGACCTCTTGGTGGTCGGAATTCTGGTTGTCTTGGACGGTAGTGTGGGTCACGATTGGACCCTGAGTTTGAAGAGTCGGTTGAGGAGGATCTTCATCTAATGTTGGTGGAGGAGGTGTCAGGCCATCGGTAAACTCGGTTTAAACGATAGTCCTCAGTGTCTCTGCGGAATTTATTCCTTTTGGTGTCCTCGATTTCTTTTCTTTGGGTTGTAAGATGTGTTTTCAGTTTCTCCAGTAGTTTCTCATAGACTTCCTGTGAGAGTATTGCCTTTAATTGATCCTCCGTGCTCTTGATTAGTTCTTTGGTGTCCGAGATAGCTTGTTGTAGAAAGGATAAAGTAAGAGTCATAATGTCAAAAGAACATTTGTTGAGTATCTCTTCAAATCTGGAGCAATAGTCCGGGTTGTCTTTAAAAAAAGTTGGTCTTGTTCGTATCCTCAAGCCTCGAGGTATACGCTTGACCTTGAGATATTCGGCCATGGTTACGCTGTGTAATTCGAAGCTCAATAGTTTTCTGGATTCTCTTTCCAGGTCCCTAGCCTTGAACTCTGAGCTAGGCGTTTGTAGAAGACTTTAGATAGGATAGAGTTGATTTCATCCTCTTGAAATGAAAGCGTATCGCTTGTCATATTTTTGCCACAGTGCTTCACCAGGTTAGGGATTCTTTACATATACAAGCAGAGCCCTTGTAGCACTCGGTGGATATTCTGCTGGAGTAGGGTTCCCACCCATTTAACAATAAATACAAAGACTCCAGCTAAGTCGTATTTGATGCAACTTGTTTATTTTGCGTAAAAAGATAGTTGCTGCGGCGAAGTGACGTTTCGGCAACTCCGTGCCTTCATCAGACTGTAGCAAAAAATAATAAGTAAATATAGTATCTCTATCAATAAACATGACAGCGGATATTTAACGCATGTTCGTATACGCATGATAAATTTACAAACGAATAAATCAAAAGAAAAAGCGGAATTTCAGACATAAAAATTAAGAAGTTTCCCTCGACCAGAACAGGAGGAGGAGGCAATGGCGATGGTTCCACCGGTCTCACGTATTTTTTTAGTAAAGACCTGTGGAACACATCATGGATCCTCCAAGTCTGCGGAAGATCCAGCCGAAACGCTACAGGATTGATCACCGCAGAAATTTTATATGGACCAATAAATTTAGGACCCAGTTTCCAAGATGGCACTCTCAATTTGATATTTTTAGTGGACAACCACACCAGATCACCCACACACAGGTCCAGACCAGTCACACGTCTCTTGTCAGCCATTCGTTTATACCTCTCACCCATCTTCTCCAAATTCCCTTGAATCCTCCGCCAGATGGAGGATAAGGCAGAAGAGAATCTCTCCTCCTCTGGCATCCCAGAGGAACTAGTCCCAGAAAAGGTACCAAACTGAGGATGGAAACCGTATGCGCCAAAAAATGGCGACTTACCCGTAGACTCCTGCCTACGGTTCTTCAACGCAAACTCTGCTAAGGACAAGAATGAGGACCAGTCCTCCTGATTCTCAGCCACAAAGCACCTCAAGTAGGTCTCCAGGTTTTGATTAGTACGCTCCGTCTGACCATTCGACTGCGGATGAAAAGCCGAAGAGAATGAAATCTGAATGCCAAGCCGAGAGCAGAACGCCCTCCAAAACCTGAAGACAAACTGCGTGCCCCTATCAGAGACCACATCCGAGGGAATACCATGCAATTTCACAATATTATCCACAAAAATCTGCGCAAGAGTCTTAGCGTTAGGCAGACTAGTTAGTGGTATAAAGTGAGCCATTTTACTGAAGCGGTCAACTACCACCAAAATCACTGTTCTCCCAGATGAACTCGGCAGATCCGTAATAAAGTCCACAGACAAATGCGTCCAAGGACGAGAAGGAATCGACAATGGAAGAAGTGAACCAGCCGGTCGAGTATGAGCAACCTTTGACCGAGCGCAGGTTTCACAAGCTGTCACGAAATTCTCAATGCTCTTACGTAACCCTGGCCACCAGAACCTCCGGGATACTAGATCACAGGTGGACTTACCACCAGGATGTCCAGCGAGGACAGTATCGTGATGTTCCTTGAACACTTTATATCGCAGGCCCTCAGGAACAAACAACCTTCCTGGGGGACAAGAACCAGGAGCCCCCTCTTGGGCTCCCAACACCTCCATCTCCAATTCAGGGTACAGAGCGGAGATCACCACCCCATCCGCTAAAATCGGCGCAGGATCCTCTGAATCACCTCCCCCAGGAAAGCTGTGAGACAAGGCATCTGCCTTGACGTTCTTGACCCCTGGGCGAAAGGTAACCACAAAATTGAACCTGGTAAAAAAACAGTGACCATCTGGCCTGCCTAGGGTTTAGACGCTTGGCAGATTGCAGGTAAGCCAAATTCTTATGGTCTGTATATACCGTAACGGGGTGAGACGCCCCCTCCAACCAGTGACGCCATTCCTCAAAGGCCAACTTGATAGCCAACAACTCTCTATCTCCAACATCATAATTCCTCTCGGCGACCGAGAGCTTCTTGGAGAGAAAGGCACACGGGACCCACTTGCCAGGAGATGAACCCTGTGACAGCACCCCTCCAACCCCCACCTATGATGCATAAACCTCCACTACGAATGGCTGAGACACATCCGGCTGCACCAGAATAGGAGCAGACGCAAAACGCTCCTTAATAGCCGAAAAGGCCTGCAATGCCTCATCCGCCCAGACAGAGACATCGGCGCCCTTCTTGGTCATATCAGTGAGAGGTTTTACTACGGTGGAATAATTCGAAATAAATTTTCTATAATAATTCGTAAACTCCAAGAACCGCTTCAAATCTTTCTGATTCTCTGGTCGGTCCCACTCCAGAACCGCCCAGACCTTTTCGGGGTCCATACGAAAACCAGAATCATGTATCCCAAGAACGGAAGCTCTTGCACCGCAAACAAACATTTCTCCTATTTGGCATATAATTTATTCTCGGGAAAGAATGTCAAAACCTGTCTCACATGATCCTGATGGGTCTTCAGATCAGGAGAATAAATTAAAATGTCATCCAGGTATACTACTATGAACCTCCCCACCAAATGATGAAAAATGTCATTGACGAATCGCTGAAACACCGCTGGCGCGTTCGTCAACCCAAAAGGCATAACCAGGTTCTCAAAATGACCCTCGTGCGTATTGAAGGCCGTTTTCCACTCATCCCCCTACTTGATTCTGATCAGATTGTAGGCCCCTCTTAAATCCAACTTGGAGAACACCTGGGCTCCAACAATCTGATCAAAAAGATCAGAGATCAAAGGCAGGGGATATGGATCCCGGACTGTAATACGGTTCAATTCCCGGAAATCCAAACACGGTCTCAGTGATCCATCCTTTTTCTTCACAAAGAACAAACCTACTGCCACTGGAAACTTAGATGGTCTAATATGACCCTTTGCCAAACTCTCGGCGACATACTTTCGCATGACCTCTCTTTCGGGTTGAGAGAGGTTGTAAAGCCGAGACTTTGGCAACTTAGCCCCCGGAATGAGATTAACTGGACAATCATAGACTCGATGAGGGGGCAATTCCTGAGCCCCACCCTCCGAAAAGACATCCGCAAAATCCGAAAGATACTGAGGTAAAGCCGTAATGGACACACCAGAGATAGATGTGCCAAGACAATTATCCAAACAAAACTCACTCCAACCAATGATTTGTCTCGCTTGCCAGTCTATAATTGGGTTATGTCTAGTCAACCATGGCAACCCCAAAACTATAGGAGCTGGCAAATCCTTCATGACAAAACAAGAAATAATTTCAACATGTGAATCACCCACCCTTAAGTGAATACCATGAACAATGTAAGTAAGGCTCCTTTGAGAAAGAGGGGAAGAATCAATTGCAAAAACACAAATCTCGTTCTCTAAAGTGCAAGTACTTAGTCCTAGGTTTTGAAGGAAAAGAAAGTCAATTAGGTTTACCCCAGCACCACAATCGAGGAATACATCAACAAAAACATTTTTTGACTCTAGCGCCACCATAGCTGGAAGGAGAAAACGGGAACTGCAGGGAGCTTGCATACCTGCCTGCTCCACCACACCATTCGTACTACCAAGTGTCAGGGAAGTTTTTTTTTTCTTTTTTCTTTTTCTCTTCCACCTGTGGTTTAACATAAGGACAAGCAAAAATAAAATGCCCCCTCTTTCCACAATAGTAACATAGTTTGTTCACTTTCCTAAAGTCTCTACTATCAGAATGGCAAGAAACCTGACCCAACTGCATGGGTTCCTCCGCTACCCCAGAGTTACCTGTAACATCACCCGGGGAGGCAGTAGAGACGAAACCACTCACAGAAGGGGTAGCTTGCGCGGAGGGAGCCCTATACCTCTCTCTGATACGTCTATCTAGCCGTACTGCTAAAGACATGGCATTCTCCAAAGAGTCTGGGTATTCATGAAAAGCAAGGGCATCCTTCAATCTTTCAGATAACCTCTGACAAAACTGACTACGTAACGCGGGATCATTCCACTCTGATTCAGTAGCCCACCTCCTAAACTCAACACAGTAAACCTCTGCAGTAAATTCCCCCTGAAACAAATTACCTAATCTCGACCCGATCTGGGTCATCGTAGATTAATCCCAGAGCCTTAAAAAATTCCTCCACCGACCGGAGGGCCCGAGAACCAGGTGGCAGAGCAAAGGCCCAGGATTGCGCGGCCCCTTTAAGCAGAGAAATAACTATACCTATCCTTTGACTCTCATCACCTGACGACAATGGACGCAGCCGAAAGTACAATTTGCAGGATTCTCTAAAACGGATAAAGTCATCCGTACCTCCTGAAAATCGATCAGGAAGAGCCACTTTAGGCTCCACACCAGCTGCCAGAGCATTCTGACACCGTGTGACCGAACCCCGTAGCTCCACAACCTCTAGGGATAGCCCCTGCATGCGGTCAACTAATGCTTCAATTGATGCCATCACAAAACCGCTGAGTAATGGCAGTCACAGTATGGTGGATTATAATGTCACAGCGGGCGTGCACTCAGACTCACAGATAACCCACCAACCAGGCTCTGGGCGAGAGACAGGGGAAGGGTCACCTCCTAGCTAATCCCTGACCTCTTTCCCTGCACTGCTCAGCCCACATGCAGACCTTAATGGTTGGTATGATGTGTCCCCGTGCCTGGGCTGAAACACCCTAAATTCCCTAAGATGGTGAAGAGGGGAAATAGGAGCAGCCTGCTCGCACAGAACCTGGATGGGAGAGATGACACAAAACAACCAAACTTGAAATCACACTTAGCTTGCTGAGCTGGAACAGACAACCTTCCTTTCTAGCTTCCAAGACCACAATGATTCCTATAATCCGCTCAGAGCACTTGGATGGTGTGCTATTTAAACTAATGACTCCACCCAGTGCACCTGATGATAGGCGGATCCAGCACAGCTCCAAAACAAACACTAAACTCATGCTGCTATCCTGGCCGACCTCCGCACATCGGCATAGAGGGGCATGACACTTACTCAGCTAGACAAACAAGCGCTTAAAAATCTAACAAAACAAAACAAACAAACCTCATCTTCAAATCAGCCGACAAGGGTGGAGCTTTGGTCATAATGGACAAAGACCACTATACAGCACAAATTCTAAGGCAGCTCAATGACCGAGATGTCTATGAGAAACTCACCCACAATCCAACTACAGACATAGCCCATAAGATCCAAGACACATTAACTCTACATATAGAAAAAGGAACTATAGACCAAGAGACAGCTAATTTTCTGATCAACAGACATCCAATCATCCCAGTCTTTTATACTTTACCAAAAATTCACAAAAATCTGCTTAACCCACCTGGGCGTTCCATTGTAGCTTCCACCGACTCCATTCTCTCGCCTCTCTCCATTTTTCTAGAAAAAATACTGATTCCAGAGATCAAAAAAAGTCATCATTTCTACTAGACACGTCTGCCTTCCTCAATATCCTTAAGAACCTCGGACCCATACAAAAAGACACCATTTTAGTCACCTGGGACGTGTGTAGCTTATACACTTCAATTCAGCATAACAAAGGCATCACAGCGGTAGACAAACTACTTAAAAAAAACAGATAAACACCCAAACGTGATCTCTCTATGTAAGGACCTACTCTCTATAGTCCTCTACCACAATTTCTTTCTGTTCCAAGATCAGTTCTATTTACAAAAGCAAGGGACGGCAATGGGGTCCAACGTGGCACCCCCATATGCCAATAGCTTCATGTCAGCCTTCGAGGAAACCCACGTATACCCAGATAACAACTTTGTGACACATGTACAATTGTGGAAAAGATACATTGATGATATCTTTTGCATCTGGAGAGGTACAACAGAAACATTACTCGAATTCCATAACTTCTTGAATCACATCACACCAGAACTCCAATTCACCATTCATTTTGACCCCATATGGATTAATTTCTTAGACACATTAATAACAAAAAATCTGCAAGGGATTCTCACAACTGACCTATACAGGAAGCCGACTGACAGAAACAATTTATTACATTTTTCCAGCTTCCATTCAATCAACACCAAAAAATCACTCCCAATGTCACAGTTTCAGAGGATACACAGAATCGTACAAACAGAACCCACACAGACTAAAAGGATCGAAGAAATGCAGGAACGCTTTAAAGAGAGAGGCTATCCCGCACATTTGATAAAACATCCGATACACCCCCGTAACACTAACCGTCAATCAGGGAAGCGCATTCCATTTGTCCACACATACCATCCATGCGCAAGAAAAATGGAGAACAGCCTCAGATCCCACTGGCATCTTTTGACTAGGGCCTACCCAGATATTGAGGAATTCAAAAACCCAATCCTCATGTGCAACAGACGCCCAAAGAACCTACGAGACCTAATAGTTCGAGCAGACATTGGTTCAGCCACTAGGACAACTCGCCAGACATTCCTAAGGACACCAAAGAAAGGCACATTTCCTTGCCACCATTGCATACAGTGTTCCCATGTACAAAAAGGTAACAGCATCTCTCATCCATACACAGGCAAACTATTTCTGATTAACGATTTCTTCACATGTGATTCTGACTTTGTAGTCTATACACTCAAATGCCCATGTGGACTTGTCTACGTCAGCGAAACCACACAAACCATTCGCAATAGAATATGTCAACACAAATCATCAATATGCAAACAAAATCTCCTGCTCCCCGTTCCATACCATTTCAACCAGGCCTCACATTCCCTTTCCCAATTGAAATATCAAGTTATAGAACACATCCCAGCACCGAGAAGGGGTGGCAACAGAGTTAAGCTACTCAAACAAAGGGAGGCCTTCTGGATCCACAAATTGGAAAGTATGGAACCAAGGGGGCTCAATAGGGAATATGAGATACAAACCCTATTATAACTACTGAGATGACAATTTATTAACTACCTCTTTTTCTTTCTTTACAGGCCCATTGACTACCAGGACCACTCTAGTGCCTCAATGTATCCTTTTATGTAGCTTTATGTTCTATGTCGTATCATACCTTGTATCTATACCACACCTCTATTGATAGTTTTGTCTTTGTGGTGTCCTAGTTATTACATGTCATCTTTGTACACATCTCCCCTGGTATTTACATGTCATCTTTGTACACATCTCCCCTGCTATTTGCCCTCTAGACTAAATGTCTGTAACATGACATCACTACACAGACTGACCCCTTTCCCCATATAGCCGAGCGCTGACACACCCCCATGACATAGTTCCGGTCGGTGGAACGCATCATTTCCATAGTATGCGTTCCATATGACATACTTTCGCTCACACTTAGGCCATCCCCCCGTTCTACATAATACATTGTCACTTAGATCCCCTATATCACCACCCTTTGTCCTGTCCGCCGTCTTTCTCCGTTGCTCCTATGTACCTGCGGTACTGTTCTGCGCTCCACCAACACATTTCCGGTTGGTGGAACGCATCGCGGTGGTAGCATGCGTTCCACGTGATGCACTTCCGGTTCACGGAAGCGCGGCAAACGCCGGGATTGCGCGGCGGTATTTAAATACCTACCTTACATGACCACAGACATGGCGCCTCTATCTTCTAGCGGTATTACCGCATGTTATATTACCTACTGCGTCTACACCAACGTGACTTCTTCTCCCACCAGCGGCATTAGGTAAGTTGTTCCTGGGACATTGGGCCTTCATCATTTTACCTGCAACTAACTGAGAGCCATACAGATAGGAATGCATTACCATTGATAGCAATAGATAATACTAGTAGTATTTACTGAACTGGCAATTTCCTTAACTTACCATAACAGTTCTTTTCTGACAAATAGAGGATGACACCGGCTGACTGTGTCCTTACCACAATAGGTTTATTAACCTTGAACTCCAGCAATTAAACCAACGTATTAGTATTATTATTATTATTTTCCTTATCTTCTTAATTTTTGTCTGAAATTCCGCTTTTTCTTTTGATTTATTCGTTTGTAAATTTATCATGCGTATACGAACATGCATTATATATCCGCTGTCATGTTTATTGATAGAGATACTATATTTACTTATTATTTTTTGCTGCAGTCTGATGAAGGCACGGAGTTGCCGAAACGTCACTTCGCCGCAGCAACCATCTTTATACGCAAAATAAACAAGTTGCATCAAATACGACTTAGCTGGAGTCTTTGTATTTATTGTTAAATGGGTGGGAACCCTACTCCAGCAGAATATCCACCGAGTGCTACAAGGGCTCTGCTTGTATATATATATTATATATATACACTCACCTAAAGAATTATTAGGAATACCTGTTCTATTTCTCATTAATGCAATTATCTAGTCAACCAATCACATGGCAGTTGCTTCAATGCATTTAGGGGGGTGGTCCTGGTCAAGACAATCTCCTGAACTCCAAACTGAATGTCAGAATGGGAAAGAAAGGTGATTTAAGCAATTTTGAGCGTGGCATGGTTGTTGGTGCCAGACGGGCCGGTCTGAGTATTTCACAATCTGCTCAGTTACTGGGATTTTCACACGCAACCATTTCTAGGGTTTACAAAGAATGGTGTGAAAAGGGAAAAACATCCAGTATGCGGCAGTCCTGTGGGCAAAAATGCCTTGTGGATGCTAGAGGTCAGAGGAGAATGGGCCGACTGATTCAAGCTGATAGAAGAGCGACGTTGACTGAAATAACCACTCGTTACAACCGAGGTATGCAGCAAAGCATTTGTGAAGCCACAACACGCACAACCTTGAGGCGGATGGGCTACAACAGCAGAAGACCCCACCGGGTACCACTCATCTCCACTACAAATAGGAAAAAGAGGCTACAATTTATACGAGCTCACCAAAATTGGACTGTTGAAGACTGGAAAAATGTTGCCTGGTCTGATGAGTCTCGATTTCTGTTGAGACATTCAAATGGTAGAGTCCGAATTTGGCGTAAACAGAATGAGAACATGTATCCATCCTCTGATGGCTACTTCCAGCAGGATAATGCACCATGTCACAAAGCTCGAATCATTTCAAATTGGTTTCTTGAACATGACAATGAGTTTACTGTACTAAAATGGCCCCCACAGTCACCAGATCTCAACCCAATAGAGCATCTTTGGGATGTGGTGGAACGGGAGCTTCGTGCCCTGGATGTGCATCCCTCAAATCTCCATCAACTGCAAGATGCTATCCTATCAATATGGGCCAGCATTTCTAAAGAATGCTATCAGCACCTTGTTGAATCAATGCCACGTAGAATTAAGGCAGTTCTGAAGGCAAAAGGGGATCCAACACCGTATTAGTATGGTGTTCCTAATAATTCTTTAGGTGAGTGTATATATATATATATATATATATACTTCACAAATGACGAGGCAGCACTTCCAGCTTTAGGTGATAGGGTGAAGACCCCAAAACTTTAATCCCAGCAATGTTTCGGCCTACTCAATGAGGCCTTTATCAAGCTTGACTGTGCTGCTGCGATATTTGTGATTTTATATATATATATATATATATATATATATAAAAGCAAAAAACGGAACAGCACCTCCTGAGACAAATCGCAGGTGCAAGCTACCCGGCAATAATACAGCAAACAAATAAAGTAGCAGCACTGTGCTGCTACTTTATTTGTTTGCTATATATATATATATATATATATATATATATATATATATATACACTGCTCAAAAAAATAAAGGGAACACTTAAACAACACAATGTAACTCCATGTCAATCACACTTCTGTGAAATCAAACTGTCCACTTAGGAAGCAACACTGAGTGACAATCAATTTCACATGCTGTTGTGAAAATGGGATAGACAACAGGTGGAAATTATAGGCAATTAGCAAGAGACCCCCAATAAAGGAGTGGTTCTGCAGGTGGCGAACACAGACCACTTCTCAGTTCCTATGCTTCCTGGCTGATGTTTTGGTCACTTTTGAATGCTGGCGGTGCTTTCACTCTAGTGGTAGCATGAGACGGAGTCTACAACCCACACAAGTGGCTCAGGTAGTGCAGCTTATCCAGGATGGCACATCAATGCGAGCTGTGGCAAGAAGGTTTGCTGTGTCTGTCAGCGTAGTGTCCAGAGCATGGAGGCGCTACCAGGAGACAGGCCAGTACATCAGGAGACGTGGAGGAGGCCGTAGGAGGGCAACAACACAGCATCAGGACCGCTACCTCCGCTTTGCAAGGAGGAACAGGAGGAGCACTGCCAGAGCCCTGCAAAATGACCTCCAGCAGGCCACAAATGTGCATGTGTCTGCTCAAAAGGTCAGAAACAGACTCCATGAGGGTGATATGAGGGCCCGACGTCCACAGGT
Source organism: Bufo bufo (assembly GCF_905171765.1). Classification (NCBI taxonomy): domain Eukaryota; kingdom Metazoa; phylum Chordata; class Amphibia; order Anura; family Bufonidae; genus Bufo; species Bufo bufo. The sequence goes on along the minus strand of NC_053394.1, from coordinate 183,941,027 downwards.
GGGGGTTGTGCTTACAGCCCAACACCGTGCAGGACGTTTGGCATTTGCCAGAGAACACCAAGATTGGCAAATTCGCCCTGTGCTCTTCACAGATGAAAGCAGGTTCACACTGAGCACATGTGAGAGACGTGACATGGAGAGTCTGGAGACGCCGTGGAGAACGTTCTGCTGCCTGCAACATCCTCCAGCATGACCGGTTTGGCATTGGGTCAGTAATGGTGTGGGGTGGCATTTCTTTGGAGGCCCGCACAGCCCTCCATGTGCTCGCCAGAGGTAGCCTGACTGCCATTAGGTACCGAGATGAGATCCTCAGACCCCTTGTGAGACCATATGCTGGTGCGGTTGGCCCTGAATTCCTCCTAATGCAAGACAATGCTAGACCTCATGTGGTTGAAGTGTGTCAGCAGTTCCTGCAAGACGAAGGCATTGATGCTATGGACTGGCCCGCCCGCTCCCTAGACCTGAATCCAATTGAGCACATCTGGGACATCATGTCTCGCTCTATCCACCAACGTCACGTTGCACCACAGACTGTCCAGGAGTTGGCAGATGCTTTAGTCCAGGTCTGGGAGGAGATCCCTCAGGAGACCGTCCGCCACCTCATCAGGAGCATGCACAGGTGTTGTAGGGAGGTCATACAGGCACATGGAGGCCACACACACTACTGAGCCTCATTTTGACTTGTTTTAGGACATTACATCAAAGTTGGATCAGCCTGTTGTGTGTTTTTCCACTTTAATTTTGAGTGTGACTCCAAATCCAGACCTCCATGGGTTGAAAAATTTGATTTCCATTTTTACATTTTTGTGTGATTTTTGTTGTCAGCACATTCAACTATGTAAAGAACAAAGTATTTCAGAAGAATATTTAATTAATTCAGATCTAGGATGTGTTATTTTTGTGTTCCCTTTATTTTTTTGAGCAGTGTATATATATATATACAGTACAGACCAAAAGTTTGGACACACCTTCTCATTCAAAGACTTTTCTTTATTTTCATGACTATGAAGGCATCAAAACTATGAATTAACACATGTGGAATTATATACATAACAAACAAGTGTGAAACAACTGAAAATATGTCATATTCTAGGTTCTTCAAAGTAGACACCTTTTGCTTTGATTACTGCTTTGCACACTGTTGGCATTCTTTTGATGAACTTCAAGAGGTAGTCCCCTGAAATGGTCTTCCAACAGTCTTGAAGGAGTTCCCAGAGATGCTTAGCACTTGTTGGCCCTTTTGCCTTCACTCTGCGGTCCAGCTCACCCCAAACCATCTCGATTGGGTTCAGGTCCGGTGACTGTGGAGGCCAGGTCATCTGGCGCAGCACCCCAACACTCTCCTTCATGGTCAAATAGCCCTTACTTTCAAAGTTTTCCCAATTTTTCGGCTTATTGACTGACCTTCATTTCTTAAAGTAATTATGGCCACTCATTTTTCTTTACTTAGCTGATTTTTTCTTGCCATAATACAAATTCTAACAGTCTATTCAGTAGGACTATTAGCTGTGTATCCACCTGACTTCTCCTCAATGCAACTGATGGTCCTAACCCTATTTATAAGGCAAGAAATCCCACTTATTAAACCTGACAGGGCACACCTGTGAAGTGAAAACCATTTCAGGGGACTATCTCTTGAAGCTCATCAAGATAATGCCAAGAGTGTGCAAAACAATAATCAAAGCAAAAGGTGGCTACTTTGAAGAATCTAGAATATGACATATTTTCAGTTGTTTCACACTTGTTTGTTATGTATATAATTCCACATGTGTTAATTCATAGTTTTGATGCTTCAGTGTGAATCTACAATTTTCATGGTCATGAAAATAAAGAAAACTCTTTGAATGAGAAGGTGTGTCCAAACTTTTGGTCTGTACTGTATATATATTGTACATGTGAACAAAATTACTGGGACACAACTTACTCATTGAATTCAGGAGTTTCATTCCATTTCATGGCCCCAGGTGTATAAAATTGAGTGCCTAGCTTTGTAGTATGCCATTACAAACATTTGTTGTTTAAGAAAGGGGGCCTTCTAAAGAGCTCACTGAACTCTAGCATGGTGTGGGGGATTGCACCTTCATTTTGTATATTGGATTGCATTTTACTTTGCTGGTTTATTTGAGGTCAAAATTGAGAATTGCTGAATTGTGTGTACTTGAGACAAACAAAGTTAATTACTTGTTAGTTCTCAGAACTATGTGTGTCTGATGTTCTGGGAGTACAACTGGTTCTAGATACTTCTCAAGGATGAACAACTTAAAAATAAGATATCTGTGTTGGCTTGAGTTCTAGAAAACGGGTATAAATATTTGTATCCTCCCAACAAAGTCAAGAGATCATTCTGATACAACCTTGAGCCTGTGTCATTTATCTCTTCCGAGTACTCGTACCTTTACCTGATTTGGACCCCAGCAGGTCATAGAAGTAGGGGTTTTGCCCTATCAATTATTGGCGTCACCAACATGGGGCTTGATCAGTGGACTCTTCCCAACATCCCAACAACTCTGACCGATTAAGGAGAGATGATCTAAAAACAGGCTGTTAAGGTAAGAAGCTTATTCTTACAAGTCTATCTGTGTCTCCTTTGCCTTTCTGCCTGGGATCGGGACTGTGGGGAAGTATACAAGGTCTACTTAAGGTCAAGCCATACTTGAGAGGTAAGAACCCCAACCACATCATTCCTATGATCGCTGGGTATGGATAATATTGTTTTTTTGAACACCTTTGGGTTTGCACTTGGTATCGTGATATATGTCTTAGTAGTCCTCTGGATTTTGTATAGAATCACAGTGAATGCAGCACAGGGCAATCAGGAGCCCTAGACCCCTTAAGGCACTTTTAAAAGCAGGGAACCTATATAGAGCCCAAATATAGTTCAGGGCCCACCCCTGATTAAAGCAAGAAAACCGACCAAAAGGAGTGGGTCAAATAAATTGCAAATAACACAAGTAATACAAAGATAGTCAAAAAACGAACATAATTTTATTAGAAAATCGCAAGGAGACACATGATTGACACAAGTCACATAAAGACATTTAATACAGGTCACAACATATTAAAAACCAAGGGGACCGATGGTGGACTGCCGGTATATATAATTAAAGTGCACGTGCAAAGAATCTTTCTGATTGGTCATTGAAAGAAAGGTATAATATACCTATACATTATGGCTCAAAATTTACATGATTTACCTGAATGCTATGTTTGTACAACAGATACCAAAATGGGAGTGATAATACACACCACAAATGGCTAACTGAGGCACTAGGGTAAATAAAATTATAACCAGCACACAATAGGATACTGACCACACAGTTGTAATGTACCGAACAGCAACACCACCGGTCCACTCCATGGTTTTATTCAGCGGAAAAAATGATTTTATCTATATGTAATTGAGCTAGAGGCGATCTAGCCGTGCATGTCCACATCTCTATATAGGGTAAAAAGAGGTGACAGAATCCCTTTCAGTTAAGGGATTGGGAAGTAAAATGGGAAACTCCCATGCAAACCCTGAGGGCTACAAACTTGCAAAGGAAATGGTAGAGGATATGGAAGGTAAACAAGATAAGAAAAAGACAGTGAAAATCTTAGAAAAGGCTGGGATGAAGTATGGAATTTTAAACCCTAGAACATGGCAAAAGTTTAAGGAGTTAAATGGAGGGTGGATAAAGGATCATGAATGTGAGGAGATAGTGAACGCTTGGTGTAAAGTCGCAAGTCATGTGGAGAACATGGGTGTGAAGACATTTTAGAGGTAATCTGTATTACGATACCATGTCCGATCCTTAAGGGAAAATGAAGGGGGAGCATGGTTTTCACTCTGCCCCTCCCGCTCCACCACCGTCTTATCCGATGATGGTTGAGGGACCGTCCGGTTAGACATGCCAAATATGTGACACTCAAAACCCTGACTGGACTGACGTGTGTAGGGTCTGTGGAGCACCAAGACATAGACAACATCGTGCAGGACTGTTTCCAGTAACCGTGAGAACAGGTTTTGTTCCACAGCCTCGACCTCTGGCCGACGGCTGGTGCTGGGGACAATCAGGCTCCTCAGGGACCACCTGCCCAACCCCAGTATGCCCAGCAGCATATAGTAACATACGCACCATGGAGTCCTAAGGACCAAATGGGGCTTCTGGGTAGGGTCCCTGACCCACTGACAAGACCAATGCCCGCCCACCGTATGTTACAGCAAATTCAAGTCACTTACAGAGCGACATGGGCTGACTTAAATGATTTAATGGCTTTATAAATGGGAGAGTCTTCTTACAGCCCCCTTAAGGAGCAGTTGTTTAATGAGAGGGGGAATAATAAGCAAAATTTAGCATGGGGTGACTGGGAGAAGGCTGAGGTCTCAGGAACAGAATACTGTATAATTTTGGGGAAATGGGCAAGGACAAAAGAAGATGACAGTGCACGGAGCCTGAAGGATGTAGTACAGGAGACCAAGTAGGACGTGGTGTCATTTGAATCCAGACTACAGACTGTGTGGACAGACATGGGATGGAACACGACAGGACCAATAGGACAGAAACTGTTGACATTTGCCTTCATGGAAGGACTGAGACCTGCTTTGGAGGCAAAATTGAAAGCCTGCAAACCAGAGTGGAAGGTAACACCATTACCTCAAATAGTTGCTGCTGCCTAAGGTCTGGAGCTGGACAGGTCTAGTTCCAAGCCCTCAAAAATAAACATGGTCCAGGGCCAACAGAGGTCATGGTCTGTTCAGCAAGGGAGACAGAGGAGGAATGATTTAAAATGTTACAATTGTGGAAAACCAGGACATATTTGAAGAAACTGTCATTCCCCTCCCCAACAGCCTCAACAGGACCAGGATCCTCAGACTCAGGGGCCTGCGCGCACCCCTGCCTCTGTGGGTTCACTATATGAGGCCAGCAACCCCGTGTCCTTATCTGCCATAAGTACAGCAAAAGCAGGATGTCAAATACTGGTTCAGGTGGGGAATCAACAAGTTCCCTTTCTGGTAGACACGGGAGCAGCCAAAACAGTGATAAATCCGGATTATGTTAAACCATGGCAGATCAGTGCACAGCGTGTACCCACGTCTGGTTTCATGGGGGAAGTAGTCTATGTTCCAGAAACATTGCCTATAAAGTTGAAGATCAAAGATAGCACGGTGTGAACAAAGTTGTTGGTCAAAGAAAATATTCCTTTTAATCTGCTAGGCACTGATGTATCGCAGTCACTAGGGGCACATATTTATTTTAATGAGGACTAGTGATGAGCGGAAAGACCCATATTCGAATTCGATTCGATATTTGACGAATAATTCGCACCATATTCGTTATATATTTGAGAATTCACAACATTCGTCATTTTGCATTCAATATCATAATTTGCAAATTATTATTCAAGATATATTCGCGTGCGCATAGTATCTATTTGTTATTCGTAAATAAGCGACAACATGTTCGTATGTGCGTGCGCACATAAGGGTGTGGCTTCTGCTGCAAGGCTGATCTAACAAGTTTCTAGGCCTTGTGGATTGGAAGGAAGCCAGCAGAAACAAAAAAGATGGTTGGAAACTTCAGCGCGGCCGAGGAGGAAATCTTGATCAAAGTAAGTTATTGTTCTAACATTACTCCTACTACATTCCTGTGTGTAAATATTTACAAATGAAATGTTTTTTAAACTTCGGTTTTGTTGGAATACATTTTCGCACATGCGAATATTCCCAAAGTAATTATTCGTAGGACTTATAATTTCAATTTGCACGATTAAATTATTCCATCAAAACAAAGTGTTTTTTAAAAAAAAACACTGTTATCCTCTTAACAAACACATGTACTTTTACCCAGCATGGTTAACTTGTACTTTTAATTCCTAAGTCAATCAGTTACGCTGGAATACTACTAATGTATATATTTTTTTAATAACGGTTGTTGTTACAGCATATCATTATGTCACTACAATACGATGTATCTTTAGATGGTATCCATACATAAAAGCGGACTACATTAAGGGCCTTATGTATAGAGAGTAGACATATATATATATATCATCCAAATTGTACATGTGATTATCCGCCTTACCCAATAGACCCACACAATATACCCACCGCTAAATACCACAGGAACCCACGTCAAACCCACACCCCCCTTTCCCCCCCAACCAAGCCCAAACACAACACACAGAGACAGACACACACACATACATAGGCTATAGTAGGCATTCCCAAACAGCGGCCCTCCAACTGTTCTAAAACAATAACTCCCATCATGCATAAATTTATGATACACATTATAGCTTCAGCCTGAGATAGAATGATGGTAGTTTTATTTTTGCTACAGCTGGAGGGCCTCAGTTTGCTGGTGGGACACATTTGATGATGACTAGTCCATACATTCTAACCAGTTTCCTTGCGGTCAGAAGTAATGTTTGACATACAGCATTTGCTTGTTCATTTAGCGTTACCCAGGGTGCACCACGGGGAGGCGAACCAGTTTTACACCCCATGACGTCCCGTCACTCCTCTAGACAGGTACACCACTCCTCAGATGGCCCGTTGCCAATAATGAATAATCTAAACATATCGATGTTTGATACAATCCCAGATTTTGTTGAAACTCCAAAGTAGCCGACATGTAAAGTACTGCATGTGGAGTACATCTGACCATTCCAGGAAGGTGAACAGCCTGTCAGCTCCGTACTGCTGCTAGGTCACCTAACCCCCCTGAATGACGCTTTGTCCCCATTGACCACAATTTAGGTGGTGGCAGGTTTGCCAGCAGCAGCACGGCTGTCACAGCCACTGTCTCTGGCTGTGACCTTCCGTCATTGCTTGTTCGGCGCTCCTCGCTGAAGTTCCGTTCCTGTGTCATTTGTGGTTCTTTATGGGTTAACTCCCCTGTGTGCCTATTAGGAGTTAATCCTCTGTCTGCTCCATGGGTGTGGTCTCTCTGCTGCACCCATGGAACCTGTATATAAGGCTGAGGTTTCCTCAGTTCTGTGTCAGCTCTCCTGGTGTGTGTTGTCCTGTCCTGCTCCTGGTTTCTACTCTCTCTCCCATGCTGCTGACCCATGGGATCCGTGTCTGTCTGTCTGTGCTCTGTGGGTTTCCCTACTTGTTCATTCCCGTCTTCTTTCCTGTCTTTCTGTTATCTGTTCTGCTAGTTATGTTTTAGTTACTTTGTGTGTATTCATATGTCTCAGTTCAGCAAGCGCCTAGCTGCAGAGTGCTATGCGCAAGGCCACGCAGTATACCACTGGTGGAGCAAGTCCTTCTCTGCTCATTGCCACTCCTGCTCCCTTGCGTGAACTCCTGCTTGTATCATTAGTTGCTCTGTTTTGTATTTGCCTGTATGTTATGTATGCCTATGTGCCGTCGGTACCTTCTGGTACCTGTTGTCCATTCGCTCCTGCTGTCACTGTCTAGTTCACGCTCCAGAGTGGACCCTGGCAACTTCCTGCGGCTAAGTCTAACCCTACCATCTAGGGCTCTAGTGAAAACCAGGAGTTGCTTAGTTACGCCCCTCTGGAGTATTACTAGACAGTGGCGCAGTGGGGGTTTTCTCCCACTGTGCTGACGGTACATAGAGCTCATGTTTTATCTGTGCTGCTTTTCATGTTTTTGTTTGTGCAATAAACTCTTATGTGTCTGTACCTGATTTCCGTTTATTGCTTGACGACGCGGGGGTCTCTCCAGGGACCTCCAACTCGTGACAACGGCAGCACACGGCGAGAGGCAGTTTAATTAAAAGTTCTGGTTATCATTTTGTTTTATTCCTGGTGAACCTCCCACCGATTGCAGCCGTTCTGCTGCATTTACTTTGCTATAGATACCATTGTTTGAACGTTATTGCAATAAATTAATTAAATAAATATGAATCTTAGAAGTAGAAATATTAAATTTAATGTTACCGTTATAAGATGGGATTATATATTTGTTCTCTTGGAGTACTTTGCATGTTGCAGTGTAATATTGTATTCAAGGTTAACGTTATAACATCTGAATTTTTTTTGTTTTGTTTATTTTTTATACAACAGTGTATGCTTCAGCGGGGGTATGACAACATCCGCTCCCACGAGATGAAGAGGCGAGTGGTTAGGCAAATTGCCTATGAACTATGGCGGGAGCATGATGGCCGTCATAAAAAGCTGGCCATCCTGAAAAAGTGGTCTGATCTAAAGAGGAGGCATGCGGCGAGGGTCAGACAAATACGGGACCAAGAATTTCCAGGTATAATGATAACAGAGTGTTGGTGAAAGATACAAAAGTAATGTGAAGCATTTGTTGTAAACAGTTGTACATCTCATCATTTCAAAACTTATTATTTTCATTTCTCTATTTTAGATGTACCTATGCCCTCGGTGAGGCGTAGGCCTCCAGCAACAGAGGCGTGGCATGCCTCTGATGAAGAGGATGAGGAGGCTGGGCCCTCCGGCCAGCCACCTGCCCTTATCCCCCAGGAGGAGGCTGAGGCTGTGGAAGAACCTGAGGGTGGACCCGCACCCCCAACAGTTTCCCCCCCACAAGAGTCAGAAGAAGAGGAAGATGAGGCCGAGCTAGCCACCCCCCCATAAGGAGGGTAAATATGTATTATGGCTGCATCTAATCATTCAATTTTCCTACACACAAAAGTAAACAAACTTGAAAGTATAGTAGAACATAAAGGTATACAGTATCATACACAACCCTAATACGAACTATATTATTTTCCTAATTTTCTAAAATCACATCCAATTATAAATGCTAAATATAATACATTAGAATTAAATTATAGAATTACCATATTTTTCGCCCCATAAGACGCACTTTTTCTCCCCCCAAAATGGGGGGAAAATGCCCCTGCGTCTTATGGGGCGAATGCTGGCAGTTTTACATCGCAAACTGCAATGTACGAGCAAGCGGGGCAGGGACTGGGAGGAGGAGCTGGGGGCCGGCAATAGCGGCGGGGCGGTGCAGTCAGTGTACTATAGCCCCGCCCCGCCGCTCCGGTATACTAATATAAGATGTCTTATTCAATTAATAGTTATTAAACATGCCCCCTCACTCCTAATAGTACCTTACATCCTAACCGCTTCTGTAGAATGCAGACAGGCAGGCCGGGCGGCAGTGTAACTCCCTGATGTCACGTGCCTGCGCCGCCTACTTTATGAATGAAGCAGGCGGCACAGGCAAGTGACGTCAGTGAGGGACGCGCCGGCCGCCCGGCCTGTCTGCCTGGCATTGTACAGAAGCGGTTAGGATGTAAGGTACTATTAGGAGTTGGGGGACATGTTTAATAACTATTAATTGAATAAGACATTTTATATTAGTATACTGGAGCGGCGGGGGGGAGATCAGTGGATGACATTTTTATGGAGGACATCTGTGGATGGCACAGTTATGGGCTGGGGGGGTCTATGGATGGGACTGTTATGGGCTGGGGGGTCTGTGGATGGCACATATATAACAGTGCCACCCACAGATCCCCCCTCTAACAGTGCCATCCACAGATCCCCCCCTGTAACAGTGCCAGCCACAGATCCCCTTGTAACAGTGCAAGCCACAGATCTCCCCCCATAAGTGTCCGTCATCCACAGATCCCCCCATAACAGTGTCCGTCATCCACAGATCCCCCATAACAGTGTCCGTCATCCACAGATCCCTCCATAACAGTGTCCGTCATCCACAGATCCCCCCATAACATCATCCGTCATCCACAGATCCCCCCATAACAGTGTCTGGCATCCACAGATCCCCCCATAACAGTGTCCGTCATCCACAGATCCCCCCCATAACAGTGTCTGTCATCCACAGATCCCCCCATAACAGTGTCTGTCATCCACAGATCCCCCCATAACAGTGTCCGTCATCCACAGATCCCCCCATAACAGTGTTTGTCATCCACAGATCCCCCCATAACAGTGTCTGTCATCCACAGATACCCCCATAACAGTGTCTGTCATCCACAGATCCCCCCATAACAGTGTCCGTCATCCACAGATACCCCCATAACAGTGTCCGTCATCCACAGATCCCCCCATAACAGTGTCCGTCATCCACAGATCCCCCCCATAACAGTGTCCGTCATCCACAGATCCCCCATAACAGTGTCCTTCACAGATCCCCAGTAATAGTGCCATCCACAGACCACCATTAGTTCCAAACCCACCAAAAGCACACCTTTTGGTTAAAAATATTTTTTTTCTTATTTTCCTCCCCAAAAACCTAGGTGCGTCTTATAGAGCGAAAAATACGGTATAGTAAAACCTAATAACTATGTACACGCAATAATAATATAAGCAGGAAAACATTTACTCAGAACCACTATTAATCAAAAAAAAAAAGGGAAAGAAAACTTATGCAGATTGAACAACTATATGGTTAAAATAAGATTTACAAACTTCGTCTATAAATATGCCTAAGAAAGCTATATGTAAGATTTTATATGAAAACTACCACTGTCAAAACCGTGTTTAAAAAATAGACACCCATATATGTCTCATCATCCCAGTGTACCAATGTAGGCCTTTTTCCAATACGGATAATTGTCTCCAATATTATAATTGGCTGCTACCACCGTAGAAGGTTGACATTATCCTAGAATGGTGTTACTTAACTACAGATAATTATTATATTAGAAACAAATGTTTACATACCACTATGTGGTTTTTGAAAAATAAAAAAAGATCTGGACAATATTTAACAAGATGAATAAATTTCAAATTTTCGTTCATGAATAACAAACGATTGTCTACTATTATTTACAAAGGTATGTAAAAGTCCACAATACATGGGAACACAATAACTACTTTTCAAATTTTTAACAATTCATAGAAAGCATTTCCGGCCCTATAAATGTATCGAATGTACTGTACACCTAACTGCATTCAAACCACAATGGGGGATGAAATTATTTCCAAAAGCATTAAACAATGAACAAACCTCACAAGAAATGCTTTTTCAATAGTAAACGATACTAATATTATTGTTAATGACAAAACAGTGGCGAAGTACACTAAAAACAAAAAAATTATTAGCAATTTACATAATTTTTTTATATTTACAGTTTTGAAAGAACTGAAGAAACAAATTTTAACTATGCAGTGAGAACACATACGTGATGTTCAGGAGATTCGGGAGCAGCATGCTCGTAAGTTATGCGAGCTCAAGCTCCAGTTTGCACATCGCCTGTGCCTACTGGAAGAGAGAAACAATAAGGCCATCGATACTCTTCTGAAACTACTTCTGAAACAACCTTAACCCCTTTAGGACACAGCCTTATTTTACCTTAAGGACCAAGCCATTTTTTGCAAATCTGACCAGTGTCACTTTAAGTGGTGATAACTTTAAAACGCTTTGACTTATCCAGGCCATTCTGAGATAGTTTTTTCGTCACATATTGTACTTCATGACACTGGTAAAATTAAGTCAAATTTAATTTCCAACTTTCAATTTTTCTACTTCTATAATACATATAATATCTCCAAAAATAGTTATTACTTTACATTCCCCATTGGGAATTATATATAATTTTTTGGGGATGTTACAAGGCTTAGAAGTTTAGAAGCAAATCTTGAATTTTTCAGAAATTTTCAAAAACCCAATTTTTAGGGACCAGTTTAGTTCTGAAGTCACTTTGCGAGGCTTACATAATAGAAACCACCCAAAAATAACCCCTCAAGGTGTTCAAAACTGATTTTACAAACTTTGTTAACCCTTTAGGTGTTCCATAAGAATTAATGGAAAATAGAGATCCAATTTCAAAATTTCACTTCTTTGGCAGATTTTCCATTTTAATATTTTTTTTACTTTTACAAAGGAAGGGTTAACAGCCAAACAAAACTCAATATTTATGGCCCTGATTCTGTAGTTTACAGAAACACCCCATATATGGTCGTAAACTACTGTACGGGCACACGGAAGGGCGTAGAAGGAAAGGAATGCCATACGTTTTTTTGAAGGCAGATTTTGCTGGACTGTTTCTTTTGACACCATGTCCCATTTGAAGGCCCCCTGATGCAACCCTAGAGTAGAAACTCCATAAAAGTGACCCCATCTAAGAAACTAACCCCCTCAAGGTATTCAAAACTGATTTTACAAATGTCATTAACCCTTTGGGTGTTCCACAAGAGTTATTGGCAAATGGAGATGAAATTTCAGAATTTCAATTTTTGGGCAAATTTTCCATTTTAATCCATTTTTTCCAGTAACAAAGCAAGGGTTAACAGCCAAACAAAACTCAATATTTATCGCCCGGATTCTTTAGTTTACAGAAACACCTCATATGTGGTCGTAAACTGCTGTACGGGAACACTGTAGGGCGCAGAAGGAAAGGAATGCCATACGGTTTTTGGAAGGCAGATTTTGCTGGACTGTTTTTTTTTTTTACACCATGTCCCATTTGAAGCCCCCCTGATGCACCCCTAGAGTAGAAACTCTATAAAAGTGACCCCATCTAAGAAACTACACCCCTCAAGGAATTAAAAACTGATTTTACAAACATCGTTAACCCTTTAGGTGTTCCACAAGAGTTATTGGCAAATGGAGATAAAATCTCAGAATTTAAATTTTTGGGCAAATTTTCCATTTTAATAATTTTTTTCCAGTAAAAAAGAAGTGTTAACAGCCAAACAAAACTCAATATTTATGGCCCTGATTCTGTAGTTTACAGAAACACCCCATATGTGGTTGTAAACAGCTGTACGGGCACACGGCAGGGTGCAGAAGGAAAGGAATGCCATACGTTTTTTGGAAGGCAGATTTTGCTGGACTGTTTTTTTTGACACCATGTCCCATTTGAAGCCCCCCTGATGCACCCCTAGAGTAGAAACTACAAAAAAGTGACCCCATTTTAGAAACTACGGGATTGGGTGGAAGTTTTGTTGTTACTAGTTTAGGGTACATATGATTTTTGGTTGCTCTATATTACACTTTTTGTGAGGCATTACTCATACAGCTTCCAGCCTGTGAGATCCAGGGGACTGGATCTCACAGGCTCGTCACCGGAAGGCAGCGTGATGCCTTCCTTAGGCATCGTGCTGCCTTCCATGCCATCGGGTCCCCCCTACAGCCGCATGGGGACCCGATGGCACCGCTGCCAGCCGCCGCAACCGCAGGTAAAAGCCGCAAACCGCAGGTCTGAATTGACTTGCAGTTTGCGGCGATCGCCGACACGGGGGGTCACGTGACCCCCCCCCCACGCGCATTTAGCCAAGGTGCCTGCTCAATGATTTGAGCAGGCACCGGGTTCCGATCACCGCCTGCTGGGCGGCGGTGATCGGAACTATACATGATGTACCGGTACATCATGTGTCCTTAATTACCAGGACAACATGCCGTACCAGTACGTCATGTGTCCTGAAGAGGTTAAAGCCCTACCATAAAGGCTTAATTTGTCTGTTGTTACATGTTAAAGTGTTGTTGTTTTCAATATTCATATATCTATATTTATCGATTGTTCTTACTGTTATTTAAATATTTTATTACATTTTTCTATTATAAAAAAAAGGGATTGACCCCAAAAAAATTGGGCTTTAAACCCTTAATTACTGGGTACTTTGGTACTGATTACAGTTTGCAATGTTTTGATTGGTACCCAATTTATAAAGTATTGATTGCTATTTACATTTGTGTTGTGTTTTTATTTTATAATAAAAAATATATATATATATTAGTAAACTATACAGCCATGCTATTAGTTTATTAACACACTCAACCCTATTGTGGTTACATAAGGTATCACAGATATGAAAAAAATATATTGAACACATTACTAATAACCGTATTAAAAAAAGGAAAAAGCTAATAACAAAACATTCTATTAATTGAGTTTCAAAACATATACCATTCTTTGCTAATATATTATAAAAAAACAGATAAACATATTATATTTACAAAAAAAATACTAATAAGATTCCTATTCCAGAATCCAACAATAAACTGGAAATTTTAGGTCAGGAATGTAATTCATATCTTCGCCAGTTATTTTCAAGCATTGATCTGACATGAAATATTACAATGACATCAAGTAATAAAAGTGCAATTCTATTGTTTTCATATCCAAAAAATGTAAAATACTGAATCCGATTCCATGTAATCTCCAATCGTTATCCTGTCCAGTTAAACATGATGTTGTCAACTTACTATTTTTTAACATTGACAACAACACATGAATATGGCAAGCTTTTCCAAATGCCCATTACATTATTGTCAATAATTATTCGTGAGTATATATATTTCTAGACATATATAATAATTATTTACAATTAAATATGCCTTCAATCACAAAACCGGATTTCCACACGGATGAGTAGAACGCCAGTTCCATCCAACCATGTAGAGATGTCAACATGGAAGTCAGCCATCCCTCCCAGGACAACAGACGACACCGTGTTCGATTCAAGAATAAAATTAATTATATCACCACACTGGATAAATCTGTGGCGATATCTGATTACACCCAAATAATTATCAGATTCGTTTTGTAAACTGGGATTACTTTAAAACATAACATTTACTAAATCATTTAAAATAATGGTTTCTGTAAGGTGATGGACAACAACAATATCTCCAATATACCACTTCAAATGCATGAAAAAAGGGGTGGATCTTACCCCATTCTGTGGGATCCACATTCAACGGAGAAATTTCCTGGTCTTGAATAGTACCAGGAACCGGTGTGACCAGGGTGCTTGCGTCCGTATTGGCACTGCAGATAACTCCTAATAGGCCCTATTCTGCCTTTCCTGCCTCATTAGGGGTCAGGGGCTACAAGCAGCGCCTACCTATCACACATGGAGCACCCGCCCCGACAGGGGCGACCCCACACCGAACCTTTCCCTCAGTATGGGTCTAGTGTTCTATATGGCCCTAATTACAAAGCCCTACATGCCATGTTTCTGTCTTTCTTTTGAGACATCATCAGGGGACTTCACACATGTATTCAAGGGCAGCTGGAAATAAAATCACAAACATACACTAAATACAGGTCACATATATTACTGAGTACCGCATATGAGATAATCATCAGCAGGCTCAGGTTACTTACTAAAGATCAAGGTGGTTTTGGCCTCGTGTCTTCACTCAGGATATTCAGTTGTTCCTATCCATGCTGTACAATGGGAAGTGTCCCATGACAGCCAGTGTCTCACCACAAACAGCAATGATTTGGGTGAGCACTCAACAGTTGTTATCCTCATCCTTATATACCTCACCTTCCGGTTAATGTACGCCCCCCCTAATTACCTACCTCCCCTGTCCGTATCCATTGTGGTGCATGTTGCTGCAAATGGAACGCACGCCGCTCGCATGCGTTCCACCGGACCGGAAGTTGTAATCACATGGGTCGGGCTGACCGGAAGTGACGTAAAGACCTGCATCTAGGCGTCGCTGGTAACATAGCAACCTCCAGACGCACGGCCAGTTCCCAGGCATATGATAATTTGCCTGCTCTTTTCTATATGCACAATCGCAAACCAGATTTATTAGGCAGGATTGCCAAACTCGATCTCCCACTCTTCACAGCCATTACCAAATAGGCCTGGGGGACATACGATATCAGAATTCCATCTGGAAGGGGAGCAAGTGGATTCATACCGAATCGGCCATCACATCTCACATTTTTATTATGAGCGATGATGTTTCCACTCTATCCCAGTAGATCTTCAGTATTCTGGTCAGATCATCCATTACATCTCACATGCCCATCACTATGGATGAGCTACTGTGAGTGGGAGGGAGATCCGGCCATTTTACAACACTAAACCGCTCCTAGGAGTCAGGATTATTCATATAAAGCAGCAGTAATTTTGTTGTTCGTTTAGGCCAAAAGGGTGAACTGTCTTCAAATAGAAGATCCATTTTGCTTCACATTGAAGGATCCTTCTATCAAAGTCGCCCCTTCTTATTCCTGGCTTGATTTTTTCGATCCCCATAAAGGAGAGACAATCAGGCCTGCCATCATGTTCAGTATTCACGTGTCGTGCCACCGACGTATCTCTGCCATTTCTGATGTCGCTCTTGTGTTCTCCTATCCTTCTCCTCAGTTCTCTCCCTGTCTTCCCCACATATTCCTTTCCACATTTGCATGTAATTTTATACACCAATCCCATGCTTTTACAGTTAATCATTAACTGTATACATTTTGCCAGTGTTATTGCTCCTAAATGACTTTGCCTTGGCCATAAAGGGGCACGCCACACATCCTCCGCACCTGAAATTACCACTGATGCCTCTCTCAAGCCATGTTTTTTTATGAGGCACTGGTGTATAGTGGCTATGCACCATCATATCACGGATGCTTTTACCACGTCTGTACGTGATGCTGGGGTGCCCCTTTATGACCTTGCAAATGTCCGGGTCCATCTGGAGCACATGCCAATGTCTTGATATAATATCTCTTATTGCCGAGGAACAGCCATTGTATGTGCTAATGAGTCGGATTTCCCTGTTTTCACTGGCCCCACTACTCCTGGGGATATCAATTTTTGGGGCCAATAAAGACCCCCTGTCCTTTTTTAGGGCCATTTGGTACGCTGGGGTGAGTACACCTCCTGGGTATCCACGATCTAAGAAGCGGGTTTTGAGGTCATCAGCCTGTTTAATGAACTCAGAGCGCCTGGAGCAATTCCTCCTTAGACGTAGGTATTGCCCTCTCGGTATTCCCTTCCTGAGGGGATATGGATGGCTACTTTCCCATCTCAGGAGTGAATTTGTGGAGGTCGGTTTCCGATAGATGGATGTCTCCAGGCAGCCCATCCCGTTTATACTGACGCAAATATCCAGAAAGGGGAGTTTAGATGGATCGCATTCTGATGTAAAATGGAGGCCTATCTCGTTCTGGTTCAATTCTTGAACCCAGGCAGAGAACGTCTCCTTGCTCCCCTTCCAGATGACGAAAACGTCATCTATAAATCGCGCCCACTTTTGGACACACTGTAATTCCATTGTGGACTCATCCCCAAATACTATGGTGTTCTCCCACCAGCCCAGGAACAGATTAGCATACGATGGGGCACAAGGGCTCCCCATCGCAGTGCCCCTGAGCTGGTGGAAGAAACGCCCACTAAACAGGAAATAATTCCTTTTCAATGTGAATTCCAATAGTTCCAACACAAAAGCATTGTGTGCCCCAAAATGTTTGCCTCTAGACGATAGAAAGTAGGCCACTGCATGCAAGCCCCACTTGTGTGGTATGGATGAGTAAGTGCTTCCACATCTACACTCCCCAATATACAGCCTGCATCCAGATGAATACCCTCCATCTGTCTAAGTAAATCCCCCGTATCTTTTACATGGGATGATAAGGAAAGGACGAAGGGTGCCAAGATCTTGTCAATGTACACTCCTAGGTTTTGATTCAGGCTGTCAATGCCCGATACAATCGGACGCCCTTTTAAAGGGTCATAGCCCTTATGTACTTTTGGCAGACTGTAAAATGTGGTGATTTGTGGGTATTCTGGGTATAGAAAATCCATTTCTTCCTGGCTGATTAGTTTATTGAGTTTTGCTTTGATCAAAATATTTTTTAACTCTTTTTGATAAGCTATGGTTGGATCACTTTTTAGGATTTCATAGCAATCCCGTGGAGCTAGCAGTTTCTCGCACATCACCTCATAATTCTCATATGCGGTACTCAGTAATATATGTGACCTGTATTTAGTGTATGTTTGTGATTTTATTTCCAGCTGCCCTTGAATACATGTGTGAAGTCCCCTGATGATGTCTCAAAAGAAAGACAGAAACATGGCATGTAGGGCTTTGTAATTAGGGCCATATAGAACACTAGACCCATACTGAGGGAAAGGTTCGGTGTGGGGTCGCCACTGTCGGGGCGGGTGCTCCATGTGTGATAGGTAGGCGCTGCTTGTAGCCCCTGACCCCTAATGAGGCAGGAAAGGCAGAATAGGGCCTATTAGGAGTTATCTGCAGTGCCAATACGGACGCAAGCACCCTGGTCACACCGGTTCCTGGTACTATTCAAGACCAGGAAATTTCTCCATTGAATGTGGATCCCACAGAATGGGGTAAGATCCACCCCTTTTTTCATGCATTTGAAGTGGTATATTGGAGATATTGTTGTTGTCCATCACCTTACAGAAACCATTATTTTAAATGATTTAGTAAATGTTATGTTTTAAAGTAATCCCAGTTTACAAAACGAATCTGATAATTATTTGGGTGTAATCAGATATCGCCACAGATTTATCCAGTGTGGTGATATAATTAATTTTATTCTTGAATTGAACATATACTGGATATGGCGGGATTCCTGAGCACGGGCTTTGACTCGGATAGCTGGCTGACTGAGGCCAAGGAGGTTTTCTCTGACAGAGCATTCTGCCAGAAGAAATATATTCCATCGTATGGTGCTTCCTTTAAGGAGCTAGAAAAAGTGTATAAAGAACAAATAGTTTCCTGGTGGGAGGTTCAAAGTTTGGAACATTATTTAGAACATAACATTGTTCCGCGGGGTCTACGCATTAACCTCACTCCTGCAATTCGTTGTAGAAATACCACCTTAATGAATAAATGGGAGTCTGAGGCCACCAGTAGCTCATTAAGATTTATGAGATTATTAATAGAACAGGAACGACTGACCCTGGCAGGACTTGATACCAAATTACGAGATCAAATAGCAATCACGCAATCTTTTTCACAGGAGACGGACTTTGGGACAAAGGAGAAACAGCTTCAGACCTCCTTAGATAAGTTTCAATACCATCTTAAGGAGCGTAAACATAAACAGTTTACACGGGACCTAGCTGATTTTAAAGAAAATAAGGTATATGTACAAATATTAGAAAGGAGAAGGGTGATAGAGAGAGACACTGATATCTCATCAACAGAGACAGATCTTTCAGGATCAGAGAAAGAACAATACACAGGTAATCGAAAAAATCCAACTAAAGGTAGAGGACGTGGGAAGAAAAACTACCGGGGGGGATATTACAACAAGGGTGGACAAGGTTTTTTAGATCAGAACTCGCCATACCCCCTACGGAATCGAGCACCACAACAACCTCAGGGAACAGCAACAGTGCTGGCCCCAAAATAATTAATCTGTCAGATCATAACCTTACAAAGATAGAAACGCAGGTCCTTGAGAAGGGTCTCTCCTTTGTCCCTACGTCTAAATATAATCCGTTTAAAACGATTGTGGATCTGCAATTGTTTGCGCGTAAATTGCGTTGGTATAAGTACTTTTGCAACATTGAGAAAAAACAAAGTGCAGAGATGGGTGTCCCCAGAGAGATGGTACCTGATGTAAAACTTTTAGAAAGTCTAACAGGGACTAATGAACCGTCATTGGGTGAAGGGCCCTTTACAGCTCTTAAAATAAAGAGCAGGAGGACACCCCCGGTAGGTGAGACAAACTGCGTGGATGTATTTCTCAAACTGGTCAACACTGACCTGGAGACCACCCACCTGCATTCATCACCTCATAATTGTACCCAGGATGAACTGTGTGCTTTGGAGGAATTGTCCAAGAATAAAAGTATTGTCATCAAGCCATCAGACAAGGGTGGCAACACAGTCATCCTGGGTACAAAGAATTATGAGGTGATGTGCGAGAAACTGCTAGCTCCACGGGATTGCTATGAAATCCTAAAAAGTGATCCAACCATAGCTTATCAAAAAGAGTTAAAAAATATTTTGATCAAAGCAAAACTCAATAAACTAATCAGCCAGGAAGAAATGGATTTTCTATACCCAGAATACCCACAAATCGCCACATTTTACAGTCTGCCAAAAGTACATAAGGGCTATGACCCTTTAAAAGGGCGTCCGATTGTATCGGGCATTGACAGCCTGAATCAAAACCTAGGAGTGTACATTGACAAGATCTTGGCACCCTTCGTCCTTTCCTTATCATCCCATGTAAAAGATACGGGGGATTTACTTAGACAGATGGAGGGTATTCATCTGGATGCAGGCTGTATATTGGGGAGTGTAGATGTGGAAGCACTATACTCATCCATACCACACAAGTGGGGCTTGCATGCAGTGGCCTACTTTCTATCGTCTAGAGCAGGGGTGCACAACCTGCGGCCCGGGGGCCACATGCGGCCCTTGATACCATTCTGTGCGGCCCCCAACCATCTGGTAACAGACATGTATGCCTATGTCTTGTGGCTGCTCACATGTATTTTTCATGTATTTCTCCCATTAGATGGAGTCCTGGAAGTGTAACTAGACATTAATGGTATATAATGTGTGTTCAATATGCCATAAGTACAATATTTCAGTTGTTAATACACCTTTAAATTTTTATTTCGGCCCTCGTCATTGGTTCAGTCTGGCAATGTGGCCCCCAACCAGGAAACGTTGTGCACCCCTGGTCTAGAGGCAAACATTTTGGGGCACACAATGCTTTTGTGTTGGAACTATTGGAATTCACATTGAAAAGGAATTATTTCCTGTTTAGTGGGCGTTTCTTCCACCAGCTCAGGGGCACTGCGATGGGGAGCCCTTGTGCCCCATCGTATGCTAATCTGTTCCTGGGCTGGTGGGAGAACACCATAGTATTTGGGGATGAGTCCACAATGGAATTACATTGTGTCCAAAAGTGGGCGCGATTTATAGATGACGTTTTCGTCATCTGGAAGGGGAGCAAGGAGACGTTCTCTGCCTGGGTTCAAGAATTGAACCAGAACGAGATAGGCCTCCATTTTACATCAGAATGCGATCCATCTAAACTCCCCTTTCTGGATATTTGCGTCAGTATGAACGGGATGGGCTGCCTGGAGACATCCATCTATCGGAAACCGACCTCCACAAATTCACTCCTGAGATGGGAAAGTAGCCATCCATATCCCCTCAGGAAGGGAATACCGAGAGGGCAATACCTACGTCTAAGGAGGAATTGCTCCAGGCGCTCTGAGTTCATTAAACAGGCTGATGACCTCAAAACCCGCTTCTTAGATCGTGGATACCCAGGAGGTGTACTCACCCCAGCGTACCAAATGGCCCTAAACAAGGACAGGGGGTCTTTATTGGCCCCAAAAATTGATATCCCCAGGAGTAGTGGGGCCAGTGAAAACAGGGAAATCCGACTCATTAGCACATACAATGGCTGTTCCTCGGCAATAAGAGATATTATATCAAGACATTGGCATGTGCTCCAGATGGACCCGGACATTTGCAAGGTCATAAAGGGGCACCCCAGCATCACGTACAGACGTGGTAAAAGCATCCGTGATATGATGGTGCATAGCCACTATACACCAGTGCCTCATAAAAAAACATGGCTTGAGAGAGGCATCAGTGGTAATTTCAGGTGCGGAGGATGTGTGGCGTGCCCCTTTATGGCCAAGGCAAAGTCATTTAGGAGCAATAACACTGGCAAAATGTATACAGTTAATGATATGATTAACTGTAAAAGCATGGGATTGGTGTATAAAATTACATGCAAATGTGGAAAGGAATATGTGGGGAAGACAGGGAGAGAACTGAGGAGAAGGATAGGAGAACACGTGAGCGACATCAGAAATGGCAGAGATACGTCGGTGGCACGACACGTGAATACTGAACATGATGGCAGGCCTGATTGTCACTCCTTTATGGGGATCGAAAAAATCAAGCCAGGAATAAGAAGGGGCGACTTTGATAGAAGGATCCTTCAATGTGAAGCAAAATGGATCTTCTATTTGAAGACAGTTTACCCTTTTGGCCTAAACGAACAACAAAATTACTGCTGCTTTATATGAATAATCCTGACTCCTAGGAGCGGTTTAGTGTTGTAAAATGACCAGATCTCCCTCCCACTCACAGTAGCTCATCCATAGTGATGGGCATATGGATAGGAACAACTGAATATCCTGAGTGAAGACACGAGGCCAAAACCACCTTGATCTTTAGTAAGTAACCTGAGCCTGCTGATGATTATCTCATATGCGGTACTCAGTAATATATGTGACCTGTATTTAGTGTATGTTTGTGATTTTATTTCCAGCTGCCCTTGAATACATGTGTGAAGTCCCCTGATGATGTCTCAAAAGAAAGACAGAAACATGGCATGTAGGGCTTTGTAATAAGGGCCATATAGAACACTAGACCCATACTGAGGGAAAGGTTCGGTGTGGGGTCGCCCCTGTCGGGGCGGGTGCTCCATGTGTGATAGGTAGGCGCTGCTTGTAGCCCCTGACCCCTAATGAGGCAGGAAAGGCAGAATAGGGCCTATTAGGAGTTATCTGCAGTGCCAATACGGACGCAAGCACCCTGGTCACACCGGTTCCTGGTACTATTCAAGACCAGGAAATTTCTCCATTGAATGTGGATCCCACAGAATGGGGTAAAATCCACCCCTTTTTTCATGCATTTGAAGTGGTATATTGGAGATATTGTTGTTGTCCATCACCTTACAGAAACCATTATTTTAAATGATTTAGTAAATGTTATGTTTTAAAGTAATCCCAGTTTACAAAACGAATCTGACACCGTGTTCGAACCTAAATCCGTATTAAAACAAAATATACATAAATAAAATAAATAATAAAAAATTAAGTTGGTTAATCAAACAGTGCAGAACAGTGTTAACTGTCCTAGACTGTTTGAAAAAGGGAAGCCGATATGCTGTCCACACCTTGCTAGGGCAATGTACCACAACAGGCCAACCTCACACCACACTTGTCTTAAAATAATAAAGTAAGCAAAATAAGCAAACTGAAAAAAAATTGTGATTGAAGCCGAGAAAAGCATGATACTATAATAATAATACTTTCAACATGCAACGTTTCAATGGTGAAACTTACAATTATTGACAATAATAAAGTTGCATTGCAGCGTAAATCATAGAAATACCAGATAAACAAGTTTAGAGAATTCATATGAACCGGAAAGATATTGTGAAAGTTATGAAAGCATAAGATTGCTAGTTAATTCGTCACCATTCGAATCGACCTTCGAAGCCGCTCTTAGGTAATGCTCATTTGGAATCAGATGATATAATCTCAATAGTGTTTAAAAGTAAAAAAAAACACTGTACTGTACAATGAGTTTTTTTTTATTTAAACAAAAAAAAATCGAGTTTTACGGTTATTAACAAATGTGTTTTCTGTCCAAATTAAAAAAAAAATATTTGGGTGATACCTTAATTTTTAATAAACATTACTTTGAAAAACAAAAATATCGCTCTGAAAACTAATAAAATTAAAATGTGTTGGTGTACAAAAATGCGTTTCAATACAATATGTTATAAGGCAGAAGTACAGATTAGTGAAATTTCTAATAAAAAATTGAAAATTTTTTCAACTTCATGAACAGAGTAGTTAAGGAAATCAACCAAACGGTTTAAAATCAAAATTTTCTTTATAACAGGACAAGGGAAAGCATATGAGTTGAATAAATGATATTTTGAAAGCAATATAAGGATGGGTGCAATAGAACAAAGATTACAAAGCCTAATCATGACAGGCCGCAACACGAACATCGTTTTTGTTTATATTACTTGTGTTTTGTTGTGTTCATTGAGATTAACATAAATTAATTATTTGCACATAAACAAATAGCACAAGATGCATTAGTATTAATAAAAAAAAAGCAACAGCTCATTGGGAAAAAATTAATCTTTTTCGAATTGGGCCAAGCGCTGAACAGTGATACACCAACAAAAATAAAACATTCAAGCTGCAGCAAGCGGATCAATTTCCATGTCAATAGGTAAAAATTCTAAAACAAAAAACATTAAACATTTAAATGTGCTATGCCACATGTGTATTTGTAAGAAGACCGCGTTTTCTTTTTGTAAAGTACAGATGCACTGGCAAGAGAGTGTTAAAGAATATTATGAATGCATCGAAGTGAACATGATTCTAATCTGCCATGTCCTAAATTTTAACGTGGCATAGTCTTAGGACATTGTCTACATAGGCACAAATGAACCACTGCTCGGCTAACCGCCGCTCTAGCGAAAAAAAAATCGTCTTGTGTTTTTTTTTGGTTGCAAATCGAACTCTACATGATCTTAGTCAATGTAATATTTTCACGTGATAAGAGGAGTAGTAGGAAGAACTCCTTTTTGAGCTGCAGTAGGCATCATTAGCTGCAGCATAGAAGAAAGGATCGTTAAGGTATATAGATTACAAATAAAAATCATCTTGACTTTTTCAGTAGTAGCCGGATGTCTTCATAATAATATTAGTTGGAACCCATAGTGTACATAGACCCCAATCTGCAGAAACGCTGTTAGCGGCAACAGCAGCAGACGGAAGAACATTGTTCATGATGTCTATGGACTAAACATATCACTCAACATGATAATACCCTGTAGAGGCAGGTTTTGTTTGGAGGATTAGGATAAGGAACCCGTGTACAAACAAAGAGCGGCAACGTTGGTATGTACACAAGCAGGAGGAATATCTTTCATAATGTCTATGGACCCAACACATAATTCAACAAGAAAAGTCTCCCTTTTTTTTTTTGAGGAGTTGGAACAGGAACGCGTGTAGATTGCCCCCTTTTAGAAGCAACATTATTAGCAGCAGTAGCAGCTGCGGCGGCAGGAAGAGCGTTCAAAATGTCTACAGACCCAACTTTGAACTCCACATTGCAACACTCAGTAGTGCCCGGATTTTTATAGAGGAATAGTAAGAGTAACGCGTGTGGATAGCCCCCTTTTATCAGCAACGTTACTAGCAGCTGCAGCAGCAGCTTCAGCAGCATAAGGAGCAATAAATTACATAATGTCAACAGACCCAACCTATAACTCAACATGTTCATACTCTGCAGTTTCACGATTTATGAGGGGGGAAAGAATGAGGATCTTGTGTGGATGGCCCCCAATCATCATCACAATCATCATCAGCAGACACGGTGGTAGCAGCAGCAGAAAGACCAGCATTGGTAATGTGGACAGAACCACAATATAACTCAACATGATCAAACTCGGTAGTGGCAGGATTTATAAAGAGGAGTAGTATGAGGAACTCCTGTGGACATCCCCCAATCAGCAGCAGACATGGCAGTAGCAGCAGGAGTCAGCAGCAGCAGCAGAAAGACCAGCATTGGTAATGTGGACAGAACCACAAAATAACTCAACATGATCAAACTCGGTAGTGGCAGGATTTATAA
Source organism: Bufo bufo (assembly GCF_905171765.1). Classification (NCBI taxonomy): domain Eukaryota; kingdom Metazoa; phylum Chordata; class Amphibia; order Anura; family Bufonidae; genus Bufo; species Bufo bufo. The sequence goes on along the minus strand of NC_053394.1, from coordinate 183,916,000 downwards.
AGAGGAGTAGTATGAGGGACTCTTGTGGACAGCCCCCAATCAGCAGCAAACATGCTGGTAGCAGCAGGAGTCAGCAGCAGCAGCAGAAAGACCAGCATTGGTAATGTGGACAGAACCACAATATAACTCAACATGATCATACTTGGTAGTGGCAGGATTTATAAACAGGAGTAGTATGAGGAACTCGTGTGGATAGCCCCCAAACAGAACCACACACGGTGGTAGCAGCAGGAGTCAGCAGCAGCAGAAAGACCAGCATTGTTCATGTGGACAGACCAACAATATAACTCAACATGATCTTACTGGATAGTGGCATGATTTATAAAGAGTAGTATGAGGAACTCGTGTGGATAGCCCCCAAACAGAACCACACATGGTGGTAGCAGCAGGAGTCAGCAGCAGCAGAAAGACCAGCATTGTTGATGTGGACAGACCAACAATATAACTCAACATGATCTTACTGGATAGTGGCAGGATTTATAAAGAGGAGTAGTATGAGGAACTCGTGTGGATAGCCCCCAATTATCTGCAGACTCGGTGGTCGCAGCAGGAGCCCGCAGCATCAGGAGAAATCACAGCCCTTTTTTTGGTTGGAGGACCAACAATATAACTCAACATGTTATTACTTGGTAGTGGCAGGATTTTTACTGCGGAGTAGAATGACGAACTCATGTGTATAGCCCACAATCTGCTGCAAAGGTGGTTGCAGCAGGAGACAGCAGTTGCAGCAGCAGCTGAAGCCTCAGCAACAGGTAAAGCATTCCGAATGAGTATATATGGGAATGTAACTGAACAAGAATAAAATTGGATTGGACACGATTTCATTGGAGGAGTGTTATCATTAACATTTTGAAATAACCACAAATGTTTTGACTCAGATTATTTAGCTTTACTATACTTATAAAATTGTTCAATTTTTTGGAAATATTTAATTACAAATAGCAAAATAAAGTTACACATGGTATATTAGTGGTGAGGAGTAAACATCAGTGGAGTATGTGGGCCTCGGTATGAGGTCCAAAAAACAACATCTGAAGTAGATATTAATTCCTAATTTTGGAAATATATAAAATGGAGAAACAAGTACACTGAGATTAAATAAGGATTCTTGTCAAGCAAAACTTGTGATTCTTGGAAGCACAGAGAGCTTTAATGTGAAAATACAGTGTACTTCACTGAATAAACATCAGCTGTGGCACAGACCTCAGCGGTAACGCAGCATTGCTCAACGACATTGGATTCCCCAGACACATACAGCATAAAGACCGGAAAGGTTAAGCGGCGGGTCAATTGTCCTCCATTTGTCTGGGAGGCGACATGCGAACCACCGGTCGACCCACCCAAACACGATCGGCAATGTACATTCTCAAAGCAAAGGACATGGGCACGACCACGTCGTCCTCAGATTGTCAGAGCACGGAAGGGAGTAAAAAAGTGGTTTGCCGTGTGCCGGGTGTATTAGTCTCCCCGGGCCTGTTGTAGAGGTCATTTCCTCTCACCCTTAGGCCTCATGCACACGACCGTATTTTTTCACGGTCCACAAAACGGGGTTCCGTTGGTCCGTGGTCCGTGATCCGTGACCGTTTTTTCATCCGTGGGTCTTCCTTGATTTTTGGAGGATCCACGGACATGAAAAAAAAGTCGTTTTGGTGTCCGCCTGGCCGTGAGGAGCCAAACGTATCCGTCCTGACTTACAATGCAAGTCAATGGGGACGGATCCGTTTGACGTTGACACAATATGGTGCAATTTCAAACGGATCTGTCCCCCATTGACTTTCAATGTAAAGTCAGGAGTTAATATACCATAGGATCAGAGTTTTCTCCAATCCGATGGTATATTTGAACTTGAAGCGTCCCCATCATTTTTTTTTTTTTTTTTGCCCCCCCTCCAGACAGTACACTGGAGGGGGGGCAAAAAAAAAGTAAAAAAAATTAAGGGACCCACTAAATTAAAACCCTAAACTAAAATAATAAAAAGGCTAAACAATTTTTTTTTTAACAGAAAACAGACACAAACACAAAAAGACTCAGACAATCAGACGCGGACAAGACAGATAATACTAACAATAAACGGAAAACTCTAATTCACAACTTTTTTTTTTTTAGACAAAAACTAACACCCCAAAAAAAAAATACAAACAGACACATAGACAAGATTTAAACTACAAAGCTAGACAGAAAACACAAACCTTTTTTCTTTTTTTTTTTAAACTAACACAAAGACGATGAGACGCATTAACTATACAAAATAAAAAAAGGTACTAAGAAAGGAGAACTTTTTTTCTTTTTAAGAAATTACACTAACACAAAAAGACGCAGGCAAGACAGCTAAAACTAAACAGATAACAGTAAAAAAAAAAAATTTTTAATTAAACTAAACACACAAAAGGACAAAGACAATAATACGCAGACAGTACAGATAAAACCAACAGTCAACACTCAATTAAACTTTTTTTTTTTTAACCTAAATCAAAGACAAAGACAAGACAGACTAAACCGACAAACAAAAACACACAGACTATAAACGAAGACCCTAAATCCCTGACTAACCTAACGCTAACTATCTAACATGAGAAATTGACAGCCCTACCACTAACCTACACTAATATTCTATCTATGTATTTGTTATTCCCTAACACTAAAGCCCTACACTGATCCCTGCTCTAAACCTATCAGCCCTGACTAACTCTGTCTTTCACCTAACTAAAGTAACCTATCACTGATAATTTTTACCCTAACAGCTAATCCCTAATCCCTATCTAACACTAAATAGCTAATATTATTTGATATATCAATTGGGGATGGGGAATTAGAATATCACAAAGCACCAGCACCACCACAGCTCCTCTCTCTGCCACAAATATAACACCACAAAATGGCTGTCAGGTGTGCCTTCATTTATATAGTGAGAAGGTAGGCTTCTTTCGGATTGGTTGCTAGGTTTGTTGCTAGGCCTTCTCATTGACTAATCTTGGTAAAGTAGGGAGGGGTTAGGATCAAGTCACCTAGAAAGGAAAAAATAAAGACGAATATTCGATCTGTGAATATATAACTCTATTCAACATATTCGGCTATTCTTCTAGTACTTCAAATAACACAAGGGCCAAATGCCGGATCGGGTATAGAATGCTGCAAATAGACTTAGGAGACTATTTTACACGTTTAAAAACCTTTACATGTATTGAAAGCTTGAAAAGAGTCGGTTGCGCGAATGGAATGCCGCGAAAATAACATATACGATTTTTCGCAATACATGCAGTGTAGTGCTGTCTGACACAACCCGATAACGCTTGAGAAAAGAAGGGAATACAAAACATGAATAGATTACTGCGAATAGTCAAGTGACGAATTTTCGCAGGAAAGTTTTTACGTATAATGTCCTTACTCTAACAGGAGTATTTAAACCATTGATTAGATTTGTAGATTGATATCAGGGAAATGTTATTGAACTTTGAACATAAATTAGCATATGCGATTATTCGGTATTTAACATTCGCACAAATCGGATCACAATACAGCATGAGGCATTCCACAGCCTTGACACGAGGCGGCAATAGCATTTAGAAATTGACGAATAAGGCGAATATTGTGCTATATTCGAAATTGACGAATATAGCACTATCTTCGACATATTCTACTATTGGGGCAACCTAAATCGTGCGAATAATAGGTAGCATCATATGCACGCAAATATGGAATTATTGGGACTTTGAGCAATTAAAAAAATATATAAATATTGTATTCTGAATAGGATAGGACACACACAAAAGAATTAATAATAATGATAGAGTTTCACTAACACTATTCGTCTTGAAAGCGAATATTCGTATTTGCGAATATGGGGTCATGTATTCGACATATTTGCGAAATCTCGAAGTGGTGATATTCGAGATAAAAATTTGCTTTGCGAATATTCGCGCTCCACACTAATGAGGACGGTACCACACGGGTAGATATAGGAGCCTCGGATAAGGTTCTGTGTCAAGTTATTGCCCTGTACCTAGAGCCCGAGATAGGATGCCAATTACACTACAAGGATTGTGGGGAGTTACAGGTAGTCCCGGACAAGTTATGGGCATCCACAAAGTTAGACATTGGGAAACTTAATGTTACCCCTTTCATGGTTCATCTCAAACCAGGTTGCCAACCACCCCGTGTTAAGCAGTACCCCTTGAGTCATGCTCAAGAGCAGTAGCCTTACAAGTGAAACAATATGAGAGAATGGGTGTCTTAGTAAGGATCAGTTCACCAGCAAATACACCCCTGTTCCCAGTTAAGAAGAAACCAGTAAAGGGACAACCAGTAACATACAGGATGGTTCATGATCTTAGGGAGGTCAATAAGGTCACGGTGCTGAGACTCCCTTTGTACCAAACCCACACATTTTGTTATCACAGGTACCACCAACTGCTACACACTTCACTGTGATAGATATGACAAATGCATTTTTCAGTGTTCCCCTATATGCTGATTGTCAATATCTGTTTGCATTCACATTTAAAGGTAATCAATATGCATAGACAGTTTTACCCCAAGGAGCACAGAATTCACCTACAATATACACACATGCCCTCCAGTCAGTTATATCTGGTTGGTCAATCCCCGATAATGTTGTGTTATGATCTACTCCTATGTGCAGAAAACCGGGAAAACTGTAGGGAAGCCACACTGTCATTGTTGATATTTCTTGCAGAAAGTGGTTGCAAAGCTTCCCGAGACAAATTACATTACTGCCAGTCAAGAGTTACATTTCTGGGACATTGTCTCTCAGAGGGTGCAAGGCACCTTACTGAGGAGAGAAAACAAGTGGTGAAGGACATAAAACTCCCTCAGGAGCCAAAACCCCTCAGGATGTTTTTGGGTCTGGTCTCATACTGCAGACCCTGGATAAGGCATGCATCCATGCTTATGCAGCCTTTGTATGATTGCCTGTCATCAGAACCTTTTTGTCTGACGGAACATGCAATCGAGTCCTTTTTCACTCTGAAACTGGCAATATTGTCTGCACCGGTGTTAGGAATCTGTTTTGTTCAGAGCTCCAGGGACACAGTACAGCAGTACTCACTCAAAAACATGGTGATAGGCACAGACCAGTTGCATATTTCTGTGCCAGATTGGATCCTGTGTCCAGGGGAGCTCTTTAATGTGTCAGAGCTGTGGCAGCTGTCCAGCTGATGGTGGAAAAGCATCTGACATTGTACTTGACTACCCTCTAATGGTACAAACACCACATGACATTCAAGGCATACTCAGTCAAGTACAGCCAAAACACATTTCTATGGCCAGACAACTGAGGTTACAATGTTCCCTCCTCATGCCAGATAGCATTACCTTTAAGAGATGCACAACTCTGAATCCTGCTACATTGTTACCAATTACAGATTCAGAAATGGGGGAGGGAGGTACAGGTCCATTGCTTACAGAGTTAAGGGAAACAGAAGATCATGATTGTGAGCATTTGATGCAACAAGAGACCTCTGGTTTTTCACATGTTCATGACAAACCTCTTGATAACCCTAATTTTGAATATTTTGTAGATGAAAGCAGATTTATGGGAGAGGATGGCAGATTCCACACTGGATATGCGGTAGTCACACAGCATGAGGTAGTACTTGCTGAACCACTCCCCTGCTTACATGTCAGCACAGGAGGCAGAGTTGAAGGCACTCTCTGAGGCGTGTAAAATGGCTAAAGACAAGAAGGCGAACATCTACACGGATTCCAGATATGCTTTTGGTATTGCACATAATTATGGACCAATTTGGTAGGCCAGAGACTTTTTGACATCGGCAGGCCAGCCCATTAAGAACAAAGACTCTATATTTGAACTAATGAACTTTCTATTGTTACCTGAAGAAGTGGCTGTCATAAAGGTAAGAGCCCACACAAAACAAGCGACTAATGAATCAAAAGGAAACAACAGGGCTGACAAAGCTGCTAAACAAGCTGCCCTCAAGCCCAGAGACACTGAGACTGTATCAGTGAATGCCTTTGAGCCTCAGGAGATGTCTGTGGAAGTTTTGGTAAAACTGTCTGCTCAAGCAGATGAAGAAGAAAAATAATCTTGGACTAAGAGAGGCGTTACCCTAAATGAGCAGGGACTATGGGAAGTTAAAGGTAAGATCTGCCTACTGCCTGTATACGATGATGGCCCAAGAAGCCCATTGGGTGACACACCAGGCAAAAGGTCCTATGATCAACACTGTGGCCAAAAGGTGGATCGCTCTAGGGTTCCCCACCATGGTAAGTAGGTTTGTACAAAGTTGCATGATTTGTGCTTTGAATAATCCAGGTCAAGTGGTGAAGACTCCAAGCAAGCACACTCTGAGGCCATTTTACCCGTTCCAGAGACTACAGATAGACTATATACAACTGCCTAAGGTAGGAGTATATGAGTTTGTTCTCGTGTGTGTTGATCTCTTTTCAGGGTGGCCAGAAGCTTATCCCGTGTCTAAGGCAAATGCAAAGAACACTGCAAAGAAACTGGTCAGTGAACTCATATGCAGGTATGGTGCTCCTGAAGTTATTGAGTCAGATAGAGGCTCCCACTTTACAGGTGAAATGATGAGAGAGGTTATGCAAGCTTTAGGGGTGACCCAAGCCTTCCATACGGCGTACCACCCACAAAGCAGTGGCCTTGTCGAACGCTTGAACGGGACAATAAAACTGAAGCCATGCAGGAAACTGGTAGACCATGGACAGAGTGTTTGCCTCTAGCCTTGTACTCAATAAGAACCACACCAGACAAGAAGACAGGGTTGTCCCCCTTTAAGGTATTGTTTGGTAGTGCCCCAAGGCTAGGATTGTATTTTCCTCAACAGTTGCAGTTGCTGATAGTATGGTCAGTTACATGAAGGCCCTCATTGAAAAGTTAGATCACACTCATAAACAAGTATTTGCTTCTATTCCAGATCCCGACTCAGTACACACAGTCTTGAGCCTGGAGATTGGGTGGTGATAAAGAGGCACGTGAGGAAAACCTTTGAGCCCAGATTTGATGGTCCCTTCCAAGTCCTATTGAAAACTGCAACCTCCATAAAGGTGGAAGGAAAGCCTAACTGGATTCACGTCTCACATTGCAAGAAATTGCTAAACCCTGAGGATGGAGATCCTTGCACTGCTACTTATTAGGCATCATCAGGTCATGTTAAAGAATATGACAGATGCGGACAATTATAAAAACTGCTGGATCTGTACTCACAGTCCTGTGAGTTCAAAGACTATGCCTTATTTAGCAATCCCAGTGCCGTGGTTAGAGCTTGCTAACATAGACTTTTTATCCATTTAAAGATCACAGAATGAAAGTCTTAAGTTTAACTCTACTGCAGTGCCCTTTCTATTGCTGGATGGGTAGAGCCCCCCCTGGTGGCAGGCCAATGTGACTGGAAAAAAGGACAACACTGTCAGAGCATGGGATTTTGATGGACAGAAGTGGGCCAGAATAAAAGTATGAAAGCTTCATCTAGGAGATTTAGACTTTCCAGTATCAGTCTCTTTTACACTGGCCCAGGGATACAATCAGACTGAAGGAGTCACTATAGTGGCGATACAAAGGACTCTACATAACATGTCATGAGAGCATAACAACAAGTTTGAAGGGTCCATAAAGGATAGTGATGATTGTAAAGACAACCTTGGGGCTGTATTGACTCCTAAAACTTATGACAGTTATTCCTGCGGGTTTGGGGGGGGGAAATAGGCAGTGATAATGATGGTGGCCAAACATAGTGTTTATATAATGAAAGTGTAACCATTACTGCAGTTATATACTCCTTTATCATGTAACCTATAATTATACTCTTCCTGGTGATCTTTATTTTGCTTGTGGAGTGGCAGCATATAAGTGGATTCCACCTGGAGCTTACGGAACCTGTACTCTTGTCCAACTGACTCCAGCCATATTTATACTGTCACATGATAAGCTTAATATAAATGCTGTGCCTAAACATACATTATATAAAAGAGCTGCAGACAACAAACCCTGACCAAATGGGAACTTTATGTAGTAGAGATGTGTATTGCAAATAGGTTCTTTTTATTTACCCAATGATTATGCAGATGTGGATTAAGCTAGTAGTAGCAACAGATTATCTAGATGACCAAATATGGGATGTGTTAGTCCTTGTAAACCAAACTAATGATGTACAATGTCAGTTAATCATAGTCACTAAACAGCATACTTTATTTCTGGATTATCTCACTGCCAGGGAAGGAGGAATGTGTTAAGTGATAGGACCAACCTGCTGTCATTATATAGATCAACAAGGTAACCTTCAGATAAGGGCAGGTATTGAAAAGATGAAGGAAATGAGAGATAAGTGGTTGGATAAACATAGTGTGCAGTACGCAGCCCTGCAGGGTATAGCGATGGTGAGGTCACGGTTAATAGGCAAACGAGGGTTGCTCTGGGTTACTCACAGTTTCTTGGAAGACCCTGGGCAGGCATACAGCAGTGATGGAGAGGCTGGCACAGGGGTCCTCTGGGGGCACTCTCTATATATAGGGACCAGGCCTGATGATAGATGAGGTGCCCTGGATGTTGCAGGTGTTTAATGTGCCGGGGGCAAGGTCCCTTTAAGATTCGTGACGCCAGTGCCTGTAACGGTGGCACACCGATTTATGATAGGAATAATTGAGGAACACGATGTTGTGGTGAACCAAAACTTCCTTTTACTGGAAACAGCAACTATTTACAGTCTTTTGTAAAGTTCCATACATTGGGAGCAGTCACAAGCAGGCTTTAGGTATCCTTGCTTTAGGTATAATCCTTTTGCCCTTCAGCTCCACTCAGGTTGGCTGGAAACACTTCTGCTTTCCTCTGCTCTAGTTATGGGAACTTCTGGTTGCTCTCAGGAGGCAGCTTCTTCTCCTGGCGGCCAGCTAGAAGCCTGGGCTGTCTAGCTGCATGTCAGGAAGTGGCCCCCACCCTAACAGGCCTGGTACACAGATAAACAGGGAGAATACACATAAAACATAGCAATATACAGTATATTAAAATGCAATGTAAAATACAATGCCACTGTTCCACAGGAGGTGGAGAACAAACGTGGCCCAATTGACCCTTGTGTAGTGCCCACATTTACCTAGTGGGACACTACATACCCCGTTGCTTTAACGTTGACCGTCCTCGGCGCAACACAAGGGGCCCTGCCCAGATGGAGACTGTCACCTGAAAGACAAAAATATGCAAAGCAGGCACACACATCTACATTTGCAATATATCAGGCAGCTCCGCTGGCAAAGGAACAAGTCCAGTGAAAAGGGGCGTCTTTCTCTTCACTCAGGATAGTATAGGGAACAGGGGGCGCTGAACTGGTGCAGCGTATCAAGGATAACCAGGATTGTCCATAATATTTAAATACAGTAGTCCCATAAAACAGCATCTCAGAGGCCCTCAGGCGTTGGGGTCATCTCTGGGTACATTTCTTGAATGAAGATTGCACATAAAAGTCACAGCACACAAAGTCCACATAATTAAAATGGCATATAAAATAGTGCTGTAATATCCCTTATTCAACCTGAAAAGGGGGTTAAAAGGGTTAAAGTGCAAAAATAAACAACAGGCACAACTTGGCTTAAGTCCTGAAAGCAGGCAGGAGGTCCTGTAAACAGCATGACCTTAAAGCACTTGGTATTTTCAGTGGCCTACCACCACCACTGAGCCGTGGGTAACTGGCAGCAGCTCATGGGGCCAAAACAAAGGACTCCTGTCCTGAAAGGGTTAAATCCACTGTAATAAGGGTCCCTCAGCAATGTAACAACATGGCCTGGCAGGCCTACTCACAGGTACGTATCGGATCCACTTTGAACATCAGTGGCCCATCCTGGTTCTGCTGGCAGACTGGGCCTGACACGAGGGTCCACGTATGGCTGGGCCCACAAAATAGTATTAGGCAGTAACTGGAGCATAAATGGGCCTCTTATGGGTACTGGCCCCATAGGTCTGGGGGTGAATACTGCCGGAGGCGCCATGGGTCCAGGTAAAATCACAGCAGGAGGCTCCGCGGGACTGGGTGGCGTGGCTGCAAGCGGCGGACCCGACATCTGGAATACGAGAGTCTCTCCGGTGCCGCGACAGCGGCTGCAGTCACTATGGTCGCTGGTCTGGCAGGGACTGTAACTTGGACTACCGGCTCAGGGGCATCTGCGTCCTTTGATAAATCCTTCTTCTCAGGTGACGGAGGCGCCACTCGAGATGCGGCATGTTGGCGCAGGCCACGAAGTTGAAGTTGGAGTTGAACAATCTGGTCTTCCAAACATTCAGATGCCGTGTCACTGTAGGGATCCTTCGCAAATGCAGCAGGTGCAGGTAAGGGATCCGGACGGTCTGGCACGGCCACCGCAGGTTCCAGCGCCGCACTCTTTCCTTTCCGGATATTTTCTAAGGTTGTATGGAACCTCTCCAGGTTCTCAATCTCCTTTATGGTTTTCTCCCGTCGGGGCAGTTCAGGTGAAGGGTATGGGCTTACCCACTTCTCCAGTACCGTGGGCTGCCAAAATACATTGGGGCCGATGAAGGAACCCAGTTCCTGTAAAGTATTGTGCGCCGGTTCTGTCGGGCGCTCCGGTTCACGTTCCGGACAATTTGGCTCTTCGGGCTCCTCCCAATCTTCGATTCCCGGCTTGGGAAGGGTTACAGCTGTGGCGTAGGGGCCTCTCAGGCCCTCGGCAGGGGGGAACTCCACCTCCTCTCCTTCTCAGAGGTTGTGCAGATGGTCGGGTAGGTAGTTGCGTTTAACTGACCTCCGGTTCACAAATAAGTCTCTGCCAGTTGTATAATCCTTTATGAAACCGAAGCCTTGGTCCTTGTCAAAAGCCACCACTATCCCCATTCTCCTTTCCAGGCAGGGTTGCGTAGTGGCGTGGCGTTCATAAACAGTCTTGGCCAACTCCTCAAAATATATTTTCTGGCGAGTCGTCTTCTTTATGGCCGCTTCCCGCACCTCCGCCATCAGTGCAGACCACTGTATAGTGGGCCTAGCAAAGTCCTTCCATGAACCAAAGTATGGTTCAGGCTGCGATCCTGGTGGCAGGCTGGTGGGTCTCTCCGGTCCCGGAGTGTAAGCTGGTGGAGCTTCTTCTTGCTCCAATTGGTCAGGTTCCATTTTCTTAACGGCTGGTGCAGACATTACGTCAGAGCAGTCTTTACTTGTCAGTATGCTCGATCCTTCTCTGGAGAGCGACAGGGCGGCACCTATTATTTCAGTCAAGACCTCCCACTGCTCCGGGAGGCCGCCCCCCCAGGTACTCTAGCATAGGGGAGGCGGAGTCCATTTTAGTAGACATGTAAATTCGCAGACAGGGCGGTGGCACGGACATCCAGTCTTTCCCGCACTTTTAGCAGAAGGCGCCAAATTTTCCTGCCAACAAAGTACAAAGATGACGCAGGAGTTATTCCAGTCAGGTTAGGCGGCCATCTTTGAGCAAAACGCTGTCTATTCACTGACAGCAAGCGGTGACTTAAAAATGGCAAAACAGTCCATAAAAATACAATTTTCACACCGCAATTTTTACAGTTCTTTGGCCCAGCAATTTTTCAATAAACGGATAGGGCTTTTTCACTTTATGGGCAATAACGGCGCACAGTTTATATTCCACAATGGTGCAGGAATGATCGCATCCTGTTTGTGATGCCAAAATGTGCAGTACGCAGCCCTGCAGGGTATAGCGATGGTGAGGTCACGGTTAATAGGCAAACGAGGGTTGCTCTGTGTTACTCACAGTTTCTTGGAAGACCCTGGGCAGGCGTACAGCAGTGATGTAGAGGCTGGTACAGGGGTCCTCTGGGGCACTCTCTGTATATAGGGACAAGGCCTGATGGTAGATGAGGTGCCCTGGATGTTGCAGGTGTTTAATGTGCCGGGGGCAAGGTCCCTTTAAGATTCGTGACACCAGTGCCTGTAACGGTGGCACACCGATTTATAATAGGAACACGATGTTGTGGTGAACCAAAACTTCCTTTTACTGGAAACAGGGTTAAAACACTTACAGACCAGGCTGCACTTTTCCTCAGAAATCCTGTGCACTATTCCTCAGAACTCCTGGCTGTCTTTATCCCAAGGCCCATATGCCCTAATGCTGGCTTTATCCTTGGTAGAGAACTTCCTCAGGTATATATATCCTTGCTTTAGGTATAATCATTCTGCCCTTCAGCTCCACTCACGTTGGCTGGAAACACTTCTGCTTTGCTCTGCTCTAGTTATGGGAACTTCTGGTTGTTCTCAGGAGGCAGCTTCTTCTCCTGCTTCTTCTCCTGGTGGCCAGCTAGAAGCCTGGGCTGTCTAGCTGCATGTCAGGAAGTGGCCCCCAGCTTCTGTCTCTACACAGACTCCTGACTACACAGACTTCCTTCCCTGCACAGGACCTGACTATTTATACTATGGGTTCCCTAGCTCCCTCTAATGTCTAGGAGGAGGAACTACACCCTAACAGGCCTGGTACACAGATAAACAGGGAGAATACACATAAAACATAGCAATATATATTAAAATGCAATGTAAAATACAATGCCACTGTTCCACAGGAGGTGGAGAACAAACGTGGCCCAATTGACCCTTGTGTACTGCCCACATTTACCTAGTGGGACACTACAAGTGCGAATAAAGATTCTTGGTGGTCAGACACTTTCTCTTTCTTCAACCCAGAAAATTGGTTCAAAAATATTGATGGATGGCTTGTGGGTATAGTGCAGGGGATAATACAGATTTTTTGGATTATTGCACTTATTTACATTGTGATTAAGCTAGCATTAATGTGCTTGAGTAAAGTGTGTTACAAAACCAGTAGTAGGAGAGATTATTAAAATCATCGAGAGGCACCAGTTGCATTTGCTTAATAGATCAATTAGCCACTGCTATATAATAAGCTATTGATAATGTAAGTCTAGGAGAATATGAGATCTATCTATCTATCTGTCTATTTACCTTGGATTTTGTTACAGGGGGAATTGTGAGGGATTGCACCTTCATTTTGTATCCTGAATTCCATTTTACTTTGCTGGTTTATTTGAGGTCAGAATGGAGAATTGCTGAATCGTGTGTACTTGAGACAAACAAAGTTAATTGCTTGTTAGTTCTCAGAACTATGTGTGTCTGATGTTCTGGGAGTACAACTGGTTCCAGATACTTCTCAAGGATGAACTCAAGGATAAGATAAGGTTTTTTGTAATTAAATGTGCTTGATTTGCAAACATCAAAAATAAGTTATTATTACTATTAGTCACGCGATGCTTACGTAAGTGACGATATCTGTGTTGTCTTGAGTTCTAGAAAATGGGTATAAATATTTGTATCCTCCCAGTAAAGCCAAGAGATCATTCTGATACAACCTTGAGCCTGTGTCATTTATCTCTTCCGAGCACTCGTACCTTTACCTGATTTGGACCCCAGCAGGTCATAGAAGTACGGGTTTTGCCCTAACACATGGCACCACTGCAACAAATTTCTTCCCTGCTATACATTCTACTATCAACTGTGAGTGCAAAGTGAAAGCAAATAGGCCTGTTTTGTTAAACAAAGTTTTACTCTACTGAGGTAGTTTAGGCAGTTCATAAGACAGGCAATGGTAGTATTCATTTCAGTCGTCCCAGGATACATACACAGTGCTTCCAAAGCTGAACATAGGATAACCAGCAGTGAGATGGCTGCATTACAATTCCCATAGTATTACAATTCTCGTAGATCCTCAAATGCATAGTTAATCTATGGTAAAAGTGTGGCAGACAACTGAGGCAAGGTACCCTTTTTACTAACAGTAATAATGCCTGTAGGTGTACCAGTGTGATTGCACTTACTGTCTGTCCTTTGCACCAGTTCCTTAAATTGTCCCTCAATGGTCTAAATAACCTGTACTACTTTCCCTCTCAGAGAACGGTGGCAGTTGTTGGAAGGCAAGACTGAAGATTCCTTACAGCAGGTCTCACACTGCACAGGTACATGTGCAATGAGCAGGAATTTATATGTATTCTGCATCTGATCATATGCCTAGAGAAACTGGCAGGTATCTATCTTCTGCTCTGTCTTTAGTCTGCTTAGTTTGGGCCTGACTAGCTGATGAGGTACTTATCTTCTCTTTGTCTTAGGATCTTTACATACAGGACTGCTCGCAGGGTATAATGGTGGCTTCCTGGAGATCTGATAGTTCTGTGAAAGGCTGCTTTCTTGGTCTACCAGCTGAGGTAAGGGACTCAGGCTGGGAAGGTTGATCTTGGGCCTCAGCCGAGGCTTGGATCCAAGGTTGGGGTCCCTGTTTTCTGGGAGCTCCTACTAACACAGCCTGCCCCAGCAGGGGGGTGGTCACACACTGACTAGAACTTTCCTTCCTCCCCCTGAAGTAGGATGTGGGAACATTCCACTCCTCCTCAGAAAAGGGGGAGCTAGCCTGGAATGGACTATTCCAGCCTAGATCTATTAACTAACCATGGTCTGCTTACATATTGCTGCCACCTGCTGGTGTACATTGAGAATTACAGCAAATATACAATACAACAGGCCTGGAAAATGCACATTATGGAGAGAGTGATGCAAACTTATACCAGATGACAATATGCACATACCTAACATGTTGTAGCAGGGGGGAAAGAGTTTAGTGACATACTCTGGGATGTTACATACCCCTTTACTTTAAGATAAGCCATCCTCGGCGCATTGTAGACGGTTGAGGAATAAGCTCTGGATACCCAATATAATACAGAGTGCTGCATGAATCACATAAAATGACGTACAAAGACAAAACACATAACGGTTTCCTCGAGGTTCCTGCCCGCTAGAGTAAGGTGTCCAACACACAGTTTCCTTCTCTTGGTATAACCAGTGAACCTATAACTGCACAAAGCAATACCTTCACTAACTGACTTTGTATGTCTTGAGCGCTTTTGACATCAAGGAAAGCATGGGGGTGTCTTTACTCCGTAATCCCACCATTATGTAATGGAATGCCCGCAAATAGAAGGGTGGCTTTATCCTGTATTCCCTTCCCTGCATCATAGCATGAAGAAATTTGGCTTATAGCACGATCACTATGATGTCTATGAGGAAGCTAAGTATATGGCTCTAAGGCTTGAGGCGCCTTACCTTAGGCAAAAGCTCAGAAGGGGAGGTATTTATCATCTCCATGTCTTCTGGCAAGTCACAGGAGGAGGGCAGTACGTTCCCATGGATCTCCTGGAAATAAGACACCTCCGGATGGGAACAATCCGGAACATTTAACAAGCGGGAAGGAGCAGCCTAGGGCTTCTAACGATTCCCGAAGCAGCAGGGGTACCTGTGAAATTGGATCTGCCTGGACTTACCACTTGGTCCTACCCTGGGTACCTATGGGTATATATCACTGGGTGTAGGCCATTAGTATTCAATGTCCCTATGATGACAGTCCGTATGAAGGGGGGAGAGGGCAAGAGCTGTAAAAAGGCACACTTTAAGTAAATTGCTACATTTTTTGTTAAGTGCAATGGTTAAGTGCAATCATTATGAACAGTGCATAAATTCTCATTGTGGCACCTAGATGGATAATACACACAATGGGCAGGTTACTTAAACGTTACATAACTGTAAACTGTTGCAATAGTGCAAAATTTTCATAATAGGACAATCACAAAGAGCTCAGGTATCACGTTTGAGTCTTTTCTTTGGCACAAAGAGCTCAGGTATCACGTTTGAGTATTTTCTTTGGGTGCAAGCTTTTATGTTGCTGTAAAACATTTAATAGTGCAAATTTATTAAGTGCAAGGATAGGCTCAACAATAACTTGAGTCCTTATTCCTGGAAGTGCTTGAAGTTGCAGAATCCTCTGGAAATTGATAAAAGTTCTTTGCAATCCACAGGGCAAAAGAGTTCATTGTAATCCAAAGGGTTAAAAGTTAATAGCAGCAACAGGCTATCAAGTAACCTGAGAAAGGGGATAAAACGGTAACTTGGAATTGAGGGGGTTAAGTGCTGATGGGGGGAGTCCTAACTCACATGACCATCTGGATGAGGACAACACTGGCAACCTGGAACAAAACGGTTAAAACACACAAAAATGCCAAACAGGTCCTCACCCGTCAGGTAGCAGTCCACGGAGTGGCTCCCAAACAATGTCACTTGTTATATTTTTCTTATAGTGGGGACACCTTACAAGTAGGTGTCCAGCTCTTCATCACTGCTAGAGCTGCTAAACCTCATCAGAGGTTGCTCCAGCCTCTGCTGGTAGCTGGGGGTAGCGTTGGTAGTGGTGCGCCACTGCCCTCTACCGGTGGCTGCAGGGATTGGCAGTGCCGACAGCCTGGAAAATGCTGCAGTGGCTTGCTGCAGACCGGAATCCACAGCCGGTGCAGGAACTGGCAGAACTTCTGGCTGCATGGGTGCAGGAAGGGCTGGAGCAGTTACCTGAGTTTGTTTCCAGGGCAGCATGTAGGGGGGCATGAAGCATGGCTGGACCTTGGGATTGAAGGTCAGGACGCTGTTGTTGATCTGTCCCACTCTCAAGGTTGGTGGTGGCGACAGGTCTGGGATGCGGGGTGCAGGTGCAGGTTGGGGCTTCTCCCTGAAGTGCATGCGACCATCCGGGGTCTCCTGTAGACAACGGGTCCTGCCCGCAGAGCCTGGATCCCTCCTGCCAGGTCTCTGGGGTAATGGCAGGGGAAAGTGGCTTGTCCAGGAGTGTGACTCCGGCGGCAAAAAGTCCTTGCATGGACCGCATCGGGGTGTACTCGATTTGGTCACCCGAGTATAAGTTGTGCCGGGCCTGGGGCAAGTAGTGCCTTTTAACTGAACGCCGGCCTACGAATAGTTCAGTGCCGGAGTGGCTGTCCTGCACAAATCCGACATCACGTTCAACCAAGAACCACAAGACGGTTCCGGTTCTCCTGGTAAGCTTGGGGTCTCCGGGCTGAGGGTTATCAATCACCTTCTTCACCCATTCCTCAACCGCGGATTTGTACTCCCATGCGGTTTGGGCAAAAGCAGTGATCTCGTGTGGGACGTCAGCATTCAGGCTCTGCAACTTTTCATAGCTGGGCGGCGGAGTGGAATCTCCAGCCGCCTCCGCCGCACCAGTAAGCGGTAGTGGCGTGGTCGGCCTAAGGCTGATGGCCGGTGCTGGGGTTTCGGGACGTACCCCGGATGGATGGACACGGACCGGGCCGGTGCCTCCTGGTGGTACTCGTGAAACTCTGGTGCCATCTGGGTCACTGGCTTCTCCACAGCTGATGCAGCGACATCAGTGGCGTCCTCCGCAAAAGCAGGTTGTGCGTCTGTGTCCATCTGGGGTGGCGCTTGATATTCTGTGAGAGAGCTTGACAAGGCGGAGGGATCCACGGCCTCCGGGAACTTGATTAAGTCCAAGTCTATGTGAGTAGGAAGCGGGACTTCAGCGGTGCCCTCCTCCGGAATGCTGGGTAAGGTCAGCGGGACATCCGTCTTGGTCAGGGAGGAATCCACAGCCTCTGGCACGATAGCGAATACCGAGGGCCCACTTTTCCTCAGGATCTGGGAGATATGGATCTCCTGTGGACGCTCCTCATAGACGGCTTCTCCACAAATCGCCATCTGGTTCCACCAAGGTTGGTGAAACGCCATCTTGGTGACTTCTTCCCTCCGGCAGATAGCAGGTTCTAAGGGCGCAGCCCAGGGGGTGGAGTCTTTATCACCTCTGCTTGCATTAGGAAGTGCATTGGGGGCAGTCTCTCTTTTTCCCGCTCCCAGGGGGGTGTATTCGACATCTTTTTTTGAGGGGGTGTCGCTAAATTTTCCCACTTCTGGGGGGCATAAACAGCATTTTCGCACTCTTGAGAGGGCGTTCCTTTGTTCCTTTGTCTCTGGGCATGAAGATGAGGCGCCATTTTAAACGAATATGGCGAATTCCACAATATCGAATTAACTCCTTGGATGCTGTAGCGCACGTCTAGCGCTTTCTGGCACAACAATACAAGTAAGAAAGTCAATTTTCAGCGATTTTTTTGCACAATCTTCAGCCTTGCTAATACTGTGAAAGCGGTTTAAGTCCGTTTTTTTACACACAATTAGATCCGGTTCTGTTGTTAGGGATGGACACACCATTCAATCCGATCCTGTTTGTGACGCCACTTGATGCAATGAGCAGGACACTGGGTCAGTGGGCATGCCATGCAGTGGGTCAGTATATATGTGTATAAGTTCGTGACGCCAGTTGCAGCTTGTGCAGGTACTGTAGCAGGGCCCTCTAAGATGTTATAGCTCACGTACCAAGTGAGGAATGCCAGAGGGGGATAATGTCTCTGTGTAATAGATATGGTAGTGTCAAAGGTGTCTCTTACCTGTGGTACGGCTGGACTCCTGTATCCCGGCTCACATGCAACAAATTGAGAGTTGTTAATAGGAGTAATTGAGGAATGATGGAAATCCACACAGATAATAGGGTCCAACTTGTCTTTACTTGGTGTTATGATATGCAGCTTTGATCCATACAAGTTACAGCTTTAGTCTAGGGTCCCAGCAGGTTTTGGCAATATGTGGCAGGAATTTATATGTATTCTGCATCTGATCATATGCCTAGAGAAACTGGCAGGTATCTATCTTCTGCTCTGTCTTTAGTCTGCTTAGTTTGGGCCTGACTAGCTGATGAGGTACTTATCTTCTCTTTGTCTTAGGATCTTTACTTACAGGACTGCTCACAGGGTATGATGGTGGCTTCCTGGAGATCTGATAGTTCTGTGAAAGGCTGCTTTCTTGGTCTACCAGCTGAGGTAAGGGACTCAGGCTGGGAAGGTTGATCTTGGGCCTCAGCCGAGGCTTGGATCCAAGGTTGGGGTCCCTGTTTTTTGGGAGCTCCTACTAACACAGCCTGCCCCAGCAGGGGGGTGGCTCACACACTGACTAGAACTTTCCTTCCTCCCCCTGAAGTAGGATGTGGGAACCTTCCACTCCTCCTCAGAAAGGGGGGAGCTAGCCTGGAATGGACTATTCCAGCCTAGATCTATTAACTAACCATGGTCTGCTTACATATTGCTGCCACCTGCTGGTGTACATTGAGAATTACAGCAAATATACAATACAACAGGCCTGGAAAATGCACATTATGGAGAGAGTGATGCAAACTTATACCAGATGACAATATGCATATACCTAACATGTTGTAGCAGGGGGAAAAGAGTTTAGTGACATACTCTGGGATGTTACACATGCAGATGTGTCCTCTCTTAGACAGCTTGAGCTATACTACAAAGCATGTGTGAGGGATAAGAATCCATTTTGTATAAGTATTTCCCCCATCTTGTGCATCTGTGGAAAATTACTGAGGCAGCTGAAAGATGTGGGAAGTTTACCAAATGTTCTAGCTACAAGGCCAAGGTAGCTCCCTTATCAGACTTTGACATGCAAGAAAGTTACTGTATGTTTTTTTTCTGTGTTTCGGGATGCGCTGCTATAGAATGCTAACCTAGGTTATAGAATGCTATAGAATGCTATTAAGATGCTGTAGAAGTTTTCAACCAACTGAAAACTAATTCTGTTAGTATGGTCCGAAAGTATTGCCTTTTATGAATAGCTAATCAAATCACTCGTTTCGATTTCCACCCCCTTGGCGGGGTGCATGATTTGTCTATGTTTATCTGTAGTGTTATAAAGATGTATGCTTGTGTGTAATAAAGGAGAGAGAACCTGATTCAGCTGTGCGTCTGTGTCAGCTCTCTGTGCGCTCATAAATCCACTTAAATTGGGACCCCGACAATCATAGTTGAAGGGGGTTTTGCCCCAACACTTGTGAACCACAGGAGACCAACGTTTAGGTTGGTAAAATCATAGTAACATAGTTGTTAAGGTTGGAAAAAGACAAAAGTCCATCAAGTCCAACATGTAGACCTGCTATATCGATCCCTGGATCAACGTCCATTTTCCTTTTAAAAAGGTGTTGGGCCAAAATGAAAGGGTGTGTAAAACAAGATTTCTATACATTGTCATAAGCCTCAATGTTTTTTTTAATTAACAAGTAATCTAAACCTTTTTTGAAGACATCTCCTGTATTTGCTGTGACCAGCTCCTGCAGTAGGCTATTCCAGAGATTCACAGATCTTACTTTAAAGAATGCTTGTCGCTTCTTATGACTGAATTTTTTCTATCTCCAGGTGTAGGGAGTGGCCCCTTGTTTTTTGAGGGGGTTTAACACAAAATAGCTTCCCTTGATATTTTTTGTATGGTCCGTTTATATATTTGTACAGGTTAATCATGACCCCCTTAGATGTCTTTTTTTCAAGGCTAAACAAATTCAGTTCATTTAATCTTTGCTCATAACTAAGATCTTCCAGGCCTTTTATGAGTTTAGTTGCTCTTCTGTACTTTTTCTAAATTCCTTTTTATGGACTGGTGCCCAGAACTGAACTGCGTATTCCAGTTGAGGCCGCACCAACACTTTGTATAGTGGCAATATTACATCCCTGTCCTGCGAGTCCATACCTCTTTTAACACTAGACAAAATCCTGTTGGCCTTAGAGGCAGCTGACTAGCATTGCATGCTTTTATTTAGCCTATGATCTACTAATACACCCAGATCCTTCTCAACAAGTGACTCTACCAGTTTTACTCCCCCTAGGACATATGCTGCAAGCAGATTATTAGCCCCCAAGCAGGGGCGGACTGAGAACCCTCAGGGCCCCCGGGCAAAATAAATCAATGGCCCCCTTACAGGCCCCACCCATGTTCTGCTGCAAGCCCCACCCTTGTCCCGCCTCCAGCCACACCCTACACAATCTTTAATAAGATTTCAAAGTTAAAGCGACACAAAAGGAACCCAGACCACTTCAGCTCATTGATGTGGTCTGGGTACAGTGTCCCTTTTGCAAATCGAGCTGCAATGTTCTAGAGAAACTGCATTGTTTAGGTTCCAGCAATAAATCAGCCTCTAGTGGCTGGCAGCCACCTGAGGGCTTCCTGGAATAAAACAGACCTTTGGTCTGGTATCTGACGCTGGACGTCCTCACACTCTGCATGATGACCTCCAGCGTCATATTTTTCCGCATAGGAAAGCATTGATTTAATGCTTTCGTATGGGGTGATCTAATCTCAGCGTCCATTAGTGAGCCTCTGTTAGAAGCAGTGTGGGCATAACTACTGTGAAGGGGGCACATATCTGGGCATAACTACTGTGAAAGGGGGGGAGGCCCTACACAGTAGTTATTAATCCCTTTCAGCAGTCCCCCCTTCAGTGAATGGGGGACTGCTGAAAGGGGTTAATAACTACTGTGAAGGGCCTAGCCGTCTGGGCAACCCCACAGATCATCCCCCCACCCACCTTGTACTTGTTCCACTGATCTGCTACTTGCGGGCTACATGGGCATGAGTTCAGTCACTTCGGTGCGCAATCCCATCCTGCGGCGTGTGATCCCGCGAGACACCGTGACCTACAGCGGCGGGTCTTGCAGGATCACGCACTGCAGGACGGGATTGCCCACCGAACTGACTGAACTCATTCCCGCGCAGCCCACAAGTAGCAGAACAATTACAAGAGGGGTGGGGAATAGCCAAATTAAAAAATATTTTGAACCAAAAGGTGTTATGGGGGCTCTGTGGATGGCACTGTTATGGGGGCTCTGTTGATGGCACTGTTATGGGGGCTCTGTGGATGGCACTGTTATGGGGGCTCTGTGGATGGCACTGTTGTGGGGGCTCTGTGGATGGCACTGTTGTGGGGGCTCTGTGGATGGCACTGTTATGGGGGCTCTGTGGATGACACTGTTATGGGGGCTCTGTGGATGGCACTGTTATGGGGGCTCTGTGGATGGCACTGTTGTGGGGGCTCTGTGGATGGCACTGTTGTGGGGGGGGGGATCTGTGGGTGACACGTATATAGCACCTTATGCTATATATGTGTCATCCACAGATCCCCCCATAACAGTGCCCCTGTGAGTGAATGATCCCCAATACAGGGTCTGGGGGCCGGCATCTGGTGTTGTAATGGCAGCGGGGCCCGGTGCAGTCACTGTATTCTATTACACCGGGCCCCGCTCACTGTAATACTAATATTCATATGTGAACAACTTGAAATCCTCTGCGATCCTCTCCCTCTGAGCTCTCTGTACTCACAAACTCAGTAGCAGGCCGGGCGGCAGCGCAACTCACTGACGTCACGCGCCTGCTCCTCCCACTTTATGAATGAAGCAGGCGGAGCCAGTGGCGTTGCTAGGGCTGGTGTCACCCGGTGCGGTAGAAAATGGTGTCACCCCCCCGAAGCAATAATTTTTTAGCCATATATGGGGGCTATGGTGGTGCTGCTGCCATAGGGGGCATCCGTTAGCTCAGCAGACCCCCCCTAGCAGTCAGAACCTGGTCTCGGGAGGGGCACTTCCAGATTATTTTCTGTCCACCACCACAAAACAATGGTGCTTATAGAACAGACTACACAGTGTAGCGGTATACTGTATATTGTGTGGCACAGTGTAGCGGTATACTGTATATTGTGGGGCACAGTGTAGCGGTATACTGTATATTGTGTGGCACAGTGTAGAGGTATACTGTACATTGGGTGGCACAGTGTAGAGGTATACTGTATATTGTGCGGCACAGTGTAGAGGTATACTGTATATTGTGCGGCACAGTGTAGAGGTATACTGTATATTGTGTGGCACAGCATAGCGGTATACTGTATATTGTGTGGCACAGTGTAGAGGTATACTGTATATTGTGTGGCACAGTGTAGAGGTATGCTGTATATTGTGTGGCACAGTGTAGAGGTATACTGTATATTGTGTGGCACAGTGTAGAGGTATACTGTACATTGTGTGGCACAGTGTAGAGGTATAATGTATATTGTGGGGCACAGTGTAGCGGTATACTGTATATTGTGTGGCACAGTGTAGAGGTATACTGTATATTGTGTGGCACAGTGTAGCGGTATACTGTATATTGTGTGGCACAGTGTAGCGGTATACTGTATATTGTGTGGCACAGTGTAGCGGTATACTGTATATTGTGTGGCACAGTGTAGGCTATATGTGTATAACATAAACATATTTCATATGAAAACTTACAGTTACTTGGCTTGGCCCTTGGGGATCTCGGACACCACTAACAGTTTGGCCGGGGGCTCGGCAGAGCTGATGTTGTGTTTCATCCTAATGAGAAAGATTTCATAATAAGGATTTTGAGAAGGGACAGAGGGATAGCAGAGCAGGGTGAGGCTGGTGCTGCTACTAGGGGGTTATACCATGGGGAGTAATAAAGTCCACCATAATGCCCCCCCTAGTAGAAATAATTCTCCTTTTAATGTGACAGTGCAAAAAATACCCCCTTGTAATGCCCCCAGTTGAGCTAATGTCCCCATAGTGCCTCCATAATGTCCCAGTATAAAATACCCCTATATAGTGCCCACAGTAAATTCCCCCATAGTGCTCCTCTCCCCCCTTCCTGCTAGTGCCCCCTATAATGTACCAGTATAAAATGCCCCAAATATAGTGCCCCAGTAGATGCCCTCAGTGTCCGGCCTCTGATAGGCTGCCGGCCTAGTGTCCCCCATAATGCCCCCCAATAATGTGCCAGTAAGTGTCCCCATAGATGCCCCCCCATCATGTGCCAGTATCAAGTGCCTCTCTCCTCCCCCCCACATGTCCCAGTATCATAGTGCCACCCCCCCCCCCCAATGTGCCAGTATCAAGTGCCTCTCTCCTTCCCACCCCCATGTGCCAGTATCATAGTGCCAAACCCCCCCATGTGTGCCAGTATCAAGTGCCTCTCTCTTCCCCCCATGTCCCAGTATCATAGTGCCATTTCCCCCCCCCCCCCCCCCCAAAAAAAAAGTGCCAGTATCAAGTGCCTCTCTCTTTCCCCTCATGTGCCAGTATCATAGTGCCATCTCACTTTACATAATCTCCCTAACACGTGTTGGGACTTTATATATTTTTATTTACATTTGGTCACTATGGACCATAGGTGTCCCTAGGTTACCACGTGTTACTAATATAATTTATAATTTAACATTTATTTCATGTCCATAAAATACTAGAACTCTATAGTTAAAAATATCAGCTTTGCCTGCTTTATATGTATAAATAATTATAATAGGTCTATTTTTTGTAATCCACTAGAGGGCACTCTTCACTAGTATACATTAGATTCTCTGTCTAATTCTTATGGCATAATCTGTGCTCACTGGATGCGCTCTGTTATTTCCACAGGGCGCTAGCTGCTAACAGTGATGTCTTTGTGGAATACATTACTTGTGCTAATGTATCCAATAGACCCCTATCATTACTAGGCACACGCTGGCTAAAACCACACTAGTAACACTTGCTGCCCCCCGAAATGTTTCGCCAAGCACTTGGCGTCTTCAGGGGTTTGGGCAGTGAAGACGCCAAGTGCTTGGCGAAACATGTCGGGGGGCAGCAAGTGTTACTAGTGTGGTTTTAGCCAGCGTGTGCCTAGTAATGATAGGGGTCTATTGGATACATTAGCACAAGTAATGTATTCCACAAGGACATCACTGTTAGCAGCTAGCGCCCTGTGGAAATAACAGAGCGCATCCAATCATCCAATCTGCAGGTAGAATGAAGCCTCACAATATCCTAAGACTACATCTCAATATGGAGATGATCAATTTATTTAATCATTTATTTATTCGCCAATCTAGATGGTATAATTTCACCCACACTATCAAATTAGTCTTAATAAAATGAAATATCATTTTCTGTATCTCTTACCAAGTCCTAGTAGGAATCTCACTTCTGCTCCTAGGAAAGCTGGGTGGTCCATCATAGCGCATCTCATTGTGGCTTTCATCTCGATAGACCCCTCTAGAGAGCCCCACTTGTCTCCTCTCTCCTTTTCTCTCTTTTTTCTCCTCTCCTTTTTTCTACCTTCTACCCCCTGTGTATGGTTTATGATCACAAACTTATCAGTTAGACACACCTTCCTAGTTTGGAACTTTCCAATCATTGTCGGATGGGCGTGACCATTGATAAAATGTGACATCATAACCTTACCCAGAATGCATTTTTGCTACTGTTGTAATGTCACCTACTGATACCTAGGTGGCACTACTGTATAAGCTATTTGCATCATAGTATAAAGGGTTAACTTATGTAAGTCTGAATATACATTTTGACCTTAGAAGCTTTAATTCAAAGCTATAGGGATTAATTCTGACACTTCACTTGTAGCAATTAGAGACAGACCTCTAGGCGTCTCTCTAAATGTTTCTCACACTGTTGATTTATGGACTCATAAATAGTTTGAATGGCCTTGTTTTCTCACAGAGATATCAGTACCTCCTCTGTCATACCAAAGATGTGATTAACGGTTACAAAATACACATCTTTACAGACACTCTTTTAGAGACAGATACTCCTAATGAGAAATATATATAATATACTGGATACATGTTGTCTTCGTAACATATAACACTATAATATAACCAAATATATATATATATATATATATATATATATATATATGTGTCCTACTGATTGTCTTATGCTAAGGACTAACTAAGGATCATTAAATGAATACATGAATATTATATATTTTGCTTCATTAATAAATATCTAATTGTATAGGTAATGATCACCAGCTGCATAGAGCTTATCTTTATCTCCCGTCATAAATTTAAAAGTAAACAAGGAGGCTTCTTCTCAGACTGGTACATTCATGAGAAAAATAACACTAAAGCGCAGAAACCTTTGTATGACCTTACTTTGGCCTACTCAAGACATACAAAATTGTAAATATAGTCGAGCATGGCTCTTAAAGGAAATAAACATCCATCTTGACTAGAATGAATTGGATATCAATGCATTTACCTATGAAAAGGCATAACACTATGGAGACCTCTGCTCTGGTGGAGAGACCCTCTGTGGTCTCCTTAGTTTCTTCCTCCTCAGATAAAGAGGAGCTTACCTCGTGTTTTTTTTCTCCAGAAAAGACACAAAAGCTACTCAAGTCCATCAGGTCGGGGGACCATGATGTTGACCCGGGAGAGCCTTCTGATCCCACTAGTCGGGCACCACGTGTCTTTAAAGCGGATGATACCCTCCTCTCTGCAATGTTTACAGAGTGGAAGAAACCTGAGAAAGGTCCGGTTGTAACCAAGAAATTTAGAACCATGTTCCTGATGGCTAAATCCTTGGTGGAATCGTGGGGTTCCATTCCTAAGGTGGACATAGCTATTGCCAAATTGTCCAGACGCACTCTGGTTCCAGCAGACGATCGGTCTAGACTGCAGGATCCCCTTGACAGGAGTGCGGAGTGCACTCTGAGAAGAGGTTACACGGCAGCCGCGGCATCCGCTTCTACAGCCATTACTGCTACTGAGGTCTCTACGTTCCTCCAGACTTGCCTAAACCAGATTTAGACTGATGTGGATCAGAAGGTGTCTCGTGACGACATTCTGTCTGCCTTCAAGACCATTAACCTGGCTATGGATTTCATGTGCTTCAGCTGAAATTGGCGGCCAAATCCATGGCCTTTGTGTCAGCGGCCCGTAGGCCTTTGTGGCTTAAGCCTTGGGTCGCTGACAACTCCTCTAAATACAACTTATGTTGCCTTCCCTTTGAGCCCAGCCGTTTGTTCGGCTCGGAGCTTGATAGAATTATGGAAGGCCTATCAGATAAGAAGGGGAAGAATCTTCCCCAACAGTCCTTTCGAGGGCAGGGCAGACAGGACCGCGGAGGTAGGTCTGGCTAGCACTCAGGAGCTCAAAGGGACTGGGGAGCGCAGCAAAGGGGTTCGAAGCACTCTCATGAAGGAGCCAAGGATAGAAAATCCACCTTCTGACTACGGGCCTCCTCGAGGCTCTTGTATAACTCCCGTTACTCCTGCCGTCCTGCCAGAAAGCTTCCCCATTACTTTGCCCCATCTACTCGTCGGGGGCCGTCTCTCCCTACAAGGAGAATTGGATCCGAAATATTTCGGATCCCTGGGTCCTGAATATCATCTCCGAGGGGTATTTAATCACTCTCATCTCTCTTCCTCCAGACAAGTCCATCAAGACCAATCTCTTACAAGCTGCCAAGCAGTCGGTTCTGGAGGCTTACATTCAGGACTACATCCGGAAGGGGGCTCTGGAGGAGGTTCCGGCAGGGGAACGGGGCTTAGGGATCTACTCACCAGTTTTTCTGGTTCCCAAGACATCAGGAGATCTCCGGATGATTATCAATCTGAGGTATTTCAATCGGTATATAAGGAAGGCGAAGTTTCGTATGGAGACCATCAGGTCAGTGGTTCACATTCTCCCTCCCTGGGACTTGATGGCAACCCTGGACCTCAAAGATGCATATCTGCGTATCCCGATTCATCCTACTTCCAGGAAATATTTCAGGATCGCGGTCCAGGTTTCGGCTGTCACCAGACACCTTCAGTTTGTTGCCCTTTCTTTTGGCATTTCTTTTGCCCCTCACACTTTTACCAAAGTGGATGTTTCTGTGGTGGCGGCTTTGAGACTTCAAGGACTGATCATCATTCCTTATCTGGACAATAGGCTTTTGAAAGCCTCTTCTCTAGCGGTCCTAGCTCACCATCTTCATGTAGCAATCTCCTTTCTGTTCCGCCTGGGTTGGATCATCAACTGGAAGAAGTCGAATGTGAGCCCGTCAACTTTGGTAGGCTTCATAATCGACTCCGTTGGGATGTCTCTCCAGTTGACCCCAGAAAGAAGATCCGGGATACCGAACACGGCAGAGTTCCTATCCATTCCTCGGCGAGTCCAATTCGGACTCTCATGAAGATGTTGGGACTCATGTCAGCGACTGCGGAAGCAGTCCCTTGGGCTCTATGGCACCTCCGTCCCTCTACAGTCAGAGGTCCTCTCCAAATGGAATGGCAGCCCTTCCGGGCTAAACTCCCTGTGCTCCCTGTCTTGGCCAACTTGGTATTCCCTCAGATGGTGGTTCCATCTTTTAGACGGGAAGTCTATGACCCAGCCAGCCTGGATCATATTGACATCAGATGCATCCCAAGTAGGCTGGGGAGCTCACCTAGACGACTCTCCAGTTCACGGAACCTGGTCTCCTCAGAAGCGGCTTCTCTCATCCAATCTCCGCGGGAAAAGTTGTGAAAGTCCAGTCAGACAATATGACTACGGTACTTTACATCAACAAGCAAAGAGGCACAAGATAACTTCCCCTTCTATCAGAGATCGGGTGATTCTGGATTGGGCAGAGTCAAACCTTTCACACTTATCTGCGATCCACATTCAAGGCTCCCTCAATATGATAGGGGATCGACTGAGCTGCGGTCTTCCAACAGTGGACTGGTCTTTACATACGGAGATATTCAAGCAGATAGTCCTCAAGTGGGGGATGCCAGAGGTGGATCTTATGGCAACAAGGTTCAACGCCAAGGTGGAGAGGTTTTGCTCCCTTTACAGGGAGGACAACCCCCTGGGGATAGATGCTCTGTCAATATCCTGGAGGTTCAGGCTGGCTGACATCTTCCCTCCGTTTTCCATGATTCCGAGGGTATTGATGAAAATCCGTCAGGATCAGGCCTCGGTGATAGCCATCATACCGTTTTGGCTGACGAGATCCTGGTTTACCCAGCTCACCCAAATCAGTCGAGGGCAATATTGGAGGCTCTCCCCTCAGCAGACCCTGGTGTTGTGGGACATTCACTTCTGCTCAGATCTGCACAGGTTCAACCTGACAGCCTGAAGGTTGATCGGTCCCTTCCCAGAATAGAAGGACTTTCAGAGTCGGTCCTGAGAACGCTGTCTCATTCAAGAGCGGACTCTTCCTCTCTACATAATTTGCGAGTCTGCCTCCTGGAGCTCTGAATTAACATTCATCTTCCATTATAGATTGGATGCCAGATTAGCTGAATACTCGGCCTTTGGGCAGACTATACTTGATTCTGCCAGGCATGAGGGTCCTCCCCAGAGGTTCTTCTTGCTATCTCCCCATCTGTCCTGCTGGTAGGACGTAAGGGAATTGTTAATTTCTAATGATAATTTGTTTTCCCTTAGTCTAAACAGCAGCACACAAATATCCCACACTAGTAAGTCTAGTTTTTTTCTTGCTATAACACAGTGGGCTGGGGGTGATTCCCTCCTTTATAGGGGATACTTAATTGTTTAATTGTTTTATTTACTTGGGCTCATTAATAATTCCGCCGGTCCTACCAGTCCACGGGGGGGACTAAGGGAGAACAAATTATCATTAGAAATTAACAATTCCTCACTTTTCCATCCCCCCTTGCCTCAACAGTGTTATCCTGCTGCTACCCCAATACTGCACCCGATGCACTCCCCAATTCCACCAACAGTAATAACAGTACAATATGGATTGTTCCCTCACTTACTTTTAGTGCCCACAAAAGTCCCACCAATTATAATTCTCTTCCAGAGTGCCCTCATTACTAATAGTGCCTCCTACAGTGATAATGCTCTCTAAGAGTACTCCTGTAAGTAGTAGTACCCTCCATATTGTGCACAGTATTTATAATGCCCTCACAGTACCACCCTAAAGTTCCCCAGTAGTAATAAGGCCCCTTAAAATAATCACAGTAGTAATAAGGTCACTCCATAAAGCCCCTGTAGAGCCCCTAAGAGTAATAAGGCCCCTCTACAGTGCCCTCATAATTATAATGCACCCTGTAGTGCCCCCAGTAGTTATAATGCTTCCTGTATTGCCCCAGTACTTATGGCCCTCTGTAGTCTCCCCGGTAGTTATAGTGCCCCCCTGTAGTGTCCCCAGTAGTTATACTGCTCCCCTATATTGCCTTTAAAGTGATGAAAGAAAGGTATTTACCTGAGTTCAATGCCATGCTTCCGGCCCGCAGCCTGGCACAGGCGGTCACTATGAAGTTACTTTTCCGCCTGCATTCTGGCACAATGGCACCATCGTGACTGCCTAGACTGCCTCATATGCTTCAGGCTTAGTGGCCTGTGATTTATGAGGGCGAACAGATGGGCCAGGAACCATAGGTTTGCATGCCCTGCCGCACTGTTTAACTTTATCGAGATTCTCAGGACAGAAATACAGTTTTATCTGCAGTGGCAACTACTTTTGGGGCCCAAGTCCCGGATGTTTTGGCCTAGCGATGCACCAGGTGGCCTACTCTGGCACTGGCCCATCTGGCATTTGCCAAAAGTGCCAGATGGCAGCCTGGCTCTGAAAGATGTTTACCTGTACCCATTAGCTGTTGCTGGGTGAATGCCTCCCCAAAGAACAAATACAATGCTCCACACCAAAATTAGCACATTAATTTATCTCATATGTATATCTTTGACATTACATATACTATTCTTTACTATTTAGAAACATAGAAGAATGACTGCAGAAAAACACCACCTGGTCTTTCTAGTCTGCCCTTATATTATTTCTTTTTTATCTTAGGATAGAAGTGTGTTTATCCCAGGCATGTTTAAATTTACTTACTGTAGATTTCCCAACCACATCTGCTGGAAGTTCCAAGTTTCAACCAGTCTTTCAATAAAGTAATAAGTAAAATAATATTTCCTGACATTGCTCCTGATCTTACCCCCAGCTAATTTCAGATTATGTCCCCTTGTTATTGTATAATTCCTAAGTGAGAAGCCAGAACTGATAAGTGCCTGCGCTCTAGATTACCAGAGATCAAATTTTACTATTCAAAAGGGTAATCCTAAAACATAACATTTATTGGTAATACAAATAAAATATATTTTGTCCAAAAGTAATGTGCAAAAACAATATCAACAATTGGGATAAAGGGTGGATGAACCCCCGATTAATACAACCATGAATATCCCAAATGAAAGTATACAATGAATAAAGTGCACGGCGACACTAGTAACCAGCACGTCCTACCGGTACCAAGGGACGGTCACCAGATCCTTCTCCAAAAACTAGAGCCGTGTCGTACCCATCTGAGGATGATGTCCAATCAACATAAAGATGGCAGTGATGCTCAGCTATGCAGGGTCCCTATTCAGGCCCTATAGCTAGCTAACCGCTCAGCCCTGATACTAGGTAATATGTAGCAGCCTGACCACAGGGCACTCGTCCTAATAAGGATGACCCCGTCCGGAACCTATCCCTCAGTAATAAAATCTATATGTCCCTATATGTACATGAAACACTCCCTACACACATGTTTCACTGCCAGGACAAAAGCAGTTCATCAGGGGAGATGGAAAAAATACTAGGGATCAATACATAGATAAACGATCGATCCCATGCAGCAAATTTACGATTATAAGTCTGCTGGTCAAGAGACATTAAAGGCAATTTGCCATAATCAGAGCAAAACAGAAAACTGGATAATGGCCCAACAACAAAAACATTGTCCATTGCCACTAACTAGTAGATATTATAGTGGTCTTCCTACAAGAAGTAAAAGTTTAGTGGCATGGTGAATAGGTTAAATTTAATAGACTATAGAGGATAGCAAATATCTACTAGTTAGTGCCAATGGCCAATGTTTATGTTGTTGGGTTTATGTTGTTGTTGTGAAAGATAGCATTAAATCTAACCTAATACAAGTTGGTGAGGCCAACATAGAGTCAGTTTGGGTTACGTTGCAGTTTGCTAACCATGCAGTAACTCGTGTAGGTGTGATATATAGACCACCTGGTCAAGTTAAAGAACTAGATGATCTACTAGTTGAAGAAATAGCTAAAATGACAATGAAAGGAGAAGTTATCATTATGGGAGATTTCAATCTTCCAGATATAAACTGGAAAACCAAAATAGCAAGTTCTACCAGGAGTACAGATATTCTAAATTCCCTACTGGGGTTATCTCTACAACAAGTGGTTGAGGAGCCAACCCGGAGGGAGGCCATTTTGGATTTGGTATTCACAAACGGGGATTCGGTATATGATGTCATTGTAGGCGAAACCTTGGGATCTAGTGATCACCAGTCAGTGTGGTTTAATATAAGAACTGTGAAAGAGTCCCACCACACAAAAACAAAAGTTTTAGATTTTAGAAAAACAGACTTTTCAAAAATGAAATTAGTCATAAATGAGTCCTTATCAGACTGGAACGGATTACATGGAGTCCAGGAGAAATGGGACTACTTAAAATGTGCATTATTGAAGGCAACAGAAAATTACATTAGACTTGTCAGTAAAAGCAAAAAAAGGAGGAGACCACTGTGGTACTCAGCAGAAGTGGCCCAAATCATTAAAAATAAAAAGCTAGCATTTTGTAATTATAAAAAAACCCAGAGCAATGAAGATAAGGAAATCTACAAGATTAGGCAGAGAGAGGCCAAGCAAGTTATAAGAACTTCTAAAGCGCAGGCAGAAGAAAAACTAGCTCAGTCTATGAAAAAAGGGGATAAGACATTCTTCAGATATATAAATGAAAAAAGGAAATTAAAACAAGGAATAACTAAATTAAAAACAAAGGACGGAAGGTATGTAGAAGAGAATAAAGGGCTAGCCGACTGCCTTAATGAATACTTCTGTTCAGTTTTTACAAAAGAAAAAGGAGAAGGACCTCCACTAGAAAGAATGACTAATAAATCGTTTGATGCATGTATCTTTACAGAGGAAGATGTTCTAAGTTTGCTGTCTAAGGTGAAGACAAATAAGTCACAGGGGCCTGATGAGATACACCCAAAATTATTAAAAGAGCTTAGTGGTGAGCTGGCAAAACCGTTAACAGATTTATTTAACCAATCATTAGTAACAGGAGTCGTCCCGGAAGATTGGAAATTGGCAAATGTCGTGCCCATTCACAAGAAAGGTAGTAGGGAGGAATCGAGCAACTATAGACCAGTGAGTCTGACATCAATAGTAGGCAAATTAATGGAAACCCTATTAAAGGATAGGATTGTGGAACATCTAAAATCCCATGGATTGCAAGATGAAAAACAACATGGGTTTACTTCAGGGAGATCATGTCAAACAAATCTTATAGATTTTTTTGACTGGGTGAATAAAATAATAGACGGTGGAGGTGCAGTAGACATCGCATATCTAGATTTTAGTAAGGCTTTTGACACTGTCCCACATAGAAGACTTATCAATAAACTGCAGTCATTGAGCATGGACTCCCATATTGTTGAGTGGATTAGGCAGTGGCTGAGTGACAGACAACAGAGGGTTGTAGTCAATGGAGAACATTCAAAACAAGGTCATGTTACCAGTGGGGTTCCACAGGGATCTGTACTGGGACCGATTTTGTTTAATATCTTCATAAGTGATATTGCAAAAGGCCTCGCTGGTAAGGTTTGTCTTTTTGCTGATGACACAAAGATATGTAACAGGGTTGATGTTCCTGGAGGGAAACGCCAAATGGAAAAGGATTTAGGAAAACTAGAAGAATGGTCAGAACTCTGGAAACTGAAATTTAATGTGGATAAGTGCAAGATAATGCACCTGGGGCGTAAAAACCCAAGGGCAGAATATAGAATATTTGACACAGTCCTGACCTCAGTATCTGAGGAAAGGGATTTAGGAGTAATTATTTCAGAAGACTTAAAGGTGGGAAGACAATGTAATAGAGCAGCACGAAATGCCAGCAGAATGCTTGGATGTATAGGGAGAGGTATAAGCAGTAGAAAGAGTGAAGTGCTTATACCGCTGTACAGAACACTGGTGAGACCTCACTTGGAGTATTGTGCGCAGTACTGGAGGCCATATCTCCAGAAGGATATAGATACTCTAGAGAGAGTTCAGAGAAGAGCTACTAAACTAGTACATGGATTGCAGGATAAAACTTACCAGGAAAGGTTAAAGGACCTTAATATGTATAGCTTGGAAGAAAGAAGAGACAGAGGGGATATGATAGAAACTTTTAAATACATAAAGGGAATCAACTCGGTAAAGGAAGAGAGCATATTTAAAAGAAGAAAAACTACCACAAGAGGACACAGTTTTAAATCAGAGGGGCAAAGGTTTAAAAGTAATATAAGGAAGTATTACTTTACTGAGAGAGTAGTGGATGCATGGAATAGCCTTCCTGCAGAAGTGGTAGCTGCAAATACAGTGAAGGGGTTTAAGCATGCATGGGATAGGCATAAGGCCATCCTTCATATAAGATAAGGGCCGGGGGCTATCCATAGTATTCAGTATATTGGGCAGACTAGATGGGCCAAATGGTTCTTATCTGCCGACACATTCTATGTTTCTATGTTTCTATGTTTCTATTATCCAGTTTTCTTTTTTGCTCTGATTATGGCAAATTGCCTTTAATACCATGTTTAAAATAAGGTCTGATTGTGGGCCGACGTGCTCTGCTGGCGGTATGATGTCCGATTGTTCCACCACCTGTGAGTACATAGGAGTAATAGGTATCGCCGATTACCTCTACTGCTTTGGTCGTTTTGGCCGGCTGACGCGATCTCGCGAGGGAGTGCTTAGTTTGTTTGGGCACTTCCTTGCGCTTCATACCTCGTTCTGGATCTGTGATGAGCGCATGCGCCGTGCTGACGTGCAGGCAGGCGGGTGCGCTCATTGGCTAACAGCATCACAGGTGGCGGCAGACAGAGCCAGGTAATTATTTAAATGAGGTGGGAGCGCCAGTGTAGTTGGCGTCCCATGTGCAGGGATATCTATCTTTACCCTGCACCACCTTTACCTCCCAACTTTGAGATTGCCCCTGGAGGGTCGCACCATCTTGGCACCCCTCTTGACCAGCAGACTTATAATCGTCAATTTGCTGCATGGGATCGTTCGTTTATCTATGTATTGATCCCTAGTATTTTTTCCATCTCCCCTGATGAACTGCTTTTGTCCTGGCAGTGAAACATGCATGTAGGGAGTGTTTCATGTACATATAGGGACATATAGATTTTATTACTGAGGGATAGGTTCCGGACGGGGTCGTCCTTATTAGGACGAGTGCCCTGTGGTCAGGCTGCTACATATTACCTAGTATCAGGGCTGAGCGGTTAGCTAGCCATAGGGCCTGAATAGGGACCCTGCATAGCTGAGCATCACTGCCATCTTTATGTTGATTGGACATCATCCTCAGATGGGTACGACACGGCTCTAGTTTTTGGAGAAGGATCTGGTGACCGTCCCTTGGTACCGGTAGGACGTGCTGGTTACTAGTGCCGCCATGCACTTTACCCCTTGTTATTGTGTTAAAGGGAATCTGTCACCTGGTTTGAGCATATTAAAGTGTTACTACTGCCATGCACAATAAAATACCTTATTTCTTGCTGTAGTCTTCATTTTTTGTTTCATGGTTTCATTAGCAATAAAATCCACTTTTTCTGTTATGCAAATGATGCCCAGAGGGGCGTTATTATCCTTCTCTGGAGCCCAGGAACTCCCCCCTACAGTGCCCAGCCCGCCTTCCTTTAGAGCCCAAGCACACCTCTTCCGGCATAAGTAACTGCCCACACCCTAACTCTTTGCCGCCGCCCCCCTCCGCTATGTGAAATCTCACACAGGTGCAGTACCATGGACTGCCTGCGCGATGTAGAAGCTCCTGAGGGCAACAGCTTTAAATTTGTCACTGGGCTCGGCGCATGCGTGAGATTTCACAGGGCGGACGCAAGGAATCTGTGGGCGTAGTTACATCCAAATAATGACATAGCAGAGGGGGGCGGCAGCAAAGAGTTCGGGTGTGGGCAGTTACTTATGCCGGAAGAGGTGTGCTTGGGCTCTAAAGGAAGGCGGGCTGGGCACTGTAGGGGGGAGTTACTGGGCTCCAGAGAAGGATAATAATGCCCCTCTGGGCACCTTGGACACTAATTTGCATAACATAAAAAGTGGATTTTATCGCTAATGAAACCATGAAACAAAAAATGAAGACTATGCAGCATACGGGTAGGTTACCCGACACTGCTAGAATGTAATGTATGTTTCCCTTTAAGCCAGTTAGGCCTGGTGCAGGCAATCTTTATTCCAGCCAGCAGAGGGAGCCCCCAGTTCAGTATAAATAGGCTAGGGCCTAGCCAGGAAGTCAGTTCAGAAGTTTCCAGAGTCTGTGCTGAGAGAGACATTGGGCCTTGGAGAAGAGTTTCTATGTTCCAGGATCAGTCAGGAATAGAGTGCAAGCTGCCTGTACTGCAAGTCCTGTGTTTAACACTCTAAAGTCACCTTGCTATATACATATATATTGCCTGCATCAACTGTATTGAAAATCAACTGTCTTCAAAGGAACTGCGCTTCCGTCAATGTCCCTATATGTTGACTACTAAAGTTTGAATTCTGTTTTAACATCACGTGGTTCCTCAGTTATTCCTGCTATCAGCAAACGGCGTGCCACCGTTTAATTGGCTCTGGCGTCACGAACATTTCTCATCATCACCTGCCCTTGCAGAGAGTCAGCCGTCTCAGGTTAGTGTCTATTGCACTACAACACCCAGGAACATTTCTAAACCTAACTTGAGTACGCTGCACCTCTCTTTTGGCGTCACGAACAGGATACGCACGCTTTCTAGTGCAAGAAGCGTGAACTTTGTGCCTTATACAGTTGCCCTGTGACCAAAGTGACAATTGCCTGTTTTATTAAAGTGAACTTTGTGGACCGAAAAACATACTAAAAGTGTCCCTAAAACCTCCAAAAAGCGCTGTGCAGTGTTGCGCTATCAAGAGGAAAGAAATCGCCACATCGGAGTGTGGTTTTATGGACTTTTCAACAACCCGGCTTGCTGTCAGGGAATGGGGACCAAGATGGCCACCAGGCCGCCTGGAGTAAAGTTTCCCGCGCTGCTGAGGACCATCGTGGGCGGATCCCTGCAAAGACACAGAGAATCCCGCCCCTCGTCATCATCGCACCGCCGCGGCCCTGTTTCTTCTACGTCACCGCGTACTCTGGACGTCCGGAGTCTCTCGAGACTTGGCCTGCGCAAGCCCGGCGATACCGGTAAGAACTTGTAACCGGAGGGAAGGGGATTGTTCCGGCCCCTTTAGTCACCAGCGGCCACATCGCAATAAGCTAACATGTCAGAACCGGGAGTTCCCGAGCAGCCGGCCCCGGGAGAGCTTGCGGCTCCTAATCATTCTATAGCCCCCAGCATGATGCCCTTTACCATGCCTTACTATTTCGGGGCCCCATGGTTTCCCCGCTATAAAGGAGAGACCCATACCCTAAGAGACTTTAAAGAAAAGTTGCTGGCATTATTCAAACTGTACCCCATAAATGCCGATCAGCAAATGGAAATCCTGCTAGCGCAACTGGAGGGAGCTGCCCGCAGGGAGGTATTATCCTGGCCTGCTACTGAGCGGAGTACTCTAGAACAGATATTCACCCGCCTCAGGGCCACTTTTGAAACTAGGACTGCCTCAGAGATAAAGATGCACTTCTTTGGCAAGAAACAGAAGTCCGGTGAGTCCCTCCGTGACTATGCCCTATCACTTCAGGAGGCTTTAGGGGCTGTAATTCAGATAGATCCCAAAGAGGCTGATAACCAGGACCAGACCCTGAGGGAACAATTTATCAACGGGGTGTCTAGTGAGCAAATAAGGACCCAATTAAAGATGCTGTCCGCCCAGCACCCTAACAGTGCCTTTCTGGACTTTAAAGAACTGGCTATAAAAATTCTGGGGTCAGCAGTATCTACGGAGTTGAGCACCCCACCTGAGTCATCAGCCTGCAGGGTGAAACCGCTTATCTCTAACCAAGCTCAGGCCGGTCAAGCTGTTCAAGTGTCAGCTACCGATACTATTGCCATGCTGACAGAGCAAGTAAATCACCTCACTAAAAGTCTAGAGAAAGTGTGCAGAAAAATAGAGGAATGGGAAAAACCCATAATGACAGAAGAAGAATTCCTGTCACCTCCTAGGCCGTTCCCACCTCCATACCAAGAGACTCACCCCAGGGATCCTTGGAGGCGTAATAGAGGTCGCAAGAGGCCCGTGTGTACATACTGCAAAAAGCTGGGACACACAGAATCCACGTGCTGGCAGTTAAACGGGCAACCCCTGAGGCTGAGGACCACCCCTCGGGAGGTAGAACACTAGGTCCAGAGGATCCAAATTGGATGCCACGTTATGTAGGATCCCATCCTAAAATCAATATAGAGATCAACGGGGTCCCCTTTGAAGCCCTATTAGATACTGGGTCTCAGGTCACTACTATTCAGCTGCCCGCCTTTGAAAGATTCTGGGACACCAACCAATTGACCCAGCCGCCTGAATCCTGGGTGGAGATTATCGCCAGCAATGGCAAACCAGTAAAGATTCATGGATACTGGGAACCCACCCTGCAGGTGGGAGAAGTAACCTTACCGCAACAGGGGGTGATAGTAGTACAGGCCGGCGACAGAGGAGGACATCCTGTCATTCTAGGCACCAATGTCTTCAAAAACTGTTATTCAGAAATACTTGCCGTAATACACCAGACTTTGCCCACTGCTTCCTCTGCATCCAAGAGGGTGATTCAAAAGACTATTACTGTGTTAAGTGCCCAGCAGAGGTTTGCTAATGGGAAAGGAGAAATTTGTACTGCCAGGATTAGTGATATTAAGCCTGTGACTTTGCCTCCTAATTCTCAAACTCTTTTATGGTGTCGTGCTGTCCTGGGAGTCCAAGGCCGAGATTATCCAGCCCTGGTAGAACCAATCCAGATGGAGGATTACCCTTATGTGAGAGCTGCCAAGTGCCTGGTGACCGTCTCCCAAGGTAAAGTACCTGTCCGTCTGATTAACCTGAGTGATCATCCTGTTGCGCTTACTAAGCATTGCCGTGTTGCCCAGCTGTCCCAGGTGTCCTTCCAAGACGTCATTCGTCTTCCAGTGACAGAAAAGCTGCCAGCTGCCGTCAGCGGACGTCCGTCGGTGACCCAGCCACAAGTGCCCTGGTGGGAAGAGCTCCATGTGGGGGACGAGACTACCCCCCAACAACAACAAGAAGGGATTATACAGCTTGTCAAAGAGTACCACCAGGCCTTCAGTAAGCATGCTACTGATTATGGAGAGGTGAGTGCCATACAACACACCATACCTACTGGCTCTCATCCTCCTATCAAGGAGAGATACAGACCTTTACCACCTACTTCATATCAGACTGTAAAAGAAATGATCCAAGAGATGAAAGACTCTAATGTAATCCGGGACAGCCGTAGTCCGTGGGCTGCACCCCTGGTCCTTGTAAAGAAGAAGGACGGTGGTATCCGTTTCTGTGTGGATTATAGGAAAATTAATCAGATAACCCACAAAGATGCATACCCACTGCCCCGCATTGAGGAGTCACTAACTGCTCTGGGCTCCTCTGCCTATTTCTCCACATTGGACTTGACCAGTGGCTACTGGCAAGTACCCATGGCCCCTGCAGATAGGGAAAAGACTGCTTTCACTACTCCCATGGGCCTGTTCGAATTCAATTGTATGCCGTTCGGGCTATGTAATGCCCCAGGAACTTTCCAGAGACTAATGGAACGGTGTTTGGGTCACAAAAACTTCGAAACAGTGCTGCTGTATCTAGATGACGTCATTGTGTACTCAAAAACATATGAAGACCATCTGAAACATTTGGCAGAAGTATTTGA
Source organism: Bufo bufo (assembly GCF_905171765.1). Classification (NCBI taxonomy): domain Eukaryota; kingdom Metazoa; phylum Chordata; class Amphibia; order Anura; family Bufonidae; genus Bufo; species Bufo bufo. The sequence continues at coordinate 183,876,693 of NC_053394.1, read as the reverse complement.
AATCCTTATCAAATATGGCTTGAAGGTAAAGCCATCCAAGTGTCACCTGCTCAAACCTGCAGTAAGATACCTGGGGCATGTGGTCAGCGGAGAGGGCGTGCAACCGGACCCTGATAAGCTAGCGGCTGTCCGTAATTGGCCGGTTCCTACTACCGTCAAGGAAGTGAGGGGTTTCCTTGGTTTTGCCGGCTACTATAGACGTTTTATCCCCCATTTTGCTCAAATAGCTGATCCTATCCAGGAGCTCTTGAGGGGGCAACCCAAGAAAAGCCCTAGAACTCCGGTGCCCATTGAGTGGAATGAGGAAAGAGAGATAGCGTTCCAATTGCTAAAAAAGAAACTGACCGAGCCTCCTGTGTTAGGTTATCCAGACTACAGCAAGCCCTTCCATCTGTATACTGATGCTAGCAAGCGAGGCCTGGGAGCTGTGTTAGCCCAGATCCAAGAGGGAAAAGAAAGAGTGATAGCATATGCAAGCCGCTCCCTGAAAGGAGCTGAGAAAAATGACCAGAATTATAGTTCCTTCAAACTAGAGTTCCTGGCATTAGTGTGGGCAGTGACAGAAAAATTCAAGGATTATCTAGCCACCACCCCGTTCATTGCATTCACTGACAATAACCCTCTGGCACATCTAAATACAGCTAAATTAGGGGCCTTGGAGCAGAGATGGGCCTCTCGCCTCGCCAACTATGATTTCTCTGTAAAATATCGTGCTGGACGTACTAATGATAATGCTGATGCTTTATCCAGGCTTCCCACAGAGACAGCTCCTGATGATGTGCGAGATGCTTGGGAAGATGTAGAGATGCCGGCCTTCTATAACAAATTTGCTCAACAGGATCAGGCTCGAGCTACCAATGACAGAGCTGCAGTTCCTTCACCCTCCAGTAGGCCTGAACCTAAAGAAGAAAGGTGGGTGAAACTACAGTCTGAAAGTAGAGTGCTGGGTGAGTTGTTGGACTTCATTACTAGTGGCAGAGCCCCTGAGAGGATTCGGCGTAAGAGTGCAGATCCTGAGCTCATCAAACTGTGGAGACAGCGCCATCAACTCTTCATACAAAAGGGCCTATTGCTACGGAGAAGCCTAGACCCAGTGTCCAACGAAAGAGTACACCAGATTCTCATACCCCGACGAGATGCAGGTATGGTGTTGGAGAGGTACCACAATCAATCCGGTCACTTTGGGGTCCAAAAGACTGAGGCTACTATCCGCCAGCGGTTTTACTGGGTGGGCATGAGAGAAGACATGGAGAAGTGGTGTCGGGAGTGTGTAGCCTGTGCCTTAAAACGAAGTGAGCACCATGATCAGCGGGCACCACTGAGACCCATTGTAAGTACTCGTCCTCTTGAACTTGTCGCCATTGACCATGTGAAACTGGAGCCTAGTCGCTCAGGGTATACTTATGCCATGACTATTATTGACCATTTCACTAAGTTTGTTGTAGCGGTGCCTGTGAGAGACCAGACAGCCAAGACTACAGCCGAACTGTTCTGGAAGCACTTCCTCCTGCCCTACGGATGTCCAGAAAAGATCCTCACCGATCAAGGACCTGCTTTTGAGTCCCATCTGTTCCATGAACTGTGCCGCTTACACAACTGTAAGAAGATCCGGACAACAGCCTACCATCCTCAAGGTAATGGATTATGTGAAAAAATGAATCAGACCTTGATAGAGATGCTGAGGGCCGTGCCTCCTGAAACCAGAGGAGATTGGCCTAATCTGTTGCCACAGCTCATGTTCACATACAATCATACCATACATTGTTCCACCGGGTATACCCCCTTTTATTTGATGTTTGGGCGCCAAGGGACATTGCCTGCTGATCATTCATTGGACATACACGTACCTGATTGCATTAACCCATTACCTAACACCGACTGGGTTGCTGAACATCAAAGGCGATTGAATACAGCCAAAGCCATTGTTCAGGAACGTATGGACTATGCTAGGGACCGACAGCAGAGAGACTATGATCAAGCAGCCCATGCAGAACCCTTGACAATAGGGGCTGTGGTATGGTTAAAAAATAATCGCCGTACCAGTAAACTGGACAGTAAATGGGAGCGAAGTCCCTATGTTGCCACTGCAATCCCAAATGTTGGAACTCACACTTATGAGATCACCCGGAAAGGCAAGGGATCCCAAATTGTACACCGAAACCGGTTAAAGCTCTGCCTGACACCAGAACCTAGTGCCGAGAGTTCTGGATCTGAATCCCCTGTGTCAGAGTCATCAATACCGCCCGAGGATCCTATGCAGGCTGTCAGTAATCTGAGGTATGACGCTGATCCCATGCATTGGCTTCTGACACCATGGTTGAACTTGCTGGTGCCTGCTCCGGCACCTACTGTATCTTCACCTCCAGAAGAGCCGGTTCAAGATGCCCCGGATCCAGTCCCCCTTCTAAGGGATATTGTTGTTCCTGACTGAAGAGGGGATTTTTGTCTCTTGGAAAATGGAGATTTATGTATATCTCCGTTTTCCATCCCTTCTACAGGGAGTGCAGAATTATTAGGCAAGTTGTATTTTTGAGGATTAATTTTATTATTGAACAACAACCATGTTCTCAATGAACCCAAAAAACTCATTAATATCAAAGCTGAATATTTTTGGAAGTAGTTTTTAGTTTGTTTTTAGTTTTAGCTATTTTAGGGGGATATCTGTGTGTGCAGGTGACTATTACTGTGCATAATTATTAGGCAACTTAACAAAAAACTAATATATACCCATTTCAATTATTTATTTTTACCAGTGAAGCCAATATAAAATCTCAACATTCACAAATATACATTTCTGACATTCAAAAACAAAACAAAAACAAATCAGTGACCAATATAGCCACCTTTCTTTGCAAGGACACTCAAAAGCCTGCCATCCATGGATTCTGTCAGTGTTTTGATCTGTTCACCATCAACATTGCGTGCAGCAGCAACAACCACCTCCTCAGACACTGTTCAGAGAGGTGTACTGTTTTCCCTCCTTGTAAATCTCACATTTGATGATGGACCACAGGTTCTCAATGGGGTTCAGATCAGGTGAACAAGGAGGCCATGTCATTAGATTTTCTTCTTTTATACCCTTTCTTGCCAGCCAGGCTGTGGAGTACTTGGACGCGTGTGATGGAGCATTGTCCTGCATGAAAATCATGTTTTTCTTGAAGGATGCAGACTTCTTCCTGTACCACTGCTTGAAGAAGGTGTCTTCCAGAAACTGGCAGTAGGACTGGGAGTTGAGCTTGACTCCATCCTCAACCCCAAAAGGCCCCACAAGCTCATCTTTGATGATACCAGCCCAAACCAGTACTCCACCTCCACCTTGCTGGCATCTGAGTCGGACTGGAGCTCTCTGCCCTTTACCAATCCAGCCACGGGCCCATCCATCTGGCCCATCAAGACTCACTCTCATTTCATCAGTCCATAAAACCTTAGAAAAATCAGTCTTGAGATATTTCTTGGCCCAGTCTTGACGTTTCAGCTTGTTTGTCTTGTTCAGTGGTGGTCATCTTTCAGCCTTTCTTACCTTGGCCATGTCTCTGAGTATTGCACACCTTGTGCTTTTGGGCACTCCAGTGATGTTTCAGCTCTGAAATATGGCCAAACTGGTGGCAAGTGGCATCTTGGAAGCTGCACGCTTGACTTTTCTCAGTTCATGGGCAGTTATTTTGCGCCTTGGTTTTTCCACACGCTTCTTGCGACCCTGTTGACTATTTTGAATGAAACGCTTGATTGTTCGATGATCACGCTTCAGAAGCTTTGCTGCATCCCTCTGCAAGATATCTCACTATTTTTGACTTTTCTGAGCCTGTCAAGTCCTTCTTTTGACCCATTTTGACAAAGGAAAGGAAGTTGCCTAATAATTATGCACACCTAATATAGGGTGTTGATGTCATTAGACCACACCCCTTCTCATTACAGAGATGCACATCACCTAATATGCTTAATTGGTAGTAGGCTTTCGAGCCTATACAGCTTGGAGTAAGACAACATGCATAAAGAGGATGATGTGGTCAAAATACTCATTTGCCTAATAATTCTGCACTCCCTGTATTCTATTCCTAGCAAATTGCCTTTGTTTCCCATACAACCCGATTATCCTATGTAAAATTACACCTCTTCCAGTCCTTCATATATCTCAGGAACAACACACAACCCTCGCAGATACTTATATATAAAAATAGTTTACTGATAACATAGAGATGACAAAGCAATGGACATTATACATGGAGATACAGATAACACAATACATAGAGGACACCACCACACACAGCCACCTCAGTTCCTGTCCACCCTGGATGCTAAGCAAATGTGGCTAATAATGTGTATGTATATACAGTATATCCAGAGTCCACCAATATACAGTCTCTTCTAACCAACTCACCTCCAGTACCTGACCATTAGTACATGTACATATAGACTCATGCATAAACAGCATATAATCTAACTGGTAATACAATTGCAGACTGCTAATATCTATATGTACACATATAAAGGCTACTGGGATATTATACTTATATACATACCCACATACGCACACATATAACTTAGCTTGCTCCTGCATCCATCGGTGTCCAGGAAGAGAAGCCCCCGCCTCACTCCCAACTTTCACCTATATCTTGCTGTGTCCCAGCCCCCCACAATAGACTCCACCCTGTGACCACACAAATATCTCCCCCATCTCTTGGTCAAGAGGATGTTGTTCAACTGCCTAGGATATGCTAACAAGGGACACAATGCTACTGGCCATACTGAATGGGTGAATACCACTGGGTCCAATTATTAGGCATATTTGTGTGGTCATCAGGATGAGGTTCTGGCTAAAAGCCATATTTCCCTTAACACTGACCAAGGTCTCACTGATGGAGACCCTCCTGTTGCTCCTCTCTCTTCTACCTCGTTGCTAAGGGAAGAGGAGACCCCTGTGTTGAGAAGGTCCACCCGGATGACCAGGGGACGCCCGCCAGTCCGTTTAGGAGACTTTGACTATTCTGGTGGTGTCTCCTCCCAAACAGTTGCTACTGGTAATGCCTTGCTGGACATTTGTGCGCAAGAATGGACTCCCCCACGTGAGCCCTTGCCTGTGATACACCCACAAGAAACTCCTGGGTAGTTCTGTTATTATACTGTCACCAAAGACAATGGACTAACCTGGTTCACCCTAAGTCCGCTGTGCCAGGTCAGCGGCCGTGCCTAAGAAGCAAGAAGACGCCCCTTTCCCTTGTGTCATTGGTTCATTGAGTTACAAATGTTAAATAATTATTTATTGTATTTATAATGGAATGCATATGTTATGTACCATGTTATGCCGGTTCAGGAAGGTGTGTGAGTACGAGGCCCTACTCACGTTAAAGTCTGGGGGTGTGCAGCATACGGGTAGGTTACCCGACACTGCTAGAATGTAATGTATGTTTCCCTTTAAGCCAGTTAGGCCTGTTGCAGGCAATCTTTATTCCAGCCAGCAGAGGGAGCCCCCAGTTCAGTATAAATAGGCTAGGGCCTAGCCAGGAAGTCAGTTCAGAAGTTTCCAGAGTCTGTGCTGAGAGAGACAGAGGCAAGTCAAGAAAAGCAAGAGGTACTCAAGACAACAGAGGAGGTACTTGATAGAGATAAAACCAAGGATATACGCCAGAGCTAGGGCAATGGGCCTTGGAGAAGAGTTTCTATGTTCCAGGATCAGTCAGGAATAGAGTGCAAGCTGCCTGTACTGCTCTAAAGTCACCTTGCTATATACATATATATTGCCTGCATCAACTGTATTGAAAATCAACTGTCTTCAAAGGAACTGCGCTTCCGTCAATGTCCCTATATGATGACTACTAAAGTTTGAATTCTGTTTTAACATCACGTGGTTCCTCAGTTATTCCTGCTATCAGCAAACGGCGTGCCACCGTTTAATTGGCACTGGCGTCACGAACATTTCTCATCATCACCTGCCCTTGCAGAGAGTCAGCCGTCTCAGGTTAGTGTCTATTGCACTACAACACCCAGGAACATTTCTAAACCTAACTTGAGTACGCTGCACCTCCAGCAAGAAATAAGGTATTTTATTGCACATGGCAGTAGTAACACCTTAATATGCTCAAACCAGGTGACAGATTCCCTTTAATCTTCTTATTAAGAACACTTTTATCCTGAACCCTACTTAAACCTTTAAATATGTTAAAGGTTATCATGTCCCTACTTTTCTTTCTTCCTCAAGGCTATATAGATTAAGGGGGTCATTTATTAAGACCGGCGTTTTAGATGGCAGTCTTAAAAACTGGTGCTAGTGGTGCATCCACCACCACTCTAATTGTAAGACAGCTGCCTAGCTGGCTTAAATTTAGACCATTTTCTACACGTAAAACAGGCGTAGAAAATTAAATATCAGATGCGCTTTTGCGTATATCACTTAGTATATAGAACTGGCGTGTATCATTTAGTAAATGAACCACTAAGGCCTCTTTCACACAAGCGTGATGGATTAGGTCCAGATGCGTTCAGGGTGCGTTCAGTGAAACTCGCACCATTTTGCAAGCAAGTTCAGTCAGTTTTGTCAGCTGCTCAGTTTTTTGCATGTGGGTGCAATGCGTTTTGACGCGTTTTTTTTCACACGTTTGACTTCTATGGGGCCAGGGCTGTGTGAAAAACGCAGAATATAGAACATGCTGCGTTTTTCACGCAACGCAGAACTGATGCGTGAAAAAAACCCGCTCATGTACACAGACCCATTGAAATGAATGGGTCAGGAATCAGTGCAGGTGCTATGCGTTCTCTTCACGCATCACACCCGCGCGGAAAACTCGCTCGTGTGAAAGAGCCTAAGTTCTTTACGTCTATCCTATTATAGTCTACAAAGTTTTCTAAATGTACCCTATTCCAAGTGGGCATTTACATGGTCTAGGGGTTAGGATTTGTGGGTCACAAGTTCTTCCATAGTCCAGCCCTGCAGCACTCCAATCCATCCCAGTTTTAGTGGAAACCTTTCTACTGTCTAAACACATTGCATTCCCCCTTGTGTCCACTAGGTGGTGCAGTAAGAGTGTTGACAGTATAGGTAATCGTCACTAGACACATGCTTCCTGTAGAGGTGGGGACGAGCAAGAGATAAACAAGGAAGAAGGCAGAACATTGTATTATTAACTGGGACAAGTCGGAGCAGTTCCCGAGACTGCAGATCATGGAGAGAAAGCACAAGCTGACTGACTACCTGCCAGTGACCAGGCATGGAAACAAGAGGGAAGGTCTGATTAAGGGAAACCAAGAGGAGAGAGACACTAGGGAGAGCAGTGTCAAGAAGAAGGGACGGCCGGTGAGAAGGAGAGCCGGGGACACTGAGCAAGACACAGATGGTATTGATCACTACATGTGTTTGTGTGAGATGTAAATCATGGAGGGGCTGTCAGTCACTGGTGAGGTGTCAGTCATTGGTAAGCAATTCGTCACTGGGCCAGGCATATTTTTTGGGGCCCCCCTTGACCCCATCTGGCTTCACCCCTGGCCCCCCGGCCCCTGCATTCTCCTACCAGCTCCCATCCTACACCAGATCACATATATGATTATACGCCTTTGTTTTGGCCTACAGATTTTTTAAGCCTGCCACCACAAGGCAGACTCTTTGGGCAGGTCCCTTACTGTACTCTAACATTTAACCCCATCAAGACCCTGCCATTTTTCACCTTCCAGACCCTGGCTATTTTTGCAGATCTCATATGTGAGTTTATGTGGAAATAACTTTGGAATGCCTTTACTTATCCAAGCCATTCTGATATAGTTTTCTCATGACACATTGGGGGAAAATGATCAAAACGGATATAAAGTAAAACTGGCTTAACCACCTCAGCCCCCCTAGCTTAAAGGGAACCTGTCACCAGGATTTTGTGCATAGAGCTGGGGACATGGGCTGCTAGATGGCCGCTAGCACACCCGCAATACCCAGTCCCCACAGCTCTCTGCTCTTTTATTGTGTTAAAAAACCTTTTTGATCAATATGCAAATGACCTGATAGGAGTCCTGTGTCCGGAGATGAGTCAAGCGGAAAGGAGCCCAGCACCGCGTCCTCCGAATCTCCTCCTTGCTGGCTGACGTCACAGAGCTGGAGCGCCGAAATCTCGCGATGCGCGAGCTAGCGCATGCGAAGTGTCGGCATCATGTTCATTCCCTGTGCTGGCATCAGCACAGGGAACGAACTACGCATGCGCTAGCTCGCGCATCGCAAGATTTCGGCGCTCCAGCTCTGTGACGTCAGCCAGCAAGGAGGAGATTTGGAGGACGCGGGGCGGTGCTGGGCTCCTTTCCACTTGACTCATCTCCGGACACAGGACTCATATCAGGTCATTTGCATATGGATCAAAACGGTTTTTTAACACAATAAAAGAGCAGAGAGCTGTGGGGACTGGGTATTGCGGGTGTGCTAGCGGCCATCTAGCAGCCCATGTCCTCAGCTCTATGCACAAAATCCTGGTGACAGGTTCCCTTTAAACCCCCTTAATGACCAGACCACTTTTTACAATTCTGCACTACACTACTTTCACGGTTTATTGCTCGGTCATACAACTTACCACCCAAATGAATTTTACCTCCTTTTCTTCTCACTAATAGAGCTTTCATTTGGTGGTATTTCATTGCTGCTGACATTTTTACTTTTTTTGTTATTAATCGAAATTGATCAAAATTTTTGCAAAAAAATGAAATTTTTCACTTTCAGTTGTAAAATTTTTCAAATAAAACTACATTTCTATATACATTTTTCTCAAAATTTATTGTTCTACATGTCTTTGATAAAAAAAAATGCAATAAGTGTATATTTATTGGTTTGCGCAAAAGTTATAGCGTTTACAAACTATGGTACAAAAATGTGAATTTCCGCATTTTGAAGCAGCTCTGACTTTTTGAGCACCTGTCATGTTTCCTAAGGTTCTACAATGCCCAGACAGTATAAACACCCCACAAATGACCCCATTTCGGAAAGTAGACACCCTAAGGTATTCGCCGATGGGCATAGTGAGTTCATAGAAGTTTTTATTTTTTGTCACAAGTTAGCGGAAAATGATGATTTTTTTTTTTTTCTTACAAAGTCTCATATTCCACTAACTTGTGACAAAAAATAAAAACTTCCATGAACTCACTATGCCCATCACGAAATACCTTGGGGTGTCTTCTTTCCAAAATGGGGTAACTTGTGGGGTATTTATACTGCCCTGGCATTTTAGGGGACCTAAAGCGTGAGAAGAAGTCTGGAAGCCTAAAAAATGCCCTGTGAAATCCTAAAGGTGCTCTTTATAATTTGGGCCCCTGTGGGCACCTAGGCTGCAAAAAAGTGTCACACATGTGGTATCGCCGTACTCAGAAGAAGTAGGGCAATGTGTTTTGGGGTGTATTTTTATATATACCCATACTGGGTGAGAGAAATATCTCTCTAAAAGTCAACTTTTCCCATTTTTGTATACAAAGTTGTCATTTTAGAGAGATATTTCTCTCACCCAGCATGGGTATATGTAAAAAGACACCCCAAAACACATTGCCCTACATCTCCTGAGTACGGCGATACCACATGTGTGACACTTTTTTGAAGCCTAGGTGCGCAAAGGGGCCCAAATTCTAAAGAGCACCTTTAGGATTTGACAGGGCATTTTTTACGCATTTGGATTCCAAATTACTTCTCACGCTTTAGGTCCCCTAAAATGCCAGGGCAGTATAAATACCCCACAAGTAACCCCATTTTGGAAAGAAGACACCCCAAGGTATTCCGTGAGGGGCATGGCGAGTTCCTAGAATTTTTATTTTTTTGGCACAAGTTAGCGGAAAATGATATATATATATTTTTTCTTACAAAGTCTCATATTCCACTAACTTGTGACAAAAAATACAATTTTACATGAACTCGATTTGCCCCTCACAAAATACCTTGGGGTGTCTTCTTTCCAAAATCTGGGTGGCCTCTGGGACGAGAGGTGCTGTTGTCACTAAAGTGCAGGAAACGCAGGATGGTCTCAAATCGTGTCCTGGACATGGCAGCAGAGAACATGGGCATGTGATGAATTGGGTTCGTGGACCAATATGACCGCAATTCATGCTTTTTTGTCAAGCCCATGTTGAGGAGAAGGCCCAGAAAAGTTTTAAATTCAGAAACTTGGACGGGTTTCCACCGGAAAGACTCGGCATAAAAGCTTCCCGGGTTGGCGGCTATAAATTGAGTGGCATACCGATTTGTATCTGCCACGACTAAGTCCAAGAGCTCCGCAGTCAAGAACAGCTCAAAAAACCCCAGTGCCGATCCGATCTAAGCTGTCTCAACCCGAACTCCAGACTGGGCGGTGAAAGGGGGAACTACTGGTGCGGCTGAAGTTGGGGGCTGCCAATCAGGGTTTGCCAGCACCTCAGGGACTCTAGGGGCTCTACGGGCCTGTCTGTGCGGTGGCTGCGACGGGAGAACTAATGCACGTGCCACCGTACCAGCTTCAACTGCCCTTCTGGTGCTCGCCACTTCACCATGTTCTACGGCAGTGCTGGATGGGCTGCGCTGCTGGTGTATGCCTCACCACGTAATCCGACAGCGCCAGCCCCACTCTGCTGCCCTTGAAGCGGATCCTGCACAACCTGTGGTCTAGCAACACGGGGCCGGGTATGCCTGGTGGTATCAGGGACCTCAACCTCATTGTCCGAACTTAGGGACAGACTGCCACTGCTTTCTACAGGTTCGTATTCTGACCCGCTGGATTTGTCAGATGAGGGTTCCCATTCCTCATCCGACTGGGTCAGAATCCTGTAGGCCTCCTCAGAAGAATACCCCTTACTTGCCATTTGGTCAACTAAATTTAGGGGGTATTCCCTGAGACTACCCAAGAAAAAAAGCAAGCCTGTCTTACAAATGGGAGGCTAGCGAAGTACCGGAGGCCGCTGTGATTGATAAAAAAATATCAAAACAGATTTTTTTGATCGTCGCAGCTCTTGTGAAGTGATTGTGCAGTGATAAAAAAATAAATACATTTTTGTCACTGGGGCGGGCGTGCGTGAACGCACGTGTGGGCGACCGATCAGGCCTGATCGGACAAACACTGCGTTTTGGGTGGAGGGCGAACTAAGGTGACACTAATACTATTATAGATCTGACTGTGATCAGTTCTGATCACTTACAGATACTATAAAAGTACCAATGCTGTGTAGCGATACGCTAATCAGCGAATCAGTGACTGCGGTGCGGTGGGCGCTAACCGACGCTAACTACCTACCAAAGGGGCCTAAACTAACCTAAAACCTAAGTTTACACTGATCACTTTTTTCCCTTTCACTAGTGATTGACAGGGGTGATCAAGGGGTTAATTGGGTTGATGGGGGGTGATATGGGGCTAAGTGTAGTGTTTGGTGTGTACTCACAGTGATATGTTCTCCTCTGCTGGCACCAACCGACTAAAAGGACCAGCAGAAGAGCACAGAAGCCATTTAACACAATATATTTATAAATATAATGTGTTAACTGGCTTGTGATTAGATTTTTTGAAAATCACCAGCCTGCCAGCGATGATCATTGGCTGGCAGGCTGATGACGAAATTGTCCTTTAACTTTTGCCGGCCCGCAATGGGCATATGTGGGCCGGCTGTGAGCGTAATCTCGCGTCTCATGAGATGACGCACCGGGGCATCAAGGAGGAACAAAACAACCGCCTCCGGAACGCAATCCTGCGTTAGGCGGTCCGGAGGCGGTTAAAGGGGTTGTCCGGTTTCAGAGCTGAACCTGGGCATACCCATAATTTCATCCAGGAAGCCCCCCTGATGCTAGCATTGGAGCATTTCATGCTCCGATGCGCTCCCTTGAGCTGCGCTAGATCGCGCAGGGCAAGGGCTATTTTATTTACAATAACACACTGCCGGGCGGAGGCTTCCGTCCAGCAGTGTGTTCGGTGACATCACCGACTCTGACGGGCGGGCTTTAGCGCTGCCCTAGCCGTTTTACGGGCTATCTCAGCGCTAAAGCCCGCCCATCAGTGCTGGTGACTTCACCAGGCTCACTACTGAGTGGAAGCCTCCACATTGCACCCGCGTGAGAATTGCACCTGCACGAAAAACTCGCTCGTGTGAAAGGGGCCTAAGGGCCAATTCAGTTCTAATGTCACTTTGAGGGGCTTATGTAATAGAAAGTATCCATAAATGACCCATTTTAGAAACTACACCACTCAAACTAATCAAAACTGTTTTTTACAAACTTTGTAAACCCTTTCGGTGTTCCACATGAATTAAAGCAAAATGGATATGAAACTTCAACATTTTTCAACTTTTTTTCATCCATTTTTTGTTTTTATTGGTACCATGTTGGGGTACATAGTACTTTTTGATTGCTCAATACAGTAATAATCTTTTAATTAGGCGAGACAAAAAAGTGGCTGTTCTAGTACCATTTTTATTTATGTTTTTAGGGCGTCCATCTGATGGGGTAGATCATATGATATTTTATAGATCCAGTCACTACAGACCTGCCGACACAGAATATGTCTTTTTTTTTTTTTTTCAGTAGATGGCTTGAGTGGGGGAATAGATTTTTTTTTTTATTGTAATACACTCTAAACTTTTTTTTTCACTTTTTGTTTTTGTCCCACTATGGGACTTCAACTTTTAGAGGTCTGAACCCATTTCCAATGCAGAACAATAAATGCTATATTGGACTGCACTGGAACTGTCAGTTTCACACTGATAGTTCACCTATGAGACCCAGCCTGGGGGCTTACATAGCAACAATTGGCACCCTGCAATCGCATTGTCAGGGGGCCGATGGGCTGAGAGAGGGAGGCCCCACCCTCTGTAAACTGCTTAGGTGCATTGATCAGTATTGATTGCAGCTTATAATGGTTTAATCGTCCCAAATCAGAGTTTTCAGCAGTGCCAGCGAATATGACAGGCCTGGCCAGGCCCCTGCTGCTGTTTGTGCACGCGGAGAACTGTAAGGTCCCTTTCACACGGGCGTCGCAGAAGAGGTCTGGATGCGTTGCGGGTGCATTGCAGGAAACCCACGCGAGTTCGCACACAATTTCAGTCAGTTTTGTCTGCGATTGCGTTGCGTTGTTTAGTTTTTTCAGTGCAAGTGCAAAGCGTTTTAATGCGTTTTGCACGCGCATGATAAAAAACTGAATGTTAGTACCCCGACCCGAACCCGGACTTCTTCACTCAAGTTCGGGTTTGGGTTCGGTGTTCTGTAGATTTTATTATTTTCCATTATAACATGGTTATAATGGAAAATAATAGTATTCTTTAATACAGAATGCTTAGTAAAATGACCATTGAGGGTTAAAAAATAATAAAAAAATTACTCACCTCATCCACTTGATCGCACAGCCGTTATCGTCTTTTTTTCTTCTTCTTGCAGGACCTGCAAAAAGACCTGCACTGACGTCAACGCGCTCACCATGTGGTGAGCGCGGTGACGTCAGCGCAGGTCCTGCTGAATGAAGATAGAAGGTTCTTCTATCTTCATTCAGCAGGACCTGCGCTGACGTCACTGTGCTCACCATAATGGAAAATAATAAAGTAAATGGACTATAATGGGGTCCCGGGGCTCATCCCTATTTATTCACATCATCTCCTTAGCAACCCCCCGTGAAAATCGCATTGCATCCGCACTTGCTTGCGGATGCAATGCAATTTTCACGCAGCCCCATTCACTTCTATGGGGCCTGCGTTCCATGAAAAACGCAGAATATAGAACATGCTGCAATTTTCACGCAACGCACAAGTGATGCGTGAAAAACATCACTCATGTACACAGCCATTGAAATGAGTGGGTCAGGATTCAGTGCAGGTGCAATGCGTTCACGCCACGCATTGCACCCGCACGAAAAACTCGCTCGTGTGAAAGGGGCCTAAATGTACGGCACTGTAAACGTATGGAAATGTGTCACCTGCATTTTTTTACTAATTAAAACCAGATAGTTATATTGATTTTTCTAATCTGGATTGTAGATTATTTTATTCTATTTTCTGTACATGATATGGAAGGCTGCCATCTTGCTTGAGGTTCAGTTAACAGCATTTAGCAATATGAATTTACACCACATGTATATAGGCCACAATAAACTGAAAGGTACCCTATTGATTTCTATGGGATAGTTTTTACGACATGTTCTGTGACCTATACAGAGGTCATTGTGCAGGGAGGGGGAGGATGTGAGCTGTGACAACAACTATTGTTAATAATGGATCCTGTTAGCTAGGCGTTAGCTATCACAGTTTAGATTTCCGTCTTCTGATCCTTTAGAACAGGGATCAGCAACCTTCGGCACTCCAGCAGCTGTGAAACTACAACTCCCAGCATGCACACTTATTTGGCTGTTATTGTAGGGGTGCATTCAGACAACCGTATTTCTGGGTCCGCATCCGTTCCGCAATTTTGTGGAACAGGTGTGTCCCGTTTATTTTAGTGGGGCCGCAATGATGGGGCTGGAAGATGCAGACAATAATAGTAATTTCGATATAGGGCTTGCAAAATGTGGAACCACACAGCCGGTATCCATGTTTTGCGATTTGTGGGCCACAAAACACTTATGGTCATCTGAAGGTAGCCTAACTCCCATAGAAGTGTAGTTTTAGAACACCTGGAGTGCCGGAGGTTGCTGCAAGCTGCGTTTTGGTGTCCGCCTCCAGAGCGGAATGGAGGCGGAACGGAGCCAAACTGATGCATTCTGAACAGATCCTTATCCATTCAGAATGCATTGGGGATCCGTTCGTGGCCACTTGTGAGAGCCCTCAAACGAATCTCACAAGCGGAACCCCAAACGCAAGTGTGAAAGTAGCCTTAAAAGTACAGAAAAATAAAGGAAAAAACCATATCCATTATTTTGAGCATCAGTTATGGTCAGTTTACAGATCAGTTTGTGTCACTTCTGTCAGAGATTAGTTATGATATGACTGGAAATAAAGTCCTACAAGCAACATTTTTTTGTCCAGCAGACATTTATTTTATTTATTTTTTTATCCTGCTCTTCTGAAGGATCAGAAGAACGGAAAGCTAAATGGTGATGTGAGCTTTATCATTTATTGTGATCCTGCCTGTAATGATAATGAGGTAACCACTTTAAAAGGGATCACTTCTGGACATATCAGCCTATTAGGTTTAGTGGCCAGTGTGAAAACTGCTGGATTTTAGGATTTTTATATATATATATATATATATATATATATATATATATATAGAAAAAGAAAATCCAGCGGGAGCACCAGCCTGGAAGAGGGGTGCAATATCCAAGGGGGGGACAACGGCAATCCCCAATAGTATAATAAAGAAAGCAGGACTGCACTCCGGATTGTGATGAAAATCAAAGCAGTTTTATTCACCCATATAATGGCAAATCTTGCGACGTTTCAGCTCATACGAGCCTTTCTCAAGCCGAGAAAGGCTCGTATGAGCTGAAACGTCGCAAGATTTGCCATTATATGGGTGAATAAAACTGCTTTGATTTTCATCACAATCCGGAGTGCAGTCCTGCTTTCTTTATTATATATATATATATATATACACTGTATGGTGACATAAAAAAAAAAGGATGATCTATCCTCAGGATAGGCCATCAATATCAAATTGGTCAGGGTCTGACATCCAGCCACCCGATCAGCTGTAAGAAGAGACTATGGCACTCTGTGAGCACTTAGGCCTCTTCCAAGGGCAGGTGACATCACGTTCATCTGTCACATGGCCTAGTTTACTTGGCTGACTGACTGTTGCCCTCACTGCCTCTCTCAATCTCTCTCTATATAAATACAGTGCCTTGCAAAGGTATTCACCCCCTTGACTTTTTTCGTATTTTGGTGCCTCACAACCTGGAATTAAAGGGCTTCTGTCACCCCCCAAAAGTCATTTTTCATTTTTGGGCTAATTAAAATCCTTATAGTGCAATTATTCAATATATAGTGCTCTTACCCTTATCTGTTGTCTAGTTTCTTTAAAAACCGCACTTTTATAATATGTTAATTACCTGGCTACCAGCAAGTAGGGCGGTTACTTGCTGGTAGCCGCCGCATCCTCCTTTCAAAAAAACGCCCCCTCCTCTTGTTGATTGACAGGGCCAGCGAGCGCTCTCCTCCTCTGGCTGGCCCTGTCTGCGTTCTTAATCTCGCGCCTGCGCCGTACCGGTCTTCAGTCGGCGCAGGCGCACTGATAGGAGGACGCTCACTCGGCCGCTCCTTCCTCAGTGCGCCTGCGGAAGATGTGACGTCATCGGCGCGCTGCTCGGGAGTTATACTACAGCCTGCCAGCGCTGATCATTCGCTGGCAGGCTGTAGATGTTAAAATAATCACATCAGAAAGGTATATTAGACGCTGTTTTGTTAACAGCGTCTGATATACCTGCTACCTGGTCCTCTGGTGGTCCCTTTTGCTTGGATCGACCACCAGAGGACACAGGCAGCTCTGTAAGTAGCACCAAGCACCACACTACACTACACCCCCCCCCCTGTCACTTATTAACCCCTTATTAACCCCTGATCACCCCATATAGACTCCCTGATCACCCCCCTGTAAGGCTCCATTCAGACATCCGTATGTGTTTTGCGGATCCACGGATCCGCAAAACACGGACACCGGCAATGTGCTTTCCGCATTTTGCGGATCCGCACATTGCCAGAACTATATAGAAAATGCCTTTTCTTGTCCGCAATTGCGGACAAGAATAGGACATGTTCTATATTTTTGTGGAACGGAAGTGCGGACCCGGAAGTGCAGATCCGCAATTCCGGATCCGAGTGGGACAAAGTCTGTCCCCATAGAAATGAATGGGTCCGCAATTCCGTTCCGCAAAATGCGGAACAGATTTGCGGACTTGTGAATGGGGCCTAAGGGTCCCTTATCACCGCCAGTTAGTTAGCTACTTGTTAGGTAGTTAGCGCCCAGCCCACCGCACCGCACCGCAGTCACTGATTAGTCGCTATTTAGCGTTATCGCTGTCGCTAATCAGCACTAGTACTATATAGTATCTGTAAGTGATCAAGACTGATCGCAATCAGATCTATATCAGTACATTAGGGTCACCTTAGGCTCTACAAAAAACGCAGTGTTCGCCCGATCAGGCCTGATCTTGTGCGCACACTTGCGTTCAGTCCGCCCCACCGCAGTGACGGAATTTTTTTTTTCTGATCACTGCAAAAACACCGTAAAATCGCTGCAGCGATATAAAGATCACTTTTGAGGGGCATGGCGAGTTTTTTTTTGCCACAAGTTAGTGGAAATTTATTATTATTTTCTTCTTACAAAGTCTCATATTCCACTAAATTTTGCCAAAAAATAAAATACATGAACTCACCATACCTCTCACGGAATCCAAATGCGTAAAACTGCCCTGTGAAATCCTAAAGGTACTCATTGGAATTTGGGCCCCTTTGCGCAACTTGGCTGCAAAAAAGTGTCACACATGTGGTATCGCCGTACTCAGGAGAAGTAGGGCAATTTGTATTGGGGTGGATTTTTACATATACCCATGCTGGGTGAGAGAAATATCTCTGTAAATTGACAACTTTGTATAAAAAAAATTGAAAAAGTTGTCATTTAGGCCTCATGCACATGACCGTTTTTTTTGCAGTCCGCAAAAACGGGTTCCGTTTTTCCGTGATCCGTCCGTCGGCCCCCCCCTCCCTCTATTGTAATATCATTGGTGGCCAGTGTGCGGCCTCCGTCGGCCCCCCCCTCCCTCTATTGTAATATCATTGGTGGCCAGTGTGCGGCCTCCCCTGCCCGATCATTGGTGGCAGCGGAGAGTTCCGATCGGAGTCCCAGTTTAATAGCTGGGGCTCCGATCGGTAACCATGATGCTACTGCAGGCCTGGTTGCCATGGTTACTTAGCAATATTACAATATTAGAAGCATCATACTTACCTGCTGCGCTGTCTGTGACCGGCCGGGAGCTCCTCCTACTGGTAAGTGACAGGTCTGCTTAATGATCTGTCACTTACCAGTAGGAGGAGCTCCCGGCCGGTCACAGACAGCGCAGCAGGTAAGTATGATGCTTCTAATATTGCTAAGTAACCATGGCAACCAGGCCTTCAGTAGCGTCCTGGTTGCCATGGTTACCGATCGGAGCCCCAGCGATTAAACTGGGACTCCGATCGGAACTCTCCGCTGCCACCAATGATCGGGGGGGGGGGGAGGGGAGGCCGGGGGGGCGCACACTGGCCACCAATGATATTACAATAGAGGGAGGGGGGGCGCCGCACGCTGGCCACCAATGATATTACAATAGAGGGAGGGAGGGGGGTCGGGGGAGGCCGCACACTGGCCACCAATGATATTACAATAGAGGGAGGGAGGGGGGGCGGGGGGGCCGCACACTGGCCACCAATGATATTCAAACTGGGGAGGGAGGGGGGTCTGCCCCCTGCTGCCTGGCAGGCCCTGATCTCTTATAGGGGGTTATGATATGCACAATTAACCCCTCAGGTGCAGCACCTGAGGGGTTAATTGTGCGGATCACAGCCCCCTGTCAGAGATCGGGTGCTGCCAGGCAGCAGGGGGCAGTCATGTACACAGTTCGTAGTATATTCTAACTAGAAGCGTCCCCATCACTATGGGAACGCCTCTGTGTTAGAATATACTGTCGGATATGAGTTTTCACGAAGTGAAAACTCATCTCTGAAAAAGCTTTTATGCAGACGGATCTTTGGATCCGTCTGTATGAAAGTAACCTACGGCCACGAATCACGGACGCGGATGCCAATCTTGTGTGCATCCGTGTTCTTTCACGGACCCATTGACTTGAATGGGTCCGTGAACCGTTGTCCGTCAAAAAAATAGGACAGGTCATATTTTTTTGACGGACAGGAAACACGGATCACGGATGCGGCTGCAAAACGGTGCATTTTTCGATTTTTCCACAGACCCATTGAAAGTCACGGCCACGGATGCACCCAACGGTCGTGTGCATGAGGCCTTACAGAGATATTTCTCACACACAGGATGGGTATATGTAAAAATACACCCCAAAACACATTGCCCTACTTCTTCTGAGTACAGCGATACCACATGTGTGACACTTTTCTGCAGCCTAGGGCCCAAATTCCAATGAGTACCTTTAGGATTTCACAGGGCATTTTTAGACATTTGGATTCCAGACTTCTTCTTACGCTTTAGGGCCCCTAAAATGCCAGGGCAGTATAAATACCCCACAAGTGACCCCATTTTGGAAAGAAGACACCCCAAGGTATTCCGTGAGGGGCATGGCGAGTTCATGTAAAATTTTATTTTTTGTCACAAGTTAGTGGAATATAATAAAATAAAAATAAAATCATTTTCCGCTAACTTGTGCCAAAAAAAAATAAACTTGCCATGCCCCTCACGGAATACCTTGGGGTGTCTTCTTTCCAAAATGGGGTCACTTGTAGGGTATTTATACTGCCCTGGCATTTTAGGGGCCCTAAAGCGTGAGAAGTAGTTTGGAATCCAAATTTGTAAAAATGCCCTGTGAAATCTTAAAGGTACTCATTGGAATTTGGGCCCCTTTGCGCATCTAGGCTGCAAAAGAGTGTCACACATGTGGTATCGCCGTACTCAGAAGAAGTAGGGCAATGTGTTTTGGGGTGTATTTTTACATATACCCATGCTGGGTGTGAGAAATATCTCTTGTGGGGATGTGCTCGTGGTAGGCTACGGTAGCGGCGGCAGTATTGAGGCAATCACAGACAGTCTTTGTGGTTCACCGTGACTTTATTTACACCAAAGGCATAACAGGCAATGTGCAGACCACACAGGTGCATATCCACATAGTGCATAAACAAAAGTCCTTCCATAGAAATTAAACAGCAGGTTTGAGTCACCTTGTTTTGGACAGACCACAGCAGTTTCTGCAGGCTTGTAGGCTACCTGCCTTTGTCTCCCTCAGGCCAGAGCCACTTTGGCTCGTAGCACCACAGGTCCCAGGACTATCCTTCAATGTGTGCTGCGCCCAGACTCTCCTTCTCCAGCACTGACTCTGTCTGTGGAAATCTCCAGCACAGCAAGACACACCCCACCCCCATCATCAGCAGGCTGGGTTCTTTAAAGGCCCAGCTCTACCAAAAACCTGGGCTGGCCGTGGGGAACAGGCACCCCCCCAGCTCTTTACCTGTTCCCAGTAAAAACCGGCCCGGACACGCTGCACCAGCAGCATTCGCCGCTGTAACCGCAATGATCCGGTTCTTACTCCACCGAGGCCAGGACCTCTGGTGGCACGTATCGTCCGTCCATTATTATTCCGGGGACTCTCCTACACTCTGTAAATGACAACTTTAAAAAAATAAAATATACAAAGTTATTTCTCTCACCCAGCATGGGTATATGTAAAAATACACCCCAAAACACATTGCCCTACTTCTTCTGAGTACGGTGATACCACATGTGTGACACTTTTTTGCAGCCTAGGTGCGTAAAGGGGCCGAAAGTCCAACGAGTACCTTTAGGCTTTACAGGGTTGCTCACAATTTAGCCCTGCCCAAAATGCCAGAACAGTAAACACACCCCACAAATGACCCCATTTCGAAAAGTAGACACCCCAAGGTATTCATTGTGGGGCATAGTGAGTCCGTGGGAGATTTTTTTTTTTTTGCCAGAAGTTAGCAGAAATGGAAACTTTATTATTATTATTTTTTCCTCAGAAAGTGTCATTTTCCGCTAACTTGTGAAAAAATATTAAATCATACATGAACTCACCATGCCCCTTAGCGAATACTTTGGGGTGTCTTCTTTCTAAAATGGGGTCATTTGGGGGGTATTTATACTATCCTGGCATTCTAGCACCTCAAAAAACATGACAGGTGCTCAGAAAGTCAGAGCTGCTTCAAAATGCGGAAATTCACATTTTTGTACCATAGATTGTAAACGGTATAACTTTTGCGCAAACCAATAAATATACACTTATTGGATTTTTTTTTTATCAAAGACATGTAGCACAATAAATTCTGACACAAACTTGTATAGAAATGTAATTATATTTGAACAATTTTACCAGAAAAAGTTAAAAATACACTTTTTTGAGAAAATTGCGGTCTATTTTGATTAATATCAGAAAAACGAAAAATCTCAGCAGCAATCAAATGCCACCAAAGGAAAGCTGTATTTGTGAGAAGAAAAGGAGGTAAAATTCATTTGGGTGCCAAGTTGCATGACCGAGCAATAAACCGTTAAATTTGTGAAGTGCCGATTTGTAAAAAAGTGCCTGGTCACTAGGGGGGTATAAACCTGTGGTCCTTAAGTGGTTAAACCAGTCAAGTGCTGCTTTAGCAGTGTGTTTGGGGTCATTGTCCTGCTGAACCTCCGTCCTAGCCTCAAATCAGGCACAGAGTGGTACAGGTTTTGCTCAAGAATATCCTTGTATTTAGCACCATCCATCTTTGCCTTAACTCTGACCAGTTTCCCAGTCCTCACAGCATGATACTGCCACCACCATGTCTCACTGTGGGGATGGTGTTCTTTGGGTGATGTGTTGGGTTTGCTCCAGACATAGGGTTTTCTTTGATGGCCGAAAAGTTCAATTTTAGTCTCATCAGACCAGAGCACCTTCCTCCATACATTTTGGGAGTCTCCCACATGCCTTTTTGCAAACTCACAACGTGCCTTTTTGTTTTTTGCTGAAGGTAATGGCTTTCTTCTGGCCACTCTGCCATAAAGCCCAACTCTATAAAGCGGACGGCTTATTGTCGTCCTATGTACAGATACTGCAGCCTCTGCTGTGGAACTCTGCAGCTCCTCCAGGGTTAACTTAGGTCTCTTTGCTGCATCTCTGATTAATGCTCTACTTGCCCTGTTTTGGTGGGCGGCCGTCTCTTGGCAGGTTTGCTGTTGTGCCATGTTCTTTCCATTTGGTTATGATCAGGGCTTTTTTTCTCAGAGAAAAGGTGGTGGAACTCAGCCCCCCTCCCCTGGCCACGCCCCTACCCACCCCTAGGACCGCCCCCTAAAACCGCCCCTTTAGAGAACAGGGATGCAAGTAAAATTTGGGGGGCCTATAAAAGTCCAGCCCAGCAAAGAAACCCCCCAGATGGGGATGGCACTGTTAATGGGGGATCTGGGGATGGCACTGTTAATGGGGGATCTGGGGATGGCATCCGCAGATCCCCCATCCTATAACAGTGCCATCCACAGACCCCCCCATCCTATAACAGTGCAATCCACAGACCCCCCCACCCCATAACAGTGCCATCCACAGACCCCCCCATCCTATAACAGTGCCATCCACAGACCCCCCACCCCATAACAGTGCCATCCACAGACCCCCCCTTAACAGTGCCATCCACAGACCCCCCCCTTAACAGTGCTATCCACAGACCCCCCCACCCCATAACAGTGCCATCTACAGACCCCCCAACCCCATAACAGTGCCATCCACAGACACCCACCCACCCCATAACAGTGCCATCCACAGACCCCCCACCCCATAACAGTGCCATCCACAGACTCCCCCTTAACAGTGCCATCCACAGACCCCCCCACCCCATAACAGTGCCATCCACAGACCCCCAACCCTATAACAGTGCCATCCACAGACCCCCCCACCCCATAACAGTGCCATCCACAGACCCCCTTAACAGTGCCATCCACAGACCCCCCCACCCCATAACAGTGCCACCCACAGACCCCCCCACCCCATAACAGTGCCATCCACAGACCCCCCCACCCCATAACAGTGCCATCCACAGACACCCCCCCCACCCCATAACAGTGCCATCCACAGACCCCACCCTTAACAGTGCCATCCACAGCCCCCCCACCCCATAACAGTGCCATCCACAGACCCCCCCACCCCATAACAGTGCCATCCACAGACCCCCCTTAACAGTGCCATCCACAGACCCCCCCTTAACAGTGCTATACACATACCCCCCCACCCCATAACAGTGCCATACACAGACCCCCCCCACCCCATAACAGTGCCATCCACAGACCTCCCCCCCACCCCTTAACAGTGCCATCCACAGACCCCCCCACCCCATAACAGTGCCATCCACAGACCCCCCCACCCCATAACAGTGCCATCCACAGACACCCCCCACCCCTTAACAGTGCCATCCACAGACCCCCCCACCCCATAACAGTGCCATCTACAGACCCCCCAACCCCATAACAGTGCCATCCACAGACACCCACCCACCCCATAACAGTGCCATCCACAGACCCCCCACCCCATAACAGTGCCATCCACAGACTCCCCCTTAACAGTGCCATCCACAGACCCCCCCACCCCATAACAGTGCCATCCACAGACCCCCAACCCTATAACAGTGCCATCCACAGACCCCCCCACCCCATAACAGTGCCATCCACAGACCCCCTTAACAGTGCCATCCACAGACCCCCCCACCCCATAACAGTGCCACCCACAGACCCCCCCACCCCATAACAGTGCCATCCACAGACCCCCCCACCCCATAACAGTGCCATCCACAGACACCCCCCCCACCCCATAACAGTGCCATCCACAGACCCCACCCTTAACAGTGCCATCCACAGCCCCCCCACCCCATAACAGTGCCATCCACAGACCCCCCCACCCCATAACAGTGCCATCCACAGACCCCCCTTAACAGTGCCATCCACAGACCCCCCCTTAACAGTGCTATACACATACCCCCCCACCCCATAACAGTGCCATACACAGACCCCCCCCCACCCCATAACAGTGCCATCCACAGACCTCCCCCCCACCCCTTAACAGTGCCATCCACAGACCCCCCCACCCCATAACAGTGCCATCCACAGACCCCCCCACCCCATAACAGTGCCATCCACAGACACCCCCCACCCCATAACAGTGCCATCCACAGACCCCCCCCTTAACAGTGCCATCCACAGCCCCCCCACCCCATAACAGTGCCATCCACAGCCCCCCCACCCCATAACAGTGCCATCCACAGACCCCCCCACCCCATAACAGTGCCATCCACAGACCCCCCCCTTAACAGTGCCATCCACAGACCCCCCCCCCATAACACTGCCATCCACAGACCCCCCCATTGCCGCTCCAGTACAGTTATAAAATGTGTAAAATGAATAATGATTCTATTCATGAGGCCCCCTCTGTAGTAGAACATTCAATATATCCATCCTACTCACAGGGCTGTTATCGTAATCCAGGCCGGCCGGGCAGACGAGCGGCAGCGTCACTGACTGACGTCACGTGCCTGCGCCGCCTGCTTCATTCATAAAGTAGGCCGGCCTGGATTACGATAACAGCCCTGTGAGTAGGATGGATATATTGAATGTTCTACTACAGAGGGGGCCTCATGAATAGAATCATTATTAATTTTACACATTCTATAACTGTACTGGAGCTGGGGGCCGGAGCACAGTGAACGCACCGGCCCCCAGCTCCTCCTCCCAGTCCCTCCCCGCTGATACATCGCAGCCTGCGATGCTGGAGCATGGCAGGCTGCGATGTCAAAAGGTGGCGGAACGCCGTTCCGGTGCGTTCCGCCAGAAAAAAAGCCCTGGTTATGATAGATTTGATGGTGCTCCTGGGAATCATCAAAGATTTGGATATTGTTTTATAACCTAACCCTGACTTGTACTTCTCAACAACATTGTCCCTTACTTGTTTGGAGAGTTGCTTGGTCTTCATGGCAGTGTTTGGTTAGTGATGCCTCTTGCTTAGGTGTTGCAGCCTCTGCGGGTGCAGGTGTGTATTGACAGATCATGTGACACTTAGATTGCACACAGGTGGACATCATTTCACTAATTATGTGACTTCTGAAGGTAATTGGTTGCATCAGAGCTTTTTATGGGCCTCCTAACAAAGGGGGTGAATACATACGCACATGCTAATTTTCTGTTTTCTATTTCTAAACAATAGTTTTATTTATATATTTTTCTCATTTCACTTCACCAACTTAGACTATTGTGTCCTGATCCATCACCTAAAATTCAGATTAACAAAACATTGAATTTAAAGCTGTAATGTAACAAAATGCGAAAAAAGTCAAGGGGGGTGAATAATTTTGCAAGGCACTGTATCTATATATATATATATATATATATATATATATACACACACACATATATAGAAAGAGAGGCAGTGTGAGCAGCAGTAGTCAGCGTGGAACGTATGTCTATAGCAAAGTATACAGAAGACAGGGAGCGTTGCTAAGGCTACTTTCACACTAGCGGCAGGACGGATCCGACAGGCTGTTCACCCTGTCGGATCCATCCTGCTGCTATTTCGCTGGACTGCCACTCCGTCCCCATTGACTATAATAGGGACGGGGGCAGAGCTCCGGCGCAGCACGGCAGTGCAAGGCGAGAGGCCGCCGGATTAAAAGTACTGCATGTCCGACTTTTTAGTCTGGCGGCCTCTCGCTGTGCACTGCCATGCTGCGCCGGAGCTCCGCCCCCATCCCCGTTATAGTCAATGGGGATAGAGTGGCAGTTCGGCGGCATGGCAAAATAGCGGCAGGACGGATCCGACAGGGTGAACAGCCTGTCGGATCCATCCTGCCGCTACTGTGAAAGTACCCTTAGGCACAAAATGGGCCACTTTAGAGCTATTTAAAAAAAAAATATACGATTTCAGTGATTAAAGTATATTACAAAGATGGACAGTATCACTGCCCATACAAATTACAAAAAAAATGACCGTTACACTTTAATAATCTACGCAGTTTGTATGCTGTAATCTTGTGACACCTCTTTAACCACCTCAGCCCCCAGTGCTTAAACACCCTGAAAGACCAGGCCACTTTTTACACTTCTGACCTACACTACTTTCACCATTTATTGCTCGGTCATGCAACTTACCACCCAAATTAATTTTACCTCCTTTTCTTCTCACTAATAGAGCTTTCATTTGGTGGTATTTCATTGCTGCTGACATTTTTACTTTTTTTGTTATTAATCGAAATTTAACGATTTTTTTGCAAAAAAATGACATTTTTCACTTTCAGTTGTAACATTTTGCAAAAAAAACGAGATCCATATATAAATTTTGCTCTAAATTTATTGTTCTACATGTCTTTGATAAAAAAAAAAATGTTTGGGTAAAAAAAAAAATGCTTTGGGTAAAAGTTATAGCGTTTACAAACTATGGTACAAAAATGTGAATTTCCGCTTTTTGAAGCAGCTCTGACTTTCTGAGCACCTGTCATGTTTCCTGAGGTTCTACAATGGCCAGACAGTACAAACACCCCACAAATGACCCCATTTCGGAAAGTACACACCCTAAGGTATTCGCTGATGGGCATAGTGAGTTCATAGAACTTTTTATTTTTTGTCACAAGTTAGCGGAAAATGATGATTTTTTTTTTTGATTTTTTTTTCTTACAAAGTCTCATATTCCACTAACTTGTGACAAAAAATAAAAACTTCTATGAATTCACTATGCCCATCACGAAATACCTTGGGGTCTCTTCTTTCCAAAATGGGGTCACTTGTGGGGTAGTTATACTGCCCTGGCATTCTAGGGGCCCAAATGTGTGGTAAGGAGTTTGAAATCAAATTCTGTAAAAAATGACCTGTGAAATCCGAAAGGTGCTCTTTGGAATATGGGCCCCTTTGCCCACCTAGGCTGCAAAAAAGTGTCACACATCTGGTATCTCTGTATTCAGGAGAAGTTGAGGAATGTGTTTTGGGGTGTCATTTTACATATACCCATGCTGGGTGAGATAAATATCTTGGTCAAATGCCAACTTTGTATAAAAAAATGGGAAAAGTTGTCTTTTGCCAAGATATTTCTCTCACCCAGCATGGGTATATGTAAAATGACACCCCAAAACACATTCCCCAACTTCTCCTGAGTACGGAGATACCAGATGTGTGACACTTTTTTGCAGCCTAGGTGGGCAAAGGGGCCCATATTCCAAAGAGCACCTTTCGGATTTCACAGGTCATTTTTTTACAGAATTTGATTTCAAACTCCTTACCACACATTTGGGCCCCTAGAATGCCAGGGCAGTATAACTACCCCACAAGTGACCCCATTTTGGAAAGAAGACACCCCAAGGTATTCCGTGAGGGGCATGGCAAGTTCCTAGAATTTTTTATTTTTTGTCACAAGTTAGTGGAAAATGATGATTTTTTTTTTTTCATACAAAGTCTCATATTCCACTAACTTGTGACAAAAAATAAAAACTTCCATGAACTCACTATGCCCATCAGCGAATACCTTGGGGTCTCTTCTTTCCAAAATGGGGTCACTTGTGGGGTAGTTATACTGCCCTGGCATTCTAGGGGCCCAAATGTGTGGTAAGGAGTTTGAAATCAAATTCTGTAAAAAATGACCTGTGAAATCCGAAAGGTGCTCTTTGGAATATGGGCCCCTTTGCCCACCTAGGCTGCAAAAAAGTGTCACACATCTGGTATCTCTGTATTCAGGAGAAGTTGAGGAATGTGTTTTGGGGTGTCTTTTTACATATACCCATGCTGGGTGAGATAAATATCTTGGTCAAATGCCAACTTTGTATAAAAAAATGGGAAAAGTTGTCTTTTGCCAAGATATTTCTCTCACCCAGCATGGGTATATGTAAAATGACACCCCAAAACACATTCCCCAACTTCTCCTGAGTACGGAGATACCAGATGTGTGACACTTTTTTGCAGCCTAGGTGGGCAAAGGGGCCCATATTCCAAAGAGCACCTTTCGGATTTCACTGGTCATTTTTTACAGAATTTGATTTCAAACTCCTTACCACACATTTGGGCCCCTAGAATGCCAGGGCAGTATAACTACCCCACAAGTGACCCCATTTTGGAAAGAAGAGACCCCAAGGTATTCGCTGATGGGCATAGTGAGTTCATGGAAGTTTTTATTTTTTGTCACAAGTTAGTGGAATATGAGACTTTGTATGAAAAAAAAAAAAAAAAAATCAGCATTTTCCACTAACTTGTGACAAAAAATAAAAAATTCTAGGAACTCGCCATGCCCCTCACGGAATACCTTGGGGTGTCTTCTTTCCAAAATGGGGTCACTTGTGGGGTAGTTATACTGTCCTGGCATTTTCCAGGGGCCCTAATGTGTGGTAAGTAGGTAAATGACCTGTGAAATCCTAAAGGTGCTCTTTGGAATATGGGCCCCTTTGCCCACCTAGGCTGCAAAAAAGTGTCACACATGTGGTATCGCCGTATTCAGGAGAAGTTGGGGAATGTGTTTTGGGGTGTCATTTTACATATACCCTTGCTGGGTGAGAGAAATATCTTGGCAAAAGACAACTTTTCCAATTTTTTTATACAAAGTTGGCATTTGACCAAGATATTTCTCTCACCCAGCATGGGTATATGTAAAATGACACCCCAAAACACATTCCCCAACTTCTCCTGAGTACGGCGATACCAGATGTGTGACACTTTTTTGCAGCCTAGATGCGCAAAGGTGCCCAAATTCCTTTTAGGACGGCATTTTTAGACATTTGGATACCAGACTTCTTCTCACGCTTTGGGGCCCCTAGAATGCCAGGGCAGTATAAATACCCCACATGTGACCCCATTTTGGAAAGAAGACACCCCAAGGTATTCAATGAGGGGCATGGCGAGTTCATAGAAATTTTTTTTTTTTGGCACAAGTTAGCGGAAATTGATATTTTTAATTTTTTTCTCACAAAGTCTCCCGTTCCGCTAACTTGGGACAAAAATTTCAATCTTTCATGGACTCAATATGCCCCTCACGGAATACCTGGGGGTGTCTTCTTTCCGAAATGGGGTCACATGTGGGGTATTTATACTGCCCTGGCATTCTAGGGGCCCTAAAGCGTGAGAAGAAGTCTGGAATATAAATGTCTAAAATATTTTACGCATTTGGATTCCGTGAGGGGTATGGTGAGTTCATGTGAGATTTTATTTTTTGACACAAGTTAGTGGAATATGAGACTTTGTAAGAAAAAAAAAAAAAAATTCCGCTAACTTGGGCCAAAAAAATGTCTGAATGGAGCCTTACAGAGGGTGATCAATGACAGGGGGGTGATCAATGACAGGGGGAGTGATCAATGACAGGGGGGTGATCAATGACAGGGGGGTGATCAGGGAGTCTATATGGGGTGATCACCACAGTCATTGATCACCCCCCCTGGAAGGCTCCAGGGAGACGCCTGTATGTGTTTTGTGGATCCGATCCATCTATTAGTGGATCCGTAAAAATCATGCGGACATCTGAATGGAGCTTTACAGGGGTGTAATCAATGACAGGGGGGTGATCAGGGAGTCTATATGGGGTGATAACCACAGTCATTGATCACGCCCCTGTAAGGCTTCATTCAGACGTCCGTATGCGTTTTGCGGATCCGATCCATCTATTAGTGGATCCGTAAAAATCATGCGGACATCTGAATGGAGCTTTACAGGGGGTTGATCAATGACAGGGGTGTAATCAATGACAGGGGGGTGATCAGGGAGTCTATATGGGGTGATAACCACAGTCATTGATCACGCCCCTGTAAGGCTTCATTCAGACGTCCGGATGCGTTTTGCGGATCCGATCCATCTATCAGTGCATCCGTAAAAATCATGCGGACATCTGAATGGAGCTTTACAGGGGGGTAATCAATGACAGGGGGGTGATCAGGGAGTCTATATGGGGTGATAACCACAGTCATTGATCATGCCCCTGTAAGGCTTCATTCAGACGTCCGTATGCGTTTTGCGGATCCGATCCATCTATCAGTGCATCCGTAAAAATTATGCGGACATCTGAATGGAGCTTTACAGGGGGGGTAATCAATGACAGGGGGGTGATCAGGGAGTCTATATGGGGTGATAACCACAGTCATTGATCATGCCCCTGTAAGGCTTCATTCAGACGTCCGGATGCGTTTTGCGGATCCGATCCATCTATCAGTGGATCCGTCAAAATCATGCGGACGTCTGAATGGAGCTTTACAGGGGGGTAATCAATGACAGGGGGGTAATCAATGACAGGGGGGTGATCAGGGAGTCTATATGGGGTGATAACCACAGTCATTGATCACGCCCCTGTAAGGCTTCATTCAGACGTCCGGATGCGTTTTGCGGATCCGATCCATCTATCAGTGGATCCGTAAAAATCATGCGGACGTCTGAATGGAGCTTTACAGGGGGTTGATCAATGACAGGGGGGTAATCAATGACAGGGGGGTGATCAGGGAGTCTATATGGGGTGATCAGGGGCTAATAAGGGGTTAATAAGTGACGGGGGGGGTGTAGTGTAGTGTAGTGGTGCTTGGTGCTACTTTACTGAGCTACCTGTGTCCTCTGGTGGTCGATCCAAACAAAGGGGACCACCAGAGGACCAGGTAGCAGGTATATTAGACGCTGTTATCAAAACAGCGTCTAATATACCTGTTGGGGGTAAAAAAAAACACATCTCCAGCCTGCCAGCGAACGATCGCCGCTGGCAGGCTGGAGATCAACTCTCTTACCTTCCGTTCCTGTGAGCGCGCGCGCCTGTGTGCGCGCGTTCACAGGAAGTCTCGCGTCTCGCGAGATGACGCATATATGCGTGACTGTGCGCAGCGCTGCCATCTCCGGAACGCGATCCTGCGTTAGGCGGTCCGGAGGTGGTTAAAACCAGTTTCAGACAAGTGTATTATGAGCACATTTGTGCCCCCGTAAAATGAAAGAGTGTCCTAATGTAACTACAGTCGTGGCCAAAAGTTTTGAGAATTACATAAATATTGGAAATTGGAAAAGTTGCTGCTTAAGTTTTTATAATAGCAATTTGCATATACTCCAGAATGTTATGAAGAGTGATCAGATGAATTGCATAGTCCTTCTTTGCCATGAAAATTAACTTAATCCCCAAAAAAACTTTCCACTGCATTTCATTGCTGTCATTAAAGGACCTGCTGAGATCATTTCAGGATTCGTCTTGTTAACTCAGGTGAGAATGTTGACAAGCACAAGGCTGGAGATCATTATGTCAGGCTGATTGGGTTAAAATGGCAGACTTGACCTGTTAAAAGGAGGGTGATGCTTGAAATCATTGTTAACCATGGTGACCTGCAAAGAAACGCGTGCAGCCATCATTGCGTTGCATAAAAATGGCTTCACAGGCAAGGATATTGTGGCTACTAAGATTGCATCTCAATCAACAATTTATAGGATCATGAAGAACTTCAAGGAAAGAGGTTCAATTCTTGTTAAGAAGGCTTCAGGGCGTCCAAGAAAGTCCAGCAAGCGCCAGGATCGTCTCCTAAAGCGGATTCAGCTGCGGGATCGGAGTGCCACCAGTGCAGAGCTTGCTCAGGAATGGCAGCAGGCAGGTGTGAGCGCATCTGCACGCACAGTGAGGCGAAGACTTTTGGAAGATGGCCTGGTGTCAAGAAGGGCATCAAAGAAGTCACTTCTCTCCAAAAAAAACATCAGGGACAGATTGATCTTCTGCAGAAAGTATGGTGAATAGACTGCTGAGGACTGGGGCAAAGTCATATTCTCCGATGAAGCCTCTTTCCAATTGTTTGGGGCATCAGGAAAAAGGCTTGTCCGGAGAAGAAAAGGTGAGCGCTACCATCAGTCCTGTGTCATGCCAACAGTAAAGCATCCTGAGACCATTCATGTGTGGGGTTGCTTCTCATCCAAGGGAGTGGGCTCACTCACAATTTTGCCCAAAAACACAGCCATGAATAAAGAATGGTACCAAAACACCCTCCAATAGCAACTTCTTCCAACAATCCAACAACAGTTTGGTGAAGAACAATGCATTTTCCAGCACGATGGAGCACCGTGCCATAAGGCAAAAGTGCTAACTAAGTGGCTCGGGGACCAAAACATTGACATTTTGGGTCCATGGCCTGGAAACTCCTCAGATCTTAATCCCATTGAGAACTTGTGGTCAATCCTCAAGAGGCGGGTGGACAAACAAAAACCCACTAATTCTGACAAACTCCAAGAAGTGATTATGAAAGAATGGGTTGCTATCAGTCAGGAATTGGCCCAGAAGTTGATTGAGAGCATGCCCAGTCGAATTGCAGAGGTCCTGAAAAAGAAGGGCCAACACTGCAAATACTGACTCTTTGCATAAATGTCATGTAATTGTCGATAAAAGCCTTTGAAACGTATGAAGTGCGTGTAATTATATTTCACTACATCACAGAAACAACTGAAACAAAGATCTAAAAGCAGTTTAGCAGCAAACTTTGTGAAAACTAATATTTGTGTCATTCTCAAATTTTTTGGCCACGACTGTACAGGTTTCCTGACACAGACTCTCAGAATCATAGATCCCCATGATGCTGTGAGTTTAAGTCAGTAAAACCGCAGTCAGGCTAGGACACTCGTCCATGATACAGGGACACAGTCTGAAACTGGCTTAAAGGGAATGTGTCATCAGAAACCTATTGTTAAATCATGTTTTTATGTTAAACACATTTTTTATTTTATTTTTTTCAATTTACCATGTGACTATAATAATAATTTAAAAAAATAACTTAAATCCTGCTAACACTTGCCTTTAGGCATAAAATATGCTAAGACTTCCTGTCTTGTGAGATCAGCCACCATGGGCCATAGACGCAATGGACAGGAACTGACCCCTTTGAGTTTTATGGGAGAGTTTTCTAGGTATGCTCTGTGACCTGTGGGGAAGTCAAGGGGGAGCTGATAAGCTGTTACTGTGCCTATTGTAAATGATGGCTTTTGTGTTATCTATATAGAATTGTGTTACTTGTCATTGTAATTCTGCCTGTGGTGATAATAATAATAGCTACTGAAAAGTAACCTGTACATAACAAGAAATCATGACCTATTATTAGGCCTAGTGGACAGTGTGAAAATTGTAGGATTATATAAAAAAAATGTAAATATAGATAGTGACATGGAAAATTAAAAACAAAAAAAATTCTGAAAAAAAATATGTTTAACACAAAAATGTGATTCAAACAATAGGTAATTTTCTCATGACATGTTCCTTTTAACTGTGAAAGATGTGGATTGTAAAGTTAGATTTTTCAAAAAGGCGATCAACTTACTGTCTGATTTGCAAAATCCTTAGTTAGGTCTTTAAAATTCAGGCGTCTGTCATTTTCTACATTTCATAAATACCTTATGGCCACATGTTGGCCAAGTCTTTTGTGCTGTTCCTGTCCATAAAATGGCATCTAATGGAGGGTCATATGACCAGGCAAAACTAACTCCAGACATATCACTCAGCCCCCTCCATTCAAATACACTGCCCCTGCCACCTGTACTGTTGGGATTTTTATGCGCGGGTGCAGTGTGTTAGAATAGAGGAGATGAAGTGATGTGTCTGATAACATGAACCTTCATTAGCAGTCATTTTATTGACAGGACCTCTATGCAGACAGTTCAGAAAATGTGTCCAACAAGGGCACATGGCTTATGAAATATAGCAAATGGCACAGAATATCAACAAATGCTATATTAGCAAGTTCCATATATTCATCTTACATACACATTGGTCAACAGTAGCCAGATAGTGATCAACCCCTTTAATGAACTGCTAAGCAGCTCAAACATTGTTCACTCATTGTAGAACGCAGATAGTTCTTGATCAATGAGAGCTTGCAAAATACTCACTCTCCTTCTGCTACTCAAAGTCGTAGGGTGGTAAAAATCCTAAGTGCAATACACACCTCTCCAAATATTCAGTGAAGCTCTAATTTGTAGATGGTGTTTAGCGGACCAGGTTTTCTTGGAATGTAGCCTCATACACTTTACGAAGATGTTGCAGCTCAGAGAGTGAAGATGATTACATTAGTAAATTGCACAGCCTGGTAGGGGAAGCACAGGTAAAGGGAGATATTTACAACTGGATATTCCCTATAAGCAAGGTGTTCTATCTCTCAGGGCTGCTGCTGAAAGCATAGTTAGCTGGTTTATATTTCCATGGCAGCTTGGACCATTATGCATACCCACAAGGTTTAAAGAATGGGCAGAACATGGACAAAAGAAAACTCTTTGATATTGAGTATGGGGTTAACTGTAATTGTTCTATGTAATGCAATGTTATTTCTATTTTATATTGTAATGTAATTTACATCAGTAATGATAAGGTATGGTTGTCATAAGGGATGAAAATTACCATTCTATTCCTCTCTTCTTGGTAGGAGTTGGGTGGTCTAAAGCAGTGTTCCTCAACTCCAGTCCTCAATGCCCACCTACTGGTCATGGGGCTTTAGAGAGTTCTGGGGAAAGTTAGCTTGGAAAGCGTGGAGGGAAGGAGCATGTCCATCTGCTCCAGATCCAAGGGCCCTGGGACTATGAAAATAGCTTGTCTGTGAGCACCCCTACTTTAGGGATACTGCAGAGTCCAAGGCCACTAGAATAACCGCAAGATACAGTGTACAAAGTCACCAGAGTGATCAACACTACAGCTATACAGACTCCGTGCAAGTCGAGCAATTCATCCTTTGCACTCAGTAAAGAAAATGTTTGCTGTTAGTCTATGGCTACCTAATTCCTTAATATCACCTTTTCACTGCACTGAACCACAGGGAATGGCAGCCTGAGGGAGTACATTGTGACACAACATCTCATCACTGCTACTACAACTCCCATCCCCTACACCGGCTCCTCAGGGACTCGCTGCAATTGCTCTTGAAGTTTTGTCTCTTACACCTTTACTCCTATCAGACATATTTGCTCCATTATCATATCCCTTGCCTTTGTAGTCTTTGAGGTCAATGGCATATTCATTTAATCTTAACATAATCATGTCAGCAATTTTTTCTCCAGTCTTCTGAAAAAATCAAAAAATTCCAAGAACTTTTCTTTAACATGCCAAATTCCTGTTGGGGGATCTCTGTAGACATATCTTAAAACTAATCAACCTACTATTAAAGAAAATAGATGAGCCTGTAAATCATAATTAGGTCGTTATTATAGGGGACTTCAACTTCCCAGATATAGCGTGGGAAACTGAAACCTGTATATCTTGTAAAGGAAACAGGTTCTTGACAATAACCAAAGACAATTACATTTCCCAACTGGTTCAGGACCCAACTAGAGGGGCGACCATACTGGACTTAGTATTAACCAATAGACCTAACAACAGGTGCAATGAACACCTGGGAGACACATTGATTCAGGAAGGGTTTCACTTTCCACTGACTCAGCGACCACCCTCAACAACCGCGGAAGAATCACCTCCCCGTACTTGTGATAAAGCTCGTATGGGAAGCCACCTAGTCCAGGGGAGGAGTTACCTGAACATTATTTTAATGCCGCCTCTATTTCCTGAAGTGAGAAATCTACTTGAAGGGAGTTTCTCTGTCTTTCAGTCAAAACCGGAAAAGTAATCACATCTAAACAGGCGTTCATTTTTTTCATCCAGGATATCATCACTAGATTGATATATTTCTACAAAAGCTCTCTTTATTATCTCCTGACTTCCAGTAATTGTATTGCCTGATAGGCGAATGCTAGCTATTTTCTTTTTTTTATCCTGATTAGCTATCACTCTAGCAAGAAGTTTCTCTGGGCTACCAGATTTACAGAATTGTTTTTGACCCTAAAAAAAGAGCCTCTGTTGGGCCTTTTCGAGAAGAAAATCTGAGTATTCCTGACTTGCAGTTTGCATAAGATTTCTATTCTTTTGTGTCCTGTTCATAGCTAACTCCTGTGTCCCGCGAAGCCCAGCTGTTTTCAAGGCCCTTTCTTTTAACCGATAACCCCTTCTCAGATTGGAGATGTTGCTAACAAATACCTCCCTCATAAAGGCCTTGAATGTATCCCAGACCAGTTGAATTTTAGCTGTTTTATAATTAACCTCCCAAAAATATACCATCTCCTGTATCATCCAGTCATAATTGTCTATTACCGATAACCAATTAGGATTTAGTCTAAAAGGAGGAACTACCCCTTTCCTGACATCGGTCATACAAAGTTCAAGGGATGCTGGAACATGATCCAAGAGTGACCTGGCTTCATATCTCATGTGTCTAATATATCTCAGATAGTTTTCATTTATTAAAGCCAGGTCAATCCTGGAAATACAGTTCCCAGACCTAGAGAAGCAGGAATAGGCTCTCCTCCCTCATCCCAGAACACCCCAAACGTCTATAAAACCTGACTCCTGACAGAATCGAGCCAGGGGAGATCCCTGATTAAGTACAGAGACAGGGGCATCTCTACCCATAGAAATCTGGTCTATCTTGTGGTTCATAACACAATTAAAATCCTGGAGCGCCGCTGCCTTCTCAAATAGCTGATCGGCGGGGGTCCCGGGTGTCGGACCCCCGCCGATCAGAAGCTGATGATCTATCCAGAGGATAGATCATCAGTTAAAACAAAGTGCAGAACCCCTTTAAGGTAAGACAATCTGGCCGTTGCTCCATAAATGTTAATAACAAGTTCAGTACATAAAAAGAAAATGGGGGAGGGATGTAAATAAAATCTAAAATACAAAGTCTTCCAAATAGTTTCCCATAAAGAAAAACAAATCTCCCCTGCTTATCAATAGAGGAGGCCTCACAGAGAAAATCGATCTTTTTATGAATTAACACCGTCACCCCTCTGGAGTGGCTGGTGAAGGTTGAATGAAATGTCTATGAGAGCCATTCTCTGCTAATCCGCACCAAAGCCTCATCAGTAAAATGGGTTTCTAATAAGCAAACATTCGCGGGTAGATGTATCTGGACTAAGTCAAACATTGCCTGTCTTTTTAACTTGTCCCCAAGTCCCCGTACATTTGATGTTAAGAATCTTACGTGCATATTTTCAGATACTCAAAAAAAAAAAGCGACTTTCCTAGGAGACGCATTGCTACCCATCCTCTCCCCCTTAACCCATGGTCCACCCTTATCTAACAGCAGACCTCTCTACTTGGACCATCCCTCCTCCTCCCGCCAACCTTCCCCCACCAATCAACAAGAATATATATCAAAAAGAACAAAAGGTTGGCCACTGCTTAAACACCATTCCGATCAAGCCAGTCAGTGACTGACGAAGGAGTGTCAAAGAAGTGAGTTGCTCCATTAAAGATTATCCTAAGTTTGGCTGGGTACGTAAAGGAATACTTAAAGGGAACCTGTCATCAACTTTATGCTGACCTCACTGAGGGCAGGATAAAATAGTGACAGAAATGCTGATTTCAGCGGTGTGTCACTCATGAGCTAATAGTATGTGGTTGCTGAGAACCAGCATCATAACCATTGCAGCTCGGGCCTGGAAAAGAGTCAAATCTACCTGAGAAGAGTCATGGTTATTCATAATCTCCTGCTCTTCCACCTATCTGCTGATGATTGTCAGTTCTCTCCCAGAGAGAAAGGGAGAAAACTAGGTAGAAGACTGTGAATCTTTAGCAGGTGGGCAGGGAGAGCAGGAATTCATAAGTAATCATGACTCTTCTCAGGTGACCGTGACTCTTTTCAAGGCCTTGGCTGCAATGATTATGATGCTGGTTCTCGGCAACCACTTACTTTTAGCTGATGAGTGACACACCTCTGAAATCAGCATTTTGTGCCACTACTTTATACAGTCAACATAAAGTTTATTGTAGTTAGAGAGAAAAATAAAAAAAGATGTGTGTGCTAGGTGTTCCCCTGAGTGGCTTGGTGGTGGTGGTGGAGGGGGGATTAGCACTGGGGCACCAGGGGGGGTGGTGGGATTACCAAAATCTTATGTTAAAATCTTATATTAAAAAGGAAAAATATATGTATAAAATTATATGTATGAAGTTATATAAATGAATATACGAACAAAGGAAAAAATAAAATAAAAATAAAATAAAATAGTAATAAAAAATAATATAAAAAAAATCTTTAAAAAAAATAACAAAGAAATATATATATATGCATGTTTTCCTATAACAAGAAGTCTGAGGTTGTGGATCTTAAAATCTGGAATAGGAGGTATTAAAACAATAATAACAGTACGATATTGTAACACTGGAGAGTAGTGTAATATATATGCGTATATATAAATATTTGTGTTAGGCGCTTACGGTAGTACAGTGAAGAGCCCTGGGATGCAGGGAAAGAAATGCAGTCGGTTGTGGTGTGCCGAAACCGAGGCTGAGGTAGGCCTGAGAAAGAAGAGGGCCCACCCAAGGAAAAGACATAGAAGAAATGAGTTGTAAATGAGTGGAGTGGTGGGAGGGACAAAGCTCAGACCTCAGACGGTGCAGGAGCCAGGTAAGGGGGGTGCCCTAAATAGGCTGGAGGCGGACCTCAGCCCCTCCCACAAATCCAGGCAAATGCCTTACTACTTGTGTTAGGCACTTACGGTAGTACAGTGAAGAGCCCTGGGATGCAGGGAAAGAAATGCAGTCGGTTGTGGTGTGCCGAAACCGAGGATGAGGTAGGCCTGAGAAAGAAGAGGGCAAAAATGGAAATAAACCAGTTTATTGTAGCCAATTAATACATGAATAGCTCAACCCGACATGTTTTGGAAAGCCACTCTCAACTCTTGGGCTGGATTGGGAATGTATAGTGCGTAAGCGGATGACTTCCAGCGCCCCAATTTCTTGATGACATGAGTAGGGATGTTGGCACTGGAGGCCGTGGATGCAGCTCCGATGCGAAAGGAGTGCCCTGAGTAGTTGGCTGCGTTGAGGCCCAGTTGGGTGAGAAATGACCTGACATGGGTCATGAAGGTGGTGGTGGTGAGTACCGACCCATGAAGTTGAAGTAGCGGTTGAGAGGGTAGAAACTTGTGAAGCTGACTGTAGGTGTCCAGAACCCTTACTGGACACCATTTGTTGTGCGTGGGGTAATATGAAATGTTGACGGGTGAAAGCTGACTATTCTTGGAGTGAGGTATTGTCAGGATGTAATGATTCAGGTGTTTCGTCAAGTGGGAGACAAGAAGAAAAGGTGAGGTTTGGGTCGTGGAGGTTGTAGTGAATTCCCTGGGTCTCAGGAACCCGTAGAAGGCTAAGTAAATTGCAGTTTTGATGATGGAGTTGGTATCTGTTTCAAAAGGCGTGGCGTCCAGCAAGTCGGATAATGCTTTGAAGATATGACTGTTTATGGGTAGCCTCTGAGCTGGACGTGCGGGTTCCGTCTTCTGAATGCCTCTGAGTATGGTTTTGATCTGGTGCGAGGCCATGAAGCTGATGTTGTTGGGATGCATGATTAGCATATGATGTTGAATGCCAGTGAGATATAGTTTGATGGTGTTGTATGACATTTTGAGTTTGAGGTGGCAGAAAGAAGCAAACCCCAAAAGAGACGTCATGACGAAAGGGTGCGTGATGTTGTGTTCCAACAGGAACCTGTTGAATAGTGTGAATGCTCTGTTGTATGTTCTATGTGTATTGTCTGACAGCGCTAAGCGGGACAAAGACTGGCTATGCCGCATGATGACCTCTAGTCATAGAAACATAGAAACATAGAATGTGTCGGCAGATAAGAACCATTTGGCCCATCTAGTCTGCCCAATATACTGAATACTATGGATAGCCCCCGGCCCTATCTTATATGAAGGATGGCCTTATGCCTATCCCATGCATGCTTAAACCCCTTCACTGTATTTGCAGCTACCACTTCTGCAGGAAGGCTATTCCATGCATCCACTACTCTCTCAGTAAAGTAATACTTCCTTATATTACTTTTAAACCTTTGCCCCTCTAATTTAAAACTGTGTCCTCTTGTGGTAGTTTTTCTTCTTTTAAATATGCTCTCTTCCTTTACCGAGTTGATTCCCTTTATGTATTTAAAAGTTTCTATCATATCCCCTCTGTCTCTTCTTTCTTCCAAACTATACATATTAAGGTCCTTTAACCTTTCCTGGTAAGTTTTATCCTGCAATCCATGTACTAGTTTAGTAGCTCTTCTCTGAACTCTCTCTAGAGTATCTATATCCTTCTGGAGATATGGCCTCCAGTACTGCGCACAATACTCCAAGTGAGGTCTCACCAGTGTTCTGTACAGCGGCATAAGCACTTCACTCTTTCTACTGCTTATACCTCTCCCTATACATCCAAGCATTCTGCTGGCATTTCGTGCTGCTCTATTACATTGTCTTCCCACCTTTAAGTCTTCTGAAATAATTACTCCTAAATCCCTTTCCTCAGATACTGAGGTCAGGACTGTGTCAAATATTCTATATTCTGCCCTTGGGTTTTTACGCCCCAGGTGCATTATCTTGCACTTATCCACATTAAATTTCAGTTGCCAGAGTTCTGACCATTCTTCTAGTTTTCCTAAATCCTTTTCCATTTGGCGTTTCCCTCCAGGAACATCAACCCTGTTACCTATCTTTGTGTCATCAGCAAAAAGACAAACCTTACCAGCGAGGCCTTTTGCAATATCACTTATGAAGATATTAAACAAAATCGGTCCCAGTACAGATCCCTGTGGAACCCCACTGGTAACATGACCTTGTTTTGAATGTTCTCCATTGACTACCACCCTCTGTTGTCTGTCACTCAGCCACTGCCTAATCCACTCAACAATATGGGAGTCCATGCTCAATGACTGCAGTTTATTGATAAGTCTTCTATGTGGGACAGTGTCAAAAGCCTTACTAAAATCTAGATATGCGATGTCTACTGCACCTCCACCGTCTATTATTTTATTCACCCAGTCGAAAAAATCTATAAGATTTGTTTGACATGATCTCCCTGAAGTAAACCCATGTTGTTTTTCATCTTGCAATCCATGGGATTTTAGATGTTCCACAATCCTATCCTTTAATAGGGTTTCCATTAATTTGCCTACTATTGATGTCAGACTCACTGGTCTATAGTTGCTCGATTCCTCCCTACTACCTTTCTTGTGAATGGGCACGACATTAGCCAATTTCCAATCTTCCGGGACGACTCCTGTTACTAATGATTGGTTAAATAAATCTGTTAACGGTTTTGCCAGCTCACCACTAAGCTCTTTTAATAATTTTGGGTGTATCTCATCAGGCCCCTGTGACTTATTTGTCTTCACCTTAGACAGCAAACTTAGAACATCTTCCTCTGTAAAGATACATGCATCAAACGATTTATTAGTCATTCTTTCTAGTGGAGGTCCTTCTCCTTTTTCTTTTGTAAAAACTGAACAGAAGTATTCATTAAGGCAGTCGGCTAGCCCTTTATTCTCTTCTACATACCTTCCGTCCTTTGTTTTTAATTTAGTTATTCCTTGTTTTAATTTCCTTTTTTCATTTATATATCTGAAGAATGTCTTATCCCCTTTTTTCATAGACTGAGCTAGTTTTTCTTCTGCCTGCGCTTTAGAAGTTCTTATAACTTGCTTGTCCTTGGACTTTGAAAAGTCTGTTTTTCTAAAATCTAAAACTTTTGTTTTTGTGTGGTGGGACTCTTTCACAGTTCTTATATTAAACCACACTGACTGGTGATCACTAGATCCCAAGGTTTCGCCTACAATGACATCATATACCGAATCCCCGTTTGTGAATACCAAATCCAAAAAGGCCTCCCTCCGGGTTGGCTCCTCAACCACTTGTTGTAGAGATAACCCCAGTAGGGAATTTAGAATATCTGTACTCCTGGTAGAACTTGCTATTTTGGTTTTCCAGTTTATATCTGGAAGATTGAAATCTCCCATAATGATAACTTCTCCTTTCATTGTCATTTTAGCTATTTCTTCAACTAGTAGATCATCTAGTTCTTTAACTTGACCAGGTGGTCTATATATCACACCTACACGAGTTACTGCATGGTTAGCAAACTGCAACGTAACCCAAACTGACTCTATGTTGGCCTCACCAACTTGTATTAGGTTAGATTTAATGCTATCTTTCACATACAGGGCCACTCCTCCTCCTTTCTTGCCTTCTCTGTCTCTTCTGTATAAAGAGTACCCTGGTATGGTTATGTCCCAGTCATTTCTTTCATTAAACCATGTCTCCGTAACAGCCACTAAATCTACATTCTCAGATGCCATTATTGACCCAAGTTCATTGATTTTTTTACCTAAACTGCGAGCATTTGTAGACAGGACTCTGAGCTTATCATTTCTTAACCTCTGTGCTTCTGACCTGTTCTGGCATTGTTTCGGGGGGCAATTGGACTCTTTTATTTTCACTCTTTTGCCCCCCCTTCCTAGTTTTAATACTCTTCCGCAAATTCTTGGAGTTGTTCACTAAGTACATTTGTTCCTTTGAGAGAAAGATGCAAACCATCTTTTTTGTACCGTTCCTTTCTATTCCAAGTAGAGCTATCATGAGAAACAAAGCCAAATCCTTGCTCTTGACACCATTTACCAAGCCATATGTTGAACTCCTTTATGCGCCTCTGCCTATCATTCTGAACATTATGCACAGGCAGAACTTCAGAAAATGAAATGCTGGATGCAAAATCCTGTACGTCATTACCAAGTGTGATAAAAGTTTTTTTCACCTCTGACACTTCATTGCAAGCCAGGTCATTTGTCCCTAGATGGACAAGAACATCCACGTCCCCTTCCTGCTTTGCTTGCTTAACAATATTAATAATATTGAAAGGGCTACTCTTGGAACCGAAAGTCAACCGGGAGAAAAAATAATAGTCTCCGGACCACTTGATGCCGTGAAGGTGCCACAGTGTAGGGTGAATCGGTAGCAATTTGAAGGCGTTGGCGATGTCGGTTTTGCTGAGCCATGCCCCCACCCCTGCTTGTATGATGGCGGTGATGGCGTGATCTATGGTGGTGTATTGCAGAGAGAATTCCTCCGAGGGAATGAGGGAGTTGAGACTGGGGTTGGCTGAACCGTGTGGCGCCGATAGGTCGATGATGAGCCTCTGTTTCTGGGAAGATTTTTCAGTGACGATGCCAATGGGGTTGGTGCGCCATGTAGCGAATGGGGGGGTTTTGAAAGGTCCTAACACAAAGCCCTCCGTTACTTCTTGGGCTATGAGGGCGTCAATGGCGGTGGGGTTGTGTAGAGCGGATAAAAGATTGGGACATTCCAGGGTGCCAGTTGGCATGTACAGGATGTCCGTGTGGAAGCCTTCTGTCAACCCTGAAATGAGGAAATCTAAGAGATGCCTGGATGGGTGTTGTGACATGAACGCGGTAAAAACTGGCATGTTGATGGTTGTTAGATACGGTTTTGCAAACATTTTATTTGGGCACATGGACTTGGCATGCGCCCAGAAACATTTGGTACATATATGCAACAACTTACACCCGCTGTAATTGCAGGACCCCTCATTGAAATTATTGCAAATCTGGGATTTACCCAGAATGAGTTGTTGAAATGATGGAGTGCTGGAGGCCGTGGGTGATGCTGATGGGAGAGCCTGATGAAATGCCTGAAATTTGAAGCGAGACAAATTGTCAGCTGCGAATTGCACACCCCCGGGACATGGAAACAATGCAAGAAGAAATTATTGCAGGCGGCCAGCCAAGTAATCCTTCGCAGAAACCTCATGATTGTGAGGGATTTAGAACGACCTTTGTTGATGATCTGGCAGGTTGCTTGGTTGTCTGAGTAGCACCGGACCGACATGTTTGCCCATAAATGACCCCACGCCACGGCAGCCGCTACGATGGGATAGATCTCAAAAAGCGCTGAGGTAGTGGAGAATCCTTCCAGACCCCGGAACGCAGGAGGCCAGCTGCCCCACAGCCAATCGTTCCCAAATATGGCCGCAAAGCCTGTGGTAGATGCCGCATGTGACCAGATAGAGGGGGAAGAGTCCGACAGCTGAGGGAGAAACAAGCTCCTGCCATTCCAGGTGGACAGAAATCTCCTCCACATGCCCAGATCCGTTGCAGTGTGGGCATCCAGGGACAATCTGTGCGAGTCGTGTAGGAACAAGGGGAAGAGGTGCAGAAGCCGTGATATGAATGAGCGACCCTGGGGTATGATGCGCATGGCAAAGTTCAGGGAGCCCAGCAGGGACTGTAGTTCTTTGCGGTTGCAGGTGCCGAGTTGAAGGTAGTCGTCTATGTGGGTGAGAATATCCTGGATCTTCCCGGATGGCAAACTGGCTTGCATTGAGGCTGAATCCAATTGGATACCCAGGAAGGTGATGATCGTGTCTGGCCCCTCTGTCTTCTTGGCGGAGAGGGGTACCCCAAGTTCCTTGAACAGCTCGATGGTGGCTCTGAGGCTGGAGGGGGGGGGGAAGTGTTTTCCTCCACCAGTAGGAAATCATCAAGGTAATGTAATACCAACAGGCACCTTGCTACATTCAAAAGCAACCAGCATAATGCTTCTGCAAATATGTCAAAGATGGCCGGGCTACTCTTGGA
This sequence comes from Bufo bufo, assembly GCF_905171765.1. Taxonomy (NCBI): domain Eukaryota; kingdom Metazoa; phylum Chordata; class Amphibia; order Anura; family Bufonidae; genus Bufo; species Bufo bufo. The sequence goes on along the minus strand of NC_053394.1, from coordinate 183,832,728 downwards.
ACCGAAAGTCAACCGGGAGAAAAAATAATAGTCTCCGGACCACTTGATGCCGTGAAGGTGCCACAGTGTAGGGTGAATCGGTAGCAATTTGAAGGCGTTGGCGATGTCGGTTTTGCTGAGCCATGCCCCCACCCCTGCTTGTATGATGGCGGTGATGGCGTGATCTATGGTGGTGTATTGCAGAGAGAATTCCTCCGAGGGAATGAGGGAGTTGAGACTGGGGTTGGCTGAACCGTGTGGCGCCGATAGGTCGATGATGAGCCTCTGTTTCTGGGAAGATTTTTCAGTGACGATGCCAATGGGGTTGGTGCGCCATGTAGCGAATGGGGGGGTTTTGAAAGGTCCTAACACAAAGCCCTCCGTTACTTTTTGGGCTATGAGGGCGTCAATGGCGGTGGGGTTGTGTAGAGCGGATAAAAGATTGGGACATTCCAGGGTGCCAGTTGGCATGTACAGGATGCCCGTATGGAAGCCTTCTGTCAACCCTGAAATGAGGAAATCTAAGAGATGCCTGGATGGGTGTTGTGACATGAACGCGGTAAAAACTGGCATGTTGATGGTTGTTAGATACGGTTTTGCAAACATTTTATTTGGGCACATGGACTTGGCATGCGCCCGGAAACATTTGGTACATATATGCAACAACTTACACCCGCTGTAATTGCAGGACCCCTCATTGAAATTATTGCAAATCTGGGATTTGCCCAGAAACTTGATCGGCCGACCCAGCTTGTCCCGGGCTGACCTTTCCGGGACCCCGGAGGGACCGGCTGCTTGTGAGAGGGCCTGTCTGTCCGACGTGTTTGGGCAGAAATTGGTGGTGTGGGCCGTGGAGGAGCAGTATGCACAGGCTGGGGTCCTAAGGCCTGCGAAGTGGCGACAGAATATGACCGTGTCGATCCTCGCCCAGTTGGAGCGGACTCCGTACTGGGAGAAAGCCCCCGCCACTTTTGCCGAAAAAGACCTGTGATAGTCATAGAACGCTGACCCTCCGTATTTGTTGCCCAGGTCCACCAGTTTGTGCATGTAGAGGTCGAATTTCTCCCTTCTGTTGGGGTAGACCGCACAGATGACCTCTCTAAAGATTCCGAAAGCCAAAACAAATTCGGGAATGGTCAACTTCCTATTGAGACAGGCATCCCTGGACTTGACCACAACTGAAACCTCGTCATAGGCATAAGTTGTGTTCTCGACCACATCCTGGGAGGCAATCAGAAGGGAGGCCAGGTTTACATCCTTACCTTCCAGGATATCCCTTTTCAAGTGCTCTGGTATCATGTGCGCCGGGTTGACTTCCTGGTCCTCCAGGCTAACGGACGGCGTGATCACCGGTAATCCAGCCGCTGCCGGTGACGCCGCCGGTGGCGGACCTGCCAAGGAAAGGGTCGTGGTGACCGATTCTAGCCTCTCCAACCTGGCGTTGACTGTAGACATGGATGTCATCAGAGAGGCCAGCATGGCATGGATGTCCCCGGTGCTGGACTGGCTAGGTCCTTCCCCTGCATCCCTATTATCGGTTGACACGCGCAGCAGCCGGAACAGCTCCGCTTTCCTTGCCGTGGCGGGGAAGGGAACATGCCGTTTCCTCAACTCCACCGTAATGCGCGGAATTGTCCAGGATCTGATGGATGCTGGACTGGCTAGATCGTCTCCCAGGGTAGCCGTGACGGATCTAGCAGGGGTGCCAGGCAGGGAGAAGTTTTCTAACCCATCCAGAGACATACTAAAATAAAACAGTTGATTAGCTTGGGGAAACACAGGATCGTGCTGGCAAGCTAGCTAGGCCGGACGGCGAAAAATTATACTTGCATGGTGACAGATGAGGCCCTGCTAATTTGCCAAGCGGCTTGAGAGGCTCTACCTATGAGTTGGCGCGAGGGGTTAATGAGGCCACTTGTTGTAGTGGCAGGAGCGTTGGCCTCTCGGTGACTGTAAGACAGGACTAGGGGAAGGGAGTGACAGGTGAGGCCCTCTCTATGCAACACGCGAGGCGGCTTACTAACGAGTGGCGCGATGGGCGGCTGCCTCTGAACGTTTGAGGCGGGGTGTCGGCCTCGCGGGACCACTAACTGATGGCGAAGCCAAGAAGGGGGTAACCTAGTGGGATGATGGTGCCCCTAAAGCCAGCACGCTGACCCTAACGGGACCATCCAAAATGTAAGGAGAACCTTTGTTTATGAGCAGGTGAACGTACCTGGTAGCAAGAAACAATTCTCCGGATACACGGCAGTGCAAAATATATTATAGGTTGACCGCCTAAAAAGGGGAGGGTAGACAGAAAATAGTATGATGAATGTGAAATGTATTTTGCACATATAGCATGACCCAGGAGGATCATGACGGTTGCCTGTGAAATGACAGCTTGCGCATGGCGTGAAAAAAGAGACCTGCGGCGTGGCCGTATGCCCATGCAGAACGTGGGAACGTGCGGCTTGAAGTCAAAGTTTTTCTTTCTTTTTTTTTCCATGACATGCGGCGGAATACCAATTAACCTCCTTTCCTTTGTGTTTTTTTTTTTTTGGGTTCCAGTTTTGTGTAGGGGGGCTGCTGGGGTGATTTTAATATGGAGGGTTCATTGTTGGGGGCGTGCTGTGGAAACCGCCCGACCCGGAGTTCCGCCGGCCAGGCTGAACCGGACCACCTGACGGCGGCTCCCCGCATCAGACGCACTGTGGACGGCCACCGGGACACCGCGCATGCGCCGCCGTATCGCCGCGCATGCGCAGTACCCCGGCCGCGCGTGCGCAGACCAGGCATCGGGACGCGGCCGGCCGCCATCGGCCGCGCGGCAGGAGGAGTGGCGGAACAGACCGGAGGGAGGGGATGCCTGGAGCAGCGGTGTGCCCAGCGAAATCGGTCATGGAGGGAGGGTGTGTGCCGTGCGCACCGCTACTGCGCTACTGGCAGCCGTGCAACATGAAGCATGAGGAGGGGGGGGGCATGAATGTGAATGAGTGTGGGGTGACATGGAATGAACAAAAATGGGGGATGAGCCCGGAAACCACTGCCTGCATGGCGCAGGGGTGTTGACCGGAGTGGTGGTACGGTGTAGGTAGATTTATGCCTGAACAAGACATGACAGAAATGAAATGCTGGTGACTTATGCGAGAAAGCCGTGACATTAGTGCAGCCTTTGATGAAATGAAATGAACAGAAATGGGGGATTAGCCCAGAAAACCACTGCCCGCATGCTGCAGGGGTGTTGACCGGAATAGTGGTACGGTGTGGACAAATTTGTGCATGAACAAGGCGTGACAGAAATGAAATACTGGTGATTTGTACGAGAAAAACCGTGACATTGGTGCAGCGTTTGGTGAAATGAAATGAACCGGTACAGGGGGCAACCGTGAGGCCTCGGCTGTACCGTATGAATGACTCACAGTTTAACGGGCAAACGCGACCCACAGTGAACCGAGTGAAGCCGGAAAATAGAACAGAAATGCTTCAAATCCAGAAACTGACGGCAACGAAAAACTCAGAAATTCAGCAGCTCGCAGGTAGCTCTTCAGAAACTCCACAAGCGACTTCCTCTCTCAAAGCTCAGACCTCAGACGGTGCAGGAGCCAGGTAAGGGGGGTGCCCTAAATAGGCTGGAGGCGGACCTCAGCCCCTCCCACAAATCCAGGCAAATGCCTTAATACATATATATATAAGGCGGAGATGGGGGACTTACTTCACCAGGGAGGGCGGTATAGGATAAGCACATGACACCTATACCCTTCCCTCCCCCGCCAAGATCGCTTGATAGAGTGGTATGAACTCGCCTCCACGTCCCAGAAGAATGACACCAGGGTTCCAAGTGGAGAGTTCTTTAATGGTTAACCGTAAGCATATATATTACACTACTCTCCAGTGTTACAATATCGTACTGTTATTATTGTTTTTATACCTCCTATTCCAGATTTTAATATCCACAACCTCAGACTTTTTGTTATAGGAAAACATGCATATATATATGTTTCCTTGTTATTTTTTTAAAGATTTTTTTGTATTATTATTTTTTTATTACTTTTTTATTATTATTATTTATTTATTTATTTAATTTTCTTTGTTCGTATATTCATTTATATAACTTTATACATATAATTTTATACATATATTTTTCTACCTATATTTTTCCTTTTTAATATAAGATTTTGGTAATCCCCCACCCCGGCGCCCCAGTGCTAATCCCCCCTCCACCACCACCACCAGCACCACCAGCCACTCAGGGGAACACCTAGCACACACATCTTTTTTTCTTTTTCTCTCTAACTACAATCATCTGCAGTGCATGGGAGTGCACTGCATACGTAAGGGTGCTGCCACAGGAACAGTCATACACCTCTCTTTCATCTTTTTTCACCACCCAGTAGTCTCCCTGGCGCTTCTGTAACCTCCCTGTTCATCATCCTCATTTTTTAGTATCTTTTTCCTCACTCTTGTATAACATAAAGTTGATGACAGGTTCCATTTAATGTCCTTGCCCTGTAGCTGTTTTTTAACGGCCAGGAAACTGCGTCTCTTTTCTTGTGTCTCTTTGGAGAAATCCGGGAAAAAAGACAGTTTACCACCATCATATACAATGGGAGGGCACTCCCTGGCTCTCTTCAGGATAATGTCTCTGTTGCGGAAGGCAAGTATTTTTGCCAAAAGAGCCCGAGGATACATTCCAGGAGTTGGTTTTCCCCCAGGGATCAGATGAGCCCTCTCCACTAAGAACATAGAGGAAAATTCTCCTTCCTAAAATTCTCAAAGATAAGAGATTGTAGCATTGCAGCAGGGTCTTTTCCCTTGGCACCCTCTGGGAGGCCCAGAATTCTCACGTTGGAACGTCTCGACCTATTTTCTAGATCGACTAGTTTTTTTGCAGATAGTTAAAGTTCCTAGTCAAGGTAGGGACTTCTGATTTTAACACTTTCACTTCATTCTGTAGGGAGCCAACAGACTTTTCTATAGTGAAAACTCAGTCTCGTATTTTAGTAACCTCGTCCCTTATTAATGACACATCCGACTGAACAGTCCCAAGCTGACAAGCAATCAGCTTTCCATTGTTTTTAACGGTGGCTAAGATTTCTTCTAAAGGGGAGGACTCTGAAATGGGAACATCCACCTCATCCACACCCTCTCCATCCCCCTCATGGGGATAATCATGATGTTTCTTCTGATCTAAGTCCAGCAATATTTTTTTTCAAATTTTCATCGAAACATAGAAACATAGAATGTGTCGGCAGAGAACCATTTGGCCCATCTAGTCTGCCCAATATACTGAATACTATGAATAGCAGCTGGCCCTATCTTATATGAAGGATGGCCTTATGCCTATCCCATGCATGCTTAAACTCCTTCACTGTATTTGCAGCTACCACTTCTGCAGGAAGGCTATTCCATGCATCCACTACTCTCTCAGTAAAGTAATACTTCCTGATATTACTTTTAAAACTTTGCCCCTTGTAGCAGTTTTTCTTCTTTTAAATATTCTCTCCTCTTTTACCTTGTTGATTCCCTTTATGTATTTAAAAGTTTCTATCATATCCCCTCTGTCTCGTCTTTCTTCCAAGCTATACATGTTAAGGTCCTTTAATCTTTCCTGGTACGTTTTATCCTGCAATCCATGTACTAGTTTAGTAGCTCTTCTCTGAACTCTCTCCAAACTATCAATATCCTTCCGGCTTCCCTTTTTGTCCTGTTCTTGTATGTACATTTGGAGATTTCAAAAATTTTGCAATTTTTATAGGTTCTAGGGATTTCTGTCCAGTTTTAGCAGTTGACAAATATGTTGACCGCCTGTGCTGTTTGTTTAGGGCCCATTTTCTTCAGCCTAATCCTTTTTTCCCTTTTCATATTTCTCTTTCTTTTTTTTCCCCTCTCTCTTTACTTATCTCTCCTTTCTCGTCTTCTGCCCCCTTATTGTTTTTATTTTATTTTATTTTATTTTACTTTGCAAAGTTTAAAGAGTTCTGTCCCCTGATGGTCTTCTCTGTCTTCACTTTCCCTCCTTCCCTGTCCCCACATCAATATCCAGGTCAATACCCCGGCAAAGACACCAGGGAATGTTCTTCAATTATATAAATGGTAACAAGTTTAAACCTAAAAGTGTTGAGGGAGTTGCTGTGAAGAGCGATGAGGATAAAGCGAATCTATTAAACATCTTTATCTCCACTGTGTTCACTGAGGAAAACAAGCCGTCAGATGAAATGCAGAGTGTAAAACTAAATTCCCCATTAAAAGGGCCCTGTCTGACCCAGGAAGAAGTGCAATGGCATCTTAAAATGATTAAGATAGACAAATCACCAGGTCCAGGTGGCATACACCCCGGCCCGTATCCTAAGAAAATCAAGTAATGTCATAGACAGATCCTTATTTCTGATATTTAAGGACTTTATATTGACAGGGAGTGTTCCACAGGATTGTCGCTTAGCAAATGAGGAGACAATATTCAAAAGGGGTCAAAAACAGATCCTGCATACTATAGGCCAGTATGTTTAACATCTGTTTTGGGTAAACTGTTTAGGGGTTTTCTAAGAGATACAATCTTGCAGTACCTCAATGAAAATAAGCTACTAACACAATATCAGCATGGCTTCATGAGGGATCGGTCCTGTCAAATTAATTTAATCAGTTTCTATGAGGAGGCAAGTTCTAGACTTGACTGGTGTGTTATGCAAGGGGGTGTGGACCTACTGCGCCACTGACTGGCTATACTCTGGAGCGGTGTGACTAAGCAACTACCTGGTCTTCACTAGAGCCTCTGATGGTGAGGATAGGCTTGGACCATTAGGGTAGTTGCCAGGTGCCACTCCAGAGCAGTCCCCGAGTCAGTGGCAGGTGACCAGGGGGTCAGAGATATCGGTGCAAGCACAGACGGGAAGTACATGGTCAGGTAGTCCGGGGTCAGGGCAGGCAGCAATCAAGCAAGGTCTATAAACGAAGTCAGAGGCAGGTGGCAAACAAGCAAGGTCTGTGAATGAAGTCCGAGGTCAGAGGCAGGCGGCAAACAGGCAAAATCCGATAATTCCAAAAGCAGGATCCGGTACACAGCAAAGCAGAACTTCAAAAACACCTTCACACTTGGAACAAGACAAGCTAGTGACCATGAGTTACTAAGGCATTTTCCTGTGGTAGGAAGCATCTTTAAATACCTCCTGCAATCCAGCCATAGGCTGGTGAGACAGAGGGGATGTATGTGCTGCCTCACAAGTGGGGAGAGACACACCCAGACAAGCCCTAACAGTATAGGTCTCCAGCAGGAAGGAAGCTCTAGCATGGAGCACAGATGCAACAGTTAAGCTACCTGCTGCCCGCGCTTGTCAGCACAGCGCATGGCAGCAGGAGGGAAAGAGGGAGCCCGTCGACTGCTGGGCTAACAGTACCCTCCACTCCTTACTCCCCCTCTACTCAGGCCTGGCCCTAGACAAAAAAATTTTTTGAAGAAGAGGGGCATTGATGTTCTCTCTAGGTTCCCAAGATCTTTCCTCAGGACCAAACCCCTTCTATTCCACAAGAAACAGGGTTTTACCTCTACTCTTCTTCATCCCCAGAATAGCTTTTACCTCATAGATGTTTTCATCACTGACCGCAACAGGAGCTGAGACAGGTTTTTTGAAAAAACTATTCAGGATGACAGGTTTCACCAGGGAGACGTGGAAGGAATTCGGTACCCGGAGAAAGGCCGGCAGCTTAAGCTTTTAAGAAACATCATTAATTTGCTCAAGAATCTCAAATGGACAGATGAAGTGTGGACCCAATTTGTAAGAGGGTATTTTGAGCCTGATGTACTTGGAGGCTAGCCACACTTTATCACCAGGACGGAACTTAGGAAAATCTCTACGTCTTTTATCAGCAGCCTCCTTCATGCGCACAGAAGCTTCTTTCAGAGCTCCCCTGGTCTCCTCCCAGATTTTAGAGAACTCTTTTGAAGTTGAATCTGCAGCAGGGATACCAGAAGTAGAAGACACCGGTAGTGGGATATTGGGTTGTTGACCATAAACAACAAAAAATTTTGATTTCTTGGAAGACTTATTCAAAAACTCAACCCAGGACAACAGTTCAACCCAGTTGTCGTGATGAATATTAGTGAAGTGGCGCAAAAAGTTTGTAAGAATTTGGTTGACACACTCCACTTGACCGTTGCACTGTGGATGATACACTGAAGAGAAGTCCAGTGATACATTCAGTAGCTTGCAGAGAGCTTGCATAGTAAGACCTGCTTTCTAAGAGACTCTGCAACAAAGGTCTTTCCAGAAGGAATCTCGGATAGCTTGACAGGACAGGCCGAGATTTTAGCGGGATCGATGATATATTGGGGCTCCTTCTACTGGTCGAGAGAGCATCTGCTTTGATGTTCTTATCTGCAGCACGAAAGTAAAGAACAAAATCAAAACGGGCAAAGAACAGGGACCATCTAGCTTGTCGTTGATTAAGTCTCTGTGCAGACTACAGATAGGTGAGGTTCTTGTGGTCAGTATAGATCACCACTGGATGACTAGCTTCCTCCAGAAGGTATCGCCATTCCTCCAATGCCATTTTGATGGCCAACAACTCTTTGACCCTAATTGAGTAGTTGCGCTCAGGAGCGGAGAAGGCCCTGGAGAAGAAGCCACAGGTTGTCATCTTACCTGAGGGAGACTTTTGTCAAAGCACCACCCCAGCTCCAATAGACGATGCATCAACCTCCAGAAAAAATTGCTTACTGGCATCAGGACGATGAAGTACTGGAGCCATAGAGAAGGCCTGCTTCAAGGTTTGAAAGTCCAGCTTTTGGGATTCGCCCCTTTGCGCGTCAAGGCTGAGATGGGAGCTGTCAAAGAAGAGAAGTGTGGCACAAACTGGCGGTAGTAGTTGGTGAACCCCAGGAAACGTTGAATTGCCTTTAAACCAGAAGGACAAGGGCACTTCAGAATCGCGGTCAGCTTCTGTCACGGCTGAGGATGGGGGAAATCCTCAGCCGTGTAGAGCCCGGTGATGTTACGGCTGCTTGGCCATGAAGACAGGATTAGGGAGCAGGTCACCTCCTAAACGCATCCCTAACCTGACCCTGGCTCCTAGCTACATGAGCCAACCTTGATGGTAGGAGGGCTCATGCTCCGGAACCTAAAAGTCCCTGCTAGCCCTCAAGATGACCCTCACCTAGGAGCTGAGTAAGACAAGCCCACTCCTCCTAGACACGGAGGAGCAGGAGTCTCAACGGCCAAGCTGCAGGAAAAGGGGAGACATAAACAGCTCTATGGATATGGCAGGTGAACAAAGAGTTCCACCTACCTGCCACAGCCTTGCTGACTGGATCCCTGTGTTAGCAGGGTGCAGATCACAAACGCATCCCCACACAGGGACCCAGATCCATAGCTGCACAAAATCACATATAAAACATCACACGGACATCACACATAACTAGAAATAACTTAAAGCGACATTATGGTTATGACCACAGGGGTGGCTCTTACTGGCAGGTAATAAAGACATGAGGCTGCTCTCAGCTAAGCATGGCTGAAGCAACCTGCAGGCCTGCAAAAGCAGTGAGGCTTTATAGGCCAAGAAGCCACACCCCACAGTCGGACACACCCAGTGCACACACACACTAGGAAGGAGATTAACCCTTCCAACACCAGGGAAGGGAAAACACCACTTAAAGGAGACGTGCACACAATAACATAAAAAGGAAGTGCACACATACACACAACTCAAAACCGCATGCACAACGTAGCGAGCTGCAATGGCACAGCTCAGCCTGCTACGCTGCCACATACACACTGTTGCCAGCGGCAACCACAGGTGAGGCAAATACCACAGCCCTCACCTGTGATTGAACACCAAAGAAAACCGCTGACAACCGCATGCGGTTCAGGAGTCACGGTCATAGCCATGGCCGTGACAGCTTCTCAGGATCCATCTGCAGGCCAGTATCAGATATTATGTACCCCAGAAATGGAAGCAAGGATTGTTCAAAGATACATTTTTCAAATTTGGCGTACAGATTATTCTCTCTTAGCCTTTGAAGAACCAGATGAACCTGCATCCGGTGAGTAGAGAAATCGGGAATGAAGATTAGAATATCATCAATATAGACCACAACACTGGAATAGAGTAAGTCTCTGAAGATATCATTGACAAATTCTTGAAATACCGCCGGGGCATTGCTTAGCCCCAAGGGCATCACCAGATATTCATAATACCCGTCACGGGTGTTAAAGGCAGTCTTTCATTCGTCCCCTTGATGAATTTGGACAAAGTTGTAGGCCCACGCAGATCTAATTTGGAAAAAATCTTAGCTCCTCTGAGGCGGTCAAACAACTCTGGAGTAAGGGGAAGAGGGTATTTGTTCTTGACTGTGATCTTATTTAGACCCCTATAATCGATGCATGGCCGGAGAGAACGGTCTTTTTTCTTCACAAAGAAGCCAACGCCAGCCGGAGAAGATGATTTCCGGATAAATCCTCTATCAAGATTTTCTTTAATATAATCAGACATGGCTTGTGTCTCTGCTGGCTACACGGGATAAATACGACCATGGGGAGGTGAAGAACCAGGAACCAGGTCAATAGGACAATCATAGGGCCTGTGTGGAGGTAACGTCTCAGCCTCCTTCTTATCGAATATGTCGGCATAGGCATGATATGCTGCAGGCAGATCTTCAAGATTTGGTGGTACCTGGGGTTACCGAGCAGGCTGAAGAGGAGAAAGACATTTTCCAAAACAGGACTGTCCCCAACTAAGCACCTCTCCTGACTTCCAATCAAGAACAGGTTCATAGATATGGAGCCATGGTAGCTCCAAAAGGAAAGGATGAGAAAGACTTGAAAGAATCAAGAACAAAATTTCTTCCGTATGGAGAGCTCCCACCTGTAGTTTCAAAGGTTCAGTAGAAAATTTAAAGGACTCAGATAGAGCCCTTCCATCGACAGATGACACCATCAATGGTCTCTGCAGGCGTCGGACTGGAATACGATATTGATCCACTATGGCTTGCTGCAGGAAGTTTCCTGCCAATCCGGAATCCAGAAGAGCCTTCTCCGTGAACCGGTTATCTCCAAACAACAAAGTTGCCGGCAGAGTCAGGGGTAGAGAGGAATTATCTTCACCTAGGGCCAACTCTCCAACAGACCCTAGGCTCGGGAGTTTCCTGGCTTTAGGGGACAAGCACAGAGAAAATGATCAGAACCACCACAATAGAAACAATGTCCATTAGCACGGCAGTAATCATGTTCCTGTTCAGTCAGCCTAACTCGGTCAACCTGCGTGGGCTCTGGAGCTGCAGACAACATGGAAGGTGGAGGGGTAGGAGCTTTCTGAAGGGAAAATGCCAGGCGAAAAGGTCTCCCCTCACGTGACACCTCTCTGGCACATTCCTGGAACTGCAAATCAATTTGAGTAAACAAGGAGATGAGGTCATTCAAGGTATAAGGAGCATCCCGTCCGGCCAGCTCGTCCTTAATTTTCCCACAGAGACCTTCGCCAAAAGGCAGCCACAAGTGCCTCATTATTCCAGCCTAGTTCAGAGGCCAGCGTACGGAACTGGCCCACGGATTGGCTCCCTTGACGCAACTGCAGTATAGAGGATGCAGCTGAGGTGGTGCGTCCTGGCTCGTTGAACACTTTGCGGAGGGCTTCTATTAGGGCCTGTAGATCCATTATGACTCGGTCATTCCTTTCCCAGAGAGGGTTGATCCAGGCCAGTGCTTCTCCAGTAAAGTGTGACATAAGAAAAGCCACTTTGGCTCGGTCCGAGTCAAATTGGTGAGGCAAGAGTTCAAAATGAAGGGTGCATTGATTTATGAACCCCTGGCACTGTTTAGTGTCACCATTGAAGCGTGGAAGAACTGATAGGCGAGGTCCAGATCGCTTTTTTAGAAAAATGAAAGCATGAAAAGAAGAAAGAAAACCACTGCAGGAAATAAGGTATTTTATTAAACATGGCAATGGTGACAGCTTAATATGGTCAAACCAGGTGACAGATTCCCTTTAACCATGGCAGAGAGACCCGATGATGCTGGCTTAGCAGATGTCAGGTGATTCAGATGCATACAGGGTGGATAAAAATCTATGATTTTAAAAAATATATTAAAAAAAACAGATTTTTTTGATTTAAATCAGATTTTTTTTATTTCAATCTGATTTTTTTTATTTAAATCTGATTTTTTTTTTTATATAAAATGCTTTTTGAGGAAAATATATTACCATCCAAAGGTTATTCCATCATGAAATAAAGATTAGTTTTTTAATTATGTAGAATAAGGCCATATTGTTGAATGGATTAGGCAGTGGCTGAGGGACAGACAACAGAGGGTTGTAGTCAATGGAGTATATTCAGACCATGGTCTTGTTACCACTGGGGTAACTCAGGGATCTGTTCTGGGACCCATATTGTTTAATATATATTGCAGAAGGCCTCGATGGTAAGGTGTGTCTTTTTTCTGATGACACAAAGATTTGTAACAGGGTTGATGTTCCTGGAGGGATACACCAAATGGAAAAGGATTTAGGAAAACTAGAGGAATGGTCAAAAATCTGGCAACTAAAATTTAATGTTGATAAGTGCAAGATAAGGCACCTGGGGCATAAAAACCCAAGAGCAGAATATAAAATCAGTGATACAGTCCTAACCTCAGTATCTGAGGAAAGGGATTTAGGGGTCATTATTTCAGAAGACTTAAAGGTAGGCAGACAATGTCATAGAGCAGCAGGAAATGCTAGCAGAATGCTTGGGTGTATAGGGAGAGGCATTACCAGTAGAAAGAGGGAGGTGCTCATGCCGCTCTACAAAGCACTAGTTAGACCTCATTTGGAGTATTGTGCGCAGTACTGGAGACCATATCTCCAGAAGGATATTGATACTTTGGAGAGAATTCAGAGAAGAGCTACTAAACTAGTACATGGATTGCAGGACAAAACTTACCAGGAAAGATTAAAGGACCTTAACATGTATAGCTTGGGAGAAAGGCGAGACAGAGGGGATATGATAGAAACTTTTAAATACATAAAGGGAATCAACAAGGTAAAAGAGGAGTGAATATTTAAAAGAAGAAAAACTGCTACAAGAGGACATAGCTTTAAATTAGAGGGGCAAAGGTTTAAAAGTAATATCTTTACTATAAAGTATTACTTTACTGAGAGAGTAGTGGATGCATGGAATAGCCTTCCTGCAGAAGTGGTAGCTGCAAATACAGTGAAGGAGTTTAAGCATGCATGGGATAGGCATAAGGCCATCCTTCATATAAGATAGGACCAGTGGCTATCCATAGTACTCAGTATATGGGGCAGACTAGATGGGCCGAATGGTTCTTATCTGCCGACACATTCTATGTTTCTATATGTGTAATTTTTTTGGTAAATAAATTCCATTAATTCATTCACAATGTCATGCTCTTCCAGAGGTTTTTGTAAGATTATTGGGCAGTTTTTCTGCCTACAAGATATTATCACAGATGCTTGGTTTACTTTTGCAGTTCTCAAAACTGAATTTGACTAAGCAGAGATCACATGCCTCTTCTTCACAGCAAAAATGTTATAACATGAACAGAGTTGAGAAAAATACCTTAATCCTAACTTCTACAAACCTATGAATGCAGAATCAACCTAATCAAACTAATATGAAAAGTTTATAGCACAAGGTTGGTGGCTCACTCTCTGGTCCGCTATTGGGTAGGTGCACTGCCCGACAGCACTCCCTAATGCTGGTATAGTAAAAAGGTAATTAATTAAATTGGGCGTCACTCTTTATCAGGCAACACAGACAAGTTGGTTGGTATATCAGAAATTATTTTTATATACGATACTTTAAAATAATTTACAACATGTTGCATAAAATTCATACATTCAATCAATGTTAAAACTCAGACTAAAAATTGCACTTCTATATACTAAAAGTCCTTGGGGGGGGGCTGTGGCACCACTGAGGAAGGGGCCTGTTACCCCGAAACGCGTATGGTAAAGACAGCGAGGGAACATCAAGGAACAACATTTGGAAATCGTCTGTTTTCAACTTTCTAATTTGAAAACCCCGCCTGGAAATTCAAGTCATCTGACCGCTCCAGCCAACCACGTGGGACGCCACAGGTCCTGGAAGGTCAAAGCAGAGAAAAGAAATCACACTATCCAGGCAAGGGTGTAAACCCCATAGACTTTACCGACAGGTCCTGGAAGCTTAAAGCACCGCATCTGACAAACTGGTGCACAAACGGGCCGAACACAGGAGGGGTAAAGTACTCTATATATCCTATACAAAGTATAGCATTGGATTACTGCAACTTGTCAAAATCTGGGGATGATATTGAGCTCTTTGGACATTGCTCCATTAAACATTGTGCTCTCCCACAAGTATAGATGCTAATACATTTTAGGGTTATTATTGCCTTTGGACTTATTGGCTCAACAGCCCCCCCCCCCCCCCCCCCCCTAAGGACTTTTAGTATATAGAAGTGCAATTTTTAGTCTGAGTTTTAGCATTGATTGAATGTATGAATTTTATGCAACATGTTGTAAATTATTTTAAAGTATCGTATATAAAAATAATTTCTGATATACCAACCAACTTGTCTGTGTTGCCTGATAAAGAGTGACGCCCAATTTAATTAATTACCTAATATGAAAAGTTGTTTAAATCTTCATCTACTTGCATATTATAAGTTATACCAGCAAGAATTAGTCTTTATTTAGAAAACTATGATTTAAATTAGGCCTTACTGACTAGTGATTTTAATCGTGATTTAAATCATTTTGATTTAAATCAAATCCACCCTGGATGCATATTTATATTACGTAAATAGAACAGGATTTGATCCTGGCGCTCATGCTGTTGTCACGGACACAGGTGCCAGGAGATCAGAGAGACTGGCAACACGTGGGTTAATCTGACTGGTTCCTTGTGGATCATTTGTGTCTGTGTTGTTTTGGTAATTACCACTTGCAGGTGTTGTTGGTTTGGTCATTTAACTTCCCCTATTTATTACTGCTTACCCCTTCTGGGGGTGCGGTTTATAGCTTCAGTTTCTGGACTCTGGGCTAGCTGTTTGTTTGATCTCAGTTGACCTCTTGGCGCTGCCTTTGCTCCACGTGAAGTTAAGTGTCATCTCCCCTATTTGTATTTTGTTTGTTGTATTTCCCTGTCTTTTGTATCTAGGCCTGAGGAAGACTCCTGTTCATCCTTCTGGTGGAGGAATAGGTTGTCTCAAGTTCTGTCACTATACCAGGGCCCTACAGGGTGTGTTAGGGCTCTAGGTTCCTCTGTATGAACTTTCCTACCATCAAGGTCAGCTCATTCTGATAGTTAGTCAGGACTTTGATTAGGGTTGTTCTAGGAGGTGACCTTCTGCACTACCCTAGTTTTCAGGCCTAGTTCCTGTTCTCTTTCCTCCTGTGCTCGGTGTGGATTTTCCCACCCACACCGCATCCATGACAGCTGTTGGGCCAACTCCTGGTGTAACTCGGTGAGACTGGGAGGGTTCAGATCAGCGGGGTCCATGGCCTGAGCATACTGTTATGCAAGGTGGTGTGGACCCACTGCTACACTGACTGGCTGTACTCTGGGGGGCGTGACTAAGCAACTACCTGGTCTTCACTACAGCCTCTGATGGGGAGGATAGACTTGGGCCGTTAGGGTAGTTGCCAGGTGGCACTCCAGAGCAGTCGCCGAGTCAGTGGCAGCTGACCAGGGGGTCAGAGATATCGGTGCAAGCACCGAGGGGAAGTACATGGTCAGGAAGTCCGGGGTCAGGGCAGACAGCGATCAAGCAAGGTCTGTAAATGAAGTCCGAGGTCAGAGGCAGGCAGCAAACAGGCAAAATCCGATAATTCTAAAAGCAGGGTCTGGTACACAGCAAAGCAGAACTTGAAATACACCTTCACACTTGGAACTAGACAAGCTAGTGACCATGAGTTTCTCAAGCATCTTCCTGTGGTGGGAAGAGCCTTTAAATACCTCCTGCAATCCAGCCATAGGCTGGTGAGACAGAGGGCGTGAACGTGCTGCCTCACAAGTGGGGAGAGACACACCCATGTAAGCCCTAACAAACAGTACAGGTCTCCAGCAGGAAGTAAGCTCTGGCATGGAGCATAGATGCAACAGTTAAGCTACCTGCTGCCCGTGCTTGTCAGCACGGCGGATGGCAGAAGAAGGGAAAGAGGAAGCCCGGCGCCTGTGCCCGTCGATAGGGGCAGCAGCGCCGGCACGGACCGCTGGGCTAACATTGGGTGAGCCAATGGATGTCATATATCTTGATTTTTCCAAAGCATTTGAATCTGAGCCACATAAAAGGTTAGTATATAAAATTATAATGCTTGGACTGGGAGAAAAGGTATGTATTTAGGTAAGTAACTGGCTCAGTGACAGAAAACAAAGGGTGGTTATAAATGGTTCATATTCAGATTTGGTCACTGTCACTAGTGGGGTTCCACAATATATTATTAAAGGGTTTGCCCGGGTTTTTGCTATAAATGACCTGTCCTCAGGATAAGTCATCAATATCAGATCAGCAGAGGTCCGACACCCAGCACACCCGTTGATCAGCTGTATGAGGAGACGGCAAGCAGAGTGCACATTTGTTGTCTCCTTTCTCTCTTCCTGTCCACTGTTGCTGTCCATGGTCTTTGCCATAGACAGCAGCAGCAGACAGGTAGAGAGAAGAGAGACAGCACGTGCTGTCTCCTCATACAGCTGATCGGCGGGGGTGCTGGGTGGCAGATAAGGTTTAACACTAATAAATGTAAGGTTATGCCCATGGGAAGAAATAATGTGAGTCACTTGTACATACTAAATGGTAAAACACTGGGTAACACTGACATGGAAAAGGATTTAGGAATTTTAGTGGCCAGCAAACAAAACTATAGAAACCAGTGTTAGGCAACTGCTGCAACTGCTGCCAAGGCCAATAAGAATATGGGGTGCATCAAAAGGGGCATATATGCACGTGATGACAACATAGTCCTGCCACTTTACAAATCACTAGTCAAACCACACATGGAGTACTGTGTACAGTTCTGGGCTCCTGTGAACAAGACAGACATAGCAGAGCTGGAGAGGGTTCAGAGAAGAGCAAGTAAATATCTGGAATGGGTGGACTACAGTACCCAGAAAGATTGTCAAAATAGGGTTATTCAGTTTAGAGAAGTCAGTGGTGTACAGAAAAGTGAATTTAAAGCGCATAGGGAAAGGTAAGGGAGGGAAAACTCTATTAAAAATCCATTAATAAAGTATATTACAAAAAGTATTATTAGGGCATATAGGACATTTTCCAAAAAACCTAATTAAAAGTTTAGTTACAGGGCTTCTGTCACCCCCTAAAGTCATTTATTTATTTTTTTGGCTACTTAAAATCCTTATACTGCGATATAGCAATTTATAGTGCTCTTACTCATTTTCGTTCTGTAGTTTCTTTAAAAAACAGACTTTTATAATATGTAAATGACCTCTCTACCAGCAAGTAGGGCGGCTACTTGCTGGTAGCAGCCGCATCCTCCTTTCATAAAGACGCCCCCTCCTCATGTTGATTGACAGGGCCAGCGAACGCTCTCGTCCTCTGGCTGGCCCTGTCTGCGTTCAAAATCTCGCGCCTGCGCCGTACCGGTCTTCAGTCGGCGCAGGCGCACTGAGAGGAGGGCGCTCGCTCGGCCGCTCCATCATCAATGCGCCTGCGCCGATGACGTCACATCTACACCCGGCGCAGGCGCACTGAGGAAGGAGCGGCGAGCGTCCTCCTCTCAGTGCGCCTGCGCCGACTGAAGACTGGTACGGCGCAGGCGCGAGATTTTGAACGCAGACAGGGCCAGCCAGAGGACGAGAGCGTTCGCTGGCCCTGACAATCAACATGAGGAGGGGGCGTCTTTATGAAAGGAGGATGCGGCTGCTACCAGCAAGTAGTCGCCCTACTTGCTGGTAGAGAGGTAATTTACATATTATAAAAGTACGAACGAAAATGAGTAAGAGCACTATATATTGCTATATCGCAGTATAAGGATTTTAAGTAGCCCAAAAAATATATAATGACTTTAGGGGGGTGACAGAAGCCCTTTAAATACATTCCTAGAGGTAATAAGTACAAGCAAATAAAATAAAACCCCACATGGCTTGCAAATAATGTAAAAAGGGCAATAAATGACAAAAAGAGGACCTTTAAAAAATACAAATCTGAGGGGTCAGCTGTAGCCTTTAAAAGTATAAAGATCTAAATAAATTATGTAATCAGCTAACATGAAGTATAGGTGGCCAAAGAAAGTAAGACCAACCACAAAACATTATTCAAATACATAAATGCAAAAAACCAGGGTCAGAACATGTAGGACTCCTAAATGATGGTAACGGGATGTTGGTTACTAGGGATCAAGAGCAGGCAGAGCTCCTAAATGTTTTTTTTTAGCTCTGTATATACAAAAGAAGAGAGGGCATCTCATGAGAGTGGTGCCACTGGTGTAAATACCTTAAATAACTTAACTGACTGACTGCATATACAGGGAGTGCAGAATTATTAGGCAAGTTGTATTTTTGAGGATTAAATTTATTATTGAACAACAACCATGTTCTCAATGAACCCAAAAAACTCATTAATATCAAAGCTGAATATTTTTGGAAGTAGTTTTTAGTTTGTTTTTTGTTTTAGCTATTTTAGGGGGATATATGTGCGTGCAGGTGACTATTACTGTGCATAATTATTAGGCAACTTAACAAAAAACAAATATATACCCATTTCAATTATTTATTTTTACCAGTGAAACCAATATAACATCTCAACATTCACAAATATACATTTCTGACATTCAAAAACAAAACAAAAACAAATCAGTGACCAATATAGCCACCTTTCTTTGCAAGGACACTCAAAAGCCTGCCATCCATGGATTCTGTCAGTGTTTTGATCTGTTCACCATCAACATTGCGTGCAGCAGCAACCACAGCCTCCCAGACACTGTTCAGAGAGGTGTACTGTTTTCCCTCCTTGTAAATCTCACATTTGATGATGGACCACAGGTTCTCAATGGGGTTCAGATCAGGTGAACAAGGAGGCCATGTCATTAGATTTTCTTCTTTTATACCCTTGCCAGCCACGCTGTGGAGTACTTGGACGCGTGTGATGGAGCATTGTCCTGCATGAAAATCATGTTTTTCTTGAAGGATGCAGACTTCTTCCTGTACCACTGCTTGAAGAAGGTGTCTTCCAGAAACTGGCAGTAGGACTGGGAGTTGAGCTTGACTCCATCCTCAACCCGAAAAGGCCCCACAAGCTCATCTTTGATGATACCAGCCCAAACCAGTACTCCACCTCCACCTTGCTGGCGTCTGAGTCGGACTGGAGCTCTCTGCCCTTTACCAATCCAGCCACGGGCCCATCCATCTGGCCCATCAAGACTCAGTCTCATTTCATCAGTCCATAAAACCTTAGAAAAATCAGTCTTGAGATATTTCTTGGCCCAGTCTTGACGTTTCAGCTTGTGTGTCTTGTTCAGTGGTGGTCGTCTTTCAGCCTTTCTTACCTTGGCCATGTCTCTGAGTATTGCACACCTTGTGCTTTTGGGCACTCCAGTGATGTTGCAGCTCTGAAATATGGCCAAACTGGTGGCAAGTGGCATCTTGGCAGCTGCACGCTTGACTTTTCTCAGTTCATGGGCAGTTATTTTGCGCCTTGGTTTTTCCACACGCTTCTTGCGACCCTGTTGACTATTTTGAATGAAACGCTTGATTGTTCGATGATCACGCTTCAGAAGCTTTGCAATTTTAAGAGTGCTGCATCCCTCTGCAAGATATCTCACTATTTTTGACTTTTCTGAGCCTGTCAAGTCCTTCCTTTGACCCATTTTGCCAAAGGAAAGGAAGTTGCCTAATAATTATGCACACCTAATATAGGGTGTTGATGTCATTAGACCACACCCCTTCTCATTACAGAGATGCACATCACCTAATATGCTTAATTGGTAGTAGGCTTTAGAGCCTATACAGCTTGGAGTAAGACAACATGCATAAAGAGGATGATGTGGTCAAAATACTCATTTGCCTAATAATTCTGCACGCAGTGTATGGTCCTTAATATGCTAAAAAGTGAATGCCCCGGGTCCAGATGGATTACACTCTAGAGTTCTAAGGCCCCTTTCACACAAACTATATGAATTGTGTCTGGATATGTTCCGGAAAAAAATGAAGTGCAGTCAGTTTTGTCTGTGATTGCATTCAGTGTTTCATTTTTTCCCCCGCCGGGTGCAATCAGTTTTGATGTGGTTGTCATGCATGTGAAAAAACTGAAAAATTACAAACAACATATCCTAGCAACAATCAGTGGAAAACGCTTTGCATGCAGATTGCATCCAGATGCAATGTGTTTTTCATGGAAGCCCCATTTACTTCTATGGGACCAGAGCTGCGTAAAAACCACAGAATATAGAACATGCTGCGATTTTCATATAACGCAGAGATGATGCATGAAAATCAACACTCACACACAGACCCATAGTTATGAATTTCCCAGAGTCATAACATTTTTATTTTACCATTCACATAGCTTTATAAGGGCTTATTTTTTGCAGGACAAGTTGTACTTTCTAATGGCACCATTTACAGTAGCATACAATGTAGTGGGTAGCGGAAAAAAAAATCCAAATGAGGTAAAATCGACCTTTTAAAATTGGGATAAAATTGACCTTTTACCTTCATTCTCCAGATCAGTACGATTACAACTATTTCACGCTTGTATAGTTTTTATTGCATTTGAATACTGAAAAAAATAAAAATATATAAAAATATATAAAAAAAAAAAAAATTTCGGCACCACATTCTGACCCCTATAATTTTGTTGTTATGCGTACAAAGCTGTGTGAGGGATAATTTTTTGTGGTGCGATCTGTACTTTTCAGTGATACCATTTTGAAATCTGTGTACTTTTTAATCACTTTTTATAAAAATGGTGAATTGGCTTTTTTTTTCCATTTTTCAATGAGAAAAGCTATGAAAAAAAGTATGTCATTTGGACCACAGTTTGCATTTGTGAGTCCCTCGACCCAGTCTACCTGCTATGAGAAGTTCCATCGTATAATTATTGTATACTTTCAAAATGATTTCAGCAATACGCCATTCACCGTATGGGATAAATATTGTTAGACAATAGTATGGGCATTTTCAAACGTGGCGATACCCGTGATATTTATTTTTTTATTATTTGTTAAGTATTTTGATTTTGATTTTGGGGAAAAGGGGGTGATTTTAGCATTCTGTTTTTAATATTTTTTTATGTTTTTAAAAACTTTTTTAACTTTTTTTAAGTCACTCCGGGTGACTATAACTGGCAATCATTAGATTGTCCATTGTGTTCTGTGATGGCTATATAGCCATCATTGAGCACTTCATTTTCAATATAACAATACAGTGCTGCCACCTAGTGGCCTCTATTGGTTTATTTTACTAATCAGTATAACGTTATATGCACATGGACATACAGCCTCAGACTTGAAAAAGGAGTGTTTATCTACTCAGAAACGCATTGTCGCGTATATGTAAATAAATAGAATTGTCTCCAACCACTTGAGGTAGTGTTATTACGCCAGGAGATATAAAAAACGGTGGACCACCAATAATCCACACCCCTCTATTGTCTCTCATGACTCCTCCAGGAGGATTGGCAACTACACAAGTGAGGAGCGAACGATACTGGCAGCACCGACCACGATTTAAACATATGCCTACACTAGTGTTGTGCCTATGCTTGCACAACACAAAAAGGTGAGCATAATCATTACTTCTTTCAAAACAAATTCACTAAGAAACTACTACCCTATGAGCGCCTCTCCCTCTCTTGCCACATATCCTGGCTCAATATAGCAGGATTACAGATTGGACTTAATGGACTTTTGTCTTTTTCTTGTACCTATGTAATGATTAGCTATGCAGTGACATATGGAAAGAACATTCAATCAATGAGAAAAGCTATGAAAAAAAGTATGCCATTTGGACCACAGTTTGCATTTGTGAGTCCCTCGACCCAATCTACCTGCTATGAGAAGTTCCATCGTATAATTATTGTATACTTTCAAAATGATTTCAGCAATACTGGGCAGATCTAGACATTTCCAGTGTCTAGTAATAGATGTTTGCGTAACATTAAGAACATGAGAAATCATAGTAATATTGGAGGTAGGCAGCATGTCTAAATCAGAAGCACCATTTCTGGCCCCATTTGATCCCCCTATCAAGAATCATAATGATCTGAGACTTAAAGGGCTTCTGTCACCCCCAAAAGCCTTTTCTTTTTTTTTTGGGCTTGTTATAATCGTTATTTAACGACTATTTCCTATATAGCGATCTTACCTTTGTCTGTGGCTTCTTTTCATTAAAAAATTATCTTTTAAAATATGCTAATCACTTCACTACCAGCAAGTAGGGCTTCTACTTGCTGGTAGCCGCTGTAAAAAACCGCCCCCTCCTCTTGTTGATTGACAGGGCCAGCAGTGCTCTCCTCCTCCGGCTGGCCCTGTCAGCATTTCAAAAATCCCGCGCCTGTCTTCATTCGGCGCAGGCGCTCTGAGAGAAGGAGGCTCGTCTCCTCAGCATTCCCTCAGTGCGCCTGCACCGATGACGTCATCGGCGCAGGCGCACTGAAGGAGTGCTGATGTCACGGATGGTGTTGCAGAAAACAAGAAGTAACAAATAAAGATCCTACTGACTTGATCCCAAACTAAGGAACAAAAGGGTGAGCCCTATTAAAGCCCTAGAGCTCTCCCTTACTGCTCAGCCCATGCAAAGATCTCAATGATAGAAAGTTGCATGTCCACGTACCTCGACTGAGTGACACCTGCAAACCCTATAATAGTGAGGGGACATGACCACCGGCTCCCTGCACTTAATACGGAGGGAGTCAGGGTCACCTAGAATCAAGCCAACAGGAAAACACAAATACAGAAAGAGACTTATCTGAGAAACCAGCAGTAGCAACTTCAAGCAGTGAACAGAATCCAGGAAGTAGTATAAACCACAAAGTGAAGCAGTATGGGAGGAGATATAAAAGGAAGGCAATCACTGCTAATAGATGACAGCTGGGAGAGGGAGAAGAGATGTCAAAGCAAAAGCAAAACAAAAGAACATCATGCAGGAGGTACTGAAGAACGTCTGTCAGAACTTCTCAGAGATCTGGCGGTGACAGTACCCCTCCCTCTACGAGTGGACTCCGGACACTCAGAGCCCACCTTCTCAGGATGAGACCTATGGAATGCCCTGAGAATACGAGTGGCCTTAATGTCCGCCACTGGAACCCACATCCTCTCCTCAGGGCCATAACCCTCCCAATGAACGAGGCACTGAAGAGAACCGTGGACAATACGAGAGTCCACAATCCTAGAGACCTGAAATTCAAGATTACCATCAACCACAATCGGAGGAGGAGGCAAAGAGGAAGGTACAGTGGGTTGGACATAAGGTTTTAATAGGGACTTGTGAAAAACATTATGGATCTTCCAAGTCTGAGTAAGATCAAGACGGTAGGCAACGGGATTGATGACGGACAAGATTTTGTAAGGCCCAATAAACTTAGGACCCAACTTCCAGGAGGGAACCTTCAATTTGATATTCTTAGTAGACAACCACACCAGATCACCAACATTCAGGTCCGGACCAGGCACACGTCTCTTATCCGCCACACGCTTATATCTCTCACTCATGCTCTTTAGATTATCCTGAATCTTTTGCCAAATAGATGACAAAGACAAAGAGAATCTCTCCTCATCAGGTAAACCAGAAGCCCCCTCTCCAGAGAATGTCCCAAACTGCGGATGAAACCCATATGCACCAAAAATGGTGACTTATCAGAGGACTCCTGACGACGGTTATTTAAACCAAACTCAGCAAGGGAGAGAAAAGAACACCAATCCTCCTGATTCTCCGCCACAAAACAGTGCAGATATGTCTCCAGATTCTGATTGACGCGCTCTGTCTGGCCATTCGACTGCGGGTAGAAAGCAGAAGAGAACGACAACCGAACCCCCAAGCGAGAACAGAAAGCCTTCCAGAATCTGGAAACAAACTGCATTCCCCCTATCAGAGACTATGTCTGAAGGAATACCATGCAATTTGACAATGTGTTCAACAAATGCCTGCGCCAGCGTTTTAGCATTGGGCAACCCAGGAAAAGGAATAAAATGCGCCATTTTGCTAAAACGGTCCACCACCAACAGAATCACAGTCTTCCACGAGGAAGGTCCGTAATGAAGTCCATGGACCGATGTGTCCAAGGACGGGAAGGAATGGGTAATGGAAGGAGAGGACCTGATGGCCGTGAATGAGGGACTTTGGCACGAGCGCAAGTCTCGCAGGCTGCCACAAAACCCTGATCCGCCTTACGAAGAGCCGGCCACCAGAATCTCAGAGCAATGAGATCTACTGTGGCTCTACCCCCCGGGTGCCCAGCAAGGACAGTATCGTGGTGCTCCTTAACCTCCTCAGGACCGCCGTACGCAGGATTGCGTCTTTGCGGCGGCCCTGCTCTTCTGGGTGGACGCGCCGGCGCGTCCTCTCGCGACACGCGAGATTTCCTGTGAACGCACGCACACAGGCGCGCGCGTTCACAGGAACGGAAGGTAAGAGAGTGGATCTCCAGCCTGCCAGCGGCGATCGTTCGCTGGCAGGCTGGAGATGTGATTTTTTTAACCCCTAACAGGTATATTAGACGCTGTTTTGATAACAGCGTCTAATATACCTGCTACCTGGTCCTCTGGTGGTCCCCTTTGTTTGGATCGACCACCAGAGGACACAGGTAGCTCAGTAATATGTTGCACCAAGCACCACTACACTACACCCCCCCTGTCACTTATTAACCCCTTGATCACCCTTGATCACCCCTGATCACCCCATATAGACTCCCTGATCACCCCCCTGTCATTGATTACCCCCCTGTCATTGATCACACCCCTGTAAAGCTCCATTCAGACGTCCGCATGATTTTTACGGATCCACTGATAGATGGATCGGATCCGCAAAACGCATACGGACGTCTGAATGGAGCCTTACAGGGGCGTGATCAATGACTGTGATGATCACCCCATATAGACTCCCTCATCACCCCCCTGTCATTGATCACACCCCTGTAAAGCTCCATTCAGACGTCCGCATGATTTTTACGGATCCACTGATAGATGGATCGGATGCGCAAAACGCATACGGACGTCTGAATGGAGCCTTACAGGGGCGTGATCAATGACTGTGGTGATCACCCCATATAGACTCCCTCATCACCCCCCTGTCATTGATTACCCCCCTGTCATTGATCACACCCCTGTAAAGCTCCATTCAGACGTCCGCATGATTTTTACGGATCCACTGATAGATGGATCGGATCCGCAAAACGCATACGGATGTCTGAATGGAGCCTTACAGGGGCGTGATCAATGACTGTGGTGATCACCCCATATAGACTCCCTCATCACCCCCCTGTCATTGATTACCCCCCTGTCATTGATCACACCCCTGTAAAGCTCCATTCAGACGTCCGCATGATTTTTACGGATCCACTGATAGATGGATCGGATCCGCAAAACGCATACGAATGTCTGAATGGAGCCTTACAGGGGCGTGATCAATGACTGGGGTGATCACCCCATATAGACTCCCTGATCACCCCCCTGTCATTGATTACCCCCCTGTCATTGATCACCCCCCTGTAAAGCTCCATTCAGATGTCCGCATGATTTCTACGGATCCACTGATAGATGGATCGGATCCGCAAAACACATACGGACGTCTGAATGGAGCCTTACAGGGGCGTGATCAATGACTGTGGTGATCACCCCATATAGACTCCCTGATCACCCCCCTGTCATTGATCACCCCCCCTGTCATTGATCACCCCCCCTGTCATTGATCACCCCCCCTGTCAGGCTGCATTCAGATGTCCGTAGGATTTTTACGGATACATGGATCGGATCCGCAAAAGACATACGGACATCTGAATGGAGCCTTACAGGGGGGTGATCAATGACAGGGGGGTGATCAAGACAGGGGGGTGATCACCCCATATAGACTCTCTGATCACCCCCCTGTCATTGATCACCCCCCTGTCATTGATCACCCCCCTGTCATTGATCACCCCCCTGTAAGGCTCCATTCAGACATTTTTTTGGCCCAAGTTAGCGGAAATATTATTTTTTTTTTTCTTACAAAGTCTCATATTCCACTAACTTGTGTCAAAAAATAAAATCTCACATGAACTCACCATACCCCTCACGGAATCCAAATGCGTAAAATTTTTTAGACATTTATATTCCAGACTTCTTCTCACGCTTTAGGGCCCCTAGAATGCCAGGGCAGTATAAATACCCCACATGTGACCCCATTTCAGAAAGAAGACACCCCAAGGTATTCCGTGAGGGGCATATTGAGTCCATGAAAGATTTAAATTTTTGTCCCAAGTTAGCGGAAAGGGAGACTTTGTGAGAAAAAAAAAATATATCAATTTCTGCTAACTTGTGCCAAAAAAAAAAAAATTCTGGGAACTCGCCATGCCCCTCATTGAATACCTTGGGGTGTCTTCTTTCCAAAATGGGGTCACATGTGGGGTATTTATACTGCCCTGGCATTCTAGGGGTCCTAAAGCGTGAGAAGAGGTCTGGGATCCAAATATCTAAAAATGCCCTCCTAAAATGAATGTGGGCCCCTTTGCGCATCTAGGCTGCAAAAAAGTGCCACACATGTGGTATCGCCGTATTCAGGAGAAGTTGGGCAATGTGTTTTGGGGTGTCATTTTACATATACCCATGCTGGGTGAGATAAATATCTTGGTCAAATGCCAACTTTGTATAAAAAAATGGGAAAAGTTGTCTTTTGCCGAGATATTTCTTTCACCCAGCATGGGTATATGTAAAAAGACACCCCAAAACACATTGCCCAACTTCTCCTGAATACGGCGATACCACATGCGTGACACTTTTTTGCAGCCTAGGTGGGCAAAGAGCACCTTTAGGATTTCACAGGTCATTTACCTACTTACCACACATTAGGGCCCCTGGAAAATGCCAGGGCAGTATAACTACCCCACAAGTGACCCCATTTTGGAAAGAATACACCTCAAGGTATTCCGTGAGGGGCATGGCGAGTTCCTAGAATTTTATATTTTTTGTCACAAGTTAGTGGAAAATGATGATTTTTTTATTTTTATTTTTTTCCCTTACAAAGTCTCATATTCCACTAACTTGTGACAAAAAATAAAAACTTCCATGAACTCACTATGCCCATCACGAAATACCTTGGGGTGTCTTCTTTCCAAAATGGGGTCACTTGTGGGGTAGTTATACTGCCCTGGCATTCTAGGGGCCCAAATGTGTGGTAAGAAGTTTGAAATCAAAATGTGTAAAAAATGACCAGTGAAATCCGAAAGGTGCTCTTTGGAATGTGGGCCCCTTTGCCCACCTAGGCTGCAAAAAAGTGTCACACATCTGGTATCTCCGTATTCAGGAGAAGTTGGGGAATATGTTTTGGGGTGTCATTTTACATATACCCATGCTGGGTGAGAGAAATATCTTGGCAAAAGACAACTTTTCCCATTTTTTTATACAAAGATATTTCTCTCACCCAGCATGGGTATATGTAAAATGACACCCCAAAACACATTCCTCAACTTCTCCTGAATACGGAGATACCACATGTGTGACACTTTTTTGCAGCCTAGGTGGGCAAAGGGGCCCACATTCCAAAGAGCACCTTTCGGATTTCACCGGCCATTTATTACAGAATTTGATTTCAAACTCCTTACCACACATTTGGGCCCCTAGAATGCCAGGGCAGTATAACTACCCCACAAGTGACCCCATTTTGGAAAGAAGAGACCCCAAGGTATTCGCTGATGGGCATAGTGAGTTCATGGAAGTTTTTATTTTTTGTCACAAGTTAGTGGAATATGAGACTTTGTAAGAAAAAAAAAAATCATCATTTTCCGCTAACTTGTGACAAAAAATAAAAAGTTCTATGAACTCACTATGCCCATCAGCGAATACCTTAGGGTGTCTACTTTCCGAAATGGGGTCATTTGTGGGGTGTTTGTACTGTCTGGCCATTGTAGAACCTCGGGAAACATGACAGGTGCTCAGAAAGTCAGAGCTGCTTCAAAAAGCGGAAATTCACATTTTTGTACCATAGTTTGTAAACGCTATAACTTTTACCCAAACCATTTTTTTTTTTACCCAAACATTTTTTTTTTATCAAAGACATGTAGAACAATAAATTTAGAGCAAAATTTATATATGGATCTCGTTTTTTTTGCAAACTTTTACAACTGAAAGTGAAAAATGTCATTTTTTTGCAAAAAAATCTTTAAATTTCGATTAATAACAAAAAAAGTAAAAATGTCAGCAGCAATGAAATACCACCAAATGAAAGCTCTATTAGTGAGAACAAAAGGAGGTAAAATTCATTTGGGTGGTAAGTTGCATGACCGAGCAATAAACGGTGAAAGTAGTGTAGGTCAGAAGTGTAAAAAGTGGCCTGGTCTTTCAGGGTGTTTAAGCACTGGGGGCTGAGGTGGTTAAAAACCTTGTGTCGTAAAGCGAGAGGCACAAACAACCTCCCAGGAGGACAAAGATCAGGAGCCTCTGCCTGGGCTGCCTGAACCTCTGCCTCCAATTCAGGATAAAGAGCAGACACAACCACCCCTTCAGCCAAAATGGGTCCCGGGTCTTCAAAGTTCCCCCCTCCCGGAAAACAACGTGACAGTGCATCCACTTTCACATTCTTAACCCCAGGGCGGAACGTGACAACAAAATTAAACCTTGAAAAGAACAAAGACCATCTGGCATGTCTCGGGTTCAGACGCTTGGCTGACTCCAAGTAGGCCAGATTCTTATGGTCGGTAAACACGGTAATAGGGTGTCTGGCTCCCTCTAGCCAATGGCGCCATTCCTCAAAAGCTAACTTGATGGCCAACAACTCCCTATCTCCCACATCGTAATTTCTCTCTGCGGAGGAGAGTTTCTTCGAGAAAAAGGCACACGGTCGCCATTTGGCAGGAGAGGGACCCTGAGATAAGACCACACCCACCTCAGAAGCATCCACCTCAACAATGAAGGGCAGAGAGATATCAGATTGTACCAAGATGGGAGCGGAAGCAAAACTCTCTTTGATACTAGAAAAGGCCTTACGCGCCTCTACCGACCAGGACGAAAAATCTACCCCCTTTCTAGTCATATCAGTGAGTGGCTTAACAACAGAGGAATAATTCAAAATGAACTTCCTGTGATAATTGGCAAAACCCAAAAAGCGCATCAGCGCCTTCTGATTCTCAGGAAGCTCCCAATCAAGCAAAGCGCGGCGGACCTTCTCGGGGTCCATGCGAAAACCAGAAGCGGAGAGAAGAAAGCCAAGAAACTGAATTTCTGGGACCGCAAACACACATTTTTCCAGTTTAGCGTACAATTTATTCTCCCGCAGAATGAGCAAGACCTGACGTAGATGGTCCCTATGAGTTTTGAAATCAGGAGAGTAAATCAAAATGTCATCTAGATACACTAGTACAAATCTCCCCATTAAATGATAAAAAATGCTGTTCACAAAATGTTGAAAGACGGCTGGAGCATTCATCAAACCGAAAGGCATAACCAAATTCTCAAAATGGCCCTCAGGGGTATTGAAGGCCGTCTTCCATTCGTCCCCTTCTCTGACCCTGACCAGGTTGTATGCCCCTCTTAAATCCAACTTGGAAAAAACTTTAGCCCCAACAATCTGGTTAAACAGGTCCAGGATTAGAGGAAGCGGATAAGGATCACGAATTGTGATACTGTTCAGCTCCCTGAAATCTAGACATGGTCTTAAAGAACCATCTTTTTTCTTAACAAAAAAAACCCCAGCGGCAACAGGTGACTTCGAGGGTCGGATGTGTCCCTTTCTCAGGCTCTCAGAGATATAAGTACGCATAGCAACCCTTTCAGGTTGGGAGAGATTGTATAAACGAGATTTAGGCAGTTTGGCGCCTGGGATGAGATTAATAGGGCAATCGTACTCCCGGTGAGGAGGCAGCTCCTGAACACCACTCTCAGAAAACACATCTGAAAATTCAGAGAGAAAAGATGGTACAGTTTTAGTAGAAACCTCTGAAAGAGACGTCGAGAAGCAATTCTCTCTGCAAAAGTCACTCCAACCATTTATTTGCCTCGCTTGCCTCAATGGTAGGGTTATGTTTAGTGAGCCAGGGTAGCCCCAACACAAGAGGAGTAGGTTACCCGCTTAGGACAAAACATAACACATCCTCAACATGAGCATCCCTCACAGTCAAACGGATATTGTGAACTATGCCCTTTAATGATTTTTGAGAAAGTGGAGCGGAATCAATAGCAAAAACTGGTATATCCTTTCCCAAAGTGCATACCTGGAAACCATGTGTTATAGCAAATTGATTATCAATGAGATTGACTGCTCCACTATCTACAAAAATCTCACAAACAATGTTCTTGCTCTCTAGCGCCACCCTGGCAGGTAGGACAAAATGGAAACTACAAGCAAAACGGAAAACCTTCAATTTCCGCATCAACCTTGCCAATAGTAACAGATGGAACGTTTTTAGAGGACTTTTTTCTTTTTGTTTCTTTATTACTCTCAAAAAACTCCCTGAATCTGCTAGAGGGACAAACATTTGCCAAATGATTTATACCTCCACAACAGAAACAAACCCTCCTCTGAGAGCTGAATCCACTGTTGTTAGAGGCAAGCAAACCCAGCTGCATGGCC
This sequence comes from Bufo bufo, assembly GCF_905171765.1. Taxonomy (NCBI): domain Eukaryota; kingdom Metazoa; phylum Chordata; class Amphibia; order Anura; family Bufonidae; genus Bufo; species Bufo bufo. Next base: position 183,802,082 of record NC_053394.1, on the reverse strand, counting down.
TCCTGCTCAGAGGGGATTTAGAGAGACTGAGACCCCTGCGCACTGAATGAGGACGCCCCACTGTCCATGAACTGAGTATGACAGGAAGGAGTGATCTCTCCTCTCTCTCTAAGACGCCTGTCAATACGAAGGGCCCGAGACATGGCAGACTCCAAGGAGGTAGGTCTCTCATGAAAGGCAAATGCATCTTTCAATGCCTCTGAAAGACCATGGCAAAATTGACTTCGGAGTGCAGCATCATTCCAACCAGTATCAGCTGCCCATCTCCGAAATTCAGAACAGTATATCTCTGCGGACTGTTTACCCTGGCATAAAAGACGCAGTTTAGATTCAGCCAGAGCAATACGATCCGGATCATCATATATCTGACCCAGGGCTACAAAAAATTCATCCACTGATCGGAGGGGCCGTGCCCCCACCGGCAGCGAAAAGGCCCAGGACTGAGCGTTATCCCTGAGCAGCGAGATGATGATCCCCACCCTCTGCTCCTCATCACCAGAGGAATGGGGAAGTAGGCGAAAATGGAGTTTGCAAGCCTCTCTAAAACGAACAAAATTCTTACTACCCCCGGAGAACGTATCCGGAAGCGAGATTTTAGGCTCAGAACAAATTCCATGAACGCAAGCAGAAACGGTCACCTGAAACTGAGAGACAGTTTTACGGAGATCTGCTACCTCCAGTGAAAGACCCTGCATGTGGTCAATCAAGGCTAAAACTGGATTCATGCTTAAGACGGTTTTGGCGGTTTATAATGTCACGGATGGTGTTGCAGAAAACAAGAAGTAACAAATAAAGATCCGACTGACTTGATCCCAAACTAAGGAACAAAAGGTTGAGCCCTATTAAAGCCCTAGAGCTCTCCCTTACTGCTCAGCCCATGCAAAGATCTCAATGATAGAAAGTTGCATATCCACGTACCTCGACTGAGTGACACCTGCAAACCCTATAATAGTGAGGGGACACGACCACCGGCTCCCTGCACTTAATACGGAGGGAGTCAGGGTCACCTAGAATCAAGCCAACAGGAAAACACAAATACAGAAAGAGACTTATCTGAGAAACCAGCAGTAGCAACTTCAAGCAGTGAACAGAATCCAGGAAGTAGTATAAACCGCAAAGTGAAGCAGTATGGGAGGAGATATAAAAGGAAGGCAATCACTGCTAATAGATGACACTTGGGAGAGGGAGAAGAGATGTCAAAGCGAAAGCAAAACAAAAGAACATCATGCAGGAGGTACTGAGGAACGTCTGTCAGAACTTCTCAGAGATCTGGCGGTGACAGCTGAGGAGGTGAGCCTCCTTCTCTCAGAGCGCCTGCGCCGAATGAAGACAGGTGCGGGATTTTTGAAATGCTGACAGGGCCAGCCGGAGGAGGAGAGCACTACTGGCCCTGTCAATCAACAAGAGGAGGGGGCGGTTTTTTGCGGCGGCTACCAGCAAGTAGACGCCCTACTTGCTGGTAGTGAAGTGACTAGCATATTTTAAAAGATCGTTTTTTAATGAAAAGAAGCCACAGACAAAGGAAAGATCCCTATATAGGGAATAGTCGTTAAATAACGATTTTAACAAGCCCAAAAAAAAAAGAAAGGGTTTTGGGGGTGACAGAAGCCCTTTAATCCTCCCCCAAAACTGCTGAATCAAAGGGCAAGTTTCTCCAGACATGTAGAAGGGTTCCAGTGTCTCGAGAACAATGCCATCATAAGGCTGATGCTTGTGGATAGATTCTGGACAGTCTATAAGTCATATAATACCAACTATGAACTAATTTGAGCATGGCTTCAAGATGGTTGATGCATCTTTAGGTGGTAGAGCTTAAAGAAAATATAAAGTACACTGAGAGTCAGAAAAACTACGTTGCAGGTGCTCCATCCATCTGGTTTGAAAAGAGAATTTCTTCTCTGCAGAGAGTGATTGAATAGCTTGATAACCAAGAGAAATACAGTACAGACCAAAAGTTTGGACACACCTTCTCATTCAAAGAGTTTTCTTTATTTTCATGACTATGAAGCATCAAAACTATGAATTATCACATGTGGAATTATATACATAACAAACTAGTGTGAAACAACTGAAAATATGTCATATTCTAGGTTCTTCAAAGTAGCCACCTTTTGCTTTGATTACTGCTTTGCACACTCTTGGCATTCTTTTGATGAGCTTCAAGAGGTAGTCCCCTGAAATGGTCTTCCAACAGTCTTGAAGGAGTTCCCAGAGATGCTTAGCACTTGTTGGCCCTTTTGCCTTCACTCTGCATTCCAGCTCACCCAAAACCATCTCGATTGGGTTCAGGTCCGGTGACTGTGGAGGCCAGGTCATCTGGCGCAGCACCCCATCACTCTCCTTCATGGTCAAATAGCCCTTACTTTCAAAGTTTTCCCAATTTTTCGGCTGACTGACTGACCTTCATTTCTTAAAGTAATGATGGCCACTCGTTTTTCTTTACTTAGCTGCTTTTTCTTGCCATAATACAAATTCTAACAGTCTATTAAGTAGGACTATTAGCTGTGTATCCACCTGACTTCTCCTCAACGCAACTGATGGTCCCAACCCCATTTATAAGGCAAGAAATCCCACTTATTAAACCTGACAGGGCACACCTGTGAAGTGAAAACCATTTCAGGGGACTACCTCTTGAGGCTCATCAAGAGAATGCCAAGAGTGTGCAAAGCAGTAATCAAAGCAAAAGGTGGCTACTTTGAAGAACCTAGAATATGACATATTTTCAGTTGTTTCACGCTTGTTTGTTATGTATATAATTCCACATGTGTTAATTCATAATTTTGATGCCTTCAGTGTGAATCTACAATTTTCATAGTCATGAAAATAAAGAAAACTCTTTGAATGAGAAGGTGTGTCCAAACTTTTGGTCTGTACTGTAGCTTTGGTGGGCAATTTAGGATTTACAAAGAAGTTCTAAGGCTGGTTTCACACGGGCGTTGCGGATTGGGGCCGATTGCGTTCAGAGTGCGTTCAGTGAAACTTGCACTATTTTGCAAGCAAGTTCAGTCTTTTTTGTCTGCGATTGCGTTTAGTTGTTCAGTTTTTTCCGCGCGGGTGCAATGCATTTCGATGCGTTTTTCACGGGCGTGATAAAAAACTGAATGTTTACAAACAACATCTCAACCATCAATGAAACCATCAATGAAAAACGCATCGCACCCGCACTTGCTTGCGGATGCAATGCGTTTTTCACGCAGCCCCATTCACTTCTATGGGGCCAGGGCTGAGTGAAAAACAGAGAATATAGAACATGCTGCAATTTTCATGCAACGCACAAGTGATGCGTGAAAATCAACACTCATGTACACAGACCCATTGAAATGAATGGGTCAGGATTCAGTGCGGGTGCTATGCGTTCACGCGTGGAAAACTCGCTCGTGTGAAAGGGACCTAATACTATTACGAGGCCCCAAAACAAAGGGAGGACCACCTGACAACAAGTGTCTCAGTTGGATATATTTATAGAAATCCTGTTCAGACACTTCAAAATCAGCCATAATTCTAGAAATAGGAAAAAGGGTATAACATTCACTGATACACGTTATGGTAAAAATACTTTTAGAAAGACAGTCAGTGAAGTCTATACATGGTAAACTAGTGTGAAGATCAGAAAGTGCCAGGTCAGTAAGGCAGAATGGTAGCAAGATATGGGTAGGATTTTGTTTTATCCACAATTGTAAGCCTGTGCGGATTGTTGTGGAAGGATACTTGGAGAGTTTGTTGCTAAGCATCGTCTGTTTCAGTACTTGTCTCATAGAAGATCAACTCATTAAATTTGATTCTAGAGCGACCCATATTTTAGATAGATCATTATGTCACCAATACCTAGTTTGTTCTAAAAGTGTTGTCTTATAGTATGTCAAGAGGCACAGGCACCTCAACCCCCCCTAGGAGACAGGGTTGTAAAGAGGTGCTGCTGGAACCCTAAGCCTATGATAATTCGAAATTAAACGAAGTAGAAGTCTCTGCATCTTGTAGATAGCTGTTACGATGGACAGGATACAAGATACACAAAATACCACCAAACAAGTGTCTAGGCAAGAAGCTGGGGATAAAGGTCGCCTCCTGACAAATCCCTACCAGCTCTCCCTAGACTTCTATGCCCACGTTCAGACCCTGAAGGTGGGAATAACGTGTCCCCGTGCCTAGGCTGAAGATACCCTAAAATCCCTAAGATGGTGAAAGGGGGAAAGAGGCAGCCTGCTCCCTCAGGACCTGGAGGGGGCAGGCGTCTCTCTAACAGCCTAGACAGACAACCACAAGAAAACAAAACCAACTTATCTTGTCACTGAGCAGGAACAGCAAATCCTTCCTTCCTTCCTCTGAGCCAGACAGAAGCTATAACCCGCACAGGACACTGGGAGTGGGCGTAATTTAAACTCAAACCAGCGACCCCACCCAGTGCACCTGAAGGGAGGCGGATACAGCTCAACTCCAAAACAAAAACAAAAGGCTACACACGTGCTGCTAACCTGGCAGACCTCCGCACATAATCTGAGCAGGGCATGACAATAGCTGAGAGAGGAATAGGGATAGGCAAGTTATGCAACCCAACAAGAATATAGGATAGTTAGTGAATAATTCAATATCATTTTGGAGTTGTGTCTAAGGTTTTAAGGGGGTATCAGATTTTCTTGGTTTGAGTAATGTGATCATCATCATTTCCTGTGGGAATTTGCCCAGGGAGGATGCTTCATTAAAAAGTTAGGTTAGTTATGGAGCTATAAGGTTTTTATCTGTCTTAGAGAAGTCATTGGTGAGATCATTGATTTCGGGAGACTTGTGAAGTTCAGAGAGCCAATAGCAAGAAACACTTCTGACTCCATAAAGGGTTGGGATAGGGTAATGGATTGCGCTTTGGATAGAGCAGGTAAGTTAATGGAACCCAGAAAAGAAGCAATACCTTCACCGGAGTGTTAATGTGTGGAACCATCCAAGCTAAGATTGTACAAGGATGTATAGTAGTTAGTAAAAGAGTTAGCAAAGTTCTGAGGGTCCATGAACTTAACCCCAGAACCCCCAATTAAATATGGAATTCTGATTCTAGTAGATTGTGTGCGCAATTGCTTTGCTAACAGAGAGGCACTTTTATTATCATGCCAATAATGGGGCTGGTATGAGCAGTTTGCATTTGTATGCAATTTGTTTGGATTGTATGATTGTATTGTTCAGTAGTTGGCTCAGTAAACCGCGGATCCGCAAAAAAACGGAAGCCGCCCGTGTTGCAATTTGCGGAACGGAATGGGCGCCGGCAATAAAAAATGCCTATTCTTGTCCCCAAAGCGTGGACAAGAATAGGACAATTATTTTTTTTTTTTGCGGGGCCGCGGGGCGGAGCCACGGATGCGGACAGCAAACGGAGTGCTGTCCGCATCTTTTGTGGCCCCATTGAAGTGAATGGGTCCGCATCCGAGCCGCCAAAACGGCGGCTCGGATGCGGACCCAAACAACGGTCGTGTGCATGAGGCCTTATTCTGACAGATCAGAAGAACGGAAAGGCTGAACTGTGATGTGAACGAAGCCTAATGCTACTTTCACACTAGCGTCTTTGCTGAATCCGACAGGGTTCAGCAAAAATGCTTCCGTTACTGATATGAACGGATCCGGTTGTATTAGCCTTAACATAGCCAAGACAGATCTGTCATGAACTCCATTGAATGTCCTTTTACAGGATAGCTTTTAGATCAGTAATCAAGGCTCTAATATTTACCCCAGGGGTAGGTATATGGCCCAGGTCTGAGGAGGCTAACAAGCTAGGGGATGTAGCTATGTTTACCTGCGGCCTTTTCTGGTTGGGACCGTTGCTGGTCTCCCACAATTTGCTGCAGTAGAGACAGAGTGGAGGAAGTGGCGATGGAGGATAGCAATGTCTGGCTGGATGATAGAGAGTCCTGTGGTATCTGCAGGGAGCTGTTCACTGCCAGAGAAGCTGATCTGCTATGCGCCACAGGATCTTCTTGCTCCATGGCCGGGAGATGCCATGTTGGGAGTGCCGGGCTTAAGCAGCCTCTTCCTCCTTTTGGTTTTAGCCATACTTCCTCAGTGCACAAAGTATGGCTGAGGTAGGAAGAGCGGGTTTAGAGCTGGGGATCGACAGTGTGTCGGCTTTAGGGCTGCAAGCTCTGAGATTACACTGCCTCTGCCATGCCACACCCCCATTACTTACCATTTTAAGCATACCACCCATCCACTAGTCTTTCTCGGAACTGAGGCAGAGAAGGCATTTGATAGAGTTAGTTGGGACTTTATGGGTCAAATTATGTCAAATTCAACCTCCTAGACCTTTGCATTAGCATTGTTTTCTCCATGTATTCTAATGCCTCTGTCTCAGTCGTGGTTAATGGAACCCTGTCACCCTCCCATCCTCTCCTCTATTTATTGTCTTAGTCATGGAATCCCTCTTACAATTAGGGCTACTTTCACACTGGCATTTTGAATTCCGTTTCAGGGATCTCACAAACGGTGAGAAATGCATTCTGAATCGATAAGGATCCGTTCAGAATGCATCAGTTTGGCTCCGTTCCGCCTCCATTCCGCTTTGAAGAACAACGTCAAAACGGATCCGTCCTGACTTACAATGTAAGTCAATGGGAGCGGATCCGTTTTCACTGACACAATATGGTGCAATTGAAAACGGATCCGTCCCCCCATTTGACTTTGTTTTTCATAATGCAAACGGATCCGTTCTGAATGGATACAATCATTTGCATTATAGGTGCGGATCCGTCTGTGCAGATACCAGACTGATCCGCACCTAACGCAGGTGTGAAAGTAGCCTAATAAGATAGGATACCCTCATTAAATGGGTTTCCCCTGGATAGGTCATCAGTATCTGATCGTGGGGGTGCCACTCCCGGGACCCCTTCTCTCATCATGATGAACGTGATGTCACTGGCTTAGGAATAGCTTGTGAAGGCCGCAGCGCTCACAGGAGCACTGCTGCCTTCTCAAACAGCTGATCGGCGATCAGATACTGATGACCTATCCTGAGGATAGGTCATCAGTATCAAAACCTCTAAAAACAACTTTAATGGTGTCTCCGTAGGGGATCAGAAGCATATGGTGGTGACCTTTGCGGATGACCTTCTGATCAGGACCACAAACCCAGTTATCTCTTTTTCTAGAATATACACTGTATTGAAACATTTTGGCCCACTTTCCAACTTTAAATTCAACATTATTAGCATGGGACGTCCCTCTTCTGTGAGAGCTCATTTAGCCACTAACTCTCCACTTTAAATTGGAACTCTCCTTATATGACATACTTGGGAGTAAAAATCAGTTTAGATTTCTTAGCTTTATTTCACATTAATTACAACCCCCTCCTACACTCTGCAAGAAAACATAGAAATGCTGGATTTTCCTCTACCTTCTTGGTTTGGTAGGAAAAACCTCATCTCTTCTCTCAGAATACCACATCTGACTTAACTTCAAGAGGTATTGCCTATCCCTGTCCCTAGGTCCTACTACATGATCCTGATGAAGAAAATCTACTTTCATCTGGGCCAGGAAAAAAGCTTGAATTTCTGTTTTATCTAGACCCAAACAGCTAGGTGATATTGGCCTACCCGATCCTGAACTCTATAGAAGAGTTATTCTCTTGTTGGGAGTAATGGCCTGGCTGAGATTTCCTTCTCACAAGTCTTGGGTTGCTATGGAACAATCAATCTCCGCAATTCATTTTGTTCCCTTCTGCTGGGCAACAATACTTCAAATACAACTATTCATGAACTCAACCCTGTGGTTAGGACCACCCTCTCAGGATATAGATGATTTCAGACCTTAGGTCTTAAGGCTCCATTTCCCTCCCCATATTACGATTGAGAGATGTGATTGATTTGGCAGCAACCGCTCTTTGTGAAAGCCTTCCCACCTAGCCCCATAACTCCCCATCCCCTATCTCCTACCTTTTCAATGAGGATGGAGAAATCCTTAATGCGATTGATGTAGCCTTACCTCTACAGCAATGTAGTTTCCATATCTCTATAGTTACCTTCTTGAGTTCTTACTTAGCCCGTCACATATCTAAAGGTGATCTTCTTCATCCCCTTACTTGGTTTCAAAAGCCTAATTTCTAGCTCATCACCTCCCTCTAAACTTCTCAATTATATAAAAGATTTTGCTTCCCAGTACCTTTTGTGAAATCTGCCTTTGAGAAAGAGACTTGAACATAAAATTTGCTACCACAGATCAAACTCCACTCTTTCTATCCCCACACTCTTCCTCCAGATGTGTGAGAATACAGGAGAATGGTTACAAGGTTCTAATGAGGTGGTATAGGCACCAGATAAAACATGCTTATATAGCACTCCCTCTCTGCACATTTTAAGTCCTATCATACAGTAACTCAGGTCTGGTGTTTTTGGGACTGCAACTAGTGAAAAAAGATCGGAGAGGAGGCAACTTTATTGCCAAAATGTCTAGGATAGAGTCTAGATTCACCTATCATTTTGACACCTTGGTTCCGTAAGGTTTAAATGTGGAATGGGAACTTATGCATTTCTATAGGTGGACTGGGGGACCTCCCACACTTTGTCTATGTCAGGCTGATTTCTAGCACACAGTTAAATCTGGGGCGCCTCCCTCACCACCCTCTCTACATTTGGTGCTATTCTAGTTTATTATGTGAACCATTATATGGTATTTTATTAGATTTATTTTGTATGCATTTCTGTATAAGTGTGAACTGAATTAATGTAGGTAGTATGATGATGGAATATATTTTATAATAGTACTCTGTATAACTTTAATCTAAATTGATAATATATGTATCAACTTCGATAGGTATATCCATTATACATAAATGTGAATGTGCACATAATAACGAGAAATTGCATTGAGATGACGTATACTCCATAAATGATTTTCTATAAAATCCAAATCCAGTTCAGATTTTGTGTTTTACTTATGCCCTATATAAGCCAATCTGTAGTATACTTACTCATACCATATATACTACTGAAGAGGGGGTCAGATACCCCAAAACACATATAGCTGTGCTTGTACTTTGTTATTTCATACACATCTATCCAGCATCATTCATCCTCATGTTCAGAAAGACCCAGCAATGTGGACAGATGTCCTCAAGGATAAATAACAGGAAAACTGTTATTTATCCTTGAAGACATCTGTCCACCTTGCTGGGTTTTTCCAGTCAATTTATTTTTCTTGTAATGTCCCCTAATTGCATTTCTCTGGAGAAAGAACAGTGTCACAAATGTTTTCACCACTCTGGCTACAAGATTATTCTTCATACACGTGTTCTAAATTTAGGAGTATTGTCGGCTCTAGAGATGCAGTATGCACATAAATGTATTTTCATGAACGGTCGTGTGCATGAGCCCTTAGGCCTAGTTCACAGTTGTTTGGTCAGTTATTTCAATCAGTTATTGTGAGCCAAAACAAAAAAAAATAAAAACAATGTGTTAAAAAAACAAAATAGGTGCAAATCTTTCCATTATTATTATGTCTGAGTATGCTTCACCACTGGTTTTGGCTCACAATAACTGATCAAACAACTGAAGTGTGAACTTGGTCTAATTAGTAAAATTTTATATGACAAAAAAGATCACTGAAATATAAAATATAATAATACTCACTGAGGAAGGGGCACACCCCCGAAACGCGTATGGGACGAACCTTGTACCGGCATGCTGGAAAAAAATCTTCCCTGGATCTGAACAGACCTCTGAACTAAAGCTCTGCAAACACCGCACCTGACTCCACCAAGTACGCTGACGATACTGGATTCAGAGTCAGCTGTTATGGACATGTTCACCGATCGGGGAGTCAATATCCCAGAGAAACAAAGAGACTAGACCAAGGTAATATTGCGCAAGTGAGTGGGACGCCACCACGAGCGCTTACTGTTTCGTACCTGGGGTCAGTTTGCAAAAAACGAAAGGATCGGTGAACTATTAACTTTTTCAACAGCTTTATGAGGTAGGAGCGGAATTGTCTTTACCTAAATTTCCTGAATTGGGAGACCACCTTACAATTCTCTATAAGGAACTATCTATGCTGCTATTTCTCTATAAGGAACTAACTATGCTGCTATTTCTCTATAAGGAACTATCTATGCTGCTATTTTTGCGATCAACTTAATTTCATAGTCACATATTTTGGATCCAAATATCGTTATTGGATGCCATTTATCACCTTTTTGTCTTTTGCCACTTGTGCTACACTGTTGCATTATTATTGCTGCTATATTTGTTACATTATATTGTCACATTTATTGTCCAGATGGACTAACATTGTCCATATATCTGGTCCATAACACAATGTGCTTTGTCCACTCAGCATTTTCCTCCTGAAAGACCATCTGGTCTTTCCACCAGCCCAGGGTTGAATTAGCATATGACGGGCACATGGGCTCCCCATCGCAATATCCCTGAGCTGGTGGTTTACTAATCCATCAAAGAGGAAGACATTGTGTGTCAAAATAAATTTCCTACACACATGTCCAGCTATCTGGCTCAGTTTCCCACCGACTTGAAGCAAAAAATGCCTATGGGGAACTGAGCCAGAACTGATTCCATTTTCAATGGGATTGTTCTCATACATCCAACACATCAGTTGTGATGCCGGATGTCAAACAGCGGACAGAAAAATGCTGCATGCTCAGTATTTCTGTACGGCGCTATTAGTGTATAGATGCTGGACATTTATCAGTTGTGTCCGGCTCCAGCATAAAACAACCGGCCAGCACAACTGTTACATGTGAAGGTGACCTTAAAGTGGTTGTCCGGGTTCAGAGCTGAACCCGGATATATCCCCATTTTTACCCAGGCAGCCCCCTAACATGAACTTCTCCGATGCTCTCCTTTGCCCTGTGCTGAATCGCGCAGGGCAAAGGCATTTTCTGGAGTTCTGGTGACGAACCGGGCTCTCCATAGGGCTGCCAGGCGGAGGTTTCCGCCCAGCAGTGAGCCCGGTGACATCATTGGCACTGATGGGCGGGCTTTAGCGCTGCCCTAGCCTGTAAAATGGCTAGGGCAGCGCTAAAGCCCACTCATCAGAGCCGGTGATGTCACCGAAGACACTGCTGGACAGAAGCCTCCGCCCGGCAGTGTGTTATTGGAAATAAAAGAGCCCTTGCCCTGCGCGATCCAGCGCAGGGCAAGGGAGCGCATCGAAGCATGAAATGCTCCGATGCTAACATCAGGGGGGCTGCCTGGGTGAAATTATGGGTATGCCCGGGTTCAGCTCTGAACCCGGACAACCCCTTTAAATTGGTACTTGTAGCTCAGTCAGTTTTTCTGCACAAGTTGACATAGTACTGGAAGTTGCAGCTTCTTCCTCCATTACTGAAGAAATACTGTCAGTCACCTCATTGACTGAAGCAGTATGTACAGTCCTGATCAAAAGTTTAAGACCACTTGAAAAATGCCATAAAATCATATTTAGCATGGCTGGATCTTAACAAGGTTCCAAGTAGAGCTTCAACATGCAACAAGAAGAAATGGGAGTGAGACAAAACATCTTTTGAGCATTCAATTTAATGAAAACAACAAATAAACTGAAACAGGCTGTTTTTCAGCTGATCAAAAGTTTAGGACCACACCTCCAAAAAAAAACGAAACCCCCCCAAAACAGAAATCCAACTTCCAAACATGAACTCAGTAATGAGTAGCTCCGCCGTTATTGTTTATCACTTCAAAAATTTGTTTTGGCATGCTTGATGCAAGCGTTTCCATGAGGTGAGTGGGAACATTTCTCCAAGTGGTGAAGACGGCCGCACGAAGGCCATCTACTGTCTGGAACTGTTGTCCATTTTTGTAAACTTCCCTTGCCATCCATCCCCAAAGGTTCTCAATTGGATTTAGGTCAGGGGAATACGCAGGATGGGCCAAAAGAGTAATGTTATTCTCCTGGAAGAAGTCCCTTGTCCTGCGGGCATTGTGTACTGTAGTGTTATCCTGTTGAAAAACCCAGTTGTTACCACACAGACGAGGGCCCTCAGTCATGAGGAATGCTCTCTGCAACATCTGGACATAGACAGCGGCCGTTTGACGCCCCTTCACTTCCTGAAGCTCCATTGTTCCACTGAAGGAAAAAGCACCCCAGACCATTATGGCGCGTAGAAAACATCTCAGGTGGGATCTGCTTGTCATGCCAGTAACGTTGGAAACCATCAGGACCATCAAGGTTAAATTTCTTCTCATCAGAGAAAAAAACTTTCTTCCACCTTTGAATGTCCCATGTTTGGTGCTCTCTTGCAAAGTCCAAACGAGCAGTTCTGTGGCGTTCAAGGAGACGAGGTCTTTGAAGATGTTTTTTGTTTTTGAAGCCCTTCAGTCTCAGATGCCGTCTGATGGTTATGGGGCTGCAGTCAGCACCAGTAAGGGCCTTAATTTGGGTTGAGGATCGTCCAGTGTCTTGACGGACAGCCAATTGGATCCTCCAGCTCAGTGCTGATGAAATTTTTGTTGGGTCTTCAACTTGACTTTTTTGTTCCATAACCCTCAGGATCATTTAAGAAATTCCAAATGACTGTCTTACTGCATCCCACCTCAGCAGCGATGGCGCGCTGTGAGAGACCCTGCTTATGCAGTTCAACAACCCGACCACGTTCAAAAAGGGAGAGTTTTTTTGCCTTTGCCATCACAACGTGTGACTACCTGACAGAAAATGACAATGAATCCACATCTTTGCACAGATTTGGCCTTTTTAAATGCTGCGCTCCACTCCACTTCTAACCAGCAAATAGTAGTTCGGCTGGCCTACATTCCCATGCTTGGTTCAATAATCAGTTAGACACGGTATCAACAACTGTGTGTTACATCCGTTTGCAGTGCTAACTGCCACTAAGACATCTCTCAGTCTGAGAGCACATATGATGTCCAATGCGCTCATCCCACAGTGGGTTGATATATCAATTCTCCCGCTGTATCACATGGTTGGTTCGACAACCTAACTCAGCTGGCAATAACACTGCAAACCGTGTTACGGCAGTTTTCTGCCTCTAAAGTGATAAGGGTGAGAGAGAGTGCACATTTCTTCGCCCCCAGTCATTGACCAGTATATATCTCCATAAGTGGAGTGGCGACTGTGTTTTTAATACCCCTTTATTTTTGGTTTGTTTAATCGGATCTCGGGAACGGAAAGCCAAAACGCTAGTGTGCAAGTAGCCAAACCTGGCCATGTAGTCATACCCTAACTGTCCTGATGAGTTTCCTGTGTAATACATCCACTTTATTTACATTGATGACCTATCCTCAGGATAGGTCATCAATATCAGATCGCCGGGGGTAGAACTACCGACACCCCAGCCAATTAACTGTTTGAAGGGAGGAGGGAGGGATATTGATCCTGAGGATAGGTCAACAATATAAATAAAGCGAACAACCCCTTTAAAATCAATGTGTCATCAGAAAATGACCTATTGTTTAAATCACGTTTTTATGTTTAACTTATTTTTAAAGAGTTTTTCATATTTTTTATTTTACATGTCAATTTCTATATTTAGACAAAACCCATAAAATCCTGCGGTTTTCATACTGACTGCTGGGACTGTTCGCGATCGTGTGAACACGATCAAATGTTCGAGAACCGTAAGTTCACGGCGGGTCCCATTCATTTTAATGGCAGGCGAACCTGAAAAACCTTCAGCTCATATTTGCAGCCAAGAAATAATTACTAGAAGTGCACAAATAGTCCCACAACATGGACAGTGACATACCAGATGTATTATTCGAATTTGCGATCTCCATTCATTTTTTTCAATGCGAAATATCGGCAATATAATTTTCGCGTACGCACATGCACAAATGCACTATACAGTACCCAAATGCACTATAAAGAAAGTATATTGGTATATAACACCCCGCTTCAATCAGTTTTTTGGGGGGGGGGCGACTGGTACATCACACCAGTAGAAATTATTTGTTCCAATAATGCTTGTCCCTCTATATACCTGCAGTATCGCAGCAGAACCGCACACAACTGCCGCACAATACAAATGCACTATAATATACTTTCTAACATAGAAAGTATATTATAACATTGTACAAGGAAGGCAATCCATTAGAATATACATAAAGATAAAATGTAACCTTTAATAATTTTACTATGAGGGTCCATTCACACGTCCGTAAGTGTTTTGCGGATCCGCAAAACACGGACACCGGCAATGTGCAATCCGCAATTTGCGGACTGCACATCGCCGGCACTATAATAGAAAATGCCTAATCTTGTCTGCAATTGAGTACAACAATAAGACATGTTCTATTTTTTTGCGGAAACGGAAGCACGGATGCGGAAGTGCGGATCCGCAAATGCGGTTGCGGACAGCACATTCCGGCCCCATTAAAAATTAATGGGGCTGCACCCGTTCCGCAAAATTGCGGAACGGTTGTGGACCCATTTTGCGGATGTGTGAATGGAAAAGATATTCTTCAAAATGAAAATAAATAAAATTATTAAAGTTAGGCAAAAGCATAGATGTGGTAGGCAATAACAAGTGCTCGGCGGCACTAAATGAGGTGCTCAGCGGCACCAAATCAGAAACCATATGTCCTACCACAATCTGGGGGGTTTGAGGGCACAGATGGCCCTAGTAAGCCCCTAGGCCCCTGACTTCCAGGTGATCACTATATAGATCTATGTGTTTTTGACTCATTATAAAAGTATATTATAAGTATATCGCACCCCTCTGTGTATCACACCTATCGACAGCACACCTATACCAGTCCTTAAAATGACTTTTGTGGCCCTATTAGCTAGCATTTGGTGTCCCTAACAGCCTGTCCCTGCTCCACACAGCAACCTCCCCCTACACTGGCAAAACACTGAATGTAAAATGGCGGCCAGATCAGGTTTATTTATAAGGTAGGGGGTATGTCCATGTGCTGAAATGTCTCAATTGGCTGTCCTGTACCACCTGATGGATGTGTCATGGGTCAAAGTTCTTCACAATGTAAAATAATATGGCGGGCGCAAATATCTCTACAGTCGTGGCCAAAAGTTTTGAGAATGACACAAATATTAGTATTCACAAAGTTTGCTGCTAAACTGCTTTTAGATCTTTGTTTCAGTTGTTTCTGTGATGTAGTGAAATATAATTATACACACTTCATACGTTTCAAAGGCTTTTATCGACAATTAAATGACATTTATGCAAAGAGTCAGTATTTGCAGTGTTGGCCCTTCTTTTTCAGGACCTCTGCAATTCGACTGGGCATGCTCTCAATCAACTTCTGGGCCAATTCCTGACTGACAGCAATCCATTCTTTCATAATCACTTCTTGGAGTTTGTCAGAATTAGTGGGTTTTTGTTTGTCCACCCGCCTCTTGAGGATTGACCACAAGTTCTCAATGGGATTAAGATCTGGGGAGTTTCCAGGCCATGGACCCAAAATGTCAACGTTTTGGTCCCCGAGCCACTTAGTTATCACTTTTGCCTTATGGCACGGTGCTCCATTGTGCTGGAAAATCCATTGTTCTTCACCAAACTGTTGTTGGATTGTTGGAAGAAGTTGCTGTTGGAGGGTGTTTTGGTACCATTCTTTATTCATGGCTGTGTTTTGGCGTAAAATTGTGAGTGAGCCCACTCCCTTGGATAAGAAGCAACCCCACACATGAATGGTCTCAGGATACTTTACTGTTGGCATGACACAGGACTGATGGTAGCACTCACCTTTTCTTCTCCGGACAAGCCTTTTTCCAGATGCCCCAAACAATCGGAAAGAGACTTCATCAGAGAATATGACTTTGCCCCAGTCCTCAGCAGTCCATTCACCAAACTTTCTGAAGAAGATCAATCTGTCCCTGATGTTTTTTTTGGAGAGAAGTGGCTTCTTTGCTTGCCTTCTTGACACCAGGCCATCTTCCAAAAGTCTTCGCCTCACTGTGCGTGCAGATGCGCTCACACCTGCCTGCTGCCATTCCTGAGCAAGATCTGCACTGGTGGCACTCGGATCCCGCAGCTGAATCCTTTTTAGGAGACGATCCTGGCGCTTGCTGGACTTTCTTGGACGCCCTGAAGTCGTCTTAACAAGAATTGAACCTCTTTCCTTGAAGTTCTTGATGATCCTATAAATTGTTGATTGAGGTGCAATCTTAGTAGCCACAATATCCTTGCCTGTGAAGCCATTTTTATACAACGCAATGATGGCTGCACGCGTTTCTTTGCAGGTCACCATGGTTAACAATGGAAGAACAATGATTTCAAGCATCACCCTCCTTTTAACATGTCAAGTCTGCCATTTTAACCCAATCAGCCTGACATAATGATCTCCAGCCTTGTGCTCGTCAACATTCTCACCTGAGTTAACAAGACGATTACTGAAATGATCTCAGCAGGTCCTTTAATGACAGCAATGAAATGCAGTGGAAAGTTTTTTTTGGGATTAAGTTAATTTTCATGGCAAAGAAATACTATGCAATTCATCTGATCACTCTTCATAACATTCTGGAGTATATGCAAATTGCTATTATAAAAACTTAAGCAGCAACTTTTCCAATTTCCAATATTTATGTAATTCTCAAAACTTTTGGCCACGACTGTATATGTTCACATGTTCGGCGAATGGCGAATCGTGAACACGCAAAGTTCGCCGCGAAACGACCGCCGGGCGAATCGCAAGGTCATCTCTACTGACCACTAATAACAGGCACTACTTCTTGGTCTGTACAGATCACTTTACTGCAGTTACCTGCTTATCTGTCATTCTAATCCTGCCTATAATGATATCATCTCTATGTATAGATTAGGCAGAATCCACCATTCACAATATGTGATTGTCAAAGCTTAACTATTCTTTCCTTGTACAATGACCTCTGCACAGGTCACGGAACATGCCTAGAAAACATTCCCATAGAAGTCAATGAGGTCCCCTCCTGTCCATATTGTCTATGGCCCATGTGGCTGCCATAAAGCAATTTTCTTAAAGGATGAGCGAACCAGTTCGGACCAAACCAACAGCAGAGAAACCCAAATCTTTTTGGGTTTATTTCGGAAGAATCCACAAAAACAGTGTGTAGTTCCATTTTAGTGCACATGTTGGCAGGAAAAAAAACACTTAGGAGGAAGAATCTGGATGACCCCCAATCAGACCTCAGATCAGAGCTCCAATGTAAATGACCCCCCAGACCTCAGATCAAAGCCCACATATGAATAAGAACCCCATCCCTATTCAGACCATGCCCCCAATGTGAATGACCCCCAGACCTCAGATAACAGCCCCATAAAGAAAAAGTCCACTTACCTTTGCTGCTCAGGACGCTGCCACCTCCACTCCCAGGATCCAGCTCCATCTCTTTCGTCCGCATGGTCTGCTGTCACCCGCAAGGGTAAGGTCACAGAGCGTTGATGTCCTCACGCTGTGCGCTGTCACAGCACAGTAGACGGTAGAGGACCAGGAAGCAGTGAGTACAGAGCTTGTGGAGTAGGGATCGACCGATTATCGGTTTTACCTATATTATCGGCCGATATTCAGGATTTTGACAGTTATCGGTATCGGCATCTATTTTGCTGATATTCTGATAATGTATGGGGAACACAGATCGCGCTGCTCAGCGCTCTCTGTGTTCCCTCAGCAGCACAGGGGATAAGGAAGCAGTGTCTCCCTCCCCCTGTGATGCTGATGCCGCTGCCACCAATGAGAGGAGGGAGGACAAGAGGAGGGGAGGGGCTGTGGCCACTGCGCCACCAATGATGTTGACTTACTCATTCATTCAAATTGAACAGGAGGCGGGAGCTGGCCGCAGAATCACATAGCCGGCTCCCAACCCCTTAGGTGCCGCGGATCGCAGCTACCGCTCATAGAGGTCGGGAGCCGGCTATGTGATTCTGCAGCCAGCTCCCGCCTCCTGTATATGAATAAATGAGAGATTTATGTTCATTGGTGGCGTAGTGCGCCCCCCACCCCCACCCCCGTATTAAAAAATTGATGGTGCAGTGCGCCCCCCACCCAAGCCCCCCCAGTTTTAATCATTGGTGGCAGTGGCCACAGGGTCCCCTCTCCCCTCCTCCTCCGATCGGAGCCCCAGCAGTGTAAGTCTGGGGCTCCGATCAGTTACCATGGCAGCCAGGACGCTATTGAAGCCCTGGCTGCCATGGTAAGCTCCATGCTGCTGTGTGCACAGAGCAGCAGGGACAGTGTGAGATCCTATTCCCCCTGATAGAGATGTATCAGGGTGAATAGGACAAGGTTTCTAGTCCCTAAGGGGGTTAAAAGTTAGTAAAAAATAAACACCAAAATATTAAGTATAAATAAAAAAGAAAGATTTACAAAAAAAAAAACTACACATTAACAATAAAAATATTCATTTTCAGCAGATGTGTGTAGGATTTTTTTTTTTTTTCAAAAATGAAATTTAACAGAATATCGGTATAAATTATCGGCTATCGGCCTGAAAGTTCACAAATTATCGGTATCGGTATCGGCCCTAAAAAATCAATATCGGTCGATCCCTACTGTGGAGTGCTGCATTTACCGTTTCCCGGTCCTCCAGTACTAGTGACCGCTAACATAATTGAAGTACTCATTAGTATTCACTCCATAAGAAGCACTGGCATTTTCCCCACATTATGGAGGGGGGGATGCGTCTTATGGGGTGAAAAATACAGTAAATGGTGGGTCAGGATCTGCTTGTTTTTGCTTGCTGTTTTAAAGCGACCCTCCCACTAGCAGCACCAGACTGAAGTTTCTTGGGCCCACCAGAGGAAATCACGCTACTTGTATACAGGCCTACCCTACTTGTATACAGGATATACAGTATGCAAGTTCACTTTTAAGTAATTTTTGTTACTGTTGCGTATTCAGGCCTTATCATCTATAAGGTTTAATAGAATATCTAGTGGTTATTGGTTCCAAGGTCAGTTCCAGATTATCTTCTGCTAGACCTTAGGGGTCCTCTGCTATAAGGGCACATTATTGTGTCAAAACTTGGGCCCGCTGGAGAATTCTCTAGAGGGCTGGTCTGACTCTGTCCACTAGTAATGGATCCTGTAGCCTTATAAGTAACCACTTATGTCACCCTTTATTTACTTTTGTCTCATGTTCAGCAGTGGCTGTGCTCCCAGAGTTATCACTATTAGACAAGCTCATCCAGTTCGATCTGGACTGGCGATTTGGACCTTGTACAGGTACCGTACCAAGGCGTGTGTTATCACATATTGTATACATTGTTCCCTTTTATATTTACCATTGTTATACTACAGGCTATTCATTTGATTTTAGGTATCACACGACTGGAAAGGTGGCAGAGGGCAGATGAGTTGGGATTAGTACCTCCAAAGCACATAAGAGACATTCTGTTGGCCCACAACACTGATGCCCAGTACCAGCTCAAGTGAGTGGATTATGGGTTAGATAACAATGTTTTACTGCTTCTTATATACAACTCATGGTTAGAATGACTAAGGCTACTTTCACACTTGCGTTATTCTTTTCCGGCATAGAGTTCCGTCACAGGGGCTCTATACCGGAAAAGAACTGATCAGGTATGTCCCCATGCATTCTGAATGGAGAGTAATCCGTTCAGTTTGCATCAGGATGTCTTCAGTTCAGTCGTTTTGACTGATCAGGCAAAAGAGAAAACCGTAGCATGCTACGGTTTTATCTCCGGCTAAAAAAACTGAAGACTTGCCTGAATGCCGGATCCGGCATTTTTCCCCATAGGAATGTATTAGTGCCGGATCCGGCATTCAGAATACCGGAATGCCGGATCCGTCCTTCCGGTATGCGCATGCGCAGACTGAAAAAAAGGTGAAAAAATAAATGCCGGATCCGTTTTTGCCGGATGACACCGGAAAGACGGATCCGGCATTTCAATGTATTTTTTTGACTGATCAGGCATTTTTAAGACTGATCAGGATCCTGATCAGTCTTACTAATGCCATCAGTTAGCATACATTTTGCCTGATCCGGCAGGCAGTTCCGGCGACGGAACTGCCTGCCGGATCTCTCTGCCGCAAGTGTGAAAGTAGCCTAAGCTAATCCATTGTAGACCTTAAAAAGTTGTTTATCTCGGTATATGCTAGAAGAAGATATATTTGCATAACAGCTGGTAAACCCATGATGGAGACCACTGCTCCGAAGCATACTAGTAGTGCATAGACCCATGGGTGATGTAAGTGGCTTCATATCTCCAGCTCAATTGGAGGGCATTTCTTCATTGGTACTATTCTGCCATTGAGTTTAACAGGACATTTTTGCTGTGAATTTTAAGGGCTCTTTCACACAAGTGAGTTTTCTGTCCATTCATTTCAATAGGTATGTGTACATGTTTTTCATAAAAAATGCTGCATGTTCCATATTGCACATTTTTCACGTAGCCCTGGCTCTATAGAAGTAAATGGAGCTTGCATGAAAAACGGACAGCATCCAAATGCAATGCATTTTTCACTGATGGTTGCTAGGAGATGTAGGTTATTCTTCAATTTTTGTTAACGCATAGGAAAAACACATGCAATCCAGACAATCTGGATGGAAAAAGCAAAGACACTGAACACATTTGCAGTACTGAGCCACTTTTCACCTTAAAGGGAACCTGTCACCAGTTTTATGGTGTCCTAACTAAGGGCAACATAAATAAGTGACTGATTCTCTTAGCAAAATGCTGGGTCACTTTCGTTGACAATCTGCCAACATCTTGTATTGAAAAGCTCCAGCTGATAATGATGAGTCATGAATATTTATGAGCTCCTGACTCTTCGCACCTACCTGCTGCTGATTGACAGTTATTTTCTATATGAATCAGCAGCAGGTGGGCAGGGGAGTGGCTATAGCTCTGAATTAAAAAAACGCTGGACTCAATGACATCACGCTGGACTCAAATCAGCTCATTAGCATGCGGCATTTGGCATCTTTGTGTGTATATTATGAGGTAACCATCTGTCACACCAGTAAGTGAATACAAGGTACTTTTTAGTAGTGAATGATTGTATATAATTAGTTAGATTATAATCAAATATCCACATGACAGGTTCCCTTTAAATCCCAGATTTTGCTAGAGTGGTTTTTGGGCACCATTTTGTATTTGAAGAGACCCTGACGTACCCCTACAGTGGAAACCCCTTAAAAAGTGACCGCATTTTGGAAACTAAACCCCTCAAAAATATATTAAGTGTACTGAGCACTTTGACCCACTAAGCGTTTTACGGAATGTGGCTGTGAAAAGGAAAAGTTATTTTCTTCCAATAAAATGTTGCTTTAGCCTTTTTGATTGCTTGGTATTACACTTTTTGTGAGGCAAGGTGACCAGAAAATGGCACTGTTTTTATTTATTTATTTTTTTACAGCGTTCACCTGACGGAGTGGATCATGTGATATTTTTATAGAACTGGTCGATACAGATGTGCCGATACCTATTATGTCTACTTTTCTTTTTTCCACTTTTAACTTCATTCTGGAAAAAGGATATTTTTATTATTTTTTACTTGAAACTTAAAAAAAAAATTTTTACTTTATTTTTTCTGTTAAATCTCTTTTTATTGAGAAATAATAGCAGACAAGAAAAATCGCTGTGTGCAACGACCAAGAATAGAACATTTACAAGTCAAGATACATATAGCAAACAGAAGGTGGGCTCCTGAAGCCTATTGGATCCAAACAAAGTCCAGGTATCCAGCGGGTTCTTAAGGCGGGTTGGAACAGATATTTGTAATATAATGTCCAGAGCTCCATATAGGTATCTTTATCAGCTATGACATGTCACTTAACCTGTTGCGGACACATGATGTACCGGTACGGCATGATGTCCCGGTACTTAAGGACACATGACGTACCGGTACGTCATGTATAGTTCCGATCACCGCCGCCCGGCGTGCGGTGATCGGAACAAGGTGCCTGCTCAAATCATTGAGCAGGCACCCGGGGACAATGCGCGGGGGCCCTCTGACCCCCCCTTCCCCCGTGTCAGGCGATCGCCGCAAACCGCAGGTCAATTCAGACCTGCGGTTTGCGGCTTTTACAGGTTGCGGCGGCGGTGCCATCGGGTCCCCGTGCGGCTGCAAGGGGGACCCGATGACATGGAAGGCAGCGCGATGCCTTCCTTAGGCATCGGCGCTGCCTTCCGGTGACGAGCCTGTGAGATCCAGCCCCCTGGATCTCACAGGCCGGAAGCTGTATGAGTAATACACACTATATTACTCATACAGCTAATGCATTCCAATACAGAAGTATTGGAATGCATTGTAATGGGGATTAGACCCCCAAAAAATGAAGTCCCAAAGTGGGACAAAAAATAAAGTGAAAAAAAAGTTGAAAAAATAAAGTTTTCCCCCCAAAAAATTAAAAGTTTCAAGTAAAAATAAACAAAAACGTCATGTTCCCCAAATAAAGTTTAAAAAAATTGGTAAAAATTAGGGAAAACATGACATATTAGGTATCGCCGCGTCCGTATCGACCGGCTCTATAAAAATATCACATGACCTAACCCCTCAGATGAACACCGTAAAAAATAAAAACTGTGCTAAATAAACCATTTTTTTGTCACCTTACATCACAAAAAGTACAACAGCAAGCGATCAAAAAGGCGTATGCCCACCAAAATAGTACCAATATAACCGCCACCTCATCCCGCCAAAAATGAGCCCCTACCTAAGACAATCGCCCAAAAAATTAAAAAAACTATGGCTCAGAATATGGAGACGCTAAAACTTTTTTTTTTTTGTTTTAAAAAAGCTGTTATTGTGTAAAACTTAAGTAAATAAAAAAAAAGTATACATATTAGGTATCGCCGCATCCGTAATAATCTGCTCTATAAAAATATCACATGACCTAATCCATCAGATGAACACCGTAGAAAATAAAAATAAAAAACATTTTTTGTCGCCTTACATCACAAAAAGTGTAATAGCAAGCGATCAAAAAGTCATATGCACCCCAAAATAGTGCCAACAAAACCGTCAACCATTTTTTGTCACCTTACATCACAAAAAGTGTAATAGCAAGCGATCAAAAAGTCATACGCACCCCAAAATAGTGCCAATCAAACCGTCATCACATCCTGCAAAAATTGAGACCCTGCCTAAGATAATCGCCCAAAAACAGAATAAACTATGGCTCTCAGAATATGGAGACACTAAAACATGATTATTTTTTTTTGTTTCAAAAATGAAATAATTGTGTAAAACTTACATAAATAAAAAAAAGTATACATATTAGGTACCGCCGCGTCCGTAATAACCTGCTCTATAAAAATATCACATGACCTAACCCGTCAGATGAATACCGTAAAAAAAGAAAAAAAAAAGAAAATGAAATCATTGTGTAAAACTTACATAAATAAAAAAAATATATACATATTAGGTATCGCCGCGTCCGTGACAACCTGGTCTATAAAAATACCACATGATCTAACCTGTCAGATAAATGTTGTAAATAGCAAAAAATAAAAACGGTGCCAAAACAGCTATTTCTTGTTACCTTGCCTCACAAAAAGTGTAATATAGAGCAACTAAAAATCATATGTACCCTAAACTAGTACCGACAAAACTGCCACCCTATCCCGTAGTTTCTAAAATGGGGTCACTTTTTTGGAGTTTCTACACTAGGGGTGCATCAGGGGGGCTTCAAATGGGACATGGTGTCAAAAAATCAGTCCAGCAAAATCTGCCTTCCAAAAACCGTATGGCATTCCTTTCCTTCTGTGCCCTGCCGTGTGCCCGTACAGCCGTTTACGACCACATATGGGGTGTTTCTGTAAACTACAGAATCAGGGCCATAAGTATTGAGTTTTGTTTGGCTGTTAACCCTTGCTTTGTAACTGGAAAAAAATTATTAAAATGGAAAATCTGTCAAAAAAGTGAAATTTTGAAATTGTATATCTATTTTCCATGAATTCTTGTGGAACACCTAAAGGGTTAACAAAGTTTGTAAAAATTTGTTTTGAATACCTTAAGGGGTGTAGTTTCTAAAATGGGGTCACTTTTTTGGAGTTTCTACTCTAGGGGTGCATAAGGGGGGCTTCAAATGGGACATGGTGTCAAAAAACCAGTCCAGCAAAATCCGTCTTCCAAAAACCATATAGCATTCCTTTCCTTCTGCGCCCTACCGTGTGCCCGTACAGCGGTTTATGACCACATATGGGGTGTTTCTGTAAACTACAGAATCAGAGCCATAAATATTGAGTTTTGTTTCGCTGTTAACCCTTGCTTTGTAACTGGGGGAAAAAAAAGGAGGAAAATCTGCCAAAAAAGTGAAATTTTGAAATTGTATCTCTATTTTCCATTAATTCTTGTGGAACACCTAAAGGGTTAACAAAGTTTGTAAAATCTGTTTTAAATACCTTGAGAGGTGTAGTTTCTAGAATGGGGTCATTTTTGGGTGGTTTCTATTATGTAAGCCTCACAAAGTGACTTCAGACCTGAACTGGTCCTTAAAAAGTGGGTTTTTGAAAATTTCGTAAAAATTTCAAGATTTGCTTCTAAACTTCTAAGCCTTATAACATCCCCAAAAAATAAAATGTCTTTCCCAAAATGATCCAAACATGAAGTAGACATATGGGGAATGTAAACTAATAACTATTTTTGTAGGTATTACTATGTATTATAGAAGTAGAGAAATTGAAACTTGGAAATTTGCTACTTTTTCAAAATTTTGGACAAATTTGGTATTTTTTTATAAATAAAAATGATTTTTTTTTACTCTATTTTACCAATGTCATGAAGTACAATATGTGACGAAAAAACAATCTCAGAATGGCCTGGATAAGTCAAAGCGTTTTAAAGTTATCACCACATAAAGTGACACTGGTCAGATTTGCAAAAAATGGCCTGGTCCTTAAGGTAAAAATGAGCCTGGTCCTTAAGAGGTTAAGACATACTCGAATGCCTTGGACACCGCGACATAAGGTAGAGGAGAGATGGAAGAAGAAGAATACGATAAGGTAACTACAGGGAGTGCAGAATTATTAGGCAAGTTGTATTTTTGAGGATTAATTTTATTATTGAACAACAACCATGTTCTCAATGAACCCAAAAAACTCATTAATATCAAAGCTGAATATTTTTGGAAGTAGTTTTTAGTTTGTTTTTAGTTTTAGCTATTTTAGGGGGATATCTGTGTGTGCAGGTGACTATTACTGTGCATAATTATTAGGCAACTTAACAAAAAACAAATATATACCCATTTCAATTATTTATTTTTACCAGTGAAACCAATATAACATCTCAACATTCACAAATATACATTTCTGACATTCAAAAACAAAACAAAAACAAATCAGTGACCAATATAGCCACCTTTCTTTGCAAGGACACTCAAAAGCCTGCCATCCATGGATTCTGTCAGTATTTTGATCTGTTCACCATCAACATTGCGTGCAGCAGCAACCACAGCCTCCCAGACACTGTTCAGAGAGGTGTACTGTTTTCCCTCCTTGTAAATCTCACATTTGATGATGGACCACAGGTTCTCAATGGGGTTCAGATCAGGTGAACAAGAAGGCCATGTCATTAGATTTTCTTCTTTTATACCCTTTCTTGCCAGCCACGCTGTGGAGTACTTGGACGCGTGTGATGGAGCATTGTCCTGCATGAAAATCATGTTTTTCTTGAAGGATGCAGACTTCTTCCTGTACCACTGCTTGAAGAAGGTGTCTTCCAGAAACTGGCAGTAGGACTGGGAGTTGAGCTTGACTCCATCCTCAACCCGAAAAGGCCCCACAAGCTCATCTTTGATAAAACCAGCCCAAACCAGTACTCCACCTCCACCTTGCTGGCGTCTGAGTCGGACTGGAGCTCTCTGCCCTTTACCAATCCAGCCACGGGCCCATCCATCTGGCCCATCAAGACTCACTCTCATTTCATCAGTCCATAAAACCTTAGAAAAATCAGTCTTGAGATATTTCTTGGCCCAGTCTTGACGTTTCAGCTTGTGTGTCTTGTTCAGTGGTGGTCGTCTTTCAGCCTTTCTTACCTTGGCCATGTCTCTGAGTATTGCACACCTTGTGCTTTTGGGCACTCCAGTGATGTTGCAGCTCTGAAATATGGCCAAACTGGTGGCAAGTGGCATCTTGGCAGCTGCACGCTTGACTTTTCTCAGTTCATGGGCAGTTATTTTGCGCCTTGGTTTTTCCACACGCTTCTTGCGACCCTGTTGACTATTTTGAATGAAACGCTTGATTGTTCGATGATCACGCTTCAGAAGCTTTGCAATTTTAAGAGTGCTGCATCCCTCTGCAAGATATCTCACTATTTTTGACTTTTCTGAGCCTGTCAAGTCCTTCTTTTGACCCATTTTGCCAAAGGAAAGGAAGTTGCCTAATAATTATGCACACCTAATATAGGGTGTTGATGTCATTAGACCACACCCCTTCTCATTACAGAGATGCACATCACCTAATATGCTTAATTGGTAGTAGGCTTTCGAGCCTATACAGCTTGGAGTAAGACAGCATGCATAAAGAGGATGATGTGGTCAAAATACTCATTTGCCTAATAATTCTGCACGCAGTGTAGACTGAGAATGGGTAATAGGTAGAGTGAAGGCTGTCCTTTATACTCAGAAGGTGGAGCGAATGGAAGGAGCTGACTTGAAGCTCATGATAGTGAGAGATCTCAATATGCACAGTACTACTGTCGTTAACACTAGGAGGCCATAAACAAAGCTGGGAAAAACTGATCCAGACTGAACAAAGGAAGGTAGCGAACCAAAGATCCTCTAACATGGACCTAAAGGAGGGTGTACTTTCCCCAAAGGTAAGTTAACTTCGACCCTGGTGAATGTCTTATACTCATGAGAACTTCCTATATGCTATCCATGGACCCTAAATCTTCAGAAAGGCTGAACGAGAGTGAGTCTCCCAGTGGGCCAATTCCTCAAAACGATACAATTGATCTACTTTTTCTATCCAGGCAGAGGTAGGAGGGGGAAAATCCTTTAGCCAATACAAGGGTATGAGTAACCTAGCAGCTGTGATAAGCATAGTGGGAAGGTTGCGTTTCAAAGGGGTAAAGCTGACCAATGGGCACCAAAGTTAATTTGGGATCTAGTGAGATGGACATGGAACATCTGGTTGATCATCTAATTAATCTCTTTCCAAAAGGTTTGGATATGATGACAAGACCACCAAATATGTGAGAGCGAACCCGTGCCAGACCCGCATCTCCAGCACTGTTTCGATATATTGGGGTTAATACTATGAAGAAATTCCGGCGTCTTGTACCCCCTGGAGAGTAATTTGTACGAGTTTTCTTGAATTCTGATGCATCTATTAAAGCCATGGGAGTTGGTTAGAATAAATGCTTGTATAAAATGAACAGCTGGAGGTTTATATGATAAGGCCGATTTATATGAAAGGGAGAACAGATTTATGGGAAGGGGATCTCTGTCTAACAGTTGTTTGACCCAGGACTTAGAGTTTTGGGGATTGTGGGGTACCGAGGCTAACCTAGTATCTACACGGAAATCCGAGTATCTACACTGGTATCCTATGGGTCAAACTTGCGTGCAAAAGCATCTGTTTTTCCCTGAACCGCTCCTGACACAATCCGTATCTCTCGTGTGAAAGAGGCCTAATGCGGATATGTACAAGTCTTTACTATTAATCTTACAGAAAATACTCAAAGGCGTATTACAGTTTTTATTTATTTGTTTACATAATAGGAAATCATACAATTTCCTGATATGATTTAACCCCTTCTACCCCCGGCCAGTTTTCATCTTCCTGCCCAGGCCATTTTTTGCCAATCTGACGTGTCGCTTTATGCGGTAATAGCTTTGGAATACTTTTACTTATCCAAGCCATTCTGAGATTGTTTTCTCTGGATACATTGTACTTCATGATAGTCATATGATAAGGCCGATTTATATGAAAGGGAGAACAGATTTATGGGAAGGGGATCTCTGTCTAACAGTTGTTTGACCCAGGACTTAGAGTTTTGGGGATTGTGGGCTACCGAGGCTAACCTAGTATCTACACGGAAATTGTGTAGGTGGAAAAAGGGCGATGTGCGGACTTTGGGAAGGGTTAATACGTCGTCCCAAACTAAAGAACCATCCCCCGCCTGTATGTCTTTTAAGGTAAGAGATGATAATAGGGGCCAAACTCCAGAGGGCTGGGTAATTTGAGGATGTGTAGTTGTAATAAATCTAGGGGCAGGTTCGGGGACGAGAATTGAATAGTACGATTACCATAGAACTCTGTCCAAACCGCTAGTGCTCCTTTCAAAAGTACGGGGTGCGTTTTATCTCTTCTAAAGGGTCTGATTCCCCAAAGAATGGCTTTATCAGAGGTGGTTAGCAGCGATTTTTCCATTTCCGTGCGGAGACTCACAGGGTTAGGAGACAACAACTCCAAACATCTAGTTAGCTGCATGGCTTTATAATATAAGAGTATGTCTGGCAGACCAAAGCCTCCGAATCTCCTCTCCCTGGTCAGAGTAGCGTAGGCTATTCTCGGGGATTTGCCACCCCATAGAAAGAAGGACAATGCCCTACGAGTCTCCACAAAAAAGGAATTCGGTAACCAAATATGGAGAACCTGGAGGAGATAAAGTAATTTAGGCACTATATATACTGTAAGAAAATTTTTACGTCCTATCCAGGAGATAAAGGGAAGTTTTATGGACTTAAGATGGGACGAATTGATTGTAGACCGGAGCTTGCATTGTGAGCTTTGGATTTTAGATATTTATCCATGTCAGGCTGTTTCATGCGACTCGGTGTCGAGTCTGCTTGATCCTTGGACTTGTTTTTGCCGAATTTCCCCATATTTGCTCGAGTACAGCGCTAATTACAGGGTTTAACTGCCAGCTCGGATGAGGAGCACAGTTTCAAGCAGCCATTCAGTAGCACGGCCAGGCTCCACCCCTTTACTTTATTTTTTGTTCCACTATGGGACTTCAACTTTTGGGGGTCTAATCCCCTGTACAATGCATTATAATACATCTGTATTGTAATGCATTGGCTGTAAGTGTATTACCAGTGTAATACACTTACAGCCTGCTTGCCTGTGAGATCCAGCACTGACCGCAGCATAGCGAAAGTTAATGTGACGGCATATGTGTTTTCACCAATGCCGGCGCATACAGCAGGGGCCCGGCTATCAGTGACTGCCGGACCCCTGCCGCAAATCAGCACGCTGTACCTGTACAGCGCTGGGATTTAAGGCACAGTTCCTAGCGCCGTACATCTACGGCACTGGTATCCTATGGATCAAACTTGCGTGCAAAAGCATCTGTTTTTCCCTGAACTGTTCCTGACACAGTCCGTATCTCTCATGTGAAAGAGGCCTAATGTGGATATGTACAAGTCTTTACTATTAATCTTACAGAAAATACTCAAAGGGGTATTACAGTTGTTATTTATTTGTTTACATAATAGGAAATCATACAATTTCCTGATATGATTTAACCCCTTCTACCCCCGGCCAGTTTTCATCTTCCTGCCCAGGCTAGGGCTGCACGATAAATCGAAAAAATAATCGAATCGCGATAATCGGCAAATGCGATATGGTGACCCGAAAATGCCGCGATTATATATGAAGGGGCCCCGCTCACATAACTGGCTTTGTGTGTAAAGTATTTTACTAGTGTGTGAAACAATCTGTCTCCTATTGATAACAGGTCCAGCCTCTGTACTCACTTTCACGATGAATGCACTGCAGCGAACGGCAGCGAGCGGGCCGGCCGGCGCGTGACTGGCGTCACTTAGTAACGCTCCTGCTTCCTGAAGTGGGAGGAGCGTTACTAAGTGACGTCAGTCACGCGCCGGCCGGCCAGCTCGCTCCCGCTCGCTGTAGTGCATTCATAGTGACAGTGAGTACAGAGGCTGGACCTGTTATCAATAGGAGACAGATTGTTTCACACACTAGTAAAATACTTTACAGGCAAAGCCAGTTATGTGCACAGTTTAGGACACATGAGGGGACACATAGGGCCATGAGGGGGACCAGCATAAGATGCTATATGTCTTATGCTGCCCCCCCCCCTCATGGCCCTATGTGTCATAGCACAGATCCCCCATAACAGCGTCCTCCACAGATCCACCCCATAACAGCGTCCTCCACAGATCCACCCCATAACAGCGTCCTCCACAGATCCACCCCATAACAGCGTCCTCCACAGATCCACCCCATAACAGCGTCCTCCACAGATCCACCCCATAACAGCGTCCTCCACAGATCCACCCCATAACAGCGTCCTCCACAGATCCACCCCATAACAGCGTCCTCCACAGATCCACCCCACAACACAGCGTCCTCCACCGATCCCCCACAACACAGTGTCCTCCACCGATCCCCCACAACACAGCGTCATCCACCGATCCCCCACAAAACAGCGTCCTCCACCGATCCCCCACAACACAGCGTCATCCACCGATCCCCCACAACACAGCGTCATCCACAGATCCCCCACAACACAGCGTCATCCACAGATCCCCCACAACACAGCGTCATCCACAGATCCCCCACAACAGTGCCATCCACAGATCCCCCATAACAGTGCATCATCCCCAGATCCCCCATAACAGTGCCATTCACAGATCCACCCCATAACAGCGTCCTCCACAGATCCACCCCATAACAGCCTCCTCCACAGATCCACCCCATAACAGCGTCCTCCACAGATCCACCCCATAACAGCGTCCTCCACAGATCCACCCCATAACAGCGTCCTCCACAGATCCACCGCATAACAGCGTCCTCCACAGATCCACCCCATAACAGCGTCCTCCACAGATCCACCCCACAACACAGCGTCCTCCACCGATCCCCCACAACACAGTGTCCTCCACCGATCCCCCACAACACAGCGTCATCCACCGATCCCCCACAAAACAGCGTCCTCCACCGATCCCCCACAACACAGCGTCATCCACCGATCCCCCACAACACAGCGTCATCCACAGATCCCCCACAACACAGCGTCATCCACAGATCCCCCACAACACAGCGTCATCCACAGATCCCCCACAACACAGCGTCATCCACAGATCCCCCACAACACAGCGTCATCCACAGATCCCCCACAGCACAGCGTCATCCACAGATCCCCCACAACACAGCGTCATCCACAGATCCCCCACAACACAGCGTCATCCACAGATCCCCCACAACAGTGCCATCCACAGATCCCCCATAACAGTGCATCATCCACAGATCCCCCATAACAGTGCCATCCACAGATCCACCCCATAACAGTGCCATCCACAGATCCCCTATAACTATGTCATACCCAGCCGCGTCAGCGGCTCATATGGGAAAATCCAAGCAAATAGACCTCTAGCACAATTCCCTTAAAATATCGCATCGCATATCGTTATCGCAATTTTTAGGGCCCTAATCGCAATCGCACAAAATTCCCATATCGTGCAGCCCTAGCCCAGGCCATTTTTTGCCAATCTGACGTGTCACTTTATGCGGTAATAGCTTTGGAATACTTTTACTTATCCAAGTCATTCTGAGATTCTTTTCTCGTGATACATTGTACTTCATGATAGTCATAAATTTGAGTCAATAAATTTCACCTTTATTTGTGAAAAAATCCCAAATTTACCAAAAATGTTAAAAAATTCCCAAATTTTCCAATTAAAATTTCTCTACTTTTATAATAGATAGTGATACCTCATAAAATAGTTATTACTTTACATTTCCCATATGTCTACTTCATGTTTGGATCATTTTGAAAATGACATTTTATTTTTTGGGGACGTTAGAAGGCTTAGAAAATCTTGAAATTTTTGGGAAAATTTCCAAAACCCACTTTTTAAAGGGCTTCTGTCACCCCACTAAACTAATTATATTTTTTTTGTGTACTTATAATCCGTATCCTGCCATATTGCCATACATTATGTTATTAATAATTTTCGTTCAGTAGATTTAGCAGAAAACTTACTTTAATGATATGCTAATTACCTGTCAGCATTTCTAAAATCGCGCGCCTGTGTTGATTCGGCGCAGGCGCTCTGAGATAGGGAGGCTCTCCTCCTCAGCACTCCCTCAGTGCGCCTGCGCCGATGACGTCACCGAAAGAGAAGACGTCATCGGCGCAGGCGCACTGAGGGAGTGCTGAGGAGGCGAGCCTCGTTATCTCAGAGCGGCTGCGCCGAATCAACACAGGCGCGTGATTTTTGAAATGCTGACAGGGCTGGCCGGAGGAGGAGATTGCGGCTGGCCCTGTCAATCAACAGAAGGAGGGGGCGGTTTTCTGCGGCTGCTACCAGCAAGTAGACGCCCTACTTGCTGGTAGAAAGGTAATTAGCATATCATAAAAGTAAGTTTTTTGCTAAATCTACTGAACGAAAATTATTAATAACATAATGTATGGCAATATGGCAGGATAGGGATTATAAGTAAACAAAAAAAAAATATATTGTTTAGTGGTGTGACAGAAGCCCTTTAACCGCCTCCGGACCGCCTAACGCAGGATCGCGTTCCGAAAGCGGCAGCCCTGCGCACAGTCACGCATATATGCGTCATCTCGCGAGACGCGAGATTTCCTGTGAACGCGCGCACACAGGCGCGCGCGTTCACAGGATCGGAAGGTAAGCGAGTGGATCTCCAGCCTGCCAGCGGCGATCGTTCGCTGGCAGGCTGGAGATGTGATTTTTTTAACCCCTAACAGGTATATTAGACGCTGTTTTGATAACAGCGTCTAATATACCTGCTACCTAGTCCTCTGGTGGTCCCTTTTGTTTGGATCGAACACCAGAGGACACAGGCAGCTCAGTAATAAGTAGCACCAAGCACCACACTACACCACACCCCCCCTGTCACTTATTAACCCCTGATCACCCCATATAGACTCCCTGATCACCCCCCTGTCATTGATCACCCCCCTGTCATTGATCACCCCCTTCTAAGGCTCCATTCAGACGTCCGTATGATTTTTACGGATCCACGGATACATGAATCGGATCCGCAAAACACATACGGACGTCTGAATGGAGCCTTACAGGGGGGTGATCAATGACGGGGGTGATCACCCCATATAGACTCCCTGATCACCCCCCTGTCATTGATCACCCCCCTGTCATTGATCACCCCCCTGTAAGGCTCCATTCAGACGTCCGTATGTTTTTTACGGATCCACGGATACATGGATCGGATCCGCAAAATACATACGGACATCTGAATGGAGCCTTATAGGGGGGTGATCAATGACAGGGGGGTGATCACCCCATATAGACTCCCTGATCACCCCCCTGTCATTGATCACCCCCCTGTCATTGATCACCCCCCTGTAAGGCTGCATTCAGATGTCCGTATGTTTTTTATGGATCCACGGATACATGGATCGGATCCGCAAAACACATACAGACGTCTGAATGGAGCCTTACAGGGGGGTGATCAATGACGGGGGGTGATCACCCCATATAGACTCCCTGATCACCCCCCTGTCATTGATCACCACCCTGTCATTGATCACCCCCCTGTAAGGCTCCATTCAGACGTCCGTATGTTTTTTACGGATCCACGGATACATGGATCGGATCCGCAAAACACATACAGACGTCTGAATGGAGCCTTACAGGGGGGTGATCACCCCATATAGACTCCCTGATCACCCCCCTGTCATTGATCACCCCCCTGTAAGGCTCCATTCAGATGTCCGTATGTTTTTTACGGATCCACGGATACATGGATCGGATCTGCAAAACACATACGGACATCTGAATGGAGCCTTATAGGGGGTGATCAATGACAGGGGGGTGATAACCCCATATAGACTCCCTGATCACCCCCCTGTCATTGATCACCCCCCTATAAGGCTGCATTCAGATGTCCGTATGTTTTTTACGGATCCACGGATACATGGATCGGATCAGCAAAACACATACAGACGTCTGAATGGAGCCTTACAGGGGGGTGATCAATGACGGGGGTGATCACCCCATATAGACTCCCTGATCACCCCCCTGTCATTGATCACCCCCCTGTAAGGCTCCATTCAGATGTCCGTATGTTTTTTACGGATCCACGGATACATGGATCGGATCTGCAAAACACATACGGACATCTGAATGGAGCCTTATAGGGGGTGATCAATGACAGGGGGTGATAACCCCATATATACTCCCTGATCACCCTCCTGTCATTGATCACCCCCCTGTCATTGATCACCCCCCTGTAAGGCTGCATTCAGATGTCCGTATGTTTTTTACGGATCCACGGATACATGGATCGGATCAGCAAAACACATACAGACGTCTGAATGGAGCCTTACAGGGGGGTGATCACCCCATATAGACTCCCTGATCACCCCCCTGTCATTGATCACCCCCCTGTAAGGCTCCATTCAGATGTCCGTATGTTTTTTACAGGTCCATGGATACATGGATCGGATCCGCAAAACACATACGGACATCTGAATGGAGCCTTATAGGGGGGTGATCAATGACAGGGGGGTGATCACCCCATATAGACTCCCTGATCACCCCCCTGTCATTGATCACCCCCCTGTCATTGATCACCCCCCTGTAAGGCTGCATTCAGATGTCCGTATGTTTTTTACGGATCCACGGATACATGGATCGGATCCGCAAAACACATACGGACATCTGAATGGAGCCTTATAGGGGGGTGATCAATGACAGGGGGGTGATCACCCCATATAGACTCCCTGATCGCCCCCCTGTCATTGATCACCCCCCTGTAAGGCTCCATTCAGACATTTTTTTTGGCCCAAGTTAGCGGAAATTTTTTATTTTTTTCTTACAAAGTCTCATATTCCACTAACTTGTGTCAAAAAATAAAATCTCACATGAACTCACCATACCCCTCATGGAATCCAAATGCGTAAAATTTTTTAGACATTTATATTCCAGACTTCTTCTCACGCTTTAGGGCCCCTAGAATGCCAGGGCAGTATAAATACCCCACATGTGACCCCATTTCGGAAAGAAGACACCCCAAGGTATTCCGTGAGGGGCATATTGAGTCCATGAAAGATTTAAATTTTTGTCCCAAGTTAGCGGAAAGGGAGACTTTGTGAGAAAAAAAATTAAAAATCAATTTCCGCTAACTTGTGCCAAAAAAAAAAATAATTCTATGAACTCGCCATGCACCTCATTGAATACCTTGGGGTGTCTTCTTTCCAAAATAGGGTCACATGTGGGGTATTTATACTGTCCTGGCATTTTAGGGGCCCTAAAGCGTGAGAAGAAGTCTGGGATCCAAATGTCTAAAAATGCCCTCATAAAAGGAATGTGGGCCCCTTTGCGCATCTAGGCTGCAAAAAAGTGTCACACATCTGGTATCGCCGTACTCAGGAGAAGTTGGGCAATGTGTTTTGGGGTGTCATTTTACATATACCCATGCTGGGTGAGATAAATATCTTGGTCAAATGCCAACTTTGTATAAAAAATGGGAAAAGTTGTCTTTTGCCGAGATATTTCTCTCACCCAGCATGAGTATATGTAAACAGACACGCCAAAACACATTGCCCAACTTCTCCTGAATACGGCGATACCACATGTGTGACACTTTTTTGCAGCCTAGGTGGGCAAAGGGGCCCACATTCCAAAGAGCACCTTTAGGATTTCACAGGTTATTTACCTACTTACCACACATTAGGGCCCCTAGAATGTCAGGGCAGTATAACTACCCCACAAGTGACCCCATTTTGGAAAGAAGACACTCCAAGGTATTCCGTGAGGGGCATGGCGAGTTCATAGAATTTTTTATTTTTTGTCACAAGTTAGCGGAAAATGATGATTTTTTATTATTATTTTTTTATTCTTACAAAGTCTCATATTCCACTAACTTGTGACAAAAAATAAAAACTTCCATGAACTCACTATGCCCATCACGGAATACCTTGGGGTGTCTTCTTTCCAAAATGAGGTCACTTGTGGGGTAGTTATACTGCCCTGGCATTCTAGGGGCCCTAATGTGTGGTAAGTAGTTTGAAATCAGAATCTGTAAAAAATGGCCTGTGAAATCCTAAAGGTGCTCTTTGGAATGTGGGCCCCTTTGCCCACCTAGGCTGCAAAAAAGTGTCACACATGTGGTATTGCCGTACTCAGGAGAAGTTGGGCAATGTGTTTTGGGGTGTCATTTTACATATACACATGCTGGGTGAGATAAATATCTTGGTCAAATGCCAACTTTGTATAAAAAAAAAAGGGAAAAGTTGTCTTTTGCCAAGATATTTCTCTCACCCAGCATGGGTATATGTAAAATGACACCCCAAAACACATTGCCCAACTTCTCCTGAGTACGGCAATACCACATGTGTGACACTTTTTTGCAGCCTAGGTGGGCAAAGGGGCCCACATTCCAAAGAGCACCTTTCGGATTTCACCGGCCATTTTTTACACATTTTGATTTCAAACTACTTCGCACGCATTTGGGCCCCTAAAATGCCAGGGCAGTATAACTACCCCACAAGTGACCCCATTTTGGAAAGAAGACACCCCAAGGTATTTCGTGATGGGCATAGTGAGTTCATGGAAGTTTTTATTTTTTGTCACAAGTTAGTGGAATATGAGACTTTGTAATAAATTTTTATTTTTTTTTAATCATCATTTTCCGCTAACTTGTGACAAAAAATAAAAAGTTCTATGAACTCACCCATCAGCGAATACCTTAGGGTGTCTACTTTCCGAAATGGGGTCATTTGTGGGGTGTTTGTACTGTCTGGCCATTGTAGAACCTCAGGAAACATGACAGGTATTCAGAAAGTCAGAGCTGCTTCAAAAAGCGGAAATTCACATTTTTGTACCATAGTTTGTAAACGCTATAACTTTTACCCAAACCATTTTTTTTTTTTACCCAAACCATTTTTTTTTTATCAAAGGCATGTAGAACAATAAATGTAGAATTTAAAAATTTTTATATGGATGTCATTTTTTTTGCAAAATTTTACAACTGAAAGTGAAAAATGTCATTTTTTTGCAAAAAATTTTTTAAATTTCGATTAATAACAAAAAAAAGTAAAAATGTCAGCAGCAATGAAATACCACCAAATGAAAGCTCTATTAGTGAGAAGAAAAGGAGGTAAAATTCATTTGGGTGGTAAGTTGCATGACCGAGCAATAAACGGTGAAAGTAGCGTAGGTCAGAAGTGTAAAAAGTGGCCTGGTCATTAAGGGTGTTTAAGCTAGGGGGGCTGAGGTGGTTAAGGACCAGTTCAGGTCTGAAGTCACTTTGTGAGGCTTACATAATAGAAACCACCCAAAAACAAACCCCATTTTAGAAACTACACCCCTCAAGGTATACAAAACTGATTTTACAAACTTTGTTAACATTTTAGGTGTTCCACAAGAATTAATGGAAAATGGAGATGAAATTTCATAATTTCACTTTTTTGGCAGATTTTACATTTTATTCAATTTTTTTCAATAGCAAAGCAAGCGTTAACAGCCAAACAAAACTCAATATTTATTACCCTGATTCTGTGGTTTACAGAAACACCCCACATGTGATCGTAAACTGCTGTACGGGCACACGGCAGGGCGCAGAAGGAAAGGAATGCCATACATTTTTTGGAAGGCAGATTTAGCTGAACTGGTATTAAGATGCCATGTCCCATTTGAAGCCCCCGTGATGCACCCCTAGAGTAGAACCTCAAAAAAGTGACCACATTTTGGAAACTACGGGATAGAGTGCCAGTTTTATTGGTACTTTTATGGGGTACATATGATTTTAAATTGCTCTATATTATGTTTTTTGTGAGGCAAGGTAACCAAAAAATGGATGTTTTAACACAGTTTTTTTTTTTTTTTTAACAACATTCATCTGACAGGTTATATCATGCGCAATTTTCATAGAGCAGGTTGTTACGGACGCAATGATATCAAATATGTCTACTTTCTATGATGTTTGTTTCAGTTTTACATAATAAAGCATTTTTGAAAACAAAAATTAGGTTTTTGTATCTCCATTTTCTGAACGCCCTATTTTTTTATTTTTCTGCTGATCGTCTTGTGCAGGGGCTCATTTTTTTCAGGAAGAGTTGACATTTTTATTGGTACCATTTTTGGATACATATGATTTTTTGATCATTCATTATTACACTTTATGGGGCAAGGTGACCAAAAAAGTGGTTGTTTTGGCGCACTTTTTATTTATTTATTTTACAGCATTTACCTGAGGGATTAGGTCATGTGACTTTTTTATAGAGCAGATCGTTACGGACGTGGCAATACCTTATATGTGTACCTTTTCTTATTTATTTAAGTTTTACACAATAATAGCAGTTTTGAAACAGAAAAATGACGTTTTAGTGTCTCCATGTTCTGAGAGCTATAGTTTTTTTAATTTTTTGGACGATTATCTTAGGTAGGGGCTAATTTTTTGCGGGATGAGGTGATGGTTTTATTGATACCATTTTGTGGAACATACGCCTTTTTCATCGCTTGGTGTTGCACTTTTTGTGATGTAAGGTGACAAAAATTGCTTTTTTTTACACCTTTTTATTATTATTTTTTATGGTGTTTATCGGACAGGGTGGATCATGTGATATTTTTATAGAGCCGGTCATTATGGACGTGGCGATACCTAATATGTGTGGGGAGGGGGGTTCTGTTTTTTATTATAAAATAAGGGGAAAGGGCATTTTTTTTCTTTTTTTACTTTATTAATTTTATTACTTTATTAATTTTATCAAAAACACTTTTTTTTACTTTTTTTTCTTTACTTTATTTCTAATGTTCACTTTTGGGGGTCTGATTTCCTCTGCAATGCATTACAATACATCTGTATTGTAATGCATTGCCTGTTCGTGTACTACAGTAAGTAGCACACAAACAGGTTGCCTAGGAGACCCAGCCTGAGGCTGGATCTCCTCGGCACCCGTAGAAGGCAGGTCCTGATGCCATGCGGACTCAATGCGCTCCCTCACCCAACACAAACCCCTTCTGTTGCAGGCAGCTTGGACCGCAGTATAGAAGGGGTAAATCCGCCGGCATCGCTGTAAACAGCGATGCCGGCAGATACAGTAGGGGCCCGGCTACCAGGGACTGCCGGGCCCCTGCAGTGATTGTGCGCACAACGCTTCGGTGCCCGCCCGATCACCATGATGTACTATTACGTCAAATTGTGGGAACGCAGTGGCTTCCATGATGTAATAGTATGTCATGTGTTTTGGGAAGGGGTTAATATTTTGTTTACACACCTTTCTTATATCAGGCTGTTGAACCCATGTAATGGAGGAACAACGATTATTGTGGCTATTACAACTACATCACTGTGTGTGTGTATTTACACGGCTGCCTGTTACTACATGATTTGTAAAATGACTATGTCTCTAGGGAATGTTGTCATGTTGTTATTAAAGTTAACTGTAAAAAAAGACAAATAGCAAACATAGCGGAGTAAGGGAGAACATTAGATCTGCTTCTACAAGGACACTGATATACATGATGAGATGCAGGTGGTGATACTGTATATTTATTTATTTAATGCACTTATATAGCACTACTATATTCCGCAGCACTTTACAGACATTAGCAACCAACTGTCCCCAATGGGGCTCACAATTTAAGGTCCCTATCAGTATGTCTTCGGAGTGTGGGAGGAAACCAGAGTACCCAGAGGAAACCCACGCAAATACGGGGAGAACATACAAACTCCATGCAGATGTTGTCCTTGGTCGGATTTGAACCTAGGACCCAAGCGCTGCAAGGCACCAGTGCTAACCACTGAGCCACCATGCTTAGGCTACTTTCACACTAGCGTTCGGGGCTCCGCTTGTGAGTTCCGTTTGAAGGGGCTCACAAGCGGCCCCGAACGGATCCGTCCAGCCCTAATGCATTCTGAATGGATGCGGATCCGCTCAGAATGCATCAGTCTGGCTCCGTTTGTCCTCCGCTCAGCAGGCGGACACCTGAACGCAGCTTGCAGCGTTCAGGTGTCCGCCTGGCTGTGCGGAGGCAAACGGATCCGTCCAGACTTACAATGTAAGTCAATGGGGACGGATCCGTTTGAAGTTGACACAGTATGGCTCAATTTTCAAACGGATCCGTCTCCC
Organism: Bufo bufo; assembly: GCF_905171765.1. NCBI lineage: Eukaryota > Metazoa > Chordata > Amphibia > Anura > Bufonidae > Bufo > Bufo bufo. The sequence goes on along the minus strand of NC_053394.1, from coordinate 183,762,211 downwards.
ATTGACTTTCAATGTAAAGTCAAAACGGATCCGTTTGCATTATCATGAAAAAAAAAAAAAAAACTTTTTTTTTTTTTTGTTGATGGTAATGCAAACGGATCCGTTCTGAACGGATCTAAGCGTTTGCATTATAGGTGCGGATCCGTCTGGGCACATACCAGACGGATCCGACCTAAACGCAGGTGTGAAAGTAGCCTTATTCTGTTCCTCAATACACTACTATTCACCTATTAGATACCTGGACAGTTATATGGGTTATCCCACAAAAAAATATTCTACATTTTTTAAACCAGCACCTGGATCTGAATATAATTTCATGTAATTAAAAATGCAATATAGCCAATGAGTTATTCACTAAAATCTATATGCTGCTGTTTGCTCTTTTCCTAATTTCTTTGTCCTGCTCACTGTGGAGATGGATGCTTAGTTCTATCCTTCAACTGCCACTAGTTGCAGCAGACAGGACATGTCCCCTGAGAAAAGACATGCCTCCTGAGGTACAGGAGCAGGACAGTTGGAGCAATGAATGGGGAGCTCTGGATCCATGTGAGGTAAAGGGCTGGCTCTAAGTTGGCAAGGGATTGTCATGTACTATAAGACATCTGATTTCATTTTTTCTATTAATCATGGGATAACCCCTTTGAATGCCAGGTGTCACATGACATGTGTGAGGGTCACATGACTGAGACCATGTTTAGTCCTATCTATACATTACACGGGACTAAAATATGCTGCCCAATTTTTTTTCTTAGAGAGTACTGTGGGTAAGCAAGCAAAATGTTTAATATATTGTGGTAATGTGAACAGTGTTGGAAGGTCTGTTGTCCCACTTCAGGTACCTCAGATGGGTGAGACAGATAAAATCCATAGAGTGACTTTAGTCTCAGAAAAGCATAGTTTGCTGAGACATTTTTGTATACATTTTCTGGGCTGGATTTTACTTGGACTGGTGGCTAGGCTTGGTAGAGGGAGTTGCCAGTCCACATCCTTCCAGTATGGGTTTTCCTTTCTACCTGAGGTGATCACAGGTGAGGCCTGCTGTAATCAGGCTGGCATAAAGCGCCTCAGAGTAGGTCAGTCTGGGAGAAGGGAGAGTGTCTGTTATACTGGAGCAGAGGCTCTGTGTGTGGTCTCAGTCAGGAGGACTGAGGGGCCACAAGGCTATGTGAAGCCTGATCTCTCCCCTGTGTGGACTGATGCTTGATGAGTAAAACCTGCTAAGGCTTGGAGCCTGAGACCCTGACACTAAGCGGTACTTAGAGGTGAGTCAGGGAAAACTATATGTTTAGGTAGAGCCCAGACGGGCAGGAGTTTATTTTTGGTTTGGTTTATGTTTTGTGGTGCTGAACCTTCACCTTACCCAGTGAATCATAACTGGGGTTGCCTGTATTGCCGGAGTATGATAAATAAAGCAACACTTGGACTTTAACCCTTTGGTCTGCAAGAGAATCTGTCATCGCTGCCCTACCTGAGAGTGTAACCCCTTACAATATATTAGAAAATTATATAAATTTCTATTCTCTAAACAAATAAACGTAATCATTGAAGCCAGAATTCATCTTTAATCTCTCACCCTTTCTGTCTTTTCAGCTTGTGGAGTTCATACGCCATTTGAGATCACATAATATGACCGTGGACGAAATAAATGTGACACGTGACTGACACGCATTGCTCAGGGATTTAAGAGTTAATTATGCTATATGTCCCAGCTGCCCTAAAGCAATATTGACCATTCCTGTAACTGCTGGTAATAATGAAGATTTCTGTGGAGCTATAAATGGCAAATAGACAATGTATGCTGTATTTTTATATATGGACTTTTGACATCAAGTTTCTATTAAGTGAATGTGTTTTATGGTTTATTGAAAAGATCAGTATAAAGTGTTGTATACTAAGTGGTTTACACACTTAGGCCTCTTTCACACTTGCGTTGTCCGGATCCGGCGTGTACTCCACTTGCCGGAATTACACGCCGGATCCGGAAAAACGCAAGTGTACTGAAAGCATTTGAAGACGGAACCGTCTTCCAAATGCATTCAGTGTTACTATGGCACCCAGGACGCTATTAAAGTCCTGGCTGCCATAGTAGTAGTGGGGAGCGGGGGAGCGGTATACTTACAGTCCGTGCGGCTCCCGGGGCGCTCCAGAGTGACGTCAGAGCGCCCCATGCGCATGGATGACGTGATCCATGTGATCACATGATCCATGCGCTTGGGGCGCCCTGACGTCACTCTGGAGCGCCCGGGGAGCCGCACGGACGGTAAGTACACTGCTCCCCCGCTCCCCGCTACACTTTACCATGGCTGCCAGGACTTTAGCGTCCCGGCAGCCATGGTAACCACTCAGAAAAAGCTAAATGTCGGCTCCGGCAATGCGCCGAAACGACGTTTAGCTTAAGGCCGGATCCGGATCAATGCCTTTCAATGGGCATTAATTCCGGATCCGGCCTTGCGGCAAGTGTTCCGGATTTTTGGCCGGAGCAAAAAGCGCAGCATGCTGCGGTATTTTCTCCGGCCAAAAAACGTTCCGTTCCGGAACTGAAGACATCCTGATGCATCCTGAACGGATTACTCTCCATTCAGAATGCATTAGGATAATCCTGATCAGGATTCTTCCGGCATAGAGCCCCGACGACGGAACTCTATGCCGGAAGACAAGAACGCAGGTGTGAAAGAGCCCTTAGTATGTAGAACAAACCAGATCGTGGAGGAATTATTTTAGCAATGTTTGATTAGAAAAAATATGATTTCCATATACAGAGATTGATAGCACATGACGCTTTGTGTAGAGTAACACACACACACAAAAAAAAAAAAAAAACGATACCCAGTGTCAAGGTCCAGTTAGACCCTGTAACACTTGTAACAGACACATCATGGCATATCAGTTTTTCCCCAAACGCTCCTTTCTTATGGAAATAATCATCTGTAATGATGAAAAGTAGCTAGCTCAATTTAAAAGCTATGTAGATCTGAAACTAATTTTCATTAAAGGGGTTGTCCAAGTCAGGGGCTTGCTAGGATCTCAAAAGATCTGGGGCCCAAACCTCAATGCATATTGCCCAATTGTCTAAGTCAGGCATGCTCAGCCCTCCAGCTGTTGCAAAACGACAACTCCCAGCATTCCCGGACAGCCTACAGCTATCAGCCTACAGCAGGGCATGGTGGGAGTTGTAGTTTTACAACAGCTGGAGGGCCACAGCTTGAGCATCCCTGGTCTAAGTCACTCCCACACCTCACACTCTAACACTTAAAGTGTAACTACCAAAAATGAAATTCCTAACATATGTGATGCTGAAGGGAAGATATTCATAAAGCTTTATTTTTCAGGTAATTTTCACCTTTCTGGTGCCTGTATTCAGCCCTTAGCAACCCTATTTCTCTGTGCCTCTATTTCAGCATCTTCCTGTGATGATCTTTGCCGTATCCTTGAGGCCATCCTGTATTTCCCTCACTTCCCATAAGCCCTTGCTCTCCTCACATTAACTAGCAGTCAAGCAGGATCAGAATGCAGATAACTTCCCCCATTACCCCAGAGCAGTGTGTATCCTCTCACATACAGCTAACCAGAGACAAGCCCTGCATTACATGAAATCAGTAAGCATTTGTTTTAGCCTTTTAATAGTCGCATTGAAAGGTTTTTTAGGAACCATTTTGGGGTATATATAATGTATTAAATAACCTTTATTATTTTATTTTTAAAGGGAAAGATAAAAAAACCTGAAATTTTTACATTATTTTGTGGAATGTTTTTATTATGTGGGTCACTACACTGATTATAATGTCACATTTCTACATTTCTGTATATTTTTTTTTACTATCTTTCTCTCCTCCTGCAGCCTGTCAGCTGCTCCCTCATTCTCCTCCACACTAACAGGGAGGGGGGCGTCTGCTTTAGGTGCTCATATCTCTGGTTTGGTACTAGCTAGAGATAAGGGCTTTGTATTGTTTGAAAGCTGACATTCCAGAATGATAGCAATATGTTCAGTACAGGGGAAGATATCACTGATAGAAATCAGTATATATCAGAGAGGAGATGGCCTGCACATGACAACGCTGTGAGAAGAGGCCTGCTCAATGTGAAAGTGATACGCATTTCTGGGTGTTTTTATGAGGTGAAACTGAAAAAGATCAAATTATAAAGCACAAAAGCATTTATACAGCAGGGTGTACTATACCATTAGGGTATAAAAAATGAAATGGCAGTTAGACTTTATGACATATTTTACTTGCTGCATGGACATTACGAAACATACAGCACTATACAGCACCACATATTGTACCTTTTACATCCAGTGCCTCTCAGGTGACGTCTCAGGTGAAAATGTTCTCTTTCATCATCTTCTGCATTCGGCTCAGGCTCAGGCACATCTCGTCTCTGCCGAGTTTGACACACAGACATCTTAGCTTCCTCACTTTTAAATTATCATCGTCTTGACCCTGGTGCCACAACAATGCCATCCTGCTGCTAGCCCCAAAACGTTGACCCCAAATACTATACTGCAAAAATGTTACTACCATATAGATAGTCCCTCCATTGTAATACAAAAGTCCCACCAATAGCAATAATTCTATCCCAGAATGCCCTCATTAGTTACAGTTCCCCCAATAATGATAATACTTCCCAAGTGTGCCCACTAGACATGCTCCTATATTGTGACAAATAATAATGCCCACTATAGTGCACCCAGTAGTAATAAGGCATCTCTATAGCTCCCTCATATTAATAAGGCACCCATAGAGCTCACAGTAGCATTAAGCTGCTTGATAGTGCCTTCAGTAGTTATGATGTACTGTACCCTACCACTAATTATAATGCCCCCTATAGTGCCCCAGTAATTTAAATGTCTATTATAGTGCCCAAGTAGTTAAAATGCCCCCTATAGTGTCCCCTGTCCAAACAGTGCCTCAGACCTTAGTGTCCCTCTGTAGTACCTTCAGACCTCATAGTGTCCCTCTGTAGTGCCTACATTCCTTAAACTGCTTCCTGTAGTGCCCCCAGACCTTATAGTACCCCCTGTGTTTCCCAGAGTTCATATAGTGCCCGCCTGTAGTGTACCCAGTTTTTAAGCTGCCCCCCATAGTACCCCCCTGTGGTGCTCACAGTCCTTATATTGCCTCACTGTACTGCCCCCAGTTCTTTAACCGCCCCCATAGTGATCCCAGACCTTATAGTGTCCCCTGTAGTGCTCATAGTTCTTAAACTGCCCCCCTGAAGTGCCAACAGTCCTTATAGTGCCCACCTGTTTTACCAACAGTGATTATAGTACACAATGTGATTCTCCCAGTCTTTATAGAGCCCTCTGTAGTGCCTTCAGACCTTAAAGTGACCCCTTATGGTGTCCCCAGACTTTATTGTGGCCCTATGCTGCCCAGCACTATTTTGCTTAACAGACAAGAAAAAAAAAATACAAGATACTCACCTGACTTTTGACTGCTGTCAGTGAAGCAGCAATATGAAGTCCCAGCTTCTCCAATTAAATGTTTGCGTTGAAGTCAGCGTACGCCTGAGACCCGTCTGCACCATACTACTTCTCATAGCCCTCAAACCTAGTTGCCTGTGGCCTATGAGAGAGAACGGGTGAGCAGGGAGCAATTGGTTCCTGTGTCCTGCTGTAGTGATTCCATTGTATTGCCATCCTGACGACGGAGATACAGTGGTATATCTCAGTTGACCAGCACATTCGGGGCCTGGGATAAAACATTCAGGGACCAGGCCCCAAATGTTTTAACCTAGCGACATCCCTGGTCTGAGTCAACAAAAAACACACACTGCAAGTCTGAAGGTAAAGAATGCAGCATCCCACATATGTGTGTAAAAGGGACACTTTAAACACCTCCCTATTTATCTAATGTATTTGCAATGTATGGTATTTCCTATTATCAGGCTGGCAATGTCATTACACCCATTCGCCCCTAGGTGGTGCTGGCGCCACATAATATATATACACTGCGTGCAGAATTATTAGGCAAATGAGTATTTTGACCACATCATCCTCTTTATGCATGTTGTCTTACTCCAAGCTGTATAGGCTCGAAAGCCTACTACCAATTAAGCATATTAGGTGATGTGCATCTCTGTAATGAGAAGGGGTGTGGTCTAATGACATCAACACCCTATATCAGGTGTGCATAATTATTAGGCAACTTCCTTTCCTTTGGCAAAATGGGTCAAAAGAAGGACTTGACAGGCTCAGAAAAGTCAAAAATAGTGAGATATCTTGCAGAGGGATGCAGCACTCTTAAAATTGCAAAGCTTCTGAAGCGTGATTATCGAACAATCAAGCGTTTCATTCAAAATAGTCAACAGGGTCGCAAGAAGCGTGTGGAAAAACCAAGGCGCAAAATAACTGCCCATGAACTGAGAAAAGTCAAGCGTGCAGCTGCCAAGATGCCACTTGCCACCAGTTTGGCCATATTTCAGAGCTGCAACATCACTGGAGTGCCCAAAAGCACAAGGTGTGCAATACTCAGCGACATGGCCAAGGTAAGAAAGGCTGAAAGACGACCACCACTGAACAAGACACACAAGCTGAAACGTCAAGACTGGGCCAAGAAATATCTCAAGACTGATTTTTCTAAGGTTTTATGGACTGATGAAATGAGAGTGAGTCTTGATGGGCCAGATGGATGGGCCCGTGGCTGGATTGGTAAAGGGCAGAGAGCTCCAGTCCGACTCAGACGCCAGCAAGGTGGAGGTGGAGTACTGGTTTGGGCTGGTATCATCAAAGATGAGCTTGTGGGGCCTTTTCGGGTTGAGGATGGAGTCAAGCTCAACTCCCAGTCCTACTGCCAGTTTCTGGAAGACACCTTCTTCAAGCAGTGGTACAGGAAGAAGTCTGCATCCTTCAAGAAAAACATGATTTTCATGCAGGACAATGCTCCATCACACGCGTCCAAGTACTCCACAGCGTGGCTGGCAAGAAAGGGTATAAAAGAAGAAAATCTAATGACATGGCCTTCTTGTTCACCTGATCTGAACCCCATTGAGAACCTGTGGTCCATCATCAAATGTGAGATTTACAAGGAGGGAAAACAGTACACCTCTCTGAACAGTGTCTGGGAGGCTGTGGTTGCTGCAGCACGCAATGTTGATGGTGAACAGATCAAAATACTGACAGAATCCATGGATGGCAGGCTTTTGAGTGTCCTTGCAAAGAAAGGTGGCTATATTGGTCACTGATTTGTTTTTGTTTTGTTTTTGAATGTCAGAAATGTATATTTGTGAATGTTGAGATGTTATATTGGTTTCACTGGTAAAAATAAATAATTGAAATGGGTATATATTTGTTTTTTGTTAAGTTGCCTAATAATTATGCACAGTAATAGTCACCTGCACACACAGATATCCCCCTAAAATAGCTAAAACTAAAAACAAACTAAAAACTACTTCCAAAAATATTCAGCTTTGATATTAATGAGTTTTTTGGGTTCATTGAGAACATGGTTGTTGTTCAATAATAAAATTAATCCTCAAAAATACAACTTGCCTAATAATTCTGCACTCCCTGTAGCTGGGGTGTGCTAGCTTAGAGGAGAGTTAACAGGAAGTGAATTCAGTTCAAAGTGTATTGAAAGGAGGAAAGCAAGTGTATGGAGAAGAGGAATAGGTCTTATACACTATTTGCTATATACAAAAGACCCGTTACTCTCAAATATTGTTCAGAAATCTGTCTATATTTGTGTTAGTGAGCACTTCTCCTTTGCCGAGATAATCCATCCCACTGCACAGGTGTGGCATATCAAGGTGCTGATTAGACAGCATGAATATTTCACAGGTGTGCCTTAGACTGGCCACAATAAAAGACCACTCTGAAATGTGCACAGAAAACCAGTAGGTATCTGGTGTGGCCACCGTTTGTGTAACGGGGTTCCGAAGGTGCACTCGGTCTCCCATTAGCCGCAGACCTGCTGCTTAGCTTCGGGAGCGAGGATCTGTGTTTGACCTCGTTCCCAGGGCGGCTTTGCTAGCTGGGAGGCCCCCTGCTCCTAAGTCTGCCTTGAGCGCCGAGCTGATCGCTCGGTGCTCGACTGGTTGGTCTGTCGGTCATGTGACACTGGCCACGTCACATGACCCTCACTCCCCACTATAAATACAGGCAGCCTGCTGGCCACAGGTTGCCTGTTAATTTAGGTTCCACCTGTGACTTTGTCTTTCCTGGCGTACTTACCTCCTGCTGAATTCCTGACGATCCTCTGCCTGCTCCTTCTGTACTTTGCTGCTCTCCTGGTAATCTGACCCCGGCTTCCTCCTGACGATCCTCTGCTGACTCCTTTGGTACTTCACGACTCTCCTGGTATTTATGACCCCGGCTTCTCCTGACAATTCTCTGCTTGCTCCATTTGTACTTTGTAGCTTTCCTGGTATTCACTCGGTCCGTTCACGTTCTGTTGTTTGTCTGCCATCCCTGCACTTTTTATTCCAGGCTAGGGATTGCCGTCCAGTTGTCCCCTGTCATTAGGACTCACGAGGCAAGTAGGCAGGGCCAGGGGTAAGGGTGGAGCACAGTGGTCACTTCCCTCCCCCCTGTGTGTGTGTGTACGCGACCGTTACAGATTAACAGGCCCAATAACCACTGTATAATGAATCCTCTGGTGACCCTGACTGACCATGTCTCTAATCTGACGCAGATGGTGCAGGAGTTATGGGAAAAACTCAGTTCTTTTGAGTTAAGGCAAGGTTCTTCCACTCCTCAGGCCTCCAGTCCGCATTTTGAGCCCCAGATTAAGCTCCCAGAACTCTTTTCTGGAGACCGGAAGAAGTTTCTCTCTTTTAAGGAGAATTGCAAACTTTACTTCCGTTTGCGCCCCGTGTCCTCTGGCCCCGAGAGTCAACGCGTGGGCATTATCATTTCCCGACTACAGGGTGATCCCCAGGACTGGGCGTTCTCTTTACCTGCTGGCGCCAGTTGTTTATCTTCTGTGGAGGGGTTCTTTCAGGCCCTGGGTACCCTCTATGATGAACCAGACAGGGCTCCAGTAGCCGAGACGGCTCTAAAGGCACTGGTTCAGGGCAATCTACCTGCAGAGGATTATTGCACCCAATTCAGAAGGTGGTGTGTCCCCTCAGGATGGAACGAACCAGCCCTGAAGAGTCAGTTCAGGTCAGGTCTGTCTGATAATTTAAAGGATCTTCTGGTCAGTTATCAACTTCCAGAGACCTTAGAGGAGATGATGACCCTTGTTGTCCGACTTGACCGACAGGTTAGAGAGAGACAACAAGAACAACAGTTCTCTTCCCAGATGGTGGTCCAGCCAGAGGCCTATCCCAGAGACAATGCTGAGGTCTCCACCGAGGAACCCATGCAGGTTGGCATGACCCGAGGGAATCTTTGCCGCAGACGTGGAGAATGCTTTTACTGTGGAGATCCTGACCATTGGATCAACCAGTGTCCTAAGAAGGTCCTCTCTGTCAAGTCTCCTAAGGCAAGGCAACCTAAAGACCAGGTACACCCTGATTTTTCTAAATGTAAGCTTTTGGTACCCATTACGATTTCTCTGGGAGTAGATAAATGGCCGGGTAAGGCCTTTATTGATTCTGGCTCAGCGGCCAGCTTTATTGACTCTGAGTATGCTGTAAGATTGGGTATTCCAATGTTTGCTTTACTAACTGCTATCCATGTCATGGCTATTGATGCTACTCCTCTTATTGGTGGTACGGTGAGCTCATGTACCTCGGAGATTTCTCTAACCGTGGGTGTGTGCCACTCAGAGAGATGTTCCCTTTTAGTCCTGGAGAACCTACCAGCTGAGGTGGTACTAGGGTTGCCTTGGCTCCGACTACATAACCCCACTATAGATTGGTCCAATGGGGAGTTGGTGAGATGGGGGCCTAAGTGTGACTCGTGCTTGTCCGTGGTACAGGCTGGGGTCTCAGTAAAGTCTGATACTTTACCCACTGTTGTTAGGGAATATTCTGATGTATTCTCATCACCAACCCCGGAGGTTCTACCCCCCCATAGACCTTATGATTGTACTATAGAGCTAGTAGAGGGGGCCAAGTTTCCTAAGGGGCGAATTTATAATCTTTCTAAGCCCGAATGCAAGGCCATGGAAGATTATATTAAGGAGAGCCTTGGTAAAGGGCATATTAGACCTTCTGTCTCTCCTATGGGGGCGGGGTTTTTCTTTGTTAAGAAAAAAGATGGTGGTCTTAGGCCATGTATCGATTACCGGAGATTAAATAAAATCACTGTCCAGAATAGATACTCCCTCCCATTGATTCCGGATTTATTTAACCAGGTTCTGGGGGCAACCTGGTTTTCCAAAATTGACCTGAAAGGGGCATATAATCTAAACCGAATCAAGGAGGGAGACGAATGGAAGACGGCATTCAATACTCCGGTAGGACACTTTGAATATCAGGTGATGCCTTTTGGACTCAGCAATGCCCCAGCTGTGTTCCAAAACTTCATGAATGACATTCTTAGGGAGTTCTTAGGTAAATTTGTTATTGTCTATCTTGACGACATTTTGATATTCTCGCCTGACTTCGAATCCCATGTGTCTCATGTTAAACAAGTATTAGAGGTGTTGAGGGAGACTCAGCTATCCGCTAAGCAAGAGAAATGTGTCTTTGGTGTACAGGAGATTCTGTTTCTAGGGCATATTCTGACTCCTCACGCCTTCAAGATGGATCCTGGTAAGGTACTAGCAATTAAGGAATGGGTAAGACCTTCATCCTTAAAGGCCTTACAACGGTTCTTAGGTTTCGCCAATTACTATCGTAAATTTATTATGAATTTTTCTGTAATTGCTAAACCGCTGACCGACCTTACTAAGAAAGGGGCGGATTTGGAGAATTGGTCTACTGAGGCCATTTCTTCATTTGAAAAATTAAAAAAGGCATTCAGTAGCGCTCCCATTCTGATCCAGCCTGATCAGGAGAAACCTTTTATTGTGGAGGTGGATGCGTCCGAGGACGGCGCAGGAGCAGTCCTTTCACAAGGTCCTGCTAGCCTCACTAACCTGAAACCATGTGCCTTCTTCTCCAGGAAATTCTCTCCCACGGAGAGAAACTACGACATAGGGAATAGGGAGCTGCTGGCCATTAAATGGGCATTTGAGGAATGGAGGCATTTTCTGGAGGGGGCAAGGCATTGTGTAACTGTTGTCACTGACCATAACAACCTTACGTTTCTCGAGTCTGCTAAGAGGTTGAATCCCCGTCAAGAAAGATGGGCTCTGTTTTTTACTCGTTTTGATTTCTCCATTACGTTCAGGCCGGGAAGTAAAAATGTGAAGGCGGACGCATTATCTCGGAGCTTCCATGCTTTTCAACCTACTGAGGTACCACCTGAATCCATCCTACCAGCAAAAATCTTCATAGCAGCTCTAACCCAGGATATCTCGGCTCGCATTAGGTCTGAACAACATCTGGCACCAGTATCCACCCCAACAGATAAGTTGTTTGTTCCCGTACAATTTCGTCTCCAGCTGTTGGGTGAGTGTCACGATTCTGCCTTTTGTGGACATCCGGGTGTTGAGGGCACTAAGGATCTGGTTTCTAGATCTTATTGGTGGCCCACTCTAACTAGGGATGTCAAGTCCTACGTGTCAGCCTGTGAGATTTGTGCCAGGTCCAAGACACCTAGGACTCGCCCTGCTGGTAACCTACGACCCCTACCCATTCCCAGTAGACCCTGGTCCCAAATCTCGATGGATTTTATAACTGACCTACCGCCGGCGGAGGGTAAGACTGTAGTTTGGGTAGTGGTCGATAGGTTTAGTAAGATGGTCCATTTCATTCCCCTGTCTAAACTCCCAAATGCCAAAACCCTGGCGTCTATTTTTCTGAAAGAAATTGTTCGATTGCATGGTATCCCGGAAAATATTGTTTCTGACCGGGGTGTGCAGTTTGTGTCCAAATTCTGGAGGGCCTTCTGTCAAAAATGTAAAATTTCATTGTCTTTTTCCTCTGCCTACCACCCTGAGAGTAATGGGCAGACTGAACGCCTTAATCAGTCTGTGGAACAATTCTTGAGGTTGTATGTTGCTGATGACCAGCAATTATGGGTGAAATTTCTTCCATTGGCTGAATTTGCTTTGAATAACCGTGTCAATTCTTCTGTTGGGGTTTCACCTTTCTTTTGTAACCATGGTTTCCATCCCCGTTTTCATTCTGGGTCATCCGTCTCCTCCTCTAACCCTGAGGCGGATAGGCTCTCCTCTGAACTGTGCACAGTTTGGGCCCGGGTTCAATCGAACTTAGAAAAGGCTCAAAGTTCTCAGAAACTCAAGGCCGATAGGAGACGTTCAAGGGGGGTGAATTTTCAGGTTGGGGATAAGGTATGGTTGTCCTCCAAGAATCTCTCTCTTAAGGTAGATTCTAAAAAGTTTGCTCCTCGTTTTATTGGACCATATAAGATCACGGAGGTGATTAACCCGGTATCATTTAGGTTGGAGCTGCCCGAGTCATTCCACATTCATAATGTGTTCCATAAATCTCTACTTAAAAAATATTTTGAACCGGTAGTACCATCGAAAGCCTCGCCTCTGCCGGTTCTTGTTAGTGATGCTGTCGAGTATGTGGTGTCTAAAATAGTGGATGTCAGGAAGGTGCGTAATTCCTTGCAGTACCTGATTCACTGGAAGGGGTATGGACTTGAAGAGAGATCTTGGGTACCTGCCAGGGAGGTTCATGCTCCTAGACTTGTTAGAAAATTTCATTTAGAACACCCTGAAAGGCCATCGCCTGAAGTCTTGGGTCCGGTGGCCCCTCGTAAAAGGGGGGGTACTGTAACGGGGTTCCGAAGGTGCACTCGGTCTCCCATTAGCCGCAGACCTGCTGCTTAGCTTCGGGAGCGAGGATCTGTGTTTGACCTTGTTCCCAGGGCGGCTTTGCTAGCTGGGAGGCCCCCTGCTCCTAAGTCTGCCTTGAGCGCCGAGCTGATCACTCGGTGCTCGACTGAGTGGTCTGTCGGTCATGTGACGCTGGCCACGTCACATGACCCTCACTCCCCACTATAAATACAGGCAGCCTGCTGGCCACAGGTTGCCTGTTAATTTAGGTTCCACCTGTGATTTGGTCTTTCCTGGCGTACTTACCTCCTGCTGAATTCCTGACGATCCTCTGCCTGCTCCTTGTGTACTTTGCTGCTCTCCTGGTATTCTGACCCCGGCCTCCTCCTGACGATCCTCTGCTGACTTCTTTGGTACTTCACGACTCTCCTGGTATTTATGACCCCGGCTTCTCCTGACAATTCTCTGCTTGCTCCATTTGTACTTTGTAGCTTTCCTGGTATTGACTCGGTCCGTTCACGTTCTGTTGTTTGTCTGTCTGTCATCCCTGCACTTATTCCAAGCTAGGGATTGCTGTCCAGTTGTCCCCTGTCATTAGGACTCGCGAGGCAAGTAGGCAGGGCCATGGGTAAGGGTGGAGCGCAGTGGTCACTTCCCTCCCTCCTGTGTTTGTGTGTGTACGCGACCGTTACAATTTGCCTCACACAGTGCAACACATCTCCGTCGCATAGAGTTGATCAGGTTGTTGATTGTGGCCTGTGGATTGTTGGTCCACTCCTCTTCAATAGCTGTGCGAAGTTGCAGAATGTTGGCAGGAACTGGAACACTGGGTGTGGCTTCTTGCTCTGATAAGCTCCGCCCGTATGTCGGGCCTCAGTACTGATGTCAAGTGCAGTGGAGCACTCTGCCCACATGTCAGACCTTGGCATTGATATCCTGTGCAGCAGGTCAGGGCTTGTTGCTCAGACAAGCCCAGCACACAGATCACATATCAGTTTCTGCATTCCTTGCACAGGGGCATGACTACTCCCTCAAGCCATGCTAGACTGGTGCAAAGAATTTGACATCACATGAATATGTAAACAGGGCACTTTTGAAAAAGTAAGTGCAATACGGGGGCATGCTTCTCCAGTTGTTAAAACCATTGGCAGTGGAAAAGAATAAAATGAAGCATCTCTGCAAACCAGACAGCAACATATATTCTTTTTTTGTAATCTGTTTTTATTTTCTGATTAGAGATTTTTAATTCCATTTTCTGAACATGATATAGGAGTGGCCTGAGCTTTTCTTAACAGCATTTAGAAAGCATTTTAAAGATTAGCTTTACGGCAATCCCATGGGTCATAGACACAATGGACAGAATGGCCGTCATTGACTTTTATGGAGAGTTTTCTAGACATGCTCTGTGACCTGTGCAGAGGTCATTGTACAAGGTAAGAACAGATAAGCTTTGACAATCACCTATTGAGAATGGTGGATCCTGTCTTATCTATACACAAACGTGATATCATTACAGGCAGGATCAGAATGACAGATAACCAGTTAACTGCAGTAAAGTGATCTGTACAGACAGAGTGGTGCTTATTAGTAGTGCTTATTAGTAGGTTTAGTGGCCAGTGCAAAAACTGCAGGATTTATGGTTTTTGTTTAAATATAGATGTTGACATGGTAAATTAACATAATCAAAAATTTAATTATTTAAAATTTTGTTTAACATTTGGTACGGGATCCCAGCTTGGGATTAGAACCTGCAGTGTTAGTGAGAGATTCAGACTCACGCGCGTATTGCCGGTTCTAATCCCAGGTTGGGATTATGTGCCAAATGTACGGCATAACAGATAAAAGTCATCAAGTAACTGAACAAGTGATGTGTCTTGCATATGTACCATATTAATTAAAAATATAATTTAAAAAGGTGAAAATTAAAATAACAGAAAAAAAGGGAGGGTTGAGACCTGTTTTAAACTAAAGAAGTCACAGCATGTTCCGACATTCAGGAGAGTCCAGGAAAGTGAGCAGGGGGTTACATCTACTCAGGAATATCTCTGACCTCTCCTGTTGATCCTCTATCAGTTCTTCCATGCGTAGAATATTAGAATATACCGGAGTTCTTTAGCCCATTCACAGAAAGTGGGTGGAAATCTGGTCTTCCAATGCCTGGGGATTACCATTCTCGCTGCAATCAGAAAATGTCTTAAAACCCCTTTCTTAACTTGAGCTAACGAGCCCGGTATAAGAGAAAGTAAGGTTACGTGAGGAGTATTTGGAATCTTCTCACCAGAATACTTGGCATATACAGTATGTCACAAAATTGAGTACACCCCTCACATTTTTGTAAATATTTTATTTTATCTTTTCTTGGGACAAGACTGAAGATATGACACTTTGATACAATGTAAAGTAGTCAGTGTACAGCTTGTATAACAGTGTAAATTTGGTGTGCCCACAAAGTAACTCAACACACAGCCATTAATGTCTAAACCGCTGGCAACAAAAGGGAGTACACCCCTTTAGGAAAATGGCCAAATTGTGCCCAATTAGACATTTTCCCTCCCCAGTGTCATGTGACTCATTAGTGTTACAATGTCTCAGGTGTGAATGGGAAGCAGGTGTGTTAAATTTTGTGTTATCGCTCTCACGCTCTCTGATACTGGTTACTGGAAATTCAACATGGCACCTCATGGCAAAAAACTCTGAGGATCAAAAAAAAAGAATTGTTGCTCTACATAAAGATGGCTTAGGTTATAAGAAGATTGCCAACACCGTGAAACTGAGCTGCAACACGGTGGCCAAGGCTATACAGCGGTTTAACAAGACAGGTTCCACTGAGAACAGGCCTCACCATGGTCGACCAAAGAAATTGAGTGCATGTGCTCAGCATCATATCTAGAGTTTGTCTTTTCAAAATAGACATATGAGTGCAGCCAGCATTGCTGCAGAGGTTAAAGGGGTGGGGGGTCAGCCTGTCAGTGTCACGAGGGTATCAAGAGCCACGTCGGACTCCGTTATACCCGGGGTCAGGAAGTCGCAGCGGGTGGCTGCACGCTCTATATCTAAAGATCACGTTGTTTCTTTGTGATTGTTTTCTGTGTTTGCCTTGCTATCCTTTTTGTCTCTCTCAGGGATCCGTAGCTTCTCCTCCTCAGCTGTTTCTTGTCTGCCACTCCCTACCTCCTTATATTCTCCCCTCACACTTCTCTAGTTGCCAGTTATAGAGCTTCCTGCCTGGACATCTATACTGACCCACTGGAGTGGTTAATCCTGGTTGTCGTTCCTGAGTGCTACCCTCCGGATCCCTGTTGGGCTTATTGTTGTCTCCTGTTGTCTCCCACCTGGGAATATATGTTGAGTCTGTGTTGTCTGTCCTTCCCTTGGTGTTTTCCCTTAGAGTTAGTGGTGCGGACTAGTGTTCCCATCGCCCTGTTCACTACCTAGGGCTCAGCTCAGGGAAAGCCAGGGCTTTAGGCACGTGATCGGCGTACGGGTGAGGAACCCGTCTAGGGACGTCAGGGCAGCCAGGTGCCAGCCGCCAGGTGAGTCAGGGGTCACCATCTTCCCTCTCACTTAGGCAGGGCCTTCCTCGTTCCCTCCCTCTGTGTCACGTATGTGATAGCCACGCCGACCGTGATATTATAACTGGCCCTTACTTTTTGAGAAAAAAAAAATAAATAAATTTTTTTTTATAATTTTTTGTTTGTTGTTTTTTTTTCTCTCTCTCTACTTAGAATCCAATATGGATCCTATTGATGCCTTGGCAGAACAGCTTCAAAGCCTGTCTTTGGAGGTGGCAGGATTGAAGGCGTCTGTTTTCCAACAACAGCAGCAAATGCAGCAGACCGCACCCCCAGCGGTTGCTATGGGTAACCAGGTTGTCACTGAGCCCAAGGTTGCTCTTCCCGACAGATTTTCTGGGGGAAGGGACAAATTTGCGACGTTCCGTGAGGCCTGCAAATTATATTTTAAGTTGCGCCCTTACTCCTCAGGTCATGAAGAATAGCGGGTAGGGATTGTCATTTCCCTGCTTCAGGGGGATCCGCAATCCTGGGCGTTCTCGTTACCCCCTGGTTCCCAGGCTCTCCGGTCAGTGGAGGGATTTTTTGGGGCTTTGGGTCTCATATATGATGACCCTGACCGAGTCGCCCTGGCTGAGTCGAAGTTACGGAGACTCCTACAGGGAGATCGGTCAGCAGAGGAATATTGCTCAGAGTTCCGTAGGTGGGCTACGGATACTCAGTGGAACGACCCGGCTCTCAGGAGTCAGTTCTGCTCTGGGTTATCTGAAAGGGTTAAGGATGCACTGGCGCTGTATGAGACCCCCCTTTCCCTTGATGCTGTTATGTCCCTCTCTATCAGAATAGATAGACGTCTTAGGGAGAGATCGAAAATTCCAGAGCAATTGGTTACCTCTCCCAAGCAACAGTCAGCCTGTACTGACTTAGATGAGCCTATGCAGCTAGGCGGAACTTCTCGTCAGGTCCGTCCTCCCGAGGTTCGCCGTAGGGGGGGGGGCTTGTTTTTTCTGTGGGGGGAGGGGTCATTTCATTAATGTCTGTCCCTCTTTTCTCAAAAACAAAAGACCGTCGGAAAACTACTAACCCCGGGCTGTGCGGAGGATGTCAGCCGGGGGTATACGTTTCCTCCATACGAACATCTCAATTTGTGTTACCAGCGGTCATTGTTTTTGGTGTTAAGACGGAGTCTGTTTCTGTTTTTCTAGACAGTGGAGCAGGGGTAAACTTGATTGATGCCCATTTTGCCCGCACTATGGGTTTGTCTCTCTGTACGCTGCAGAGACCTATTCCCGTATTCGCTATAGATTCTGCTCCTCTGTCTCAGAGAAACCTCACCCACATTGTTCGTAATTTACACCTTCGGGTAGGGGACCACCATAATGAGTGTCTTTCATGTTACGTTCTGGAGGGCCTTCCCTCTCCGGTGGTATTGGGTCTTCCCTAGTTGGTAGCGCACAATCCAGTGGTGGATTGGCAGGCCAGGGAGATATTGGAGTGAAGTGAGCATTGCAGAGAGAATTGCTTAAATAACAATTGCTTAATCGCCTCCATAGCTTCCCTACCTACATTTATTTCGGACTTTGAGGACGTTTTTTCTGAAAAGGGTTGTCAGAAACTACCACCTCATCGTCCTTATGATTGCCCGGTTAACCTGATTCCCGGGGCAAAATTACCCAAGTCCAGGTTGTATAATCTTTCGGGTCCCGAGAGACAAGCCATGAAAGATTATATCTCCGAGAGTCTGGCTAAGGGACACATCAGACCCTCTTCTTCACCCGTGGCTGCAGGGTTTTTCTTTCTTAAAAAGAAAGATGGGGGCCTGCGTCCTTGCTTAGATTTCCGTGAGTTAAACCAGATAACCATCCGTGACCCATACCCTCTTCCTCTCATTCCTGACCTTTTTAATCAGATTGCGGGTGCTAAGTGGTTCTCCAAACTTGATCTTAGGGGGGCCTACAATCTGATTCGTATCAGGGAAGGGGATGAGTGGAAGACAGCTTTTAACACCCCTGAGGGGCATTATGAAAATCTAGTTATGCCTTTCGGTCTGACCAATGCCCCTGCTGTCTTCCAACATTTCGTTAATGATATTTTTAGTCATCTCATCGGCAAGTTTGTAGTCATTTACCTAGATGATATCTTAATTTATTCGGCTGATCTGAAAACACATGAGGTGCATGTCAGGCAAGTACTGCAGGTCCTACGGACGAATAAATTATATGCGAAAATTGAAAAATGTGTCTTCGCTGTTCAGGAATTACAGTTCCTGGGATATCTATTATCTGCTTCAGGTTTCCGCATGGATCCTGGGAAGGTCCAGGCAATTTTAGATTGGGATCTTCCTGAGAACCTTAAAGCCCTACAACGGTTTTTGGGTTTCGCTAATTTCTATAGAAAGTTTATTAAAAATTATTCAGTGATCGTTAAACCCCTTACCGACATGACTAGGAAGGGGACGGATTTTTCCAAATGGTCTGGCGCCGCTAAAGATGCATTTTCCTCTCTAAAGGAGAGGTTTACCTCGGCACCTGTTCTAATTCAACCTGATGTCTCCCAGCCTTTTATTGTCGAGCTAGATGCGTCAGAGGTGGGAGTGGGAGCTGTATTGTCTCAGGGTCCGTCTCCTGGCAAATGGCGTCCTTGCGCTTCCTTTTCCAAAAAATTATCTTCTGCGGAGAAGAATTATGATATTGGAAATAGGGAACTGTTGGCGATTAAACTGGCGCTTGAAGAGTGGCGTCACTTCTTAGAGGGAGCAATCCACCCCGTCACGGTGATTACGGATCACAAGAACCTTCTGTACCTAGAATCGGCTAAGCGTCTCACCCCTAGAAAAGCTAGGTGGTCGCTATTCTTTACCAGATTTAACTTTGTAATCACCTATCGTCCTGGGGCAAAAAATACCAAGGCAGACGCATTATCTCGTAGTTTCCCTGGAGGGGGTAATGTTTGTGATCCGGTACCTATTTTACAAAGAGGAGTGGTTGTCCCTGCTGTACACTCTGTTCTTGAGGGAAAGGTGTTAGAGGCTCAGGGGGACGCCCCGGCCTCTTGCCCCTCAGAGAAATTGTTTGTACCGTTAAACCTGCGTCTTGAATTATTAAAAGAACATCATAATTCGGCACTTGCTGGACACCCGGGTAGTAAAGCAACCTTGGAGCTTTTATCTCGTCGTTTTTGGTGGCCAAGGTTGCGTCAGGATGTAATGGATGTCGTGTCTACTTGTTCTACTTGTGCACGCGCGAAAGTCTCTCATACACGTCCAGCAGGGTTTTTATTGCCACTTTTCATCCCCAATAGGCCATGGACACATCTGTCAATGGATTTCATCACTGACTTACCGTTGTCGGCGGGTAAAACAGTTATCTTGGTAGTAGTAGACAGGTTTAGCAAAATGGTACACTTTATTGCGCTACCCGCACTTCCTAATGCTAAAACTCTCGCTCAGGTGTTTATCAGTGAAATCGTGAAGCTTCACGGGGTCCCTTCCGATGTGGTTTCGGATCGGGGAACCCAGTTTATTTCTAAGTTTTGGAAAGCTTTTTGTTCCCGTTTGGGGGTTCACTTGTCTTTTTCCTCAGCTTTCCATCCTCAGTCGAATGGACAGACTGAGCGTACCAACCAAAACCTAGAAACATATTTAAGGTGTTTTGTGTCTGAAAACCAAGAGTTGTGGTCATCATATTTACCGTTAGCTGAGTTTGCCATAAATAATCATTATCAGGAGTCCACTGGCAAGTCACCATTCCTTGGTGCATACGGTTTTCATCCCCAATTTTGTACTTTCAAAGAGGGGGGGTCTTCTGGGGTTCCCGAAGAGGAAAGGTTTTCTTCATCTCTTTCATCGGTATGGCAGAAGGTGCAAGTTAACTTGAAAAAGATGAGTGGTAAATATAAATGCATGGCCGATAAGAAACGGTCGCCAGGTCCAGACCTAGGAGTGAATGACTATGTGTGGTTGTCTACTAGGAATATTAAGTTGAAGGTTCCTTCTTGGAAACTGGGTCCTAGGTTCATTGGTCCCTATAAAATAGTAGCCGTCATTAACCCTGTGGCTTTTCGCCTGGAGCTACCTCAGACTTTTAAGATCCATAACGTCTTCCATAAATCGTTACTCAAGAAGTATGTTCCACCTCTAGAACCATCGCCGCTGCCACCTCCTCCTGTCATTGTGGCTGGTAATCTGGAGTTTCAAATAGCCAGAATTGTTGATTCTCGTCGGGTCCGCCGCTCTCTTCAGTATCTGGTGCATTGGAGGGGTTACGGTCCCGAGGAAAGAATGTGGGTTCCAGCATCAGAGGTAAACGCCAACAGGTTAATTCAGACTTTCCATGCCTCTCATCCGGAGAGACCTGGTCCTGAGTGTCCGGAGGCCCCTCGTGAAAGGGGGGGTACTGTCACGAGGGTATCAAGAGCCACGTCTGACTCCGTTATACCCGGGGTCAGGAAGTCGCAGCGGGTGGCTGCGCGCTCTATATCTAAAGATCACGTTGTTTCTTTGTGATTGTTTTCTGTGTTTGCCTTGCTATCCTTTTTGTCTCTCTCAGGGATCCGTAGCTTCTCCTCCTCAGCTGTTTCTTGTCTGCCACTCCTTACCTCCTTATATTCTCCCCTCACACTTCTCTAGTTGCCAGTTATAGAGCTTCCTGCCTGGACATCTATACTGACCCACTGGAGTGGTTAATCCTGATTGTCGTTCCTGAGTGCTACCCTCCGGATCCCTGTTGGGCTTATTGTTGTCTCCTGTTGTCTCCCACCTGGGAATATATGTTGAGTCTGTGTTGTCTGTCCTTCCCTTGGTGTTTTCCCTTAGAGTTAGTGGTGCGGACTAGTGTTCCCATCGCCCTGTTCACTACCTAGGGCTCAGCTCAGGGAAAGCCAGGGCTTTAGGCACGTGATCGGCGTACGGGTGAGGAACCCATCTAGGGTTGTCAGGGCAGCCAGGTGCCAGCCGCCAGGTGAGTCAGGGGTCACCATCTTCCCTCTCACTTGGGCAGGGCCTTCCTCGTTCCCTCCCTCTGTGTCACGTATGTGATAGCCACGCCGACCGTGATAGTCAGTGCTCAGACCATATGCCTCACACTACATCCAATTGATATTCATGGCTGATGATGCACAAGAAAGCCAGCAAAGAGTTTGCTGAAGACAAGCATACTAAGTACATGGATTACTGGAACCATGTCCTGTGGTCTGATGAGACCAAGATAAACTTATTTGATTCATATGGTGTCAAGCGTGTGTGGTGGCAACTAGGTGAGGAGTACAAAGACAAGTGTGTCTTGCCTACAGTCAAGCCTGGTGGTGGGAGTGTCATGGTTTGGGGCTGCATGAGTGCTGCCAGCTGTGGGGAGCTACAGATTATTGTGGGAACCATGAATGCCAACATGCAGTGTGACATAGATGATCCCCTCCCTTCGGAAACTTCGCATTCCAACATGCTAATGACCCCAATCACACCTCCAAGACGACCACTGCCTTGCTAAAGAAACTGAGGGTAAGGATGCTGGACTGGCCAAGCATGTCTCCAGACCTAAACCCTATTGAGCATCTATGGGATATCCTCAAATGGAAGGTGGAGGGGAGCAAGGTCTCTAACACCCACCAGCCCCTTGATGTTGTTATGGAGGAGTGGAAGAGGATTTCAGTGGCAACCTGTGAGGCTCTAGCGGTGTACTCACTTTTGTTGCCAGCGGTTTAGACATTAATGGCTGTGTGTTAAGTTACTTTGATAGCACACAAAGTTTACACTGTTATACAAGCTGTACACTGACTATTTTACATTGTATCAAAGTGTCATATCTTCAGTGTTGTCCAATGAAAAGATATAATAAAATATTTACAAAAATGTGAGGGGTGTACTCACTTTTGTGATATACTGTGTAGTACTCGATCACAAAAGGAACAAATTATAGGGCAGCTCCACCAAATATGAAATAGGGAACCCTGCTCTCTCTCGCATCGCCAACATAAATCCGACACTGAGGGGAACATATGGTGCAATGTAGTCCGACAATAGTACCATCTGGAGAGAATTTTGTAATTCTTTTCTTTAGCTTGTGCCGCCAACGATATTCCATGGGAGAACGTACATATTTTAAGAACATCTTCCTCCGTGAATTGGACCTGCAAATCAGATTCCCACCTGTCAAAAATGGGGCCTTGTCTGCACTGCCCAAATCTAGAAGAACCTGGTACAGTGTGGACAAAGTTACCTTTTTCCTTGATTGCAAGTATACCTTGTCGAACCCCGTCACAGGGCCAGTCGATGTGTTAGAGAACGTGGCTCCAAAAAAGGAACATGGCTGAGCGTATCCTAACCAAGAGACCAAACAAAAAGTAGGGCTCGTACGCAAGGCTTCAAATGAAGCCAACTTCCCGGATGCTTGGACATCCTGAACTCTCAGGATAGTTCATTGTTTTAAACAAAAACAAGAGGGATTTCATCCCGGACTAAAAGCTGGGCTGCAGTGTAATGGAGTCATATGACCTGGTCTATATGAGATTTGTGATTCTGAGATCCAATCATCCCACCGCTAGGGCATGTCTAGCAAGATATAGCCAATCCCCTCTGGGTGTTATGTCTCTTAAGGTAATCCATGGAGCAGCTTTAAGGGATAGTGGGGAAAGGAATTGTTCCAGAGAGACCCATAGCTTCTGTGAACCCCTGTGCGTCCAGTTTAGTATCCTAGAAAGTAACGCTGTGTTGTGATAAAGGTAGAAATCTGGGAGGCCAAATCCTCTGAGGGATTTATGTTTAGTTAGAACCTGTTTGTTTAGCCTAGGTTTACTGGTATTCCATATAAACCTAGTAAGGGCCTTCTGTATGGCCGAACATAGCACCTCGGAATACAAATGGGTATGGTCTGAAACAGGTAAAGGAATCTCGGAAGGATATCCATTTTAACAGTATTCATATGGCCAAACCATTACAGATGTTTCAGCTTATATAACCGCAAATCCTTAAGAGTCCTCTTCTGAAGTGGCAAGTAGTTCAAGGGAAATAGTAAATGTAATTGCGCTGGAATTTGAACGCCCAAATACGTCAGGCTTTGGTCTTTCCATTGAAAGGAAAAGTTGCTTTGGATGGATAAAGCCTCTGTCTGGGAGAGAGAGACATTTAATAGCTCTGTTTTAGCAAGATTCACCTTAAAATTGCTAAGATGGCCAAACCTGTCAAATTCCTGAAGTATAGACGGGATGGAGATATAGGGAGAAGTCACATAAAGGAGAAGATCGTCTGCATAAAGCGCAAGCTTATGTCTCTGATCACCACCCTCCACTCCTTTTATATTAGGGTTATTCCTGAGTGCCGTGGCTAGATGTTGCATTGACAAGACATAAAGGAGTGTGGAAAGAGGACACTCCTGGCGTGTGCTGTTATGAATCTCAAACGATGGTGCCAGATTAACATTGGTCCGAAGCCGCGCCGATGGATGCGTATATAAAGCTGCAATCATATCTACATATCTCGTGCCCAGGCCAATCTGTCGCAAAGATGCCGACATAAACTGCCAATGTACCTTGTCAAACGCTTTTTCTGCATCAACCGACATCAGACACATGGGGATCTATTGTTTCTGAGCCTGAGATACTAAGGTTATTGTACATATGGTTTTATCCCTTGCCTCTCTGCCTGGTACGAATCCTACTTGATCTTTATTAATAACATCAGGGAGTATCTTGCAGAGTCTATTCGCTAGCATTTTTGAGAAAATCTTGATATCACAGTTTATCAAAGATACTGGCCTGTAATTACCGCAAATAGTGGTGTCTTTATTTGGTTTGGGCAAGACCACAATGTGAGCTTCTAAGGATTGCTTGGGAAAGGCATCGCCGAAACGCACGTCGGGGTGTGCGGCTCTCCTGAGGTGAATCTCCCTATAATGGGTATGTGTTACTTGTGCCTTATGCTATATGAGGGAATAATTCAACTTGATGTTTACATATATTTTTCTATATCACCAGTATGCCAGGTACTTTGTACTTAAATTCTACCATATATGAATTCATATGATCTAACTAGCTACTTTGCCAATTATGGTTCTTACAGTTATGTTCAAAATAATAGCAGTGTGTTTAAAAAAGTGAATAAAGCTCAAAATCCTTCTAATAGCTTTTATTTCCATACACACAAATGCATTGGGAACACTACACATTCTATTCCAAATCAAAACATGAAGAAAAATATATCAAATTTGTGTTGTTCCTCCAAAAAAATGAAGAAAAGTGAATATTAGACTGTTCAAAAAAATAGCAGTGTTTGTCTTCTTCTTTACAAACTCAAACATTCACTATATAAACTGAAAAATGTTTGAAGATTTTGCTTTCCTTTGAATCACTTAACTAATATTTAGTTGTATAACCACTGTTTCTGAGAACTGCTGTACATCTGTGTTGCATGGAGTCAACCAACTTCTGGCACCTGTGAACAGGTATTCCAGCCCAGGAGGATTGGACTACATTCCACAGTTCTTCTCTATCTCTTGGTTTTGCCTCAGAAACTGCATTTTTCATGTCACCTCACAAGTTTTCTATTGGATTAAGATCCGGGGATTAAGCTGGCCACTCCATAACGTCAATCTTGTTGGTCTGGAACCAAGACTTTGCACGTGTACAGGTATTTTTGGGGTCGTTGTCTTGTTGGAACAACCATTTCAAGGGCATTTCCTCTTCAGCATAAGGCAGCATGACCTCTTCAAGTATTCTGATGTATTCAAACTGATCCATGATCCCTGGTATGCGATAAATAGGGCCAACACCGTAGTATGAGAAACATCCCCATATCATGATGCTTGCACCACCATGCTTTTCTGTCTTCACAGTGTACGGGCGTTGCCCCGGGCGCCAAATTGCATGGGGCACCAGGCAGCTGAAATTTCAGTCCCCTCCTATAAGGCAGTAGAGCGACGCAGAACTCGGTCACAAATAGATTTCCTCACTGTGACCTCCTGCGTCGGATCTCGCGAGATGACGCGGTGCGGGAAGGCACAGTGAGGCGTTCGTGCCCGCCTGCGCAGGGAAGCCACAAGCTGTGATGGAGAGAGGTAAGTATTAATTGTATTTTTTTTAATGTACCCTACCACAATTAGAGAGGCACTGGGGGCACTATGGGGGTGGGGGAGGAGCAGAAAGAGGAGGCAGTGCTGAATGGCATAGTAATAAGAGTGGAGAGGCGGCCATTATATTAATAATAAAGAGGGGGCCATTATATTAACAAAGAGGGGGCCATTATATTAATAACAAAGAGGGGGCCATTATATTAATAACAAAGAGGGGGACATTATATTAATAATAAAGAGGGGGCCAATACATTATTATTAATATAATGGCCCCCTCTTTATTATTAATATAATGGCCCCCTCTTTATTATTAATATAATGGCCCCCTCTTTGTTATTAATGTAATGGCCCCCTCTTTATTATTAATGTGATGGCCCCCCTCTTTATTAATGTGATGGCCGCCCTCTTTATTATTAATATAATGGCCCCCTCTTTGTTATTAAAGAGGGGCCATCCCATTAATAATAAAGAGGGGGCCATTACATTAATAATAAAGAGAGGGCCATTACATTAATAAGAAAGAGGGAGACATTACATTAATAACAAAGAGGGGGCCATTACATTATTATTAATGTAATGGCCCCCTCTTTGTTAATATAATGTACCGGGGTAGGGGGCACAATTTTTGGCTTGCCCGGGTGCTGGCAACCCACGCTACGCCACTGGCTTGAATTCAGTGTTTAGGGGTCATCTGACAAACTGTCTCTGGCCACTAGACCCAAAAAGAACAATCTTACTTTCATCAGTCACAAAATGTCTCTTTAGGCAGTCAATGTGCTCTTTGGCAAATTGTAACCTCTTCAGCACGTCTTTTTTTTTCAACAGTGGGACTTGGCTTCACATAGGCGTCTTCTAATTGTAACAGTACTCACAGGTACTTTAGACCTTCTTTGATCTTCCTGGAGCAGATTGTTGGCTGAGTCCTTGCTATTTTGGCTATTCTTCTATCCATTCGAATGGTAGTTTTTCGCTTTATTCCACGTCTTTCAGGTTTTGGTTGCCATTTTAAAGCATTTGTGATGATTTTAGCTGAGCAGCCTATCATTTTTCGCACTTCTTTATATGTTTTCCCCTCTCCAATCAACCTTTTAATCAAGGTACGCTGTTCTTCTGAACAATGTCTGGAACGACCCATTTTCCTCAGAATTTCAGAGAGAAATGCACTGTAACCAGCATGTACAACATTTGCTGCCTTCCTTCCTTAAATAAGGGCAATAATTGCCACCTGTTTTTCAAAGAATGAATGACCTCACTCATTGACTCCACACTGTTTATTATTTTGAACATGCCCCTTTCAATAAGTGATTGAATTACACAGAATCAGCAGCATGCATGTCATGACTGTTTGGTCTGTTGGGTTTCTATTATTCTACTACGCCCTGCTAGTAAATATTTGTCATGTAAAAATATCATTTCTACCAAAAACAGTGATTGATCAGGTTAGTGATGTCTGACTGCTATTATTTTGAACACAACTGTATGTAAAAATTCTTTAATAGGACCCCTGCTATTTCCCTAATGTATACATTCCCCTTTAATGGGTATGTAACACTTGTTTGTCATTATATATGAGGGAACGACTTGTTTATATATTTGCACTTTCTATTCTATATGTTTTGTACTTTGGCGATGCTTTTCTGATATATGAATTCATATGTATTTATTACTTTATCAATTATGGCTTTTATTGGGATAGAGCATCCTTATGATTCCTGTCATTTCCCCCATATATGCATTTTGATATTATCTCCTCAGGGGTAGACCGCACTTCATATCTGACATTTGATGTATCATGTATTGTCTTATTTATGTCACATTGTGTATTTAATAAAGTATATATTTTGATTTGTAACCTGTGTAATCTCAGTTATTTCTTTGTGTAGGTTTATATGAGAAGAGGTACTGTAAGTGAAGGGAGAGGCAGATAAATGCTGGGAGTTGTGGTTATTTAACTGGGACTGTGTGTCAGGGCTGAGGAATGGATGTTATTTTCATGGGGACTGAATGTTAAGGGGGGTGATGTTATTTACAAGAGTTGCATGTTGGAGGTGGCTGGGACAGAGTGATGTTATTTACATGGAACTGTGTGTTGGAGGTAGCTGTGGAGGGGGTGATGTTAATTACATGGGACTGTATGTCGATGTGCTGTACAAGGGGAGTGGATGTTATTTACATGGGCTGTATGTTGAGGTGCTGGGGCATGGTGATTTATTTACATAGAACTGTGTGTCGGAGGTGTTGGGGAGGTGATGATGTTATTTACATGGGACTGTATGTTTGAAGGCGGCTGTGGGAGGGAGTGATGTTATTTACATGAGGCTGTATGTTGAGGTGGCTGGGCAGGGTGATTTATTTACATAGAACTGTGTGTTGGAGGTGGTTGGGGAGGGGATGATGTTATTTACATGGGACTGTAGGTTAAAGGCGGCTGTGGGAGGGTGTGATTGTAGTTATATGGGACTGTATGTTGTAGGAGGCTGTGGGAGGAGTGATGTTATTTACATGGGGCTGTATGTGATGGCGGCTGTGGGGGAGTGATGTTATTTACATGGACTGAATGTTCAAAGTGGTTGGGAGGGGATGATGTTATTTACATGAGACCGCATGTTGAAGCGGATGTGGAGGGAGTGATGTTATTTACATGGGACGTATGTTGATGGTGGCTGAGGAGAGGGAGTGATGTTATTTATTTAGGCAGAGGAAAGGGCTGGGAGTAGTGTTTATTTAACTGAGATTATATGTTAGGGCTGAAGGGACGGATCTTATTTACATAGGACTTAAGGTGCCCAAGGTGAGGTCCCGTTAATACTAGGGTGCACGCCTGCACCCCTCGCTGTCCGTGCCCAGCCTTCCCTGTCATCAGCACCGCCTTCTACAGCTCAGTGCCGCCACCGCAATCCTCCCGTCCCTCTGCCAGATCCCGCGCCTGCGCACTAGGCTCAGCCTGAATGCGCCCTGGCGGACTCCTGGCAGCGGCTTCGTGAGCAAAGTGCGCATGTGCGGGGATCTGGCAGAAGGACGGGGA
Source organism: Bufo bufo (assembly GCF_905171765.1). Classification (NCBI taxonomy): domain Eukaryota; kingdom Metazoa; phylum Chordata; class Amphibia; order Anura; family Bufonidae; genus Bufo; species Bufo bufo. The sequence goes on along the minus strand of NC_053394.1, from coordinate 183,733,875 downwards.
GGATTGCGGAGGCGGCGCTGAGCTGTAGAAGGCGGCGCTGAAGACAGGGAAGGCACGCTGAAGACAGGAAGGTGGTGCTGAAGACAGGGAAGGCGGTGCTGAAGACAGGGAAGGCGACGCTGAAGACAGGGAAGGTGGTGCTGAAGACAGGGAAGGTGGTGCTGAAGACAGGGAAGGCGACGCTGAAGACAGGGAAGGTGGTGCTGAAGACAGGGAAGGCGGTGCTGGGCACCGGGGGGCGAGGGTGCGGCAGGGCACCCTGTATTAACGGACCTCCCCTTGGGCACCTTAAGTAAGTGATTGACAGGTTATAAAAACCTGTTTTTTGGGGAAATAGAGCCGCAGTGAGGTTTAATAAGGCCAGCTTAGGATTCTTCTTATTAGTCTGGACATGAGCATATGTTTAGGTTAGAGGGGTTAAATCTGATGACAGAATCCCTTTAAGGGGGTGATGTTATTTACAAGAGGTTGCATGTTGGAGGTGGCTGTGGTAGGGGGTGATGTTATTTACATGGGACTGTATGTTGATAGAGGCTGGAGGAGGGAGTGATGTTATTTACATGGGACTGAATGTTGAGGGGGTGATGTTTACAAGGGATTGCATATTGGAGGCGGCTGGGGAGGGAATTATATTGTTTACAAATGGGACTGTATGTTGAAGGCGACTGGGGAGGTGTGATGTGTATTTACATGGGACTGTATATTGGAGGGGCTGAAGGGAGGGAAGTGATGTTATTTACATGGGACTGTATTTTTAGAGGGGGCAGTAGATAGAGAGGGATGTTATTTACACGGGGAAGGTATATTGGAGGGGGCTGGAGAGATGGTGTGATGTTATTTACATGGGACTCTACGGCGGAGGGAAATAGTGTTATTTACATAGGACTGTATATTGGAGGGGCTGAGGGGAGGGGAGTGATGTTATTTACATGGGACTGTATTTTGGAGGGGGCAGGGGAGATAGTGTGATGTTATTTACATGGGACTGTATGGTTGAGGGAGGAATATAAGTACGGGGGCATTATAAGTATTAAAAGGACCTCTTCAGGGCGAGTATTATAACAGTAGGGGGCAGAATAAATACTGGGGGCCCTGTAGGGCAATTTAAATCCATGGGACATTAGGCATTTTTATTACTACTGGGGGCTCTATAGGAGTGATTTATAGAACTGCCTTATTTCTACTAAGAGCACTATGGGGGGGGTTATTACTGCTGAGAGGTATGTGGAGAGCTTTATTACCACTGGGGGAACAATAGGGGGTCTTTATTCAACTGGGGTCTCTATGAGGGCATTATTAATACTGAGGGCACTTCTACTAATGGAGGCACTCTTGGGGAGCATTATCACTGTAGGGGCAGTATTACTAATGAGGTCATTCTAGAAGGGAGTTACTATTGGTGGGACTTTGAGGAGGCACTATTACTATGGGGGACTATCTGTATGGCACATAATTTTTCTTCAGAATAGTATTTGGGGGTACTGGGGAGAACAGCAGATAAGACTATTGGACTCGAGGATGGGGTATGATGATATAAAAGTGAGGAGAGCTAAGATGTCTGTGGGTCACACTCTGCTGAGACGAGTGCACGGCTGAAAGAAGTTGTGTGGACCCGAATGGAGAAGATGAGTGACAGAGCAGATCTACATCAGAGGAGACGTCACCTGGGAGGCCTGATGTGAGAGGTATGTGCTGCTATATAGCAAATACAGTACAATGCAGTGTGTGGAGGGGAGGGGGAAGGGATTGGTCAACTTACAGAATTGGGCCATATCATTGGGGCTTGGGCCCCTGATCTTTTGAGACCCTAGGCAACGTCCCCTGCTGTGTACCCTTGCACTGATTCCTTAATAGGTTCCTGAATGTCATCTCACCTGGCCTGTCAATCAACAATTAGAGGGAGGAGCTAGCAGAGAAGGCAGGAGGAATCAGCTTGGACCCATTCTAGGTGCACATAAAGGGGTTTTGTCTCTTCGGCAAATAGCAATTATTATGTAGATGAAAGTTAATACAAGACACTTAAATAAGTGTATTGTTATTATCCATATTTCTGGATTCATTTTTCCATTACATTATACACTGCTTGTTTCCATGGTTACGACCACACTGCAATCCAGCAGAGTGGTCCTGCTTGCTCACTATAGGAAATACACCAGCCTTTCTGGTGGCCGGGACTAGGGATAAGCGAATCGACTTCGGATGAAACATCCGAAGTCGATTTGCATAAAACGTTGTTTCAATACTGTATCGGAGCGAGTGCTCCATACGTATTAGAATGTATTGGCTCCGATGAGCGAAAGTAATACTTCGCAAAGTAATAACTTTGGCTCATCGGAGCCAATACATTCTAATACTGTACAGATCGCTCGCTCCATACCAGTATTGAAACGAAGTTTATGCGAATCGACTTTGAATGTTTCATCCGAAGTCAATTCATCCATCCCTAGTCGGGACCATGGGAGCTCACAAAGGCTGGTACTTCTCTATAGTATGCAAGCACAGCCCACAACTGATGGATTGCAGGGTGGTCATAACCATGGAAACAAGCAGTGTATAATGTAATGGAAAAATGAATCAGCCAACAAATGAGGCAATATGGATAATAACAATACATTAGTAAGTGGCTTTTATTACAGGGGTTGTCTCACTTCAGCAAGTGGTATTTATTATGTAGAGAAGTTAATACAAAGCATTTACTAATATATTGTTATTGTCCATATTGCTTCCTTTGGTGGCTAGACTCAATCTTCCATCACATTTTACATGTCTTGTTTCCATGGTAATGACCACCCTGCAATCCAGCATCAGTGGCCGTTCTTGCATACTAAAGAAAAAAGCACTGGCTTCTCTGGTGGCCGCGACCACAGGAACGCACATAGAGTCACGGACGTACCGAGACATACGGACTTCCCTGCGACAGTGAGTGGCAGGAGATCTTTAAGATTGGCAACACGTGGTTTGGTTTGACATGTTTACCTTGTGGAACAATAGGGGTCTGTGTGATTTCTGGTACTGGTCACACCCTTAACCTCCAGGTGTTGCTATTGTGGTTATCTCCCACAATGCTGTGAGGTTTATATCTTCAGTTGGACCTGTGGATAGCTGGTGTTTGGATCTCGGCTGAGGTCCTGGTGCTGCCATAGCTTCTTGGAAATTAAGTGTTACCTTTCCCTTTGTATTTTGGCTTTTCTGTGTTTTGCATTTCTTAGTTGTTTTGTATTAGGCCTTAGGGAGATTCCTGTTCATCCTTCATTTTGGAAGAACAGGATGACTCATTCCTGTCATTAGTACCAGGGTCCTTTAGTGTTAGATAGGCCTTTAGGTATTCCTGTGTATGAACTCACCTACCTCTGGGGTCTGTTCATACTGGTAGTCAGTCAGGGCTTTGATTAGGTTTTTCACTAGGAGCTAGGAGGTCAGTTACAGGGCCAAAACTGACCAAATATCTCAAGTGTGAACTCAGCCTTACAGCTCAATGTCAGATATAAAAAACCATGCAGTGGCCCAAGATTCTACTATAAAGTGAAAGAGCGCACTCCTTATACACCGTCAGCTGGATCCACATAGATTTCTACAGAAAATGTTCTGTTACACGCTGATACAAGTAGTGGCCCCATAACAGAGTGGAGAGGGTGTCAGCAGTAAGTTTGTGTTGACGTCACTGTTTATTTTTCCCTTCTTCTGATCCATCACAAGAACAACCCCCCAAAAAAACGGATCCTATCTTTTGAGCATCTGCCTTCACACGGTCAGCATTTAGTCAGTAATCCATCAGTATTGCTAAGGCCAAAAAAAAACAGGAGTGGATCCAAAACAAATGACACGTGATTGGAATATTTGCATGTCTTCTGTGTTTTGTACCCACTCCAGCTTTGCTATTCTGATGCAAAATAGGGACTGTGTTATAGAGGCCTTACGGATGCTCCAAAGAGAGGATCTGTTGTGTTTTTTTATTTATCCGTCCTTCTGACAGATTAGAAGAAGGGTAAAATAAATGGTGATGTCAACAAGGCCAAACAGGGACACTAGTGGACCAGTAACGGAGTGGGGAGGGTGGCAACCACAAGCGGAGTCAACACAATGGCCCAGTCACAAAGTGGTGAAGGTGGCAACCGCATGAGGAGTCAACACAATGGCTCTGTCACAGAGTGGTTAGGGTGGAAACCACATGAGGAGTCAAAATAGTGGCCCAGTCACAGAGTGGGAAGGTGGGGGGCAACAGCAGTGGCAGTAACAGCACACGATGGTGGGTGGCAGTAGGAGGGAGTGATGTTATTTACATGGGGCTCTATGTTGGAGGTGGCTGTGGCAGTGGAGCATGAGCGCAGAGAGCCCCCCCTCCCCCGGTCAGACCTTCGTGTGGATTGGCGATGGCTCACATAGGCAGCAGCCAACTGACTACATAAGATGTCTCGATAGTAGTTGAGTTTATCCTCTCTCTCAGCAGGTGGAAAAAAGGCCCCCATTTTGGACCGGTAGCGAGGGACTAAAATGGCGAAAAGCCAGTAGTCATCCCTCTGGCTAATGGTGACAACACAGCTGTCACTATGCAAGCAATTCAGCATGCATCTGTCCTTTTGTTCAAGGGACTCAGAGGGACTCCCTGCCTCCATCTTTACTGCCACAGTGTGTTGGGGTGATCTGCCTGGCCTTCCTCATTGTCCTCCAGCTCTTCATGTTCCTCTCCTGTCACTTGTGCAGATAAACCACCCATTTCTGTATAAACTGCTTGTGCGTGAATGTCCTCCTCCGCTAGTTCAGTCCACACAGGGCTCAGGTGACCGTGAGATGTAGGAGCCAGGTCTCCTATCCCCTGGCCAGCCAGATTTATAAGAATCTGGTCCAGGACGTGAAGGAATGGAATGATGTCCTTGAGACTGACAAATAAAGTGGCCTCCTCAAAGGGCAAGAGCAAATGGCAGGTGTCACACATGAGCTGCCACTGGCTAACATCAAAGTTACACAGGGGAGTGTTCCTGCATCATCAAAAAAATTGTTCACTGCCTTCCTCATATAGTCGGTCCAACTTGTGGAGGGTGGAGTTCCAATAGGTCGAAACGTCCTATATCAGATGACGTTGGGGAATGCTATTCTGCCTTTGCAGCTCAAGGAGGGTGTGTTTTGCAGTGTAAGAGAGGCTAAAGTGCATGTACAGTTTCCTGGCCATTTTCAGGATGTCTTGCAGTTAGGTGGAAGACCTCAGGAACCGCTTTACAACCAGATTAAAGACGTGTGCCATGCAGGGCGCATGGGTCAGCCCCCTTGACGCAGCGCCCACACGATGTTCTTCCCATTATCGGTAATCACAGTTCTTTTAGTTGGCGAGGAGACAGCCAGGATTCGTTCGCCCAGGCAAACAAGGAGCATAATAGTGTGACACCGCTGTGCTTTGCATTGGTGATATGCTAGAGGAGTGCTCTGAATTGTGCCTGCAGTGGAGGCTGAGGACAAGGTTGAGGATGAGGAGGCAGAGGAGGACATTAGTGCAGGACTCACAGCTTGAGAACGCGGATGCGGCATAGCCGTCACCTGGACAAGTTGCTAGGGTGGCGGGGCAGGAACCACATTTACCCAGTGGGCCGTAAAGGACATAATTGTCCTTGACTGTAGTTACAGCTCCACATGTCGGCGCTGCCGTAAACTTTAGCAGACACCAACAGGCTCAAGCACTGGCCCACCTTCTGTTCAACATACTTGTGCAGGTCTGGTACAGCCTTTTTGGAGAAGTAATGACTGCTTGGGACTCTCCACCTTGGCTCACCACAATCCATCAGTTCTCTGAAAGGTACAGAGTCAACCACATGGAAAGGGAGGGACTGTAGTACTAGCAACTTGGCCAGGAGCACGTTCAGCTTCTGCACCGTTGGATGTGTGCACGCATCCTGTTGTCTTTTTACAATCGCCTCGGTAATCGATTGCTGACTAAATAAATGACAAGGAGGAGGAGCAGGAGCATCAGGACCAGTAGATGATGGGAAGGAAACACAGCTACCTTCTGCTGAGGTGGTGAAGCATTGAGTGCTAGAGAAGAGATGCGGGCCACTGGCAGTTACAGCAGTTGCTGCATCAGGCTGTACCACTACATTAGCGCCACGGTTTTCCAAGGCCACTTTATGGTGACACTGCATTTCTTGACGCAGGGCCGTGGTGTCAACATTAGCACCCTGGCCGCGCCTCACCTTCTGCCCACAGATTCTACAAATGGCCATGCTGACGTCCTCTGGCGACTTGATGAAACATTCCCACACGGCGATTATGGCATTTTCCCCTCACCACTCCGTGCTGACTACCTGCTGCCACTGCCTCCGTGAACCCATGCACCGTTAGTTCTTTTGAGACAGGTAGGCTCCTGAGTAGCAGACGATCTACCCCAGGCACGTTTAGCTCCAGACTTCACACTGCTGCCACTGTACTGAATCAGGGCGACTCTAGCACCCTGCTGGCTCAGACACTGCCTCACGCGCAAGCTGCCACCCTCATCCCCTGGTGATGAAACCTCTCCTTACCTCTCCCACGTGCGATCGGCTACATCATCATCTACTACTATCTGCACGTCACTGATGTCACCCTCACCAGTCTCATGGCCCCATCCCTGACCACTCGCAACACCTGCTCCCACGCTACTCTCATCATCACTAGATGATGAGAGTAGCAGATCTCTCCACATCTTTGCTGGGCAGAAGCCGTGGACTGGTATAAATTATACAAATGATGTGCAGAGTACAAAATGTGTTTTTTAATGATATCTGCACCTCAATGGGGAAGGGGCAGCTGTTTTGGGGGAGAAGATGGCTAGAAGTTGGAGGAGTGTTTAACCCTTTCATGACCAAGGGTCATTGATGCCCTAATGTCCAGGTCAAAATTTACAAATCTGACATGCGTCACTTTATGTGGTAATAGCTTTGGAACACTTTTACTTATCCAAACCATTCTGAGATTGTTTTCTCGTGACATATTGTACTTCATGATAGTCATATATTTGAGTCAATATATTTCACCTTTATTTATGAAAAAATCCAAAATGTACCCAAAATTTTGAAAAATTCACAATTTTACAAATTTCAATTTCTCTGCTTCTAAAACAGAAAGTCATACCTAATAAAATATTTATTACTTAACATTTCCCATATGTCTACTTTATGTTGGCATCATTTTGGAAATGTCATTTTATTTTTTTAGGACGTTAGAAGGCTTAGAAGTTTAGAACCAATTCTTAAAATTTTTAAGAAAATTTCCAAAACCCACTTTATAAGGACCAGTTCAGGTCTGAAGTCACTTTGTGGGGCCTACATAGTGGATACCCCCATAAATGACCCCATTGCAGAAACTACACCCCTCAAGTTACTCAAAACTGATTTTACAAACTTTTTTAACCCTTTAGGTGTTCCACAATAATTAAAGGAAAATGGAGATGAAATTTCTAAATTTCACATTTTTGGCAGATTTTCCATTTTATTGCATTTTTTTTATTTAACACATTGAGGGTTAACAGCCAAACAAAACTCAATATTTATTACCCTGATTCCGCGGTTTACAGAAACACCCCACATGTGGTCGTAAACTGCTGTACGGGCACACGGCAGGGCGCAGAAGGAAAGGAATGCCATACGGTTTTTGGAAGGCAGATTTTGCTGGATTGGTTTTCTGAACGCCATATGTTTTTTATTTTTGTGCCGATCGTCTTGTGCAAGGGCTCGTTTTTTGCAGAAAGTGTTGAGGTTTTAATTGGTACCATTTTTGGGTACATAGGATTTTTTGATCATTCATTATTACACTTTATATGGCAAGGTGACCAAAAAATTGGCTGTTTTGGAACAGCTTTCATTTATTTATTTTTACAGCGTTCATCTGAGGAGTTAGGTCATGTGATAGTTTTATAGAGAAGATCGTTACGGATGTGGCAATACCTAATATGTATACTTTTTCTTATTTATTTAAGTTTTACACAATAATAGCATTTCTGAAACCCAAAAAATTATGTTTTAGTGTCTCCATAGTCTGAGAGCCATAGCTTTTATATTTTTTGGGCGATTGTCTTAAATAGGGTATCATGTTTTGCGGGATGAGGTGACGGTTTAATTGGTACTATTTTGGGGGTCATAAGCCTTTTTTATCGCTTGCTGTTGCACTATTTGTGATGTAAGGTGACAAAAATAGCTTTTTTTGGCACAGTTTTTTTTTTTTTTTTTAATAGTGTTTATCGGACTGGGTCTATCATGTGATTATTTATAGAGACGGTCGTTACGGACGCGGTGACACCTAATATGTGTATTTTATTTTTTTTATAGGAAAAGGCAATTTCTTTTTTTTAATTTACATTTTTATTTATTTATTTTTCATTTTTATTATTTTCACTTTCCTTTTTTATCAAGTCCCTCTTGGATCATGAAGATCCAATGGGGCTGATGGCTGTACTATACTTTGCAATGCTCTTGCATTGCAAAGTATAATACTATTAGATGCCCTGTAGGTGGCAGCACCGGATGCCTTTGCCATGGCAACCGGACGCCTTTGCAAAGCGTCCGGTTGCCATGGCAACCATCGGGCGCTGCTATCAGCGCTGCAGCCCCGATGGTTCAGAGAGGGAGCTCCCTCCCTCTATTAACCCCATGGATGCTGCAACCGCGGCATCTATGGGGTTACAGCAGAGTGCCAGCATAGAGCTGACACTCGCAGCTGATGGCGGCGGCTCAGGAATGGAGCCGCCGCCATCACACACAGCGGGGCACAGGATCGGGGGCAGGCGGGGTGGGGGGGGGGGGGGGGGGGGGGGGGGGGGGGGGGGGGGGGGGGGGGGGGGGGGGGGGGGGGGGGGGGGGGGGGGGGGGGGGGGGGGGGGGGGGGGGGGGGGGGGGGGGGGGGGGGGGGGGGGGGGGGGGGGGGGGGGGGGGGGGGGGGGGGGGGGGGGGGGGGGGGGGGGGGGGTGGGGGGGGGTGGGGGGGGGTGGGGGGGGGGGTGGGGGGGGGGTGGGTGGGGGGTTGGGGGGGGGGGTGGGGGGGGTGGGGGGGGGGGGGGGGGGGGGGGGGGGGGGGGGGGGGGGGGGGGGGGGGGGGGGGGGGGGGGGGGTTGGGGGGGGGGGGGGGGGGGGGGGGGTGTGGGGGGGGGGGGGGGGGGGGGGGGGGTGGGATGGGGGGGGGGGGGGGGGGGTGGGGGTGTGGGGGGGGGGGGGGGGGGGGGGGGGGGTTGGGGGGGGTGGGGGGGGGGGGGGTGGGGGGGGGGGGGGGGGGGGGGGTGGGGGGGGGGGGGGGGGGGGGGGTTGGGTTGGGTGGGGGTGGGGGGTGGTGGGGTTGGGTGGGGGGGGGGGGGGGGGGGGGGGGGGGGGGGGTGGGGGGGGGGGGGGGGGGGGGGTGGGGGTTGGGGGGGGGGTGGGGTGGGGGGGGGGGGGGGGGGGGGGGGGGGGGTGAGTGGGGGGTGTGGGGGGGGGGGGGGGGGGGGTTGTATTGGGGTACGGCGGCTAACCTTGAGGGTGAGGGAGGCTGGGGCAGGAGGGGCGGGGAGACAGCATGGGGCGGACGATCAGGGTGGACTACTTAAATTTGGATCGGGGGGGAAACTACTGCATCAGGGGCAGGCGCGCACAGGGGGGGTGTTGAGAGCACAGATCGGGGGGCACAGGAAGGGGGCACAGATTGGGGGCCACAGAGACACTACCTGATTTCAGGCTGTGATCTGCAGAGCGCAGATCAGAGCCTGAAACCGGCATTTTTTTCCACTGCCGCGATCCGATTGGTTAGTCTGCACAGACTAACCAATCGGATTCGATTGTCGGCAAGGGGCCACTCTGATTGGTCCCTTGCCGGCATTACTGAACTGTATGCTGTCCGTGACAGCAGCAGTGCAGGGGCAGAAGCTTTAATCCAAGCGCTTTGCAGCGCTGGATTAAAGAACTGTCTTGACGTTTATAGACGTGATAGCTGCACTGGGCACTGTGCAGCTATCACGTATATACAGATTGCAGTCGGGAAAGGGTTAAAGAGGACCTTTCACCCGAATAAAACATCTAAACTAACTATACAGACATGTAGAGCGGCGCCCAGGGATCTCCCTGCACTTACTGTTATCCCCGGCCGCCGCTCCGTTCGCCCGGTATAGCCTCCGGTATCTTCATAGTTAGGCTCCACCCAGGGGAACCTGACGGCGTCTCTTTCTCCTATGCTGTAGCGCTGGCCAATCGCAGCGCTCAGCTCATAGCCTGAGAGTTTTTTTTTCCTCTCAGACTATGAGCTGAGCGCTGCGATTGGCCAGCGCTACAGCATGGGAGAATGAGACGCCGTCAGGTTCCCCTGGGTGGAGCCTAACTATGAAGATACCGGAGCCTATACCGGGCGGACGGAGCGGCGCCCAGGTATAACAGTAAGTGCAGGGGGATCCCTGGGCGCCGCTCTACATGTCTGTATAGTTAGTTTAGATGTTTTATTCTGGTGAAAGGTCCTCTTTAAACTAGGGACAGAGGGGGTAATTACATTATAGGAGGGGAAGATAGAGCAGATAGAGACCTGGGGCAAGGTAATGGTACTGGGGGAGGAATGGAAGGAGGGACTAGAACAGTTCATAAGGAAAGGTATAGGGTAAAAAATATACATAAACCTCTTAATTGTATGTATACTAATACCAGAAGCCTGACTAAGGGCTCTTTCACACTTGCGTTCTTTTCTTCCGGCATAGAGTTCCGTCGTCGGGCTCTATGCCGGAAGAATCCTGATCAGTTTTATCCTAATGCATTCTGAATGGAGAGAAATCCGTTCAGGATGCATCAGGATGTCTTCAGTTCCGGACCGGAACGTTTTTTGGCTGGAGAAAATACTGCAGCATGCTGCGCTTTTTGCTCTGGCCAAAAATCCTGAACACTTGCCGCAAGGCCGGATCCGGAATTAATGCCCATTGAAAGGCATTAATCCGGATCCGGCCTTAAGCTAAACGTCGTTTCGGCGCATTGCCGGATCCGACGTTTAGCTTTTTCTGAATGGTTACCATGGCTGCCAAGACGCTAAAGTCCTGGCAGCCATGGTAAAGTGTAGAGAGGAGCAGTATACTTACCGTCCGTGCGGCTCCCCGGGCGCTCCAGAGTGACGTCAGGGCGCCCCACGCTCATGGATGACGTGTCGCATGGATTTAATAGCGTCCTGGGTGCCATAGTAACACTGAACGCATTTTGAAGACGGATCCGTCTTCAAATGCTTTCAGTTCACTTGCGTTTTTCCGGATCCGGCGTGTAATTCCGGCAAATGGAGTACACGGCGGATCCGGACAACGCAAGTGTGAAAGAGCCCTAATAAAACTGGAATTAGTGATGTGTGAGGAGGACTATGACATAGTGGGAATAACTGAGACATGGCTGGATGATAGCTATGACTGGGCGGTTAACATACAGGGTTACAGCCTGTTTAGAAAGGATGGTGAAAACCAGAGAGGGGAAAGGGTTTGTCTAAAGCCTGGGAAGATATAAGTGAGGGACATGAACATGTGGAGTCACTGTGGGTAGAAATACATGGAGGAAAAAACAATAATAAAATACTAATAGGAGTTTACTATAAACCACCTAATATACCAGAGTCCACAGAAAATCTACTACTAAACGAGATAGACGAGGCGGCAAATCATAAGGAGGTCGTTATTAAGGGGGACTTCAACTACCCAGATATAGACTGGGAAACTGAAACCTGTACATCTCATAAAGGAAACAGGTTCTTGGCAATAACCAAAGACAATTACCTTTCCAACTGGTTCAGGACCAGAATAGAGGGACGGTCACACTGGACTTAGTATTAACCAATAGACTTGACAGAACAAAAGATGTGCAGGTTGGGGGACACTGGGGAAATAGTGAGCATAAAGTAATAACCTTCCAATTGTCATTCAAAAGAGTGGTTCTTCAGAGAGGAACAAAAATACCAAACTTTAAAAAAGCAAAATTTAGCCAACTAAGAGAGGCTATAGGCCTAACTAACTGGGACAAAGACCTCAAAAATAAAAATACAGCCACAAAATGGGATATTTTTAGAAAGCATCCTAAAATCTAATTGTGAGCGGTACATACTGTGAGGCAGTGACAGGCCTCACGGCTGCTAGGGGAGAGATATGGCAGGAGTTTCCATTTCTTCGCTGTCAATCAGCAGTTCAGAGGCCGCACCAGGTGGAACAATCAGTCTGGGATAAGAGCCCAGTCCAGACTGTTAGGAGGAGGAAAAGTCTTGTGTGCAGCAGAGGCCTGGGAAGGCTCTGTACAAGTGGGCTCAGCCGAGCTGGCTGAGGGGCCACGGGGCTAGGTGTTAGCTTGAACTTTGGGGGACTCCGCGAGGTCTTGGAATCGACGGTCGCTAGGCCAGAGTCAGGAGGACTTCTGGGCCACAATCCCCCAAAAAGGTACTGGACTTTGTTACAGTCTGGAAGTGCTGGATTGTTAGGCTGGTAAAAGCTGCATGTTCTTCCTGTGTGTGAACGGGGCTTTCAGTGAGGTAGGGAGTCCTCATGTTTAGTTAGAGCCCAGCCGGGCAGGTGTTTTATTTGTATTGTTTGTTTTGGTTTTGCTGAGGTGCCAAATAAAAGCAATGTTTGGCCCCTAACCCTGTGGTCGATGAAGATCATTGTGAGAATGACCCCCAAATAAGAGACGATCCCTTACATATGGTGGAGGATGCGGGCAATAACAACAGCAGGTTGCTAGGGGCAACGACCTGACAGAAAAGAGCAGGTGCTGCTGAATGTTGCCATGGAATTGCTGTGTTGCTGTGCAGTGATTTAAAGGGCCGGAAGCCTGCTTGTTCGCTGGAGCAGGTGCTGCTGGAAAACTGCTGGTTAATCTGGACTTTTTTTTCTGAGGTGCAAGCTGTGCAGGGATTTAAAGGGCACAGTAAAATAAACTTACCTGTCAAAATGCTGCCAAATGGTGGAGCGCGTGGGGAAAAGTCCTGTGAGATGGTGATCGGGGGGATCCCGCTGGGGGTTATACTAGACTCCCGCCAACAAGTGTCTCAGGTCCTGCCCGAAATTCTGGACTTTGTGACAAGAGGGCCAGAGACAACAACTAAGGTGTCACTTACCTTTATAACAGACTATGGCCCTGTGCAATCGGAGCACTTAAAATGTGAGACCCTGGAAGTGGAGTTTGTGCTTGGCAAAGACTTCCCATTATTTTGGCAGCTGTGGAGCGGAGAAAATGCTACAAATTGTGTACCTGGAGAATCCGATGAACGGCAGATATGTGCCGTTGCCAAGGGCAACTGTCGGGAAGACAAAGAGTTGGAGAGCGGTGCGGTTCTCAGGAGTGCATATGTTCCCTGCGACTGTGTCTGGAGTCCTAGAGAGGAAGTGCGGAGGTGCAGTAAAGCTGTTGCTAGGAGCAACCACAACCTTGATGAGTCCGCGGGAGAGAATGTCACTGCTTTACCTGAATGGTTGATTACAAGGGGTAAGATCGTTCCAGCAATTACTTGTATAGCTGACAAAGTGACAGTGAGCTCAGCTCTGGAGGGTGGGCATGTTAATGACCCGTGCCCTGGTACCTCAGAAGCCGTGAACTGGGGTGTGAGCCGGCGGCAGTTGCTACCTGCCGAGTCGGGAGGTGTTGAAACACCGGGAATAGAGACTGCTAAACAAATGTGTGACATTATGGTAAAGGGGAGTCCAGTCCAAGTGTTGGTGGACACCGAAAGCCAGGTGAGCCTGGTACATGCCAGCTTGGTAGCTGGGGACTATGCGAGGAAGCTGCACATTGGTTTAAGTGATATGACCATTGAAAACAATGGTGCCAAGTTTGCAGATAGGCATAATGGCAATGTGGATACTAGTGAAAAATATGATGATGATGATGATCCTTTTCCTTTGCAGGCTGTGATTGGGGAAGGAGCTCCCCCTCTTGGTAAAAATGTATGCGGTATAAAAATGCTGATTGATGTTGAGAGCTCACAGTTGAGTAAACCACTGTAGTGAATGTGCAGGAAACTGTGGCAATGCTGAGGGGTGTACCACACGTACCAGAGGTGGATGTGCAGTCTCCACAGGTTTCTATGATTAATAAAATGTCCCAGGTGGGGATTGACTTATGGGTGCCCCTAGAGGTCAGGGTTAATAATGACGCGAGCAGTATAAGTGGCATATGTGCCGTGACAGTTAGCAACTCCGAGAATGAGGCTACCATGTCAAGACCCAGCAAAACTAAAGTGGTTACTAGTAGCGACCAGATGACAGTTATATCAGACGAGAGTTCAGTCGGATGACATCCTAGTGTCTGAAGCTCATATCCAGACAGTTGTAGATGACCTGACAGGACAGTACCGCTACAAACTTGTAGATGTTTTCGCTCGCTCTGCACAGTCCCTAGATACACTAGAGATGGGGCTAGCGGTTCTCGCAGAGCAACTGCAGGAATCTCCAGAGGAGTCACAGAAATAGATGAATGAACTGAAGGAATTAGAGTCACTAATAGAAGCTGATATTCTCCAATTTCAAGAGGAACTTGCAGCTTCTGAGCGATCCAGACTTCATGCAGAGCAGGAAAGAGATGTGCTGGCTGATGAGGTTCTAAACAGCGCCTCAGAAAAATCTGCTCTCTTGGAGGAGAAAAGACATTTGGAAGCCAGGATGGCTCAACTTGATCAAGAGTTGCGTGATCGGATGGTAGACCTGGACCACCAGAAACAAATTGTGTCTAAATTGGAGAAGAAACAGAAGATGTTGGACAAGCTCCTGGCTGAAGAGAAAACCACCTCGGCCAGATATGCCGAAGAACGTGACCAAGCGGAGACTGATGCTCGAGAGAAGGCGACCAAGACCCTCTCCTTGGCCAGAGCTCTTGAAGAAGTACTTGAGGAGCGAGATGAATTTGAGAGGCTGAACAGGCAACTCAGAGCAGAGATGGAAGATCTCATGAGCTCAAAAGATGAAGTCGGGAAGAACGTCTATGAGTTGGAGAAGTCTAAGCGTGCTCTTAAGCAGCAGGTGGAAAATGAGAAACCTGAAGAGGAGAGTCCTCTGAAGGATGTCAAGAGGTCTAAGCCAGAGCCTGTTAGGAGGCGGTCTGGAGATGGTGGCGCTGTAGTACCGCCCGAGGCAAAGAAGATGGAAGGTCTTTCTGCTGAACCCGTTGATGGGGCTGATGTGGATGCAGAGGCCAAGAGTCTCATGACAGTGTGTAACCAGGACCAGGTCGCAAAAGACGTCCCCTCCGCCTACAAGGCCTTCCAAGTAGCCAGCAGCCTGCTGGGGAAGAAATATGAGGAGATGGACGACCAGTATGCAGATCCTGTCTACTACTGTGGGCTGGCTCTCCCGAATTCCTCCCAAAAAAGAACAGTGTCCTGGGTGAGCCTCTGGAGAAAGAGGAGAAGGACTTAAAAGGGCAAGTATATCATGCCGGGTCCAAGGAAACAAAGGCTGAAGAAGTTAAGGCCGAGGTGTTGGGGGACGTGAAGTCCTCAGGTGCTGCAGACGCCGATGGAGTGGCTACTGATGTGGAAAAAGCCACTAGAGGAGCAGAGGTCTCTGAAACTGCTGCCAAAGTGGGGGAAACCACAGCTGGGAAGATGGAAGATGTGCACCGGAGACACTTATAAAAAGCGTGCAGGGACAAGCCTGCTCTGCTGAAGGAGAAAGGGTCGAGACACAACCATGAACTGGAACCGTTCAGTCAAGAGTTGCAGCAGTCCAAGAAAGGACATGAGGAGCATGTACAGAAGACCGAGAATCAAAAAAGAGAGCTTGCCGATCATATAAAAACATCTTCTGAGAGAAGTTCTAGAGGCCAAAGGCCAAATGTGGAGAGAAAAAGAAAGAAAATAGAGAGGCCACAGGTGCGAAGGCGTAACATCCTCGCTCGTGAAAGTGAGTACCTGCTCATGAGATGGGGAAGAAAGTCCCATACATATGATCTACTCCATAATAAACTCGTGTTCGTGACAAACCAAGCGCTGCTGTCCTGGGTCTGGCAGAATAAAGGGAAGACTGTAGGTCAGGTAGATGCCCTCTCACAAGCATCTGGATTTGGTGCTAGTGTTCACCCCTACGGGCTTGAACAAAAGGGGGGGATATGTGAGGCAGTGACAGGCCTCACGGCTGCTAGGGGAGAGAAATGGCAGGAGTTTTCATTTCTTCGCTGTCAATCAGCAGGTCAGAGGCCGCACCAGGTGGAACAATCAGTCTGGGATAAGAGCCCAGTCCAGACTGCTAGGAGGAGGAAGAGTCTGTGTGCAGAAGAGGCCTGGGAAGGCTCTGTACAAGTGGGCTCAGCTGAGCTTGCTGAGGGGCCACGGGGCTAGGTGTTAGCCTGAACTTTGGGGGACTCCGCGAGGTCTTGGAATCGACGGTCGCTAGGCCAGAGTCAGGAGGACTTCTGAGCCACAATCCCCCAAAAAGGTACTGGACTTTGTTACAGTCTGGAAGTGCTGGATTGTTAGGCTGGTAAAAGCTGCATGTTCTTCCTGTGTGTGAACGGGGCTTTCAGTGAGGTAGGGAGTCCTCATGTTTAGTTAGAGCCCAGCCGGGCAGGTGTTTTATTTGTATTGTTTGTTTTGGTTTTGCTGAGGTGCCAAATAAAAGCAATGTTTGGCCCCTAACCCTGTGGTCGATGAAGATCATTGTGAGAATGACCCCCGAATAAGAGACGATCCCTTACAATACCCTATGGTATTAAAAGGTTAAGGGACAAGAAAAAAACAATCTGGATAAATAGAAATGTAAAGAAAGCAATAAATGACAAAAAGAAAGCATTTAAATCACTTAAACAGGAGGATAGCGAGGAAGCATTGACAAACTAAAGGAAAAAAATATAATATTTAAAAGACAAATAAGCCAAACTAGAGATTGAGAGATTAATTGCCAAAAAGAGTAAAACTAACCCTAAAATGTTATTCAATTATATAAATGGTAAAAAGTATAAATCTGAAGGTGTTGGCCCTTTACAGAGTGATGAGGGAGGAGTTGCAGAGAGCGATGTGGAGATGGCAAACCTATAAAATATTTTTTTTCTCCACTGTATTCACTGAGGAAAATAAACTGTCAGATGAAATGCAGACTGTAAAATTAAATTCCCCATTAAAAGTGCCCTGTCTGACCCAGGAAGAAGTACAGTGACGTTTTAAAACGATTAAAATAGACAAATTGCCCAAACCAGATGGGATACACCCCCATATCCTAAAAGAATTTAGTAATGTCATAGCCATACCCTTATTTCTGATATTTAAGGGCTCTAAAATGACAGGGAGTGTTCCACAGGATTGGCGCAGAGCAAATGTGGTGCCAATATTCAAAAAGGGTGCAAAAACAGAGCCCGGAAACTATAGTCCGGTAAGTTTAACATCTGTCATGGGTAAACCAGTTGAAGGTTTTCTAAGAGATGCTATCTTGGAGTACCTCTATGCAAATAAGCAAATAACGCCATATCAGCATAGCTTCATGAGGGATCGGTCATTTCAAACTAATTTAATCAGTTTTTATGAGGAGGTAAGTTCTAGACTTGACCGCGGCGAATCAATGGATGTCGTATATCTGGACGTCTCCAAAGCATTTGACACTGTACCTCATAAAATGTTAGTATATAAAATAAGAATGCTTGGACTGAGAGAAAATGTCTGTATGTAGGTAAGTAACTGGCTCAGTGATAGATTGGGTCACTGTCACTAGTGAGGTACCACAGGGGTCGGTATTGGGCCTTATTCTCTTCAATATATTTATCAATGATCTTGTAGAGATATTTTTGCAGATGACACTAAACTGTGTAAAGTAATTAACACAGAAGAGGACAGTATACTGCTACAGATGGATCTGGATAGATTGGAGGCTTGGGCAGAGAAGTGGCAGATGAGGTTTAACACTGACAAATGTAAGGTTATGTACATGGGAAGGAATAATGCAAGTCACCAGTACATACTAAATGGTAAAACACTGGGTAACACTGACATGAAAAAGGATCTATGAATTTTAGTAAACAGCAAACTAAGCTGTAGAAACCAGTGTCAGGCAGCTGCTGCCAAGGCCAATAAGATAATGGATTGCATCAAAAGGGGCATAGATGCCTGTGATGAGAACATAGTCCTGACACTTCACAAATTACTAGTCAGACCACACATGGTGTACTGTGTACAGTTCTAGGCTCCTGTGAACAAGGCAGACATAGCAGAGCTGGAGAGGGTTCAGAAGAGGGCAACTAAAATAATAACTTAAATGGGTGGACTACAGTACCATTAAAGGTTATCAAAATTAGGGTTATTCACTTTAGAAAATAGACTGAGGGGAGATCTAACAGCTAAGTATAAATATATCAGGGGTCAGTACAGAGATCTCTCACATCAACTATTTATCCCCAGGACTGTGATTGTGACAAGGGGACATTCTCTGCATCTGGAGGAAAGAAGGTTTGTACACAAACATAGAAGAGGATTCTTTACGGTAACAGCAGTGAGACTATGGAACTCTCTTTGGGATGTGCTGACTGACCCCCTTTTTTTTCTCTGCCTGAGGAGGTGGTGATGAGTTCACTAAAAGAGTTCAAGAGGGGCCTGGATGTATTTCTGGAGTGTAATAATATTACGGGCTATAGTTACTAGAGAGTTGTTGTTGATCCAGGGAGTTATTCTGATTGCCTGATTGGAGTCGGGGAAAATTGGCTTCTACCTCACAGGGTTTTTTGACTTCCTCTGGATCAACTTGCAGGATAACAGGCTGAACTGGATGGACAGATGTCTTTTTTCAGCCACTATTTTTCTATATTACTATGTTACTGCAGCACTCCATGTCTCCAATCCAATAAATTTATTTATTCACCAAAGGAAAGCAACCTCGATCTCTTACAGTCTTTATCAAGCAATGTCAACTGCTACGTCAGGTCCTATATCAATGCATGCTGTGATGTCTGCGCATGGGTCCGCACCGTCAGGACATGAAGTTGTTTTCACATGTCCGTGGGTGTGTGAGTGTGACGTCACCGTTGTCTAGCAACAGGGCAAGCTAGAGCCGTGGAACTTAAACCTGAATTCTACATAAGTGCTTCTATAGTGTCGCTGTTGCTAGGCAATCCATGAAACTGCAAACAAAGCAGAGGTGCCATGTCATTTATATACAGTCTGGTCCATAAATATTGGGACATTAACACAATTCTAACATTTTTGGCTCTATACACCACCACAATGGATTTGAAATGAAACGAACAAGATGTGCTTTAACTGCAGACTGTCAGCTTTAATTTCAGGGTATTTACATCTAAATCAGGTGAACGGTGTGGGAATTACAACAGTTTGGATATGTGCCTTCCACTTGTTAAGGAACCAAAAGTAATGGGACAATTGGCTGCTCAGCAGTACCACGGCCAGGTGTGTGTTATTCCCTCATTATCACAATTACAATGAGCAGATAAAAGGTCCAGAGTTCATTTCAAGTGTGCTATTTGCATTTGGAATCTGTTGCTGTCAACTCTCAAGATGAGATCCAAAGAGCTGTCACTATCAGTGAAGCAAGCCATCATTAGGCTGAGAAAACAAAACAAACCCATCAGAGAGATAGCAAAAACATTAGGCGTGGCCAAAACAACTGTTTGGAACATTCTTAAAAAGAAGGAACGCACCGGTGAGCTCAGCAACACCAAAAGACTCGGAAGACCACGGAAAATAACTGTGGTGGATGACCGAAGAATTCTTTCCCTGGTGAAGAAAACACCCTTCACAACAGTTGGCCAGATCAAGAACACTCTCAGGACGTAGGTGTATGTGTGTCAAAGTCAACAATCAAGAGAAGACTTCACCAGAGTGAATACAGAAGGTTCACCACAAGATGTAAAATATTGGTGAGCCTCAAAAACAGGAAGGTCAGATTAGAGTTTGCCAAACGACATCTAAAAAAGCCTTCACAGTTCTGGAACAACATCCTATGGACAGATAAGACTAAGATCAACTTGTACTAGAGTGATGGGAAGAGAAGAGTATGGAGACGGAAAGGAACTGCTCATGATCCTAAGCATACCACCTCATCAATGTAGCATGGTGGTGGTAGTGTCATGGCGTGGGCATGTATGGCTGACAATGGAACTGGTTCTCTTGTATTTATTGATGATGTGACTGCGGACATAAGCAGCAGGATAAATTCTGAAGTGTTTCGGGCAATATTATCTGCTCATATTCAATCAAATGCTTCAGAACTTATTGGACGGTGCTTCACAGTGCAGATGGACAATGACCCAAAGCATATTTCAAAAGCAACCAAAGGGAAAGAAGTGGAATGTTATGCAATGCCCAAGTCAATCACCTGACCTGAATACGATTGAGCATGCATTTTACTTGCTGAAGATAAAACTGAAGGGAAAATGCCCCAAGAACAAGCAGAAACTGAAGACAGTTGCAGTAGAGGCCTGGCAGAGATATCACCAGGGATGAAACCCAGCGTCTGGTGATGTTTATGCATTCCAGACTTCAGGCTGTAATTGACTGCAAAGGATTTGCAACCAAGTATTAAAAAGTGAAAGTGTCATGCCCCGCCCTGACGATGTGCGGAGGTCGGCCAGAATAGCAGCACGAGTTTAGTGTTTTGTTTTGGAGCCGTGCTGGATCCGCCTCCCATCAGGTGCACTGGGTGGGGTCATTAGTTTAAATTGCACCCCAGCCCAGTGCTCTGAGCGGATTATAGGAATCACTTTGGTCTTGGAAGCTAGGAAGGAAGGTTGTCTGTTCCAGCTCAGAAAGATAAGTGTGGTTTCAAGTTTGATTGTTTTGTGTCATCTCTCCCATCCAGGTTCTGTGCGAGCAGGCTGCTCCTATTTCCCCTCTTCACCATCTCAGGGAATTTAGAGTGTTTCAGCCCAGGCACGGGGACACATCATACCTACCACCAAGGTCTGCATGTGGGCTGAGCAGTGCAGGGAGAGAGGTCAGGGATTAGCTAGGAGGTGACCCTTCCCCTGCCTCTCGCCTAGAGCCTGGTTGGTGGTTTATCTGTTAGTCTGAGTGCACGTCCGCCGTGACAGAAAGTTTGATTTATGATTATTATTCTGTCCCATTACTTTTGGTCCCTTAACAAGTGGGAGTCACATATGCAAACTGTTGTAATTCTTACACCATTCACCTGATTTGGATATAAATACCCTCAAATTAAAGCCGACAGTCTGCAGTTAAAGCACATCTTGTTTGTTTAATTTCAAATCCATTGTGGTGGTGTATAGAGCCAAAAATGTTAGAATTGTGTTGATGTCCCAATATTTATGGACCTGACTGTATATAGTGTAGGTCAGCAAGCCTAATGTGCTAATAAGCGGGTCATAAAGCAATTAAACTCCTGAGTTCAAAACATTATCACCAAGGAAATACAGATGCCTGTTGAACGGTGCAAATAACAATGAACATATAAATGTAATGTGCATGTGTCCAGAAGGACCCCAACTGTACAATGAGTTCAGCACAGGCACATACCTGTACATATAATAGAACTGAGTGGCTCAAAAAGGGTCAAGAGGGCTTCATTCACACATTATGAGGGAGGAGTATCCCTATCCATATACAGTATGGGGGGATGGGTTTACGCCTTTGGAGTGGTTACCCAGTCCCTCGTCTGGTTTGAACCATTCAGCCACAAACGCTTATACAGTTGGGTACCAATGCAAACTCTTCAGGGTGTCAGGTAATTCCACTAGCACTGCCACAAAAAATGGGAGTAAGTCAGCACATCCTAATGCTCAGGTGCATGTCGCCATGGCTGTAAGCACAAAAGCAAAAACAAACACAATGCAACAGCACTCTCCAAACACAAATAATAAGGTAAATACAATAGTGCCATACTCACTGAAAATGTAATAATGCTAATGCTACGTTATAAATGTGGGATTCTTGGTAAATACATTTTGTACAAAATTATTTGTGCCTGTCCGCCAATGACAAGGTGATCTCTTAGGGACAGGAATCTACAGTAAATACTACCTCCTCTGGTGCCATGCTGGCCTCCATTATATTCAGGGAGTGCAGGTTCCACATGCATGTGCAATGAGCCGGACCATGGTACGGTTAGGCGGACGCCAAAATATGCAGTGGGTCCGGATATGGGTATAATAGTCTATGTTTTTTGTTCGTGACACCAATTGCAGCGTGCGCAGGGTACAGTCTCAGGGCCCTTTAAGGTGTTGCAACTCACGTACCAGGTTAGGAATGCCAGAGTGGTGTAATGTCTCTGTATGGTAGTGGTAATGGTGTCAACGGTGTCTCCTACCTTGGTATGGCTGGACTTCTGGATCCTGGCTCACTTGCAATAAAATGAGTGTTGCTAGTAGGAGTAATTGAGGAACTTGGTAGCAATGAATGATATCCAGACTTGGAATATAATTCAACTTGTCTTTACTGGAGGCAGCATTAATCCACACGAGATTACAGCAATAGTCTTGGGTCCCCAGCAGGTATTGGCAATATATGGCAGGGATTACTATCTTTTCTGCTTCTATCATATGCCTGGAGAAATGGCTGGAATCTATATCTTCTGCTCTGTCTATCTTCTGCTGTGTATGGGCTGACTAGCTGAGGAGGAATTTGGCTTCTCCTGGTCTCTGGATGTTACTCACTGTTATTCTCACAGGGAATGGCTCTTCCTGGAGTTCTGGAGGTGCTGTTTTCTTGTCACCAGCTGAGGCTGAAGGCTAGGCTGGGGAAGAAGATCTTTGGTCTCAGCCGAGACTTGATTCTGGGTTGGGATCCCTAGACGGGGAGCTCCTACCAGCACAGCCTTCCGCTAGCCGGGGAGGCTGGCACACTAAATGTAACTTCCCTTCCCCACCCATGAGGCAGGACATGGCCAGCCCCACTCTGCTCATAGATGGGGAGCTAAACTGGAATGTACTATTCCAGTTTAGAAACACTAAACTGTTACTAAGGCCCTGCTAAACACATTGCTGACCACGTGCTGGTGTCACATGGAAATACAGCAAATACATGTAACAGGCTTAGAAAATGAACATTTGTGAGGAATATTAAATAAAATAAACATTAGATGACAAGGCACCTGTTACCAACAAATAGGTAGCGGGGAAAAGAGTTTAGTAACATAACTCTGGGATGTTACACATGGGTGAGCCCACACTATACTATAACTCTTTTGATGCACAATGGCCTCCATTAAGTTCAGGGAATGCAGGTTTCATATGCATGCTGAGTCTACACTGTATTTAGTGTAGGCTCCTGTCCTAAAAAGATCACCTTGTCATTGGCAGACAGCAACCCGGGTAGAAGTCTGGAATGCAGGTTGGAATTCTTCTATCTAGCATGCACAAAGGGGTGTAAAGGGGACGAATTAACGTTCAATGGCTACCTGTGTAATACAAAGTGATAAATGAAGGTACCACTCACAGCTAGGAACAGTGAAGGCGTATGTTGCAGGTAGTATACTGCCATTCTTTAGGAAAAGAAGTGTGTAATAGATAGTTTCCTGTTTGGAGGTCAGCTAGTGATTCTGCCTCCTGGTTTCTCCTTAGTAAAGACTAGAGATGGCCTTGCGGTTCGCCTGGCGGTCGTTTCGCGGCAAACTTTGCGTGTTCGCGATTCGCTGAACATTGCGAACATATGGAGAATTCTCGCCTGCCTTCTATTCTTTTACATTGTGAAAAACTTTGACCCATGACACACCATCAGGTGGTACAGGACAGCCAATTGAGACATTTCAGCACATGGACATAACCCCTAACTTATAAATAAAACTGATCTGGCTGCCATTTTACATTCAGTGTTTTGCCCAGTGTAGGGAGAGGTTGCTGTGTGGAGCAGGGACACGTTGTTAGGGACACCAAACGCTTGCTAATAGGGGCCCCCAAAAGTCATTTTAAGCACTTGTATAGGTGTGAATATCGATATGTGTGCTATACAGAGGGGTTGCGATTACTTAGACTTTTATAATGGAGTCAAAAACACATAGATCTACAGTACAGAACAAAAGTTTGGACACACCTCATTCAAAGAGTTTTCTTTATTTTCATGACTATGAAGGCATCAAAACTATGAATTAACACATGTGGAATTATATACATAACAAACAAGTGTGAACAACAGAAAATATGTCATATTCTAGGTTCTTCAAAGTAGCCACCTTTTGCTTTGATTACTGCTTTGCACACTCTTGGCATTCTCTTGATGAGCTTCAAGAGGTAGTCCCATGAAATGGTCTTCCCTAACAGTATTTGAAGGAGTTCCCAGGAGTGCTTAGCACTTGTTGGCCCTTTTGCCTTTATATGCGGTCCAGCTCACCCCAAACCATCTTCGATTGGGTTCAGGTCGGTGACTGTGGAGGCCAGGACATCTGGCGCAGCACCCCATCACTCTCCTTCATGGTCAAATAGCCCTTACTTTCAAAGTTTTCCAATTTTTCGGCTGACTGACTAACCTTCCTTTCTTAAAGTAATCATGGCCACTCGTTTTTCTTTACTTAGCTGCTTTTTCTCTTGCCATAATACCAATTCCTAACAGTCTATTCAGTAGGACTATCAGCTCAACGCAACTGATGGTCCCAACCCCATTTATAAGGCAAGAAATCCCACTTATTAAACTGACAGGGCACACCTGTGAAGTGAAAACCATTTCAGGGGACTACCTCATGAAGGCTCATCAAGAGAATGCCAAGAAAGAGTGTGCAAAGCAGTAATCAAAGCAAAAGGTGGCTACTTTGAAGAACCTAGAATATGACATATTTTCAGTTGTTTCACTACTTGTTTGTTTTGTATATAATTCCACATGTGTTAATTAATAGTTTTGATGCACTTCAGTGTGAATCTACAATTTTCATAGTCATGAAAATAAAGAAAACTCTTTGAATGAGAAGGTGTGTCCAAACTTTTGGTCTGTGCTGTATATAGTGATCACCCTAGAAGTCAGGGGCCTATGGCTTACTAGGGCCATTTTATTATTGGGTAAGGTTCCGGACGGGGTCGCTCTTATCTGGGCGGGTAGTCTGTGGTTAGGCTATCAGGGGCCAGAATAGCACCCCCCTGTAGGGCAATATCAGGGGACAGTTCTTTGCCCCACCCTGTCCTAAATACCACTCATCATCTAGCCCAGGGATGGATGTTTTTTTGCTTTCCCTCCTGGATTCATCCGATGTGCACTGGAACCCCCCTGGATTGTGGTAGACCATATGGGTTGTTGATTTGGTGCCGCCGAAGTGCATTGTTATTGCCTACCACATCTATGCTTTTTTGGTAACTTAATCATTTCATTTATTTCATTTTGAGGGATATCTTTTCCATTAACACGTCTGCCAAAATGGGCTGCATCCGTTCCGCAATTTTGCGGAACGGATGCAGACCCATTATTATTCAATGGGGCCGGAATGTGCTGTCCACATCCGCATAGTTGAGGATCCTACATCTGCCAATTGCGATCCGCACTTCCGTCTTCTGTGCTTCGTTTCCGCAAAAAATAGAACTTGTCCTATTTTTGTCCGCAATTGCAGACAAGATTAGGCATTTTTCTATTTTAGTGCCGGCGATGTGCGGTCCACAAATTGCGGAATTGCACATTGCTGGTGTCCGTTTTTTGCGGATCCGCAAAACACTTACGGACGTGTGAATGGACCCTCATAGTAAAATTGTTACGTTTTATCTTCATGTATATTCTAATAGATTGCCTTCCGTGTACAATGTTATAATATACTTTCTATGTTAGAAAGTATATTATAGTGCATTTGTATTGTGCGGCAGTTGTGTGCGGTTCTGCTGCGATACTGCAGGTATATAGAGGGACAAGCCATTATTGAAACAAATAATTTCTACTGGTGTGATATACCAGTCGTTATCCAAAAAAACTAATTGATGCGGGGTGTTATATACCAATATACTTTTTTTATAGTGCATTTGGGTACTGTATAGTGCAATTTGCGCATGCACGTTCGCGAAAATTATATTGCCGATATTTCGCAATGAAAACAAAAATGAATGGAGATCGCAAATTCGAATAATACATTGGTTGTCACTGTCCATGTTGTGGGACTATTTGTGCACTTCTAGTAATTATTTCTTGGCTGCAAATATGAGCTGAAGGTTTTTCAGGTTCGCCCTGCCATTAAAATGAATGGGACCCGCCGCAAACTTGCGGTTCGTGAACATTTAAATGCGTTCGCGAACGTCCATCACTAGTAAAGACGCCTATGGAGTTGAAATTAGTGAAGCATTATCACAAAGTGAAAAAACACAACCTAGGGTTTGGTATGGACATTCTGTGGAGAAAAAAACCTAATACCACAGGGAGTTTTACAAATGTATCCTGCCAACTTCAGTAGTAACCAATTCTGAACTCCCTATTAGTCCTTTTGGATCACAAAATCTCAAGCTCATAAATCTCAGTGTAATTCTAATCTCTTAAAGGGAACCTGACACCGGGATTTTGTGTATTAGAGCTGAGGACATGGGTTGCTAGAGGGCCGCTAGCACACTCCGCAATACCCAGTCCCCATAGCTCTGTGTAGCTTTATTGTGTATAAAAACCGATTTGAAACATATGCAAATTAACCCTGAGATGAGTCCGAGCTTGAAAATATGACTTCTCTAGTTTAAACAAGTAAGATATGACTCTTTTATGTTAATTTGCATATGTATCAAATCGTTTTTTTTACACAATAAAAGCACAGAGAGCTATAGGACTGGTATTACGAATGTGCTAGTGGCCATCTAGCAACCCATGTCCTCAGCTCTATACCCCAAAATCCGGGGTGACAGGTTCCCTTTAACTCCTTAAGGACCGGGCTCATTTTCACCTTAAGGACCAGGCCATTTTTTGCAAATCTGACCCAGTGTCACTATATGTGGTGATAACTTTAAAACGCTTTGACTTATCCAGGTCATTCTGAGATATTTTTTTGTCACATATTGTACTTCATGAACATTGATAAAATGGAGTCAAAAAAATTCATTTTTTATTTATAAAAAAATACCAAATTTGCCCAAAATTTGGAAAAATTAGCAAATTTCCAAGTTTCAATTTCTCTACTTCTATAATACATAGTATACCTACAAAAATAGTTATTACTTTACATTCCCCATATGTCTACTTCATGTTTGGTATCATTTTGGGAATGACATTTTATTTTTTGGGGATGTTCCAAGGCTTAGAAGTTTAGAAGCAAATCTTGAAATTTTTCTGAAATTTTTCAAAAACCACTTTTCAAGGACCAGTTCAGGTCTGAAGTCACTTTGTGAGGCTTACATAATAGAAACTGTAACGGATCTCCTGGCACCCCGATCGGGTACCTCCGTCGATGGATGCTCCTAGTGCTTCCCAAGGACTCCAAGCACTCCACTTGACACCGTAAGCACTGCAGACCCCACGAACCGCCGAAGCTTTGTTGAGGTCTCACCGTCCTCCACCCACGCTGGACCCAAGACCGGGCTTCCGCTTTCAGTGGGTGAACCTCTCCTAAATCCAGAGAGCAGGAACAACTCGTACAAGAGCTAGTAGTTATAGCCAGGGGAGTATAGCAAATCTTCAGCGTATAGCAATCCCCAGTGTCGATCAGTTACCCAAACACCAGCCTCAACATGATGAAGGGTAAAACAGGAACTCCTTTTTATTGAAGATCAACTCAGTATATATACAGTTCAAGAAGTCTAACAACATAACGCAATCAACCATGAACAACATGCAAACAGACATCTTCACTCCCTCCCTAATGAATGAATAGGGAGAGAGGAGACACATGTGATGGGATTATCTCCTGAGTGTATCATAGGGTGATCTACTCATCTAGGAGTCGGCTGCTCTTATAATCAGCTATCTTAATCCCATCACTAACACAATCAGTGGGAATTTCAGTGCAGAGTTAACCCTTTTTGTGTTGCTGAATCCACAACATGCCTTTTTAATGGGCAATAGGAAATATGTGGCATATAAATTCCACACATAAATCAGGGTTCATAGTTCCTTGTAACCCCAAAAGGTCTGAGGGGGTCTCCATAGTTCTGGGTCCATAGTCTGTAGGAAGGAGTCACAGAAACCACCCAAAAATGACCCCATTCTAGAAACTACACCCCTCAAGGTATTCAAAACTGATTTTACAAACGTTGTTAACCCTTTAGGTGTTCCACAAGAATTAATGGAAAATAGAGATACAGTTAAAAGATTTCACTTTTTTGGCAGATTTTCCAATTTAATAATTTTTTTCCAGTTACAAAGCAAGGGTTAACAGCCAAACAAAACTCAATATTTATGGCTCTGATTCTGTAGTTTACAGAAACACCCCATATGTGGTCGTAAAACCGCTGTACGGGCACACGGCAAGGGCGCAGAAGGAAAGGAATGCCATAGGGTTTTTTGGAAGGCAGATTTTGCTGGACTGGTTTTTTTGACACCATGTCCCCATTTGAAGTCCACCTGATTGCACCCCTTAGAGTAGAAACTCCAAAAAAGTGACCCCATTTTAGAAACTACACCCCTCAAGTTATTCAAAACTGATTTGACAAACTTTGTTAACCCTTTAGGTGTTCCCCAAGAATTAAATGGAAAATACAGATACAATTTCAAAATTTCACTGTTTTGGCAGATTTTCCATGTAATAATTTTTTTTTTTTTTTAATGGTGTTCTTCTGAGGGGTTAGGTCATGTGATATTTTTATAGAGCCGGTTGATACGGACACGGCGATACCTAATATATATACTTTTTTTTAAATTTAGGTAAGTTTTACACAATAAGAGCTTTTTTAAAACCAAAAAAATAATGTTTTAGTGTCTCCATATTCTTAGCCATAGTTTTTTTTATTTTTTGGGCAATTGTCTCAGGTTGGGGCTCATTTTTTGCGGGATGAGGTGACGGTTAGATTGGTACTATTTTGGTGGGCATACGCCTTTTTGATCGCTTGCTGTTGTACATTTTGTGATGTAAGGTGACAAAAAAATCGTTTATTTAGCACAGTTTTAATTTTTTACGGTGTTCATCTGAGGGGTTAGGTCATGTGATATGTATATAGAGCCAGTCGATACAGACGCGGCGATACCTAATATTTAAACTTTTTTTTTTTCTATTTTTTACCAATTTTTTTTTACTTTATTTGGGGAAAATGACGCTTTTGTTTATTTTTACTTGAAACTTATTTTTTTTGGGGGGGGGTACTTTTTTTTTCACTTTATTTTTTGTCCCACTTTGGGACTTCAACTTTTGGGGGTCTAATCCCCTTTACAATGCATTCCAATACTTCTGTATTGGAATTCATTGGCTGTATAAGTAATTCAGTGTGTATTACTCATACAGCTTCCGGCCTGTGAGATCCAGGGGTCTGGATCTCACAGGCTTGTCACAGGAAGGCAGCGCCGATGCCTCAGGAAGGCATCGCAATGCCTTCCATGCCATCGGGTCCCCCCTACAGCCCCATAGGGACCCGATGGCACCGCCGCAACATATAAAAGCCGCAAACCGTGGCTTTTACATGTCACAGGACCCCCCGCCGCATTGACTCAAGGTGCCTGCTCAATGATTTGAGCAGGCACCTTGTTCCGATCACCGCCCGCCACGTGGCGGTGATCGGAAATACACATGACTTACCGGTACGTCATGTGTCCTTAAGTACCGGGACATCATGCCGTACCGGTACGTTATGTGTCCGGAAGAGGTTAACCACCTCAGCTCCCCTAGCTTAAACCCCCTTAATGACCAGACCACTTTTTACAATTCTGCACTACACTACTTTCACGGTTTATTGCTCGGTCATACAACTTACCACTCAAATGAATTTTACCTCCTTTTCTTCTCACTAATAGAGCTTTCATTTGGTGGTATTTCATTGCTGCTGACATTTTTACTTTTTTTGTTATTAATCGAAATTTACCAAATTTTTTGCAAAAAAAATGAAATTTTTCACTTTCAGTTGTAAAATTTTTCAAATAAAACTACATTTCTATATAAATTTTTCTCTAAATTAATTGTTCTACATGTCTTTGATAAAAAAAAAATGCAATAAGTGTATATTTATTGGTTTGCGCAAAAGTTATAGCGCTTGCAAACTATGGTACAAAAATGTGAATTTCCGCATTTTGAAGAAGCTCTGACTTTCTGAGCACCTGTCATGTTTCCTGAGGTTCTACAATGCCCAGACAGTAAAAACACCCCACAAATGACCCCATTTCGGAAAGTAGACACCCTAAGGTATTCGCTGATGGGCATAGTGAGTTCATAGAAGTTTTTATTTTTGTCACAAGTTAGCGGAAAATGATGATTTTTTATTTTCTTTTCTTACAAAGTCTCATATTCCACTAACTTGTGACAAAAAATTTCCATGAACTCACCATGCCCATCACGAAATACCTGGGGGTGTCTTCTTTCCAAAATGGGGTCACTTGTGGGGTATTTATACTGCCCTGGCATTTTAGGGGCCCTAAAGCGTGAGAAGAAGTCTGGAATCCAAATGCGTAAAAAATGCCCTGTGAAATCGTAAAGATACTCTTTGGAATTTGGGCCCCTTTGCGCACCTAGGCTGCAAAAAAGTGTCACACATGTGGTATCGCCGTACTCAGGAGAAGTAGGTCAATGTGTTTTGGGGTGTATTTTTACATATACCCATACTGTGTGAGATAAATATCTCTGTAAAAGACAACTTTTCCCATTTTTTGTATACAAAGTTGTCATTTTAGAGAGATATTTCTCTCACCCAGCATGGGTATATGTAAAAATACACCCCACAACACATTGCCCTACTTCTCCTGAGTACGGCGATACCACATGTGTGACACTTTTTTGCAGCCTAGGTGCGCAAAGGGGCCCAAATTCCTTTTAGGGGGCATTTTTAGACCTTTGGATTCCAGACTTCTTCTCACGCTTTAGGGCCCCTAAAATGCCAGCGCAGTATAAATACCCCACATGTGACCCCATTTTGGAAAGAAGACACCCCAAGGTATTCCGTGAGGGGCATGGCGAGTTCATAAAAGTTTTTTTTTTTTGGCACAAGTTAGCGGAAATTGATTTTTATTTATTTTTTTCTCACAAAGTCTCCCTTTTCGCTAACTTGTGACAAAAAGTTCAATCTTTCATGGACTCAATATGCCCCTCAGCGATTACCTTGGGATGTCTTCTTTCCGAAATTGGGTCATTTGTGGGGTGTTTGTACTGCCCTGGTATTTTAGGGGCCCTAAAGCGTGAGAAGAAGTCTGGAATATAAATGTCTAAACAATTTTACGCATTTGGATTCCGTGAGGGGTATGGTGAGTTAATGTGAGATTTAATTTTTTGTCACAAGTTACTGGAATATGAGACTTTGTAAGAAAAAACAAAAAACTAAATTTTTTTTTTAATTTCCGCTAACTTGTGCAAAAAAAAAAATCTTCTATGAACTCGCCATGCCCCTCAAAAGTGATCTTTTTATAGCGCCGCACGATTTTACGGTGTTTTTGCAGTGATCAGAAAAAAATAAAATTCTGTCACTGCGGTGGGGCAGACTGAACGCAAGTGTGCGCACAAGATCAGGCCTGATCGGTCGAACACTGCGTTTTTTGTAGAGCCTATAGAACATGTCCTATTCTTGTCCGCAATTGCGGACAAGAAAAGGCATTTTCTATATAGTTCTGGCAATGTGCGGATTGCCGGTGTCCGTGCTTTGCGGATCCGTGGTGTCCGTGTTTTGCAGATCCGTGGATCCTCAAAACACATACGGGCGTCTGAATGGAGCCTTACAGGGGGGTGATCAATGACAGGGGGTGATCAGGGAGTCTATATGGGGTGATCACCCCCCTGTAAGGCTCCATTCAGACGTCCGTATGTGTTTTGCGGATCCGTGGATCCGTAAAACACATACGGACGTCTGAATGGAGCCTTACAGGGGGTGATCAATGACAGGGGGGTGATCAGGGAGTCTGTATGGGGTGATCACCCCCCTGTCATTGATCACCCCCCTGTAAGGCTCCATTCAGACGTCCCAATGTGTTTTGCGGATCCGCGGTGTCTGTTTTGTGGATCCGCGGATCCGCAAAACACATACAGGCGTCTGAATGGAGCCTTACAGGGGGGTGATCAAAGACAGGAGGGTGATCAGGGAGTCTATATGGGGTGATCACCCCCCTGTAAGGCTCCATTCAGACGTCTGTATGTGTTTTGTGGATTCGTAAAACACATTCGGACGTCTGAATGGAGCCTTACAGGGGGGTGATCAATGACAGGGGGGTGATCAGGGAGTCTATATGGGGTGATCACCCCCCTGTCATTGATCACCCCCCTGTAAGGCTCTATTCAGACGTCCGAATGTGTTTTGCGGATCCGCGGATCCGTGGATTCGCAAAACACATACGGACGTCTGAATGGAGCCTTACAGGGGGGTGATCAATGACAGGAAGGTGATCAGGGAGTCTATATGGGGTGATCAGGGGTTAATAAGTGACAGGGGGGGTGTAGTGTAGTGGTGTTTGGTGCTACTTTACAGAGCTGCCTGTGTCCTCTGGTGGTCGATCCAAGCAAAAGGGACCATCAGAGGACCAGGTAGCAGGTATATTAGACGCTGTTAACTAAACAGCGTCTAATATACCTTTCAGGGGTTAAAAAAATCGCATCTACAGCCTGCCAGCGAATGATCGCTGCTGGCAGGCTGTAGATCAGCTCGTTTGCCTCTGGTTCCTGTGAACGCGCGCTCCTGTGTGCGCGCGTTCACAGGAAATCTCGCGTCTCGCAAGATGACGCGTCGGCGCGTCAAGGAGGAATGAATTGACCGCCTCTGGAACGTAATCCTGCGTTAGGCGGTCCGGAGGCGGTTAAGCAAATGTTCCCAGTCACCTCGCCTCCTTTGAAGGAGGGATACCATCAATGATCCGGAACTAGGGTTGAGCGAACACCTGGAAGTTCGGGTTCGCCTGGTTCAGCCAAACTTTGCCACAAAGTTTGGGTTCGGAACCCGACCTTGACCCTGAACCCCAATGGGGACCCGAACTATGGGGCACTAAAATGGCTCTAAAAAAAAGTCATAGAAAGGACTAGAGGGCTGCAAAAGGAAGCAAAATAGGGGTCAAGCAGGACAATTGCAAAAAAAAAGTTAAAAATAATGATCTTGAACTAGGAGGTCAAAGTGGAGTAGGAGGTTGAGGAGGCGGTGGACGTGGTGGAGTAGGTGGAAGCCAACACTATTTTTGTATTTTTTTTTATTTAATTTTTTTAATTAATTTGGGAAGACCCCAAAACAATGGGAAATATAAAAAAGAAAACAAAGAGAAAGTGCACTGGAGTATAACAATGGCTGGGTGCGGCCGGTATACTTGTCTATTCTGCACAAGGTACGGATAAGTCCCGTGGGATCCATGCCTGGTTCATTTTAATGAACGTGAGCTTATCCACATTGGCTGTCGATAGGCGGCTGCGCTTGTCTGTGATCACCCCCCCTGCCGTGCTGAACACACGTTCTTACAATACACGGGCCGCAGGGCAGGCCAGCACCTCCAAGGCATACAGGGCAAGCTCAGGCCATGAGCCCAATTTGGAGACCCAGAAGTTGAATGGGGCAGACTTATCAGTCAGTTTGTGTAGGCGAGTGCACACGTACTGTTCCACCATGTTGCTGCCTCCTGCTAGGATGTTCCATATTAGCTGGTAGTGCTGGTTGTTGTGGCTTGCTGATATAGCTTTTCCACATTGTGGCCATGCTAACTCTCCTTTCTGAGGTGCTGGCGGTGCCTCAGCTGCATTGGCGACTTCTTCCTCCTCCTCTGCCTTCGTCTTGTGCTTCCACTGAGCCCCCGGTGTCAGGTGAGAATGCCATCAGCAGCGTGTCTACCAGCATGCACTTGTACTCGCGCATCTTCCGATCACGCTCCAATGGCGGAATTAAGGATGGCACGTTGTCCTTGTAGCGGGATCCAGCAGGGTGGCCACCCAGTAATCAGGTGTATCGTCTGTGTCCTCTTTATCCCCCCAGCTACGCTCCAATGATGCCCATGAGCTGCTTTGGGTGCCATCCTGCTGTGAACACAGTTCCTCCTCCTCATCATCCTCCAGAACTGTGCCGTGGCTGGAAAATTGTGTACCTGGCCTCTGTTGGTGCAGGAACCCACCCTCCGAGACACTTGTGAATGACTGGCCTGATAACCTTGGAAATGATCCCTCTTCCTCCATCCTCTTCCATCATCGCCCAAAGCATTTTTTCAAGGAGACATAGAAGTCGGATAGTAACGCTGAGGACTGCATCATCGGCACTGACCATGTTGGTGGAGTACTCGAAACAGTGCAACACGGTACACACGTCCCGCATGAAGGCCCTCTCGGTGGTGAAGTGGTGCTGTTCCGCAGAGCGACTCACCCGTGCGTGCTGCAGCTGAAACTCCACTATCTCTCCAGCATGTGCAAGGTGGAGTTCCACCTTGTGGGCACGTTGCATATAAGGCGGTGAGCGGGAAGGCCGAAGTTACGCTGCAGAACAGACAGGCGAGCAGTAGCAGGGTGAGAACGCCAAAAGCGCTCAGAGATGGACCAAACTTTCAGCAGCAGCTCTGACATATTGGGTTAATTTTCAGGAACCTCTGCACCACCAAATTCAGCACATGCGCCAGGCAAAGGATGTGCGTCAAACTGGCTAGGCCCAGAGCTGCTACGAGATTTCGCCCATTATCGCACACCACCAGCCCGGGTCGAGGCTCAGTGGCAACAACCACTCATCTGTCTGTTGTTCCATGCCCGTTCACAGCTCCTGCGCGGTGTGGTATTTTCCCCCCAAACAGATGAGTTTCAAAACAGCCTGCTGTCGTTTTCTCCTGGCTGTGCTGAAGTTGGTGGTGAAGGTGTTACGCTGACCAGATGAGGAGGCGGTAGAGGAGGAAGCGGAGGAGGAGGCAACAGGAGGCAAAGAGAAACGTCCTGCCATCCTGGGTGGCGGAAGGACATGGGCCAAACTGCTATCCACCTCAGGCCCAGCTGCCACTGCATTTACCCAGTGTGCAGTTAGGGAGATATAACGTCCCTGCCCATGCTTACTGGTCCATGTAACGGTGGTTATGTGGACCTTGCCACAGATGGCGTTGCGCAGTGCACACCTATAATTGTCCACCACTTGGTTGTGCAGGGCAGGGATGGCTCGCCTAGAAAAATAGTGGCGGCTGGGAACCATGTACTGTGGGATAGGCACCGCCATAAGTTTTTAAAAGTCTCTGTCTCCACCAGACGGAATGACAGCATTTCAAAGGCCATGAATTTTGAAATGCTGGCATTCAGGGCCAGAGATCGCAGGTGGGTAGAGAAGTACTTCCTATTTCTCTCCAGTCTGTGGGAGATGGACAGCTGAATGATTCCATGGGACATTGTGGAGATGCTTGGTGACGTTGATGGACGTGGTGGCATTGCTGCCACGTCCTCTGTTTGCAGGGTGGCAGGTGCCACTGTCACTCCAGAGGGGGAGCAAGAGGATGAGACTGCAGCAGAAGAGGAAGCAGGAGGAGCCAGAGACCTTTCTTGGTTTTTGAGGTGTTTACTCCACTGCAGCTCGTGCTTTGCACTTAGATGCCTGGTCATGCAGGTTGTGCTTATGTTTAGAACATTTAGGCCTCGCTTCAGGCTTTGATTGCACAGTGTGCAAACCACTCGTGTTTTGTCGTCAGCACATTGTCTGAAGAACTGCCACACCAGGGAACTCCTTGAAGCTGGCTTTGGTGCACTCAGTCCCTGGGTGCAGTGGGCAGTAGCAGGCGTACTGGCTAGGGGACAGCCACTCTGCTTTTGCACACTTTTCCCTCTTTTGCTGTGCTGCTGTGTGACCATCACCTCTTCCTCCGAACTGCACACGTCACTCGCATGACCATGATTCCATGTGGGGTCTAGGACCTAATCATCCCCCCTATCATCTTCCACCCACTCTTCACCCCTGCCCTCCTTGCCAGTCTGCACACTGCAGAAAGCCGCAGCAGTTGGCACCTGTGTTTCGTCATTATCAGAGATGTGCTGTGGTGGTCCTCCCATGTCCACATCCTGAAACATAAGTGGTTGGGCATCAGTGCACTCAATCTCTTCCACTTCTGGAGATGGGCTATGTGGACGGCCCTCGGAAACCCTGCCAGCAGAGTCATCAAAAAGCATAAGAGACTGCTGCATGACTTGGGGCTCAGACTGCTTGGCTGATTTGCAAGGGGGTGAGGTGAAAGACAGATTCCCATGGGCTGCAGGTGCCAATTTTTGCGCTTTCAGCAGGGGACCAGGTGGGAGACAATGTGAAGAAACTGGAGCTACTGTCAGCCACCCAATCTACTACCGCCTCTACTTGTTCTGGCCTCACAATTCGTTCACCGGTATTCGGGCCTACAAAATAACACTGAACATTCTGTCGCCTACGTGCACCTGAGGAAGGTGTTTCATTTGGGCGTGTAGCTGGCACAGATCGACCACGTCCTCTCCCTGCAACAGGAGCTCCACCAACCCCAGCAGCACCACGACCAGGGCCACGTCCCTTATTTGATGCTCTCATCATTCTTTGAGGACACCCACTAAACTAACAGACACGGGCCTACAAAATAACACTGAACGTTCTGTCGCCTACGTGCACCTGAGGAAGGTGTTTCATTTGGGCGTGTAGCTGGCACAGATCGACCACGTCCTCTCCCTGCAACAGGAGCTCCACCAACCCCAGCAGCACCACGACCAGGGCCACGTCCCTTATTTGATGCTCTCATCATTCTTTGAGGACACCCACTAAACTAACAGACACGGGCCTACAAAATAACACTGAACGTTCTGTCGCCTACGTGCACCTGAGGAAGGTGTTTCATTTGGGCATGTAGCTGGCACAGATCGACCACGTCCTCTCCCTGCAACAGGAGCTCCACCAACCCCAGCACCACCACGACCAGGGCCACGTCCCTTATTTGATGCTCTCCTCATTCTTTGAGGTCACCCACTGAACTAACAGACAGATTAACTATATTATTTTTCCTGTCACATATGCAGTGCAGGTGTACTTCACGCAATAAATGGGTATATGACGTGCACCTAACTAATAGACAGATTAACTATATCAATTTCCCTGTCTTGTATGCTTCACGCAATAAATGGGTATATGACGTGCACCTAACCTGTCTTGTATGCTTCACGCAATAAATAGGTATATGACGTGCACCTAACTAACAGACAGATTACCTTGTATGCAGTGCAGGTGTACTTCACGCAATAAATGGGTATATGACGTGCACCTAACTAACAGACTTATTAACTATATTATTTTCCCTGTCATGTATGCAGTGCAGGTGTAACTCACACCATATGGGTATATGACGTGCAATAAACGGGTATATGACTTGCACCTAACCTGTCTTGTATGCTTCACGCAATAAATGGGTATATGACGTGCACCTAACTAACAGACAGATTAACTATATCATTTTCCCTGTCACGTATGCACTGCAGGTGTACTTCACACAATAAATGGGTATATGACGTCCACCTAACTAACAGACGGATTAACTATATCAATTTCCCTGTCAGGTATGCAGTGTAGTGTACTTCACGCAATAAATGGGTATATGACGTGCATCTAACTAACAGACTTATTAACTATATCAATTTCCCTGTCACGTATGCAGTGTAGGTGTACTTCACACAATAAATGGTTATATGACGTGCATCTAACTAACAGACGGATTAACTATATAATTTTCCCTGTCACATATGCACTGCAGGTGTACTTCACACAATAAATGGTTATATGACGTGCATCTAACTAACAGACGGATTAACTATATCAATTTCCCTGTCACGTATGCAGTGCAGGTGTACTTCACGTAATAAATGGGTAAATAATGTGCACCTAACCTGTCTTGTATGCTTCACGCAATAAATGGGTATATGACGTGCACCTACCTAACAGACGGATTACCTTGTATGCAGTGCAGGTGTTCTTCACGCAATAAATGGGTATATGACGTGCACCTAACCTGTCTTGTATGCTTCACGCAATAAATGGGTATATGACGTGCACGTACCTAACAGACAGATTACCTTGTATGCAGTGCAGGTGTACTTCACGCAATAAATGGGTATATGACGTGCACGTACCTAACAGACGGATTACCTTGTATGCAGTGCAGGTGTACTTCACACAATACATGGGTATATGACGTGCACCTAACTAACAGACAGATTAACTATATCAATTTTCCTGTCAGGTATGCAGTGCAGGTGTACTTCACGCAATAAATGGGTATATGACGTGCACCTAACTAACAGATGGATTAACTATATCAATTTCCCTGTCACGTATGCAGTGTAGGTGTACTTCACACAATAAATGGTTATATGACGTGCATCTAACTAACAGACGGATTAACTATATAATTTTCCCTGTCACATATGCACTGCAGGTGTACTTCACACAATAAATGGTTATATGACGTGCATCTAACTAACAGACGGATTAACTATATCAATTTCCCTGTCACGTATGCAGTGCAGGTGTACTTCACGTAATAAATGGGTAAATAATGTGCACCTAACCTGTCTTGTATGCTTCACGCAATAAATGGGTATATGACGTGCACCTACCTAACAGACGGATTACCTTGTATGCAGTGCAGGTGTTCTTCACGCAATAAATGGGTATATGACGTGCACCTAACCTGTCTTGTATGCTTCACGCAATAAATGGGTATATGACGTGCACGTACCTAACAGACAGATTACCTTGTATGCAGTGCAGGTGTACTTCACGCAATAAATGGGTATATGACGTGCACGTACCTAACAGACAGATTACCTTGTATGCAGTGCAGGTGTACTTCACACAATACATGGGTATATGACGTGCACCTAACTAACAGACAGATTAACTATATCAATTTTCCTGTCAGGTATGCAGTGCAGGTGTACTTCACGCAATAAATGGGTATATGACGTGCACCTAACTAACAGATGGATTAACTATATCAATTTCCCTGTCAGGTATGCAGTGTAGGTGTACTTCACGCAATAAATGGGTATATGACGTGCACCTAACTAACAGACGGATTAACTATATCAATTTCCCTGTCACGTATGCAGTGCAGGTGTACTTTACGCAATAAATGGGTATATGATGTGCACCTAACTAACAGACGGATTAACTATTCTATTTATGTGTCAGGGGTACAAAGTACAATGTTGCATTGCACCCGCAAAAAAAAAAATCGCTGTAGGTCACACACAGAATTAACAGCCAGATTTATGATTAGCTTTCTGTGCCAGGGGTGCAAAGATGGTGTATTGCACCCACCAAAAAATCGCTGTAAGTCACCCACAGAATTAACAGCCAGATTTATAATTATCTATCTGTGTCAGGGGTGCAAAGATGGTGTATTGCACCCACAAGAAATCGCACTAACACTGTCCCTCACTTCAGCTGCCTGCTTTCTGTCCCTTCACTACTGACAGCTGATGGGCGGTGCTACACGTGATCCAGCTTAAAGAGGACCTTTCACTGATTATTACACTATGAACTAACTATACAGACATGTAGAGCGGCGCCCGGGGATCTCACTGCACTTACTATTATCCCTGGGTGCCGCTCCGTTCTCCCGCTATGCCCTCCGGTATCTCCGCTCACTAAGTTATAGTAGGCGGAGATTCCAGTCACTAAGTTATGGTAGGCGGAGTCTGCCCTTCTTCTGCTCTAGCGCTGGCAAATCACAGCGCAGAGCTCACAGCCTGGGAGGTTATTTTCTCCCAGGCTGTGAGCTCTGCAATGCGATTGGCCAGCGCTACAGAAGAACAAGGGCAGACTCCTACCATAACTTAGTGAACGGAGATACCGGAGGACATAGCAGGAGAACGGAGCGGCGCCCGGGGATAATAGTAAGTGCAGTGAGATCCCCGGGCGCCGCTCTACATGTCTGTATAGTTAGTTCATAGTGTAATAATCGGTGAAAGGTCCTCTTTAAGGCTGGGTCACGTGATGCACCGGCCAATCACAGCCATGCCATTAATAGGAATGGCTGTGATGGCTTCTAAGGGCACACAGCTTAAAAGCTTGTTGATTGGATATAAAAAGCTTTTTTAAATGCCCGAACACCGAACTCGAACCCGAACTTTTCAGACAGTTCGGGTTCGCTCAACACTTTCCGAAACCTCTATTAGGCAAAATTGTGTCTCAAGTAAAAAAAAAATGTTCTCGTACAAGAAGATGAGTTCTAGAGATATCCTGTTTTTGCTCACTGAGCATTTTCCGGATACTATACCAGTGCTGGTTCACTTTGGTCCTGAATTCCTGTGTGGTGTCACCCACATAGAATAAACCACACGGACATTGCAGTACATACAGTGGATATAAAAAGTCTACACACCCCTGTTAAAATGTCAGGTTTCTGTGATGTAAAAAAATGAGACAAAGATAAATCAAACTGAAATCTTTTAGGTGGAGGGAAGAAAACAAAAAAAAACTAAAATAATGTGTTTGCATACGTGAAGTGTGCACACCCTCTTATAACTGGGGATGTAGCTGTGTTCAGAACTAAACAATCACATTCAAAATCATATTAAATAGGAGTCAGCATACTCCTGCCATCATTTAAAGTGCCTCTGATTAACCCCATATAAAGTTCAGCTGCTCTAGTTGGTCTTTCCTGAAATTTTTTTAGTCGCATCCCACAGCAAAAGCCATGGTCCACAGAGAGCTTCCAAAGCATCAGAGGGATCTCATTGTTAAAAGGTATCAGTCAGGAGAAGGTTACGTAAGAATTTCCAAGGCATTAGATATACCATGGAACACAGTGAAGACAGTCATCATCAAGTGGAGAAAATATGGCACAACAGTGACTTTACCAAGAACTGGACGTCCCTCCAAAATTTATGAAAAGACGAGAAGAAAACTGGTCTGAGAGGCTACCAAGAGGCCTACAGCAACATTAAAGGAGCTGCAGGAATATCTGGCAAGTACTGGCTGTGTGGTACATGTGACAACAATCTCCCATATTCTTCATATGTCTGGGCTATGGGGTAGAGTGGCAAGATGAAAGCCTTTTCTTACGAAGAAAAACATCCAAGCCCGGCTACATTTTGCAAAAACACATCTGAAGTCTCCCAAAAGCATGTGGGAAAAGGTGTTATGGTCTGATGAAACCAAGGTTGAACTTTTTGGCTATAATTCCAAAAGATATGTTTGGCGCAAAAACAACACTGCACATCACCAAAAGAACACCATACCCACAGTGAAGCATGGTGGTGGCAGCATCATGCTTTGGGGCTGTTTTTCTTCAGCTGGAACTGGGGCCTTAGTTAAGCTAGAGGGAATTATGAACAGTTCCAAATACCAGTCAATATTGGTACAAAACCTTCAGGCTTCTGCTAGAAAGCTGAACATGAAGAGGAACTTCGTTTTTCAGCATGACAAAGACCCAAAGCATACATCCAAATCAACAAAGGAATGGCTTCACCAGAAGAAGATTAAAGTTTTGGAATGGCCCAGCCAGAGCCCAGACCTGAATCCGATTGAAAATCTGTGGGGTGATCTGAAGAGGGCTGTGCACAGGAGATGCCCTCGCAATCTGATGGATTTGGAGTGTTTTTGCAAAGAAGAGTGGGCAAATCTTGCCAAGTCAAAATGTGCCATGCTGATAGACTCATACCCAAAAAGACTGAGTGCTGTAATAAAATCAAAAGGTGCTTTAACAAAGTATTAGTTTAAGGGTGTGCACACTTATGCAACCATATTATTTTATTGTTATATTTTTTCTTCCCTCTACCTAAAAGATTTCAGTTTGTTTTTCAATTGAGTTGTACAGTTTATAGGTCACATTAAAGGTGGAAAAAGTTCTGAAATGATTTATCTTTGTCTAATTTTTTTTACATCACAGAAACCTGACATTTTAACAGGGGTGTGTAGACTTTTTATATCCACTGTATATCACAAAGTCCAACCTGCAGGTGTAGTACTCCTTAAAGGGATTCTGTCACCTCTTTTTACCCTATAGAGATGAGAACATGCACAGCTAGATCGCCGCTAGCATGTCTGCAATATAACTGTCCAATATCTCTGAGTGGTTTTATTGAGTGTAAAAAATTATTTTATATATATGTAAATGAGCCTGGTAAGGTGCCTAAGGGGCTGTACTAACCGTTCTGGAGCCTAGCCAAGCCCCCCTGTGAAGGAGCCCAGCACCGCCTGTAACCAGGAATCTCCTCCTTTCTCACGAAGTCAGATCGCCGTAATCTCGCGATGCGCGAGCTCTTGCATGCGCAGTGCCGGCATAGTGTTCCTTCCCTGTCCTGGCATCGGCTTCAGGGAAGGAACTGCGCATGCACGAGCTCGCGCATCGCGAGATTACGGCGATCTGACTTTGTGAGAAAAGAGGAGATTCCTGGTTACAGGCGGGCTCATTCACAGGGTTGCGTGGCTGGACACCAAGAAGGTTAGTACAGCCCCTTGGGCTCCTTACCAGGGTCATTAACATATCTATAAAATCATTTTTTTAACACAATAAAAGCACACAGCCCTATAGGACCGGTATATTGCGGACATGCTAGCGGCGATCTAGCCGTGCATGTCCGCATCTCTATAGGGTGAAAAGAGGTAACAGAATCCCTTTAATATATTTTTTTACCAGTCCTGGGAAGGTGTTACCTTTAATCATATTGTTGCAATTGTAGCAATTGAGACAAGGGTAGTATCCATTCTTTGTACGTGGTGGAATGTCATTTGCCATAACATCAGCGTGCACTAACCTGTCCCCTAGATTGCTAGTAGTGATGAGCGGCAGGGGAAATATTCGAATTCACGATATTTTGCGAATATTTGGGCAAATATTTGTCATAAATTAGCGAATTTGAGAATTCGCCATTATTTTCTTGATTGCGAAAATCGGCAATGTAATATGCGCGTATTGCGCGTGCAATACAGGTGTGGGTCACTTTTGCTACATTTTTCAAGCTGCTAGAAGTTTCCTGAGACTTGAGAAAATGGTTGGCACGGCAGAAAATTACAATAGCTTTATATGCAGATAGAGTGCTCCAATATATTTGCGATTGCGCAAATTGGCAATTAATGATGCTTTGGTGCAATACGTGCAACTTCACATTTTAGCAGGTCTGACTACATATTACTGATTGGTGCACTAAGTATTGGAACCTATCAGCTACACTATATCACGATCTAACCTACACTGACTATCTCCCACTAACTATCTGTATTATATACATGACTATCTCCTACTATCTGTATTATATATACACTGCTCAAAAAAATAAAGGGAACACAAAAATAACACATCCTAGATCTGAGTTAATTAAATATTCTTCTGAAATACTTTGTTCTTTACATAGTTGAATGTGCTGACAACAAAATCACACAAAAATAAAAAAATGGAAATCAAATTTTTCAACTCATGGAGGTCTGGATTTGGAGTCACACTCAAAATTAAAGTGGAAAAACACACTACAGGCTGATCCAACTTTGATGTAATGTCCTTAAAACAAGTCAAAATGAGGCTCAGTAGAGTGTGTGGCCTCCACGTGCCTGTATGACCTCCCTACAACGCCTGTGCATGCTCCTGATGAGGTGGCGGACGGTCTCCTGAGGGATCTCCCCCCAGACCTGGACTAAAGCATCTGCCAACTCCTGGACAGTCTGTGGTACAACGTGACGTTGGTGGATAGAGCGAGACATGATGTCCCAGATGTGCTCAATTGGATTCAGGTCTGGGGAACAGGCGGGCCAGTCCATAGCATCAATGCCTTAGTCTTGAAGGAACTGCTGACACACTCCAGCCACATGAGGTCTAGCATTGTCTTGCATTAGGAGGAACCCAGGGCCAACCGCACCAGCATATGGTCTCACAAGGGGTCTGAGGATCTCATCTCGGTACCTAATGGCAGTCAGG
Source organism: Bufo bufo (assembly GCF_905171765.1). Taxonomy (NCBI): domain Eukaryota; kingdom Metazoa; phylum Chordata; class Amphibia; order Anura; family Bufonidae; genus Bufo; species Bufo bufo. Next base: position 183,690,157 of record NC_053394.1, on the reverse strand, counting down.
CTACCTCTGGCGAGCACATGGAGGGCTGTGCGGCCCTCCAAAGAAATGCCACCCCACACCATTACTGACCCAATGCCAAACCGGTCATGCTGGAGGATGTTGCAGGCAGCAGAACGTTCTCCACGGCGTCTCCAGACTCTGTCACGTCTGTCACATGTGCTCAGTGTGAACCGGCTTTCATCTGTGAAGAGCACTGGGCGCCAGTAGCGAATTTTCCAATCTTGGTGTTCGCTGGCAAATGCCAAACGTCCTGCACGGTGTTGGGCTGTAAGCACAACCCCCACCTGTGGACGTCGGGCCCTCATATCACGCTCATGGAGTCTGTTTCTGACCGTTTGAGCAGACACATGCACATTTGTGGCCTGCTGGAGGTCATTTTGCAGGGCTCTGGCAGTGCTCCTCCTGTTCCTCCTTGCACAAAGGCGGAGGTAGCGGTCCTGCTGCTGGGTTGTTGCCCTCCTACGGCCTCCTCCACGTCTTCTGATGTACTGGCCTGTCTCCTGGTAGCGCCTCCATGCTCTGGACACTACGCTGACAGACACAGCAAACCTTCTTGCCACAGCTCGCATTGATGTGCCATCCTGGATAAGCTGCACTACCTGAGCCAATTGTGTGGGTTGTAGACTCCGTCTCATGCTACCACTAGAGTGAAAGCACCGCCAGCATTCAAAAGTGACCAAAACACCAGCCAGGAAGCATAGGAACTGAGAAGTGGTCTGTTGTCACCACCTGCAGAACCACTCCTTTATTGGGGGTGTCTTGCTAATTGCCTATAATTTCCACCTGTTGTCTATCCCATTTGCACAACAGCATGTGAAATCTATTGTCACTCAGTGTTGCTTACTAAGTGAACAGTTTGATTTCACAGAAGTGTGATTGACTTGGAGTTACATTGTGTTGTTTAAGTGTTCCCTTTATTTTTTTGAGCAGTGTATAAGCTAACTATCTATCTAATGTAATGACAAAGCAAAGCACACAGCACAGCAATGGCACTGCTGTCTCTCTCAGAACTGCAAAAAAATACAGAAAATGGCTGCTGGGGAGGTTCTTATATAGTAAGGGGTAGGCAGCTTTCCTATTGGTTGCTAGAGATGTTGCTAAGCTCAGACAAAGACATTGCAGCCTTCTCATTGGCCCACAAGCATGAAGCAGGGAGGGATCATGGGTTCAGTTGAAAAAAAATCTAGAATATTCGCAAATAGTGATGGACAAACATCTGCCGGGACGGTTCGCGAAAGCAATCGCGCGAACACGATCAAATGTTCGCAAACCGCAAGTTCGCGGCGGGTCCCATTCATTTTAATGGCAGGCGAACCTGAAAAATCTTCAGCTCATATTTGCAGCCAAGAAATAATTACTAGAAGTGCACAAATAGTCCCACAACATGGACCGTGACATACCAGATGTATTATTCGAATTTGCGATCTCCATTCATTTTTTATTTTTCAATGCGAAATATCGGCAATTCAATTTTCACGTATGCGCATGCGCAAATGCACTATACAGTACCGAAATGCACTATAAAGAAAGTATATTGGTATATAACACCCCGCTTCAATCTGTTTTTTTGGGGGACGACTGGTATATCACACCAGTAGAAATTATTTGTTCCAATAACGCTTGTCCCTCTATATAACTGCAGTATCGCAAATTGCTATTATAAAAACTTAAGCAGCAACTTTTCCAATTTCCAATATTTTTGTCATTCTCAAAACTTTTGGCCACGACTGTAGATGTCCATGAGCAATTGTCCCTCATTTATGTAGAAAGTAGTGCCTAAAATAATAATATACCAAAGGGATCTGATATCCAATGTAAATATTGTTGATGTATCTTTGGAAATCATGTAGTTGCTCTTCTGTGCCTGTGTAGATGAAGAAAATATTGTTGATATACCTCATCCAGCCCTTTACTTGTTGGAAAAGGCTAGAAGGGCATATGAATATGTCCTCGGACCTGCTTGTTGGACCCCATTGCAGTCCTGCAGCATTGTATGTAGAAGGTGTTCTCAAACAATAAATAGTTGCAGGTAAGAACTATCTCTAGAAGGGACAGTATGAATTCTTGTACGTCAACATCAATGTTCGCTCTCTGTAGAGCCCAGCTTAAAGCTTTCAAGCCTTTCTCGTGGTCTATACTAGTATAGAGACTTGTAACATCATAGGAGGGGAGGATGTTTCCCTCGCTAAAATCAAGCTCACGCAGTTTGCAAAGTAAGTTGGTGGTGACTTTGGCATAAGTTCTGGCTGACATGGTGTCTGTGTTGTCTCAATTTTTTTTCCAGGAAAGTGGCAGCCAGGGAGAAAACGGAATCTATGCCTGATACTATGGTGCAGCCTGGTGGGCTTTCCATGTTTTTATGTACCATCGGCAATGTATACAATATAGGGGTAACCGGATGTTCAACTAACACGTATTCATGCAGTTGTTAATCGAGCAGGTCAGTGGCAAAAGCATTATCTGCCAACAGTTTGATCTTTCGCATTATAGTGAATTAATGGACGGTATATCTCATCATCTTGGAGTTGCCTTTTGATCTCTGTGATGTATTTAGTAGTGTTCATTATCAAAATTGCTCCACACTTATCTGCCTTTTTTTATAGTTATCTCTTTATTGCTGACATTTCTTCATGAGTCAGGTTGGGTCTGGATGAGTGTGGGTAGTGTTGAATTTTTTTTATTAAAGTATTTTTTTTTCCCCAAACACAATACAAAAGTGTGGTCTGATTCGTACAAAACCAGCAAAACACACAATGATATTATCAGATGAGAAGCATGGGGTATACTATTAGGGATGTAAATACCCATAAAGCATACATTCAAGTTTATACAGAGATCTGCAGAGTCATATGAAAGAATAAGGTTGCAATGAAACGAATATCTGATTTGTTCTTCAACCAAAACAATAACTCAGTAGCCTATTTTAAGGCTTTAACTAGCTAACAAATGTAGATAAACCATTTGAAGTCATCATACCGCAAACAGTAATCTAGTAAATGGTTATTATAGGATATATAAAAAAAGAAAAAGATTGACGAATAAGCATGTAGGTGAAAAGAAGGTGGACTACAACAGAATCTCGGAGAAAAAGATATATAGCAATAATATGTGTCCGTGAAGTGAATATTAGCCTAGAGATTGTACACTTTTAAAATGTAGCTTTCATTGGTTCAATTAAAAAACAGAATACATCACCCTATGATAACTGGGTGACCGAAAAAATATATATCAGGACAGGATATCGCCCAGCTACCACCGTGAATTGGTGAAATTAATAAATAAGTATGTAAATAGTGCAAATTCCATAAGGGCACTTATGACATTAATGAGAGGTGTGGGTTTTGGGGAAAGGTTACGGCACTTTTGATGGGTGCTGGGGATGATTCTCTCCCTGTACCCGCCCTAGGTTAACCCTTTGCCCAGGGATGATCCCCGATGGTGGGATCGCCCTGTCCCCGTACCTGCCCTGTCTGGCCCTGTACAACCCTGTACGTTAGGAATTTCACAAATACTGATGTCAATTTTAACCCCGAAGCGTTTCCCCACCACGGTTCATCAGGGTAATTAGAGGAGGATAATTGTTGTAAATAACATCATAGATCAAAACAGGATAAATAGATTAAAAATATATACTATGTCCTGGGTGATACAGTGAGGCAGGCCATACTTGGGGCTAGATAAATCACATAGACTCTCTTATTGGTGAAGAGGGATGTCACTAGTGATATGCCCCAGCGATGTCCGGACTGCCACCTGTCGTATTTGGTAAGGATACTTTCACACTTGCGTTGTTCTTTTCCGGCATAGAGTTCCGTCACAGGGGCTCTACTACCGGAAAATAACTGATTAGTTATATCCCCATGCATTCTGAATGGAGAGTAATCCGTTCAGTTTGCATCAGGACGTCTTCAGTTCAGTAGTTTTGACTGATCAGGCAAAAGAGAAAACCGTAGCATGCTACGGTTTTATCTCCGGCTAAAAAAACTGAAGACTTGCCTGAATGCCGGATCAGGCATTTTTTTTCCATAGGAATGTATTAGTGCCGGATCCGGCATTCAGAATACCGGAATGCCGGATCCGTCCTTCCGGTATGCGCATGCGCAGACTGAAAAAAAGGTGAAAAAATAAATGCCGGATCCGTTTTTGCCGGATGACACCGGAAAGACGGATTCGGCATTTCAATGCATTTTTTCGACTGATCAGGCATTTTTAAAACTGATCAGGATCCTGATCAGTCTTACTAATGCCATCAGTTAGCATACATTTTGCCTGATCCGGCAGGCAGTTCCGGCGACGGAACTGCTTGCCGGATCTCTCTGCCGCAAGTGTGAAAGTAGCCTAAGGTATCTGTATTTTCTCGGCGATAATGTTTTGTACTTAGGAGTTTAATTGCTTGTTGGCTTGCTGAAATATTCTATATATATGAATAATATGGCAGCTCTGCCTTGTTTGCAGTTTCATGGATTGTCTAGCAACAGCGACACCATAGACACACTCATGTAGAACTTTAAACAAGTTTGACGCCTCTAATTTGCCCTGTTGCTAGGTCCTGACAGAGCGAAACCATGCGCAGACATGCCACGACAGTGTGCATTGATATAGGACCTGACGAAGTGGAGCAGGCGCATGCGCAATGAGAAAATGGAGATGTCTGAGCACTTTTACACCATAATGATGTCATGTGCATCAATTACACCAAGACGCTACACATACACATTTTAATATTTTGCCTACCGCTACACGACTTTTACATCACGGTCCTATCTGTAACCAGACGTCTAAAAGCGAATGGTTACATCGCAATCTGCCTACGGCCAATGCCACTATCATTAGACAGCTGCAGTCATGGAGAGAAGTGCAGAGACCAGCAAGAGAGGTCAGGCTGTGATAGATCCTTGTAGCAGGGTGAGCAAGGATCTATCACAGTGTTAAATGTAAAAGCTGGCACGGAGCGCTTTTCCTTATGTAAGCGTGGCACTGGCAGGCTGTAAATTAACGCCTTCCTGCCCGGACAGTGGCAGGAAAAAAAATTATAATAAAAGAAATACAGAAAAAAAAAAAAAGTAGTTATAGCAATAGTTACTAGTATTAGCAATAGTATAGAAGACTATGTATACACCTACACAAACCCCCCCCCCACCCCCCCGCTGAGAATCCTCCTGTAGGCGCGCTGGAATGCGCGAGATGCCGTCTGGATAACTGGACAAATGTGTCCAGTTGCAGGCACATCAAATCGATCCTCTGCCTGGAAGTGCCTACAGAACCCCTCCATTCCCCTTGCTGTACAATTTACACCTGCAGAACCCCCTGAACCTGGCATTGAATTGACCTGATAACCCCTGCACTGCCATCCACTGCAATGCCTGCATAACCCCCTGCCATATCAGTTCTCTGTTAACCCTTTCCCTATCACTCGCCCTACAATAGCTACCCTATTGGAATTAACCCCATAATACCCTGAATTAACCCATCTGTTGCCTAAGGTAACCCTTTGTACCCCCTCAGGGACAGTTTAGTGCAAGGTGGGGTGGGTACTGCTATTATTGTGTGTGTGTATGCATGTATTTAGTTAGATGGTGGGTGGTAATTAGAAGGTATTGAGAATTTTATATATATATACAGTACAGACCAACAGTTTGGACACACCTTCTCATTCAAAGAGTTTTCTTTATTTTCATGACTATGAAAATTGTAGATTCACACTGAAGGCATCAAAACTATGAATTAACACATGTGGAATTAAATACATAACAAACAAGTGTGAAACAACTGAAAATATGCCATATTCTAGGTTCTTCAAAGTAGCCACCTTTTGCTTTGATTACTGCTTTGCACACTCTTGGCATTCTCTTGATGAGCTTCAAGAGGTAGTCCCCTGAAATGGTTTTCACTTCACAGGTGTGCCCTGTCAGGTTTAATAAGTGGGATTTCTTGTCTTATAAATGGGGTTGGGACCATCAGTTGCGTTGAGGAGAAGTCAGGTGGATACACAGCTGATAGTCCTAATGAATAGACTGTTAGAATTTGTATTATGGCAAGAAAAAAGCAGCTAAGTAAAGAAAAACGAGTGGCCATCATTACTTTAAGAAATGAAGGTCAGTCAGTCAGCCGAAAAATTGGGAAAACTTTGAAAGTAAGGGCTATTTGACCATGAAGGAGAGTGATGGGGTGCTGCGCCAGATGACCTGGCCTCCACAGTCACCGGACCTGAACCCAATCGAGATGGTTTGGGGTGAGCTGGACCGCAGAGTGAAGGCAAAAGGGCCAACAAGTGCTAAGCATCTCTGGGAACTCCTTTAAGACTGTTGGAAGACCATTTCAGGGGACTACCTCTTGAAGCTCATTAAGAGAATGCCAAGAGTGTGCAAAGCAGTAATCCAAGCAAAAGGTGGCTACTTTGAAGAACCTAGAATATGACATATTTTCAGTTGTTTCACACTTGTTTGTTATGTATATAATTCCACATGTGTTAATTCATTGTTTTGATGCCTTCATAGTCATGAAAATAAAGAAAACTCTTTGAATGAGAAGGTGTGTCCAAACTTTTGGTCTGTACTGTATATATATATATGGGTAGCTTTCTTTCAGGGGATCATCCTAACAGGTACGGCTTCAGGACACCAGGTTTCAGGTCCAAACGGTTCATTTATTGTGATACACCACCACAAGCAAAATGACAAAAATAATAAACACTTGCCCGTCCAGGCTCTAACTAAACATAATATTCCTGACTCACCTAACTCCCTGTTCACACCCTGTGAACACATGCTGCTTTCTCAGCCAATGTCCCACAGCCTCCTGGCTGTACAGAGCACAGTATGGCCACCGTCTCCAGTCCAGTGTCTCTTGGGGAATAGTGGTCTCTCAGGCCTCCTGGCTTGGACCACACAGAGCCTCCAGGCCTCTGTCCAGAGGCAACACACTCCCCCCTTGCTGACACCCTGGGAGGTGCTTTGTGCCAGCCTGATTACTTCCAGCTGGTCTCACCCGTGGTGGAATAGGGGTGTGGACCGCACTATCCCTCCCTTCCTGGCCTCTACCCTGTGTGAGACCTGTCACTGTCTCACAATATATACATAGTAGAAAATAATAGACTGTAAACTTTGTATTGTTTTAATAAATTTATTCTATTAACCCCTTAAGGACCTGCCATTTTTCACCTTAAGGACCAGGCCATTTTTAGGCAATCTGACGTGTCACTTTATGTGGTAATAGCTTTAAAACGCTTTTACATATCCAGGCCATTCTGAGCTTGTTTTCTCGTCACACATATTGTACTTCAAGACAGTGGTAAAATGGTGTCTAAAAATTTCATTTTTATTTATAAAAAAATACCTAATTTACCCCAAAAAATTTGCACATTTCCAAATTTCTATTTCCCTACTTTTATAATAGATAGTAATACCTTCAAAAATAGTAATTCCTTTACATTCCCCATATGTCTACTTCATGTTTTGAACAAAATTACATTTTATTTTTTGGGGACGTTAGAAGGCTTAGTTCAGAAGCAAATCTTAAAATTTTTAAGAACATTTCCAAACCCCAATTTTTTCATGACCAGTTCAGTTATGAAGTCACTTTCTGGGGCTTACATATTAGAAACCATCCATAAATCACCCCATTTTAGAAAATACTACACCCCTCAAGCAGTTCCAAACTAATTTTACAAACTTTGTTAACCCTTTAGGTGCCCCACGAGAAATAAATGAAAATGGGAATGAATTTTTTTTTAGCAGATTTTACATTTTAATCTATTTTTTCTTCAACACATTAAGGGTTAACAGCCAAACAAAACTCAAAATCTATTACCCTGAATCTGGAGTTTACAGAAACACCCCATGTGTGTTCAAAAACCGAAGTATGGGTGCACAGCAGGCTTCAGAGTGGAATGAGCACCATATGGCTTTTGGAGAGCGGATTTAGCTTGAATGATAATTGGGAGCTATGTCGCATATGAAGACAACCTGAGGTGGCCCTACAATGAAAACCCCCAAAAAGTGACATTCTGGAAACTACACCCCTCAAGGAATATTTCAAGCTGTGTAGTGTGCACTTTTACCCATCGAGCGTTTCACAGAATTAAGAAACGCTTGGCTGTGAAAATGGAAAATTTTTATTTTTTGCAGAAAAAGTTGCTTTACACCAACATTTTTCACTTTCACAAGGGTTAACAGGACAAAATGCCCCCCACATTTTGTTACCCATTTTCCCCCTGAATATGCCAACACCCAATATGTGCTAAAAAAATGATGTATGGGTGCATGTCAGGGTCCAAAAGGGAAGGAGCGCCATAGCGCTTTTTGAGGACAGATTTTGCAGGATTTGCTTTTGTGAGCTATGTCACATATAAAAACACCCTCAGGTACCCCTAGAGTGGAAACCCCCAAAAAGTGACCCCATTCTGAAAACTACACCCCTCAAGGAATATTTCAAGATGTGTAGAGATAACTTTGTCCTCAAAAGGTAAATCATGGAATTGGCTGTGAAAATGAAAAATTGAACATTTTTCCCGAAAAATTTACTTTAGGCCCAAATTTTTCACTTTCAAAAAGGGGGAACTGGAGAAAATATACCCCCTAATTTTTTGCCCATTTTTTCCTGATTACAGCAATACCCCATATGTGCTTGTATACTGCTATATGGGCGTACCACAGGGGTCAGAAGGAAAGGAGCATCAAATGGCTTCTGGAAGAAAGATTTCACCGGAATAATTCAAAGGCGCCACCTTGCAATTGAACACACCCTGACATAACCCTAGAGTGGAAACCCCCAAAAAGTGACCCCATTCTGAAACTACACCCCCCAAGGAATATTTCAAGGTGTGTATTGAGCATTTTGACCCATCAGGCATTTCACAGAATTAGGAAACGCTTAGCTGTTAAAATAAAAAATCCAGAAAAAGTTACTTTACACCAACATTTTTCACTTTCACAAGGGGTAACAGGACAAAATGCACCCCACATTTTGTTACCCATTTCCCCCCTGAATACGCCAACACCCTATATGTGCTCAAAAAATTATGTATGGCCGCACGGCAGGCTTCAGAGTGGAAGGAGCACCATATGGCGGTTAGGAGAGAGGATTTAGCTGGAATGGTAATTCGGAGCTATGTCGTATATGAATATTATTTATTTACAATTGGTCATAAAGACCAGTGGTTGTCTCTAGATTGACACGTGTGGTACTTATATGTTTAATATATAACGTTTATTTTGCATCCCTAAAATAATTTTTACCTAGAACTAACTTAATTTAAAATTATCAGCTGCGTTTGTATTGCCGCTTTAATGGCCTAATATAGCAATGTGGCTGGCTGGATCTCTGCTCTACGCTGCAAATTGCCTGATTGGCTCATCTGTTTCCACACGGCTCGAGCCGTGTATAGTGAGGTGCCTGCTGTTGTATCACAGTCTGCTACCCTAAAATCGGTGTTTGCAGTTCCTAGCTCTCTCTACTTGCTCATATTCATTGCTGGGCCGTCGCTGAACAAACGCTAGCTGGCTAAAACCACCTGGGTGGCAGACTGTGATCTTAGTGTTTTAGCCAGCTAGCGTTTGTTCAGCGACGGCCCAGCAATGAATATGAGCAAGTAGAGAGAGCTAGGAACTGCAAACACCGATTTTAGGGTAGCAGACTGTGATACAACAGCAGGCACCTCACTATACACGGCTCAAGCCGTGTGGAAACAGATGAGCCAATCAGGCAATTTGCAGCGTAGAGCAGAGATCCAGCCAGCCACATTGCTATATTAGGCCATTAAAGCGGCAATACAAACGCAGCTGATAATTTTAAATTAAGTTCGTTCTAGGTAGAAATTATATTAGGGATGCAAAATAAACATTATATATTAAACATATAAGTACCACACGTGTCAATCTAGAGACAACCACTGGTCTTTATGACCAATTGTAAATAAATAATAATTGTGTCTCAACACGTGTGTAGGGGTCAGTGTGTAAAAAATGTCGTATATGAAGACACCGAGGTGGCCCTAGAGTGGAAATCCCCAAAATGTGACCCCATTCCGGAAACTACACCCCTCAAGGAATATTTCAAGGTGTCTATTGAGCATTTTGACCCATCAGGCATTTCAAAGAATTAGGAAACGCTTGGCTGTGAAGATAAAAAAATGACAATTTTTTCCAGAAAAAGTTGCTCTACACCCACATTTTTCACTTTCACAAGGGGTAACAGGACAAAATGCACCTCACATTTTGTTACCCATTTCCCCCTGAATATACCAACACCCCATATGTGCTCAAAAAATGTATGGTTGCACGGCAGGCTTCAGAGTGGAAGGAGCACCATATGGAGGTTAGGAGAGAGGATTTAGCTGGAATGGTAATTGGGATCTATGTCGCATATGAAGACACCCTAAGGTGTCCCTCGAGTGTAAACCCCCAAAAAGTGACCCCATTCCGGAAACTACACCCCTCAAGGAATATTTCAAGGTGTGTAGTGAGCATTTTGACCCATCAGGCATTTCACAGAATTAGGAAAATTACTAGCAGACGCCAATTTTTCACTTTCTCAAGGGGTTAAAGGAGAAAATGCACCCCAGTATATGTTCCCCATTTTCTCCCCATTTTGCAAACACCCCATATGTGCTCGTAGCCTGCTGTATTAGCGCACAGCAGGCCTCTACAGGCAAAGTGCAAAATATAGTTTTTGCAGGCCTGAATTGGCAGACATGGATTTTAGCTGCCATGTCGCATTTAAATAATTTTCTGAGGTCCCCAGAAATGAAAAACCCCAAGAAGTGACCCCATTTCGGAAACAGCACCCCCGTACGAATATTTTAAGTGGTGAAAGGGTACTTTTTACTGAACAGGTGTCTCACAGAAAAGAATATGTAGTGGTTGTTGGAAAGTGGATATTCAAGTGTGGTCGACTAAATCAGATATAAAGTGGAAATATTTCAGGGAGCATAAAAATTTATATTCCATGGAAGAATGGTAGATTCTGAAGCAGTCCTGCATACACAGGCCCAGTTTTTCAGGGCAGGTTTCGTATTGGTAAATGGTGTCTTTCCTTATCCCTCTTTTGTGACACACCCTGCATCTTTTTTGGGTCCCCCCCTTGCTGTCTGGGGGACTTGGAAAATGTTGCCTCAGTACAACTCGGGCACCATGACTTCCTGAAGTACTGGGACCCTCCCGGGCCTGGGATTGAAAAATTAGGGCCTTGATTACCACCTCTTGGAACTGAAGGAAAGTTCCTCTGTGGCCTGAAGATTGAAATAAGATGTACGCATTGCACATTGCCATCTGTACAATGTGTACGACCAGCTTTTTGTACCACACTTATTTTTCGTGTGGCACTGTAGGGCTTCATAAGTTGATCTGCAAGATCCACCCCTCCCATGTGCCTGTTCTAATCAAGGATGCAGTCTGGTTTGGGGACAGTGGTAGTGGTGCCTCGTACAGCGGCAGGGGAGCTGGTGTTAGTGTGAATGGTGGTCAGTATGCAGTACGCAGCCCTGCAGGGTGAGGTGAATGGTGAGGTCACAGGGGTAGTTACTAACCGAGGGTGTCTTTGGTACTCACAGTTTTTATATACCCTGGGCAGGCGTACAGCAGTGATGGAGAGGCTGGCACATGGATCCTCTGGGGCACTCTCGGTGTATAGGGACCAGGCCAGGTGGTAGGTGAGGTGCCCTGTGTGTTGCAGGTGGCAAGATCCCTTTAAGTTCATGACGCCAGTGCCGGTAACGGTGGCACACCGATTTATTGTAGTAATAATTGAGGAACACAAGTTGCAGTGAACCAGAACTTTTGTTTACTGAAACAGTTCAACTATTTACAGTCTTTAGGCAGTTCCACATGTAAAAGGTTGCAACAGGCAGGCTTTATACACTGCTCAAAAAAATAAAGGGAACTCCAAGTCAATCACACTTCTGTGACATCAAACTGTTCACTTAGGAAGCAACACTGAGTGACAATCAATTTCACATGCTGTTGTGCAAATGGGATAGACAACAGGTGGAAATTATAGGCAATTAGCAAGGCACCCCCAATAAAGGAGTGGTTCTGCAGGTGGTTATCACAGACCACTTCTCAGTTCCTATGCTTCCTGGTTGATGTTTTGGTCACTTTTGAATGCTGGCGGTGCTTTCACTCTAGTGGTAGCATGAGACAGAGTCTACAACCCACACAAGTGGCTCAGGTAGTGCAGCTTATCCAGGATGGCACATCAATGCGAGCTGTGGCAAGAAGGTTTGCTGTGTCTGTCAGCGTAGTGTCCAGAGCATAGAGGCGCTACCAGGAGATAGGCCAGTACATCAGAAGACGTGGAGGAGGCCGTAGGAGGGCAACAACCCAGCAGCAGGACCGCTACCTCCGCCTTTGTGCAAGGAGGAACAGGAGGAGCACTGCCAGAGTCCTGCAAAATGACCTCCAGCAGGCCACAAATGTGCATGTGTCTGCTCAAACGGTCATAAACAGACTCCATGAGGGTGATATGAGGGCCCGACGTCCACAGGTGGGGGTTGTGCTTACAGCCCAACACCGTGTAGGACGTTTGGCATTTGCCAGAGAACACCAAGATTGGCAAATTCGCCACTGGCGCCCTGTGCTCTTCACAGATGAAAGCAGGTTCACACTGAGCACATGTGACAGACGTGACAGAGTCTTGAGACGCCGTGGAGAACGTTCTGCTGCCTGCAACATCCTCCAGCATGACCGGTTTGGCATTGGGTCAGTAATGGTGTGGGGTGGCATTTCTTTGGAGGGCCGCACAGCCCTCCATGTGCTCGCCAGAGGTAGCCTGACTGCCATTAGGTACCGAGATGAGATCCTCAGACCCCTTGTGAGACCATATGCTGGTGCTGTTGGCCCTGGGTTCCTCCTAATGCAAGACAATGCTAGACCTCATGTGGCTGGAGTGTGTCAGCAGTTCCTGCAAGACGAAGGCATTGATGCTATGGACTGGCCCGTCCATTCCCCAGACCTGAATCCAATTGAGCACATCTGGGACATCATGTCTCGCTCTATCCACCAACGTCACGTTGCACCACAGACTGTCCAGGAGTTGGCAGATGCTTTAGTCCAGGTCTAGGAGGAGATCCCTCAGGAGACCGTCCGCCACCTCATCAGGAGCATGCACAGGCGTTGTAGGGAAGTCATACAGGCACTTGGAGGCCACACACACTACTGAGCCTCATTTTGACTTGTTTTAAGGACATTACATCAAAGTTGGATCAGCCTGTAGTGTGTTTTTCCACTTTAATTTTGAGTGTGACTCCAAATCCAGACCTCCATGGGTTGAAAAATTTGATTTCCATTTTTTTATTTTTGTGTGATTTTGTTGTCATCACATTCAACTATGTAAAGAACAAAGTATTTCAGAAGAATATTTAATTAATTCAGATCTAGGATGTGTTATTTTTGTGTTCCCTTTATTTTTTTTGAGCAGTGTATAAAACGGCAGGCAATGTCCTTGCAAGATATTCAGAGGGAATAACACTTACAGATCAGGCTGCACTTTTCCTCAGAATTCTGTCTGTCTTTCTCTAGGGCCCGTATGCCCTATTGCTGGCTTTATCCTTGGGTAGGGAAAACTTCTTCTGGTATATATCTCCTTGCTGTAGAATATATCCTTCTGCCCTTCAGCTCTCTGTTTGGCTGGAATAAAACTTGGCTCTGCACTGTACTTTTATAGGAACTTGGTTCCTCAGGAGGTAAACTCTTCCCCTGGATGGCAACTTCTGAGCTTCTCTTGCTCAGGAAACTCAGGCAGGCTAGACTGCACTAACAAGCCTCCTGAATAGAAAGCTAGGAGCCTGGGCTATCTAGCTGCATGTCAGAAGCTGCTCCTCAGCTCTCCTCTGGCTAAAGTGCACACTGGCTTCTGAACACACTCTCTCTCTGACTTTTTCCTGTCTGGGCCTAACTATATATACTAGGGGGTTCCCTCGCTCCCTCTACAGCTTGGGAGGAGGAATTACACCCCTAACAGGCCTGGTACACAGGAGATAATATGACAACATACATTAAAATGCAATATAAAATACCATGACAATGTTCCACAGGAGGTGGAGAACAACGTGACCCAATTGACCCTTGAGTAGTGCCCACATTTACATAGTGGGACACTACAAGTACAAGGAAGTCCCTCTTGTCCTTGTACTTAACCACCAGCATATTCTCATTGCGGAGAGCCCTACCTTCGCCCATTCTCAGTGGTTGCCCTACCAGGGATCTAGCGAGGCCTCTTTAATTTTTGCGTATTGTGCCGCAAGCCACAGTACCCCTGGCAGTTAGGGACCTGAATAGGGGGATACTGGTATAATAGTTATCCACATAGAGGTAGTAACTCTTATCCAGCAGTGGGTGCCGTAATTCCCACACAATCTTCCCACTAACTCCTAGGACGGGGGGCATTCTGGGGGTTCTATTCTGGAATCTTTCCCTTCATAAACGTGGATTTTGTGGGTGTACCCAGATCTACTCTCACAAAGTTTGTATATTTTTATGCCATACCTTGCCCGTTTGCTAGGCAGGTATTGGGAGAATCTAATCCTCCCTTTGAACAATAATAGGGACTCATCTACACTGACATTTTTCTCTGGGTTGTACACCTCAGCAAACTTGTTGCTGAAGTGGTCAATGACAGGCCTAACCTTGAAAAGTCGGTCAACTGTTGGGTCGTTTTGGGGTGGGCACTGTGTATTGTCATTGTAGTATATGAATTTTCGGATTGATTCAAATCGCTTCCGGATCATCGTCTGACTGTAAATTGGAGTCTGGTAGAAAATGTCAGAACTCCAATATTGCCTAACCTTTGGCTTCTTTACTACGCCCATATGCCGCACAAGTCCCCAAAACTTCTTCATTTCTGCTGCATCTACTGGGATCTAACCTAGGGGTCTAGTATATGGCGAACTAGGGTTCTGAGCAATGAATTGTTGGGCGTACAAATTGGTTTGGGCCACCATTAGATTTACAAAATCTTTATAGAGAAGAATATTTTGAAAAATCTAGCTCAGTGAAGTTCGCACAATCTATCAAAATTCCTGAGTTGCCCACAAACTCAGGAATTCAGGGCTGATAATCGTCAGGGGGTGGGGTCCATGTGGGCTCACTCTGGGGGGCTGCCTCCGCTGCTATTCTGGGGCACCTTCTAGAGGGTCCCTCATGAGCGGATGATGATGATGAGGGGGTAGAGGAATAGAGGATAGTGGCATCCTCTTCTCCCTCACTGGCAGACTCAGTATTGGAGGAAAGGATGGCGTTGGGATGAAGGGGACATTTTTATTTTATTGGGGTGTGATGTGTGAAACGTGTAAACCTTTATTTAGTGTGGGGTGTGTATGTAGTGTTTCTTACACGTGAAGGGGCTTCTAATAAATTTGAAATAAAATTTAGAAGAAAAGTTGTAAAAAGTATTTTCTGCAGAAAAAACAAAACTTGCAGGGCAAAGTGAGCAGACACTACTGATCGATGCTTAGTGGTTGCAAAATGCACGTACACTGATGGTGCGTTCGTGCAAAAATCTAAACTGACACTAACTGAAATTGAGATTATAAACTAAAACTAACTACCACTAACTGCAGTTATTTGTTCACATACAAATTTTTTTTAAACCCCCCCCCCCTCAAAAATGAGCAGATGCTACTGAGCACACTACTTATTGGTGCTCTGCAGCACGTACGCACACAGATCGTGTGTCCGTGCAAAAACTGTAGTATAAAACTTTACTACACTGGCTAAAAATTTTACTTATATCTATATATAAAGAAATATAAAACTCTATATATATTTATATAAAGCCCTAACTACCAGTTCTTTTTTAACCAAAAATAAAATAAAAATGAAACATTGGCAAAAAAATCCGCACAAATAATCCGCAGGTGCTGATCAGGCAGGTACGCACTGAAAAGCACTTGAAAGGCACAGGACCTCTCTGCAAACAGTCACCAGCTGGAATGGCTGCTTGCAGGGAAGTTCTGCCTCTTCCTGTGCAGCTAATAGTGCTGCCATTGGCTGGAGCGTTTTTCCAGCCAATCGCAGCGTTGGTAGGGGACTCAAAACACTGGTGTCCCCTGCCTCACCTCAGATGTGACTAGTGCTGACCATTTCCCGACTGGCCACCGTCCTCTGACCTTCTCCCGACCCTCCCCGCAGCTGCCGACAGCTTCCTGTGCTGCGATGTGACCCACATTGATCGGCCAATCGCAGCGCTTTGGAGCTGCAGGGGGGTGGATCGGCACCATGCTGCTCTTTCCCGGCATGGCTGCCTGCCGGTAAGAGCAACCATAGTGCCGCGATTCCACCCCGATCTTGCCCTAGAGCCCCGCAGACCTCATGAAGTACATGTACGTCATGGGTCTTTAAGTCCCGTCAAGATATGACGTGCATGTACGTCATGGGTCCTTAAGGGGTTAAAATACGATATATAGCGTTTTCAGTTGCCACCGCAATCAAGAACATGCACGCAGTGCAGGAAGGTAAAGTAACAGTCTTTTCTCCCGAATGTGGCAACGAGATTCCATAGTAATCTAGTAATCGCCTTACCATCCTTTTGCCCCTCTCCTTCACCTGATCAGGAGAGAAAATTTGATAACTTGGATCAGGGCCGGTGCTACCATAAGGCAGACCAAGCGGCTGCCTTAGGGCGCACCCTGGGGGAGGGCGGAAAAATGAACTTTTTTTTTTTTTTTAAATCAATCACTTACTTGTGAGTTGCACCGCAGCGCTGCCGCCCACCCGCCACAGCCTGCGTGCGCTGTGCAGGCCCAGCCCTCACTCACAGAGCGGCACCAGCCTGGCAGCACGGTCACGGGGTCAGGCCAGAGGGGTGTGACCGGCGACTGACTGTGTCTGTGAGTCTGACTCACACACAGCCAGATTGCCGTAGAAGCAGGACAGGTGGGTAGGTGATCACTGATGAGCGCACCAGCGCCAGAGTGCACGGCATAAATGTGTTTTAAAAAAATTATTACACAAACAACAACAAATAAATTGAGGGGGGGTGGGCGACCGTGACATGATGGGAGGGGGAACAATGTCTGTAGTCTGTGACATGGAGATGGGGCCAGGGCTGGCCGGGGGGGAGGTGATGTGCCATAGGGTGGGGGGGGGGGGGGACTGAAATGTGACACAATTCGGGGTAATGACGTGATCATGATGTGACACAAAGGGGGTGATGTGACATGGTTTGGAGGGGGAGAAATGTGACATGGATGGAGGGGGAGGAATGTGACATGGAGGGCTGATGTGACATAGGTGACTTGACATGGAGGGGGGAAAATGTGACATTAAGCCGTGAAGGGGAGAAATGTGACATTGAGGGGGTGAAATGTGAAATTTTGGGGGAGAATCTGACATTGGGGGAAAAA
The DNA here is from genome assembly GCF_905171765.1 of Bufo bufo. NCBI lineage: Eukaryota > Metazoa > Chordata > Amphibia > Anura > Bufonidae > Bufo > Bufo bufo. The sequence continues at coordinate 183,672,819 of NC_053394.1, read as the reverse complement.
TGTGACATGGGGGTGATGTGACAGAGGGGATTATGTAAAAAGAAGGGGGAAAATATGTGACATGGAAGGGGAGAAATGTGACATGGGGGGCTGATTGATTATTTACAATTGGTCGCTAGGACCAGTAATTGTCTCTTGGTTGACCTCACTGCCCATACCCCTGAAGACGCCAAGTGTTTGGCGAAACATGTCGGGGGGCAGACTGTGATATTCATGTTTTAGACAGCCAGTACTGCAAAAGCAAAAAGTGGCTAACAATTGTGAGCATGTAGTGAGCGCTAGGAGGGCAATCACTACCAGTGGGTAGCGCACTGTGACACAAACAGAGCGCACAAAACATAGCACGGTAGACTCTGATTGAATAGTAAAGTGAGCCAGGCAGCCAAGTGAATTAGTTACCCTCCAGCCAGCTACTTAGCTCTATTCAGACAATTAAACAGCGGTAATGCAGATACGGCTGATAGTTTTATGGTAGTTATAGTTAAGGTATTTTAATGACAAGAAATAAATGTTAATTTTTAGACAATAAATAACGCGTGTCAACCAAGAGACAATTACTGGTCCTAGCGACCAATTGTAAATAATCAGTCCTTCATGTCTCAACACGCGTTAGAGGGTCAAATGTAATAAAAGTGATGGGGGGCTGATGGCTGACATGGGGGCATGATGGCTTACATGGGGGGGCTGATGGATGGGGACTGATGGCTGACATGGGGGGCTGATGTCTGACATGGGGGTCTGATCTGTCTGATTAACATTGGGGGTCTGATTGGGGCTGTGAGCTGAGGTCTGATTAACATTGGGGGTCTGATTGCTGGTCTGACCTGAGGTGTAATGGAAAATATTTATTTCTTATTATCCTCCTCTAAAACCTAGGTGCGTCTTATGGGCTGGGGCGTCTTAGAGGGCGAAAAATATGGTCCTCAAACCAGGGATTGTCTGAAGCAGAGAGAAGATACCAGGACCACACAGAGGAGAAGCCAGCTGCTGCAGACGGGACCAGGGCCAGGTGAGCTGCGAGGGAAGGGGGCAAAATATAGCTTCGCTTGTGTTGGCAAAAATCCTTGCACCGGCCCTGACTTGGATGTAAGGCGGTGTGTGCTGGCCTACCTGAGGATTTGTGAAGAGTTCAGGAATTCAGACCATCTTCTTCTCAAAGGACGGGCAGCCAGTAAAGCTACAATCACCAGATGGATTAGAGACACTATTACATTATGCTATGTCCAGAAGAATCAGGATCCTCCAAGAGGTCTCAAAGCCCACTCGACAAGAGCCGTGTCAGCTTCCTGGGCTGAATCTGCCTCTATCTCTATTGAACAGATCTGCAGAGCGGCGGCTTGGACGAGTCCAATGACTTTCTTTAAGCATTATAGATTGGATGCGGTCCATAACCAGTACCTCTCCTTCGGACTCAGAGTCCTTTCTGCAGTAGTCCCTCCCTAGTTTATTTCTCTGTTAATCCTCCTGTCAGTGGGGAGGCGCCAGGAAAAGGGTTAATTACTCTTACCAGTAATTGGATGTTACAATAGCCTCCCCAAAGGCACTGGGCTTTTTCCCACCCTTATGTCATTCTTTCTGAGGTTCAGTCGATTATGTTAAATTTTCAGTTTCAATTAATATATGATTTTTTTTTGGGCATCTCCACCATGTACTTTTATTTACTGATTTAGGTAAGGAGAGGAGGCCTTTTAAACTTCTGCTTCCATGTTTTTTCCTGTCCAGGGGGCAGGGACACCCTCCGGTCAGTGCCGTTGGTGAGGCTATTGGAAAATCCAATTACCGGTAAGAGTAATTAACCCTTTTTCATTATACCTCAGGTCAGACAAGCAATCAGACCCCCAATGTTAATAAGACCCCAACAAGACCTCAAATCAGACCCCCAATCATACCTCAGACCAGCAGCCCCCATTGCCTCTCATATTAGCCCCAGCAGTCCCCTTTGCCTATCAGCCCCCAGTAGCCCCCATTGCCGCTGATCATCCCCCAGCATCTCCATATTGCCCCTGATCAGCCCCCAGCATCTCCATATTGCCCCTGATCAGCCCCCAGAATCTCCATATTGCCCCTGATCAGTCCCCCGCATCTCTATATTGCCCCAGATTGCCTCATGTTTTATAAAATGAAATAACCACTTACCTCTCCTGCTCCGGACGCTGCCGCTCCTCACCTACATTGCGATCCTCTTCCTCCTGCCGCCGGCTGTGCTGTGAACCGGCGCGCACAGAGTGAGGTCACAGAGGGCCCTCACGCTGTGCGCAGCCTTCACAGCCGACAGCCAAGGACCAGGAAGCGGTGAGTACAGAGTCTTCACTGCTTCCTGGTCCTCCGGTACTAATGAGCGCTTCCATAATGGAAGCGCTCATTAGTATTCACCCCATAAGACGCAGGTGCATTTTCCCCCCAAAATGCGTCTTATGGGGTGAAAAAGACGGTATATATATATTTTTCTTTCTGTACTGAAATAGGCCACTAAACGCTTTTGCCACAAATAAGTGCACCAGTGAAGTGCGTATATGTTTTTTTTTTCTGTACTGAAAAAGGTCAGTAAACGCATTCAACACATAACTGCAGAAGTAAACTGAGAATATATATATTTTTTGTACTGAAATAGGCCAGTAAACGCTTTTAGCAGAAATAAATGCACCAGTGAAGTGCACATATGTTTTTCTTTCTGTACTGAAATAGGGCAGTAAATGCTTTCAACACATATAACTGCAGAAGGGAACTGAGAATATATTTTTCTTTTTGTACTGAAATAGGCCAGTAAACGCTTTTAGCAGAAATAAATGCACCAGTGAAGTGTGTATACATTGTTCTTTCTGTACTGAAATAGGCCACTAAACGCTTTTGCCACAAATAAGTGCACCAGTGAATAGAGATGGCCTTTGCATTGTGCAGAACTTTGACCCATGACACATCCATCAGATGGGACAGGACAGCCAATTGAGACATTTCAGCACATGGACACACCCCCAACCCTATAAATAAACCCGATCTGGCCACCATTTTGCATTCTGTTTTTTGCCAGTGTAGAGAGAGGTTGCTGTGTGGAGCAGGGAGACACCAAACGCTAGCTAATTGGGCGACAAAAGGTATAGGTGTGCTATCGATAGGTGTGACATACTGAGGGGTGTAATATACTTATAATATACTTTCTCACATAGAAAGTATATTATAGTGCATTTGTATTGTGCAGCAGTTGTGTGCAGTTCGGCTGCAATACTGCAGCTATACAGAGGGACAAATGCTATTGGAACAACTAATTGCAACTTGTGTACTATACCAGTTGCCCCAGAAAAAAAAAAAACTGATTAAGGTAGGGGTGTGATATACCTAGAATATAATTTCTATATAGTGCATTTGTATTGTGCTGCATTTGTGTGCAGTTCTGCTGAGATACCGAAGCTATACAGACAGACAAACGCCATTGGAACAACTAATTGCAACTAGTGTCATATACCAGTTACCCCCCAAAAAAAACTGATTATCAAATTTAAACTATTATCATTTGGTGTTTTTTCAAGAGGGGGGATTTAGTTAGCCATGTTTTTAATCCAATTTTATATTTTTAGTTCTTTTAAACATATGTATTTGACATGTATTTGTACTGGCCTGCAGTAAAATTGATATCCAATGACCGTCTAATATACCTCCAGCAACATAATCACTTGTTCTTTTCTGTATGTTGAATGAATAATTTTTGGGGCCTGTACTACACTGGCCTGCATTAAAATAGTTTTGACATTATTATTTGTATTAGACAATGAATGTCTAATATACCTCCAGCCACATAAATCACTTGATGTTTTCTGTCCGGTGAATTAATAATTTTTTGGGCCTGTAATCTAACTGGCTAACAGTAAAATTGTTATATGGTGACCGCCTAATGTACCTCCATCCACATTATCAATAGTTCTTTTCGTTTCGGTGAATGCCTAATGTTTGGGGCCTGTACTACACTGGCCTGCAGTAAAATTTATATTGAATGACCTTCTAATATACCTCCAGCCACATAATCACTTGATCTTTTCTGTCCGGTGAATGAATAATTTTTGGGGCCTGTAGTCCACTGGCCTGCAGAAAAATTGATATTAAATGTCCGTCTAATATACCTCCAGCCACATAATTATTTGTTCTTTTCTGTCCGGTGAATGACTAATTTTTAAAGGACCGTACTCCCGTGGCCTAAAATAAAAAATTTCTAGGCTCCAGCAGGGCACATTTCTGAGAATTTCCCTTTAAGATGCATAAAAATGGCCCCTGATTAAAATACATATTTTTGGGGGGAATTTTTGCCATTGATCCCACTCTGGTATGTCACTGTCCATGTTGTGGGACAAGTTGTGCACTTCTTGTAAGTATTTGGTGGCTGCAAATATGACCTGAAGGTTTTTCAGGTTCGCCTGCCATTAAAGTGAATGGGGCCCACCACGATCTTGTGGGTCGCAAACATTTCATAGCAGAAATAAATGGACTAGTGAAGTGCTTATATATTTTTCTTTCTGTACTGAAATAGGCCACTAAACTCTTTCTACACAAATAATTGCAGAAGTGAAATGCATATATATATTTTTTTATTTTCCCACAGATATAAGCCACTAAAGGCTTTTCAACATAGCACTTGCACCCCCAAACAAATTGCTAGAATGCCAGAGCTGTATAATGGCTATTTGGATCCCCAAATAATGTTTCCCTGCACTTGTAAATCGCTTATTTTTTTTCACAATGAAGTTTTTCTAGCAATGTCACAAGCGACTTCAGACGTCTCTCCCTGCACTAAGATGCTGTGAAATAATTCCTCCCTATCCTTTCCCTGTACCTGTAAATCGATTTTCTGGCACGGTCACTAGCGCCTTCTGACATCTCTCCCTGCACTAAGATGCTGTGAAATGATTCCGCTCTATCCTTTCCCTGCACTTATAAATCGTTCTTTCATTTATTTTTTTTCACAATGAGGTTTTTCCAATTGCTGTCCCTAGCGCCTTCTCACGTCTGTCCCTGCACTCTGAACGCTGGAAAATGTCTGACTCTAAGATGGCCGCCATATTTATAGCGCTGTGACATCACAGAGCTGGCTGGCTGCATGCATTGCATTATGGGCAGCCCGCCTTCCCAGAGTTCCTTGCCCGATGTCCTCATACGTGTAGCTGCCATTATAGGAAAAATTGCGATTCGTTACCATGAAGCACAAGGAAATTTGCATTCGCTGTGAATAGAATTTTTCCGGAAATTCGGATTGAATTCCACTTCGTCTGATTCGATTCGCTCATCTCTACTTATAAGCATAGATAAAACATACATCTCTATGTGGTAAAACTATAGCTTTGTGGTAAGTGTTTGGTTTTGCATGTAGAAATCCCAGGTTTGAATCTTGGTAGAGACTTCTTCAGATTTTTTTCTTCTTCTACATTTAACCCCTAATAAAAGTTTATATCGTTATCATATTTAGAATAATGTTTTTATATATGGGAGGAGTCTAGCAGCCGAGCCGGATGCACGCAGCTACGCGAGCTCTGCTGCAGGCCTAGCTAGAGTGGGCGAATAAAAGTTTTCATAGCAGCAATGGGCAAACTGACCAGATAAAGAGGTAAAGAAACCCCCGGTCAACCAAAATTGAGTTCTAGTCAGAGCGATATGGACAGATTTGTGAAGAAGTCGGAGGCGAGACGAGAAACCAAAATGGCGCTGTCCTAGACAGAGGTGAGGCCAACTCTGATGGCGATAGAGAGAGTGAGCAGGAAGACGCTGCAGTAGCAGATGAGCTGCCATTATCGAGCTGCTAGACACAGCATTAGAACCCATAAACCAAGACCTGAAAGAAATAAAACAAATTTTTGGTAAATTTTAAATTTTCTTTATAAATAAAGGAAAAATATATTGACTCAAATTTACCACTGTCATGAAGTAAAATGTGTCTCGATAAAAAAAAACTCAGAATGGCTTGGATAAGTAAAAGTGTTCCAAAGTTATTACCACATAAAGTGACATGTCAGATTTGCAAAAAATGGCCTGGGCAGGAAGGTGAAAACTGGCTCGGGGTACAAAGGGTTAATGAAGATGTATCTGACTTCAACGTCAACCGTAGTCACATGATGAACAAAAGGAGTTCTTCTGTGGAAGGCTATACTGACCCCTTTTGACACTAAGTGGGCGGGGGGGGGGGGAGGGGTTGTGAAAACATTGATTATATAACAAATGAGACTTCTTTGGTATATGGTTGAAGCAGAAGTGGGATTCTTGTACAGTATAAGAACATTAACTTTTTTTCTTGTGACATATCTGGCTCCGTTTCTTTGGAGCAAGGTAGATACCTGTAAATTAGCCATTCTTAGATTGTTTTCTCGTGACACATTGTACTCAATGACAGTGGTAGATTTGAGTCAATATATTTTTCCTTTATTTCTAAAACAAAAAATCTTAAAATTTACCAAAAATTTAGAAAAATTCACAATTTTTCGAAATTTGAATTTCTATACTCTTAAGACATAGTAATGCCTCATAAAATAGTTATCAGTCATCATTCCCCATATGTCTACTTTATGTTGGCATAATTTTGTAAAAGCCATTTTTAAAACTTTCAAGAACATTTCCAAAACCATTTTTTTAAGCACCAATTCAGATATAAAGTGATTTTAAGGGGCTTACGTAATGGAAACCACCCAAAAATCACCTCTTTTCAGAAACTACACCCCTCAAATTATTCAAAACTGATGTTACAAGGTTTCTTAACCCTTTAGGTGTTCCACAAGAATTAAAGGAAATTGGAGGCAAAATTACAACATTTCATTTTTTTTGCAGATTTTTCATGTTATTCAATTTTGTCTTGCAACAACAGAAAGGGTTAACAGCAAAATAAACCTCAATATACATTACTCTGATTCTGCAGTTTACAGAAATACCCCATATGTGGTAGTAAACTGCTGTCGGGGCACATGGCAGTGCTCAAAAGGAAAGGAACGCCATATGGATTTTGGAGGCAGATTTTGCTAGAATGGTTTTTGGGCACCATTTTGTATTTGAAGAGACCCTGACCTACCCCTACAGTGGAAACTCTAAAAAGTGACCCCATTTTGAAAACTACACCACTTAAAAAGTTATTAAGGAGTGTACTGAGCACTTTGACCGCATAAGCATTTTATGGAATTTGGAAACACTTGAAAATGAAAAGTTTCATTTCTTCCAATAAAATGTTGCTTTAGCCCCAAATTTTTCATTTTCACAAAGAGCAACAGGAGAAAAAGCAACCCATAATTTGTTACCCATTTTCTCCTGAATACGGCAACACCCCATATGTGGTGGTAAACTACTGTAGGGGCACATGGTAGGACTCAGAACGGAAGGAGCACTACATGGCTTTTTACAACACAGATTTTGATAGATTGGTTTATGGGCGCCATTGGTTTATTTTTTAAGTGATTGTCTCATGTCAAGGTTCATTTTTTGCAGGCTGAGGTGACGTTTTAATTGGAACCATTTTGGGGTACATATGACTTTTTGGTCAATCGATAATACAAATTTTATAAGGGGAGGTGACAAAAAATGACTGTTCTGGCACAGTTTTTATTTATTTTGACAGCGTTCACCTGACTGGGTAGGTCATGCAATATTTTTATATTGCGGCGATACCTAATATGCCTATTTTTATTTTCGTCAAGTTTTACACAGTAAAAGCCATATTTTTTAAATGGTTTGATTGGTACAATTTTGTGTTTATTATTTTTATTTTTGTTAAGTTTTACACGGTAAAAACATTTTTCAAAAGAAAAATGTTTGTGTTGCCATATTTTGAGAGCCATATTTTTTTTTTTTTGAGCGATTGTCTTAGGAAGCAGCAAATTTTTTGCGGGATGAGATGACGGTTTGATTGGTACCATTTTGGAGTACAAACAACTTTTTGATCGCTTGGTATTACACTTTTTGCAAGGGAAGGTGACCAAAAAATGGCATTTAAAAAAAAAATTTTTTTACAATGTTCACGGGGTGATCTTTTTATAGGGCCGGTCAATACGGACGTGGCGATACCGAATATGTCTACCGTACTTTTCTTTTTTCCACCCTATTTTTAAAAAAAAATGTATTACTTAATTTTTTTTACTTGAATAAAAAAAAAAATCATTATTATGCAAAACTTTATTTTAACTTTTTTTTTCTCCCCAACTTTTTGGGGTCTCATCGCCCATACAATGCATTACAATGCATTGGCTGTAAGTGTATCACTGAGTGTAATACACTTACAGCCTTCCTGCCTGCGAGATCTAGGGGGCTGGCTCTCACAGGCTAACAGGGAAGGCAATCACAATGCCTAAGAAATACTGAGCAATTGAGGGTAGCGCCTCTTTTAGACTGAACACGCCCATCTACCTGGGACTTCTGAGCAGAGTACTTATGTAGCTGGTTCCTACACTGCCCTGAATATTGTAGGCTTAGGTAAGTCCAAAGAGAGGCAGTATTCTAGTGTTAGGGACCCATCTGCGGAAGCCACCTTGACGCCTGGTAGATTGGCCAGACACACGTTTGATCAAATATGTGTGCTAAGAGCTTCCATTGACTCATTTATAGTAGGTATTATACCACTTTTATTTAGAATGATCCCCGTTTCTTAGCTCTATTGTTTGTATGTATTATGGTGTGCAGCCATTTTCTTTTTTATAATCATGTTTGCTTCATGGATATGCACCTGTGATTCTGAAGGTTCTAGTCTAAATTTTCTTGTAATATATAATGCCTAAGAAAGGCTGCAGCACGGGGACCCGATGGGGATGGAGCTCCCTCCCTCCACACACCCCGCATATGCCGTGGTCATCGCTGACTGCGGCATAGTGAGGGTTAATGCGCTGGCATCAGTGTTTTCACCGATGCCGGAGAATACAGCAAGGGTCCGGCTAGCTGGAACAGCTGGACCCCTGCAGCTGATTGGGCGGGCGCAGCTCCTGTTTCCGCCCAATCAGCGCGCCGTAGTACTACAACGCTGGTCAGGAAGTCACTTCCCACTGATCGGGAAGGGGTTAAAGGAACCATAGGCCCTCAGCTGATTATATTTGGGCACATATACGTGCCAAATTCTCCACAAGAGCAATGGCTCAGTGATGCCATCGCTCAATTTGGTGAATATGTTGAAGGCACAATTATGCTTAGGAGGTGACTTAAATGTGGCCCTGGCCTAGATTGTTCGACTGAGTCTCCAGCAAGGTTAAAAATGCTCTCTCCTTTCAAGGCTTAGTAGATGTGTGACAAGCAATGCACTTAAATTATAAACTTTACCTATTTCTCAGTTACCAAAAATTGGACTATATTTTATTTCCAGCCCAAACCCTTCAACACTGCATTTCTTCCCAAATAGGAAATATACTTTTATCTGATCACGCATCGGTTTTCTTTAATATTGTAATACCAACTATGCAGAAGTCGGAGTTTAGATGGTGATTAAATGAAACTTTGATCACCAAGCAGAATATTTCCGTTTGAATGAATCCCCTGACCTCTTAGATTCAGTATTGTGGGACGCCCACAAGTCAGTCGTGAGAGGTCATTTTATTGCCCTGGGGGCATATGTTAAGAAATAGACAGACAAAAATTCAGGATCTCTTATGACAGATGTCTGCCTTAGAATTGCAACACAAAGGGCTGCAGACACTTTGGCACATCTGGATACCCTGAGATTCAGAATTGAAAAAACTATTAAACAATCATACTGCCAAGTTGTTTTTATCCAGTATAACTACTATGCGCACGGTAACAAAGCATCTAAGGTATTATGCCTCCTTTTTCCCTCATTAAGGCCTCATGCACACAACCGTTGTGTGAATCCGTGTCCGTTGTTCCGTTTTCCGTGTTTTTCTGCGGACCCATTGACTTTCAATGGGTCCGTTGAAAAATCGGAAAATGCACAGTTTGTCGTCCGTGATCCGTGTTTCCAGTCCGTCAAAAAAATAGGACCTGTCCTATTTTTTGGACGGACAACGGTTAGCGGACCCATTCAAGTCAATGGGTCCGTGAAAAAACACGGAGGCACACAAGATTGTCATCCGCGTCCGTGATCCGTGTCCGTTTTTTTCCTATCATTTTCAAGGCAAACTTGACTTAGATTTTTTTTTCACTTTTCTTGTCTGGTGATCGTCCAAAAATCAAGGAAGACACACGGAATAAAAAACTGACACGGATCACAGAAACCCGTTTTGCGGACCGTAAAAAAATACTGTCGTGTGCATGAGGCCTAAATCTGCTGATTCCCAAGAATACCGTAAAACGGATTTAATAGCGAAACAGTTCTGCGATTACTACAGTAAACTTTATAACCTACAAGCAGGGCTTTTTTTTCTGGCGGAACGCACCGGAACGGCGTTCCGCCACCTTTTGACATCGCAAGCTGCGATGTATCAGCGGGGAGGGACTGGGAGGAGGAGCTGGGTGCCGGTGCGTTCACTGTGCTCCGGCCCCACAGCTCCAGTAGAGACTTATAAAATGTTTAATGAAATGAATAATGATTCCTGCTGCCCCTCAGTAGTATAACATTCAATGTATTTGTACTCACAGCCGGCTACTGACATCGTAATCCAGGCCGGCCGGGTAGACGAGCGGCAGCGTCACTGACTGACGTCACCTGCCTGGGCCGCCTGCTTCATTCATAAAGTAGGCAGCGCACTCACGTGACGTCAGTCAGTGACGCTGCCGCTCGTCTGCCCGGCCGGCCTGGATTACGATGTCAGTAGCCGGCTGTGAGTACAAATACATTGAATGTTATACTACTGAGGGGCAGCAGGAATCATTATTCATTTCATTACACATTGTATAACTGTACTGGAGCGGCAATGGGGGGTCTGTGGATGACACTGTTATGGGGTGGGGGGGGTCTGTGAATGGCACTGTTATGGGGTGGGGGGGGGTCTGTGGATGGCACTGTTATGGGGTGGGGGGGGTCTATGGATGGCACTGTTATGGGGTGGGGGGGTTTGTGGATGGCACTGTTATGGGGTGGGGGGGTCTCTGGATGGCACTGTTATGGGGTGGGGGTGTCTGTGGATGGCACTGTTATGGGGTGGGGGGGTCTCTGGATGGCACTGTTATGGGGTGGGGGGGTCTGTGGATGGCACTGTTATGGGGTGGGGGGGTTTGTGGATGGCACTGTTATGGGGTGGGGGGGGTTTGTGGATGGCACTGTTATGGGGTGGGGGGGTTTGTGGATGGCACTGTTATGGGGTGGGGGGGTGTGTGGATGGCACTGTTATGGGGTGTGGGGGGGTGTGTGGATGGCACTGTTATGGGGTGGGGGGGGTCTGTGGATGGCACTGTTATGGGGTGGGGGGTCTGTGGATGGCACTGTTATGGGGTGGGGGGTCTGTGGATGGCACTGTTATAGGATGGGGAAGGGGGGTCTGTGGATGGCACTGTTATAGGATGGGGGATCTGTGGATGCCATCCCCAGATCCTCCACCCCATAACAGTGCCATCCTCAGATCCCCCCATTAACAGTGCCATCCCCAGATCCAGTGCCATCCCCATCTGGGGGGTTTCTTTGCTGGGCTGGACTTTTATAGGCCCCCCCCCCCCCCAAATTTTACTTGCGGTCCTAGGGTTGGGTAGAGGGGGCGGTCTTAGGGGTGGGTAGGGGGCGGTCTTAGGGGTGGGTAGGGGGCGGTCTTAGGGGTGGGTAGGGGGCGGTCCTAGGGTTGGGTAGGGGCGTGGCCAGGGGAGGGGGGGTGAGTTCCACCACCTTTTCTCTGAGAAAAAAAGCCCTGCCTACAAGAACCATTAACGTTCTCTCAACGTGTAAGTAAAACTAAGCAAATACAGGATTTGCTTAAATCATTATGCTTGCCCTTCTTATTGCCAGAGCAAGCCCAAATGCTAGAACGCCCCTTCTCATTTTTAGAGCTACAAACAGCATTAAAAGTCACCCACAAATAAAAGCCCCGACCCAGATGGCCTACCCATTTACTATTATAACTCATTCAAAACAATACTTCTACCCTGCCTACTGGTGGTTTGTAACGCTGCACTGGGCGGACAGCTGTTTAACAAATCTACAGTATGCTCTCAGCTCAAATCTCCATTATCCCAAAACCCAATAAAGACCATTCCCTCTGTTCCAACTATCGACCAATTTCACTCCTTAATAAATGACCTTAAAGGGACACTGACAGGCCCAATAAGCATATTTAGCTATATATATGACTGCACAGGTCTTCTAATGTGTATTAAAATCATATAAGTATACCCACTGTCCACCTTATAAATACAGTAAACTCATGTTTTATAACCTGATAGAATCGTCTTCTTTCTGCCCAAGGGGCAGCGTTTCAGCTTCACTTGCGCCCAGCCAGCCTCGCCCCAACTGCCGTTTTGAAACGCCGCCCAGCTTATCAATATTCACTTCGCTGGGCGGCTTCTGCTGTCCCCGACGTTCCGAGATCCCGCGCATGCCCAGTAGAAAGCTATGGGATCTCTGAACGTCGGGGACAGCAGACGCCGCCCAGCGAAGTGATTCGAGATAGCCGCCAAAGGAGAGCTGATCACCGCCAGAGGACCGAACACAGCAGCGCTGGGTGAAGGGTAAGTGACCTCTGTAGCCAGAGACAGTGCGGGACGCCGCACTCAGGCACAAAACATCCCTTCTTCCCACAGCCTAGCATAAGAAGTACAACGATATATATTGCTACATACAAATTACAAATGTACATGCATGCTGTTTTATGAAAATCGACTGACAGCTATATGTATCTACAAGGCGCATCATTTATCTTCCATCTCATAGCGGTGACTATATAAAAGGAGACATAAGGCGCATTATATCCAATTATCTCCTATCCAGAGGATATTATCTCAAAATAAAGACTATCCCATGGGGAGATAAGGATAAAGACGCATTATTTTATCATCCATTAACCCTCCACCTTGAGGTTACTATTTTATGAAAAGACTGTTTTTATCCAAAACTACATGAATAAGGACAATCATCCTCTATTTTTTCCCTTTAAGCTAGATGCCAAAATGCTGGCAAATAGATTGAATGCCTTTTTGCCAGATCTTATTTCGCGGGAACAGGTAGGGTTTGCCCCTAGGAGAGAAGGGAAGAATAATATCTCAAAAGTAATCCAACTTCTGCAATTAGATAGAAGTTCTGTACTACTTTTAGTCTTACTCAGCATGGATGCCGAAAAGGCTTTTGATATGGTTGATTGGCTATTTATGTCCCAGGTACTGTCTAAATTTGGAATCCCTTCAACATTTATAAGTGGAGTAATGGCTATGTATAACAATCTGACGGCCCAGGTATTGGTTAACGGCACTCTTTCCCCTCCATTTGATATAACCAACGGGACCCGGCAGGGCTGAACACTGTCCCCACTGCTTTTTCTCCTTGTTATCGAATCACTTCTACAGGCTTTCATGCGATCAGATGAGGTGAAAGGGATTCAGATTGTCTCCAATTCACACCAACTGGCGGCATTTGCTGATGATGTTTTATTATTCGTTGTGAACCCCGAACAGGCTTTCCCAGCGATTATGTCGCTTCTCCAGGTCTTTGGCACCCTCTTTAATCTTTCAGTTAATTTTTCCAAATCAATTGTACTTAAATGTTTCTTTAGCCCTCCGACTGCATTCTAGTTTACAACAATCCACTCCATTCCAATGGACTACTCGGTCAGTTGTATTCCTTGGAATACAACTTACCCCTACTTCTCATCCTTATTTTCAGCTAATTTTCAGGGTTTGCCTAAGATCTTGGGGGACCTACTGGATTCCTGGGAGATACCCTTTGTATCATGGTTTGGTCGAAGGAGCCTCCTTAAAACTATCCTGCTTCCTAAGGAGCAAGCTTTACTTATCCCAATCCCACTCACATTTTTTAAGTGCCTACAGGGTGTTTTCACATCCTTCCTCTGGGAATGGGGTAGACCTAGGTTGCCTCAAATAATTCAATAACCTAGAAATGGAGGTCTGGGAATCCCTAATCTATGTAATTACCATAGGGCGATTCTATGTGCTCGGAGCCTGGATTGTCTCCGTTCCCGTACGGCAGGGGTGGGGAACCTCCGGCCCGCGGGACCATTTCATGTGGTCCCCGACCCCCTGCCAGAATATATTGTGAAAATGCTAATGACAGCTTCCATTATGGAAGTGCTCATTAGCATGCGGGAGGCACAGGAAGGTGAGAACAGTGCTGCACTGGCTGTCCTCACCTTCCCTGGTGTTCTACCGGCCCCACGCTGTGTCCTGACACATACAGTGTCAGGACGTCGTGCACATAAACGTGCACTATGACCTGACGCTGTGCGCTGTCTGATGGGGCTTATCTGAGGGGAGTCTGATGGGGCTTATCTGAGGATGGGGGGTCTGATAGGGGCTGATCTGAGGCGTCTGATCTGAGGCTGGGAGTCTATAGGGGGTCTGATCTGAGGCTGAGAGGGCTTATTTGGGGTCTGATCTGAGGTTGGGGGGTCTGATCTGAGGCTAGGGAGGGTCTGATGTGGGTCTGATCTGAGGCTGCGGGTCTGATGGGGGCTGATCTGAGGCTAGGGAGGGTCTGATCTTAGGGTCTGATCGGGGGCTGATCTAAGGCTGGGGAGGGTATGATGAGGGTCTGATCTGAGGCTCATGTAGAGGCTGATAGGAAGCTGATTTGAGGCTGATGAAGGTGGGGGGCAGATATTAGGTTGAAAAAGAGACAAAGGCAGGGACAGTGGCAGGGAGAGTGAAAGCTGGGTGAACCTCTCTCAGCTTGGCTGCCAAATAAAGTACTAAATAACATTCTCAGCTTAAAAATTTGACTGCTATGTGTGGTCAAAATGGCACCTGTACTATTTGTAATATATATTATATATATATATATATATGTAATATATTTGTGTTGGAAAAATACAGCATTCTAGATTTTTTTTTTTTAACTGAAGTACAATTTCTGTAACTTCCCCCTAAGTCACTTATATGTTTGACCAAATATAGCAGTCAATTTTTTAAGTTGAGAATTTTGTATGGCCCCCGAACGATGTTACAAATATCCAAATGGCCCTCGGCAGCAAAAAGGTTCACCGCCCCTGTATTAGAGGAAGGAGAGAGATGAACAATAAGGTATAAAAAATTTATATTGTCAAAAGTTCAATGAAAAGAAAAACAATTTGCAGTTTACCACTTAGGTAGGGGAGATCCCCCTTGCTGTGTGTAAACAAGAATGACTTTATTTTAAAGGTAACTTTCAAATCAACATATTCCTATGACTTTATTAATGCTTTTTTCAGACTTTAGCCTTAGCTCCACATTAGTCATTCACCAATTAGCTAATGTAATAGTTATTATAAAAGAAAGTTAAAGTAAAGTAGGTTGTCATAGCCCCACACCTGGCATTGGCAAATATACAGTACATTGATGAATAAAATAGCTTCTTTTACAAGCAAATTATACTGGACAACCACTGTATATGCGAGTTTTCCAGGTCTGTCCAACTCAGAATAGGTCACAACAGCCACAATAATATTGCAACTGACCCGCATTCCATTCAGCGAATGTAATGGAAATGGCACCTGTTTTCTGCAAAAGGCACTGGGGAAGGGAAGCCTTTCAGCTACAGGAATGTCCTGTATTGCTAGTTCGATTACCGGTAACCCCATTTGAATTCACCAATCAGTAAGTTACAGTAACTACAAACAGATTAAGGGTAAATTCAGTTGTGGCAGATTCTACGGATTGAAGGTGTAGATTCGGCAGAAAATTACAGTGCAATACATGTGGCTAGGGCTTTGAAAACATGATCCAGATATAGTGGAAACGTCAATGGTAACATCAACATATAGGGGTGAAATCTGTGGTGAATCTGCATCAATGCTGACAGATTCACCACAGATTTGCAGTGAGATCTGTGGATTACAGTGGTGGCAGGTAGTGGTGGTGGAAGGCAGATTATATATATATATATATATATATATATATATATATATATATATATACATACACACACACACAGTACAGACCAAAAGTTTGGACACACCTTCTCATTCAAAGAGTTTTCTTTATTTTCATGACTATGAAGGCATCAAAACTATGAATTAACACATGTGGAATTATATACATAACAAACAAGTGTGAACCAACTGGAAATATGTCATATTCTAGGTTCTTCAAAGTAGCCACCTTTTGCTTTGATTACTGCTTTGCACACTCTTGGCATTCTTTTGATGAGCTTTAAGAGGTAGTCCCCTGAAATGGTTTTCACTTCACAGGTGTGCCCTGTCAGGTTTAATAAGTGGGATTTCTTGCCTTATAAATGGGGTTGGGACCATCAGTTGCATTGAGGAGAAGTCAGGTGGATACACAGCTGATAGTCCTACTGAATAGACTGTTAGAATTTGTATTATGGCAAGAAAAAAGCAGCTAAGTAAAGAAAAACGAGTGGCCATCATTACTTTAAGAAATGAAGGTCAGTCAGTCAGCCGAAAAAATTGGGAAAACTTTGAAAGTAAGGGCTATTTGACCATGAAGGAGAGTGATGGGGTGCTGCGCCAGATGACCTGGCCTCCACAGTCACCGGACCTGAACCCAATCGAGATGGTTTGGGGTGAGCTGGACCGCAGAGTGAAGGCAAAAGGGCCAACAAGTGCTAAGCATCTCTGGGAACTTCTTCAAGACTGTTGGAAGACCATTTCAGGGGACTACCTCTTGAAGCTCATCAAGAGAATGCCAAGAGTGTGCAAAGCAGTAATCAAAGCAAAAGGTGGCTACTTTGAAGAACCTAGAATATGACATATTTTCAGTTGTTTCACACTTGTTTGTTATGTATATAATTCCACATGTGTTAATTCATAGTTTTGATGCCTTCATAGTCATGAAAATAAAGAAAACTCTTTGAATGAGAAGGTGTGTCCAAACTTTTGGTCTGTACTGTATATACATATATACACATATATATATATATATATATATATATATATATATATACACACACACACACACACACACACACACACATACATATATATGAGGGGAGCTGTATTGATGGCTTATGTGTTGGTGAAAAAGTTGTCCCATAGTCTACAGAGCACTCACTGATGCCTTGGACCATAAAGGATTTACTAACAGTTGTGTCCAGCCACAAAGGTCAGTACCTGGCAGGCTAAGTTTAAAAGCAATATAAGCCCATATTGATATAAAAATTATGTAGTCTTAAATGGTTATGACATAGCATAGTAATGCTGTCCCTGAGTCTATCCCATTTTAAAGCTGCAGTTCTAACCGATGTGGTAACGACGTGCAGTGAAGAAGACATGAAATAAAAATCATTTAATAAAAATAATCTCCCTAGTTTGCACTGTCCACCTCTCAAGGTCAAATGGCAAAGAATCTACTAGAGTTCCTCAGGAGTTTCCCCCACGTTGCTCTGTCGAGTGATCCTGGCTTTGCGGGCATGATTTTCTGCCTCCTGCAGGCGATTGCTTACAAGTGTGGCTCCTTGCATCTCTAATACAGATTGAGACTTTACAGCATGCCCTGCCCAGGAAGGATCCAGAGATTGCTGGGCGACAAGCTTCTTTCTGCGTCTGGATCTTCTGCGGGCAGATGATGATGTACTACGGGAATGTGGAGAAGAAGGGGCGCTGCTTCCAAATACCTTTAAAATTGACAATTTTAAACATTATTGAGTTCTTCTGTATCTCTTTCACCATATATGATTCATATCACATCTGCTTAAAGAGGACCTCTCACCTCTCCTGACATCTAAGTTTTAGTAACTGCTTGTATTCCCCATGTAATATCAAGTCTGGGGCATCTATTCTTATGACTTTATGATGTAATATTCCTGTATTATTCCTGCTAGAAGTTTACAAATAAATTGCCAGCAGTCTGCAGTAAAGGTATCGCTGGGTGCTACCAATAGCGGGTCTGTCTGACTCTGTCCAATCAGTGCTGCTGGTGTCAGACTGTACAGGGACACACACCCAACTGGTAACAGCCATCTGTACCTTTACTGCAAGCAATTCATTCATAAACTTCTAAAAGAAATACTAAAGGAATTACACAACATAGAATCATAAGAATAGATGCTCCAGAATTATTACATGGGGAATGCAAGTAGTTACTACAGCAGATATGTCTAGAGAGGTGACAGGTCCTCTTTAACCACTTCCAGACCGGGCCATTTGCCCCCTTCCTGACCAGGCCTAATTTGGCAAATCTGACATAATTCACTTTATGTGGCAATACCTTTGGAATGCTTTTACTTATCCAAGCCATATAGAGAATGTTTTCTCGTGACACATTGTACATCATAGTGGTAGGTTGTGGTGGCTCACTAGCAAGTAGTTAAGGTATGGTGCTGCAAGCTCATATAGAGGGAATCACCCCACCCTCTCTTAAAGGCAAATGTAGTAATAGAGTAATGAGCGAGCACTCATACACTTGGCAACCAAATTGACATGTGCAGAAAATATTTATTATATCCCCATAAAATACAAGTAATAAAATTTATAAGAACAATGTAGCAATAATATACAACATTACAGTCACATATATTGTGGTAGATATGATCAACACTATATTCATATGACTCAATAGTGTCGATAAATTCAATAATATATATCACACCAAGAAACTTCAAGTATATGCTGTTATTTGGGAAGAGGGGGTATTATCTTCTAGCGCTCTATCCCAATTTGGGAAACTGAATGTCACTAAAAATGTTGTAGGTGTATTCACTGGGAGCGCAATATGTTCATAAAGTGTCCACAGGAATCCTGATAATGTGAAAAGTCTCTTATAGCTGATCCTTTTAAGCTCGATATGAGCTTTGGATTGGAGAAAACTTTAAATCGATGTTTGGCTTACCGTCTAGCGTCTGCTGTCTCCCTATTGCTTCAATGGAGCTTTAAATATTTGCCGGCTTATTCAGTCGCTCCATACAGCAAGCTGGTTTAAATTTCGCAGGAGTTCCAAAGATCGCAGGAGTTGCCACTCTGTTCCGCAATTTCCTTTGGTGCAGCTTTCGACGATAAGAATAGTTAATTCTTTACTGTAGAAATTTTCTTCTGTATGGCCATACAGTATTATCGGAGGCTTTTCAATGCAGGTACATCACTTGTTTCACCATACGCGTTACGGGTAGATTCACTCTCCCTTCCTCAACCACTGAGGAAGGGAGAGTGAATCTACCCGTAACGCGTATGGTGAAACAAGTGATGTACCTGCATTGAAAAGCCTCCGATAATACTGTATGGCCATACAGAAGAAAATTTCTACAGTAAAGAATTAACTATTCTTATCGTCGAAAGCTGCACCAAAGGAAATTGCGGAACAGAGTGGCAACTCCTGCGATCTTTGGAACTCCTGCGAAATTTAAACCAGCTTGCTGTATGGAGCGACTGAATAAGCCGGCAAATATTTAAAGCTCCATTGAAGCAATAGGGAGACAGCAGACGCTAGACGGTAAGCCAAACATCGATTTAAAGTTTTCTCCAATCCAAAGCTCATATCGAGCTTAAAAGGATCAGCTATAAGAGACTTTTCACATTATCAGGATTCCTGTGGACACTTTATGAACATATTGCGCTCCCAGTGAATACACCTACAACATTTTTAGTGACATTCAGTTTCCCAAATTGGGATAGAGCGCTAGAAGATAATACCCCCTCTTCCCAAATAACAGCATATACTTGAAGTTTCTTGGTGTGATATATATTATTGAATTTATCGACACTATTGAGTCATATGAATATTATAGTGTTGATCATATCTACCACAATATATGTGACTGTAATGTTGTATATTATTGCTACATTGTTCTTATAAATTTTATTACTTGTATTTTATGGGGATATAATAAATATTTTCTGCACATGTCAATTTGGTTGCCAAGTGTATGAGTGCTCGCTCATTACATTGTACATCATGTTAATGGTAAATTTGAGTCCATATGTTTTACCTTTATTTAAAAAAAATCAAAAAGTTTATGAAAATTTGAAAAATATTTAGTTTTCTTGATACCTCATAATATACTTATTAATTAACATTCCCCATATGTCTATTTTATGTTGGCATCATTTTGGTAACGCAATTTTATATTTTTAGGATGTTAAAAGGTTTAGAATTTTTTTAAGGACCAGTTTAGTTCTGAAGTCCTTTTGAGGAGCACACATAGAAACATAGAATGTGTCGGCAGATAAGAACCATTTGGCACATCTAGTCTGCCCAATATACTGAACATAGTAAGAAACCACCCATAAATGACCCCATTTTAGAAACTACACCCTCAAACTATCCAAAACTGAATTAAAGCAAAATAGAGGTGAAATTTCAAAATTTCACTTTTTTTTTGCAGATTTTCCATTTTAATCATTTTTTTCCCTGTAACACATCAAGGGTTAACAAAACAAACCTCAATATTTAATTACCCTGATTCTGCAGTTTGCAGAAACACCCCATATGTGGTCGTATACCGCTGTATTGGGCACATGACAGGGCTCAGAAAGCAAGGAGCGTCATATGATTTCTGGAGGGCAGATTTTGCTGGAATGGTCTTTGGGTGCCATGTTGCATTTGGAGAGACCCTGAGGTACTCTCACAGTGAAAACCCCCCAAAAGTGACCACATTTTGTAAACTACACCACCCAAGGAATTTTTAAGGGGTTTAGTGAGCACTTTGAGCCAACAGGCATTTCATATTATTTATAACTCTTGGCAGTGAAAATGAAAATTTACATTTTTTTTTACAAGAAAATAGTGCACTAGGCCCAAACTTTCTTTTTCACAAAAGATAACTGGAGAATATGCCCCGAACAATTTGCTATCCATTTTCTCCTGAATACAGTAACACTCCAATTGTGGCCATAAACTGTTATTTGGGGATATGCCAGGGCTCAGAAGGGAAGGAGCGGCATCTGGATTTTCTAACATGGAATTTTCTGTCATGGATTTTAAGAGCGATAACTTTTTGTTTACTGAGCTGTGTTAGGGCTTATTTTTTTGTGGGACAAACTGTAGTTTATATTGGCATCATTTTGGGGTACATTTGGCTTTCTGGTTCCTTTTTATTATTTTTTTTGGAAAGTACACTCCAGGTGTTTGGTGTCATTTTTCTATATGTTTTTTTTTTTTTTACACTGTTCACTTGATGTAGTTCATGTGACATATTTATAGATCCATTTATTACGGATGCAATGATACCAAATATGTCTAATTTATTTATTTTTTACGTTTTACACAATAAGAACATGTTTAAAAAAAAATAAAAAATCATATTTGTGTTGCCATTTTCTTAGAGGCATATTTTTTTTTATTTTTCTGGCTATGGTCTTGTGTGAGGGCTTGTTTTTTGCGGGATAAGGTGACGTTTTTATTGCTACCATTTTTTGCTACATACGACTTTTTGTTTGATTGATATGTTTTTGGGAGGTGAGGTGACAAAAATAAGCTGTTTTGCCAAAATTATTTATTTTACACCGTTCACTTGATTGGGTAGATCATGTGATATTTTATTTATTTTAAATTTAAAAAAAAATTTTAACTACTTAATTGGGGAATTTTTTTTTTACAAGTGAAACTTTTTTTCTTTTTATAAAACACTTTATTATTTTTATTTTTTTATTTTACACTTTGTGTCCCCCATAAGGTCATACAAGACCTCTGGGTGACATTTAACTAAACTTTTTTTTTTTTCACTATTGATACACCTCCCAGAGAGGCTGTACAGCACTATACTATGCTATAGAGCCTCAGTGCAGGGCTGATCAAGGTTTGTGGAAGACCCGGCAGCTCCTGCACTCCTCCGGCCATGACGGTCACATGACCACCGAGCCGGGACAGGAAGCGGCACATCGCTTCCTTATCTGTATACACAGCGCTCATTCAGCGCTGTGTATACAGCGATCTAGAAGGCAGAGACACCCGGGAACGGTCCCTGCCTTCCCTCTGGGGTACCCTGCTGTCACTAACAGCGGGCCCCAAGCACAGCAGCTACATGATTAGTGTGCAGGTGCAATCTCTGAAAAGACATTCTAAAACGTCCAGTCAGATAAACCCAACCGCCCAGGACTTTTATAGTCCATGGGCGGTCGGAAAGTGGTGAAAGAGGACCCGTCAACTGATTTATTTTTTTTCTAAAATCAATACCTTTAAATTATCCCCTCTGTGGCACTGCAGTGCCCCCTGTTCTGTTCTCACACCCATTTCGCTGATTACAAGCATCAGTACAGGGAGGAGGAGACCTCTGCTGTTCTTAGTGGGTGTCTTTCTCCCTGGCTGTGATGCTTCCCAGCCAGGGAGAAAAGTTGCTATTCTCGTGATATTTGAGATTTTCCAAATCTCACGAGAACATCTTGTCTTCTGCCTGTCTGTGAAGCAGCCTGCAGCAATTAGACAGTGTTATAACAAGGGAGAAGGAGGCGACCACTTAGAAGAGCAGAGGTCTCCTCCCTGTACTGATGCTAGTAATTAGCATATTAGGCGCGGGAACAAAAAGGCATTGCAGCACAATGTAGGGGGCAATAAAAAAAAAATTGTGCAATGGCATCTGCTCAAGGACAGGTCTTCTTTAAATGATGGCTGATGTAGTTTTTCCGCTAGGCGCACAACTGTCTTAGATTAGCACACTCCTTGTCATAAATTAGTCGAATCCTCCAGCTGCACAAGCGGATACAAAGACCAGCGTGAAAACGCCGGTCTTTGTTAATGTGCCCCAGCATGTGGAGCTGTAATATGGACTGCTGAATACTAAAGGTACTAAATAAATCCATCTTATAGCTAGCAAATTGTGTCATAGCTGGGGATATTTTCATAACAGGGTCTCAGGAAAGCAGGTAAGTATGCAGAAAGATAATAGTAACAGTGGCATTTTCTTGGTAATTTTACTGCAAGTCTTTTCTTTTTCCTGTAATTTTTACACTACAATTCGAAGATCTAACCGCAAAATAAATACAAAGCAACAAACATAATACTCACCTAAAGTGGTGCTTCAAAGTTTGTGAGCCCTTTAGAATTTTCTATATTTCTGCGAAATTTGACCTAGAACTCGTGGCCAAAAGTTTTGAGAATGACACAAATATTAGTTTTCACAAAGTTTGCTGCTAAACTGCTTTTAGATATTTGTTTCAGTTGTTTATGTGATGTAGTGAAATATAATTACACGCACTTCATACGTTTCAAAGGCTTTTATCGACAATTTCATGACATTTAGGCCTCATGCACACGACCGTTGTGTGCACCCGTGGCCGTTGTGCCGTTTTCCGTTTTTTTTCGCGGACCCATTGACTTTTAATGGGTCCGTGGAAAAATCGGAAAATGCACCGTTTTGCAGCCGCATCCGTGTTTCCTGGCCGTGAAAAAAATATGACCTGTCCTATTTTTTTCACGGCCAACGGTTCACGGACCCATTCAAGTCAATGGGTCCGTGAAAGAACACGGATGCACACAAGATTGGCATCCGTGTTCGTGATCCGTGGCCGTAGGTTAGTTTTTATACAGACGGATCCGAAGATCCGTCTGCATAAAGCTTTTTCAAAGCTGAGTTTTCACTTCGTGAAAACTCAGAACCGACAGTATATTCTAACACAGAAGCGTTCCCATGGTGATGGGGACGCTTCTAGTTAGAATACACTACAAACTGTGTACAAGACTGCCCCCTGCTGCCTGGCAGCACCCGATCTCTTACAGGGGGCCGTGATCAGCACAATTAACCCCTTCAGGTGCGGCACCTGAAAGGGTTAATTGTACTATCATATCCCCCTGTAAGAGATCAGGGCTGCCAGGCAGCAGGGGGCAGACCCCCCCCCCCCCCCTCCTCAGTTTGAATATCATTGATGGCCAGTGCGGCCCCCCGCCCTCTATTGTAATAATTTGTTGGTGGCACAGTGTGCGCCCCCCCCCCTCCCTCCCTCTATTGTAATAATTCGTTGGTGGCACAGTGCCCTCCCCCTCTATAGCATTGGTGGCCAGTGTGCGGCCTCCCATCTCCCCCCCCCCATCATTGGTGGCAGCGGAGTTCCGATCGGAGTCCCAGTTTAATCGCTGGGGCTCCGATCGGTAACCATGGCAACCAGGACTCTACTACAGTCCTGGTTGCCATGGTTACTTAGCAACAGTACAATAGTAGAAGATTCATACTTACCTGCTGCTGCGATGTTCGTGTCCGGCCGGGAGCTCCACCTACTGGTAAGTGACAGCCTCAGGTCTGTGCGGCGCATTGCTAAATGAACTGTCACTTACCAGTAGGAGGAGCTCCCGGCCGGACACGAACATCGCAGCAGCAGGTAAGTATGAATCTTCTACTATTGTACTGTTGCTAGTAACCCGCTGCCACCAATGATCGGGGTGGGGGGGGGGGGGGGAGATGGGAGGCCGCACACTGGCCACCAATGTTGTTAATGCTATAGAGGGAGGGGGGGCCGATGGGGGGCGCACACTGTGCCACCAACGATTTATTACAATAGAGGGAGGAAGGGGGGGGGGGGCGCACACTGTGCCACCAACGATTTATTACAATAGAGGGGGGGCGGGGGGGGGCGCACACTGTGCCACCAACGAATTATTACAATAGAGGGAGAAAGGGGGGGGGCCTCACTGGCCATCAATGATATTCAAACTGGGGAGGGGGGGGGGTCTGCCCCCTGCTGCCTGGCAGCCCTGATCAGGGGGATATGATAGTACAATTAACCCCTTCAGGTGCGGCACTTGAGGGGTTAATTGTGCTGATCACGGCCCCCTGTAAGAGATCGGATGCTGCTAGGCAGCAGGGGGCAGTCATGTACACAGTTTGTAGTATATTCTAACTAGAAGCGTCCCCATCACCATGGGAACGCCTCTGTGTTAGAATATACTGTCGGAAATGAGGTTTCACGATCTAACTCATATCCGACAGTATATTCTAACATAGAGGCGTTCCCATGGTGATGGGGACGCTTCAAGTTAAAATATACCATCGGATTGGAGAAAACTCTGATCCGATGGTATAAAAGGGACTCCTGACTTTACATTGAAAGTCATAAGAGGACGGATCCGTTTGAAATGGCACCATATTGTGTCAACGTCAAACGGATCCGTCCCCATTGACTTGCATTGTAATTCAGGACGGATCCGTTTGGCTCCGCACGGCCAGGCGGACACCAAAACGACTTTTTTTTCATGTCCGTGGATCCTCCAAAAATCAAGGAAGACCCAC
This sequence comes from Bufo bufo, assembly GCF_905171765.1. Classification (NCBI taxonomy): domain Eukaryota; kingdom Metazoa; phylum Chordata; class Amphibia; order Anura; family Bufonidae; genus Bufo; species Bufo bufo. The sequence continues at coordinate 183,647,684 of NC_053394.1, read as the reverse complement.
GGACGAAAAAACGGTCACGGATCACGGAAAAACGGGACCCGTTTTTGCGGACCGCAAAAAAATACGTTTGTGTGCATGAGGCCTTATGCAAAGAGTCAGTATTTGCAGTGTTGGCCCTTCTTTTTCAGGACCTCTGCAATTCGACTGGGCATGCTCTCAATCAACTTCTGGGCCAATTCCTGACTGATCGCAACCCATTCTTTCATAATCACTTTTTGGAGTTTGTCAGAATTAGTGGGTTTTTGTTTGTCCACCCTCCTCTTGAGGATTGACCACAAGTTCTTAATGGGATTAAGATCTGGGGAGTTTCCAGGCCATGGACCCAAAATGTCAACGTTTTGGTCCCCGAGCCACTTCGTTATCACTTTTGCCTTAGGGCACGATGCTCCATCGTGCTGGAAAATGCATTGTTCTTCACCAAACTGTTGTTGGATTGTTGGAAGAAGTTGCTGTTGGAGGGTGTTTTGGTACCATTCTTTATTCATGGATGTGGCAAAATTGTGAGTGAGCCCACTCCCTTGGATGAGAAGCAATCCCACACATGAATGGTCTCAGGATGCTTTACTGTTAGCATGACACAGGACTGATGGTAGCGCTCACCTTTTCTTCTCCGGACAAGCCTTTTTCCAGATGCCCCAAACAATTGGAAAGAGGCTTCATCGGAGAATATGACTTTGCCCCAGTCCTCAGCAGTCCATTCACCAAATTTTCTGCAGAAGATCAATCTGTCCCTGATGTTTTTTTTGGAGAGAAGTGGCTTCTTTGCTGCCCTTCTTGACACCAGGCCATCTTCCAAAAATCTTCGCCTCACTGTGCGCGCAGATGCGCTCACACCTGCCTGCTGTCATTCCTGAACAAGCGCTGCACTGGTGGCACTACGATCCCGCAGCTGAATCCTCTTTAAGAGACGATCCTGGCGCGTGCTGGACTTTCTTGGACGCCCTGAAGCCTTCTTAACAAGAATTTAACCTCTTTCCTTGAAGTTCTTGATGATCCTATAAATTGTTGATTGAGGTGCAATCTTAGTAGCCACAATATCCTTGCCTGTGAAGCCATTTTTATGCAACGCAATGATGGCTGCACACGTTTCTTTGCAGGTCACCATGGTTAACAATGGAAGAACAATGATTTCAAGAATCACCCTCCTTTTAACATGTCAAGTCTGCCATTTTAACCCAATCAGCCTGACATAATGATCTCCAGCCTTGTGCTCGTCAACATTCTCACCTGAGTTAACAAGACGATTACTGAAATGATCTCAGCAGGTCCTTTAATGACAGCAATGAAATGCAGTGGAAAGGTTTTTTTTTGGGATTAAGTTAATTTTCATGGCAATGAAGGACTATGCAATTCATCTGATCACTCTTCATAAACATTCTGGAGTATATGCAAAATGCTATTATAAAAACTTAAGCAGCAACTTTTCCAATTTCCAATATTTATGTAATTCTCAAAACTTTTGGCCACGACTGTACATCAGATTTTTACACAAGTCTTACAAGTAGATAAAGATAACTAAATCAACAAATAGGAGTCAAAAATATTAGACTTGGTCATTTATCTATTGAGCAAAATCAACCAATATCACATGTCTGAGTGGCAACAGCATATGAACATTTAACCTCTTAGTGACCACCCATACGCCTTTTTACAGTGGTCACCAAGGGGCCTTGGGTTGGGGCGCTGACTTTTTTCAGTGACACTTCAGCCCAAGTTAGCACTAACAGTAAGTGCTAGATGTCCATGCCAGAGGTAGCTGAGGGCTTAGGACAATGATCAGAGACTAGCGGTCTCTGATCACTTGATCGCTGTGATAAACACAGCAATAACAGAAAATACCAGCAACGGAACTGCTGGCAGTAAACTTTCTCTCTCCTCTCATCTAAGTTGAGAGAAAGCTTCCAGTGCTAGGATCGGGTACCCCTGTATCCTGAGAAGGGAGAGCTGGGTCCCAGTCCTCACCCCCTTAATTTAAGATGGTGGCAGGCATAAGGAGCGCACGCATGTGCAATAGAAATGCCATGCAACAGAAATTACTGAACATTTGCTTTATACACCTCTTTGGTAAAAAAAAAAGTAAAATTAAAAAAGTGTTACTTTGGGTGGGATATATTATATATTTATAGCTCGAAGCATGTATAGTGCAGAGCAGGCATATGAGTTTTTAGTCTCTAACAGTTCTGACAGTGAAATGGACACCTCTTCTGAGACAGAAATATATTCAGAAAGTGATGACACAAACTCTGCTTCACCAAACCTCTTAGCCCTATGGCCATCATGTTCACGGCCCAGTGTTGCTGTCCCTTCCACTTTGTGGAATCCTTAGACTTCTTTTTCCCCCAAAGTACCCCAATTTTTACCTACCCCTTATGATTTTTCTTCATTTGTTTGTGGATGATAAAGTCCTGGAATTAATTGTACAGCAGACGAACCTGTACACTACACAGTTTGCTGTAGAAATCGATTTATTTAAAAAGGTGGACCCCCACAAGTGTCCCTGAAATGAAAAACATTTTGGGCCTTACACTTAATATGGGCTGCAAGTGCTGTCCACTTAACCCCTGTGTTTGCAGCAGTTATATCCTGAAACTGCTATGAAGCCCTAATGCAATTTTTTCCGATAATTCTTAAATCCCCTCCAGAACTGACTCAGCCTATGATCGCCTAAATAAAAATTGAGTCCCTTAAAGCAGCGGTCCCCAACCGCCGGGCCGCGGCCCAGGACCGGGCCGTGGAGGATTGTTAGCTGGGCCGCGGCGATCAGGGCAGTCTTTAACGCTGTACTAATGAAGCGCTTCCATTATGGAAGCGCTTCATTATTACAGAAGGACCAGAGAGCGGTGAAGGATCTGTACTCACCACTTCCTGGTCCTCGGCTCGGCTATCGGCTGTGCATGGCTGCGCACAGCGTGAGGTCTCTCTGTGACCTCACGCTGTGCGCCGCTATACACAGCCAGCCGCAGAATGAAGAGGATCGCGATGGTGACCAGGAGCAGGAGAGGTAAGTGTTTTTTTATTTTATTTGCACTAGGGGCTGATGGCTGACCTGGGGGACATGGGGCTGACATGAGGGACATGGGGCTGACATGAGGGGCTAATGGGGGGCTTATGGCTGACATGAGGGGCTAATGGCTGACATGAGGGGCTAATGGCTGACATAAGGGGCTAATGGGGGGCTTATGGCTGACATGAGGGGCTAATGGGGGGCTTATGGCTGACATGAAGGGCTAATGGGGGGCTTATGGCTGACATGAGGGGCTAATGGGGGGCTTATGGCTGACATGAGGGGCTAATGGGGGGCTGCTGACATGAGGGGCTAATGGGGGCTTATGGCTGACATGAGGGGCTAATGGCTGACATGAGGGGCTAATGGGGGGCTAATGGCTGACATGAGGGGCTAATGGGGGGCTTATGGCTGACATGAGGGGCTAATGGGGGGCTTATGGCTGACATGAGGGGCTAATGGGGGGCTTATGGCTGACATGAGGGGCTAATGAGGGGCTTATGGCTGACATTGGGGGGGTTTATGGCTGACATTGGGGGGGTTTATGGCTGACATTGGGGGCTGATAGATGGCTAAAGGTTTGGGGGTTGATCTGAGCCATTGGGAGTCTGATCTGAGGTCTGATTAACATTGGGGGTCTGATTGCTGGTCTGACCTGAGGTGTAATGAAATTTTTTTCTTTCTTATTGTTCTCCTCTAAAACTAGGTGCATCTTATAGGGCGAAAAATACGGTACAGTGCAGCAGAGACCATAGTCAGTTTATATAGTCATTATATAGTGTTATATATTAATATGCACCGTGTGTTTTGTTATGCGCGTGAATCAGTCAGCCCCCCCCACCCCCTAAGCCCCGCCCCAGAACCCCTGCCCCCTTCCCCCCCACCCGGTCCCTGGGAAAATTGTCTCGCATGAAACCGGTCCTTGGTGCAAAGAAGGTTGGGGACCACTGCCTTAAAGGGGTTCTCCTGGAATGTTACTTTATTATAAATATATTCCTAAATACATTTCATTAGCTAGAATGGCTCTTTTTGTCGGCGGAGCAATCAACCGGGGAAATAAAATGACTGCTGTCCTATTAGTACACAAAAAACATGCCCTAATCATAAAGTTACTTCAGAACACTGGGCTAAAGAACTGCCTCATCCTGCTCTCTGGTCTTCTTGTCAGGGATTATGATCCTGAATACAGGTCATCTGTTGAATCTTTGTAGTAATGGAATTAAAGATAGATGAAGTATGGATAGGAGGTGGGAATGTGGCTAATGAACAGCAGTACTTGTATGCAGTCTCCATTACCACAGTCTGTCCTGCATGTCCTCTCTGTACTTAATGTCTCATCATTAACTCCATTCCTACAGAGATTCATCTAAAAACTATTTTCAGTTTTATAATATCTGACAAGTAGGTTAGTAGGATGAGGCAGCTTCTTACCTCAATGTTGTTAAGTAACTTGTCCTCCTGTGTGATTAGGACAGGTTCTGTGTGGAATAATAGGGCGGTAGCCATTTTGTTTCGCCTAATGATTTCTCCCTAGACAAAACAAGCCATTAATACTAATGAACGGTATTTGGGAATATGCCTCTTGCACACAAACGTATTTTCATTCCGTTTCTGTTCCGTTTTTTTTTGCAGACCGTATACGGAACCATTCATTTCAATGGATCCACAAAAAAAAACGGAAGGTACTCCGTGTGCATTCCATTTCCGTATAGCCCTTAAGTTAAAAGATAGAACTTGTCCTATTTTTGTCTGCATTACGGACAAGGATAGTACTGTTCTATGAAGGGCCAGCTGTTCCGTTCCGCAAAATACAGAATGCACACGGATGTCATCTGTATTTTTTGCGGATCCATTTCTTGCGGACCGCAAAATACATACGGTCGTATGCAAGACCTAATAAAGTAATATTTAAGTATTTTCATTTTCTTAATTTCTGGAGAACCCCTTTAATTTCATTCCTTAGGGATTCATTCTTAAAATTATACACCCCTAAAAAAAAAAAAACAGTTGATGAGCCCTTTTTAGTTTTAGTTTTAAAGGCAAAAAATTTTTCTGACAATTTATTTCCCCAGAACGTGCCAAATATTGGGTGAAATTATATAAGGTGTGCGAGAGCATGACAGGTTATACTTACAGTATATCTGTATATAAGGGCAGAGATCACCAATTTAACCCCTAGGCTGCATAAAGATTATTGAATTGAAAACATGAGGCAAAATTGTGTGAGACCTAGTAACATTCCTACACAAAGGGTACCACGTGTACACCGATAATGTTTTTTTTTTATACAAGTGTACCCCTTTTTAAATCCCTCCATGCTGCAAACACAGGGGCTTGTGGGACAATATGTTAAAACAGAGTGGGATTCCCACAACCACTGATTTGTCCAAGCATTTGGAGAAGGGAGCACCCTTTGCCTCTGCAAATGACTAGCTGCTTGCAGTGAAATGGAAGGACAGGAAGGATGTTTACATGGTCACCACGCATACACTACAATGGCAGTTAGGGAGAGGGGGGCTACTGCTGACAAATAAAAACCGGTATGAGTAACAGACTAACAAATTTATGGGAGGTGTAGACCTCTCTGACCAGGCTCTCCAACTCTTACCTGGTGAAGGGGGGGGAAAAATGCCTGGTATAAAAAAGGTAGCAATCTATCTTATTCATATTGCTACCTATGCTGTTTTATTTAAAATGGACCAAGGAACCCTCAGCTTTCTCAAGATTCAGGAGAAGGTAGTTGGTCTCCTGTTTAAGATGACTTCACCCAGACAACACTTCGAATTTGTGGATGTTTGAAGAGTTCAGGAATCAGAACGCCACTTCCTTCAACCTGTCCCTGCCACTTTCCTTCAGAAACGATGCTGGGTGTGTAAACATAAGAGGAGGAGGGATACCCATTTTTACTTCCCCAGATGCCTATGACAACCAGGCCTTTACCTTTACCCCTGTTTTGAAACGTACCATACAGTTTCCAATTATTAATTTTATATAATAGCAAGAAGGGTGGGTAAGGGTGCCTTTTCAGGAAGTCAATTTATTCTCAGTTTCTGTTTAGTTTGTGGGCTTTCCAAGGAGGAAGGTTTCCTTTTGGGTCATTTCGTGGGGCATATTGTTTTCAGACATTGAAACAAATGTTACCTTTTCTGATTTTTTTTGCCCAAATTTTCATCATTACATTTTTTATGACTATGTCCTGCAAAATCCTCAAAAATACCTAGGCATAATAAGCTAAACCATAACTTTTACTCTTTTGCCAATAAAAGTGGAAACAATAATGTCATCAAAACATGCTCAAATCAAAAGCAGTGAAAAATGGGTATAAAACCGTAGCAATCATGCAAATACCTTTACGCATACACTACCCGGTAAATTATTGGAATGGTCTTACTGGATCCTAAAGTAAGTATATCAGATAGTGTCTGCCCGATACCCGTCCTCGTGTCAAGACAGTGGAATGAAGTCAGCGGGGCCATTATTGCTGGCCCCAGCAATATAGCCCCCGCAGACTTCATTCCACTGGGTGCCACTTTATGGTTCAAGACATAAGATTAGTGCCACAATAGGTACCATATATTTCTGAACTCAGGAGAAACGGGGTGATACATTTTGGGGTGTACTTCATTTTCATGTGCTCTGCACAAAAAGACTGGACTTTAAAATTACACTTTTGTATAGAGAATGAAAATGTTATTTTTCACCTGCTTAGCATAAATTTTTTCAAAAATGTTAAAATTAATGTTAAAATTGTGTCTTTTTTTTTTTTTTTTTCAAAAGTGCAGCCAAAATAAAATAAAATATGTGGAAATCTATTTCTGATAAAAAATGGAATAGTATTTATGTGTATATGTAAAATATTGCAGTTGAAAATGGTATAAAAAAAAGAGAATCACAATTTTTCATAAAATTTGTGTTTTTTAAATAAATATATGCAAATCGCATTGTTAAATTTTACCACCCAAGTAAAGTACAATATGTGCCAAATTTTTTTTTTTTTAATTACTTGAATGTGCAAAACCTTTACGTAGTTATTCTCTGCTAAAGTGACTATCTATATTTACAAAATCTGGCTTGGTCACTAAGGGGTTTAGATTAGCAGGTAATCTGAAGGTGAAATTAGAGCCGGGGGTTATCAATTAATGGGATGATAATCAGCTGTGAGTAGGCAGCCCGTTTTATTTAAAGAACATGGAGCTATAAAAGTCTGATCTTCACAACATGTTTGTGGAAGTGTTTCGAAGCATAAACAAAGGAGTTTTCTGAGGATCTCAGAAGAAGACTTCTTGATGCTCATCAGACTGGAAATGATTACAAAAAACTGTTTGGACCACACCAATCCACAGTCAGACAGATTGGGGGAGATTGATCAAAACTGGTGCAAAGAAAAACCAGCTGTATTGCCCAGTGGCAATAGCAATCAGTCAGATTTCTTTTTTCAGAGCTCCTGTGGAATTTGATTGGTTGCTAGGGGTAAATAATTCAGTTTTCTTTGAACCAGTTTTAATAAATCTCCCCTATTGTTTACAAATGGAGTTGTCACGCCTTGCCCTGTGAATGTGCGGAGGTCTGTCAGACTGGCTGAACTTGTCTGACTTCTCTGTTTTGTGTTTGAGCTGGATCCACCTTCCCTCCGGTGTACCGGGTTTCATTGTTAGTGAGGCTATTTATCCCTCCTTCCCCCAGTGGCCTGTATAGTTCTTTCCTGGGAGCTCTTGATTTGTGGTGGATCGTCTGCTCCATCTCTGCTCAAGATAAGTCCTCTCCTTTATTTCCCTTTGTGTGTTTTATCTAGGCCTCTAGGGAGACGCTTGCTTCCTCCTGGTTTGAAGAAGCAGGTTGCCTCTTCCTTTTCCCCTGCTGCTTAGGGTTTGCCCAGGGTGTTTAGGTTTAGGCACGAGGGCATGTGCATATCCACCTTAAGGGTATGCACATGGGCACAGCAGTTTAGGGAAAGCTTTTAGGGATCGCTAGGAGGTGACCCTTTTCTCCCTAGCTTTTGGGCCTAGTCGTTAGTTCTGTTTGTTTTCCAGTGTTTGGCAATTTCCCCGCTTACCTACCTATGGTGACATTATAACCCACCCCCCAAAAAACTTTCATATCCCTGCTGTTTGCGAAATGGAGTCTATGGATGCCTTGGTTGATCGCATGCAGGGATTATCGTTGGAGGTTGCTGATCTCCGCAGTTCTGTTGCACGGTGTCAGAATGCTCTGGCGTCTGGCGACGTTGGAAGAAATCAGGTCTGCTTAGAGCCTAAAGTCACTCTCCCTGATAGGTTCTCAGGGGGTGGTTATGATTACGATTTATGATGACCCAGACCGGGTCTCTATGGCTGAATCTAAGCTGTGCAGTTTGTTACAGGGAGAACGTACTGCAGAGTCGTATTGTGTAGCATTTAGAAGATGGGCAACTGACTCAAGTGGAATGATCCTGCACTCCAGAGTCAGGGGCTATCTGAGAGGTTAAAAGATGCCCTTGCTTTTCAGGAGTATCCCGATTCATTGGAGATGGCCATGTCTTTGGCAGTGCGGCTTGATAGACGTCTTAGAGAGCGGTATAAGATTCCTCTCGAGCGGGGGGTCCCGTCTGTAAGTGGATCAGTCCCACCTAGTCCCCGGGGTAATATGACTTTTGAATCTCGGGCAGGAGAGGAGCCTATGCAGTTAGGCCAGGTTTCCTTTCGCTCAGGTAATAGGAATTTTAGGAAGCTGAATAAGCTATGTTACTTCGGTGGAAAAGAAGGTCATTCTGTTTGTGCGTGTCCTTTTGTTAAACCTTAAACCGGTAATGAAAATCTAGGGAGGCATTCACATAAAGAGAGAAAAAAAAAAGACTTCTCTGACTCTCGGTAGTGTGAATGGGGAGTCTGAGCAAGCAAATATGCATTCTCCCTGCAATACCAGTTTCCTCCTGCCTGCCATGGTGGCGCTAGACTCAGGAAATTTTGATTTTGAGGTATCTGTTGACAGTGGTGCAGGGGTAAACCTTATTGATTTTCAGTTCCTCCAAAATCTTGGTTTTAGAACTAGCACTTTAGATAAAGAGATACCAGTGTTTGCTATTGATTCCTCCCCTCTCTCAACAAAAGAGTCTTAATCATATCGTTCATGACATTCAGTTAAGGGTGGGTGATTCACATGTTGAGTCTATTTCTTGTTTTGTTATGAAGGGGTTGCCTGCTCCGATAGTTCTGGGTTTACCGTGGTTGATAAAGCATAACCCTACTATTGACTGGCAAACAAGACAAATCAGTAGCTGGAGTCAATTTTGTTCGGACAACTGTCTTTGTGCTTCTATCTCAGGGGTGTCAACTACGGTCCTACCTCAGTTTCTCTCTGATTTTGCGGACGTATTCTCAAAGGGTGGAGCTCAAGAGCTGCCTCCCCATTGAGAATATGATTGTCGGGTCAATCTCATCCCTGGAGCTAAACTGCCAAAATCTCAACTATACAACCTTTCCTAACACGAAAGAGAAGCTATGTGAAAGTATATTGCAGAGAGTTTGGCAAAGGGACATATTAGGCCATCTAAGTCCCCTGTGGCCGCCGGATTCTTTTTCGTAAAAAAGAAAGACAGATCACTTAGACCGGGTTTAGATTTCCGGGAATTTAATCTCATTACGGTTCCTTTGATTTCTGATCTATTTGATCAAATTGTCGGAGCCAAGGTGTTCTCCAAGTTGAATTTAAGAGGAGCTTATTATCTGATCAGAATTAAGGAAGGAGATGAGTGGAAAACTGCATTCAATACACCCGAAGGTCATTTCGAGAATCTTGTCATGCCCTTTGGTTTAACTAATGCGCCAGTGGTCTTTCAGCGATTTGTCAATGATATTTTCCATCATTTAGTGGGACGGTTCATTGTTATTTACCTTGATGATATACTAATTTACTCACCCGATTTGGAGACCCTTTAGGATCACGTGAGACAGATGTTGTCGATCCTTCGGGAGAATAAATTGTATGCAAAATTGGAAAAATGTGTATTTGCTGTCCAGGAGCTACCGTTTTTAGGATACCTGCTTTCTGACTCTGGTTTTCGTATGGACACCGAAAAAAGGTCCGGGCGGTATTGGAATAGGACCGGCCTGAGAATCAGAAAGCTCTGATGCAGTTTTTGGGATTTACCAATTACTACAGAAAATTAATCTTGAATTATTCCACCATTGTAAAACCTTTGACCGATATGACAAAAAAAAGGTGCTGACTTTTCTGTCTGGTCAAATGAGGCATTACAGGCCTTTTTTGCTATTAAGAAATGTTTTGCGTCTGCTCCCATTCTGATGCAACCTGATGTGTCTCAACCGTACATCGTGGAGGTTGATGCATCAGAAGTGGGGGTCGGAGCAGTTCTGTCGCAGGGTCCGTCCTCTAGCAAATGGTGTCCATGTGCTTTTTTCTCCAATAAACTCTCGGCCGCTGAAAGAACTTATGATGTAGGAGATAGAGAGTTGCTGGCCATTAAATTGGCCTTTGAAGAATGGTGTCATTGGTTGGAGGGGGCTACTCATCCTATTACGGTACTGACCACAAGAATTTGGCTTACCTGCACTTGAATCCTAGAAAGGCTAGATGGTCACAGTTTTTTTACTAGGTTCAATTTTGTGGTCACCTTTCGCCCTGGGGTTAAAAACGTCAAGGTAGATGCATTGTCACGTAGTTTTCCTGAGGGAAGTGATTCGGAGGATCCCGCTCCGATTTAGGCTGATGGGGTGGTGGTTTCCACTCTGTACTCCGAGTTGGAGATGGAGGTTTTGGGGGCCCAGGAGGAGGCTCCTGATTCTTGTCCTCCAGACAAGTTGTTTGTTCCTGCTGTACTGCGATACAAGGTGTTCAAGGAACATCATGATACGGTCCTTGCGGGACATCCTGGAAGCAAATCCACCATAGATCTTATTTCCCAGAGATTCTGGTGGCCAGGGTTGCGCAAGGGTGTGATTTTGGTGGTAGTGAACCGCTTCAGTAAGATGGCCCACTTTGTACCGTTGCCTAGTTTGCCCAATGCCAAAACTCTCGCTCAGGTTTTTATTGATAACATTGTTAAACTACATGGCATTCCCTCTGATGTGGTGTCTGATAGGGGGACACAATTTGTTTCCAAGTTTTGGAGAGCGTTCTGCTCTCGTCTGGGAATTCAACTGTCTTTTTCTTTGGCTTTTCATCCCCAGTCGAATGGTCAGACAGAGTGCACTAACCAAAACGGAGACCTATTTGAGGTGTTTTGTTGCCGAGAACCAGGATGACTGGTCATCATTCTTGTCTCTAGCCGACTTTGCCTTGAATAACCGTAGACAGGAGCCCACTTATAAGTCGCCATTTTTTGGCGCATATGGTTTTCACCCACAGTTTGGTACTTTTTCTGGGATGCCAGAAGAAGAGAGATTCTCTTCCACCTTGTCATCTATCTGGCGGAAGATCCAAGTTAATTGGGAAAAGATGGGAGAAAGATATAAACGGATGGCTAACAGGAGACGTATGACTGGTCCGGACCTGTGTGTGGGTGATTCGGTGTGGTTTCCAACTAGAAACATTAAGCTGAAGGCACCATCTTGGAAATTGGGTCCAAGATCTATTGGCCCTTACAAAATCTCTGCGATTGTTAACCCGGTGGCGTTTCGTCTGGATCTTCCGCAGACCCGGAAGATCCATAATGTTTTCACAGGTCTTTATTAAAGAAATATGTGGAACCATCTCCATTGCCACCTTTCCCTGTCCTGGAGGGTGGCAATTTGGAGTTTAAAATCTCTAAGATTCTCGACTCACATATTCTTCAGGGTTCCCTCCAGTACCTGATGCACTGGAAGGGATACGGCCCCGAGAAAAGAATGTGGGTTCCGGCTTCTGATGTCAGTGCTAGCCGCCAGGTGAGGGCCTATCACAGGGCACACCCGGATAAAGTTGGTCTGGGGTTTCCAGAGGTCACACGTAGAAGGGGGGGTACTGTCACGCCTTGCCTGTGAATGTGCGGAGGTCTGTCAGACTGGCTGAACTTGTCTGACTTCTCGGTTTGTTTTGTTTTGGGTTTGAGCTGGATCCACCTTCCCTCAGGTGTACTGGGTTTCATTGTTAGTGAGGATATTTATCCCTCCTTCCCCCAGTGGCCTGTGCTGGTTATAGTTCTTTCCTGGGAGCTTTTAATTTGTGGTGGATCGTCTGCTCCAGCTCTGCTCAAGATAAGTCCTCTCCTTTATTTCCCTTTGTGTGTTTTATCTAGGCCTCTAGGGAGACGCTTGCTTCCTCCTGGTTTGAAGAAGCAGGTTGCCTCTTCCTTTTCCCCTGCTGCTTGTGGTTTGCCCAGGGTGTTTAGGTTTAGGCACGAGGGCATGTGCATATCCACCCTAAGGGTATGCACATGGGCACAGCAGTTTAGGGAAAGCTTTTAGGGATCGCTAGCAGGTGACCCTTTTCTCCCTAGCTTTTGGGCCTAGTAGTTAGTTGTGTTTGTTTTCCTGTGTTTGGTTATTTCCCCGCTTACCTACCTATCGTGACAGGAGAAAATTCAAGACCATTATTTACCTCCCCATGAGTGGTCAACCAACAAAGATCAGGCCAAGAGCAAGGCATGTAATAATCAGTAACTTCAAAAAGGAACCAAAGGCTTTTCTCATATTAGCTAATGTTAATATTCCTGAGTCCATCATGGGGAGGACACTTAACAAAAATGGTGTGCATGGCAGGATTGCAAGGAGAAAGCAGCTGCTCTCCAATAAGAACACTTACCAATATGCAGCTTGCTAAAGATCACCTGGACAAGCCAAAAGGCTATTGAAATAATGTTTTGTGGATGAATGGGACTAAAATAAGGCCAACATAATTTTGTCTTGTATTAAAAGAGGTATGGACTTGCGGGACAGGTATGTAATATTGCCACTATACAAAGCATTGGTATGGCCTCACCTAGAGTACGTGGTTCAGTTCTGGGCACCAGTCTATAAAAAGAATGCCCTGGAGTTAGAAAAAGTACAGATGAGAGCGACTAAACTCATAAAGGGCCTGGAAGATCTCCACTATGAGCATAAATTAAACAAACAATTTGTTTAGCCTTGAAAAAAAGACCTGTACAAATATATAAACGGACCATACAAAAAAATATCAAGGGAAACTATTCTGTGTTAAACCCCCCTCAAAAAACAAGGGGCCACTCCCTACGCTTGGAGAAAAAAAGATTCAGTCATAAGAGGCGACAAGCATTCTTAACAGCAAGGGTTGTGAATCATTGGAATAGTCTGCGACAGTAGCTGATCACAGCAAATACAGGAGATGGCTTCAAAATAGGTTTAGATTACTTTTTAATTCAAAATAACATTGAGGCTTATGACAATGTATAGAAATCTTGTACACACCCTTTCTCTTTGGCCCAACCCCTTTTAAAAAGGAAGGTGGACATTGATCTAGGGATTTGTTCCGTGGATCAATATAGCAGAATTACAGGTTGGACATTATTGACTTTTCCAACCTTAACAACTATGTAACTATGTAAAATAGAACTTTGGTTTAATGGGGTTATCCAATTCTATAAAAAGTCCCACTCCCCCATATGCCGGGCCCCGCATGCTGAATATACTTACCTGGGTCCCCCGCACCGCTCCGGGTCCCCGCACTGCCGCTTCTCCCCTGCCCGGATCAAAACATCTAGTGTCGGGGGGGAGTGTTAGCAGCCAATGGCAGGCAGGATGTTTTCATCTGTGCAAGGGGAGAAGCAGCAGCGTGCGAGGAGCGGTGTGGGGACCCAGGTAAGTATATTCAGAGTGGGGGACCCGGTCTATGGGGGGACATTTTATAGGATTGGATAACCCCTTTAAGTGAGAAGTCTTATGTTTGGAAAAAGAAAATCAATGCATTCCAGGATAAAAAAAGAATCCCATATGTGAAACTCGGTGGTGCTGGTTGTGGTAGTATCTTGGTTTTGGCCTGTTTTGCAGCATCTGAAACAATTAATTCTAAATTATATCAGCAAATTCTAAAGGAAAATATTAGGACATCTGTCTGAGCTGAATCTCAAGAGAACGTTGGTCAAGGAGCAAGACAACAACTCTAAGCTGAACTTCATCCAATAGAATTGTTGTGGAAGAAACGGAAGCAAACAGTTCATGGGAGGAAACCCACCTGCATAACAGAAATAAAGCTGTTTTGTATGAAAGAATGGGCAAAACTCCCTCCAAGCCAAAGTGGAGCTCTATTAAACAAATACTGGAAATGTATAGTTTCAGTTATTGCTGCACAAGGGGCTCATACCAGATACTGAAAGCAAAGGTTTAAATACTTTTGCCACTCACAGACATGCGATATTGGATCATTTTCCTTCATAAATATATGTCCAAGGCTTCTTTCACACTGGCGTTAGGACTGTAAAGCTGCAGTTTCTGTCCAGCCACCTCTCAGCATGTTTGCCGTACTGCGGCCTCCTATCCCCATAATAGTAAATGGGGTTGGGTGTACTTCCGGCAGCACACGTGTGCAAACATTAGTACCCATCCAGCAGGCTGTTCCCCTGCCAAAACAGCCTGCTGGACAATCCTATCGCCAGTGTGAAGAAACTTTAGTCTAATACTTTTGACTCATTTCTTTGATTTGGTTACCTTTATCTACTTTTATGGCTTGTGTATAAATCTGATGCAGTTTTAGGTCACATTTATGCAGAAATCTAGAAAATTCTGAAGGGTTCACAAACTTTCAGGCACCACTGTATCCCCTGCAGACCCTTAAGTACTATACAGCTTACTGACTCCATTATAGTCAATGGGAAATAAAACCTGTTACCTTTTCCCCAAACGTTTGATTTTGTGATCTCATGCCAGTGCACACAGTCTGTCTCCAGACAAAAATGGTGGAGACAGGGAGAAAAGAGCTCCTTTCTGCCTGCAAGATTTCAGTAAAAACATTTGCGGTTGCAGCTTGCTGACATCTTGCAGGGATATCTAAGAGGGACTTTTTATACATGAATACAATTATATTTGTATATATGTAGAAGTTTGGTGTCCCTTTATTCCTGGTGGGGATTTGACCCAGTGGGGGTTCGACACCTTGGACCCCCGCAATCAGCTGTTTGAGAAGGCACTGGCGCTCACAGTAGCATCAAGGTGTTTTGGCAGTTTTGCCTAGGCCATGTGATATGATGTTCATCAGTCACATGGCCTAGGCACAGCTCAGCACAACTATTTCTCTAATATTTAATTTAAATCCTTCTTGTGAGACCAAGACAGGCTCCTTTCTCACTGAGGGATCAGATTACATAATCCCATAGAAGAGAGGGGGAAAAGGGCAGAAATAAATAGACATTACTCAGCAGCTAATAGTAAGTTTTCTCTCATTTACCCCAATATATATTACTCAATACTGCACTATAATGTCCTATATAGGGTTTATGAATAAATCTGAGTGAATCTACCGTATGTGTATTCTATGGGGAGCATCTAGTCTCCACTAACCAGCTCAAAGACCAACGAGAATTAGAGATGCAGCATGCAAAGGAGAAAAGTGATAAAAATGGCAGATACAGTCATAGAGGGGCATGCAAAACCCTGATCAAGATTAAATGGGTTCTGTAGCCTTTTCTTACTGATGATCTATCCTGTGGATAGATCATCAGCATCTGATTGGCGGGGGTCCCAGCTAAGCAGCGGCACTGGCAGTAGCACCGCGGCCTTCTCGCTGTTTTCCGCAGGCCTAGTGATCTCATGACTAGTATCACTGGCCTTGGCATGCCTCAAACCCATTAAAGGGAACGCGGCTTAGCAGCACCCAGGCCAGTGATACTTGTCGTGATGTCACTGGGCCTTCAGGAAACAGCGAGAAGGTTGCGGCGCTACTACCTTCTCAAACAGCTGTCTGGCAGGTGTCCCTGGTGTTGGAACGGAACCCTGCTGATCAGACACTGATGATCTATCCAAAGGATAAATCATCTGTAAGAAAAAGCTACAGAACCTCTTATGTTACTGTGAACAGTTAAGCAAGTTGAAGATGAAATGATCTCCAAAAGGCAAATTTAAAGATGAAACATGCTTTTCAACAGCAATATCAATATATTATTTTTGTACAATTTTAGAGTAAAACAAGGGAAGGAGTACCCAAGGAGATTTGAGTTCTCAGATAACATTGACGGAAGGCTCAGACCTTAAAAATAGCTTGTTTGGGTTAAGGCTTGTTCACAAACATCTTTAGGAAAGGTTTTTCAAAGCTTTATAAATACCCAGACTTTTCCAACTTGTCCCAAAAAAAAACGCTTCTAGGAAGCTGCCTAACACTCGGAAAAAGAAAATTGTTGAGGACCACTAAGCAGGAGAAGGTTATAAGATACAAAAGCGTTGAATTTCCTCAGCTCGAAATGTAATTAAGAAAGGGCAGTTAACAGGAACAGTGGAGGTGAAAAGAAGGTTTTGAAGACAAAGAAAAATTTCAGAGACAACTGCTCGTAGGACTACTAAAAAGGTAAATCGGAACCCCTGCTTGATTGCAAAAGACCTTCAGGAAGATTTCGAAGACTCTGGAGTTTGGTACATTGTTCTACTGTTCAGTGGCACCTGCACAAATATGGACTTCATGGAAGAGTCATTAGAAGAAAACCTCTCCTACATCCTCACCACACAATTCAGTTTCAGATGTTTGTAAAAGAACATCTAAACAAGTCTGATGCATTCTGGAAATTCGTGTGGACTGATGAGGTTAAAATAGAACTCTATGGTGACAATGAACAAGGTATGTTTGGAGAAAAAAGGGCTTGCACACTATAGGAAAAAGCACCAGCCTCTGGTGGCCAGAATCATGGCAGCACACATAGGCTGGTACTTTTTTCTATAGTGTGCAAGCACAGCCACTGCTGATGGGTTAAAGGGTGGTCGTAACCATGGAAACAAGCAGTGTATAACGTGATGGAAAAATGAATCTAACCAGCAAAGAAAGCAATATGGATAATCACAATACATAAGTAAGTGGCTTGTAGTAACTTTCTCTACATAATAAATGCTATTTGCTGAAGTGACACAACCCCTTTAACTTTATGCCTTTTGGAGATCATTTAATCATCAACTTGGTTAACAGTAATTTTGACCAGGGGTGCCTAAACTTTAGCATGCCACTGTATAATGGTCAGCAATAGTGCAATCACTCATGTACACACATATGACATCTTATTCTGAAAAGCTGTCTGAAAAATTAGGTACGTGTTAAGGATGGAAGAGTTATGATTAGAAAGCTCCAAACTCCATAAGGTAGAACTTTTCATAAGATATCCTAGGACAAATCTATTCATCTACTACTAGAAAGCACGAATAGCACTTAGGGAGAGGCATTAACAGTAGAAAGAGGGAGGTGCTCATGCCGCTCTACAGGGCACTAGTGAGACCTCATTTTGAGTATTGTGCGCAGTACTGGAGACCATATCTCCAGAAGGATATTGATACTTTGGAGAGAGTTCAGAGAAGAGCTACTAAACTAGTACATGGATTGCAGGATAAAACTTACCAGGAAAGATTAAAGGACCTTAACATGTATAGCTTGGAAGAAAGACGAGACAGAGGGGATATGATAGAAACTTTTAAATACATAAAGGAAATCAGCAAGGTAAACGAGGAGAAAATATTTAAAAGAAAAACTGCTACAAGAGGACATAGTTTTAAATTAGAGGGGCAAAGGTTTAAAAGCAACATCAGGAAGTATTACTTTACTGAGAGAGTAGTGGATGCATGGAATAGCCTTCCTGCAGAAGTGGTAGCTGCAAATACAGTGAAGGAGTTTAAGCATGCATGGGATAGGCATAAGGCCATCCTTCATATAAGATAGGGCCAGGGGCTATCCATAGTATTCAGTATATTGGGCAGACTAGATGGGCCAAATGGTTCTTATCTGCCGACAATTTCTATGTTAAATTTTTTTCATCTCCCTGAGGAAGCTGACGCGAAACACGTGTCGGGTTTCTAGGAGGTATTACTAGCCGGGTCTGTATTGTGTATATATTGTGAATCATGTTATTATTATTTTTTAATCTAGGTGGGGGAGCCAAATGGTTTGATTTTGTATTCATTTATACTTCTTTTTCCATCCCACCTTTTCCATTACTTGCAAAGCTATAACTTGATGTCCTGACATATTGTGTGCACTCTCTATGTGATTATGTCTGTCTTTGCCAATTTTTGCATCTATTTATTTGTTTTTTCGATTTCAATAAAGATACATTTTTGGATATACATTTTTGTATTATATCTGTGTCTATACTGAGTGTCTGGGTTTGTTCAATCTAGGAGCTATTCAATTTTATTCATGCAAGATATAAGCTATATACACATATATACATATTCACCTCATCCACAGATGGGTTCTCCTCCAGCAATGCAGAACTATTTAGGTTTGAATCTGTGGTCAATTTGCCTTCTTGAGTGTCTGTGTACTGCTGCTCTACTTCTTGGTCCATGAAACTTTCCTGTCCCTCCAATAGACTCTCGTCCATCGAAGATACACTGTCCAGCTGTTCTGATACACTTTCCTTATTTTTGGGCATGATGTCTAGCTTTTCCAGGTGCCCATCATCGTCACCCATGGTCCTCTTCTCTGGAGCAGTGTCCGTTACCTCCATCTCACTGATTGATCTCATGAGAGCACGCAAGTTCATTTTCCTTTGTCTAGAACAAAGGGATACCACAGAAGACCCTGACAGGGATTCTGGGAGACTTAGTAATTGTGGGCGTGGTGGTGTAGAGCTTGGGTCCCATAGATAACTGTGTCTTTGCTTACTACAGGAAACAGAATGATACAGAGAAGTAAATTCATTAATATGCCACTTTATATCATTTTAAAGTGTAATTGTCAACTCAGTTTATTTTTAATACTGTGGTAGCTCTGTACATTTTCTCTTCACTGCGCTTCTCTTTTACTGAATACCGGGAAGAGAGAAAAACTGCTACGGTCAGTGCACCATCTCCCTGTATATGTATTGTCAGAAGCAAGCGCTGTTCATACTATTAGGCTCAAATTACAACTACATA
Source organism: Bufo bufo (assembly GCF_905171765.1). Taxonomy (NCBI): domain Eukaryota; kingdom Metazoa; phylum Chordata; class Amphibia; order Anura; family Bufonidae; genus Bufo; species Bufo bufo. The sequence goes on along the minus strand of NC_053394.1, from coordinate 183,628,706 downwards.
AGAGGTTTAATTACAAACATGCACCATGTACATCAAATTTACTTGGAAATTGAGGAATGCCAATCATCCCTGGCAACAATCATGATTATTCCATTAAAAAAAAGATTAAAAGTTGGCAAAACACAGTCTAAAGCTGAAAAAAAAGACGATTTCAACTGAAACAAACGTTCATTGGTGGATATTTAACAACAAAGAATTGTTTTAGCTGACAAATGACAGACCGTTAATATTTGAGCCATACCCTGTAAATGTGCCATAAATGTACAGCAATCTTCTAATATACAAAGCTGAGTGTATGTGTGTGTGTGTGTGTGTGTGTGTGTGTGTGTGTATGTCCACTAAAGGAATCCGCACCGTCGCATTTACAATCACGAAATTTGGCTCACAGGTATATCAGGTGTCTGGAAAGGTTTTAGACCAGGTCTCAGCTCTCTAGGTACGTTTCCAAAATATTCTCAAAAAATGCATTAGCCTAGGCATGCTCAACCTGCGGCCCTCCAGCTATTGCAAAACTACAACTCCCAGCACAGCCTACAGCTATCAGCCTACAGCAGGGCATTGTGGGAGTTGTAGTTTTACAACAGCTGGACGGGCCGCAGGTTGAGCATGCCTGCATTAGCCAATAGAAGCTTGCAGGTCCTACAACCTCCACATACACAGTTTTACTCCAGGTTTCCATAACAACCCAGCCATTTATCTTCACTGCTGTAGGAGAGCTTTAACCCCTTAAGGACTCAGCCCTATTTCACCTTAAGGACTTGGCCATTTTTTGCAAATCTGACCAGTGTCATTTTAAGTGCTGATAAATTTAAAACGCTTTGACTTATCCAGGCCATTCTGAGACAGTTTTTTCATCACATATTGTACTTCATGATACTGGTAAAATGAAGTAAAAAATATTCATTTTTTTAATAAAAAAAATACCAAATTTACCAAAAATTTGTAAAAAAAATTGCTAATTTCCAGGTTTCAATTTCTCTACTTCTATAATACATAGCAATACCTCCAAAAATAGTTATTACTTTACATTCCCCATATGTCTACTTCATGTTTGGATCATTTTGGGAATGATATTTTATTTTTTGGGGAGGTTACAAGGCTTAGAAGTTTAGAAGCAAATTTAGAAAATTTCAGAAAAATTTCAAGAACCCAATTTTTAGGGACCAGTTCAGGTCTGAAGTCACTTTGCGAGGCTTCCATAATAGAAACCACCCAAAAATGACCCCCATTCTATAAACTACACCCCTCAAGGCATTGAAAACTGATTTAAAAAAAGTAGTTAACCCTTTAGGTGTTCCACAAGAATTAATTGAAAATAGAGATACAATTTCTAAATTTAACTTTTTTGGACGATTTTCCATTTTAATAATTTTTTTCCAGTTACAAAGCAAGGGTTAACAGCCAAACCAAGCTCAATATTTATGGCCCTGATTCTGTAGTTTACAGAAACACCGCATATGTGGTCGTAAACCGCTGTACGGGCACACGGCAGGGCGCAGAAGGAAAGGAATGCCATACGGTTTTTGGAAGGCAGATTTTGCTGGACTGTTTTTTTTGACACCATGTCCCATTTGAAGCCCCCCTAATGCACCCCTAGAGTAGAAACTCCAAAAAAGTGACCCCATTTTAGAAACTACGGGATAGGGTGGCAGTATTATTGGTACTAGTTTAGGGTACATATGATTTTTGGTTGCTCTATATTACACTTTTTGTTAGGCAAGATAACAAGAAATAGCTGTTTTGGCACTGTTTTAATTTTTTGTTATTTACAACATTCATCTGACAGGTTAGATCATGTGATATTTTTATAGACCAGGTGGTCACGGATGCGGTGATACCTAATACCTGTATACTTTTTTTTTATTTATGTAAGTTTTACACAATGATTTCATTTTTGAAGCAAAAAAAATCATGTTTTAGTGTTTCCATAGTCTGAGAGCCATAATTTTTTCAGTTTTTGGGCGATTTTCTTGGGTAGAGTTTGATTTTTGCGGGATGAGATGACTGTTTTATTGGCACTATTTTGGGGTGCGTGTGACTTTTTGATCGCTTGCTATTACACTTTTTGTGATGTAAGGTGACAAAAAATGATTTATATAGCACAGTTTTTATTTTAAATTTTTTACGGTGTTCATCTGAGGGGTTAGATCATGTGATATTTTTATAGAGCCGGTCGATACGGACGCGGCGATACCTAATATGTATACTTTTTTTTATTTATGTAAGTTTTACACAATAATAAAAAATTTTAAACAAAAAAAAAAGCATGTTTTAGTGTCTCCATATTCTGAGAGCCATAGTATTTTCAGTTTTTGGGCGATTGTCTCAGGTAGGGGCTAATTTTTTGCGGGATGAGGTGACGGTTAGATTGGTACTATTTTGGTGGGCAAACGCCTTTTTGATCGCTTGCTGTTGTACTTTTTGTGATGTAAGGTGACAAAAAAAATTGTTTATTTAGCACAGTTTTTTTTGTTTTTTTTTTACGCTGTTTATCTGAGGGGTTAGGTCATGTGATATGTTTATAGAGCCAGTCTATACGGACGCGGCGATACCTAATATGTATACTTTTTTTTTTCTTATTTATTACCAATTTTCTTTTTACTTTATTTGGGGAAAATGACGTTTTTGTTTATTTTTACTTGAAACTTTCATTTTTTGGGGGGGGGAAACTTTATTTTTTCAACTTTTTTTTTCACTTTATTTTTTGTCCCACTTTGGGACTTGAACTTTGGGGGGTATATTCCTTTACAATGCATTTCAATACTTCTGTATTGGAATGCATTGGCTGTATGAGTAATACAGTGTGTATTACTCATGCAGCTTCCGGCCTGTGAGATCCAGGGGGCTGGCTCTCACAGGCTCTTCACCGGAAGGCAGCGCGTGCCCCCCACAGCCGCATGGGGACCCAATGGCACCGCCGCACAGCCGCCGCAACCGCAGGTAAAGCCGCAGACCGCAGGTATGAATTGACCTGCGGTTTGCGGCGATCGCCGATACGGGGGGGGGGGGGGTCATGACGGGGGGGGGGGGGGGGCATCCCGCGTTGTGACAGGATGCCCGCTGAATGATTTCAGCGGGCATCCTGTTCCGATTAACCCCCGCCACGCCGCAATCGCGGTTTAAACCCATTCCGTACCGGTACGTCATGGGTCCTTAAGGACCTGGGAAACATGCCGTACCGTTACGTCATGCGTCCCTAAGGGGATAATCGCTATTGAAGTAAAGCCATGGCCTAATAGCACTTAGTAGCTTATTTCAAGATGTGCCTTTGTTCTAGCAATAGATGTTTTTATCCGCTGAAAATCCAGTTTATTTGGTATGCAAATGAGCCCACCTGTCCATGATGTATAGTGCATTCGGAATGTCTTCAGATCCTTTCACTTTTTTCACAATTTATGTTGTGGCCTTGTGCTAGGTAAAAAAAATATATATACATTTTCACCCCCCATCATCTGCACTCAATATCCCAGAAAGATAAAGTGAAAGTTTTTCCTTTTCAATAAATTAGCGAGGATTTTGAAACTGAATGTTCAAAATCCTTGCTAATTTATTGAAAAGGAAAAACTAAAATATTGCATTGACTTAAGTACTCAGGACTTAGTTGAAGCACCTTTGGCAGCAATTACAGCCTCCTGTCTTCTTGGGTATGATGGCACAAGGTTTGCACACCTGGATTTGGGGATTTTCTACCATTACTGTTCCTCGCAAGCACTGTCAGTTTGAATGGGGACCATCAGTGAACAGCTATTTTCAAGTCTCCAGAGATGTTTGATTGGGTTCAAGTCTGGGCCACAAGCACATTCACAGTGTTGTCCCTAAGCCACTTCTGTGTTTTCTTGGCTGAATGCTTAGGATCACTGTCTTGTTGGGCGGTGAACTTTTGGCTCAGTCTGAGGTCCAGAGCACTCTGGATTAGGTTTTCATTAATAATATCTCTTTACTTTGCTCCATTCAGCTTTCTTCAATCCTGCCCCAGCCTCTGAAAAACACCCCACAGCATGATGCTGCCACCAGCATGCTTCACTGTAGGGATGGTATTGGGCAGGTGATGAGCAGTGCCAAGTTCCCTCCAGACATGACGCTTTGAATTGAGGCAAAAAAGTTAAATCTTGGGTTTTATGTATCGTACTGACGAGAGGCTTATTTCTGGAAACTCTGCCATAAAGCCCAGATTTGTGGACCTTCTGAAAGTTTCTCCCATCTGCACACAGGATCTTTGGAGCCCAGGGTTCTTGGTCATCTATCTTACCAAGGCCCTTCTCCCCTGCTTATTTAGTTTGGTGGAGCGGCCAGCTCTAGGATGAGTCCTGGTTGTTACAAACTCTTGCTCTTGGGAACTTATAGTGCAGCAGAAATTTTGTTTTGTCTGAATACTTATGTCCATGTGAAATTTGTCAACAAATTTGTAAACATTTCTAACATTTTTTTTATTTTTATTGTTTTAGTTTTTTTTAGCACAAGGCCGCAACAAAATGTTTAGAAAGTTTAAGGGTCTGCAAGACTTTACGAATACATTGTAAATGTACATCATGGAATGGGAAGGGGTTAATCCCCCATTCTCTCAAAACTTTACCTTACTCCTCTGCCTTACTCATGTTTGCTTTGTCCCTAACATTTCTTCTCTTCCTCACCCTTGTTTTGTTGTGTTAACCATGGCATATAAAACCATATAGATTCAATAACTCCAAATGTTCAATAAAATCAGGCTCACCACTCCACTGTCCCAAATCTCAATATATTTACCATGTTGCTTTTCTGCTTTGGTATCCTAGCAAACGAACACTTGCTTCATTCACCCTTTTCAGCACAGGTCTACCGCGTTAGTGAACTCAGGCAGACCAAACCGACAAACTAGCAGTAAACCGTTACGGGTGGACTCCTTTTTTAATTTCTCCACATTATGTGCGCGAGCACTGGAGTCCTCTCAATGCATTTTACTGTTGGTTTGATGGAGAACAGTGTCAGAATGCATGTGAATTATATAATCAGACTTGGCATCACTTACACTTTACACCACTTACTCTAATGAGGAGTGTGTTAATTGTACCCTTAACCTCTTCAGGACACATGACGTACTGGAACGGCATGTTGTCCCGGTACTTAAGGACACATGACGTACCAGTACGTCATGTGTATTTCCGATCACCGCCGCCCGGCAGGTGGTGATCGGAACAAGGTGCCTGCTCAAATCATTGAGCAGGCACCTTGGCTCAATGCTTAGGGGGGTCCTGTGACCCCTCCGTGTCGGCGATCGTCGCAAACCGCAGGTCAATGCAGGTTTGCGGCTTTTTATGTTGCGGCGGCGGTGGCATCTCGCTGCCTTCCGGTGACGAGCCTGTGAGATCCAGCCCCCTGGATCTCACAGGCCGGAAGCTGTATGAGTAATACTCACTGTATTACTCATACAGCCAATGCATTCCAATACAGAAGTATTGGAATGCATTGTAAAGGATTAGACCCCCAAAAGTTGAAGTTCCAAAGTAGGACAAAAAAAAAGTGAAAAAAAAAGTTGAAAAAATAAAGTTTTCCCCCCAAAAAATGAAAAGTTTCAAGTAAAAATAAACAAAAACGTCATTTTCCCCAAATAAAGTTAAAAAAATTGGTAAAAAATAGGGGGGAAAAAAAAGTAGACATATTAGGTATCGCCGTGTCCGTATCGACCGGCTCTATAAACATATCACATGACCTAACACCTCAGATGAACACCGTAAAAAATAAAAACTGTGCTAAATAAACCATTTTTTTGTCACCTTACATCACAAAGTACAACAGCAAGCGATCAAAGAGGGCGTATGTATACCAAAATAGTACCAATCTAACCGTCACCTCATCCCGCAAAAAATGAGCCCCTACCTACCTGAGACAATCGCCCAAAAAATAAAAAAACTATGGCTCAGAATATGGAGACACTAAAACATCATTTTTTTTTGTTTTAAAAAAGCTGTTATTGTGTAAAACGTACATAAATAAAATAAAAAGTATACATATTTAGGTATCGCCGCGTCCGTATCGACCGGCTCTATAAAAATATCACATGACCTAACCCCTCAGATAAACAGCGTAAAAAAAAACAAAAAAAACTGTGCTAAACAATTTTTTTTGTCACCTTACATCACAAAAAGTACAACAGCAAGCGATCAAAAAGGCGTTTGCCCACCAAAATAGTACCAATCTAACCGTCACCTCATCCCGCAAAAAATGAGCCCCTACCTGAGACAATCACCCAAAAACTGTGTAAAAAAAAGCCATATTTTGTCACCTTACATCACAAAAAGTTAATGTCACGAAAAAAAACTCTCTCAGTATGGCCTGGATAAGTCAAAGCGTTTTAAAGTTATCAGCACTTAAAGTGACACTGGCCAGATTTTCAAAAAATGGCCTGGTCCTTAAGGTGAAAATGAACCCGGTCCATAAGGGGTTAAGGACCAATAATATTAAAAAAATATATCATTTGGGGTATATATAGTGTATTAAATAACTTATTTTATTTTTAGGGGGAAAGATAAAAAAATTACATCTTGTGGAATTTATTTATGGCATTCATTGTGTGGTAAAATAACAATTTTATTATGTGGGTCCATACAATGATAGAACAGTCTCTCAGTAGAAGCTGGTATGCTATGAGGGTGTGAATCTGCATTAAATCTCTGATGGAATCCTGTCTACATGGATAGTTGCTGTGATGTCATAATAGTGAATAGCACATCACACCCTTCAATTGATCATTAAGGGTTATAAATAAAATACAGATAAAATATAAAAACAGTAAGTGTCCACAAATATATAGAGAATTGAGGGGGCACTCACAAAAGGGATCACTAGATAGATGTAGTACAGATATTTATTAATAGTATTAAGAACATCCCCTAAAAATCACTAAAACATATATAAAATAAATATGCACTGACAATATTCACTGACAATATTCCTGACACCAAACTCTAAAGATGAATTAGGGATTGCCGACAATGTGATATAATAACATGGTAATTGTCCCAATAAGAGTTCTGTTCCACCCAGGTGCAGGGATAAAGTCAATGGTAATGCAATTGATACCGGCCTGTTGGTGCGGTGATAGTGCTAATGTCCCTTTATCCGTTTAGGACATACAGAGGTAGGTGGCAGATTTGGAGACTGAACTCCAGTACTTACAGTCTCTTTGTCGCTTGCAATGCTCCGGTCTAACCCTTCCTGGCTGGCTCTGTGCAGCGCTGATATCCCAGGCGGCCGTACACTAACCGCGTCCTGCGTTGTGCACTCGGCCAAGACGTGGCGTCCCACGTGACCTGGTTCTCTAGGGTGCCGGCTGGACGCTGCGCTGACGTCACTGGTGTGCGACTTAACCTCCGATACTGTGCTGGAGAGAAATCACATATGCCAATATCTTTAAGGTGAAGAGCTTGCTTGTTCTTTTCCGGAATCCACGCTCACTCTGTCTATGCCAGACGCGTTTCAGGGTCATACACCCCTTCCTCAGTGGCCAACTGAGTGAGTGGATTCTCACTCCTTATATGTGGGTTTTTGCATTTCCCACAATCCCACTTTTCTGGGCTTCACCTAATAGGTGGGATGGATCACATTGTTGCTTGATTGTATCACTATTCACAGCACACTATGACTTATTCTAAAACATAGTTAAATGAAGTTTATAACCATAAATAACATTCCATATATTTATTAACAATAAAGACAGGTTCATGGAGAAGACTCAACGGTCAGAATGACATTTTGAAGAAAATCGCACCTAAAACGCATCCAAACCGCATTCAGTGTGAACTGCGCCATACGTGCGATTTCACTATTTTAATGCTTTGCAGGGTATTAGAATGGAGCCTATCCATGTGTATTCTTTTGGCATACATTGATTAATAGTTTTCTTGCCAAATTTGTTGATTGTGTTTCAGAGGAGCCTTCCAGTGAGGGAGGGGAGATCACAGCGCTGATAGTCAGCGTACTGCGATTTCCCATCCCCACCGGACGACCCCCCATTATTCACAGAAACCCAAATACCTCCATCTCGGCATTGAGACCTCTGGGAACAATGGTGTCAAATTCAAAGATTCTGCGGGATTCTTGCCTAGACATGTGGGCAATGTGGTTACCCCCTCTCCATAGTTTTTTGACCCTTTCTATGGCTGTAAATCTAAGGCTGGTTGGATGAAGAGGCCACTGTCTTGAAACGGCAACTGTTGGATAGAGATTATCCAGTCCAAGTTGTTAACAAATCATTGGCAAAAGTAAAGGAGATGGAAAGAGAACAATTCTTTATGGCAAGTGAGCCACAAGCACAGGATGAAACAATAAGGATCATTCTCCCATTCAGTTCCCAATATAGAGTGGTAGAAAGGAGTATCCGAAAACATTGGGGACATCTGCTGAATGATAGGATAATTGGGCCCCTTTTGAGCGATACACCAAAAATAACATACACAAGGGCCAATAATTTAGCAGGTAAAGTAGCCCCAACTGTTAAAGTGAACAAGGACAATCAGAAACAAAACAGCTGGCTGACAATAAATGGGTTTTTTAAGTGTGGCAGGTGTGCGAATTGCAAAATAACAAGTTTCCCCAAAAAAACTACTGCAGTAGTGTCCACAGTAAACTCCTTTAGTCTAGAAATACAAGAGTGCTTAACCTGTGATTCAACTGATGTTATCTATGTATTGGAATGTGGATGTAGGAAACAGTACATAGGTAGGACAAAAAGAACACTCAAAAAGAGGGTAGCGGAACATGTGGCAAATATTAAAAAAGGCCTAGAGACACACTCCCTATCAAAGCACTTCAAAGTTCAACATAATTGTGACCCAACCAGCCTTAGATTTACAGCCATAGAAAGGGTCAAAAAACTATGGAGAGGGGGTAACCACATTGCCCACATGTCTAGGCAAGAATCCCGCAGAATCTTTGAATTTGACACCATTGTTCCCAGAGGTCTCAATGCCGAGATGGAGGTATTTGGGTTTCTGTGAATAATGGGGGGTCGTCCGGTGGGGATGGGAAATCGCAGTACGCTGACTATCAGCGCTGTGATCTCCCCTCCCTCACTGGAAGGCTCCTCTGAAACACAATCAACAAATTTGGCAAGAAAACTATTAATCAATGTATGCCAAAAGAATACACATGGATAGGCTCCATTCTAATACCCTGCAAAGCATTAAAATAGTGAAATCGCACGTATGGCGCAGTTCACACTGAATGCGGTTTGGATGCGTTTTAGGTGCGATTTTCTTCAAAATGTCATTCTGACCGTTGAGTCTTCTCCATGAACCTGTCTTTATTGTTAATAAATATATGGAATGTTATTTATGGTTATAAACTTCATTTAACTATGTTTTAGAATAAGTCATAGTGTGCTGTGAATAGTGATACAATCAAGCAACAATGTGATCCATCCCACCTATTAGGTGAAGCCCAGAAAAGTGGGATTGTGGGAAATGCAAAAACCCACATATAAGGAGTGAGAATCCACTCACTCAGTTGGCCACTGAGGAAGGGGTGTATGACCCTGAAACGCGTCTGGCATAGACAGAGTGAGCGTGGATTCCGGAAAAGAACAAGCAAGCTCTTCACCTTAAAGATATTGGCATATGTGATTTCTCTCCAGCACAGTATCGGAGGTTAAGTCGCACACCAGTGACGTCAGCGCAGCGTCCAGCCGGCACCCTAGAGAACCAGGTCACGTGGGACGCCACGTCTTGGCCGAGTGCACAACGCAGGACGCGGTTAGTGTACGGCCGCCTGGGATATCAGCGCTGCACAGAGCCAGCCAGGAAGGGTTAGACCGGAGCATTGCAAGCGACAAAGAGACTGTAAGTACTGGAGTTCAGTCTCCAAATCTGCCACCTACCTCTGTATGTCCTAAACGGATAAAGGGACATTAGCACTATCACCGCACCAACAGGCCGGTATCAATTGCATTACCATTGACTTTATCCCTGCACCTGGGTGGAACAGAACTCTTATTGGGACAATTACCATGTTATTATATCACATTGTCGGCAATCCCTAATTCATCTTTAGAGTTTGGTGTCAGGAATATTGTCAGTGAATATTGTCAGTGCATATTTATTTTATATATGTTTTAGTGATTTTTAGGGGATGTTCTTAATACTATTAATAAATATCTGTACTACATCTATCTAGTGATCCCTTTTGTGAGTGCCCCCTCAATTCTCTATATAATTCTTTATCCTTTGAGTCCTGAGGGTAGGACCAGAGGGTGAGCACCTACCCATACGTAGCGAGGGTGAGCCGCTGTACGTTATACGCTTTTTCCAAGTGTCCACAAATACCTGCATAGAGAAAAAACTTGCAATCCTCCTTTTAGTTATCTTGCACCGCCAGACACTGCATTAGGGCTGAAGCGAATACTTGATTGAATCGAGTAAGTCAACACCAAAAAATCCTCCATGCAAATTTTTGCATCGAAGATTCGTTTGTGTCATGTGACCACGGAGCGGGAGTGAAGCGCTTGCTATTACTCCAGCTCCGTGGTCTCCTGTTGATCCGTAATACTCACCTTTCCAGCAGGGGGCCTCCGGACACTCCACAGCACAACCATGGTCCCGCGCTGCACTGACCTCCTGACGTACGCAATGCTATGACCTGACGCGCTGTGTGACGTCAAGACGCAGAGCAGCGCGCAACGATGTAGTGTCAGCGGCTCCCCTGCTGTAAAGGTAAGTTAGTGCGACTAAGGCTGGGCGTCCGGAGTGCACAGCGTCATAGCAACCAATGATGCTGTGCACTCCGGGTGTCAGGAGGAGCAGGGGAGATATGATTTCACAAGGGGGAGAGCTTCTGGCACAAGAGGGGAGAGATGATGGCACAAGGGGGTAGAGCTGCCGGCTCCTGGGTGGGGGAGAGCTGAAGGCACTGGGAGAGTGGAGCTGATGGCACTGGGGGATAGTGGAGCTGATGGCACTGGGGGGAACTGAAGCACTTGGGCTGATCACACAGGGGGGAACGAAGGGTGTTGGGGACTGATGGCAGGGGGTCAGATGAGTTTTCATAAAGGAAAACAGTCTATTAAAGAATTTTTTCTTATTAGAATACTTGATTAATCGTAAAAATTATAAATAGAATACTCTATTTCTAAAATAATCGTTTACTGCAGCCCTACACTGGATAAATAATGGATAGTTAACCAGTCTGATATTTATAACTATTAATGTTAAATTATAGTCCCACTTGTAGATGAGTTGATACTTTGTTAGGCTACTTTCACACCTGCGTTTAGGTCGGATCCGTCTGCTATCTGCACAGACGGATCCGCACCTATATGCAAACGCTTAGATCCGTTCAGAACGGATCCGTTTGCATTACCATGAACAAAAAAAAAAAAAACGGATCCGTTTTGACTTTACATTGAAAGTCAATGGGGGACGGATCCGTTTGAAAATTGAGCCATATTGTGTCAACTTCAAACGGATCCGTCCCCATTGACTTACATTGTAAGTCTGGACGGATCCGTTTGCCTCCGCACGGCCAGGCGGACACACGAACGCTGCAAGCTGCGTTCAGGTGTCCGCCTGATGAGCGGAGCGGAGGACAAACGGTGCCAGACTGATGCATTCTGAGCGGATCCGCGTCCACTCAGAATGCATTAGGGCTGGACGGATCCGTTCGGGGGCCGCTTGTGAGAGCCTTTAAACGGAACTCACAAGCGGAGCCCCGAACGCTAGTGTGAAAGTAGCCTTAGAAGTAGAAATAGATTCCTTCTATAATAGTAACAGTATGTCACTTGTATTAGTTGGTTTATAATTGTAGCAGTTATTTGTTATATAGTCATGTTTTGGTTACAAATAAACTGTGTACGTTGCCACTCAATGTAGGCAGATCACCTCTATATCCAGACTGTGGCTTAGTTTAGATTTCCGCTTAAGGATCCTTGGCTCGGCTGTAGCAGCGTCCTACGTGTTTGGGAAGCTGTAGCTGGAATTGGCCGCCGGGTGATGTTATATGTTATATATGCGGCTGAGCTTAGGTCTCCTAGTTGAGAGATATCATCGTGGTTTCAGCCATTCCCAGCTGTTGCACTTTTGGGCTATAACGATCTGTTGTATTCAGTTCAGTAATATAAATCGCAGTTTATATACCGCATCCCAAATACACTGCTCTAGGCACCAGACGTGTTTCGGAGTAATCAAACTCCTTCTTCAGTGGTGAGCAGTGTATGCTTACCTGCTGCAATTTAAAGGCCGATTCCTTGATTAGGGGAGGAGTAAGATCTGTGACCCCCAAACATCTCAAAATCATGGACTGGATTATATAGACTGATCCTATGTCAGTCTATCACATATAGAAAATAATCTATAACTCTAATAAACTTGATGCCGGACCTTTAGGAGGATCTCTAATAGGGATGACATGGAACTAGATAAATGGAATTATAAAGAACACCAAAAATCCGGAAAATAAAAAAACGCATCTGCGTTATCTATGCGTTTTAGATGCATTTTTTGTCTTATATATATATATATTAAAGGGGTATTTCCCATCTTGCTCTTTCATCCTCACCTGCAGTCAGCTAGCTGTTCACTTCCTGGTTTTCTGCTGCTAAGGCTGGGCGGGCTTAGGCAGCTAGAGTGAAGGCCGGCCACACCTCCTTATGACATCACACTGAGAACTCAGTCCTTGCGTGCTAGTTCATGTGATCAGTATGACTCATCAGTCTGGCAGCCTGCAGTGTCTGTGAGGCCCCTCCCCCTGCTGGGGAATCATCACTCAGAGAGCAATGATAAGTGAGCTCAGTGTACAGTAACATGTTCTGTCCTGCAGTCTAAGGGTCCATTCACACATCCGTAATTTGGGTCCGCATTTCTGGGATCCGCATCTGTTTTTTCAGGATCTGTTTTTTCGGGATCCGCAATTCCGTTCATGAAAAAAATAGAACATGTCCTATTCTTGTCCGCAATTGCGGTCCAGAAAAGGCATTTTCTATTATAGTGTCTGTGATGTGCGGTCTGCAAATTGCGGATCGCACATTGCGGGTGTCCGTGTTTTGCGGATCCTCAAATCACTTACGGACGTGTGAATGGACCCGAATACAGTTTTACACACAGAACCTGTCTTATCTTTTACAAACCCATTCTGTGCAGCTAAACAGTAGTTCACTACTATACATTAGTTCAAAAGCTTGTCAGCTAGTAGCCGTATGATCTGTGCTTTTGACACCCATAAAACATGACCATCCCCCAACTGACGCCGATTTTTATCCAATACAGCTCTACTACAGCTATATATAAACCTTAAACCTTTTATCTGTATATATGCATATACAGCTCTGCTCTGTCTTCCCTGAATCTCTTCTCTTACAGCTCTGCTACATCTGTATTATTCACCAAAATCAGCACTTTGTTGGAATCACTTCATATACAGCTCTGCTACATCTGTCTATTTCTCTCTCCCACCACCACTGTGCCTGAACCACCTTATATACAGCTCTGCTACACCAGTCTTCCCTGACTCGCTTTACATACAGCTCTGCTACATCTGTTTTTTCCTCCCCCACTTGCACTGTGGCTGAGCTGCTTTACATACAGCTCTGCTACATCTGTCTTTCTCTCCACTACCAGCACTGTGTTTGATTTACTTCATATACAGCTCTGCTACACCTGTATTATTCACCAATATCAGAACTTTGTTGGAATCACTTCATATACAGCTCTGCTACATCTGTCTATTTCTCTCTCCCACCACCACTGTGCCTGAACCACCTTATATACAGCTCTGCTACACCAGTCTTCCCTGAATCTCTTTACATACAGCTCTGCTACATCTGTCTTTTCCTTCCCCACTTGCACTGTGGCTGAACTGCTTCACATACAGCTCTGCTACATCTGTCTTTCTCTCCACTACCAGCACTGTGTTTGATTTAGTTCATATACAGCTCTGCTACACCTGTCTTCCCTGAACCGCTTTATATAGAGCTCAGCTACATCTGTCATCTGTGCGACTCGCATCACGGACCCATTCACTTCAATGGGTCCACGATCCAGGAGATGCGGTGCACTGAGCGAAACCCCACGGAAACCCCACGGCATTGCAAAAAAGTAGTGCTTGCACTACCAATTTTGCGGAACGGATGGATCACGGACCCATTCAAGTGAATGGGTCTGGGTTCCGTCTGCGGCAGCTGCACGGAAGTTGCCCGTGCATTGGGGACCGCAAATTGCAGTCCCCAATGCATGGAACGGCCGGTACACATTTGTGTGCATGAGCCCTAACAGAGAGATGGCAGGGCATTTATCCGTGTAGAGAAAGCAGAAGGGGGGGAATGGGAAATTCTTGCTTTGTAAAGTCTCAAGTACACTCTTTGTGCCGCCATATGGTTTTATATAGCACCATAATTCAGAAGTATTCTCTCCTAGAACAGTCCATAATGCAATTAGAGGCATGCAGAGGTAGTTTATAGCCCCATAGATTTCTATTGGAGCCATATTGAAGGTCTGTTCTGTGTGCTGCCATATGGTGCCATTATATGGCACTATGATACAGAAGTGCCGCCATATAGTGCAAATATAGGACACTTCTATACAGCAGTATTCTCCCCTAGAACATGTCACAATGAAAGCAGAGGCATGTGGAGGTGCAGTGTGGCCTCGTTGACTTCTCTTGGGGCCACATTACTATTTCATACAACTTGCAGCTTGTGTGTGGCAGTTGGACATCAGCCCATGCTAATGTCAGGAACTCCTGCTAATGTCAAGAAGCGCAAAGCAGAGGGCACCCTATCGGAGAAGGAGTGGGACTAGCTGTTATGTGACCTTTAGTTCAAGGTGCCAGTGACAAGGGGACAGAGCACATAGCGTGGTCTGCTCAGTGAGAGCTGGAGGACGCTGAGCACATTCTGTCACTACACGGCACAGCAGAGTGTAATCTGACACCACTCCAGCCCCTCCTCCCTCTCTCCCAAGTCTGCACTGCAAACAGAGCATGCGCGGCCCTGTTTCAGAAGCAGCACAAGGCAATAAAGAACAGCCGGCCGTGCGCGTTCATGAAAGAAAGGAGAGGCCAGCCACTGGATCGATGTTGTTACTCTGCGCATGCGCGGCCCCTGCATTCGGCAGGCAAGAGGTGGCCATGTCTAGGGGAGACACAATGACAACACTGAGGTAGGAGGGGAAGGATTTTATCAAAAAGGGAGGGAATTGGCTAATACATTATATTTACAAAAATGATCACTCTTATATAATTAGCAGATTAAACAGTGATCATTGGGATAGGAATACCCCTTTAAGGATGATTAAAGGGTTTCTACCACCTCATTTGGACCTAATTAGCTGTCAGACACTAGCGATCTGCTAGTGTCTGCTCTACCTAACCATGCTATTCTAAGACCTTTGTGTGCAGCCGTTACACTAAAAAAAAAAACTTTTATTGCTATGCAAATGAGCCTCTAGGTGCTATGGGGGCGTCTTTTCAGCACCTAGAGGCTCCGTCTACTCACCCTGTATTCCGCCCCGCTCGTCCGTCAAGCCCGCCCATCTCTAGATTGCCAGCCTCCATCTCATCCATCGGCTTTATTCTCGCGCCTGCGCCGCGTGCGTCTGTATTCAGCGCAGGCGCAGTGACTGTCTGACCGCTCCCGAACAGATGACGCCTGGCCGGTCAGACAGTCACTGCGCCTGAGCCGAATACAGACGCACACGGCGCAGGCGCGAGAATAAGGCCGATGGATGAGATGGGTTCTCTTAAGATGCCCTGTTTTTGGAACGAGTAATAAGAAATTACAGGGAATGTCACTGCGGTATTTTGGATGAGGAAACGTTATACAGGAGAGGCCCTGCTGCTGCTTTGTTGACTCTAGATAACTTCTGCCTGATCGCAAGTCCCCGTGACGTCCACAATCCATTTGGATATCTTCCCTATCAACTTTGGATGTAACAGTAAGCTTAAAACCATTGTAACTACGGGTAACGGTGAATCAGTGTTTGATTCCGGAGAGGGAGCCTGAGAAACGGCTACGGCTACCACATCCAAGCAAGGCAGCATGTGCGCAAATTATCTATTAGGTATAATTAGCTGAGGGCCTGCAGGTGAGCTGACCCTTTAAAAGATTTGAGTTGTGAGCCTGCTGGTGAGCTGAGGTGGAACCGACAAACCCAACTTGATTTTGATGGCTGCATTAATCTGCAGGTGACCATCATACAGCTGCACAGATTTGTTTCCATCTGCATCTTTCTAAACAATCTGTGGTCTTTTATCCAGACTCATTGTGCCACTATGTGGCCGCCTCATGCTGCCATCTCCACAGTATGTCACCTTGCCACTCATTTTTATCAGCATGCTGCTGCTGCTTAAAAGACCTTAAACTGATCACCAGGCCCACAATTTAATTAGGTTTTGGAATCGATAAACCCAACTTGCTTTTGTGGGCTGCATCAGTGGCGTAGCTAGAAATAACTGTGCCCCACAGTAAATTTTTGAATGGGGCTCCATCCCACAGTAATTTTTTAGCGACCCCTTCCTTTCATGCTGCCCCCATTCCTGTGGCTAGTAAAGATCGCTCTCTCAGACCAGTGCCGGCAGCTGTTCTATCCGTTTTATACACTGTCTATAATTTCATTGTGAAATACTGTTGAGGGGGCCCTGACCAAATCCTTTAGTCCTCCTCATCCTGGATGGGCCCCTTCTGGGTCAGGGCCCCAAAGCTGCAGCTTTCCCTGCTTCCCCTATAGCTACGCCCCTGCATTAATCTGCAGGTGACCGTGATACAGCACCACAGATTTCTTTCCATCCTCATCTTTCTAAACAATCTGTGGCCTTAGGCCTCATGCACACGACCGTATTTTTTCACGGTCCGCAAAACGGGGTTCCGTTGATCAGTGATCCGTGTTTTTTCGTCCGTGGGTCTTCCTTGATTTTTGGAGGATCCACGGACATGAAAAAACTGTTGTTTTGGTGTCCGCCTGGCCGTGCTGAGCCAAACGGATCAGTCCTGAATTACAATGCAAGTCAATGGGGACGGATCCGTTTGACGTTGACACAATATGGTGCAATTTCAAACGGATCCGTCCCCCATTGACTTTCAATGTAAAGTCAGGAGTTAATATACCATAGGATCGGAGTTTTCTTCAATCCGATGGTATATTTTAACTTGAAGCGTCCCCATCACCATGGGAACGCCTCTATGTTAGAATATACCATCGGATTTGAGTTAGATCGTGAAACTCCGATCCGACAGTATATTCTAACACAGAGGCGTTCCCATGGTGATATACTGAGAACTGTGTACATGACTGCCCCCTGCTGCCTGGCAGCACCCGATCTCTTACAGGGGGCTGTGATCCGCACAATTAACCCCTCAGGTGCTGCACCTGAAGGGGTTAATTGTGCATATCATAGCCCCCTATAAGAGATCAGGGGCTGCCAGGCAGCAGGGGGCAGACCCCCCTCCCTCCCCAGTTTTAATTTCATTGGTGGCCAGTGCGGCCCCCCCCTCCTCCCTCTATTGTATTATTTTCATTGGTGGCACAGTGTGCGCCCCCCCCCCCCCCGCCATTGTATTATTTTCATTAGTGGCACAGTGTGCGCCCCCCCGCCCCCCTCCCTCTATTGTATTATTTTCATTGGTGGCACAGTGTGCGGCCCCCCCCGGCCCCCCTCTCCCTCCCTCTATTGTATTATCATTGGTGGCCAGTGTGCGCCCCCCCCGGCCCCCCCTCTATTGTATTATCATTGGTGGCCAGTGTGCGGCCTCCCCTCTCCCCCCCCCGATCATTGGTGGCAGCGGAGAGTTAGAAGCATCATACTTACCTGCGAGCTGCGATGTCTGTGACCAGCCGGGAGCTCCTCCTACTGGTAAGTGACAGGTCTGTGCGGCGCATTGCTTAATGATCTGTCACTTACCAGTAGGAGGAGCTCCCGGCCGGTCACAGACAGCGCAGCTCGCAGGTAAGTATGATGCTTCTAACTCTCCACTGCCACCAATGATGGGGGGGGGGGGCGGGGGAGAGGGGAGGCCGCACACTGTGCCACCAATGAAAATAATACAATAGAGGGAGGGGGGGCCCTACACTGTGCCACCAATGAAAATAATACAATAGAGGGAGGGGGGGCGGGATGGGGGGGCGCACACTGTGCCACCAATATAAATAATACAATAGAGGGGGGGCGGGGGGGGCCCGCACTGGCCACCAATGAAATTAAAACTGGGGAGGGAGGGGGGTCTGCCCCCTGCTGCCTGGCAGCCCCTGATCTCTTATACGGGGCTATGATATGCACAATTAACCCCTTCAGGTGCAGCACCTGAGGGGTTAATTGTGCGGATCACAGCCCCCTGTAAGAGATCGGGTGCTGCCAGGCAGCAGGGGGCAGTCATGTACACAGTTCTCAGTATATTCTAACTAGAAGTGTCCCCGTCACTATGGGAACGCCTCTGTGTTAGAATATACTGTCGGATTTGAGTTTTCACGAAGTGAAAACTCAGCTCTGAAAAAGCTTTCATACAGACGGAACTTCGGATCCGTCTGTATGAAAGTAACCTTTGGCCACGGATCAAGGACTCGGATGCCAATCTTGTGTGCATCCGTGTTCTTTCACAGACCCATTGACTTGAATGGGTCCGTGAACCGTTGTCCGTCAAAAAAATAGGACCGGAAACACGGATCACGGATGCGGCTGCAAAACGGTGCATTTTCCGATTTTTCCACGGACCCATTGAAAGTCAATGGGTTCGCGAAAAAAAACGGAAAACGGCACAAAGGCCACGGATGCACACAACGGTCATGAGCATGAGGCCTTAGTCTTTTATCCAGACTAAGTCATTGTGCCACTATGTGGCCTCCTCATGCTGCCATCTCCACAGTATGTCACCTTGCCACTCATTTTTATCACCATGCTGCTGCTGATGCTGCTTAAAAGGCCTTAAACTGATCACCAGGACCACAATCGAATTAAGGTTTTAAGCACAAAACCAAAGTAAAAAAATAAAAAAAAGATTTTATAGGAAAAAATTGATTGAAAACATTCTTTCCTGTATATTTACTTGTATATAAAGTGCAAGTGCTGCCAAAAATTACAAGGAAGAGGCACTCCAATACAACCTGTATCTCACATAAAGGTGGGCCTCATTCACATTCAGTTGCGGGCTTGCAGGTGAGCGGACCCTTCTAAAAAATTATATGTGAGGGCCTGCTGGTGAGCGGACCCGCTAAAAAAATTATATTCGAAGGCCATATATGCAAGGGGATTATATGTGACGAATGAGCAATGCATGTTGATATGATGTAAGACGAGGAGGAGGATGAGAAAAGGAAGATTCAACCATATACCCTTGTTTGTGGTGGAAGGGGTGAATGGGAATACAGTCTATTAACTACATTAAAAACAACACATGTAAAGTGCCATTATGTTCATTAACATTCCTCTGGCGGAGTCAAGAAGTCATGGTCAATCCAGGCCTTGTTCATTTTTATATGAGTCAACCTGTCAGCATTTTCAGTTGACAGGCGGATATGCCGAGTCTGTTATAATGCCACCAGAAGCTCTAAATACACGCTCAGACAAAAAGCTGGCGGCAGGGCAGGCCAGCACCTTTAAAGCGTAGAGCACCAGTTCGTGCCACGTGTCCAGCTTGGACACCCAGTAGTTGTAAGGCACTGAGGGATCACTGAGGACGCTGACACGGTCTGCTAGGTACTCCTTCACCATCTTCCATAAATTTTCTCTCCTTGTGGCAGTAGGCCGCACATCAGGGTGAGGGTGCTTGGCGGGGTGTCATGAAACTGTCCCAGGCTTTGGAGAGTGTTGCCCTGCCTCTGTTTGAACCACTCTGCCGCCAGCGTTGTCAGATGGAACATTTTGGAGCAATTTTCCAACAAGGATCTTCTGGTATTGCACCATTTTGCTCGTCCTCTCTACCAGAGGAATAAGAGATGAGAAGCTCTCTTTGTAGCGGGGGTCGAGAAGGGTGAACAACCAGTAATCAGTGTTGTTTAATATGCGTATGTGTGCCAGAGTACCAACAGGCGAGACTTCACTGTCGTCCTCAGGAAGATCACTCCCAATCTCCTCATCCTCTGCCCACCCACGCAGAACAAATGGAATTAAACTTCCATGGGTACTACCCTCTGTAACTGAGGCAACCGTCTCCTGCTCCTCCTCCTCTTCAGCGCTGAGAAGGCGAACTGAGGGTGGTCTAGCTATCATCAACCTGTGTAATGTCTTCCCCCATTTCCACCTCTTTCACATGCACAGCGCCGTCCTTAAAGGGGTATTCTCATACTTACCTGCTCCAGGCGCGCTATCCACTTCCTGGTTTCGGCACTCGGCAGGGGGCGGGTTCCATCTTGACTGAAGTATTCTCCCGGCCGGGCGCTGGACTGAACACGCACGCTGAGGCCGCGCATGCACCCTGGTAACTTCTTCCTGACAAGTATACTATACTGGCCAGGAAGAAATCACCATAGCGCATGCGCGGCCTGGGCATGCGCTTTCGGGACTGTGCGCGGCCGGGAGAATAGAAGAAGTCATCTGCGCAAGCACGGCCACCGCGATTCCTGAGAAGAGTGATGGCCGTAACCAGGGGAGACGGACGACAACAGTCAGGTAAGTATATGTTTATTTTCTTCTAAGGGGTGAGAATTAGTTAATTAAATATATTTAGAAAAATGATCACTGTTAAATCATTAACAGATTTAACAGTGATCATTAACATGGGAATACCCCTTTAACTGTGAGCAGCGAGCGTTTGAGAAGACACAGAAGTGGGATGGCGACGCTGATGATACCGTTATCGCCGCTCACCATCTGTGTTGATTCCTCGAAGTTGCGTAAAACCTCACAGAGGTCAGACATCCATGCCCACTCCTCTCTTGTGAATAGCGGAAGCTAACTGGAAAGGCGACGACCATGTTGCAGCTGGTATTCCACAACTACCCTCTGCTGCTCACAAAGCCTGGCCAACATGTGGAACGTGGAGTTCCAACGCATGCTCACGTCGCACAACAGCTGGTCAGCTGGCAATTTCAAGCACTGCTGTAGCGTTGACAGACTGGCTGAAGCTGTCGGTGACTTGAAGAAATGTGCACACACGCGGCCCACCTTCACCAGTAGCTCAGGCAAATGGGGGTATGTTTTTAGAAACCTCTGAACCACAAGGTTGAATACATGGGCAAGGCATGGGATGTGTCTAAGGTTGCCCAGCTCCAAAACTGCCACCAAGTTACGGCCATTATCAGACACAACCATGCCTGGTTCTAGGTTGAGTGGCGAGAGCCACAACTCAGTCTGGTATCTTATCCCCTGCCACAGCTCTGCGGCGGTGTGCCGTTTGTCACCTAGGCAGATCAGCTTCAGCGCGGCCTGTTGCCGCCTCCCCACTGCAGTGCTACACTGCTTCCAGCTACCGACTGATGACTGACTGGTGCTGCAAGAGGATAATTCTGAGGTGGAAGTGGAGGAGGAGAGGTGGGGGTTGGAGCCACTAACGTAGGTGGTGGCGGAAACCCTGATGGAATTGGGGCCCGCAATCCTTGGCGTCGGTAGCAACTGTGTCATCCCAGGGTACAAGTCGCTCCCGGACTCCACAACATTTACCCAGTATGCAGTCAGGGAAATTTAGTGTCCCTGGCCAAAAGCACTTGTCCACGTGTCCTTGGTTAAGTGGACCTTCCTAGTAACTGCGTTGGTCAGGGCACCTGTGAGGTTAAGGGACACATGTTGGTGTAAGGCTAGCATGGCACACCTTGAAAAATAGTGGCAGTTGGGGACTGCGTAACGAGGGGCGGCCATCAACATCAGGCTGCGAAAGGCCTCAGTGTCCACGAGCCTAAATGGCAACATTTTCAGGGCCAGTAATTTGGAAAGCTGCACATTTAGTGCTATGGCCTGTGGGTGGGTGGCTGGGTATTTGTGCTTGCATTCAAATGCCTGGGGTAATGACATTTGGACGCTGCGTTGGGACAGGGAAGTGGATGTGATCACTGATGGTGCTTACAAAGGTCCAGGTGTAGGGTGGGAGGCATCCAGGCCTGCGTCTTAGACAGGGGATTGGCCAGCACGTAACACAGGGGAAGAGGAGGCAGTGGTGTGACCCGCAGACACAGATTGTGGACCCAGGCGTTCGGCACACCTATTAGGGTGCTTTGATGCCATGTGGCAGATCATGCTGGTGGTGGTGAGGTTGCTAGTGTTCACACCCCGGCTCATTTTGGTGTGGCACAGGTTGCAAACTACTATTCTTTTGTCGTCCGCACTTTCCTTTAAAAAAGTGCCATACTGCTTAACACCTACCCCTTTGGCAAGGGAGATTTACGCAAGGGGGTGCTCCGTGGAACAGTTGCAGACCTGTTCGGTGGTGCCCACCTTCTACCGTTTGCCACCCCACTGCCTCTTCCAGCCTGTTGCAGTGCTGCAGCCCCTCCCCCTCTATACTGCTCTCCTCGTTCGGCTGACACCTTCCCAGGTTGGGTCAGTGACCTCGTCGTCCAGCACCTCCTCTTCCACTTCCTCACTCTGATCATCCTCCTGATTTGTTGACCTAACCACAACCTCAGTGATTGACAACTGTGTGTCATCCTCTTCCTCAACCTCTTGAGACAGTAATTGCGGTTGAGTCATTGGCAACTGTGTCACATCATCCTCCACCTCATTAAACACCAATTGCCGTTCCCCAGCATCATGTTCTTGAGACTCTGGATGCTCAAGAGGTTAGGAATCGGGGCACAAGATCTCAGGTCCCTCTTCAAGCGTGCTTGGCGAAAGGGCCAAATCAATTAATGGCAATGAAAAGAGATCCTTGGAATATCAGAGTGTGGGATCACTTGTTTGGTCAGACTGTAAATGGTGGGAGGAAGGAGGATCAGGGTGAGGATTCTGTGGACCAAACTCCTGGCTACTGAGACTGGACTTGGTGGAAGACAGGGTGGTGCTTAACCGACTGGAAGCACTATCTGCTGCAATCCAACCGACCACCTGCTCGCACTGGGCTGACTTCAAGAGTGGTGTCCTGCGACGCCCTGCAGACTAGGACATGAAGCCAAGTATCTTAAATGATTGTTTTTCTTGTGCTCTGGCAGCAGGCACAGTTTCAACACGCCCAGGGCCACGGCCTCTGTGTGCACCATCAGCATCACAGCCACTTCCCTGTCCCTTAATGCTCGCCTTCTTCATATTAAATGTTATATGCACGCTTGACACACAAGATGTGGCACGGATGTCACAGTTGACAGCAAGCACAGTATATGGAAAAAGTATGGAAAAAGTAAAAATATAAGTGAAATCTATTTTCCTATATCTTGTCCTGACACACGCGCAATTGCAGCGCAGATGTGACAATTCACTGCATGGACCGTTTATAGGAAAAATATGGATAAAATAAGTGAAAAAATATAATTGTTTTCAATAATATTCTTCCTATATTTGCCCGTGACACACAGAAGGTATTGCTGAACAGATGTCACAAGCCACTGCAGACACGCTCTATAGAAAAAGAATCGCAAAGTATGGGAAAAAAAAATCGAAGCCTACTTTGCAAGATTCAATTGCTGCCACCACACACAATAATCCTTAAAAGGACTTTTGGGTCTTTGAAACTTTTTAAAATTGAATAAATTGCGGTCACAAACTCCCTATCTCTCCCTTCATAAGCGCAGCTCTCCCTGACTCGCAATGAGCCGAACCCACGTCATCGGGTGCTATATATGACGCATTCTGGCCAGCCAATCACTGTAATGCCAGTAGCCAACATGGCTACTGGCATTACAGTGATGGCAGTATTTACCTGCACGTTTATTTGCTGCTTGGCAGCCGCAAAACGTGCAGGGAGGAGACTCGAGCTTAGCACTCGAGCACATGCGGTACTCGTCAGGTACTCCAAACAGGTATTCGGACGAGCATGCTCGCTCAACACTAATCACCTCCCTTTCCTTAAAATAAAAATAAATAAATATCATGGGCATCGCCGCGTGCGAAAATGCCCATACAATTAAAATATAACAATATTAATGGCATATGGCAAATGGCGTAACAGGAAAAATATAATAAAAAACTGCAAATTTGTCATTTTTTGTCACAATTTGTTTTTTATAAAAAGTTATCCAAAAGGCGCATACACTTTAAATTGAAAAGAACAGATTGTCCCGCAAAAAAATAAGCTCTCACACAGCCCTGTACATAGAACTACAAAAAAGTTATAGGGGTCAGAATATTTTTTTTACCTCAAAGGTTTTAAAAAAAAATTCAGTATTAAAACACAAGAAAAATTATACAAGTGTGGTATTGTTGTAACCGTACTGACCTGGAGAATGAAGATAACAGGTCAATTTTACCGCATAGTGTACAGTGTAAAAAAAATAAAGTTTTCCCCAATTCTACCCCATTTGGAAAAAAGATTCTGCTTCCTACTACATGGTATGCAACCCCGTAAATGGTGCCATTAGAAAGTACAACTTGTCCCTCAAAACATAAGGCTATGTTAATGGGAAATACAAAAGTTAGGACTATGGGAAGGCGGGGAGTGAAAAACAAAAACTCAAAAATGGAAAATCTCAGGGTCCTTATGGGGTTAAATCAAATACATCAAATATATGTACATAAATAATTCTAAATGTATATTTTAATACTTTCCTAATTAAGTGCCAGCATAATGTTTGTTGTAAATCTAACTTTTTTTTTCTTAAATCCCAATTTTTTTTTTCTTTAACAAAAGTAACAATATAAAAAGTACAACCATATTAGTCAATTTAATCCCTTGATCCACCCATCCCAACCCAACCTTCCCTCCCATTATTTTGCGATTTGTCTCTAGAAAACTAGAAATGAGGCCATAGGACTGGGGGGGTGGGAGGGGGAGATAAATCCAGCATACTGTATGTATCTTAAACAGGAGAACAGAAAAAGGAGTAATATAGGCCCCAAACTAGTCCCTAAGTTTTTCATATAAACCATATCTTCTTCCATTTTTGTTCACTATTTCTTTGCATATATAAGATATTTTGGGATCTTTTAACTTTATTCACTAAGTTTACCCACATCTTTAAATTTGGGGAATTACAAGAGAACCACATTCTAGTGATCAGCAATCGGGCCAGGAAAATGATTCTAGTGAGGAGAGACTTTATATTATTTGTTGCAGTTCACCTCAGACATATAATACAATAAACAACATTGTGGGGTCGACGAAATCGATACCCTCAGATTCTGCTTTATAAATTCAGAAACTGAGCTCAAATAATTACCTACCGTATCTCCAAACAGGACCAAAACGTGTAAAAAAATCTGCATCCAGTGCAACACATCTTAGACAATTAGAAGTTTCCCTATATCCACATTTATTTAGCCATCTCGGGGTAATATACAATCTGTGCATAATATTAACCACCTCCCGACCGCATAACGCAGGGATGCGTCCTGCGAGCGGCAGGGTTATTCCTCCTGGACGCATCGGCGCGTCATCTCGCGAGACTTCCTGTAAACGCGCGCTCACAGGAGCGCGCGTTCACAAGATCGCAAGGTAAACTAGTAGATCTACAGCCTGCCAGCGACGATCATTCGCTGGCAGGCTGTAGATGCGATTTTTTTAACATCAGAAAGGTATATTAGACGCTGTTTTGTTAACAGCGTCTGATATACCTGCTACCTGGTCCTCTGGTGGTCCCTTTTGCTTGGATCGACCACCAGAGGACACAGGCAGCTCTGTAAGTAGCACCAATCACCACACTACACTACACCCCTCCCTGTCACTTATTAACCCCTGATCACCCCATATAGACTCCCTGATCACCCCCCTGTCATTGATCACCCCCCTGTAAGGCTCCATTCAGACGTCCGTATTTGTATTGCGGATCCGTGTATCCACGGATCCGCAAAACACGGACACCGGCAATGTGCTTTCCGCATTTTGCGGATCCGCACATTGCCAGAACTATATAGAAAATGCCTTTTCTTGTCCGCAATTGCGAACAAGAATAGGACATGTTCTATAGGCTCTACAAAAAACGCAGTGTTCGCCCGATCAGGCCTGATCTTGTGCGCACACTTGCTTCAGTCCGCCCCACCGCAGTGACAGAATTTTTTTTTTTCTGATCACTGCAAAAACACCGTGAAATCGCTGCGGCACTGTAAAGATCACTTTTGAAGGGCATTGCGTGTTCATAGAAGATTTTTTTTTTTTACCACAAGTTAGCGGAAATTGATTTATTATTATTTTTTTCTTACAAAGTCTCATATTCCACTAACTTGTGACAAAAAATAAAATCTTACATGAACTCACCATGCCCCTCACGGAATCCAAATGCGTAAAAATGCCCTGTGAAATCCTAAAGGTACTCATTGGAATTTGGGCCCCTTTGCGCATCTTGGCTGCAAAAATGTGTCACACATGTGGTATCGCCGTACTCAGGATAAGTAGGGCAATGTGTTTTGGGGTGTATTTTTACATATTCCCATGCTGGGTGAGAGAAATATCTCTGTAAATTGACAACTTTGTATAAAAAAAATTAAAAAGTTGTCATTTACAGAGATATTTCTCACACAGTATGGGTATATGTAAAAATACACCCCAAAACACATTGCCCTACTTCTCCTGAGTACGGGGATACCACATGTGTGACACTTTTTTGCAGCTTAGGTGCGCAAAGGGGCCCAAATTGCAATGAGTACCTTTTAGGAGGGCATTTTTAGACATTTGGATTCCAGACTTCTTTTCACGCTTTAGGGCCCCTAAAATGCCAGGGCAGTATAGATACCCCACGTGACCCCATTTTAGAAAGAAGACACCCCAAGGTATTCCGTGAGGGGCATGGCGAGTTCATGTAAAAATGTTATTTTTTGTCACAAGTTAGTGGAATATGAGACTTTGTAAGAAAAAAAATGAAAAAATAAATCATTTTCCGCTATTCTATGAACTCGCCATGCCCCTCACAGAATACTTTGGGGTGTATTCTTTGCAAAATGGGGTTACTTGTGGGGTATTTATACTGCCCTGGCATTTTAGGGGCCCTAAAGCGTGAGAAGTAGTTTGGAATCCAAATGCGTGAAAATGCCCAGAACAGTAAACACACCCCACAAATGACCCCATTTTGGAAAGAAGACACCCCAAGGTATTCGCTGAGGGGCATATTGAGTCCATGAAAGATTGAACTTTTTGTCCCAAGTTAGCGGAAAGGGAGACTTAGATTTTTTTTTTTTCCTCACAATTTCCGCTAACTTGTGCCAAAAAAAAAATCTTCTATGAACTCGCCATGCCCCTTACGGAATACCTTGGGTGTCTTCTTTCCAAAATGGGGTCACATGTGGGGTATTTATACTGCCCTGGCATTTTAAGGGCCCTAAAGCGTGAGAAGAAGTCTGGAATCCAAATGTCTAAAAATGCCCTCCTAAAAGGTACCGTATTTTTCGCCCTATAAGACGCACCGGCCCATAAGACGCACCTAGGTTTTTGGGGAGGAAAATAAGAAAAAAATTATTTTTAACCAAAAGGTGTGCTTTTGGTGGGTTTGGAACTAATGGTGGTCTGTGGATGGCACTATTACTGGGGATCTGTGGATGATGGACACTGTTCTGGGGGGATCTGTGGATGACGGACACTGTTCTGGGGGGATCTGTGGATGACGGACACTGTTATGGGGGGATCTGTGGATGACGGACACTGTTATGGGGGGATCTGTGGATGACGGACACTGTTATGGGGGGATCTGTGGATGACGGACACTGTTATGGGGGGATCTGTGGATGACGGACACTGTTATGGGGGGATCTCTGGATGACGGACACTTATGGGGGGGATCTGTGGATGACGGACACTTATGGGGGGATCTGTGGATGACGGACACTTATGGGGGGATCTGTGGATGACGGACACTTATGGGGGGATCTGTGGATGACGGACACTGTTATGGGGGATCTGTGGATGACGGACACTGTTACAGGGGGGATCTGTGGCTGGCACTGTTACAGGGGGGGGATCTGTGGATGGCACTGTTATATATGTACCATCCACAGACCCCCCACCCCATAACAGTGCCATCCACAGACCCCCACCCCATAACTGTGCCATCCACGGATGTTATCCACAGATTCCCCCCCAGTATACAAATATAAAATGTATTATTCAATTAAAAGTTATTAAACATGCCCCGCTCACTCCTAATAGTACCGTATATACTAATAGCTTTTGTACAATGCCGGCAGGCAGGCCGGGCGGCTGGCGCGTCACTCACTGACGTCACTTGCCTGCACCGCCTGCTTCATTCATAAAGTAGGCGGTGCAGGCACGTGACATCAGGGAGTTACGCTGCCGCCCGCCCGCATTGTACAGAAGCTATTAGGATATACGGTACTATTAGGAGTGAGGGGGGCATGTTTAATAACTTTTAATTGCACCTAGGCTGCAAAAAAGTGTCACACATGTGGTATCGCCGTACTCAGGAGAAGTAGGGCAATGTGTTTTGGGGTGTATTTTTACATATACCCATGCTGGGTGAGAGAAATATCTCAGTAAAATGACAACTTTGTATAAAAAAATGGGAAAAGTTGTCTTTTACAGAGATATTTCTCTCACCCAGCATGGGTATATGTAAAAATACACCCCAAAACACATTGCCCTACTTCTCCTGAGTACGGCGATACCACATGTGTGACACTTTTGCAGCCTAGGTGCGCAAAGGGGCCCAAATTCCAATGAGTACCTTTACGATTTCACAGGCATTTTTTACGCATTTGGATTCCAAACTACTTTTCACGCTTTAGGTCCCCTAAAATGCCAGGGCAGTATAAATACCCCACAAGTGACCCCATTTTGGAAGGAAGACACCCCAAGGTATTTCGTGAGGGGCATGGCGAGTTCATGTAAAAAAAAAATATTTGGCACAGGTTAGTGGAAATTTTTTTATTTTTTTTTCTTACAATCATTTTCCGCTAACTTGTGCCCAAAAAAATATATATTCTAGGAATTTGCCATGCCCCTCACAGAATACCTTGGGGTGTCTTCTTTCCAAAATGGGGTCACTTGTGGGGTATTTATACTGCCCTGGCATTTTAGGGGACCTAAAGCGTGAGAAGTAGTTTGGAATACAAATGCGTAAAAAATGCCCTGTGAAATCCTAAAGATATTCATTGGAATTTGGGCCCCTTTGTGCACCTAGGCTGCAAAAAAGTGTCACACATGTGGTATCGCCGTACTCAGGAGAAGTAGGGCAATGTGTTTTGGGGTGTATTTTTACATATACCCATGCTGGGTGAGATAAATATCTCTGTAAAATGACAACTTTGTATAAAAAAAATGGGAAAAGTTGTCTTTTACAGAGATATTTCTCTCACCCAGCATGGGTATATGTAAAATTACACCCCAAAACACATTGCCCTACTTCTCCTGAGTACGGCGATACCACATGTGTGACACTTTTTTGCAGCCAAGATGCGCAAAGGGGCCGAAAGTCCAACGAGTACCTTTAGGCTTTACAGGGTTGATCACAATTTAGCCCCGCCCAAAATGCCAGAACAGTAAACACACCCCACAAATTACCCCATTTCATAAAGTAGACACCCCAAGGTATTCACTGAGGGGCATAGTGAGTCCGTGGGAGATTTTTTATTTTTTTTGCCAGAAGTTAGTAGAAATGGAAACTTTATTATTAATTTTTTTCCTCAGAAAGTGTCATTTTCCGCTAACTTGTGAATTTTTTTTTAATCATACATGAACTCACCATGCCCCTCCGCGAATACTTTGGGGTGTCTTCTTTCTAAAATGGGGTCATTTGGGGGGTATTTATACTATCCTGGTATTCTAGCACCTCAAGAAACATGACAGGTGCTCAGAAAGTCAGAGCTGCTTCAAAATGCGGAAATTCACATTTTTGCACCATAGTTTGTAAACGCTATAACTTTTGCGCAAACCAATAAATATACACTTATTGGATTTTTTTTTTTTATCAAAGACATGTAGCACAATAAATTCTGACACAAACTTGTATAGAAATGTAATTATATTTGAACAATTTTACCAGAAAAAGTTAAAAATACACATTTTTTGAGAAAATTGCGGACTATTTTGATTAATATCAGAAAAACGAAAAATGTCAGCAGCAATGAAAGACCACCAAATGAAATCTCTATTAGTGAGAAGAAAAGGAGGTAAAATTCATTTGGGTGGTAAGTTGTATGACCGTAAAAGTAGTGTAGTGCAGAATTGTAAAAAGTGGTCTGGTCATTAAGGGGGTTTAAGCTAGGGGAGCAGAGGTGGTTAAACTGAACTACATCGTGATTAAAGTTGTGCGATACTAACCTTAAACTTCTACATATCTTTTCCTAGTTTATCGTGTCATTATTAAGACCATGCACCACCCATGCTTTTTGACCAGGGGAAACTATGTCCTTGAATTAGTGTACATGGTTCAATTATTAAAAATGATTTCTCCTTAACCCGTTGGCCATTGCTGATCTCAACTGATGATATCTAAGCCAACCTAGATCACCTAGGTTGCCTCTTTGAACCATTAACTGTAAAGGAAAAACCTCACCCTTTTCCACCTTATGTAAATCCTTTAAATATTTATTAAAATATATTTGCATAGTACATCGGTTGGTGAAATTGGTGATCTTACAATTATTGCATCTGCCACATCTATAAAAGCCCTTTAGGGATAACCAATTTTATTTTATCCCAATAGTCTTTGGCTTTATAGTAGGAGCCATTTTTAATCCCAGATTAGGGGCCTTTGTATATATTATTTGAGGGGTGGCAGTTAATGTTGAACCTATAATATTATCTCTTAGAAGAGGATGCCAGTGTTTGTTGATTATTTTTTCTATGCTTTTATATTGTGCATGAAAAGGCAAGATGATACGGAGATTATCGTCCTGTATTTCCTTTTTTGTGGTCACGAAAAAGCCAGCTCTATGCATACATTTTACTTTTTCAAGGGATGAGTCCACCATCTTCTCAGGATAATCTTTTTCTATAAATAATTGCATTAGTTCGATGGCCTCATTTTCAAATTGTGCTTGATTAGTACAATTACGCTTAAAGGGAGTCTGTCACCACATTTGAGCATATTAGACTGATCAAATAGCGTTATATGTGCCACCCAGAACTTAAAAACGGTACCTTTGTTGTATCTAAAGGAGTTTTCTTTCAGCCAAAAATGAACTTTTAAGATTCTGGAAATGCGCCCTCTCAAGTGCCCAGGGCGGCGTCTCAATCGTCCGAGCCCCAGGCAGCACCTCCTCAATGGCTCATAACCCCGCCCTCCGTGTGCCTCTGCCCGCCCGTTTACTCTCCTCCTCTCTCCTTTTCCACTGCGGCTGCGCTGTCAAATTCGTAGCGCAGTGGAAAAGGAGAGAGGAGGAGAGTAAACTGGCGGGCAGAGGCACACGGAGGGCGGGGTTATGAGCCGTTGAGGAGGTGCTGCCTGGGGCTCGGACGATTGAGACACCGCCCTGGGCACTTGAGAGGGCGCATTTCCAGAATCTTAAAAGTTCATTTTTGGCTGAAAGAAAACTCCTTTAGATACAACAAAGGTACCGTTTTTAAGTTCTGGGTGGCACATATAACGCTATTTGATCAGTCTAATATGCTCAAATGTGGTGACAGACTCCCTTTAATCCTCCTAAATTGGCTAGTTGAAATATTAAGGAGCCAACTAGGGAGATGGCAGCTGGAATATAGAATAGAACTGTTTTTTGTAACTGGTTTACGGTATCGACCTGTATAGTTAAATCCAAAAATTCTACTTGTACTTATACTAGAAGTAAAACTCAAATTCCTATCATTTACATTAATTTCCTGAAGGAAAATATCTAAATTGTCCACTGTATCTTGCCAGACAAAAATAATATCATCTATAAAAACTTCGCCAGAGTACCAGACTTGTCCCCAGCTTAGATCGAGTCACATCCTCTTCCCATTGGGCCATGAAGAGTTTTTTTTTTTCAAATTTTTGGAGTTCTTTATAATTCCATTTATCTAGTTCCAGGTCATCCCTATTAGAGATCCTCCTAAAGGTCCGGCATCAAGTTTATTAGCGTTATAGATTACTTTCTATATGTGATATTACTTTCTATATGTGATAGACCGACATAAGATCAGTCTATATAATCCAGTCCATGATTTTGAGATATTTGAGGATCACAGATGTTACTCCTCCCCTAATCAAGGAATCACCCTTTAAATTGCAGCAAGTAAGCATACACTGCTCACCACTGAAGGAGGAATTTGATTACTCCGAAACGCGTCTGTGCCTGAAGGAGTGTATTTGGGATGCGGTATACAAACTGCGATTTATATTACTGAACTGAATGCAGCAAATCGTTATAGCCCAAAAGTGCAACAGCGGGGACTGGCTTAAACCACGATGATATCTCTCAACTAGGAGACCTAAGCGCAGCAGCACATACAGTGAGGAACAGAAGTATTTGAACACCCTGCGATTTTGAAAGTTCTCCAATACAACATCTTTGGAGGGAGCTGAAACTCTGTGTTGCTCAGCGACAGCCCCAAAACCTGACAGATCTAGGGGAGATCTGTGTGGAGGAGTGGGCCAAAAGCAGTGTGTGCAAACCTGGTCAAGAACTACAGGAAATGTTTGACCTCTGTAATTGCAATTAAAGGTTTCTGTAACAAATATTAACACTGATTTTCTCAGGTGTTCAAATACTGTTGTTCAGCAGTGCAAGACAAATTAATTCTTTAAAAATTATACAATGTGATTTCCTGATTTTTATTTATTTATTATGTCTCTCAGAGTGGGAATGCACCTACAATGTGAATTTCCGACCCATCCCTGATTTCTAAGTGGGAGAACTTGCAAAATCGCAGGGTGTTCAAATACTTCTGTTCCTCACTGTATAACATCACCCGGCAGCCGATTCAAGATACAGCATCCAAAACACGTGGGACGCTGCTACAGCCGAGCCAGGGATCCTTAAGCGGACATCTAAACTAATCCACAGTCTGGATATAGAGGTGATCTGCCTACATTGAGTGGCAACGTACACAGTTTATTTGTAACCAAAACATGAAATGACTAATGAGATAACAAATAACTGCTACAATTATAAACCAACTAATACAAGTGACATACTGTTACTATTATAGAAGGAATCTACTGCTACTTCTAACAAAGTATCAACTCATCTACAAGTGAGGCTATAATTTAAGATTAATAGCTATAAATATCAGACTGGTTACCTATCCATTATTTATCCAGTATCTGGCGGTGCAAGATAACTAAATGAAGGATTGCATTTTTTTTTTTCTCTCGTAATTGTGGACACTTAGGCCCCTTTCACACGGGCGAGAATGCGTTGCGTGAAAAATCTCAGCATGTTCTATATTCTGCGTTGTTCATGGAACATCGGAACACAATCGCAGTCAAAACTGACTGCGATTGCGTACCTACTCGCACGATTTTCCCTGATCGCAGAAGCAATGCATCCGGACACGCTCGTCTCCAAGGGGTCTTACTGTTTTTATACTTTATCTGTATTTTATTTATAACCCTTATTGATCAATTGAAGGGTGTGATGTGATATTCACTATTATGACATCACTGCAACTATCCATGTAGACAGGATTCCATCAGAGATTTAATGCAGATTTACACCCTCATAGCATACCAGCTGCTACTGTGAGAATGTGAACTAACTTACATGTTTAGCTAATTATGATATAAATATGAAATATTTGTTATTTTTATCTGCTATATTTTTTACTTAAAAATTTTATTTTCTATTTTATTTGATAATAAATATTTGTTTATGAATACGCATTTGATCAATCTGTGCAACACCAGATAGCAGAGTGCCCTCCATTTTATATATATATTTCTAAATTACTCAGTCTACGGTGGGTGTGTCGTGGAGTGTACACTTGGATCATAATTTTAGGCTGGTTGAGCCACTGTGACTGACTCATTCATGATAATACCACGTTTCTATATATTTTTTACTATTTAACCTTTCCGTCTCAAGCCTGTCAGCTCT
Source organism: Bufo bufo (assembly GCF_905171765.1). NCBI lineage: Eukaryota > Metazoa > Chordata > Amphibia > Anura > Bufonidae > Bufo > Bufo bufo. The sequence goes on along the minus strand of NC_053394.1, from coordinate 183,594,776 downwards.
GCAACTGCTCCCCCTCCAAACTGACAAGGGGGGGGATGCTGCTTTACAAAAATGGCTGCAGCCTAACGTACCGAGTCCCATTGCTATGCTGGACCGTCTGTTGGCGGATGTGTTCTGGAAGGCTTTGCCGTACCCTCTCCAGCACTGGATTGGCCAGGTGTCTCCTGGTAATGCCCTAGAGATGGTCGACCTGGTGGAGCGCTATGAGGCCACCAGAAATCTACAGGGGGGTTCTTTTAGGAGGGGGCCAGTTGAACCCCGGAAATCTCCACCCTCGACCAGGTGGCTAGTGCCATCAAAACCTGTTCGGGATATACTCCCTACAGACCCAGCTCCACTGGTCTGTTGGCGGTGTCAAGAACCTGGTCATATAAGGGTCGACTGTCCCGATCGGGGAGAACCCATAGACACTAACTTTGGCTACCGCCCCTCAATGTATGCCAGGAGGCTGTGTGCCACCGGTACCCTCGAGACAATAGTCACCTGTGCCAGGTACAAGTGGGAGATACCCTGGCGGTGGCACTGCTGGACTCAGGGAGCCTGGTGTCCCTGGTAAGAGCAGTCGTGGTGCAGGCCATCGAATATACTGGCCGAAAACTCGGCATTGTGTGCCTCCATGGAGACTTAAAGGACTATCCCACCGCCCTGGTGACTCTATCCACGGTGGCCGGCAGGTGGACTCATGAGGCCATCGCCACAAAGTTACATTATGAACTAATAATTGGGTGAGACTTCCCCGGTTTCCCGTCACTGTGGCCTGAGGAGAGAGTCACCAATACACATGAGACAGGAATAACCCTAGCAGAGTGGCCCAGGGGGGAGACCAGAACCCTGGGAACCTGAGACCGAAGGGCCAGTGGTAGGGGTGACCGCAACTTCAGTGGAAGAGGAGGAGACAACCCTGCTAAGTGTGATGGTGGGAGACGTGGAGGACTTGCCGCCGGGTCCGGAGTTGGCAGACATCAGCGTCTCCGGAGATAATTTTGGTACAGCACAGCACCAGACTATCTCGAGCCTGGGAAAATGTGGTAGTAGTTGAGGGTGAGCCGCAACAACCGGGGGCCGAGTCCATGTTCTCCCGTTTTGTGGTTGAACAGGAGATGCTGTATCGGGTAAATCAACTACGGGGTGAACATATTGAACAGATAGAACCCAAAATTCAAAGGAATCCTATTCACCACCCTTCTGGCAACGACTGGGACCGATCAGAATGTGCGGATCAGTTTGGATGGCTAAGATTTAAACTGGATTGATTTTTCTCTGAAGTCTCCCATTACTGCACCATCTCCAGCCTGCTAGATGCCGATTTTAGACTGGGAAACCCTTCAACACCCAGCCACTTCTCTATCCTGTAAGTAGCCATTGTAATAATGCTCAATAGAGCTAGCCTCCATCACCTGTATCATCTATCAATTTATTTCTACGTGTGGTCTATAATGATTTTTACATTTGGAAACAAACTGTTTTAATAAGCTATGCTGAATCCCCCTGACTTAGGAAAGCACAGCTTACAAGGGTCCCTTTGATCTCAGCAGGACGCCTGCCATTTTGCCCATCTAGTCTGCCCAATATACTGAATACTATGAATAGCCCCTGGCCCTATCTTATATGAAGGATGGCCTTATGCCTATCCCATGCATGCTTAAACTCCTTCACTGTATTTGCAGATACCACTTCTGCAGGAAGGCTATTCCATGCATCCACTACTTTCTCAGTAAAGTAATACTTCCTGATATTACTTTTAAACCTTTGCCCCTCTAATTTAAAACTATGTCCTCTTGTAGCAGTTTTTCTTCTTTTAAATATTCTCTCCTCTTTTACCTTGTTGATTCCCTTTATGTATTTAAAAGTTTCTATCATATCCCCTCTGTCTCGTCTTTCTTCCAAGCTATACATGTTAAGGTCCTTTAATCTTTCCTGGTACGTTTTATCCTGCAATCCATGTACTAGTTTAGTAGCTCTTCTCTGAACTCTCTCCAAAGTATCAATATTCTTCTGGAGATATGGTCTCCAGTACTGAGCACAATACTCCAAATTATGTCTCACTAGTGCTCTGTAGAGCGGCATGAGCACCTCCCTCTTTCTACTGTTAATGCCTCTCCCTATACACCCAAGCATTCTAGCATTTCCTGCTGCTCTATGACATTGTCTGCCTACCTTTAAGTCTTCTGAAATAATGACCCCTAAATCCCTTTCCTCAGATACTGAGGTTAGGACTATATGACTGATTTTATATTCTGCTCTTGGGTTTTTACGCCCCAGGTGCATTATCTTGCACTTATCAACATTAAATTTTAGTTGCCAGATTTTTGACCATTCCTCTAGTTTTCCTAAATCCTTTTCCATTTGGTGTATACCTCCAGGAACATCAACCCAGTTACAAATATTTGTGTCATCAGCAAAAAGACCCCTTACCATCGAGGCCTACTGAAATTTCGCTGATAAAGATATTAAACAATATGGGTCCCAGAACAGATCCCTTAGGTACCCCACTGGTAACAAGACCATGGTCTGAATATACTCCATTGACTACAACCCTCTGCTGTCTGTCCCTCAGCCACTGCCTAATCCATTCAACAATATGGGAGTTCAAGCACAAAGATTGCAATTTATTGATAAGCCTTCTATGTGGGACAATATCAAAAGGCTTACTAAAATCTAGATAAGCGATGTCTATTATTTTAGTCACCCAATCAAAAAAATCTATAAGATTAGTTTGACATGATCTCCCTGAAGTAAACCCATGCTGTTTTTTATCTTTCAATCCATGGGATTTTAGATGTTCCACAATCCTCTCCTTAAGTATGGTTTCCATTAATTTCCCCACTATTGATGTCAGGCTTACTGACCTATAGTTGCCTGATTCCTCCTTACTACCTTTCTTGTGAATGGGCACAACATTTGCTAATTTCCAATCTTCTGGGACGACTCCTGTTACCAGTGATTGGTTAAATAAATCTGTTAATGGTTTTGCTCTGTTAATTGTCAGAAAACAATTGTCAGAAACAATTTTAACAAGAAAAGACCCAGTACTCCCAAACAGACAGCTGGGGGCTGTGAACACAGACTCCAAATCTCAGGAAGGCCACATTAAAGCAGTACTCTGCAATGCCAGGTCAATAAATAACAAAAAATACACCAGTATAGATAATTGTTAGAGACCACCTAAATCAAATAGCAGTATAGAGTAAGTGATCAAAATGTAAAACTTAACATTTAATATAATAAATATAGAAAATAGGTCCCACGATAATTGGATGCAAATTGTACAAATATACAAGGAAAAAGAGCAATGCGGTGGTTCACCACGCCGGTAGTTAGGTACAAACAACCAGAACACGTTAATGAAATAAGAGGTGCTCGGCGGCACCCAAAAATAACCAGGTAGTCCTACCGCTCTGATGAGGTGCTCCTTGGTATCGCGACTGCCTGTCCGGTGCTAATGGATGTACACACTGTTATTGACGGCAGACATGTAATGCAGGGTTAGGGATGCTAGGTTTGCTGACCCTAGTGATACCCTAGGGCCCTACAATCACCTAAATGGCCTGACCACGGATCCCCATGACCAGCCAGAAGCAGGAACCTAACCCTGGAATTTGTGCGCCCTAGAAAGCCCTCGCCTGCCTAATCCCTACACGCATGTTTCGCAGACAAAGATGAGTGAATAGCTCATCAGGGGAAACACGGGAGCTTGGGCTGAAACTGTGCAGAGTACGCTGACAATAGTATCGAATGCGAGCACTGCACAGAGGCAAAGTTTGACCACAGTCCAGATATGGAGGTATGTGGCCAGACTAACTGTAGGGTAAATAGGGCAAACTGATACTCAACCCCTCTCCTACTAATACACTCTTGGCGCATGGGCTGAAGTAGCCTGAGGTACCTCTTAAAGAGAGAGCCGGCCTCAGAAAGAGGCTTGGCCAGGACACTCCTACCTGCCTCAAACGATGCGATGCGCCCACGCATGCGCGAATGGACGGATCGCATAGGGGAAGGAGGTCACTCGGCGGACGCCTGTGAATGTGATGACGTCACCTCGTCCGATCTCGTTTGTTCACACGAGATCATGCGGCAGTTGCCAGGCAATCGGGGCGCTGCTCCCTGACACTGTCGGATGGCGCGGCTCCAGATGTAAGGCTGCGCTATAGGAAATATGACATTAAAAGGCAAACACATTAGTGAAAGAATCATTAATATATTGACAATAAACGGACACATGTCAACAGGGGAAGGGACGGTAGAAAAGGACTACCATACGAAGGAAAGGGGACAGGTATAAGGGAAGAAGGAAAAAGGACAAAACAGTAAAATAAAGATTAACAAGCTGAAGATAGTGTAAACAATATTACACAGCGTGGGGATCGGTGTGGGCTACCTAGATGAAACAGCTGTAGTTAAGCTGTGTGTAAATCCAGCGGGATTCTCGCTGGAGTAACACACGATCCCAGTCGCCACCGCGGATTGGACGCCCAACCTTCTCGATTCCCATTGCTGTCAGACAGCCGGGGTTACCCTGATGACAGTCATGGACATGCCTGGATACCACAGTGTCCCTCTTATTGCCAATATCGCCAAGATGCTCGCCCACACGCCTACGCAGTTCACGTCTCGTCTTGCCCACGTACTCCAAACTGCACTCGCAGGTAATCTTATAGATCACACCCTGCGTTTTGCAGTTAATGAAGTCCTTGATTGGGAAAGCTTTTTTCAAGTTAGAACTAGAGAAGGTTTTCCCTGTCTGGACAATACTGCAAGCTACACAGCCACTGCACCTAAAACAGCCTGTGGGCCTACGATCAAGCCAGGTTCCCTGCCTGGGCACAGGTGCAAAGTGGCTGTGTACAAGGAGGTCCTTAAGATTACTACCCCTTCTGAAAGTTATTTGGGGGTAGTCGTGTATGATGTCCTTGATGTCCGGGTCCATCATTAAAATGGACCAATGTTTGCCCAGGATCCCCCGCATTCTGTCAGCACAGCCATCAAAGGTGGCTAGCAGTCGGATCCTCTGGTCCCCAGCTACCTTGGCCTTGGGCACCAAAAGGTCCGACCGGGCCGTATCGGCCGCTCTACGATAAGCCTGCTTGAGAACATTATCCGGGTATCCCCTATTCAGGAACCGTGCCCTAAGATCATTCGCCTTCTTCCTAAAATCTGGCCCCTCAGAGCATTTGCGCCTAAGGCGCAGGTATTGACCACATGGGATACCCCTCTTAAGGGGGGTAGGGTGACTACTGCTCCAATGTAGGACCGAGTTGGTAGAAGTGGGCTTTCTGAAAATGGTTGTTGAAAGTTCATCAGTACCATTTCTAGAGATGTCGATATCAAGGAAAGAGAGACTGTTAGGATCGGACTCATGTGTGAATCTCAGACCCATGTTGTTATGATTCAACTTGGTGACCAAGCCAGAGAATGATAATTGAGAGTCATTCCAGATGATCAAAATGTCGTCGATATAACGGGCCCACAATGCTATAGGCCCGGTACTCGACGACATTTCCTCAGAGAAAACATTGGTTGCCTCCCACCAGCCCAGGAGCAGATTGGCGTAGGCCGGTGCGCAAGAACAGCCCATCGCCGTGCCCCTGAGCTGGCTCACTGCTTTAAGACCGGCTGTATGGGGGATAGACGAGTATAGCGCCTCGACATCAATACTCCCCAAAATGGCCTGGGGTTCGATGTTCACGCCATCAAGTCTTTTAAGTAGGTCCATAGTGTCCCTGACATAAGATGGCAGGGACACTACAAAGGGCATAAGGACTTTATCAATGTAAATGCCAAGATTTTGACTGATGACTGATGCAGCCAACCCCCGAAACGATATGTCTCCCTTTAAGGGGGGTTGTCCCCTTATGGACCTTCGGCAGGCTGTAAAACGTAGCATTCACTGGATGTTTAGGATACAAAAAGTCAAATTCCTCTGCAGAGATCAGTTTTTTTGTTTTTGCATCCTGCAGGATGTCCCTAAGTTCTAACAGGTATGAGTCTGTCGGATTGGATAACAGAACTTCATAGCTGTTTTTATCCTGGAGGATCTGCTCACACATACTCCGGTAGTCAGCCGTATCCATGATCACTGTGTTGCCCCCCTTGTCTGAAGGCTTCACAGTGATCGTGGAGTCATTCTTGAGGGCCGTAATGGCCTCCCATTCCTCCCTGGTGCAATTATTGCACAGGGGGGTGGGTGCCACTTTTTTAAAGGTCTGCTGACACAAGTTGGAGGAACACATCCAGACACGATACGTCACTAGACGGAGGCATCTTGGTGCTTTTATTCCTAAGGGTCGTAAAGGGGCCCGCACCGGTTATGCTGCCATCCAGTTCCTCCAAACTGTGTAGCAACCTTACATCAGGTAAAAGGCTTAAAGGGATCACTAGTTCCTGACACTGCCGCTCATCCGTATGTTTAAAGAATTTGCGCCACCTAAACTTCCTGATAAAGAGGTGCAGATCTTTGGTCCAAGTGAAGGCGTCAAAGCGGAGTGTAGGGACAAAGGAAAACCTTTGCTAAGAACGGCCATTTCGATGGTACTCAATGTTCTCGGAGATAAGTTTATTACTTCGGGCCCTGTTGGTCCCGAAACTTGATCTGTTTCTCAACGGATATGGAATGGCTTGATCTAAAAAACCTTGGGGTTGTCCTCTACCTCTACCCCCTCCCCCTCCTGTATGGGTTTTTACGCCTAATTGATGTGCCTGTCTGTTCATGTTCACTGTCTGAGAGGTCGGTCTCCGTGGTAGACAAATCAGAGGCCACCTCCCTGACAGTGACCTTGTCTTGGAGAACGGAGTAAGCCTTGTTCTCTTTAAACTCTGCAAGGTCTTTAGTGAACTGCCGGTGCTTCCTTTCCCTGAGATAAAATTGATATTTCTCTATGGAAGCCTGCAGCTGTTTTTCTTTATTAATAAAGTCAGGGTCCTGGGTGAAGGTTTTGGTGATATCAATCTGGGCTTTCAATTTCTCCCCCAAGCCCTCAAGATTAATTTTCTCCTCCTCAAGCAACAGGGTCATAAATTGGAGGGAGCTGGCGGTGGCTAGTTGTTCCCAGCGGTTACCAAAGCCAGGACTCCTCTGTCTATTGACAGGGGTTAGTGAAAGAATCATGAATTATCTAACAATTATCTATACTGGTTTATTTTTTGTTGTATTTCCTTGGCATGGCAGGTTTCCTGACTGTTGGCCTTAATACGGACACATGGCTCGATGAGGCAAGGGAAGTCTTTTCAGACAAGTCGTATGTGCAAAAGAAATTCATTCCCTCCTTTAAAACAGCTTTCAAGGAGTTAAATAAATTATATAAGGAACATTTATCTAGCTGGTGGGAGGTGCAGAGCCTTGATAATTATATAAAACACGGCATTGTTCCCAGAGGCTTAAAGAGGACCTTTCACTACTGTAGAAACTAAAAACTAACTATATCAGTGGGCAGAGCGGCGCCCAGGGGTCCCCCTGCACTTACTAGTATGTCTGGGCGCCGCTCCGTTCGCCCGGTGTAGGCTCCGGTGTCTGCGCTCCCTCTGTTGTACTGGAGTGATTTCTTGTATGAGGCGTGTCCCTTGCTGCAGCGCTGGCCAATCGCAGCGCACAGCTCATAGCCAGGCTACTAGTAAGTGCAGGGGGACCCCTGGGCGCCGCTCTGCCCACTGATATAGTTAGTTTTTAGTTTCTACAGTAGTGAAAGGTCCTCTTTAAGGATTTCACTTACCCCTGTCAATAGACAGAGGAGTCCTGGCTTTGGTAATCGCTGGGAACAGCTAGCCACCGCCAGCTCCCTCCAATTTATGACCCTGTTGCTTGAGGAGGAGAAAATGAATCTTGAGGGCTTGGGGGAGAAATTGAAAGCCCAGATTGATATCACCAAAACCTTCACCCAGGACCCTGACTTTATTAATTAAGAAAAACAGCTGTAGGCTTCCATAGAGAAATATAAAGGGGTAGAGGGGGTAGAGGTAATAAACTTATCTCAGAGAACATTGAGTACCATCGAAATGGCCGTTCTTAGCAAAGGTTTATCCTTTGTCCCTACACGCCGCTTTGACACCTTCACTTGGACCAAAGATCTGCACCTCTTTATCAGGAAGCTTAGGTGGCGCAAATTCTTTAAACATACGGATGAGCGGCAGTGTCAGGAACTAGGGATCCCTTTAAGCCTTTTACCTGATGTAAGGTTGCTACACAGTTTGGAGGAACTGGATGGAGGCATAACCGGTGCGGGCCCCTTTACGACCCTTAGGAATAAAAGCACCAAGATGCCTCCGTCTAGTGACGTATCGTGTCTGGATGTGTTCCTCCAACTTGTGTCAGCAGACCTTAAAAAAGTGGCACCCACCCCCCTGTGCAATAATTGCACCAGGGAGGAATGGGAGGCCATTACGGCCCTCAAGAATGACTCCACGATCACTGTGAAGCCTTCAGACAAGGGGGGCAACACAGTGATCATGGATACGGCTGACTACCGGAGTATGTGTGAGCAGATCCTCCTGGATAAAAACAGCTATGGAGTTCTGTTATCCAATCCGACAGACTCATACCTGTTAGAACTTAGGGACATCCTGCAGGATGCAAAAACAAAAAAACTGATCTCTGCAGAGGAATTGGACTTTTTGTATCCTAAACATCCAGTGAATGCTACGTTTTACAGCCTGCCGAAGGTCCATAAGGGGACAACCCCCCTTAAAGGGAGACATATCGTTTCGGGGGTTGGCTGCATCAGTCAAAATCTTGGCATTTACATTGATAAAGTCCTTATGCCCTTTGTAGTGTCCCTGCCATCTTATGTCAGGGACACTATGGACCTACTTAAAAGACTTGATGGCGTGAACATCGAACCCCAGGCCATTTTGGGGAGTATTGATGTTGAGGCGCTATAATCGTCTATCCCCCATACAGCCAGTCTTAAAGCAGTGGGCCATTTTCTCAGTATGAGAGGTTGTCAGTTTTCTCAGCACAATGACTTTGTGCCGAGACTTCCTGAGTATCTACTGACACACAACTTTTTTCATTTTGGCACCAAGCTCTACCACCAGCTCAGGGGCACGGCGATGGGCTGTTCTTGCGCACCGGCCTACGCCAATCTGTTCCTGGGCTGGTGGGAGGCAACCAATGTTTTCCCTGAAGAAATGTCGTCGAGTACCGGGCCTATAGCATTGTGGGCCCGTTATATCGACGACATTTTCATCATCTGGAATGACTCTCAATTATCATTCTCTGGCTTGGTCACTAAGTTGAATCATAACAACATGGGTCTGAGATTCACACATTAGTCCGATCCTAACAGTCTCTCTTTCCTTGATATCTCCAGCTCTAGAAAGGGTACTGATGAACTTTCAACAACCATTTTCAGAAAGCCCACTTCTACCAACTCGGTCCTACATTGGAGCAGTAGTCACCCTACCCTCCTTAAGAGGGGTATCCCGTGTGGTCAATACCTGCGCCTTAGGCGCAACTGCTCCGAGGGGCCAGATTTTAGGAAGAAGGCGAGCGATCTTAGGGCACGGTTCCTGAATAGGGGATACCCGGATAATGTTCTCAAGCAGGCTTATCGTAGAGCGGCCGATACGGCCCGGTCGGACCTTTTGGTGTCCAAGGCCAAGGTAGCTGGGGACCAGAGGATCTGACTGCTAGCCACCTTTGATGGCTGTGCTGACAGAATGCGGGGGATCCTGGGCAAACATTGGCCCATTTTAATGATGGACCTGGACATCAAGGACATCATACACGACTACCCCCAAATAACTTTCAGAAGGGGTAGTAATCTTAAGGACCTCCTTGTACACAGCCACTTTGCACCTGTGCCCAGGCAGGGAACCTGGCTTGATCGTAGGCCCACAGGCTGTTTTAGGTGCAGTGGCTGTGTAGCTTGCAGTATTGTCCAGACAGGGAAAACCTTCTCTAGTTCTAACTTGAAAAAAGCTTTCCCAATCAAGGATTTCATTAACTGCAAAACGCAGGGTGTGATCTAAAGGATTACCGGCGAGTGCAGTTTGGAGTACGTGGGCAAGACGAGACGTGAACTGTGTAGGCGTCTGGGCGAGCATCTTGGCGATATTGGCAATAAGAGGGACACTGTGGTATCCAGGCATGTCCATGACTGTCATCAGGGTAACCCCGGCTGTCTGAAGGCAATGGGAATCGAGAAGTTTGGGTGTCCAATCCGCGGTGGCGACTGGGATCGTGTGTTACTCCAGCGAGAATCCCGCTCAATTTACACCTTACGCACGGTCTCACCCACTGGTCTGAATGAGCAGCTTAACTATAGCTGTTTCATCTAGGTAGTCCACACCGATCCCCACGCTGTGTAATATTGTTTACACTATCTTCAGCTTGTTAATTTTTATTTTACTGTTTTGTCCTTTTTCCTTCTTCCTCCTTATGGTAGTCCTTTTCTACCGTCCCTTCCCCTGTTGACATGTGTCCGTTTATTGTCAATATATTCATGATTGTTTCACTAATGTGTTTGCCTTTAATGTCATATTTCCAATAGTGCAGCCTTACATCTGGAGCGGCGCCATCCGACAGTGTCAGGGAGCAGCGTCCCGATTGCCTGGCAACTGCCGCATAATCTCGTGTGAACAAACGAGATCGGAAGAGGTGACGTCATCACGTTCACAGGCGTCCGCCGAGTGACCTCCTTCCCCTATGCGATCCATCCATTCGCGCATGCGTGGGCGCATCGCATCGTTTGAGGCAGGTAGGAGTGTCCTGGCCAAGCCTCTTTCTGAGGCCGGCTCTCTCTTTAAAAGGTGGCGGTTTTTAGCGCTACCTCAGGCTACATCAGCCCATGCGCCAAGAGTGTATTAGTATGAAAGGGGTTGAGTATCAGTTTGCCCTATTTACCCTACAGTTATCCTGGCCACATACCTCCATAGCTGGACTGTGGTCAAACTTTGCCTCTGTGCAGTGCTCGCATTCGATACTATTGTCAGCGTACTCTGCACAGTTTCAGCCCAAGCTCCCGTGTTTCCCCTGATGAGCTATTCACTCATCTTTGTCTGCAAAACATGCGTGTAGGGATCAGGCAAGCGAGGGCTTTCTAGGGCGCACAAATTCCAGGGTTAGGTTCCTGCTTCTGGCTGGTCACGGGGATCCGTGGTCAGGCCATTTAGGTGATTGTAGGGCCCTAGGGTATCACTAGGGTCAGCAAACCTAGCATCCCTAACCCTGCATTACACGTCTGCCGTCAATAACGGTGTGTACATCCATTAGCACCGGACAGGCAGTCGCGATACCAAGGAGCACCTCATCAGAGCGGTAGGACTACCTGGTTATTTTTGGGTGCCGCCGAGCACCTCTTATTTCATTAACGTGTTCTGGTTGTTTGTACCTAACTACCGGGGTGGTGAACCACCGCATTGCTCTTTTTCCTTGTATATTTGTACAATTTGCATCCAATTATCGTGGGACCTATTTTCTATATTTATTATATTAAATGTTAAGTTTTACATTTTGATCACTTACTCTATACTGCCAATAAATAACAAAACAGCAGTTAACTTAATAGAGACTTCAGATCTGGCCTTTCTAACTGAGCCCACACTGGAAGCTGTTGTGCCGGCCAACTACTCTGTGCTACACTGCAAGAGACAAGACCGCAAAGGAGGAGGGGTTGCACTATGCTTCAAATCCAGTTTAAAAATCAAACCTTTTGCTGTAGGCCCCACCCATTCTTTTGAATGCCTGGCAGCGCAACTTTCAGCCGATAAAAGCATGGCAGTGGCTCAGACTTTCTCAAGTAAATGGCTGATCTTCTATCCTGTCTAGCATTGGAACACCCTAGATGGATAATCCTGGGAAACTTCAACGCATGGGTGGACACCCACTCCTCCCAGCTAGGAAGAGATCTACTTCTCACATGAATGAGCTGGGCTTCTTTCAAGCCATTCACCTCCCTACACACAAGAGACCTCATATTTCATTCAGGACTTTCAATATCCAAGATGGAAATAAATCCTGCAGTTTGGTCAGACCATTACACTATCCACTTTTCCCTTGCAGGACCAGCTTTAAAACGCCAAGCAAAAGATCTCACAAAATACCGTTCCCTGAAAGGTCTATCACCCCAACATCTTTAGCACAACCTAAACCTGGATGGACTAACAGAACACAGCTTAGACCTCGACTTCATGGTCCATAAATATAACTGCCTTGTATCATCTGCCTTTGACTCTATTGCTCCCCTACGCATCAAACGCTCCACACCATTACATCATGCGCAATGGTTCGACAACTCCTTAAAAGGAGCTAAAGAAAGAGGGACGCAGACTAGAACGACAATGGCGCAAACACCAGCGCTCAAAGGATAAACACTCCCTAATTCGTAACCAAAAGAATTATCAGGCAATGATCAACAAGAAAAAGTCCTCATTTCTATCACAGGAAATTGCAAAAGAAGCCAACAAACCAGCCCAGGTATTCGGCACAGTTGACAGTCTATGCAATCCATCGTGCCGGAATCCCAACATCGCATCCGCATAACTTTCTCCTCCTGTACATATCACTATGTACCGATCTGAGACAAGATTATGCGCTTTGAGTGCTACGGGAGAAAAGCGATTTACAAATGTTTTGTTGTTGTTGGTGGTGGTGGTGCCCAAGGCATATCGCAAGCTCGTGTTGGAGTTAGTCCACCAACATGTTCTTGGGGGATACCTGGGCCAGCAGAAAACGCAGGACCCGATTCTACAGTGGTTCTACTGGCCCAGTGTGTTCAGTATTGGAAGGGTATTCCAAGTCATGCCCAACCTGCCAGATAACCAGCCCCCAGCCACATTTCCGTAGTCCCCTGGTCCCTCTCCCGATTATTGAGGTTCCATTCGAGCGGATCGCTATTGATCTCATAGGCCAAGTACTGAAGTCCGTTAGAGGGCACCAACACATCTTGGTAGTCCTGGACTATGCCACTCGATACCCGGAGGCGGTGCCGCTGCAACATACCTCGGCCAAACTCAAAGCCAAAGAGTTAGTGGAGATGTTTTCCCGAGTGGGCCTACCTAAAGAAATTCTGACCGACCAGGGGACCCCTTTTATGTCAAAAGTCATGAGGGAACTCAGTAAACTGCTACAGATCAAACAGTTGCGGACGTGCGTCTATCACCCACAAACGGACGGGCTGGTAGAAAGATTTAATCAAACTTTGAAAAACATGTTAAAGCGGGTGGTGTCTAAAGATGGAAGGGATTGGGATCTGCTACTGCCCTATCTCATGTTTGCAGTGCGAGAGGTGCCCCAGGCCTCTACGGGGTTCTTACCCTTCGAACTGCTGTATGGCCGACATCCGCGTGGGTTGTTGGACATAGCCAAAGAGGCGTGGGAACAACAACCCACACTGCATAAAAGTGTGATTGAGTATGTCACTCAAATGCAAAAGCGGATGGAGACAGTGTTGCAGCTGGTTAGGGAACTTATGGAGGTCCATAAATATTGGGATATCAACAATTCTAAATTTTTTGGCTCTATACACCATCACAGTGGATTTGAAATGAAACGAACTAGATGTGCTTTAACTGCAGACTGTCAGCTTTAATTTGAGGGTATTTACATCCAAATCAGGTGAACGGTGTAGGAATTACAACAGTTTGCATATGTGCCTCTCACTTGTCAGGGGGCCAAAAGTAAATGGGACAGAGTAATAATCATAAATCAAACTTTCACTTTTCAATACCTGCTTGCAAATCCTTTGCAGTCAATTACAGACTGAAGTCTGGAACGCATAGACATCACCAGACGCTGGGTTTCATCCCTGGTGATGCTCTGCCAAGCCTCTACTGCAACTGTCTTCAGTTCCTGCTTCTTCTTGGGGCATTTTCCCTTCAGCAAGTGAAATGCATGCTCAATCGGATTCAGGTCAGGTGATTGACTTGGCCATTGCATAACATTCCACTTCTTTCCCTTAAACTCTTTGGTTGCTTTTGCAGTATGCTTTGAGTCATTGTCCATCTGCACTGTGAAGCGCCGTCCAATCAGTTCTGAAGTATTTGGCTGAATATTAGCAGATAATATTGCCCGAAACACTTCAGAATTCATCCTGCTGCTTTTGTCAGCAGTCACATCATAAATAAATACAAGAGAACCAGTTTCATTGGAAGCCATACATGCCCATGCCATGACACTACCACCACCATGCTTCACTAATGAGGTGGTATGCTTAGGATCATGAGCAGTTCCTTTCCTTCTCCATACTCTACTCTTCCTATCACTCTGGTACAAGTTGATCTTGGTCTCATCTGTCCATAGGATGTTGTTCCAGAACTGTGAAGGCTTATTAGATGTCGTTTGGCAAACGTCTGGCCTTCCCGTTTTTGAGGCTCACCAATGGTTTACATCTTGTGGTGAACCTTCTGTATTCACTCTGGTGAAGCCTTCTGTTGATTGTTGATTTTGACACACATACACCTACTTCCTGGAGAGTGTTCTTGATCTGGCCAACTGTTGTGAAGGATGTTTTCTTCACCAGGGAAAGAATTCTTCGGTCATCCACCACAGTTGTTTTCCGTGGTCGTCCGGGTCTTTTGGTGTTGCTGAGCTCACCGATGCGTTCATTCTTTTTAAGAATGTTCCAAACAGTTGTTTTGACCATGCCTAATGTTTTTGCTTTCTCTCTGATGGGTTTGTTTTGTTTTTTCAGCCTAATGATGGCTTGCTTCACAGATAGTGACAGCTCTTTGGATCTCATCTTGAGTTGACAGCAACATATTCCCTCAAATTAAAGCTGACAGTCTGCAGTTAAAGCATATCTAGTTAGTTTCATTTCAAATTCATTGTGGTGGGGTATAGAGCCAAAAATGTTAGAATTGTGGTGATTTCCCAATATTTATGGACCTGACTGTAGGTGGCAGGGTCCCTACGAAGTGTTCGAAAAAGTTGGGGAGGTAACCTACAAGGTATACCAGCCTGGACGGAGAAAGACGGAGCAGGTGTACCATGTAAACTTGTTGAAACTGTGGAAAGATAGGGAGACCAGTACGGACAACAGCCCCTGGCCGGGTTTTCTAGGGGTAGAGTTTCCAGTCCCGCGGTCTGATACGAGGGAAGCAGTTGCCACAGTAAAGATTGCTGACAAGTTTTCCTCTAAACAGGCTCAGGAGGCCAGGGAGTTAGTCAGCAGAAACACGGATGTGTTTTCAGACCTCCGTGGACACACTTCTATCATCCGACATGACATTGTCACTGAGCCTCAGGCCAGAATCCAGTTAAAACCATACCGGGTAACTGAGTCGTGGCGACAAGCCACCTTGGAAGAAGCGCAGCTGATGTTACAGCTAGGTGTCATTGAGGAGTCAAAAAGTGTATGGGCCAGTCCGATAGTCTTAATACCCAAGCCGGACAGGACATTACGATTCTGTAACGACTTCCGCAAACTTAATGAGGTTTCCAAGTTTGACTCATATCCCATGCCCCAAGTGGATGAGCTTATTGAGAAGTTAGGCCAAGCCCGGTATTTTTCTGTGTTGGACCTCACCAAAGGGTACTGGCAGGTACCCTTGACGGAGGCTGCCAAGGAAAAAACGTCTTTCATCACACCAGAGGGGCTGTATCAGTACAAGGTATTACCCTTTGGTCTACATGGCGCTCCCGCCAAGTTTCGAAAGCAAATGGACATTGTACTCCATCTACATCGTCAGTACGCTTCGGCATACCTGGACGATATCGTTATCCACAGCACCGACTGGGAAAGTCACCTACCTAAAGTACAGACTGTAGTGGACTCCTTTAGGAAGGCTGGCTTGACCGCTAACCCAAAAAAGTGCGCGATAGAGTTAGAAGAGACCAAGTCCCTGGGGTATGTAATTGGGCGCGGAGTTATCAAACCTCAGGTGAACAAAATTGAGGCAATTCTGAATTGGCGCCGACCTGTCACTACTCTGCAAATAAAGTCGTTCCTGAGAATGGTGGGATACTATATGAGGTTTGTCACCCACTTTGCTACAATGGCCACACCATTAAAAGGCATTTTGCAGGGATGCAAGTCAGTAACGGTCCAATGGAATGAGCAGGTGGAAAAGGCTTTCTCCGCTTTGAAGTCGGCCCTGTGTGGGTTCCCAGTTTTGGTGACGCCCAACTTCAAAAGGGAGTTTATAGTACAGACTGATGCCTCCGAAGTAGGTCTCGGTGCTGTACTGTCTCAGGAAGTCAATGGGGAGGAGCATCCCGTTGTCTTCCTCAGCCGGAAGCTTACCCCAGCCGAGACCAGGTATAGTATAGTGGAAAGAGTGTGCCTGGCTATCAAGTGGGCACTCGAGTCTCTCCGCTATTTGTTGGGGAGAAAGTTTCGTCTGGTGACCGACCACTCCCCTCTCAAATGGATGAGCCGGGCCAAGGACAGAAATGCTCAGGTCACCTGGTGGTTTCTGTCTTTGCAAAATTTCAAGTTTTCGGTGGGACACAGGGCAGGCCGGTTATTAGGAAACGCGGATGCCCTGTCCCGGGTACACTGTTTAATGTGTGTCCACCCTCTAAGGGTTGAACAGGAGGGAACAAGGGGCCATCATTGATGGTTGGTACGTGTCACCGAGGTTCCTGGCCTCGGTGAGGTAAGAGACGTTTTTTTTTCCTGAAGTGTTAGTATTGCAGATTGCAGTCTGACACTTCAGCTGGTTAGTATGGCTGTAAAGCTGATCCGGGATGGCTCTTACTGGGAGTAGCCAAAGTGCTGGGTGGGTGGCTACTCCCCACGTTCCAGGAAGAGTCTTGGGAGGCTTATAAAAAGCAGTCAGCGCTGTCAGGTGTGGTGGATTATCCCCCATCTCACAGTGAAGCTGTGGAGTCTCTGTGGTTTGGGATCTGAAGACCTGTGCCATGCAAAAGGGCTGAGAGCCGCATGGTGGAAAACAGGCCCCTAAAGCCTGCTGGGTACCGCTGATAAAAAAAAAACTGCTAACAAGGTGAATGTTTGTGTTCTGAGGACTTTCCATGGTGTGAACAAACACCAAGACTGAACTGGTATTTTGTTTTGCCTTCTGTGTGAATAAACACTGAACTATTTAAGTTAAAGACTTTGCGATTGCCTCTATACTGCGTCCGCTAACCTGCCTACCAGAGAAAATCCCCACAGTGCATACTGTTCGACTCACTTGGGTACGAATACAGCTTTTTTTTTTCAACTCTACCGACAAGTGTTCGATTGGGTTGAGGTCTGGGGACTGTGGAGACCATTTAAGTACCTCTACTTCATTGTCATTGAACCATTTCTTTGTCAATCTCGACTTATGTTTCAGGTCATTGTCCTCCTGGAACACAATGTTGTCCTTTTCATACCCATAGTACCCGAGTCTATGAAGTAACTCGTATTGTAGGATACTCACATATAGCTCAGCACTGAGACCACCATCGAACCTGGTCAAGTACCCAATGCATTTGGCTGTGAAACAACCCCATATCATCAGCCTTACTTCAATTTCTCGATCCAGTAGCTCCCTTTTCCCTTGTTTCTTCCAGACCTATTTACACCCTCCAGAGCCCAGTCTATTGACTTTCATCTCATTGCTCCAAATCACCCATTCCCAATCTTCCACTGTTCATGCTTTCTTTGCAAACTCGAGCTGACACTTCTAATGCTGATATTGAAGTCGAGGCTTCTTCACCTTTTTTCAGGCCACCATTCCAGACTTGTGTAATGCGTGTCGCACGGTGCTTGCATGGATGTCTGTGATCTCACTATTACGAAACATACATGCTCCACTGTTTTTCGCACCAGAACTGACAGACCTTGCGATGAGCAGACTTGTTGACTTTTTTCGGGACATCCACTTCTTGGCTGGATAACGGACTTCATTTTGTATTCTTCAAACGGTCATGACACTCACATGATGCAGTTTGGCAAATTACTTGGCCGAGATACCGCTTTCGATGAGCTGGATGATGCGTTTTCTCTTTTCTTGGGAAATCTTCCTGACTGCTTCTGAATTTGAACATATATCTCACTCCAAAGTCCAGTGTAAACAGAAGAGTGGAAGAAAGTCTGCCAGAGGTTCACCAACATGGGAGACCTGCGCTGAAGAGGGTGAAGGAAACCAGCGTTCGTTTACTATAACAGAAGCTGGAGAGCAATGCAGTGAATATGCAGAGATTTGAGAGTGGGGAGCCTAAAAAGAAAGAGGCCTGTGGACACTTTTTTAAATCAACAAATTAAGATTTTATTGAACATTTGGAGTTATTTATCAAAGACTGGCTTTTTAGGTCGGTGTTTGATAGCCCCTGTGCGGCCAAAGGAAGCGCCTAATTTATGTCAAGTCACAGGCCTAGTCATTAATTAGACGCACCTCTGCCAATCCGTGCACTTGGAGTGAAAATTGTACTAGTTTACTCCTCATTTACACCTGTTTCGAGCCATAAGTGTTAGTAAATTTGCAGGGGCCAATGTCTCCCAAGTGGCGAGCACAAAGTAAAATGCAAAAAAAAAATGTTGCACAAGTTTTTTAAACTGGCGTAGCGATGTTAATAAATGACCCCCAAAAGATCTATAATGTTGATACGAGCTGAAACATGTCCTCAAACATTTTTTAACCCCACAGATCCGCATGTGACAAGTAAAGAATACTACTAGAGACTACAAGGTCAATTGTTGCCATTGTATATTATACCGCTATGGGCTCAATGTTACTGCACACTAAAAGCCATACAAAGGCCCCATGAAGTGTACGTTTTTTTAGCAGATTCTGTCCAAACCTCAGTTAACTTCTGCAACCATGGTACAATTTCAGTTTTTGAGATGTGCTGGGGTCTAAAAAGCCAATAATGGCAACAAAGATTAAAACATTTTTGTATACTACTTACCTTGCTCCTAGGATGCCCTGGTATGTCTGAAGCTGCCGTAGAAATCCAGCGTTCGGTTGCACAATGCTCCTTCTTTCCTTAACGTGTTTCAAAGCATCTTCAAATGTCCACTCGTATTCCTTCATGGCATAAGCTATAACTGTGGAGGCTGAACGAGAGACACCCATCTTACAATGCACAAGGACACGGGTGCCTTGTCGTCTGTAGAGACAAAGGGAACATCTAGTTTTAAACTATCTCACAGATAAGAGTTGGTAAGCAGGCCAGACATACTCACAAGGGTGTCTGTATGAAAATAATTCAAATACATCAAACTTTTTTTGATCTGAAAACAAGAGTTTCTCAAAAAAAATCTGCTGTGTCAAATGAAAAATATACCAGGTTCGACAAAATGTGAGACACTAACAAGTGAAAAATCAGTGGGAGCCCTGGCCCTGCTGGTCCTCTGAATGGGTGTGTTTGAACTGCTAGACCATGTCTGTATACCACAGACCGAACAATTGCATAGTTATGCTACTGTAAATGGCCCCCACATAAATCTACTTGGTAATTGTGAGAGTGCTGATTTATTTGCTTACTATGCAGCAACTCAAACTTCCATTGGGTACAGTTGTATTCACAGACTTGCATTTTTTAGGCTATATCACAACCATCTACAGCTGTCCCTAATGGGAGCTCATATAGGTTTATCCCATTCCCATTGAGTTCAATACTAGTTGTAAAAATCTAAATATCTAAAGCCTGTCACTGTGACCGCCTGCATCGGGAAAAAGGACTGACAGCAGCATGGAGCAGGGGGGAGAATTATATAAATACTGGCACTATGGGGGGAGTAATCATTATATATATACACACACACACACACAAAAGTGAGTACACCCCCCACATTTTAATATTTTATCTTTTCATGGGACAACACTGAAAATATGACACTTTGATACAATGTAAAGTAGTCAGCCTACAACTTGTATAACAGTGTAAATTTGGTGAGCCCTAAAAATAACTCAATACAGCCATTAATGTCTAAACCGCTGGCAACAGAAGTGAGTACGCCCCTAAGTGAAAATGGCCAAATTGTGGCCAATGTGTTAATATTTTGTGTGGCCACATTATTTTCCAGCATTGCCTTAACTCTCTTGAGCATGGACTTCACTAGAGCTTTACAGGTTGCCACTGAAATTATCTTCTACTCTGTTGGAGGATGCCCCCCACAGTTGCTCAATAAGGTTTAAGTCAGATTACCTCAGTTTCTTTAGCAAGGCAGTGGTCGTCTTGGAGGTGTGTTTGGGGTTATCATGCCGCCTGGTTTCTAAAGGGAGGGGACCATGCTCTGCTTCCGTCACAGTACATGTTGGCATTCATAATTCCCTCAATGAATTGTAGCTCCCCACAGCCGGCAGCACTCATGCAGCCCCAAACCATGACACTCGGACCACCACGTTTGACTGTAGGCAAGACACATTTGTCTTTGTACTCCTAACGGTTTCCGCCACATACGCTTCACACCATCTGAACCAAATAAGTTTACCATGGTCTCATTAGACCACAGGGCGTGGTTCCAGTAATCCATGTCTTCAGTTTGCTGAAGACAAACGGACTATTTTCAGATTTTCTTGTGCATCATTTTCCGAAGAGGCTTCCTTCTGGGAAGACAGCCATGCAGACCAATTTGAAGCAGTGTGCAGTGTATGGTCTGAGCATTGACTGGCTAACCGCCCACCCCTTTAACCTCGGCAGCAATGCTGGCAGCACTCATATGTCTATTTTGAAAAGACAACCTCTGGATATGACGCAGAGCATGTGCACTCAACTTCTTTGGTTGACCATGTCGAGGTCTGTTCTAAGTGAAACTTGAACTGCTGAATGGTCTTGGTCACCGTGCTGGGGGTTTTGGCAATCTTCTTATAGCCGAGGTCATCTTTATGTAGAGCAACAATTTTTATTTTTTTGCCCATTTTCACATAGGAGTGTACTCATTTAAAGATATGGAGAGTAATAGAGTAGGCGGCACATACCCTGCAGTGTACTCATTTATGTTGCCAGCGGTTTAGACATTAATGGCTGTGTGTTGAGTTATTTTGAGGGCACTTCAAATTCGTACCGTTATATATATTGAGGGGGAGTTAAAAAATATATACTCGCAGTACACGGGGGAGCCACCTATCTATAAAAAAGGAAATAAACTGAAGCACATCCAAAAGTAGTGAGAAAAGTGGGGTCCTTTATTTACCCATATAGCGATGTTTCTTTTTTATTGTTGGATGGTTAGTCACATCTTAAAGGGGTATTCCGGGATTTTAATATTGATGACCTTGTTCCTATGACACTACAGGAGCGTTATGCATACTGTGGATACTGTGGAAACATTATTATTATTAGGCATAATATGGAGGGAATGGTTACAAATGGAGCACTCTGGTGAAGCATTATCACTTTTGCGGTCATTGAAGGGGGCACTATTACTAATGAACACACTCTGGGAGAGAATTAATACTGTTGGTGGGACTTAGAAGCACTATTACTATGTGGGAGACTTTTTGTATGGTACTATTATTTTTGCAGTATAGTATTTTTAAGCATTGGGGAGAACAGCAGGCACAGTATTGGGGGTAGCACTAGAATGACTCTGCTGGGGTTTCACGATGGGGAGGATTATGGTAAGATTAGGAATCTAAGATGTTTGTGTAGCACAGATTAACTGTGTCAGAAAGAAAAAAATAAGGGGTTGGGTCAGCACAACCTGCCTGTAGGTGCAGATCGCTATGGCGAAATACATATACAAACGGAAAATGCAAATGTGATCGCACACTACATCCAGCACTCTGCCCTCCATGCTGGATGAGACATTGGTTTATATTTTGGCCAAAGCATAGTAAGCCACTCACCGCGTCAAGGCTGTCTCATGAGTGGTCCCTAACTCTTGTTCCTACCTGTTCATGGGCCATGACAGCCACATAAAATCCAGGGAATGCAGGTCAGCATGCAAGCCAAGTACACTTTGCTTGTAACCCCGTCCGGTGCCATTACAGCTTTCATCGGATCCAGGGATGCAAGTACCAACATGCATGCTGAACCCACCATATACTTCTCCTGGAGCCAAATGGCTAATGGTAGGTTCTATACAAGCAGACTCAGTTTTATACTGACTTTAAAACCAGCCTCAAGGACAGATTAACTGGTCAGGTGTGCAATGACTCCAAGGAGATCGCCACGCCTCCAATATATACTACAAAGAAAAAAATAAGGGGTTGGGTCAGCACAACCTGCCTGTAGGTGCAGATCGCTATGGCGAAATACATATACAAACGGAAAATGCAAATGTGATCGCACACTACATCCAGCACTCTGCCCTCCATGCTGGATGAGACATTGGTTTATATTTTGGCCAAAGCATAGTAAGCCACTCACCGCGTCAAGGCTGTCTCATGAGTGGTCCCTAACTCTTGTTCCTACCTGTTCATGGGCCATGACAGCCACATAAAATCCAGGGAATGCATGCTGACCTGCATTCCCTGGATTTTATGTGGCTGTCATGGCCCAAGTCAGTATAAAACTGAGTCTGCTTGTATAGAACCTACCATTAGCCATTTGGCTCCAGGAGAAGTATATGGTGGGTTCAGCATGCATGTTGGTACTTGCATCCCTGGATCCGATGAAAGCTGTAATGGCACCGGACGGGGTTACAAGCAAAGTGTACTTGGCTTGCATGCTGACCTGCATTCCCTGGATTTTATGTGGCTGTCATGGCCCATGAACAGGTAGGAACAAGAGTTAGGGACCACTCATGAGACAGCCTTGACGCGGTGAGTGGCTTACTATGCTTTGGCCAAAATATAAACCAATGTCTCATCCAGCATGGAGGGCAGAGTGCTGGATGTAGTGTGTCAGAAAGAAGTTGTCATATTGGTCTGGTCCAAATTGAGAAGTTGAGGAAAGAGAGCATCTACATCAGAGGAGACATCACTGGATGTAAGAAGTATATAGTGCTGTATTCTCCTGTTTGTTTGGTAGCATGGAATGTGATGTCCATCCAAATAGGTCTTTAGCAGTAAGGCTGGGGGGGGAGAGAACCTAGAATTTTCCAATGTGCACACATGTATAAAGGAAACCTGGAAAGCTGGTTAAACCAGGTGTGTACTGGACAAAGACCCTACAGTGAAATGTCCTGGTGGGCTGATGCCCAGGCGGTCGTCCAAACCCTACCTACAATATAGGGCCAATACCTGCCTACAATATGGGGATAATTTTAGTTTTTTTCCACAGCCACTTTAAGCACACAGTCTGCCCCTGGGTTAAACACATAGTAACTTTGTCTATGGATTTAGTAACAGCATGACTGAGAAAGTGAACTTTCAATCTGGCAGCTACTGCTACTGCAAGCATCCTCTGGGCGTTCCCTAACTCTGAAGTGCCCTTGGCTCTGTGCAGTAAGTGCATTACAACCACTCCCTGTTGCCTAGCATCTATCAAGGAGCTTTTTACACCCTTCACTCTGGAGCCGAGGGAAGAGGTTGTGGAGTGTTTACTGCAGAGATCAAGGGCATTTAGGGGCTGTTCACATCATGTTTACCCTATGTTTAACATATACGTTTGGGGAAAAAATGATACGAAAGCATAGTAGAGTACACTTTTCTATTCTGCATACATTAAAGGGGTTTTCCAACCCCTATAATAACCCAACCCCTCATATAGGTTATACTTTCTCCGTTCCCCAGCACCTGCGCCACTTCTGATCCCCACACGGCCGCAGCTGCAGTGCTCCAGACAAAAAAATTAAAAATATCAAGGAGCCATTGGCTCCTAATCTGAAAAATTTAGGAGCCAAATGAAATTTCTTAGTTGGCAAATTTTTGTTGTAACATAAGGGTCAGAAACAGGGTTTTCTTTAGCCTCTCTGCTATTCGTTTTTCCATTCATAAACCTCCACATTGAGCTCCCATCAGCAGATAGAAGCCTGCAGTACACGCTGGCACTTCTGGTGTGACATCACCTGGGCACATGGTCTTTGCTCATCAGAGGTTCCGTTCCCGCCATGCTGTCCCTGGCACTTCATGAGCAGTCGGCAGTGGCGCGTGCACCCCTGCTCCATAAATGGCAGTTAAATTATCATGCGTATTCATATGCATTAGCCATTTTTTAGGGAGAAAAACTGCCTGTAGCAATATAATGCTATGTGATCCCTGGCAGCGCTGGGGGTCAGGCCGGGAGCTTCGTTGCCACTAGTGAGAGGGGTAATTTTGTAACCTGCACATTGTCATGACAGCACCAATAATTCTCACAACTGTCACGATTTGAAACCCTACACTACGACGATTGGTCGTGCTGGCAACAGTGCATTCCTTTCTTTTTATTTAGCACACAGACAAAGTGCACCAGGCCCTGTGACAGAATTGCGTAAACCAGCTATGGAACCAGTTTCATTTGCTAGTGTAATGAGACAAAGCCCAGCGTTACTCAGCATTGTGTGTGTGGCTGAGCGCACTGCAGCTGTCCACTATCATTGCCATCTCTTCTCCACCACTTACCGCTTACATGGGGAGCACAGGGCACCCTCAGCACATGGCGCAGTGTACGCAGAACGCTCACCTCCGTGCGCCGCATGGCTGAAAAACTCGTCTAGTTTAGCTGCCCCTTGTCTATGGAGCAGTCGGCAGTGAGCAAAATCCCCGTTTTCATAACTGAAAAGCAAGCTGCTGTGTTCAGCGCGGGAGAAGGGGGGGTGAGAGCAGCAGCCAATGGTACGGCAGCACGCTGATACTGACAAATCAGCAGCCTCCTCACTAATAACAGAGCTCTGTACTGTACGGAGCTCTGTTATTGGATTGCTGTGTGTCTGCTGGATGCAAGACCTTTCTTCTTAAAGCGGCAGAGCAGCGGAGGGTCTAGGCGCAAATGGCGACAAGACTACAAAGTCTTGTCACCATTTTGCAATTCTAAGTCACATTGGCGACCATTTTGGTCGCCATCTGGAGCCCTGAGCTGCATCTCCCCATTGCACGGATCAAAACATCCGATGACAGGGGGTGGTGGGGTTTGGTTTAGCAGCCAATAGCAGGTCGCTATGGGGATGAGCCTCCCTAGCATCGTGGATGATGCAGGGAGAGGCAGCGGCGGCAGTGTAATTACTGTATTATTTTTTAAAGGGGCTTTTCCAGGATTTCTTAACTTCTGACCAATCCTCTGGATAGGTCTTCAATATCTGATTGGTGGGAGTCTGACACCAGAGCCGCCAAATAGCTGTTCGAGAAGGCACCGGAGCTCACACTAGTGTCCCAGCCTTCTCGCAGCTTTGTCTAGGCCATGTTATATGTCACGTTAATCGGTCACATGGCCTAGGAGCAGCTCAGTCTTATTAAAGTGAATGGGGCTAAGCTGCGATACCAAGCACAGCTGCTGTACAATATATGGCACTGTGCTTTTTGAGCTGAGAGAAGGATGCAGCACTACTGCAAGCACTGATGCCTTCTCAAACAGCTGAACGATGGGGTCCTGGCTGTCGGACCCCCATCGAACAGATATTTATGACTATTCTTGAGCGAATAGTCAAGCGAAATTAATTTCAATCTGAATTTCAGGAAAAAAATAGATTCTTCACACTTGATGGTAACTAATCAATTTTCCCTGAAAAAATAAATAAAACATACCTCATCCATTTTTTTTTTTATTGCAGAAACCACGCAATATCTCGCATCATCATCACATCACTGCACGAGACTTCGCACAGTATATTCAATCAAGATGGCCATGAAGGCCTCTACATGACCAAATGGATAAGGAGGGTATTTTTTATTTTTACCCTGATTAACCCCTGAAATGCCTAAATTGTGGCCTCAGATGCCGCAATCAGCGATGAACGTGGCATCTCAGGGATTTAATGAGGAGGAACAGGAGGAGCAGTGCCAGAGCCCTGCAAAATGACCTCCAGAAGGCCACTAATATCCATTTGTCTGCTCAAACTGTCAGAAACCAACTTCATGAGGGTGGTATGAGGGCCCAACACTGTGAAGAGCGATTGGCATTTGCCAAAGAATACCAATATTGGCCGATTCAACTTGTGTCCTGTGCTCTTCACGGATTAGAGCAGGTTCACACTGAGCACATGTGACAGACGTGACAGAGTCTGGAGACGCCGTGGAGAACATTCTTCTGCCTGCAACATCCTCCAGCACGACTGGTTTGGCAGTGGGTCAGTAATGGTGTGGGGAAGCATTTCTTTGGAGGGCCGCACAGCCCTCCATGTGCTAGCCAGAGGTACCCTGACTGCCATTAGGTACCGGGATGAGATGGGATGAGACATATGCAGGTGCACTGGGCCCTTGGTTCCTTCTGATGCATGACAATGCTAGACCTCATGTGGCTGAAGTGTGTCAGCAGTTCCTGCATGATGAAGGCATATATACTATGGACTGGCCTGTCCGTTTCCCCAGACCTGAATCCAATCAAGCACATGTGGGACATCATGTCTCGTTCCATCCACAAACTGTCCAGGAGTTGACTGATGCTTTAATCCAGGTCTGGGAGGAAAACCCTCAGGAGAACGAGCGCTGCCGCATCAGGAGCATGACCAGGCATTGTAGAGAGGTCATACAGGCACGTGGAGGTCACACACACACTACTGAGCCTCATTTCCTTGTCTTGAGGCATTTCCACTGAAGTTGGATCAACCTGAAATTAGATTTTCCACTTTGATTTTGAGTATAATTCCAAATCCAGACCTCCATGGGATATTAATTAATTATAGTGACCGACAGGTCTCTTCTCACAATAATCCTCCGAAATGTCCCTTTCAGTTGGATGCAGACACAGTATACAACCTTTCATAACAGTAGTGCTTTAAAGGGGTGATCCAAAATAGATGTGTAACGTAAGGAAAAGGCTAAATTAAGCAATTCCATGATTTTTTTAATCTTATGAACTTTAACCATTGTTGCCTGCCTTTCCATTTCAATTTACTTCCTGGCTGGGACGCAAGCTTACAGCCCACCCGCACATGACACCTGTTTGGGCAGTAGGATGGCTTGGACAAAAGAAGAATGCTTGTGGTGAGACTATATTGTACCTTGAAGATGTGGGATAAATTACACATTTGTACAGTTTTAGAATAGTATTTACTGTTGACAGTATAGAGATTCCACACCTGAGACCCTTATTTTCTCTTATGGGTGGAAATATCACTACACAAGAAGCAAATAGTAAGGTTTCACACACTGTGGATTTTTTGTGACAAATGTCAAAAAATAATGTTTCTAATATACTTGGATTTTATTGTTTTAATAAAGAAATAGGTACCCAAAATTCCTCTCCCCTAAGCTCTTTAGAATCCATACATTTGTATACGTCAGCAGTGTACGGATTCCACTGCACTGGTGGAATGGGGCTGCATCAGTAAGTGCTGTGCCAGGACTTAGCCAAGATCAGATGGCACAGGCGGGAGCAGCAATCTGTGAAGCACTCAATTGCAGCCCCATTCCATCAGTACAGTGAAACCCATAAAAACTGACACATCTGTACACTGCTGAATGATTCTAATGATCTTAGGACAGCTGAAGTATTTCTTTAGTAAAAATAGGCAAAATCCATTAATAAAAATATATTAGAAAATATTATTATTAGGATTTACATTTTAAATAAAGAAAAGTGGGGTTCTCTGGTAATAATGATTTTTCTAGCAAGTGTCTACAGCCTGCATCTCTAAACAGAAAATTCATCCTGGTCCCCACCGCTACGGTCATCCGCTTTGTCCATGTTCCGGTACCCCGCAGTAGTGACATTTGGCAAAACATGGGCATGATCACTTGCAATGACTGCAGCGGAGCATGTGATCATGCCCATGTTTTGCCAGATGTCACCACTGCGGGGACTGGAGCATGAACACAGGAGCGCTAGCGCGAAGAGGAGCAGGTAAGTATGAATCTCGTTTAGAGAGGCAAGCTGTAAGCACTTGCTAAAAACTCATTATTCCTCAAGAGTAACTCTAACCAAGTAAAAATAAAATATTGGGTAGCAAACAAATTTACCATTTACACACAATTATGCAGTAAAGTATGTGCATCATGGCAGTTAACACCAGAAAACAGACAAACCACAGCAACTGCACAGCAAAAACAAGCTCAAACCCTGTGAAGAAGTAGCAGGGAAGACAGCAGACAAAAATTGATCCCAGGGCAGAATGACGTCAATATCAGAAAGACAGGATGCAGGAAGAGTGGACAGGAATATAGCAGCAGCAGTAGCCATAGCCCCCCTGACAGGAAGCATGGTTGATCTAGCCAATCACACTACAGGAGTGATGGGGGAAAGTCCAATCAGAACTGAGAAAGTGAAAAACAAAAACAGCAACCTGAGATTATTGTGTAACATATTGTGTAGCTGTTTAGCAGACAACTCAGAAGCACAGCCATATTATTTTATTAAAGTGGTTGTCCCACGTCCCTGGTTCACCTGCTCCGGAGCCCACCACTTCCTACCACTTTGGTCAATAAGTACCATCTGCTTGTTGGACAGCACAGGCAAGCGGCGCTATCATGAAGCATCATGCCTCCTGTCTATGTGCGCATGTTCCCAATGCTGCTATAGACTTTTAGAGTAGATCCATGGAACAGCTCCAAGGCTACACTACATCCCCTAGATCCCTCCTATTGAAACTAGATATGTTGCAGACCGATGGAAGGGCTAGGAGCCGTTGTGCGTGTATGAATATGTGCACTCCCATGATCCCAGCCACCACAGTAAGAAGCACTACGCAATCACAGCGACTGCAATGAAAGGAGGCACTTCCGATAAAGCAATGAAATGAGTCCATTCGATTTACTTTGGCTGAGTGAAAGGATCCGATTAGTGAGATGAGGCTACCCCTCTACATTTGCATACTCCCAGGGCCCCAAGGGCTGGTTACATCATGCTAATATTATGTGCAAGGTATCATCAGTTCTTGTCTGGCTCTGCAATCCTGTGCATGCTCTCTAGATTCGGTAATCATGCAAAGTACATCTCCTTTTAGGATTCCCTGCTGCCAAAAACATTGGGAAAGATTGAACTAATGTAAGCTCCAGGTTTAGTAGTCATATATAAAAGTGTCGGTGTGAAGTCCTAGCCTTAAAGGGGGTGTCCAATGCAACAAAAATTGGTGTTATGGGGCTCAGAATGCCTTAAAAACAAAGAATTGATTTATCAAACTGGTGTGAAGTAGAATTGGCTTAGTTGCCCATATAAACAATCAGATTTCACCTTTTCAAAGGAGCTGTGAAAAATGAAAGGTGGAATCTGATTGGTTGCTATGGGTAACTATGGGTATGCTATGGGTTGCTATGGGTAACTCTACTTTACACCAGTTTGATAAATCTCCCCCATAGTTTGTAAGACTGAAAGAAAAGACTTCTATCCATTAAAGTGTAGTGCATCATCCTGCAAAATTGAGTCACAGGAAGACAAAAAAAAAACCTCATGAGGAATAAGCCAATTTTCTTTATCTTAGGGGAAAAAAAAGTTCCTTCTTGAATACATATGGAATAATATCTCCCTGGTGTTACAGGCAGTGTGTATGGAACTGCTGCACCAACCAACCAGTTTTACTTAGGGCTAATCTTCATCCTCTACAAAGGGATCTGGTCTTCGATTTAGTGAAGCCACCAGGCTACTACCTCAAGGATTAATCCGGATAAGGTTGGCTGCTGACCAATGGGCTTCACAGACACTGGTGAAAAACACATAGGGATCAGACAATTCTCAGTCAGGAAACAGATCAGGGCAAGCAGAGTTTATGTGCGAATCCATGAAATTAGTCTGAGGTCAGGCAGCAAAGGGTCAATACGGTAAACAGGGAATGGTTCGGTCAGGAAGCGGAAAGTCAGAACTGGTAAACAGGGAGTGGTCGGTACATGAGCAGAAAAAAGCAGTACCGCTTCACAGGAACTAGCAAGCTAGACAAGATAATGCTCAGGCACCCTCCCATAGAGGAAGTTCCCTTAAATACCCAGAGGTGACAAACCACTGGATAAAGAAAACTAGGGTGTGCACACTGGCCCTTTAAGAGCTCTCACCCTAGGAACAGACCAAGGAAGCCTCACGGGGAAGCACAGGTCACAGCCTGTTGGAAGGAATGCACTGTGGGACAATGGGTTCAAAGCACCATCACAGCATGAGAAGAAGCTGGGTAAGTGATGAAGTACCTGTTCCTGATCAGAGCAGCAGGCACAAGCCGCCTACGTAACACTTGCATTAACAAATGATCTCCAGTAGTGTAGCAATTATAACTAAACATTGTTGCACTCAGGAAATACATTGAAGCCCCTTTTGAACTCTTCAAATCAAACCCTCCTCTGGCAGAGAGTTCATATTCTCTTAAAGAATCCCCTTGTATGGTGGTGTACAAACCTTCCTTTCTTGCAGGGGTAGGGGTTACCCCCTTGTTGCCGATGACCGGTGATTGGCTGAGCAGCCAATTCCTATGTGTCGAGACAGGAGCTGAAAGTAGAGAGCAGTAAGGACCCAGGCAGTGGCGCAACAGCAACGGGAGGGGGATTGGGGTGGAATCAGTTCTTTAACGTTTTTATACCATTCTGAGCCTGCTGCCACCAATTTTTGCTATGCTAGTAAACCCCTTTAAGCTGGCCATAGAAATTAGATAAAAGTAGGTAGAACCTGCCAATCTTAGTAGGATCAGCTGATAATCTAATGGCGACCTCAACACTATTACCCAACAGTATATGTCAGGAGAAAATAAAAAAAATCTGTATGTTACATTTCAACATACCTGATTTTTTCTTCATGCCAGAGAGACGATGCCTCCAGACACTTTCCTCCATTAAAATAAACATGAATACTCAGTCGAGAAGAGTATGCATATTCATGGTGGAGATGGGACAAAATGGGAGTTAACAGCTTTTGTGTGTGAACGGACTCAATACATATCACATGTATTATTTTAACAATAGTTATGAAAGGGATATTCTGTGGTACATGTTAACCTTTAGTTCATCATTCTCTTAAAGGGAACCTGTCATCAACTTTATGCTGACCTTACTGAGGGCAGCATAAATTAGTGACAGAAATGCTGATTTAAGCGGTGTGTCACACATGAGCTAAAAATAAGTGGTTTCTGAGAAACAGCATCATAATCATTGCAGCACAGGCCTGGAAAAGAGTCACATCTACTTGAGAAAAGTCATGGTTATCCATAATCTCCTGCTCTGCTCTCCCCACCCATCTGCTGATGATTGGCAGTTCTCTCCTAGAGAGACAACTAGGTAGAAGTAAGAATTCATGAATAACCATGACTCTTCTCAGGTGGCTGGGACTCTTTTCCAAAACCAGTCTGCAATGATTGTGATGTTGGTTCTTGGCAACCACTTACTTTTAACTTTTAAATAACCGACCGCTGAAATCAACTCACCTGTCTCTACTTTATTCTGCCCTTTAAGTTCGTTCTTTCTTTTAAAATCTTGTTTACCAAGGAGCTTTACCACGAATATCCTGTGAGGGAACAAGCTGATGGTCCCTTAACATTTTTCTGCACGTTTGCATTTTTTGCTGTAAAAACACCAGATGAAGCGGTATGCGAAACATGAAACTCAAGCCGCAAAAGCATTTTTTAATTTTTTTTTGCTCCTGCCGTTTTTGTTTATTATGGCGTTTTTTTGTCTTTCTTGCTTCTTTTAAAGACTGCAGCATGCTGTAGCTCTTGGCATTTTTTTCAGGCATCTTGCAAACACCTTGCCTTTCGGGAAAAAATTCCACCAAGAAAACATTAGTGGTAAGACACATTTGGGGTCATTTATCAAACTGGTGTAAAGTAGAACTGGCTTAGTTGCCCATAGCAACCAATCAGATTTCACCTTTCATTTTTGACAGCTCCTTTGGAAAATGAAAGGTGGAATCTGATTGGTTGCTATGGGCAACTAAGCCAGTTCTACAGTCGTGGCCAAAAGTTTTGAGAATTAGATAAATATTGGAAAAGTTGCTGCTTAAGTTTTTATAATAGCAATTTGCATATACTCCAGAATGTTATGAAGAGTGATCAGATTAATTGCATAGTCCTTATTTGCCATGAAAATTAACTTAATCCCAAAAAACTTTCCACTGCATTTCATTGCTGTCATTAAAGGACCTCCTGAGATCATTTCAGTAATCGTCTTGTTAACTCAGGTGAGAATGTTGACGAGCACAAGGCTGGAGATCATCATGTCAGGCTGATTGGGTTAAAATGGCAGACTTGACATGTTAAAAGGAGAGTGATGCTTGAAATCATTGTTCTTCCATTGTTAACCATGGTGACCTGCAAAGAAACGCGTGCAGCCATCATTGCGTTGCATAAAAATGGCTTCACAGGCAAGGATATTGTGGCTACTAAGATTGCACCTCAATCAACAATTTATAGGATCATCAAGAACTTCAAGGAAAGAGGTTCAATTCTTGTTAAGAAGGCTTCAGGGCGTCCAAGAAAGTCCAGCAAGCGCCAGGATCGTCTCCTAAAGAGGATTCAGCTGCGGGATCGGAGTGCCACCAGTGCAGAGCTTGCTCAGGAATGGCAGCAGGCAGGTGTGAGCGCATCTGCACGCACAGTGAGGCGAAGACTTTTGGCAGATGGCCTGGTGTCCAGAAGGCCAGCAAAGAAGCCACTTCTCTCCAAAAAAAACATCAGGGACAGATTGATCTTCTGCAGAAAGTTTGGTGAATGGTCTGCTGAGGACTGGGGCAAAGTCATATTCTCCGATGAAGCCTCTTTCCGATTGTTTGGGGCATCTGGAAAAAGGCTTGTCCGGAGAAGAAAAGGTGAGCGCTACCATCAGTCCTGTGTCATGCTAACAGTAAAGCATCCTGAGACCATTCATGTGTGGGGTTGCTTCTCATCCAAGGGAGTGGGCTCACTCACAATTTTGCCCAAAAACACAGCCATGAATAAAGAATGGTACCAAAACACCCTCCAACAGCAACTTCTTCCAACAATCCAACAACAGTTTGGTGAGGAACAATGCATTTTCCAGCACGATGGTGCACCGTGCCATAAGGCAAAAGTGATAACTAAGTGGCTCGGGGACCAAAACGTTGACATTTTGGGTCCATGGCCTGGAAACTTCCCAGATCTTAATCCCATTGAGAACTTGTGGTCAATCCTCAAGAGGGGGGTGGACAAACAAAAACCCACAAATTCTGACAAACTCCAAGAAGTGATTATGAAAGAATGGGTTGCTATCAGTCAGGAATTGGCCCAGAAGTTGATTGAGAGCATGCCCAGTCGAATTGCAGAGGTCCTGAAAAAGAAGGGCCAACACTGCAAATACTGACTCTTTGCATAAATGTCATGTAATTGTCGATAAAAGCCTTTGAAACGTATGAAGTGCGTGCAATTATATTTCACTACATCACAGAAACAACTGAAACAAAGATCTAAAAGCAGTTTAGCAGCACGTTTTGTGAAAACTAATATTTGTGTCATTCTCAGAACTTTTGGCCACAACTGTACTTTTCACCAGTTTGTTATTTACCCCAAATGTGTGCACAAAATGTCAGAATTAGGCTAATTTCACACTTGCGGCAGAGTGATCCGGCAAGCAGTTCCGTCTGCCTGCCAGATCCGGCAAAACTAGAGTTGTTGCGATACCAAATTTTTGATTGGATTTCGATTCCACAAAAAAGTTTTGCGATACTCAATACCATTCGAAAAAAAGAAACCAAAAAAGCCACGTGCATTCCGCATTTTTAAAAAATGGCGAATCGCACAGTTTTGTTTTTTTTCTGTTCCGGCATTCACCGCATAGATTTTTTTTCTATTCTATAGTTTGGACTTTTCGGACGTAGGGATATGTGATATATTTATTTATTGTTTATATATTTTATATGTAATTTATACTTAATATTTTGGTGTGTTTTTTTTAAAACTTTTTCCCCCCCTTATGGGCTAGAACCGGGGATTTTTTCATCCCTTGTCCTATTCACCCTGAGAGCTCTATCAGGGTGAATAGGACTTTACACTCTCCCTGCTGCCCAGTGCATAGTGCACACAGCAGCAGGGAGCCGACTATGGCAGCCAGGGCTTCAGGAGCGTCCTGACTGCCGTGGTAACTGATCGGAGCCCCAGGATTACACTGCTGGGGCTCCGATCAGAACTACCACTGCCACCAATGAAGAGGAGCGTAGGGGACCCTGTAGCCACTGCCACCAATGATTTGAATACTTGGGGGGGGGGGGGGGGTGCGCACTGCGCCACCAATGATAATTAACCTTTAATACAGGAAGCTGGTACTGGCAGCAAATCAGTGGCAGTTAACCCCTTTAGGTGCCGCAATGTCATTCCGCTGCCGGCACCTGCCTTCTGTATTAAAAGTTACTTTCGTGGGTTCGGACTTAGTTAAGTTACCAGGATACATAGAGCGGCGCCCAGGGATCTCCCTGCACCTACTATTATTCCTGGGCGCTGCTCCATTCACCCGCTGTGCCCCCGTTACTGTCTCCTGCTCCTTATGCCAATTACTACTATCGGAGCGATGGGGAGGAGAAAGCAGCTTCTCTAGTGGGCGTTCCTTCTCCCTGCGCTGTGATTGGACAGCGCTACAGCCAGGGAGAAGGAACGCCCCCTAGAGAAGCTGCTGTCTCCTCCCCATTGCTCCAATAGTAATTGGCATATGGAGCAGGAGCCAGTAATGGGGCACGGCGGGCGAACGGAGCGGCGCACAGGAATAATAGTAAGTGCTGGGACATCTCTGGGCGCCGCTCTGTGTAGCCTAATACTTAACTAAGTCCAGACCCAGGAAAAGTCGTATCATTGGTGGTGCAGTGCGCCTGCCCCTCCTCCACCCCTCTCTTCTCATTGGTGGCAGCGGCAGCACAGGGGGAGGGAGAGACTGCTTCCTTCTCCCATGTGCTGCTGAGGGAACATGAGCGCGCCGACAGCAGCGCGCTCATGTTCTGTGATACTAGCCTGCGCAGTAGCGCAGCCCAGTATAAAAAAATGGAAATCCCGGTATCGTATCAATACCGGGACAAAAGTATCGATTGGGTATCGAAATTTCGATACCCGCAACAACTCTAGGCAAAATGTATGCCAACTGATGGCATTTGTAAGACTGATCAGGATCCTGATCAGTCTTAAAAATGCCTGATCAGTCAGAAAAATGCATTGAAGTGCCGGATCAGTCTTTCCGGTATCATCCGGCAAAACGGATCTGGCATTTATTTTTTCACCTTTTTTTCGGTCTGCGCATGGACTGATCCAGCTTTCCGGTATTTTGAATGCCAGATCTGGCACTAATACATTCCTATGGAAAAAAAATGCAGGATCCGGCGTTCAGACAAGTCTTCAATTTTTTTTGGCTGGAGATAAAACTGTAGCATGCTGTGGTTTTATCTTTTGCCTGATCAGTCAAAAAGACTGAACTGAAGACATCCTGAACGGAATGCTCTCCATTCAGAATGATATAACTGATCACTTCTTTTCCGGCATTGAGCCCTTTTGACGGAACTCAGTGCCGGAAAAGAAAAACGCAAGTGTGAAAGTACCCTTATACAAAAAAAATAAAAAATGCAGCAAAAACGCAAGTGCAAGAAAAAAACAAAACGCTTGCACTTACAATTTTTTATTGGTACAAAAAAAAACACCAGAGGCAAATGAAGAGAGCATGTTTAGTGCTTTCTACTGCCTGATCTGATAGCAGGAGCCCTAGTGAGAGTTTTAATTACTCCGCCCTCACAAAGTAACTGACAGCAATTGGCTGTAGCAACTGGAGTGGCTTTGTTTTATTCTATTAGAGACATGTGCTATAGAGAATCAGTTACTTAGGTTATTTACTCAATGAAATTTGGCTTTGCTAGCACAGTATAAATGTAGGTAGCTTTGACCTTACTAAGGAACTACAGTACTTCCTCATTCACATTGATTGATATTGCAAATAATATCAAAATAAACTCCCACTGCCAGTCTGTCAAATTACTCGCAGGTCTATGACAAGCACAAGAAGCATGCTTTGGTTAACCAAGAAGAGTAATTTAGCTTTGTTCTCCATCTCTGTACAATTTAGACCTACCTGGCGATGGAGATGAAACGGTGCGTCTCCTTCCAATACTGTAGAAGGTTTGTGCTCTCTTCATCCAGGACTCGGATGTTTAAATAAGTAAATGTTTCAGGAAAGAAGTTATCAATTTCACGAGTGACATTTAGTATGTGTGTGACCCTGAGTAAAAAAATAAATAAAAAAAAAATATGTTTGAGTAATGTGCATGCAAACAGCTGAAATGGTAATTTGCTAGAGTTCACTTGTGTTTGAGGTCATTTTATGTGCCCATACAGGAAACCTCCCGGACGAGACTTATAAGTATTTACTAAAACCGAGAGAACTAGCAGGTCCACTTTAACCCCTTCAGGACCATGCTATTTTTCACCTTAACCACTTCACATCTGGGCCATTTGCCCCCTTCCTGGCCAGGCCTAATTTTGAAAATCTGACATATGTCACTTTATGTGGTAATAGCTTTTGAACACTTTTACTTATCCAAGTCATTCAGAGATTGTTTGCCTTGACACATTGTACTTCATGATGGTCTTAAATTGGAGTCAATATATTTAAACTTTTATTTAGCCAAAAAATCCCAAATTAACCAAACATTTTGAAAAATTCACAATTTTCAAAATTTCAATTTCTCCGCTTTTAAAACAAAAAGTGATACCTCATAAAATATTTATTACTTAACATTCCCCATATGTCTACTTTAAGTTGGCATCATTTTGTAAATGTCATTTAATTTTTTTAGGATGTTAGAAGGCTTAGAATTTTAGAAGCAATTTTTAAAATTTTTAAGAAAATTGCCAAAACCCACTTTTTAAAGGACAAGTTCAGGTCTGAAGTCACTTTGTGGGGCTTTCATAGTGGATAACCCCATAAATGACCCCATTGTAGAAACTACACCCCTCAACTTACTCAAAACTGATTTTACAAACTTTGTTAACCCTTTAGGTGTTCCACAAGAATTAAAGGAAAATGGAGATCAAATTTAAAAATTTCACTTTTTTGGCAGATTTTCCATTTTAATCCATTTATTTCTTTAAGACATCAAGGGTTAAAAGCCAAACAAAACTCAATATTTATTACCCTGATTTTGCGGTTTACGGAAACACCCCATATGTGGTCGTAAACTGATGTAAGGGCACATGGCAGGGCGCAGAAGAAAATGAGCACCATATGGTTTTTGGAAGGCAGATTTTGCTGAACTGGTTTTTAGATGCCATGTCCCATTTGAAGCCCCCTGATGCACCCCTACAGTAGAAACTCCCACAAAGTGACCCCATTTTGGAAACTAGGGGATAAGATGCCAGTTTTATTGGTACTATTTTGGGGTACATATTTTTAATAGCGCTATATTAGGCTTTTTGTGAGGCAAGGTAACGAAAAAATTTCTGTTTTGGCACAGTTTTTATTTTTTTACAACATTCATCTGACAGGTTAGATCATGCACTATTTTTATAGAGCAGGTTATTACGGATGCAATGATATCAAATAGGTCTACTTTCTTTGTTTTAGTTTTACATAATAAATCATTTTTGAAAAAAAATTATGTTTTTGTGTCTCCATTTTCTGAACACCATAATTTTTTTATTTTTCTGCCAATCGTTTTGTGCAGGCAGAGTTGACGTTTTTATTGGTACCATTTTTGGGTACATATGATTTTTTGATCATTCATTATAACACTTTATGGGGCAAGGTGACCACAAAATTTGTTGTTTTAGCACAGGTTTTATTTATTTATTTTTACAGAGTTCATCTGAGGGGTTAGGTTATGTGACATTTTTATAGAGCAGATCATTACGGACGCGGCGATACCCAATATGTATACTTTTAATTTATTAAAGTTTTACACAATAATAGCATTTTTTAAACCTCAAAAATGATGTTTTAGTGTCTCCATAGTCTGAGAGCCATAGCTTTTTAATTTTTTGACCGATTATCTTAGTTAGGGTCTAATTTTTTGCGGGATGAGGAGACTGTTTTATTGGTACCATTTTGTGGGACATACGCTTTTTTGATCACTTGGTGTTGCACTTTTTGTAATGTAATGTGACAAAAAAATTTTTTTTTTTTTTAGGGTGTTCACCTGAGGAGTTAGGTCATGTGATATTATAGAGCTGGTTGTTACGGACGTGGCAATACCAAATAGGTCTATTTTATTTATTTTTTTAATTCCTTACTTGGGGAATTTTATTTTTTACATGTGAAACCTTTTATTTTATTTTACACTTTGCGTTCCCCATAAGGTCATACAAGACCTCTGGGAGACATTTAACTTCACTCCCCCCCCCCCCCCCCCCACTATTGATTTCTCCTATAACTGGGGCGTACATAGTAGCCCCAGTTACAGGGGAAATACACCCCCCAAAGAGGCTGTACAGCAGAACACAGCGCCGACAGACCCGACAGCTCCTACACTCTTGACCGCCGGGCCGGGACAGGCACTTCCTGCTCTGTATACACAGCACTTCCTGCTCTGTATACAGTGATCTAGAAGTAAGGGACACCTGGGAACCTGCCTTTTCTCAGGGTTGCCCTGCTGTCACCCGCTCTGCAGCTGCACGATTAGTGTGCAGCTGCGATCTCTGAATGGACGTTCAGAAACGTCCTTTCAGAGATAGAGATCAACCTCCCGGACGTTTATAGTCAACCTGCGGACTGAAGGTGGTTAAAGGGGTTGTCCTACAAAAAATATTCTAGTTTTCAAACCAGCACCTGGATCTGAATACTTTTGTAATTGCATGTAATTAAAATTTAGCATAGCCACTGAGTTGTTCAATAAAATGTATCTGTATAGAGCCACCTGCTGTTTGTTTTTTTTCTTATTTCTTTGACCTGCTCACTGAGAAGGCCCCACATTATCAGTTTCATCCTTTAGCTGCCTCCTGAGCTGAAGCAGAAGAGACACTCCCCTTGAGCTGCCAGCTTGATAAAAGTCTAGCAGAGCAATGAGAGATCTCTGGATCCATGTGAGGTACAGGGCTGGTTCTAGCTTTGTCAAAAAGAGGTTGTCATGTACTGTATGATGTCCAATTTTCAGTTTTTACATTAGTCATGGGAGAACCCCTTTAAGAACCAGGAAGTCTTTTAGAAATTTGACATTTGTCACTTTATAACTTGGGAACACTTTTACTTATCCAAGCCATTCTGAGACTGTTTTCTTGTGACACATTGTACTTCATGATAGTGGTAAATTTCAGTTAATTTCAGTTAATAATAAAAATCCCTAATTTAAAAATGTTGAATAATCTGCAACTTTCCAAATTTAAATCTCTCCGCTTTTAAAACAGATAGCGATACCTCATAAAATAGTTATTACTTCACATTTCCTATATGTCTACTTTATGTTTGGATCATTTTGTGAATGGTATTTTATTTTTTTGAGACATTAGAACGCTTTGAAGTTTAGAAGCAAATCTTGAAATTTTTCCAAAGTTATGAAGTCACTGTGGGGCTTACATAATAGAAACCACCCATAAATGGCCCCATTTTAGAAACGACACCCCTCAAGGTATTCAAAACTGATTTTACTAACTTTCTTAACCCTTTATGTGTTCCACAAGAATTAAAGGAAAATGTAGATGAAATTTCAGAATTTCACTTTTTTGGCAGATTTTCTATTTTAATCAATTTTTTTTCGGTAACAAAGCAAGGGTACAGCCAAACAAAACTCAATATTTATTACCCCGATTCTGTAGTTTACAGAAACACTCCATTTGTGATCATAAACTGCTGTATGGGCACATGGAAGGGCGCAGAAGGAAAGGAGTGCCATATGGTTTTTGGAGGGCAGAATTCAACGGGATAATTTTAAGTTGCCATGTCACATTTGAAGACCCCTGATGCACCCCTAGAGTAGAAACTCCAAAAAAGCGACACCATTTTGGAAATTATGGGATAAGGTGGCAGTTTTGTTGGTACTATTTTAGGGCACATTTTGCTTGCTGCATATTACACTTTTTGTTAGGCAGGGTAACAAACAATAGCTGTTTTGGCACAGTTTTTATTTTTTGTTTTTTACAATGTTCATTTGATAGGTTAAATCATGTGCTATTTTTATAGAATTGAGGTAGGGAGAAAAAAAAGAGAGGATTAATCCTGTACTCCTAAAGTAGGAGATATGGGATGAACACACAGGGCGCCAGAGGTAAAGGACACAGTGGAGTGGGGAAAATAAAATAGAGTAGTAAAGTATAAGTTCTACTAAATCGGAAATAGAAGTCCAAAGAGCAGGCCAGCCTAGGTGATGAACTATCTGCAAGAAAGCAGTATAGTAAAACCGGAGAGAGATGATGAAGAGAAAAAATCACCAAATGGCGCCTACCGCTAATAAAATGTAGTAGATGCTAAGGTGCAAAATATCCCAAAATAAGGGAAAAAAAGTATAAAAGCTGTTATATATATTAGTTAAAAGCCCCTATGGGGTCACAAGAAGCAACTAGTATATAAAAAATAGAGTAAAAGGTGGTTGACACCGAAACTCACTTCACCAGGGAGGAATGTAGAGAGATAAAGCTCAAGACACCCAATACAACCACCTCCCTCGCCTCGTTCGTACGTAGAGTAGTTGGAAAAACGGCAGTCCACACCAGGGGTCTTCAGGTATAATCCCTTTAATAGGTGAATAAATCAGGTAGGCTACACCCCGCCCTGGTGAAGTGAGTTTCGGTGTCAACCACCTTTTACTCTATTTTTTATATACTAGTTGCTTCTTGTGACCCCATAGGGGCTTTTAACTAATATATATAACAGCTTTTATACTTTTTTTCCCTTATTTTGGGATATTTTGCACCTTAGCATCTACTACATTTTATTAGTGGTAGGCGCCATACCGTGATTTTTTTCTCTTCATCTCTCTCCTATTTTTATAGAGCAGGTTGTTATGGACACGACAATACCAAATATGGGTATGTTTGTTTCAGTTTTACATAAAACATTTTTGAAAAAAAAAAAGATTTTTTTAGTGTCTCCATATTCTGAAAGCAATAATGTTTTTATTTTTTGGGCGACTGTCCTATGTAGAGGCTCATTTTTTTTTCAGGATGAGATGACTGTTTGATTGGTACTATTTTGGGGTGTGTATGACTTTTTGATCGCTTGGTATTACATTTTTTGTGATGTATGGTGACAAAAAAATGCCTTTTTTGACAGTTTTTATTTTATTTTTCACCTGAGGGGTTAGGTCATGTGATATTTTTATACAGCAGGTCGTTACGGATGTGGCAATACCTAATACCTACATTTATTTTTATTTTTTTCACTTTTAACACAATAAAAGCGGTTTTGAAACAAAAAAAAAAAATCATGTTTTAGTGTCTCCATATTCTTTGAGAGCCATAGTTTTTTTATTTTTTTGCCCAATTGTTTTATGTAGAGGCAAATTTTGTGCGGGATAAGTTGAAGGTTTGATTGGTACTACTTTGGGGGGCATATGCCTTTTTGATCGCTTGGTGTTGCACTTTTTATGTAGGGTGACAAAAAAACTGAATTAGACTTACTGGTGATTCCTTTTCCTTGAATCTAACATGATGGCAGGAGGAGATTGACTCCTGACCTCTGTAGGGGCAGGAAACAGAGAAAGGTTAAATAGCCCCCGCCCTTCATCCTCCTCAGTGTTTACCAGATTACTATAACATCTCGGGTTTAATCCCTATATACACTCACCTAAAGAATTATTAGGAACACCTGTTCTATTTCTCATTAATGCAATTAGCTAGTCAACCAATCACATGGCAGTTGCTTCAATGCATTTAGGGGTGTGGTCCTGGTCAAGACAATCTCCTGAACTCCAAACTGAATGTCAGAATGGGAAAGAAAGGTGATTTAAGCAATTTTGAGCGTGGCATGGTTGTTGGTGCCAGACGGGCCGGTCTGAGTATTTCACAATCTGCTCAGTTACTGGGATTTTCACGCACAACCATTTCTAGGGTTTACAAAGAATGGTGTGAAAAGGGAAAAACATCCAGTATGCGGCAGTCCTGAGGGCTAAAAAGGCCTTGTGGATGCTAGAGGTCAGAGGAGAATGGGCTGACTGATTCAAGCTGATAGAAGAGCAACGTTGACTGAAATAACCACTCGTTACAACAGAGGAATGCAGCAAAGCATTTGTGAAGCCACAACACACACAACCTTGAGGCGGATGGGCTACAACAGCAGAAGACCCCACCGGGTACCACTCATCTCCACTACAAATAGGAAAAAGAGGCTACAATTTGCACGAGCTCACCAAAATTGGACTGTTGAAGACTGGAAAAATGTTGCCTGGTCTGATGAGTCTCGATTTCTGTTGAGACATTCAAATGGTAGAGTCCGAATTTGGCGTAAACAGAATGAGAACATGTATCCATCCTCTGATGGCTACTTCCAGCAGGATAATGCACCATGTCACAAAGCTCGAATCATTTCAAATTGGTTTCTTAAACATGACAATGAGTTCACTGTACTAAAATTGCCCCCACAGTCACCAGATCTCAACCCAATAAAGCATCTTTGGGATGTGGTGGAACGGGAGCTTCGTGCCCTGGATGTGCATCCCTCAAATCTCCATCAACTGCAAGATGCTATCCTATCAATATGGGCCAACATTTCTAAAGAATGCTATCAGCACCTTGTTGAATCAATGCCACGTAGAATTAAGGCAGTTCTGAAGGCAAAAGGGGGTCCAACACCGTATTAGTAGGGTGTTCCTAATAATTCTTTAGGTGAGTGTATATTATTATTATTTATAATGTTTTTAACTATAAATATATATATTTATTTTTTTGGGTGGGAATACTGTGCTGTCATGGTGGATTCAAGGAAAAGGAATTACTGGTAAGTCTAATTCAGTTTTTCCCAATTCACCACCATGACGGCAGGTGGAGAACGACCAGATTAATCAGTTAGGAGGGGAGCTATGGATTGAAGGAGCTTACTACCAAACGATCCTGACAGGTACAGTCTATAGTGTCTTACAAAGGTATGAATGTTAGACCAGGTCGCTGCTGTACATATCTGTTCCAAGGAAGCACCTGCTTTTTCTGCGTAGGAAGAGGCTATCGGATTTATCGGACAAGGAAGGTTCTGGAGTCTGTAAGGCCCCTTTCACACGAGCGTGACGGATTAGGTCCGGATGCGTTCAGGGTGCGTTCAGTGAAACTCGCACTATTCTGCAAGCAAGTTCAGTCAGTTTTGTCTGCGACTGCGTTCAGTTTTTTCCGCGCGGGTGCAATGCGTTTTGATGAGTTTTTCACGCGCGTGATAGAAAACTGAAGGTTTACAAACAACATCTCTTAGCAACCATCAGTGAAAAACGCATCGCACCCGCACTTGCTTGCGGATGCAATGCGTTTTTCACGCAGCCCCATTCACTTCTATGGGGCAAGGGCTGCGTGAAAAACGCTGAATATAGAACATGCTGCGATTTTCACGCAACGCAGAACTGATGCGTGAAAAACAACGCTCATGTACACAGACCCATTGAAATGAATGGGTCAGGATTCAGTGCGGGTGCTATGCGTTCACGTCACGCATTGCACCCGCGCGGAAAACGCGCTCGTGTGAAAGGGACCTAACAGTTATGGATGGTTTGCTTGATCCATCTAGCAATGGAGGCTCTTGAGGCCGCTCTCCCTTTATTTCTCCCTGCAAATTGCACTAATAGATTGTCTACCGTCCTAAAATCCCTAGTTACCTCTAATAGGTTTCTCTCCATATCTCATTGGTAACTATTTTCCTAATCCTGTCCCATCCCTCCAGTAGCTGGTCAGGGAGGTTCATGTCAGGAAAATCTTTCTCTCCACCTCTCTCAAACAGCTATAAATGAAAGATAAGTCTTTCTGGCTCCCCGCACCACCCAGTAATGTATCAAAAAGGCCAGGTAAGAACTCTTTAGTCAAATCTCTCGCTTTTGCTTGTATGA
This sequence comes from Bufo bufo, assembly GCF_905171765.1. Taxonomy (NCBI): domain Eukaryota; kingdom Metazoa; phylum Chordata; class Amphibia; order Anura; family Bufonidae; genus Bufo; species Bufo bufo. The sequence goes on along the minus strand of NC_053394.1, from coordinate 183,551,110 downwards.
AAGCCTTAACCTGGTAGTATGTTAAAAAATGGTTCGGAGGTATTCCATATGTGGATTGTACCTCTTGAAAGTTAGATAATTTTCGTCCTTCTTGCTTCCACATGTGACTGACCTTTGATATACCCTTCTGCGCCCATTGTACCAATTGTTTATTGGTTGTGGCAGCTTCAAATTCAGGGTGACCCCATAACATCATGTTTTTTGAGATCCCACAAGGAAGGTCAAAAATTTTCCTGGTTGGTCTCCAAGTCGCGATAGTATCCCTAAGGCCTCATTCACACAATATTATTTTTTCACGGTCCGCAAAACAGGGTTCCGTTGTTCTGTGATCCGTTTCTGTTTCAGTGTGTCTTCCTTGATTTTTGGAGGATCACCAGACATGAAGGAAAGTAAAAAAAAGTCATTTTGGTGTCCGCCTGGCCGTGCGGAGCCAAACTGATACGTCCTGACTTACAATGCAAGTCAATGGGGACGGATCAGTTTGACGTTGACACAATATGGTGCAATTGCAAACGGATCCGTCCCCCATTGACTTTCAATGTAAAGTTAGGAGTCCCTATTAATATACCATCGAATCAGAGTTTTCTCCAATCCGATGGTATATTTTAACTTGAAGCGTTCCCATCACCATGGGAACGCCTCTATGTTAGAATATACCATCGGATTTGAGTTAGATCGTGAAAACTCAGATCCGACAGTATATTCTAACACAGAGGCGTTCCCATAGTGATGGGGACGCTTCAAGTTAGAATATACTAAGAACTGTGAACATGACTGCCCCCTGCTGCCTGGCAGCACCCGATCTCTTACAGGGGGCTGTGATCCGCACAATTAACCCCTCAGGTGCCGCACCTGAGGGGTTAATTGTGCATATCATAGCCCCCTGTAAGAGATCAGGTGCTACCAGGCAGCAGGGGCCAGACCCCCCTCCCTCCCCAGTTTTAAATTCATTGGTGGCCAGTGCGGCCCCCCTCCCTCCCCAGTATTAAATTCATTGGTGGCCAGTGCGGCCTCCTCCCTCCCCAGTATTAAATTAATTGGTGGCCAGTGCGGCCCCCCCTCCCCTGTATTAAATTCATTGGTGGCCAGTGCGGCCTCCCCTCTCCCCCCCCTAATTAAAATCCCCCCCCATCACTGGTGGCAGCGGAGAGTTCCGATCGGAGTCCCAGTTTAATCGCTGGGGCTCCAATTGGTTACCATGGCAGCCAAGACGCTACTGCAGTCCTGGCTGCCATGGTTACTTAGCAATTTTAGAAGCATTATACTTACCTGCACTGTCTGTGACCGGCCGGGCGCTCCTCCTACTGGTAAGTGATTTTAATGGGGGGGGGGGGGAGAGAGGGGAGGCCGCACTGGCCACCAATGAATTTAATACAGGGGAGGGAGGGAGGGGGGGGCCGCACTGGTCACCAATGAATTTAATACAGGGGAGGGAGGGGGGACGCACTGGCCACCAATGAATTTAATACAGGGGAGGGAGGGAGGGGGGGGCCGCACTGGCCACCAATGAATTTAATACAGTGGAGGGAGGGAGGGGGGCCACACTGGCCACCAATAAATTTAATACTGGGGAGGGAGGGGGGTCTTCCTGGCAGCACCCGATCTCTTACAGGGGGCTATGATGCGCACAATTAACCCCTCAGGTGCGGCACCGGAGGGGTTAATTGTGCAGATCACAGCCCCCTGTAAGAGATCTGGTGCTGCCAGGCAGCAGGGGGCAGTTATGTACACAGTTCTTAGTATATTCTAACTTGAAGCGTCCCCATCACCATGGGAACTCCTCTGTGTTAGAATATACTGTCGGATCTGAGTTTTCACGATGTGAAAACTCAGATCTGAAAAAGCGGTTATGCAGACGGATCTGCGGATCAGTCTGTGCAAAAGTAGCCTACGGACACGGATGACAATCTTGTGTGCCTCAGTGTTTTTTCACGGACTCATTGATTTGAATGGTTCCGCGAACCGTTGTCCATCAAAAAAATAGGACAGGTCATATTTTTTTGACGGACAGGAAACACGGATCACTGATGCGGATGACAAACGGTGCATTTTTACCGAGTTTTCAACGGACCCATTGAAAGTCAATGGGTCCGCAGAAAATCACGGAAAACGGAACAACGGACACGGATGCACACAACGGTCTTGTGCATGAGGCCTAAGAAGGATACTCTGTTTTACAGATGGAGGCAATCGAGAAAACTTAGTATGTAATAGTGCGTTCAGTCTCCAGGGTTTAACTAGTTCTTTTTCCACATGGAGAACTGAATCCTGCATCCAATCCAGACCATGTCTCAAACTGGCTAAGTTATATTTTCTAATGTCCGGAAAACCTAGTCCCCCTCTTGACTTAAGTCTAATTAGTGTCCGCATAGATATTCTACTCCTCTTATTCTGCCAAATAAAGGAGCGAAATGCCTGTAATAGTTGGTGGACGTCAGTATGCTTCAGAAGGAGTGGCAAGGTCTGCATGGGATAAAAGGAGCTTGCTGAAGCTCATCATTTTTATCATATAGTACCTGCCCAGAAAGGATATAGGTAAATTCCGCTACAATGTCAGTTCTGCTACAATTTTCTTAATTAACAGGAGGATAAGTTTAAAGAATAAAGCAAATCCGAAGTTCTACCAATCTTTATACCCAGGTATTTGATGTATTGGTGGCCATCAATACAGGCCATCAATACAGGAACTTCCATCTGAGCGGCCTCCTTCTTGCTCTGAGGAGGGGACAAATCTAGCAATTCAGATTTGGTCGTATTAACTCTAAAGCCTGATAATCGGCCAAAATAGGAGAGGAGATCGAAGAGCACCGGGGCGTCAGATCTGGGATGGGCTAAGAACACCAGCAAATCATTAGCAAACAAGTGTTAGGGTCTGGGAGCCTATATATATGCCTCTGATTGAAACGTTGTCTCGCATTGCTTTCGAGAGCGGTTCCAATGCGATATTAAAGAGCAAGGGAGATAACGGACACCCTTGTCTGGTGCCTTTTTGTAACTGAAAGGGATCTGATAAGAAGCCCGGAATAGAGACCCTAGCCCTCGGTGCACTATATAGGGATGTTATATATGTGCGGAATTCTCCTGAGAACCCCATGGCGTCTAGCACCTCATTCAGCCATCTCCAGCTCACATTATCAAAAGCCTTCTCGGCATCAATAGCTAGTAGAGCTGGAGATCGGTGAAGTCGTGGGTTGGCCCTAATGTCATCTAGTAACGCCATTACTGTTAGGATGTTGTAAACAGCTGACCTACCATGTACGAATCCTACTTGGTAAGGAGAGATAAGCTTTGGTAGGAAATTTGCTAGCCTATCTGCTAGCAATTTTGAGAGGTATTTTAGGTCATTGTCTATAAGATAGATGGGACGATATGACGATGCCAGCATACTATCTTTCCCCTCTTTGGGTAAGACCTTTATATAGGCTGTATTTATATCAGTGGGTATCTGGTGTCCTTGTAATATCTCATTATATAGTTGTGCAAGTGCTTTAGTTACGTTTGGGGCCATAACTTTATAAAATTAATTGGTATAACCGTCGGGAACTGGGGCCTTCCCATTACTCTAACTCCTAATTACCTCCAGGGCCTCCTCTTCCGTGACAGCTCGGTTCAGTGCTAGTAGATCCTCCTGCAATACCCTTGGCAAGTTCAAAGCTTTCAGCCATCCCACCCCTTGTGTATCTCTATTCTCATCTCTAGAATAAAGGGTTTTGTAAAATTTACTTAATATATCTACTATCTCGCGCGGTTGGTGGCATAGGATCCCCAGATCGTTCTTTAGACCCGTTCTATATGTGTGAATGGGCGTACTCCCCTCGCTAATGAGGCCAGCATTTTTCCAGACTTATTACCATATCTAAAGTACTTTGCTTCACGCCTTCTACCCTCTAGCTCCTCTTTTTGTCTCAACCAGTGTTCATATTCTAAATTCTTTTCCTGCCAGTCCCTCTAAGGCCTCTTTCACACTTGCGTTGTTGGGATCCGGCATGCACTTCCGTTGCCGGAGGTGCCTGCCGGATCCGTAACAACGCAAGTGTACTGAAAGCATTTGAAGACGGAACCGTCTTCCAAATGCTTTCAGTGTTACTATGGCACCCAGGACGCTATTAAAGTCCTGGTTGCCATAGTAGTAGCGGGGAGCGGGGGAGCAGTATACTTACAGTCCGTGCGGCTCCCCGGGCGCTCCAGAATGACGTCAGAGCGCCCCATGCGCATGGATGACGTGATCCATGTGATCACGTGATCCATGCGCTTGGGGCGCCCTGACGTCACTCTGGAGCGCCCGGGGAGCCGCACGGACGGTAAGTATGCTGCTCCCCTGCTCCCCGCTACACTTACCATGGCTGTCAGGACTTTAGCGTCCCGGTAGCCATGGTAACTATTCAGAAAAAGCTAAACGTCGGGTCCGGCAATGCGCCGAAACGACGTTTAGCTTAAGGCCGGATCCGGATCAATGCCTTTCAATGGGCATTGATCCCGGATCCGGCCTTGCGGCAAGTCTTCAGGATTTTTGGCCGGAGCAAAAAGCGCAGCATGCTGCGGTATTTTCTCCGGCCAAAAAACGTTCCGTACCGGAACTGAAGACATCCTGATGCATCCTGAACGGATTACTCTCCATTCAGAATGCATTAGGATAATCCTGATCAGTATTCTTCCGGCATAGAGTCCCGACGACGGAACTCTATGCCGGAAGACAATAACGCAAGTGTGAAAGAGCCCTTAGTGTCTTTCGAGGGTTTCCTCTGGTGGGCAGTGTAGGAATCCTTTAATGCAGAGGACAATATTTTTAGTTTCTGTGCTGTAGTCTTCCTGAGTCTATTTAAGTAAGCTAGAATGTTACCCCTAAGGACTGCTTTTCCCGCTCTCCATACCAACTGTATATCTCCTGAACTCGAGTTCGTCTCCCAATATTCCATCCACCAGTGTTTCAACATTTCTGTAAATTTTTCATTTGAGGCCAGGTCTGATGGGAATCTCCACAAGAAATCCGTCCCCCTTTGGATACTATCCGTAAGATCTATAATCACAGGGGAGTGGTCAGATATTACTAGCTCCCCTATTTCCACCCCTCGAGTTCTGTGTAGTACCGACTCCGAAATCAATAGGTAGTCCAAGCGGGACCAGGAATCGTGTACTAGGGAAAAAGGAGTATATTCCCTATCTTCTGGGTGTTTGACTCGTCATGCATCATAAAGCCCCAAATACTCTACCACTTTACTCAGGGTCTTATCCCTATGACGGGGTTTTTATAGGTCTCCCCTTTGTACTACGCTTATCTTCCTCATGATACATAACTGTATTCATGTCCCCTGCAACAATTTTATGGGATATCGTGTCCTGTAGGACTATGTTTCTTATGGACGAGTAGAACTCTGCATTAGCTTCATAAGGACCATATACATTGTATATGCTAAAGGATTCTGTCGGGAATTGCAGAACCACATGCAACCACCTTCCCTCTTTATCTTCCATCATGGAGGTAACCTGGCATTTCAGATTTCTATGGATTAACAGCAACACCCCTCCTTTATTGCCCGCTGGTGGACAGCCCAAAACCTGTCCCACCCACAACTTATGCATGCGAGGGAAGTCTTTTCTGTCTAAGTGAGTCTCTTGGAGTAGAGCTATATCCATCTTTAAGCGTTTGAGGTGTCTGAGTATCATCATATGTTTTTGGGGAGACCTCAGCCCTTTAACGTTCCAAAATATGTTGGCAGAATGGGGTGGCTCTACTATTCAATGGGGATGAAGTGGTGCTCAATATCTCAGTGTGAACTCCACACACCAGAGGGTTATAGTAAAGAAATAGTTGTGGAAGATATGGCACTCATATATCCGGAGTACTGCTCAATATTTAATTATTACACAGAAGTTTCTATTACGAAATATTGACTTTGTGAGCTGCTCGAATATATGGTGTTGGATCGATACAACACCTGTAACTCACAGCCAGTAACCGAACCGAATCTAAGTTTTTTTTTCTTGCTGTGGAAATCACACAAACGTATTTCAACCTGTTAAACGGCAATCGCCAATGCCGAATATCTGGTGATCACCTGATCGAAGATCCGGCCTGAACGATCATTTGTGAACCAGAGTATATTGTGGTGGACATAAAAATTGCGGTCATCGAATATATTACGGTCATCGAATATATGGTGATGATCTGATCGAAATCCTGCTATAACGATCATTATAATCGATGACCAGATTATATTGTGGTGGACTTATTACTTGCTGCTAGGCCTATAGGTTCTATCAGTTACCCTATACCTCAGCCAATTTTATATCCAATCGTCATTTTAGTGATGTTTTATTATTGTTTTATTATTGTGTTTTATTTTCTGTACAATATATGTATCTTGTATGACCATTTTAGATTTATGACCTTTTAATATTTGTGACCTGTAGACCAATATAATATAATAAAATTAAATATTGAGCAGTACTCCGGATATATGAGTGCCATATCTTCCACAACTATTTCTTTACTTTAACGTTCCAAGTAGCGATCTTTGTCATTTTGCCCTGTCTAAGCTACTTGGCTGACACATAATACTATAGCAGTCGAGATGAGTTAATCTTGAACTTCCCTCCCCCCCTTTACCCAACATAGAACATAAGCAGAGCTGAATGCTAAACAAAGGCCCATTGTTGGGCCACAGGTGATGGTAATTGTAGACTTCTCTTCTTCCCAGCATAATCTTATCTCCCCTTCAGGGGCACACTGCATTTAAACTCTGTCCCCAGAAAAACGTAGCCCTCATCGTAAAAAGGAACATATAGGAAGCATAATAGCATCCATCTTAAAGGTACAACGTTACCCAGTGTCTCTCAAACATAGAGTCCTGGTGATGACCATGCTCTTCCTATCTTCTTGTCACTAGTCGCACTTCCCATCCTGAACGGTAGTATGTCGACCATCCTCTTCAGATCTTGGGTATGAACTGTTGTAGATCCCGACGAGCTACCTTCGGATCCTGGAAGGTGAGCAGCTGGCCATCTGGGGTATGCGCTTTCAGCGTTGCTGGATAAATTAGCGCAAATTTGAGCTGTTCCTGGTAGAGGCTGGAGCAAAGTGGCGAGAACTCCCTTCTGCATTTTGCCACATCCGCAGAAAAGTCCTCAAAGAGAAGAATTCGGGATCCTCCTCTCTCCAGTGGGTTTTTCCGTTTTTTGGAAGCTCGCAGGATCAAAGCTTTGTCGGAGTAATCCAGATAACGGACTATTACTTGTTTTGGCCTTTGGGCCAGGGCTGCATGTTTTGCTGATCCTCCCTTTCGCTGGTCAGTTGGTGATGGCACCAGGCCTATCCTGTGAGCCCTTTCCACTTTGCATGCTGCTGACATTTTTAAAGCTATCGGCAGGTCTTTCTCACAGAGGGCCACTAGATCTCGTGTAGGGACCGACTCATGCACCCCAACTAAGCGTAAGTTGTTCCGACGGGAACGATTTTCGAGATCTTCTATCTTGGCCTTCATCTGCTTGTTTTCCATCTGGAGCAGAGAGCACGTAGCCTGACATTGAGCCTGTGCTTCTTCCAGCGTATTGACTCTTTCCTCCACCGAGTCGATACGACGGCCTTGTTCTGCAATATCTTGGTGGAGGTGCGCCAGGGAGGCCGACACAGTAGTAGCTAATGATTCTTGTAAGTCCGGCTAAATTTGCGCCGCTACTTCCAGTGCCAGACTTTTATAATCTATTCCTGCAGACGGCAGTTGTTTTTCTCCGTCTCCACTCGTCTCGTCGTGAAGTAGTGCAGGAGGGTCATCACTTGATAGCGATTGTAAGGAAGGCAGATCCGCCATTTCGCGCGGTACCGCCAACGGCTGTGCTGCTTTCTGTTGATTTTTTTGCTTGTTTCTGCTCCCCATGGTCACCAAAAACCGGTCCATACACCCCCGGCGGGAGAGGAGGTACTGATAAGTTCGGGTTGTGACGGGATTGCAATCCGGATAGCCAGGGAGCAGAGATTTGCAGAGCAAGTCTGAGCAGAGCTTCACTCAGTGCATCCGACCATGCTGGGGCCGGAACCAGAAGTCCAAGAGGATTGATTTTGAGAGTCTTTGAGGATACCTAAAAAAATAATTTTTTATATTTATGATCCAACCCAGCTGGATAGAAAGGATCTTAAGTCCCTTTCTAATTTTTCTTTTGAATCTGCTAATAACAGAAAGTTGTCTAGGTATGGGAATTTTACTATGACTTGCTTTCTTAGATGGGCCACTATATTCTTGGTGCTGTGGAAATGCCAAAAGGCAGGGCTTTGAACTCAAAATGATGCACCTTCCCTGTTGTGTCTTTTAATGCAAACCTCAGGAATGTTTGTGAATTTTGTCTGATAGGTACGTGAAAATACACGTCTTTGAGATCTACAGAACACATTAAAGAACCTAGACTTATTAAAGGGATAGTTGACGAAATGGATTCCATTTTGAATGTTTTGTAGAGTATGTTTTTGTTGAGTTGTTTTAAATTTATTATTGTCCTGAATGTTCCATCTGGTTTGGACACTAGGAACAGTGTGGAGTAAAACCCGTGTTTTTCTTGAGAGGGGGGGACCTGCGTTATAACCCCCAGAGTCAACAATTCTTGAACCCCTTTCCAGAGTCTCTTTTTTTGTAGAATGGATGGAGGCGTTGTTATTACAAATTTCTTTGGGGGAATGGCTTTAAACTCTATCTTGTATCCTTAGGCAATTATGTCTAGAATCCAAGGGTTTGATGTAATTTTTTCCATTGGGTTAGGAACTTTGATAGTCTTCCACCGAATCTGGCATTTTATTTTCGGTATTTCTATTCTGGGGATTGAAAAGGAAACCCCTGCCTCTTCCACCTTTGGGGTAGCTCTATCTTACAGTTTTTCCTTTTCCCCTATAGGACCCATCTATTGACCCATAGGAACGAAAGGGAACGTTTTTTCTTTGGGGTCTTTCTTCAGGGAAACCTTTTTTCTTGTCTGTTGCCCTTTCAAGTATTTTATCTAGAACAGGGCAAAATACATATTCCCCGGAGAAAGGAATGGAGTTTTAATTTCGAAACTTTGTCACCAGACCAAGACTTCATCCATAAGGCCCCCCTTGACGAGTTTGAAAGCGCAGCGTCCTTGGCCGCAAACCAGAGGACCATGGACACATGGACAATGTGATGAGCGCAGTGACGTCACCAAAGGTCCTTTTTCTCCCGGGTCATCAAAGAAGAAGAAAGAAGACAAGCCGAGCTGTGCGAACAAGTGGATGAGGAGAGTTACATTTTATTTTTATTTTTTTAACCCCTCCATCCCTATTTTACTAACCATTCTGTATTAAGAATGCTATTATTTGCCTTATAACCAGGTTATAAGGGAAATTAATAAAATCTACACACCTAACCCAAACCCAAACTTCTGTGAAGAAGTCCGGGTTCAGGTCTGGGTACCAAACATGTCGATTTTTCTCACACGCGTGTAAAACGCATTAAAACTCTTTGCACTCTCGTGGCAAAATCGCGCATTTTCCCGCTACGCACCCGCATCCTATCCGGCCCTCCCACGCGATGCCCGTGTGAAAGAGGCCTTACAGTTCTGGAATGTATTGGATAACACTGGCAGCATTATGTCAGTTATCCAATAAATTCCAGAACTGTAAGGGTTACATAGCATCATAAATCAATATAATGCTATGTGACCCCATCAGTGCTGGGAGGTCAGGCCGGGAGCTGCGCTGCAGACTTGCACCTTGACAAACGTTGGTCTACAAGGGGCCTTACAAAGCATAAAAAAATAGCTTTATGGCAGCCACATGGGCCATAGACACAATGGACATGAGGGGACCCTACTGAATTACATGGGAGAGTTTTCTAGACATGCTCCGTGACCTGTGCAGAGGTCATTGTACAAATAAAGAATAGATAACATTTGACAATCACCTATTGTAAATGTTGGATCCTGTTTTATCAGAGGTAATATACAGTAATTACAGTCAGGATTACAAGGAGTTAACTGCAGTAAAGTAATCTGTACAAACCAAGAAGCACCAATTATTAGACAGAGTGGCCACTGCGAAAACTGCAGGATTTTTGTTTAAACTAGCAAAAGGACCCGGCTTCGCACGGGTATATTTCATCTATTTCATTTAATGTCTGTGTGTGTCTTTAAAAGATATCCAACAGTATCCACTATAAGGCCTCATGCACACGACAGTATTTTTTCACGGTCCGCAAAACGGGGTTCCGTTGTTCCGTGATCCGTGTCCGTTTTTCCTTCCGTGTGTCTTCCTTGATTTTTGGAGGATCACCAGACCAGAAAAGTGAAAAAAAAAATCTAAGTCAAGTTTGCCTTGAAAATGATAGGAAAAAAACGGACACTGATCACGGACGCGGATGACAATCTTGTGTGCCTCTGTGTTTTTTCATGGACCCATTGACTTGAATGGGTCCGCGAACCGTTGTCCGTCAAAAAAATAGGACAGGTCCTATTTTTTTGACGGACAGGAAACACGGATCACGGACGCGGATGACAAATGGTGCATTTTCAGAGTTTTCAACGGACCCATTGAAAGTCAATGGGTCCGCAGAAAATCACGGAAAACGGAACAACGGACACGGATGCACACAACGGTCGTGTGCATGAGGCCTAACAGTAACATCCACAGAGCCCGCCCCTTTAACAGGGACCTCCACAGCGGTCGTCCCTTTATTAGTGACCTCCACAGTACCCCGGCAACAGTGATTTCCACAATAACTTGCCCCCTTAACAGTGACCTCCATAGAGCTCCGTTCCCTTAAAATGTGACCTCTACAGCACCCAGTCCCTTATCATTGACCTCCATAGCGGAACGTCCCCTTAACAGTCACCTCCACCGTTCCCAGCCTCCTCAACAGTTGCCCCTTTCTTAGTGACCTTCACAGTACCCCATCTCCTTAACAGTGATTTCCACAACACCCCGTCCCCTTAACAGTGGCCTCTACAGCAATCTGCCCCTTAACACTGACCTCCATAGCGGACTGTCCCCTTAACTGACCTTCACAGGAGCCTGCCCCTAGGATGGCCAGAGGTCCGGTTTTAGGCTGGAGAGTCTGGCTTTTCTTCCGTCCGGTGCAGGGCCTGGACGTGAGCTGCATGGAGAAAGTCACCCTCCCTCCCATCCCTGCAGCTGACAGAAGTTTTACCTTCATTTTTTCAATCCCCATTGGCTGTGGAGTCGGAGGGGGCATGGCCTTGCGGGACCTGGGGACGGGGTTTTTAAGTCCGTCTTTTGAGGGTGGCCTGAATGGCCACCCTACCAGCCCCCTGAGCTGTGACCTCCACAACACTCCGCTCTCTAACAGTGTCATCCACAGCAACCTGCCCCTTTAAAGCTGACCTACATCAGTGAAGAAAATTAGCTGAGTTGTTATGGAAACCTGGTGTAAAACTGTGTGTATGTGGAGACTAAGGGCCTGCAAGCTTCTATTGGCTGATAAGGGTCATGTGACCAGGCTTCTATTTGCTAATGCATTTTTTGAGAATATCTCAGGAACGGTATGTGCTAGAGAGCCGAGACCCAGTCTAAAACCTTCCCGGACACCTGATGTACCTGTGTGCCAAATTTCGTGATTGTAAATGCGACGGTGCAGATTCCTTTAGCGGACATATATACACACACAGCATTATATATTTGATATAAAAAGTGACATGGAAAATTAAAAATAATATAATCAAAAATTTTAAAATATGTTAAACAAAAAAGTGATTTAAAACAGCAGGTCATTTTCTGATGACCCTTTCTCTTTAACCCTTACACGCATTTGGAAATAACTGTACATTCAAATCGCATGTCATTTAGTGCTGCGGTCAGTAACAGAGGGAGGGGGCTCTGCGATGGCAGCGGCTCGATGGTTACCATGCTTGGCTTGCCATGTGTAGTGCATTTCAATAGTATTGCAGTGCACTGTATAACAATGAGGCCCACTGGATCTTCAAGATCCCAGTGGGTCTTGATAAAATAAAATGTAAAAAAATTTAAAAAAAGTGTAAAAATAAAAAAAATATTAAAACATAAAAAAAAAAAAAAAAAATGTAAATAAAAAATAAAATGGTCTTTTCTCATATCCACATATTTATAAATCGATTAAAAATATAAAATAAAGTACAGATAATTGGTATTGCCGCATCCATAACAACCTGATCTATAAAAGTTACTAATCCCATGCACGCCATGCTGTAAAAAAAAAAAAAAACTCTGATGGAATTGCTGTTTTTGTCACTTCCACAATAAATGAAATAAGTGATCAAAAAGTCATATGTACCCCAAAATGATACCAATAAAATCTACAGCTTGTCCCGCAAAAAACAAGCCCTCACACAGCTACATTGGTGAAAAAATTAAAATCTTATAGATGTTAGTATGTCGTGATGCAAAATATCATTTATTTAAAAACAATTAATGGCCATCTCCCAGGCAATTAATGCTGACAGACGGATCCGAGAGAGGCGGGTAGAATGGTCGACTCGCTTTACACCTTCACGGCCACATCCAGTGGCCACCAAGCCGGCAGAAGGGCCAATGGAGGTTGAGTTCTCCCGTCTTACACAAGCGGAACGAGCTAGTCGCCAACAGAAAGGTCTGTGCCCGTTTTCTGGAAAAGCAGGACATCTCGTTAAGACCTGTCCCCTCCTGTCGGCGGGAAACGAATGTACCTAGGGGGCATAGAGGTGCTATTATCCCTCCTCCAACTCGAGTTTCACTACAGTGGCAGGACAAAGTTCATGTGTTTTCTGCCCTGATTGATTCTGGAGCAGCAGGGAATTTTATGGACTCAGTCTTGGTGCATCGACTTGGCATTCCACTTATCCAATCAAAGACCAGCCTGTCGGTGACCGCTATTGATGGATCTCCTCTCCAGGATGGTCGTGCAGTGTGGATGACGCCCGGGATGCAGGTAACAGTGGGGGCTGATCATCGGGAGACCTTAAGCCTTTTTGTTCTGGACATGCCATCCACTCCTGCAATTTTGGGTCTCCCTTGGTTGAGACTACATAATCCGATAGTGGACTGGCGCTCAGGTCAGATTTGCCGGTGGAGTACTGAATGCCTCACTCGGTGCATATGTCCTGAGTTGCCACTAGCCTCCACTGAAGTATTAAGTACATCACCCCAGCATTACCATCACTTCTAGGACGTGTTCAGTCCACAGGGGGCTGATGTGTTAGCTCCCCATAGGTTAGATGATTGTCCCATAGATCTGTTGCCAGGTACCATGCCACCCCGGGGACATCTGTATAATCTCACTGGGTCTGAGATTCAGGCCCAGCGTGATTATATTAAAGAGAATCTCGAGAAGGGTTTCATTCGTCCATCCACGTTTCCCACTGGAGCCGGGTTCTTCTTCGTGGAGAAGAAGGATGGAGGCTTGAGACCCTGCATCGATTTTCGCGCCCTCAATCAGATCACGGTGAAGAACCGGTACCCTCTGCCTCTGATTGAGGATTTGTTTTCTCAGGTGGCAGGGGCCCGGATATTCACCAAACTCGATTTGAGGGGTGCATATAACTTGGTACGTGTCAGAGAAGGTGATGAATCGAAGACCGCATTCAACACCAGGAACGGGCATTATGAGTATATCGTTATGCCTTTTGGTCTCTGTAATGCTCCTGCGGTTTGCCAGGAGTTCATAAATGATGTCCTCAGGGATTTCTTAGGTAGATTTGTTGTTGTCTTTTTAGACAAAATACTAATCTACTCGTCTGATCTGGTGTCTCATCGGAGACACGCGTGTCAGGTTTTCCAGAAACTACAGGAGAACCGCCTCTTTGCCAAACTTCAGAAGTGTCTGTTTGAGGTAACGGAATTGCCTTTTCTGGGGTACATCATCTCAGAAAGGGGACTGGCTATGGATCCATCCAAACTTTCTGCTGTCTTGGATTGGCCTCAGCCTCAGGATCTGAAGGGACTGCAGCGTTTCTTAGGCTTTGCCAACTTCTACCGCAAGTTTATTAGAATTTCTCTGCGATAGTGGTACCTCTCACTAAGAAGGGAGCTAATCCTTTAAAGTGGACGAGAAAGGCAGACAGAGCCTTTGAAACACTAAAGCAGGCCTTTTGCACTGTGCCAATCCTTACTCATCCAGACACTTCCCGACCTTTTGTACTCGAGGTCAACGCCTCCGAGGTTGGTGTTGGGGCAGTTCTTTCACAGTATTCTGGGGTCCCTGGGGTTACATCCCTGTGGCTTCTCTCGGAAGCTCTCTCCAGCCGAGTGTAATTATGACATCAGCAATAGAGAGCTTCTGGGAGTAAAATTGGCTTTTCAAGAGTGGAGACATTGGCTAGAGGGTGCGGAATATCCCATTACAGTTTACACAGACCACAAAAATTTAGAGTACCTAGAGACTGCCAATAGAGATGTCGTGAACATAAAATTTTCCTGCATTTCTGCAAATGTTTGCGAACGGGCGAACCGCCATACACTTCAATAGGCAGGCGAATTTTAAAACCCACAGGGACTCTGTCTAGCCACAGTAGTGATGGAAAAGTTGTTTCAAGGGGACTAACACCTGGACTGTGGCATGCCGGAAGGGGATCCATGGCAAAACTCCCATGGAAAATTACATAGTTGACGCAGAGTTGGGTTTTAATCCATAAAGGGCATATATCACCTAACAATTTAAAAATTTTTTGAACAACGTGGTTTAAAACATCCAGTGTGTGTATACGATCAGGTAGTGTAAGGGTTCCGCCCGCTTCACAGACATTGACAGACCAAACTCCCCTTTTAATGCACCGCAAACAGTGCATTTGCCTAACCGCAACCTCCGCATTTGCACAAGGTTGGATACCAAGCTAGCTATGTCCCATTGATGTCATTGAAGGTTTCTTCCTCCATCCAACCACGTACAACACCAAGCGTCCCCGAAAGGTGAATTGAATAGATTTTTCGAACGGAGAGATGGTTAAAAAAACGCTGGCTCCCTCCCCTTTGTTTGAATCCACGGTCACTGCGTCTGCGCCGTGCAATTTACTCTCACACCCGATACGAGTGGTATTTTCTGTAGTTCTCTCTTCTCATCAGTTTAATCCCTGTTACGTCCCCAATCTGGGGTCCATTTATTAAATAGATTTTTCGAACGGGGAGATGGTTAAAAAAAACGCTGGCTCCCTCCCCTTTGTTTGAATCCACGCCACGCTCACTGCGTCTGCGCCGTGCAATTTACCCTCACCCCCGATATGAGTGGTATTTTCTGTAGTACTATTCTCATCAGTTTAATCCCTGTTACGTCCCATATCAGGGATTGCCTTTTGAGAAAAAAAAATTAGGCCGGGTACCTTCGACTGCCTTCACAGTGACAGACCAAACTCTGATACACCAAAATGAATTGATTTTAGGAACCGGGAGATGGAAAAAGCAGCTTAGTCGGTCCTCTTACTCCCAAGTTGGGGCACTGCGCATGTACGGAGCAATGTGCTGTGACACCCTATATGAGTGGTGTCTTAACTAGTACTATTCCTATCAGTTTAATCCCTGTTACGTCCCCTATCCGGGGACGTGTGTAGAATTGATTAACCATTGTCGAATTAACGAACCATTACGACATCCTGCAATAATTTAGTTCTGAGCTTTGTACTTGCTTTGTATTGGAATTGATGGGGATTTTTTAAATTGTCTGCATTATTTCTAATAAACTATTAAGAGACTTTATTATGATTTTTTTATTTTATGTATTAAAAACCCATACAACTTTAAAAAAAAAAAAAAAAAATTATGTTTTTTCTATGAAAAATTATCCAGCCGATCGCTTTTGGTCTGATCATAATGAAGCAACGGCCTTATCATCTGGGGTGTGGCAAAATTGCCAACACACTCAGAGGTGATGATCGCTTCATTGTGATACGCAAGCCCCTTTACCACAACAAGGTAACGATCACGAAGGGGAATTGACACTTGTATGTGCCTTTTATTTTTTTTGTTTTGTTTTTGCAGCCACAGTGCAGCACCAGAGGCCAGAAAAATTAAGCATGTACACATGCCTGAAAAATAATGGTATTGTTGCAGCCGCTGTTGTAGCAGCGGCCGGAAAAATGTATGTTTTCAAGGCAGAAAGGTGACTAAAACATTGTGGCTTGAACCCTAGTTGGTGGCGGAGAATTCACGAAAGTCATCCGGTATGCAGACATTAAATACAGCAGCGTGGGGACCATTTTGAGGCCGAGGCATGTCATCAGACCTTTTGTTAGTCAAACGTATCCCCCACTGTCAGTCCTTTCGGGATCTATGCCTCATTCATCTTAATGAAGGTGAGGTAATCAACACTTTTTTGACCGAGGCGACTTCTTTTGTCAGTGACAATGCCTCCTGCTGCACTGAAGGTCCTTTCTGACAGGGCACTTGAAGCGGGGCATGCCAGAAGTTCTATCGCAAACTGGGATAGCTCAGGCCACAGGTCAAGCCTGCACACCCAGTAATCAAGGGGTTCATCGCTCCTCAGAGTGTCGATATCTGCAGTTAAGGCGAGGTAGTCTGCTACTTGTCGGTCGAGTCGTTCTCTAAGGCTGGATCCCGAAGGGCTGTGGCGATGTGTAGGACTGTCCTCCATCAACACCACATCTGTAAAGCGTCCTGTACTTGCCGCCGTGGTCGTGGTAGGAGGAGGATTACTTTCACCTCTTCCCCAGTTAGATTGCCGTTGTGCTGTGACATCCCCCTTATAAGCTGTGTAAAGCATATTTTTTAGTTTGGTTTTGAACTGCTGCATCCTTTCTGACTTTCGGTAATTTGGTAACAGCATGAAAGACCCCATTTGCACAAGGTTGGATGCCGAGCTACTCATTACCCGTTCCTCGTCCTCACTGATGTCATTCACGGTCTGTTCTTCCCCCCAGCCACGTACAACACCACGGGTCCCAGATAGGCGACAACGAGCACCCTGGGATGCCTGCTGTGGTTGGTCTTCCTCCTCCTCAAAGCCACATTCCTCCTCTGACTCCTCTTCCTCATACTCCTCTTGCAGTGTTGCCGCAGGTCCGGCAAGCTATGATGACAAGGCTGTTTCTGGTGGTGATGGTGACCACAATTCTTCCTCTTCACGCTCATGTACAGCCTGATCCAGCATTCTTCGCAGGGCACGCTCCAGGAAGAAAACAAATGGGATGAGGTTGCTGATGGTGCCTTCGGTGCGACTGACTAGGTTTGTCACCTCCTCAAAAGGACGCATGAGCCTACAGGCATTGCGCATGAGCGTCCAGTAACAAGTCAAAAAAATTCCCAGCTCCGCAGAGGCTGTCCTAGCACCCCGGTCATACAAATACTCGTTGACGGCTTTTTCTTG
Source organism: Bufo bufo (assembly GCF_905171765.1). Classification (NCBI taxonomy): domain Eukaryota; kingdom Metazoa; phylum Chordata; class Amphibia; order Anura; family Bufonidae; genus Bufo; species Bufo bufo. Next base: position 183,533,828 of record NC_053394.1, on the reverse strand, counting down.
TTGGAGCAGGCGGTCGAACATTAGTAGTGTTGAATTCCAACAAGTCGGGCTGTCGCAAATCAAGCGCCTCACTGGCATGTTGTTTCGGCGCTGAATGTCTGAAAAGTGCGCCATGGCAGTGTAGGAACGCCTGAAATGGCCACACACCTTCCTGGTCTGCTTGAGGACGTCCTGTAAGCCTGGGCACTTAGACACAAAGCGTTGTACGATGAGATTCAACACATGTGCCATGCACGGCACATGTGACAACTTCAATGCCGCCAACAAATTGCTTCCATTGTCACACACCACTTTGCCGATCTCCAGTTGGTGCGGGGTCAGCCACTGATCCACCTGTGCGTTCAGGGCGGACAGGAGTGCTGGTCCGGTGTGGCTCTCTGCTTTCAGGCAAGTCAACCCCAAGACAGCGTGACACTGTCGTATCCGGGATGTGGAATAGCCCCTGGGGATTCAGTTGATGTGCAGCCAGACGCCGCAGCAGAAGAGGACTCAGCTGAGGTGGTTATCGAAGAGGATGGAGTAGGAGGAGTAGAGGAGGTGGCAGTAGGCCTGCCTGCAAGTCGTGGCGGTGTCACCAACTCTGCTGCAGAGCCACGCATTCCATGCTTGGCAGCCGTCAGCAGGTTGACCCAATGCGCAGTGTACGTGATATACCTGCCCTGACCGTGCTTTGCAGACCAGGTATCAGTGGTCAGATGGACCCTTGCCCCAAAACTGTATGCCAGAGATGCCATGACTTCCTTTTCAATCACTGAGTAGAGGTTTGGGATTGCCTTTTTTTTAAAAAAAAATTAGTCCGGGTACCTTCCACTGTGGTGTCCCAAAAGCGACGAATTTTTTGAAGGCCTCAGACTCCACCAGCTGGTATGGTAAAAGCTGGTGGGCTAAGAGTTCCGTCAAGCAAGCTGTCAGACCCCGGGCAAGGGGGTGACTCTGGGACATTGGCTTCTTACGCTCAAACATTTCCTTGACAGACACCTGACTGTGGGCAGATTAGACGGAACTGCTGAAGGTGAGAGGCGGAGTGGCGGGTGGTTGAGAGGGGGCAAGGAGGACAGCAGTGGTTGACGTGGCTGAAGATGCTGGACCAGGAGGAGGATGGTGGCTTTGAGCTTGTGTGCTGCTTGTACTCATGTGTTGATCCCACAGGCGTTTGTGATGTGCGATCATGTGCCTTCGCAAAGCAGTTGTACCGAGGTGGGTGTTGGACTTCCCACGACTCAGTTTCTTTTGGCACAGGTTGCAAATGGCATTGCTGTTATCAGAGGCAGACACACAAAAAAAATGCCACACTGCTGAGCTTTGCAATGACTGCATTCTGGTGGTGGCAACAGCATGCGTTGATTGGCGTGCTGTCTGGCTGACCCCGGGTGCCGATACATGCTGTCTGACTGTGCCACTAGCTCCTTGCGACGACCTCCCCCTGCTTCCAACTAGTCTCCTCCTTCTCTCTGTCTCCCCTTCTGAACTTTCCCCCTCTTCTTCTTCTCTTCGAACAGGCACCAACATGGCATCCACGGACACATAGTCATCATCAACCACTTCACTTGTATCTGACACCTCAGCAAAGGAAGCAGCAGCGGGTACAACATCATCATCATCATCATCATCATCATCATCATCACACTGTACGTCCATGTGTGTAATGCTGCCTGACTGAGACATATCCCTGTTATCTACATCCTCTGGCAATAATGGTTGCGCATCACTAATTTCATCCAACTGATGTGTAAATAACTCCTCTGAGGGATCCATTGAAGTGGCTGTGGTGGTAGTGGTGGTGGTGGCGGCGGCCGGGAGAGTGGTAACTTGAATGCAGGTGACCAAAGCTGAGCTGGAGGAGGATGGTGCGTCAAGGTTCTTAGCGGAAGCTGTTGAAGATTGGGTGTCCTGTGTAAGCCAGTCAACTATTTTCTCCGAATTTTTTTGGTTCAGGGTACGTGGCCTCTGAAAACTGGGCATTATTCCAGGGCCAGTGGAAATCACAGCACCACGACCACGAAGGCCCCTGCGGAGTGGCCTGCCTCTGCCTGTCATTTTTTTTTAGATAAGTGGTACTATGCGTGCAAGGTACTGTGCCACCCTATATAAGTGGTGGGCAGTGGGCACAGTACAGTCTGTGTGGGCCAGACACACACTGGCTTGCAACTGGGATTATATCACAGAAAAATATGAAATATAATTTTTTTTATCTGCAAGGTATTTGTGAGTGAGTGACACCCTGTAACTGTATGAGTGGTGGGCTAGCCAGTGGCCACAGTACAGTCTGTGTGGGCCAGACACACACTGGCTTGCAACTGGGATTATATCACAGAGAAATAATAAATTGAATTTTTTTTTATCTGCAAGGTATTTTCTGTCACACCCTGTATGAATGGTGTTCACACAGTACTGTCTGTGACTGAGCCTGCAGCCTCTCACACAACACGGGCAGGCAACTGCAATATATATATAAATATAAAAAATTTAAAAAAGCAGACTGATGTACCAGCCCTGAAAAGGGCTTTTTGGGGTGCTGTCAGGACGCTGTCCTTACAGCAGATGAGTCTGTGGACACAGAACACTGCCCTAGCTAACGCTTTCCCTATTAGATCAGCAGCAGCAGCACTCTCCCTCCTCTCACTAAGAATGCAGCTTCCGAATGAATCTAAAATGGATGCTGTCCAGGAGGTGGGAGGGAGGGTCTGCTGCTGATTGGCTGGAATGTGTCTGCTGACTGTGAGGTACAGGGTCAAAGTTTACTCAATGATGATGTATAGGGGGCGGACCGAACATCGCATATGTTCGCCCGCCGCGGCGAACGCGAACAAGCTATGTTCGCCGGGAACTATTCGGGACATCTCTAACTGCCAAGAGACTCAACTCCCGACAAGCTCGTGGGCATTGTTTTTCACCCCACGTATAAGCCAGGTTCTAAAAATGTGAAGGCAGATGCTCTGTCCCTCTGCTTCTCTGAGGCTGCTTCCATCCTGAGCTCTAAGCCAGAGACTATTCTTCCCACTAAATGGTTTCTCACCGCCCTAGGGACCGCAGAGTTAATGGAAGACTTGTCCTCTCTTCTCAAGCCTTCACAGGCAGAGAGTCTGCTTAACAAGCCCGAGGGGCGATGGTTTGTACCAGTTAACCTTTGGTTAAAGGTTATCAAACAGCTTAACGACTCCAAGTCTGCAGGGCATCTGGGTGTTAAGAAAACACTTGCCCTTGTTAAAAGTCACGTTTGGTGGCCCAGTATGTCCATGGATGTTAAGGCCTACATCCAGGCATGTAGTGTGTGTGCTCGATGTAAACCGTCTCAGTCCGCCCCTTCTGGTTCTTTGCTCCCACTGCCCATTCCTCAGGTTCCATGGACTCACATCTCCATGGACTTCATCACAGATTTGCCAAGGTCCTCTGGAAGTACGGTAATCTGGGTAGTGGTGGACCATTTTAGTAAAATGGCCCATTTTATCCCACCTCCCGGATTGCCCTCGGCCAGAGAATTGGCAGATCTGTTTTTGAATCATGTCCTTCGATTACACGGAGCGCCGGATGATATTGTTTCACCTCTGTGAATCTAATTAATCTCTCAGTTCTGGCTCCCGGTTGGGTATAAATTTGTCTTTCTCTTCCGGTTTTCACCCAGAGACCAACGGTCAGACGGAAAGGACTAACCAGACCCTGGAGAAATATCTCCGGTGCTTCGTGTCAGACTGCAGGGAGGAATGGGCCGCGCATCTACAGTTCACGGAGGTGGCTCATAACAACTCTGAGCATGCTTCCACTAAGATGTCTCCATTCAGGTGCGTGGGGGGCAGGGATCCAAGGCTCTCTTCTCTGGCCGGGCCCTCCACTGATTCACCGGTGGAAGGATCAATGGTTAGAGGATAGACGTCCCATTTGGTCGTCCGTTCAGTGCGGTGGCGCAACAGAAGAAATTTGCTGATCGTCATCGCACTGTAGAGCAAAAGTTTAGGGCCCTTTCACACGGGCGAGTATTCCGCGCGGATGCGATGCGTGAGGTGAACGCATTGCACCCGCACTGAATACCGACCCATTCATTTCTATGGGGCTGTTCACATGAGCGGTGATTTTCACGCATCACTTGTGCGTTGCGTGAAAATCGCAGCATGCGCTATATTCTGCGTTTTTCACGCAACGCAGGCCCCATAGAAGTGAATGGGGCTGCGTGAAAACCACAAGCATCCGCAAGCAAGTGCGGATGCTGTGCGATTTTCACGCACGGTTGCTAGGAGACGATCGGGATGGAGACCCGATCATTATTATTTTCCCTTATAGCATGGTTATAAGGGAAAATAATAGCATTCTGAATACAGAATGCATAGTAAAACAGCGCTGGAGGGGTTAAAAAAAAAAAATATTAAAAAAATTTAACTCACCTTAGTCCACTTGATCGCGGCCCGGCATCTCCTTCTGTCTCCTTTGCTGAACAGGACCTGTGGTGAGCATTAATTACAGGTAAAGGACCTTTGATGACGTCACTCCGGTCATCACATGATCCATCACATGATCTTTTACCATGGTGATGGATCATGTGATGACCGGAGTGACGTCACCAAAGGTCCTTTACCTGTAATTAAAGCTCAGCACAGGTCCTGTTCAGCAAAGGAGACAGAAGGAGATGTCGGGCTACGCGATCAAGTGGACTAAGGGGAGTTAAAAAAAAATAATTTAACCCCTCCAGCGCTAGTTTACTATGCAGTCTTTATTCAGAATGCTATTATTTTCCCTTATAACCATGATATAACAATCTACAAAACACCGATACCAAGCCCGAACTTCTGTTAAGAAGCTCGGGTTTGGGTAACAAACATGCGCGATTTTTCTCACGCGAGTGCAAAACGCATTACAATGTTTTGCACTCGCGCATAAAAATCGCGGGTGTTTCCGCAACGCACCCGCACATTTTCCTGCAACGCCCGTGAGAACCCAGCCTTAGGGTGGGAGATCAGGTGTGGGTCGCCACCCGGAATATTCCGCTGTGTCAGCCATCTTCCAAGTTGGGTCCTCAATTCATCGGTCCATACCCGGTGACGCAGAAGATCAACCGAGTTACGTACAAGATTGCTCTTCCACAGTCGATTCGACGAGTGAACACCTTTCATGTATCACTTCTCAAATCGGTGTCTGACTCCGCCCCCTTCATTCAGACTCCACCCCCGTTGGAGGTCTAAGGGGTGCCAGAGTTTGAGGTGAACAGGATTTTGGACTCTCGTTTTGTCCAAAGGTCTCTCCAATACTTGGTAGACTGGAAGGGTTTTGGTCCAGAGGAGAGATGTTGTCTACCTGCTTGTCAGATGCATGTGGATGAGTTGGTGGCAGCATTCCACCGTGATAATCCAGGGAAAGCTCGCTTGGAGTCTTCTGAGCCGCCTCCTCGAGGAGGGTGGGTAATGCAAGATCCTCACCTGTCTCGCACTCCGGTGTGACCAAAAAGGGGACTCGTGGAGCTGCGGGACAGGTTACGCGTGTCTCTATTGATACACCAGCTCCGACCCCTTTGCGAACCGACGCAGGGATGCGTTCGCATGTGCGCCGGCTTTCGGGGACAGCTTGGCCGGGCTAGTGGTAGTACGCTAAGGCCGAGCTTGTCTACGGTGCCTATTGCGGATTCCATTCCGGTGTCCATGTCGACGCACTCTCGTGCATCCGCGTTTACGTTCGAAGGGAATAGCACCTGGCCGCAAGTTCAAAGTGGATAAGGGGGTCGGCGTTGGTCTAATTGAATTCAAAGCCTTGTAAACAGGTGTAGGGCAGGATCATAGCCTATGGGGAGTGGACACTTGGCGCCCTGGGATTTGTTAGCAGGCACATAAAAGGTGGCCTCCCTGGTGGTCAGTGCCCACTGTTATCCTTCCTTATCCAGGTGCAGGTCAGTACTGCTAGCTACTGACTAAAGATTGCTGGGACTCCATCCGTTCCAGTGGGACCCAGGACCCGGGACAGTTGCACAGAGACTTATGCACGGATCGGGACTACTCCTGACTTTTCTTCGTTTTGTGTTTGCCTGATATTTGCCCACTGAAGTTTACACGGACTTTGTTTATTTTGTTAATAAACCCCTTTGACTTCATCCTCACTGGTCTGTTTCGTTGGTGCCTTGCATTACACCCATAAAAAAATAATAAAAAACATTGACAGAATTGCCATTTTTGCCCACCTCACCACCACAAAAATGGTATGAAAAGTGATCAAAAACATATTTATCACAAAATGATACCAATAAAACTACAGCCCGTCCTGCAAAAAAACAAACTCCCACACAGCTACATTGGTGAAAAAATAAAAATGTTATGGCACCTAAAAACAAGTTCAGCAAATCACATGTTAGAAAATCCCGGTGCCGCTCCTTCCCTTTTATCCTTACGACCGCATATATGGTGTTGCGGTATTCAGGAAAAAATGCATAACAAAATGTGGGGTGCATTTTCTGTTACCCCTTGTGAAAGTGAGAAATGTGGGGCTAAAGCAACATTTGACAGTGTTTCTAAATTATATGAATTCACAGAATTCACTTCACCCCTAGATTTATTTCTTAAGGGTTGTATTTTCCAAAAGGTCACTTTTTGGGGTACCTCAGGATCTCTTCAAATGTGACATGGCACCTGAAAACCATTCCAACAAAATCTGTCCTCCAAAAACAATATTGTGCTCCTTTCCTTCTGTGCCCTGCTGTGTGCCCATACAGCAGGTTACAACCACATATGGAGAAGAAAAGATGCTGCAATGGCGCAAATCCACTGGTGGAAACGGACATGAAACTTCGATCTGGATATTCCTTTTTTTATTTAAAGAAAGTGCATAGCCATGTAAAAAACGCGTTTCAGGGACTAATAGTTCCCCTTCATCAGGTTAGGTGATAATACATAAAGGTGGGTATTTATAGTGGGAAAAGACACCAAAAAAATGCACCCATGTACCGCCCACAATAGGAGGGGGCTAGTGCTAGGTGTCATCCTGATCGCAGTTTACAAAGGACACATAAAAACAACATAAAAATTGTGAAATCAATTGTTAGCATATATGATAAAAGACATTTAGAAAAATAAAGACAATTATGAATAATTTGAGAGCTTTAACATGGTGACAGAGCAAGTGGAGAGGTCATGTGACTGCTAGTAGGGTCACATGACGTATTATGTCACTGGGAAGGGCGGGGATATGCCGACCTATTCATTTCATTACTACTGGGTCACATGCCAAAATAGCCCTGGCATAATCTAGCTGCATAAAATCATCAAAATTCATAGATCAATAAAACAGGTAATAAATAGTAAAACACCACATTATATTTTTTCATTCTAATTATTCTAGATAATTAAATAGGTAAATAGGACATTTTGCCCTGAGTAAATAAAAGACTATAAGAGTTCACATGGCAATAATAAACAGAAATTTTTTTAAATAAATATTTTGAATATATGAAAATAAAAGATGTAAATAGAAATGAGAACGACACTGTAAGTGGCATTAAATTTAGTAGTGGGGCGATTATCCCCAAGTGGACGGACAGCATGGCAGATAGATTTGTGTGGATGGTGGGAATATTATAAAAGGGGGGGGGGGGGGGACTCTGTGTGGATTTGGATGGAAGGGGCCACCAAAATATATTGGAGACCGGATATAGTTTATAAATTGATCTCAAAAGCTTCATTTAGCCCGTATGGGCTTAAACTATTAATTTTAAATATCCAGAACATCTCCCGTCGCCTAATGTATTGTGTGTCTTCCTTTAGGTTTGCCGGTATTTGCTCGATAGGTGTAACAGAAAAACCGCACGAACTCCCCTCATGATGAAGTGCTGCATGTCTTGAAACACTGTGTTTGAGATATTTTTTCTTTATATTTGACCGGTGTTTGTTCACTCTATTGCGTAATGTTTGTATGGTGCGGCCAACATACTGTAAGTGACATGGACATTCTAGTAGGTAAATTACCTAAAAAGGATTCGCAATTCAAGGTGCTAGAAATGGGAAAAAATTCCCCACTGCTACGACTCTGAAAGGTTGATTTCTGACATATCATTCTACAGCACAGACATCTTGAGTGGCCGCATTTATAACTGCCCGTAGACGTAGATAGGTCATGATTTTGATGGTTTTTAAAATCGGGCCATCAATTGACCTTAATTTGCTAGGCGCAAGAATGTTCTTCAAGGTTCGTGCTCTTCTATAGGTTAGGCGGGGGACTTTTGGGATAATTTGGTTCAGTATAGGATCCCTTCTCAGGATGTGCCAGTGTTTCTCCAATATTGTTTTGACACTATCATGATTTTGATTGTAGGTGGTTATAAAATTACAGTGAAAAAGATAATCTGTCTTTTTCTTTTTTCCGTATGGGTGCTAGGCACTCTAATTGTGAGAGTGTTGAAGCCTCTTTTCTAGCGCCTGAGACAATGTTTGTGGGGTATCCTTTCTGACTGAACCGGGTGGCGAGTACATCGCACTGGTTCACAAAATCCTCATCGGTTGTGCAGTTCCGCCAGATTCTCTTAAATTGACTAAAAGGAATGTTAGTTTTCCATTTCCTGTAATGGGTACTCTTAAAATCTAGATAACTATTCCTATCTACCTTCTTAAAAAAAAAGTCCTTGTCCTGATTTCATTTCCATGGGTGTAAATCTCGAGATCTAAGAACTCGATTTTACAAGGATTGTATGTACCTGTGAATGAGATGCCCCAATTATTTGCAAGAGTGGTGTCACTGCTTTGCTTGGGGAGATCCAGTTCTAGTGCAGATCTTGGACACATTCTACTCTGTGGTTTCTAATGACTTCAGACATATAAATAAAAAACCCAATTGTAAATACAATCTCAAAGCAGCTGGAAAAAACGGCTTTGAAAGGTCTCCAAACAAATACAGATATTGTCATCAAGAATGCAGACAAGGGAGGTGGCATCATCATCCAAAATAGGGAAGATTACATCAAAGAGGCTCTGAATATACACTGCTCAAAAAAATAAAGGGAACACTTAAACAACACAATGTAACTCCAAGTCAATCACACTTCTGTGAAATCAAACTGTCCACTTAGGAAGCAACACTGAGTGACAATCAATTTCACATGCTGTTGTGCAAATGGGATAGACAACAGGTGGAAATTATAGGCAATTAGCAAGACACCCCCAATAAAGGAGTGGTTCTGCAGGTGGTGACCACAGACCACTTCTCAGTTCCTATGCTTCCTGGCTGATGTTTTGGTCACTTTTGAATGCTGGCGGTGCTTTCACTCTAGTAGTAGCATGAGAGGGAGTCTACAACCCACACAAGTGGCTCAGGTAGTGCAGCTTATACAGGATGGCACATCAATGCGGGCTGTGGCAAGAAGGTTTGCTGTGTCTGTCAGCGTAGTGTCCAGAGCATGGAGGCGCTACCAGGAGACAGGCCAGTACATCAGGAGACGTGGAGGAGGCCGTAGGAGGGCAACAACCCAGCAGCAGGACCGCTACCTCCGCCTTTGTGCAAGGAGGAACAGGAGGAGCACTGCCAGAGCCCTGCAAAATGACCTCCAGCAGGCCACAAATGTGCATGTGTCTGCTCAAACGGTCAGAAACAGACTCCATGAGGGTGATATGAGGGCCCGGCATCCACAGGTGGGGGTTGTGCTTACAGCCCAACACCATGCAGGACGTTTGGCATTTGCCAGAGAACACCAAGATTGGCAAATTCGCCACTGGTGCCCTGTGCTCTTCACAGATGAAAGCAGGTTCACACCGAGCACATGTGACAGATGTGACAGAGTCTGGAGACGCCGTGGAGAACGTTCTGCTGCCTGCAACATCCTCCAGCATGACCGGTTTGGCATTGGGTCAGTAATGGTGTGGGGTGGCATTTCTTTGGAGGGCCGCACAGCCCTCCATGTACTCGCCAGAGGTAGCCTGACTGCCATTAAGTACAGAGATGAGATCCTCAGACCCCTTGTGAGACCATATGCTGGTGCGGTTGGCCCTGGGTTCCTCCTAATGCAAGACAATGCCAGACCTCATGTGGCTGGAGTGTGTCAGCAGTTCCTGCAAGACGAAGGCATTGATGCTATGGACTGGCCCACCCGTTCCCCAGACCTGAATCCAATTGAGCACATCTGGGACATCATGTCTCGCTCTATCCACCAACATCACGTTGCACCACAGACTGTCCACTAGTTGGCAGATGCTTTAGTCCAGGTCTGGGAGGAGATCCCTCAGGAGACCGTCCGCCACCTCATCAGGAGCATGCACAGGCGTTGTAGGGAGGTCATACAGGCACATGGAGGCCACACACACTACTGAGCCTCATTTTGACTTGTTTTAAGGACATTACATCAAAGTTGGATCAGCCTGTAGTGTGTTTTTCCACTTTAATTTGGAGTGTGACTCCAAATCCAGACCTCCATGGGTTGAAAAATTTGATTTCCATTTTTTTATTTTTGTGTGATTTTGTTGTCAGCACATTCAACTATGTAAAGAACAAAGTATTTCAGAAGAATATTTAATTAATTCAGATCTAGGATGTGTTATTTTTGTGTTCCCTTTATTTTTTTGAGCAGTGTACTTTCTGATGAAAAATATTACCTACCGCTGAGCTATGATCCATCGAAGCAGGATAGGGAAGAATTTGAAACACTTGTCAAATCGGCTGGATCGATTTTGAATAAAAAAGAATATATCCTCGTAAAAGATGAAACACTGGCCACATTCTACCACCTCCCCAAAATCCATAAGAATGAGAAGAACCCACCCGGTAGACCAATTATTTCTGGGGTTTCAGCTTTAACTCGTAATCTATCCCACTATATCCATGTCCACCTTCAGAAATATGTCTTAGGTCTAACATAGTACCTAAGGGACTCGACTTCTCTTATCACATCATTAAAAGATATTGAATGGAAGACCAACTATTTGTGGCTAACCCTTGATGTTTCGGCCCTGTATTCCAATATATCGCACGAATTGGGTTTAAAATGCACGTCTATCTTTTTGGAAAAAGATCAAGACATGCCCGCACAACAAAAGGATTTCATTACTAGAAGTATTGAGCTCATTCTCACACATAATGTCTTTCTTTTCCAGAAACAAATTTATAAACAGGTAAGGGGGACCGCAATGGGGACGAGCTTCGCGCCGAGCTTTGCCAGCCTCTTCAGGGGAGCTTTTGAGGAATCTTTAATTTTCTAAACCACCTTTTGGTCTACAAACATTGTCTTTTTTCAAAGATGTATAGATGACTTGATTTTTATTTGGGATGGAGACCAAACATCTATTGAGAAGTTCATTTCTTACCTCAATGCAAATAATTGGGGCATCTCGTTCACAGGTACATACAATCCTTGTAAAATCGAGTTCTTAGATCTCGAGATTTACACCCATGGAAATGAAATCAGGACAAGGACTTTTTTTTAAAGAAGGTAGATAGGAATAGTTATCTAGATTTTAAGAGTACCCATTACAGGAAATGGAAAACTAACATTCCTTTTAGTCAATTTAAGAGAATCCGGCGGAACTGCACAACCGATGAGGATTTTGTGAACCAGTGCGATGTACTCACCACCTGGTTCAGTCAGAAAGGATACCCCACAAACATTGTCTCAGGCGCTAGAAAAGAGGCTTCAGCACTCTCACAATTAGAGTGCCTAGCACCCATACGGAAAAAAGAAAGAGAAAAAAAGACACAGATAATCTTTTTCACTGTAATTTTATAACCACCTACAATCAAAATCATGATAGTGTCAAAACAATATTGGAGAAACACTGGCACATCCTGAGAAGGGATCCTATACTGAACCAAATTATCCCAAAAGTCCCCTGCCTAACCTATAGAAGAGCACGAACCTTGAAGAACATTCTTGCGCCTAGCAAATTAATGTCAATTGTTGGCCCGATTAAAAACCATGAAAATCATGACCTATCTACGTCTACGGGCAGTTATAAATGCGGCCACTCAAGATGTCTGTGCTGTAGAATGATATGTCAGAAATCAACCTTTCAGAGTCGTAGCAGTGGGGAATTTTTTCCCCATTTCTAGCACCTTGAATTGCGAATCCTCTCACGTAATTTGCCTACTAAGTGTTTGTATTCTAGTACTTGCATTTAAAATTGCTTTTTTTTTTTTTTTTCTCTCTGCTTAATTAAGGCGAGTGCCCGGGGCAACCAGGTGCTATAAATTGACTCACTTACACTCTTCAGAGCCTGCTCTTTCTGAGGCTTGCTCTACTAAGTGGCTTCTTATTAAGTGGAGTTAAAAAACAAGGAGTTCAAGAAAAAGAGTTTGGAAACTAAGGTTGGATATAATTTCCTTGTGTGTTGTTGGCTTAATTTTACGTGGTCCTTCGACTACAGCAGACAGGATCTAAATCATTTATACTGTTTTACTTTTTTACTGTTGTAATCCCCATTTAGTATGTGTTGCACAATTTACAACGCAGTCCAGTGCACATCTTGCATGATGTATGCAGTCCTGGAACAGGAGTTCAAGGGTGTATATCTTTGTTCTAGATGTGAGCAAATTACCTGTTTGGAATCGCAGATCGAGTCTCTAAATGGGCAAGTTGCAACACTGAGAGGCATTGATAATTTGCAAAAGAGTTTGCTTCTCACCGAGCAAGCACTCTTTGGGGTAGATGAGGGGGAGGGTGACAGAGAGGAGGCTGAGGAAAGTGAGGTAGCTAGCTGGGTAACAGTTAGAAAGCGGGGTAGAGGGAAGAGTGCCAGGGAGGCTAGCCCTGATCTGACACACCCCAACAAGTTTGCACGTTTGGCAGATGAGGGGGATGTCAGTCCGGGGACGGCACTGCTGCAGCCAGACACTTCCTCTGCCAGTCAGGGGAATGTCAGCTCCAGTAAGCAGGGATCCAGGAGAGCAGGGCAGGCCAGACAGGTGCTGGTAGTGGGAGACTCCATTATTAGGGGAACAGATAGGGAAATCTGTCACAAAGACCGTGATCGCCGAACAGTGTGCTGTCTTCCTGGCGCTAGAGTTCGACACATCGCGGATTGGGTTGACAGATTACTGGGAGTGGCTGGAGATGATCCAGCGGTCATGGTCCATATCGGAACCAATGACAAAGTTAGAGGTAGGTGGAGAGTCCTTAAAAATGATTTCAGGGATTTAGGTCAAAAGCTGAGGGCAAGGAACTCAAAAGGTAGTATTTTCCGAAATACTGCCTGTACCACGAGCCACACAAGAAAGGCAATGGGAGATTAGGGAGATTAACAAGTGGCTCAAGAACTGGTGTAGGAAGGAGGGGTTTGGGTTCCTGGAGAACTGGGCCAATTTTTCTATCGGCTACAGGCTCTATCGTAGGGACGGGCTGCACCTCAATGGGGAAGGGGCAGCTGTGCTGGGGAGAAAGATGGCTAGAAGGTTGGAGGAGTGTTTAAACTAGGGACTGGGGGGAGGGTAATTACGTTATAGGAGGGGAAGATAGTGCAGATAGAGACCGGGGGCAAGGTAATAAGAATGGGGGAGGAATGGAAGGAGGGACTAGAACAGTTCAGAAGGAAAAGTGTAGGGTAAAAAAATATACAAAAACCTCTCAAATGTATGTATACTAATGCCAGAAGCCTGAATAATAAAACTGGTGAACTGGAATTAGTGATGTGTGAGGAGGACTATGACATAGTGGGAATAACTGAGACATGGCTGGATGATAGCTATGACTGGGCAGTTAATGTACAAGGTTACAGTCTGTTTAGAAAGGATCATCAAAACCGGAGAGGGGGAGGGGTCTGCCTTTATATAAAGTCCTGTCTAAAGCCCACAGTCCGAGAAGATATAAGTGAGGGACATGAACATGTGGAGTCACTGTGGGTAGAGATACATGGAGCTAAAAACAACAATAAATTACTAATAGGAGTTTACTATAAACCACCAAATATACCAGAGTCCACAGAAAATCTACTACTAAACGAGATAGACGAGGCGGAAAATCATTATGAGGTGGTTATTATGGGGGACTTCAACTACCCAGATATAGACTGGGAAACTGAAACTTGCATATCTCATAAGGGAAACAGGTTCGTGGCAATAACCAAAGACAATTACCTCTCCCAACTGGTTCAGGACCCGACTAGAGGGACGGCCATACTGGACTTAGTATTAACCAATAGACCTGACAGAACAACAGACGTGCAGGTTGGGGGACACCTGGGAAATAGTGACCATAAAGTAATAACCTTCCAATTATCATTCAAAAGAGCGTTTCTACAGGGAGGAACAAAAATACCAAACTTCAAAAAAGCTAAATTTAGCCAACTAAGAGAGGCCATAGGCCAAACTAACTGGGACAAAGTCCTCACAAATACAGACACAAAATGGGATATCTTTAAAAACATCCTAAAAACTCATTGTGAGAGGTACATACCGTATGGTAATAAAAGGTTAAGGAACAAAAAGAAACCAATGTGGATAAATAGAACTCTAAAGAAAGCAATAAATGACAAAAAGAAAGCATATAAAACACTAAAACAGAAGGGTAGCACGGAAGCACTGAAAAACTATAAGGAAAAAAATAGAACATGTAAAAAACAAATAAAAGCGGCCAAACTAGAGACCGAGAGATTAATTGCCAAAGAGAGTAAAACTAACCCTAAAATGTTCTTCAATTATATAAATGTTAAAAAGTATAAATCTGAAGGTGTTGGCCCTTTAAAGAGTAATGAGGGGGGAGTCGCAGAGAGCGACGAGGAGAAAGCAAAGCTGTTAAATATTTTTTTCTCCAATGTATTCACTGAGGAAAATAAATTGTCAGATGACATGCAGAATGCAAAAATAAATTCCCCATTATAAGTGTCCTGTCTGACCCAGGAAGAAGTACATCAGCGACTTAAAAAGATTAAAATAGACAAATCGCCAGGACCGGATGACATACACCCCCGTATCCTAAAGGAATTAAGTAATGTCATAGCCAGACCCTTCTTTCTGATATTTGCAGACTCTATACTGACAGGGAATGTCCCACAGGATTGGCGCGTGGCATATGTGGTGCCAATATTTAAAAAGGGGCCAAAAACAGAGCCTGGAAACTATAGGCCGGTAAGTTTAACATCTGTTGTGGGTAAACTGTTTGAAGGTTTTCTGAGAGATGCTATATTAGAGCATCTCAACGGAAATAAGCAAATAACGCCATATCAGCATGGCTTCGTGAGGGTCATGTCAGACTAATTTAATCAGTTTCTATGAGGAGGTAAGTTCTAGACTTGACAGCGGCGAATCAATGGATGTCGTATATCTGGACTTCTCCAAAGCATTTGACACTGTACCACATAAAAGGTTAGTATATAAAATGAGAATGCTCGGACTGGGAGAAAACATCTGTATGTGGGTAAGTAACTGGCTGAGTGATAGAAAACAGAGGGTGGTTATTAACGGTACACACTCAGATTGGGTCACTGTCACTAGTGGAGTACCTCAGGGGTCAGTATTGGGCCCTATTCTCTTCAATATATTTATTAATGATCTTGTAGAAGGCTTGCATAGTAAAGTATCAATTTTCGCAGATGACACTAAACTGTGTAAAGTAATTTACACTGATGAGGACAGTATACTACTACAGAGGGATCTGGATAGATTGGAGGCTTGGGCAGATAAGTGGCAGATGAGGTTTAACACTGATAAATGTAAAGTTATGCACATGGGAAGGAAAAATGCAAGTCACCCGTACATACTAAATGGTAAAACACTCGGCAACACTGACATGGAAAAGGATCTAGGAATTTTAATAAACAGCAAACTAAGCAGCAAAAACCAGTGTCAGGCAGCTGCTGCCAAGGCCAACAAGATAATGGGTTGCATCAGAAGGGGCATAGATTCCCGTGATATGAACATAGTCCTACCACTTTACAAATCGCTAGTCAGACCACACATGGTAAACAAGGCAGACATAGCAGAGCTGGAGAGGGTTCAGAGGAGGGCAACTAAAGTAATAACTGGAATGGGGCAACTACAGTACCCTGAAAGATTATCAAAATTAGGGTTATTCACTTTAGAAAAAAAGACGACTGAGGGGAGATCTAATTAATATGTATAAATATATCAGGGGTCAGTACAGAGATCTATCCCATCAGCTATTTATCCCCAGGACTGTGACTGTGACGAGGGGACATCCTCTGCGTCTGGAGGAAAGAAGGTTTGTACACAAACATAGAAGAGGATTCTTTACGGTAAGAGCCGTGAGACTATGGAACTCTCTGCCTGAGGAGGTGGCGATGGTGAGTACAATAAAGGAATTCAAGAGGGGCCTGGACGTATTTCTGGAGCTTAATAATATTACAGGCTATAGCTACTAGAGAGGGGTCGTTGATCCAGGGAGTTATTCTGATTGCATGATTGGAGTCGGGAAGGAATTTTTTATTCCCCTAAAGTGGAGAAAATTGGCTTCTACCTCACAGGGTTTTTTGCCTTCCTCTGGATCAACTTGCAGGATAACAGGCTGAACTGGATGGACAAATGTCTTTTTTCGGCCTTATGTACTATGTTACTATGTTACTAGAATGTCCGTGTCACTTACAGTATGTTGGCCGCACCATACAAACATTACGCAATAGAGTGAACAAACACCGGTCAAATATAAAGAAAAATATCTCAAACACAGTGTTTCAAGACATGCAGCACTTCATCATGAGGGGAGTTCGTGCGATTTTTCTGTTACACCTATCGAGCAAATACCGGCAAACCTAAAGGAAGACACACAATACATTAGGCGACGGGAGATGTTCTGGATATTTAAAATAAATAGTTTGAGCTGAAACGGGCTAAATTAAGCTTTTGAGATCAATTTATAAACTATATCCGGTCTCCAATATATTTTGGTGGCCCCTTCCATCCAAAGCCACACAGAATTCCCCCCCCCCCCTTTTATAGTATTCCCACCATCCACACAAATCTATCTGCCATGCTGTCCGTCCACTTGGGGATAATCGACCCACTACTAAATTTAATGCCACTTACAGTGTCATTCTCATTTCTATTTACATCTTTTATTTTCATATATTCAAAATATTTATAAAATGTTTTTTTCAGTTTATTATTGCCATGTGAACTCTTATTGTCTTATTTACTCAGGGCAAAATGTCCTATTTACATATTTAATTATCTATATTTTTTTCACTCTAATTAATCTAATGTGGTGTTTTACTATTTATTACCTGTTGTTTTATTGATCTATGAATTTTGATGATTTTATGCAGCTAGTTTATGCCAGGGCTATTTTGGCATGTGACCCAGCAGTAATGAAATGAATAGGCTGGCTTATCCCCGCCCTTCCCAGTGAAGTAATACGTCATGTGACCCAGCATTAATGAAATGAATAGGCCGGCATATCCCCGCCCCTTCCCAGTGACTTAATACGCCATGTGACCAAGCAGGAATGAAATGAATAGGCCGGCTTATCCCCGCCCATCCCAGTGACGTAATACGTCATGTGATCCAGCATTAATGAAATGAATAGGCCGGCATATCCCCGCCCTTCCCAGTGACGTAATAAGTCATGTGACCCTACTAGCAGTCACATGACCTCTCCACTTGCTCTGTCACCATGTTAAAGCTCTCAAATGATTCATTATCTTCTTTATTTTTCTAAATGTCTTTTATCATATGCTAACAATTGACTTCACCATTTTTATGTGGTTTTTATGTGTCCTTTGTAAACTGCCATCAGGAGGACACCTAGCACTAGCCCCTCCTATTGTGGGCGGTACATGGGTGCATTTTTTTGGTGTCTTTTCCCACTATAAATACCCACCTTTATGTATTATTACCTAACCTGATGAAGGGGAACTATTAGTCCCTGAAACGCGTTGTTTACATGGCTATGCACTTTCTTTAAATAAAAAAAGGAATATCCAAATCGAAGTTTCATGTCTGTTTCCACCAGTGGATTTGCGCCATTGCAGCATCTTTTATTCTCGACAAGCACTCTCTGGAGGATTGGACCCCCTTTCCAGGAGAGATATTACCTGCGGCTGCAGCCCTGTGGAATTGGATTTTACTCCATTCCTATCTACAATAGAGTTGTGCCTATCCTTAGCACAACTCAATAAGGTGAGCCTTGCTCTTTCTTTTCAATAATTCAATTTATTCGAACGTACTATCCTTTCACTCTTTCTCCCACCACCCCACCTGTGGTTCGAGTGGAGGTTAGAGACGTCCCCTTCTACAACAACCACATATGGGGTGTTTCTGTAAACTGCTGAATCAGGGTAATAAATATTGAGTTTTGTTAACCCTTGCTGTGTTACAGGAAAAATTGCTAAAAATTGAAAATCTGCAAACATTTTAAAATTTCTCCCCCATTTTGCTTTAATTCTTGTGGAACACCTAAAGGGTTAACAAAGTTTGTAAAATCGGCTTTCAATAACTTGAGGGGTGCAGTTTCTAAAATTGGGTGATTTATGGGTGGTTTATACTATGTAAGCCCCGCAAAGTGACTACATAACTGAACTGGTCCTTAAAAAAGTGGGTTTTGGAAATTTTTGTAAAAAATTTAAATTTGCTTTGAAACTTCAAAGACTTTCTAAAAAATGTATTACATTTACAAAATGATGCAAACATAACATAGACAAATGGGGAATTTAAAGTTATAACTATTTTATGAAGTATCACTATCAGTCTTAGGGTCCATTCACACGTCTGTAGGATGGGTCCGGATCCGTTCCACAATGTTGAGTAACGAATCCGGACCCATTCATTCTCTATGAGGCCAAAAGAGATGCGGACAGCACACAGAGTGCTGTCCGCATCCACATTTCCGGAGTGCAGCCCCAATCTTCCGGTCCACGGCTCCCGAAAAAAATAGAACATGTTCTATTCTTGTCCGCAATTGCGGACAAGAATAGGCAGTTCTATGGGGGTGACGGCCGGGTGTATTGCGGATCCGCAGTACACTACGGACGTAGAATAGACCCTTAAAAGCTGAAAAATTCTAATTTTGAGAATATTGAATTTTTCCACATTTTCCGCAAATTTGGGATTTTTTTTATGCATAAAGGTAAAACGTATCAGCTCAAATTCACCACTAACATGAAGTATGATGTGTCCCGAAAACAGTCTCAGAATGGCTTGGATAAGTAAAAGCGTTCCAAAGTTATTACCAGATAAACTGACATGTCAGATTTGAAAAATGGGGCTCTGGCATTTGGTCCAAACTGCCTGTTGCTTGAAGGGCTTAAAATGGGGTGTCCCAGGTTTTCAATACCGATAGTCTATCCTCAACATAGGTCATCAATATCTGACAGAGGTACAACACCCCGCACCACTGCCAATCAGCAGCTATGGTAACAGAGCTACAAAACGGACAGAGTTGGTTTCTGCGTCAATGAGAGCAGCACTGCAGTATCTAGCTCCATCCAGTACACAGTCGATGGCGCTGTGCAGTTCCGTCGCAGACTTCCAGCGCTACTTGGTAACAGCTAATCAATGGCAGTGCGGAGGGTTGGACCTCCGCCAATCAGATATTGATGATCTATCCTGAGGATAGGACATTAATATTAAAATCCTAAAATACTCCTCAAGCTAGTGTTCTATGTATATACAGTACAGACCAAAAGTTTGGACACACCTTCTCATTCAAAGATTTTTCTTTATTTTCATGACTATGAAAATTGTAGATTCACACTGAAGGCAACAAAACTATGAATTAACACATGTGGAATTATATACATAACAAACAAGTGTGAAACAACTGAAAATATGTCTTATTCTAGGTTCTTCAAAGTAGCCACCTTTTGCTTTGATTACTGCTTTGCACACTCTTGGCATTCTCTTGATGAGCTTCAAGAGGTAGTCCCCTGAAATGGTTTTCACTTCACAGGTGTGCCCTGTCAGGTTTAATAAGTTTCATTTCTTGCCTTATAAATGGGGTTGGGACCATCAGTTGCGTTGAGGAGAAGTCAGGTGGATACACAGCTGATAGTCCTACTGAATAGACTGTTAGAATTTGTATTATGGCAAGAAAAAAGCAGCTAAGTAAAGAAAAACGAGTGGCCATCATTACTTTAAGAAATGAAGGTCAGTCAGTCAGCCGAAAAATTGGGAAAACTTTGAAAGTAAGGGCTATTTGACCATGAAGGAGAGTGATTGGGTGCTGCGCCAGATGACCTGGCCTCCACAGTCACCGGACCTGAACCCAATCGAGATGGTTTGGGGTGAGCTGAACCGCAGAGTGAAGGCAAAAGGGCCAACAAGTGCTAAGCATCTCTGGGAACTCCTTCAAGACTGTTGGAAGACCATTTCAGGGGACTACCTCTTGAAGCAAGAGAATGCCAAGAGTGTGCAAAGCAGTAATCAAAGCAAAAGGTGGCTACTTTGAAGAACCTAGAATATGACATATTTTCAGTTGTTTCACACTTGTTTGTTATGTATATAATTCCACATGTGTTAATTCATAGTTTTGATGCCTTCATAGTCATGAAAATAAAGAAAACTCTTTGAATGAGAAGGTGTGTCCAAACTTTTGGTCTGTACTGTATGTCTTGGTCTGTACTGATCACTTTTTATTAAAATTTTGGTGACCAAAAAAAGGCAAATTGCGCATTTTCATTTTTTCTATTACACTGCACAGGAAAAATATTATGGTATTACTGGGAAAGGGGGTGATTTGAATTTTTACTAGTGTTAATTTTAATATTTGAAATGTAATAATTGTAATAATTTTTTTTCAACATTTTTTTTATATTTTTAGTCCCCTTGAACGTTCAGTGTTCTGATCACTTGCATCATAGACTCCTCCAATCGGGGTACAGAGGGAGCCCAGTCCCTCTGTCTAACCCCACCATGCATCTGAGGAGTTAAATGACCAAAGTGCGAGTTATATCTGGAACCAGCCATTGCAGCCAGGTGCTGGCTGTATAATAATGCCCCATATGGAGCAAAATTACCTCATGAACCTGCTCCACATAAACCCCGCCCACCCATGATGGATAAATCCACTGTACCCATTCAGCTGTTCATAATCTGGGAAGAGTATACTGTACATCTGTTTTTTGGAATATGTAGGCTTTACATACTTGTTTTTCTGAAGTTCTTCCAAATTTGAGGCATTCCACTCTGAACCCTAACAGATGAAAGATAGAGGAGGAAATTAGGAAGCAGAAGAAAACAATAACTAACCCAAAAGCAGCAGCAGTTATTGGTGAAAAATATAGTACAGTACTGAAATTCACTCCAACTTGACAGCACTCCAATAAAATGATCTAAATTAATTCTCTCTCTAATCTATAGAGAATTAACAGATTGGAGTCGGAAAAGATTTTCTTCCCCTAAAGTAGGGAAAATTGGCTTCTACCTCATGGGTATTTTGCCTTCCTCTAGATCAACTTGCAGTATAACAGGCTGAACTAGATTTCAGCCTTATAAACTATGTTAGTACTTTCAAACTGACAGTTTAGAACGGAGTTGGCAGATCACAGAAACCTTCAACCCCTTTGTTTTACCTTCTGCTCTCAATTATTATGGGTGACCAAATGGATTTTATTTTAGTTTAGACAATTTAGACAGACATGTGTTACAGACACAAAAAAGTTTTTTTGTTCACGTAGCGACATCATGGCTTGTTTTTGAGAAAAAAGTTGTACTTTCTAATGATGCCATTTAACCCCTTCAGGACCAGGCGGTTTTCCATTTTTGATTTTCACTCCTTGCCTTCCCAGAGCCATACATTTTTTATTCTTTTTGTTCATGTAGCCATACGAAGGGCCTTTTTTGCAGGACAAATTGTACTTTCTAAAGGAACCAATTAATATTGCATAATATGGAAAACATCAAAATGAGGTGAAATAAAAAAAAAAAAAAAACGCAATTCTGCCACAGTTTTATGGCTTTTATTTTTACAGCATTTCCTATGTGGTAAAACTGACCCATGCCCTTCATTCTGGGTCATTATAGTTGTTGTATGTTTTATTGTGTTTTTCTATTGAAAAAACTTTTTATTTTTATCGCCATATTTTGACCGCCATCACTTTTTATATTGTATGTCTATGGAGGGGTTAAATATCTGCGATCAGCATGTGTAAAACAGCAGAAACCGGATGACTATGGTGCCCTCTGTGCTCAAAAGCGGGTGCCCGCTTTAAAGACTGGACTTCCACCGTACATGTACGGCGGATATACTGAAAGGGTTAATATTGCAGATGCCAGGAAGAAGTTATCAAGTACAAATGCTTAGGCCTCTTTCACACGTCAATGAATCATGAATGTTTTGCTGTCTCTGTTCTCCATGGACAGCACACATACTCTGATTTTAACGGGAAAGATTTATCAACACAGGTGAAAAGGAACAGGCTTAGTTGCCCATAGCAACCAATCAGATTGATCCTTTTATTTTACTGAAGTCTATGGGTCCATGAAAATCAATATCAAAACACGGATGACATTTGTGTTCCGTCAGTGGATTTCGCTGGCAATTGGTAGAAGATGCTCTGAAAATCAATTTTCAGTCTAGCAGTGCACTTAGAGTATGGATGGCACATGGAGGGGAAAAAACTGACACACAGACCAACAAGAGACCTTTCACAGACATCTTCACAGATGAAACATTGACCATACTGTCATGGACATCATCGTGGGTGGACATGTGAAAGAGGCCTTAGAGAGCAATGGACTTCAATTGGGGTACAAAATGTTCCTTTATAAGACCATACCAAATAAAGATAAGGGAAGATCTCTGAGGGTCGGTCCATTTGAGCTAGAATCATGATCATCTCATTATCAATGAACTCTGTGTAGTCCTGTAGAGCACAGTGAGTATGCTGCTCCAGAGCTGTGCGCACCTGCAAAAGAATGGGAGATGACAATCTACTGCAGAGGAAAAGACTACTAACAAGTTGTTGGAGACTGATATTCATGTTTCTTGACTCTCTGTAAAGGATTAACACAAACTGAATAAATGTTGTTCTTGTTTTGATTTAGAGTTGAATATGTAGCATTCCCAGTGCATTCACATTTATGGAAATAAAAGTTATTATAATGATTTTGCAATTTATTTGTTGGTTTTTTTTTAAACTCACTGCTATTTTTTTGAATGCTACATGTGATAAATGTATGTAAAGTGTGAGTTTTTTTAATTACACAAATTTAATTAGTAAAATTGCATCCCAAGTAAAAATTTGTGTGCATGATTTAAAAAAATGGAGTTGCCAACTTAACTTTACATTTATATATACTAATGTGCATTATATGGTGTTTACTAATAGTTTTAGTTCATGTCGTAAACCCTTGCTCAGCAAGCCTCCTATGGACAGAATGGCTGCAGATAGAGAAGCATGTGACCAAAGATGTCATCATGTCTCCCTTATTGAAACAACGTGTATTCCCAAGGTGCAGGTTTGCACAGGAGGCAAGTGTTTCAATGGTGGAGGCATAAACTGAAAATAATGCGGCCAGCTAACCCCTTTAAAAGGAATGTTACTGTACACAGGCAATCCACCATCACTGTCTTCTGCTTGCCCCCTCCCCAACAACAGGAAACTCTAAAGCAAATAACGTTCTCCTCTGCCCCTCCCAATTTTTTTTAAATGTACCTGTTTAGATGTTATATTCTCAAGGTCACTCTCTCTCAAGATGTCTCGTAGCTTCATACGGATGATTTTCTCAGTTTCTTCCCTACACAAAAAGAAAAACCAAACAGTGTAACCTTACAGGAAATAGTTATCAGTAAGCATTCTTCATTTTTACTACCAGTAGAAAATAAACAAAGGGAGCAATTGCCAACTGTATAGCATCAAAAGTCCCAATCCCTGTTTCAGGAAGCCACTGCGCTCAGTGAAGCTATGGTGAGTGATGCAGGCTCCCAGCAGTTTCTAAGGACAGCGCCATACAAGGCATAGTGGCAGTACTTGGTATTGCAAGCTGCAACTGGACCATGTGACTGAAGTACTGTGATGTCACTGGCCTAGAAAGAGGCTGCAGCGCTCAAGGCTTCTTCTAACAGCTGATCGGCGGGGGTCCCGGATGTCGCACCCTGGCAGATCTGATACCGATAACCTATCCTGAGGATACGTGCGTAAAATAAATAAATAAGTCATAAATATATTTTCCTGGATAACTCCTTTAATGGTATTTATCCACATGGGTATAATCATGAGCATATACAATGTGATACATTTCAAAATTATGCCTTAATATTTATAATTGCTGTTTGTCATATTTTTCACTATGGTTATTATCAATTTTTCACTTTTGTCAAAGTTTTTCAGCACCATTACTCTTTTGCACTGACACTTTACCTTATATTGCAGGTTTTTTCAAATTATGTAGACTACTAACTTTTTGGTTCCTGAATATAGTATTACAGAGCGGGACACCCTGTGAAGCGGCAAGTGTTTCAGTAGGAGTAACTGGCTGCACAGGCCGCGCTGCATAGTGGAACGCAACATACTGTAATATATACATTAATTCTTTAAAGGAACCACATATCTATTATTCTATATGGCTGGTATGCACATATACTAATGACAGAATCCGGTACTACCATATATACCTACAATTATAGTTAAAGAGGACCTTTCATTTTTTTTTTATCAATTGAGATAAATACCTTTACTTTCCCGCTGATGCTGCCACCCTACCCGATTTTTTTAAATATCGCTCCTACGCCCCGCTGTGCCCCCCTGCAGTTTTCCCACTCAATAGGCTAATAATGAGTATCGGTACAGGGAGGAGGAGACGCCAGGGTTTCTCAATGGGCGTCTCCTTCTCCATGGCTGTGCCGCAATCCAATCGCAGCGGAGAGCATCATAGCCAGGGAGAAGGTGAGCTTTTTTTTCTCCCTGGCTGTGACTCTCTCCGCTGTGATTGGATCGCGGCACAGCCAGGAAGAAGAAGACACCCATTGAGAAACCTTGGCGTCTCCTCCTCCTCCCTGTACCGATGCTCAGTATTAGCATACTGAGCGGGAAAACTGCAGGGGGGCACACCAGAGCGTAGGAACGATATTATAAAAATAAAATTCAGGCAGGATGGCAGCATCACCAAGTAAGTAAAAGGTATTTATCTCAATTAATAAAAAAACATGAAAGGTCCTCTTTAATTGTTGTGTATAGATTTTGCAGATGTGTAGCACGGCCAATGGTGTGTTGGATATGTACATGCGCTGCGTTCCACTGCGGAACGCAATATTACTGCCATATTCTAAAATGAAAAGTATACTTGTCCCATATCTCAGATTCCCTACATGGGATGTGGGTAACTGCACTAGTTTCTGTAAGTTTATGTATATTTAATTTGATAGCTTGCACTCCAGTGTGAGAAGCATGTATGGGTTTCCACAGTACAGGGGGGTCTTCAAATGAGATATGGCACTGGAAAATTATTCCGGTGAAATCTGCCCTCCAGAAGCCATTTGGTGCTCTTTCCCTTCTGACTCCTGTGGTGCGCCCTAACAGCAGAATATGAGCACATATGGGGTGTTGCCGTATTCAGGAGAAAATTGGTAACAAATTATGGGGTAAATTTTCTCCTGTTACCCCATGTAAAAATAAACAATTTGGACCTAAAGCATAATTTTCTTGTACAATATGTAATTTTTCAGTTTCATGGCTAAGCTTTTCTAACTTCTATGAAATGCCTATTGGGCCAAAGTGCTCACTAGACCTCTTGAATTATTTCTTGGGGGCTGTAGTTTCCAAAATGGGGTAAGGTAATTTTAGGGGGTTTCTACTTAAGGGGTGCATCATGCAGTCTTCAAATGCGACATGTCACCTAAAAATTATTCCAGTGAAATCTGCTCTCCAGAAGCCATTTGGTGCACCTTCCCTTCTGACCCATGTGGTGCACCCATATAGCAGTATACGAGCACATATGGAGTGTTGTTGTATTCAGGAGGAAAATAGGTAACAATTTATTTGGTGAATTTTCTCCTATTACACCTTGTGAAAATAAAAAATTTGGACCTAATTTTCTTGTAAAATATAAAATTTTTCAGTTTCACGGCCAAGTGTTTCTAAATTCCATGAAATGCATATTGGGCCAAAGTGCTCAACACACCCCTTGAAATATTCTTTTGGGGTATAGTTTCCAAAATGGGGTCACTCCTCTGGGATTCTAATTAAGGGGGGCATCAGGCAGTCTTCAAATGTGACATGGCACCTGAAAATTATTCCAGTGAAATCCGCCCTCCAAAAGCCATTTGCTGCTCCTTCCCTTCTGACCTCCTGTGGTGCATCCATATACAGTCCTGATCAAAAGTTTAAGACCACTTGAAAAATGGCAAAAAAATCATATTTAGCATGGCTGGATCTTAACAAGGTAGCGCTTCAACATGCAACAAGAAGAAATGGGAGTGAGACAAAACATTTTTTGAGCATTCAATTTATTGAAAACAGCGAATAAACTGAAACAGGCTGTTTTTCAGCTGATCAAAAGTTTAGGATCACACCTCCCCAAAAAACCTAAACCCCCCCAAAACAGAAATTTCCGGCCTGGGATCCGGATGCATTACCCCCAATGCAAGTCAATAGGGACGGATCCGTTTTCTCTGACACAATCTGCCACAATAGAAAACGGATCCGTCCCCCACTGACTTTCAATGGAATTGCAGATGTTTGTAACAGATGCAGATGTTTGTATTATCAGTAATGGAAGCGTTTTTGCTGGACCCTGCCGGATCCGGCAAAAACGCTAGTGTGAAAGTACCTTAAAGTAATTCATAAAGTAATCCCAGCAAACGTGTTGATTTTTCAATCCATGATATTCTTTTATTCCATGTAATAAGGTGTATTTACAGGACGTGTTTCGGCCCGTCCAGCCTTCCTCAACTGCATGATATCAAATAGTGACATACACATTTATATAAGCACCTAATCCCCATCACTTAATCATGACATCAATTATAAAATTCTTCACACATGTGATCCTTGAAACATATCATTGGATGCACTTATCCTATTGTGACTCAGTTCATCCGAAGGGAGGAAAAGATCCTCCTCTATCAAGTTCTTGGTACCGTAGTCTGAAAGAAAATGCATCCAAATTAAAAACCTTATTAAAATGACATCACCTCAAAGTCCCTATTTAAACCTCTTGGGTATAGAGTGTCCAAGGTATGGATCTAGAAAGCTTCTAGTTTAAGTAGAAGCTTTTTTAAGTCACCTCCCCCTTCTTGGCTGATGTACCCGTTCTATCACCTGATATTTCAACTGAGCAATAGATTGTTTTTGAGTGTGAAAATGGTGTGGGATCAGTAGTAAAAGATTTTTTTTGCATATGGTGGACTTTTGTTTGCTGATGCAATCTTTTACCATCTGCATTGTTTCCCCTATGTATAACAGGCCACAGGGACATTTTATTAAATAAACCACATTCTGGGTATCACATGTTTAGTAACCCTTGATCTCATATGATTTTCCTGTATGCGGGTGATAAAAGTATTGGCCCTTTTGTACACTGCTCAAAAAAATAAAGGGAACACTTAAACAACACAATGTAACTCCAAGTCAATCACACTTCTGTGAAATCAAACTGTCCACTTAGGAAGCAACACTGAGTGACAATCAATTTCACATGCTGTTGTGCAAATGGGATAGACAACAGGTGGAAATTATAGGCAATTAGCAAGACACCCCCAATAAAGGAGTGGTTCTGCAGGTGGTGACCACAGACCACTTCTCAGTTCCTATGCTTCCTGGCTGATGTTTTGGTCACTTTTGAATGCTGGCGGTGCTTTCACTCTAGTGGTAGCATGAGACGGAGTCTACAACCCACACAAGTGGCTCAGGTAGTGCAGCTTATCCAGGATGGCACATCAATGCGAGCTGTGGCAAGAAGGTTTGCTGTGTCTGTCAGCGTAGTGTCCAGAGCATGGAGCCGCTACCAGGAGACAGGCCAGTACATCAGGAGACGTGGAGGAGGCCGTAGGAGGGCAACAACCCAGCAGCAGGACCGCTACCTCCGCCTTTGTGCAAGGAGGAACAGGAGGAGCACTGCCAGAGCCCTGCAAAATGACCTCCAGCAGGCCACAAATGTGCATGTGTCTGCTCAAACGGTCAGAAACAGACTCCATGAGGGTGATATGAGGGCCCGACGTCCACAGGTGGGGGTTGTGCTTACAGCCCAACACCGTGCAGGACGTTTGGCATTTGCCAGAGAACACCAAGATTGGCAAATTCGCCACTGGCGCCCTGTGCTCTTCACAGATGAAAGCCGGTTCACACTGAGCACATGTGACAGACGTGACAGAGTCTGGAGACGCCGTGGAGAACGTTCTGCTGCCTACAACATCCTCCAGCATGACCGGTTTGGCATTGGGTCAGTAATGGTGTGGGGTGGCATTTCTTTGGAGGGCCGCACAGCCCTCCATGTACTCGCCAGAGGTAGCCTGACTGCCATTAAGTACAGAGATGAGATCCTCAGACCCCTTGTGAGACCATATGCTGGTGCGGTTGGCCCTGGGTTCCTCCTAATGCAAGACAATGCCAGACCTCATGTGGCTGGAGTGTGTCAGCAGTTCCTGCAAGACGAAGGCATTGATGCTATGGACTGGCCCACCCGTTCCCCAGACCTGAATCCAATTGAGCACATCTGGGACATCATGTCTCGCTCTATCCACCAACATCACGTTGCACCACAGACTGTCCACTAGTTGGCAGATGCTTTAGTCCAGGTCTGGGAGGAGATCCCTCAGGAGACCGTCCGCCACCTCATCAGGAGCATGCACAGGCGTTGTAGGGAGGTCATACAGGCACGTGGAGGCCACACACACTACTGAGCCTCATTTTGACTTGTTTTAAGGACATTACATCAAAGTTGGATCAGCCTGTAGTGTGTTTTTCCACTTTAATTTTGAGTGTGACTCCAAATCCAGACCTCCATGGGTTGAAAAATTTGATTTCCATTATTTTATTTTTGTGTGATTTTGTTGTCAGCACATTCAACTATGTAAAGAACAAAGTATTTCAGAAGAATATTTAATTAACTCAGATCTAGGATGTGTTATTTTTGTGTTCCCTTTTTTTGAGCAGTGTACATTGCTATGTTGCATACAGTGCAAACAGGGAAATGTTCCACTCTTTTGACATCTTAAGGTCTGTTGTATTCCTTCTCTTTTAGTACTACCAATATCTGCCCGTACCAACTGATCCCTCAAATTGGGGCTACACTTATTACAAATAATTTTTTAAAATTCTTCTATCATTGGGTATGATTTGCCTAAAAGGTGCCAGTGTTTACGTACTCGAAATAGTGATTATAGGGGTGGTATTTATGTACAAATGCTATTCGATTATTCTTTTTATTTCTTACACTGGGAACCAATTGATCTTTCAAACCATAGGTTTTTACAAAGTGTTGTTTGAGGTCAAGAATAATATGAAAGATCAATTGGTTCCCAGTGTAAGAAATAAAAATAATAATCAAATAGCATTTATACATAAATACCACCCCTATAATAACTATTTCGATAACATAGTACGTAATCAAAATAGTTATTATAGGGGTGGTATTTATGTATAAATGCTATTTGATTATTATTTTTATTTCTTACACTGGGAACCAATTGATCTTTCATATTATTCTTGACCTCAGACAACACTTTGTAAAAACCTATGGTTTGAAAGATCAATTGGTTCCCAGTGTAAGAAATAAAAAGAATAATCGAATAGCATTTGTACATAAATACCACCCCTATAATCACTATTTCGAGTACGTAAACACTGGCACCTTTTAGGCAAATCAAACCTAATGATAGAAGAATTTTAAAAAATTATTTGTAATAAGTGTAGCCCCAATTTGAGGGATCAGTTGGTACGGGCAGATATTGGTAGTACTAAAAGAGAAGGAATACAACAGACCTTAAGATGTCAAAAGAGTGGAACATTTCCCTGTTTGCACTGTATGCAACGTAAAAAAGGGCCAATACTTTTATCACCCGCATACAGGGAAATCATATAAGATCAAGGGTTACTACACATGTGATACCCAGAATGTGGTTTATTTAATAAAATGTCCCTGTGGCCTGTTATACATAGGGGAAATAATGCAGATGGTAAAAGATTGCATCAGCAAACAAAAGTCCACCATACGCAAGAAAAATCTTTCTGGATCCATACCTTGGACACTCTATACCCAAGAGGTTTAAATAGAAACTATGAGGTGATGTCATTTTAATAAGGTTTTTAAGTTGGATGCATTTTCTTTCAGACTACGGTACCAAGAACTTGATAGAGGAGGATCTTTTCTTCCCTTCGGATGAACTGAGTCACAATAGGATAAGTGCATCCAATGATATGTTGCAAGGATCACATGTGTAAAGCATTTTCTAATTGATGATGTCATGATTAAGTGATGGGGATTAGGTGCTTATATAAATGTGTATGTCACTATTTGATATTATGCAGTTGAGGAAGGCTGGACGGGCCGAAACGCGTCCTGTAAATACACCTTATTACATGGAATAAAAGAATATCATGGATTGAAAAGTCAACACGCTTGCTGGTATTACTTTCTGAATTGTTTGATGGGGACTGCCCCTTCCCGTGCAATGTAATTGGAGGATCGTGAGCTGTCTGACCTAAGTACAAGAGGCAAAACATGACTTACCTGTATTTTTCACCCCATAAGACGCACTTTTTCCCCCCAAAAGTTGGGGAAAAATGCCCCTGCGTCTTATGGGGCGAATGCTGCCATTTTACATCGCAGACTGCGATGCATCAGCTGGAGGGGGAGGGAGGAGGGGCCAGTGTCATGCAAAGGCGGCGGGGCCGATGCGGTCACTGTACTACGGCCCTGCCGCTCATTCACTTCCTTAATGCTCCGGCGCAGCACGGCAGTGCACGGCGAGAGCTGCCGGACTAAAAGACATGCAGGACTTTTAGTCAGGCGGCCTTTCGCCGTGCTGCGCTGGAGCTCAGCCTCCATCCCCATTATAGTCAATGAAGACGGAGCGGCGGTCCGGCGGCACGGCGAAATAGCGGAAGGACAGATCCGACATGGTGAACAGCCTGTCGGATCCGTCCTGCCGCAAGTGTGAAAGTACCCTTACTAAATGTCCTGTAGCAAACAGAGCAGAGCGGGCGGCCGGCCGTAACTCACTGATGTCACGTGCCTGCGCCGCCTACTTTATGAATGAAGGCGCAGGCACGTGACATCAGTGAGTTACGGCCGGCTGCCCGACCTGCTCTGCCTTCTACAGGACATTTAGTAAGTAGTAAAGATGGGGCTAGGGATCGGAACTTCAATTAAAGTTATTATTATAAAAGGTTTAGGCAATAAAGCAGTGAGTGAGCGGCGGGGCCGGAGTACAGTGACCCCACCGGCCCCTCCCACAGGTTTAGCTCCGGTATATTAGGGCATCTGTGGATGCCACTATTATGGGGTGGGGATCTGTGGGTGACACATATATAGCAGTGCCACCCACAGATCATCCCCCCCATAACAGTGCCACCCACAGATCATCCCCCCCATAACAGTGCCAACCACAGATCATCCCCCCCATAACAGTGCCACCCACATCTGTGGATGGCACTATTATGGGGGGGGGGGGGGTGATCTGTGGATGCCACTGTTATGGTGGGGGAGATCTGTGGATGGCACTGTTATGGGGGGGGTGATCTGTGGATGGCACTGTTATGGGGGGGGTGATCTGTGGATGGCACTGTTATGGGGGGGTGATCTGTGGATGGCACTGTTATGGGGGGGTGATCTGTAGATGGCACTGTTACGGGGGGGGGGGAATCTGTGGATGGCACTGTTATGGGGGGTGGATCTGTGGATGGCACTGCTATATATGTGTCACCCACAGATCCCCACCCCATAACAGTGTCATTCACATATCCCCCATCCCATAATAGTGGCATCCACAAATGCCCTAATATACCGGAGCTAAACCTGTGGGAGGGGCCGGTGGCATGCAAATGCGGCGGGCCGATGCGGTCACTGTACTCCGGCCCCGTCGCTCACTCACTGCTTTATTGACTAAACCTTTTATAATAATAACTTTAATTGAAGTTCCGATCCCCAGCCCCATCTGTACTACTTACTAAATGTCCTGTAGCAGGCAGAGCAGGGCGGGCGGGCGGGCGGCCGTAACTCACTGATGTCACGTGCCTGCGCCGCCTACTTTATGAATAAAGTACACTCTCACCCCCTGAAGAAGCTTACGCGAAACGTGCGTTGGGGCTCTGTTGGTTCACCACTCAGGTATTTACTGTATGGCTTTTTTATGGCTATTTCTATGTGATTTACTCATGCACTTTGTCATTCTCTGCACTATGCACTTTATATCTTGGCATGCATTGTACCTCACCCTGATCTAGGCCTGTTAGCCTTGGCTAGGTTTTATATATGTGATATTTGGCTTGGTGCCATCCGTATATATTTTAGGATATTTTCATCATCTCTCTAGCCTTGATATGTTCTGTTATCCAGTGGTGCTCCATTATTCTGAGTGCTCCCCACCGACCATTGTATTGTGTTTTTATGTACATTTTAATACATTTTGTCTCTTGTTGAGACTAATAAAGTTTACATCCATCATTATTTGTGCTAGCCTTGTTTCTCTTTTGGTGTTACATCGTACGTGCAGGCTTAGCACGTGTACTCACATTCCTTGTGAGTCATTCTCCATTGGTGATATTACTAAATGTCCTGTAGCAGGCAGAGCAGGGCGGGCGGCCGGCCGTAACTCACTGATGTCACGTGCCTGCGCCGCCTACTTTTGGCGGCGCAGGCACGTGACATCAGTGGGTTACGACCGGCCGCCCGCCCTGCTCTGCCTGCTACAGGACATTTAGTAAGTAGTACAGATGGGGCTGGGGATCGGAACTTCAATTAAAGTTATTATTATAAAAGGTTTAGGCATTAAGGAAGTGAGTGAGCGGTGGGGCCGGAGTACAGTGACCGCACCGGCCCCGCCGCATTTGCATGCCACCGGCCCCTCCTCCCTCTCCCCTCCAGCTGATACATCGCAGACTGCGATGTAAAATGGCAGCATTCGCCCCATAAGACGCAAGAGCATTTCCCCCCTACTTTTGGGGGGGGGGGGGGGGGAGTGCGTCTTATAGGGCGAAAAATACGGTAATAAGTAGGGACTCCCCTGCATAACAGAAATGGGACGGATCCTTTATGCTGGCCATAGACTTCTATTATGACGGAATGAATAACGGAATGCATCTAAAGGCATTCAGTCACAGAATTGCGTTATGGTCCGTGGTAATGGAATCCATAACGCAATTCTGCTTTTACCATCAAATGAAGCGCAAACGAATTTCAAACTTATTAACAGACTGTTACAAAAGGTGTGAGGATCCTGCCCGGGGGAATGAGACCACAGGTCAGGGTGAAACCTGCTCATCTGGTAGTGTGGTGGCAGCATGCTCTAGAACAGATCTCTTCTCAGTTAAAGGATAACTGTCACATTTAGACCCCAATTTCAATTTTCATATATGTAGTTACTAATAACATGATATTCCAGAATCAATTACTATTAGACTGACTTACCCCATATTTAATAAGATTCAGCCCTTAGCAACCAGCCTGCATAAAAGTGCAATTTCACTATTCAGTTAAGATGGCCGCCACTGCCTTCAGCCTGAGGCTAATCCCGCCTGCCCTCACTAGCCAGTAACAATAGCCCCCCAAAAGTGTCAGTAACCAGAGCCCTCCCCCCTAAAGGGTTAATCTCCAGCAGCACAAAGGGGTCCTCTTACCACATGTTGCTTTCATTTATACACTGAGCAGATCGCAGATCTCCCTTCCCTGTTGTGCGCTGCTTCAACTCCGCATTCTCCAGCTCTGCTGAGTGAGGGAGCGTCTGCCAAGCGCAGGGACAGGGAGAAGTGCACACAGCCCAGGCACTTATCAGCTGCTGGGGAGGACCTGGCTTTAATCATTTACTTACAGTCCCTGGATGTCAGCTGCGTGCTTCTGCGTCCTTCAACAGATAGACGGACCATGCCTAGCAACCCTATTTTAAGCACAGGTAAAAGTAGGCAGTACAGGGAACAAAAATGTGGAATTAAGGGGTAATTGAATACACAGTGAAAAGTTGAAAAAGGTGATATTACCATAATCCAATACTCTAAAAAAAATTAAATACGACAGTTATCCTTTAAGTGCCCTATACTATATTTCATTCAAAAGTAAGAGATTGGTTCAATTTTGTGGTCAAATCATGCCCCTGTAACGCTCTTATTGGCCAAATCAAATCCAGCACCTTCTTGGCATCTTGGAGAATATACAGTCCTGATCAAAAGTTTAAAGAGGACCTTTCACTTGTAAAAACAATTTGAACTAAGTATGCTGACATATACAGCGGCACCCAGGGATCTCACTGCACTTACCATTATCCCCGGGCGCCGCTCCGTTCTCCCGTTATGCCCTCCGGTACCTTCGCTCTGTAAGTTATAGTAGGCGGTGTCTGCCCTTGTCCTGTGGGCGTCTCCTTCTCCTAGGATGTAGCGCTGGCCAATCGCAGCGCACAGCTCACAGCCTGGGAGTTTTTTTTCTCCCAGGCTGTGAGCTGTGCGCTGCGATTGGCCAGCGCTGCATCCTAGGAGAAGGAGACGCCCACAGGACAAGGGCAGACACCGCCTACTATAACTTAGAGAAAAGGTACCGGAGGGCATAACGGGAGAACGGAGCGGCGCCCAGGGATAATAGTAAGTGCAGTGAGACCCCCGGGTGCCGCTCTCCATGGCAGCATACTTAGTTCACATTGTTTTTACAAGTGAAAGGTCCTCTTTAAGACCACTTGAAAAATGGCAAAAAATCATATTTAGCATGGCTGGATCTTAACAAGGTTCCAAGTAGAGCTTCAACATGCAACAAGAAGAAATGGGAGTGAGACAAAACATTTTTTGAGCATTCAATTTAATGAAAACAACTAATAAACTGAAACAGGTTGTTTTTCAGCTGATCAAAAGTATAGGACCACATGCCTTTAAAAGGCCAAATCTGTGCAAAGATGTGGATTCATTGTCATTTTCTGTCAGGTAGTCACACGTTGTGATGGCAAACGCAAAAAAACTCTCCCTTTTTGAACGTGGTTGGGTTGTTAAACTGCAGGGTCTCTCACAGCACGCCATCACTGCTGAGGTAAGACGCAGTAAGACAGTCATTTGGAATTTCTTAAATTCTTAAATGATCCTGAGGGTTATGGAACAAAAAAACAGCACTGAGCCGGAGGTTCCAATTGGCTGTCCGTCAAGACACTGGACGATCCTCGACCCAAATTAAGGCCCTTACTGGTGCTGACTGCAGCCCCATAACCATCAGAGACTGAAGGGCTTCAAAAACAAAAAACGTCTCCTTGAACGCCACAGAACTGCTTATTTGGACTTTGCAAGAGAGCACCAAACATGGGACATTCAAAGGTGGAAGAAAGTTTTATTCTCTGATGAGAAAAAATGTAACCTTGATGGTCCTGATGGTTTCCAACATTACTGGCATGACAAGCAGATCCCATCTGAGATGTTTTCTACGCGCCACAGTGGAGGGGGCGCCATAATGGTCTGGGGTGCTTTTTCCTTCAGTGGAACAATGGAGCTTCAGGAAGTGAAGGGGTGTCAAACAGCCGCTGGCTATGTCCAGATGTTGCAGAGAGCATTCCTCATGACTGAGGGCCCTCATCTGTGTGGTAACGACTGGGTTTTTCAACAGGACAACGATACAGTACACAATGCCTGCAGGACAAGGGCCTTCTTCCAGGAGAATAACATCACTCTTTTGGCCCATCCTGCGTGTTCCCCTGATCTAAATCCAATTGAGAACCTTTGGGGATGGATGGCAAGGGAAGTTTGCAAAAATGGACAACAGTTCCAGACAGATGGCCTTTGTGCGGCCATCTTCACCAATTGGAGAAATGTTCCCACTCACCTCATGGAAACGCTTGCATCAAGCATGCCGAAACAAATTTTTGAAGTGATAAACAATAACGGCGGAGCTACTCATTACTGAGTTCATGTTTGGAAGTTGGATTTCTGTTTTGGGGGGGGTTTCGTTTTTTTTTTTTGGAGGTGTGGTCCTAAACTTTTGATCAGCTGAAAAACAGCCTGTTTCAGTTTATTCGCTGTTTTCAATAAATTGAATGCTCAAAAAATGTTTTGTCTCACTCCCATTTCTTCTTGTTGCATGTTGAAGCTCTACTTGGAACCTTGTTAAGATCCAGCCATGCTAAATATGATTTTTTGCCATTTTTCAAGTGGTCTTAAACTTTTGATCAGGACTGTATAATGTTCCATATAGAATTCAAGGACTAAATTGTGTGTGACCTCTTTTTTTGAACTTAGAGTTGTGTCACTTCAGCAAATAGCATTTATTATGTAGAGAAATTTAGTACAAGCCACTTACGTATTGTGATAATCCATATTTCTTCCTTTGCTGGCTGGATTCATTTTTCTATCCTATTACACACTGCTCATTTCCATGGTTACGACCACACTGCAATCCAGCAGTGGTGGCCATGCTTGCACACTATAGAAAAAAAAAATAATCACCAGGCTATGAGAGCTCCCACAGCCCCTGCCACCTGAGATGTTGGTGCTTTTTCCTATAGCGTGCAAGCACGGCCACTGCTGATGGATTGCAAGGGCAAAGGAGAGCACCAGAGCATGAACTGCTACGATGCTCAAGTCAGGGGGGCTGCCTGGGTGAAAATGGAGGTATGTCCGGGTTCAGCTCTGAACCCGGACAACCCCTTTAACTTTCTCTACATAATAAATATTATTTGCTGAAATAACACAAACCCTTTAATTGCCAGACAGTATCAAATTCTTTAGTGCTATGGAATGCCTATAAGGCTATCATAAATGTTTATCAAGTATTTCTCTATTGCTAGAAAGAATAGAAAAAGAGACATTAATACTCTCTTACTTTGAGAATCTAAATGCTGAATCTGCTGAATGAAATGGGGACAGGGGCAGCACTCTAGTTTGTTGCAAATAAACGCTAATCTTTAATCCAGATGCATCTGTATTAAATAGTAGCATTTATTTGCAACAATTTGGAGTGTAGCCCCTGTCCCTGTTTCTTTTGGACTATCCACAGATGGGGCGAGTTGAAGCGTGCACCCGCACATTAGCTACTGGGAGTGCTGTCTGCTGCATACATTTGTCTACTCTAAAATAAGAAATCACAATCTGACTCTTATGTTTTGGAGTTAGTCACTTTAACCCCTTCTACCCCGGGCCAGTTTTCGCTCTTCTGCCCAGTCCATTTTTTGCAAATCTGACATGTGTCACTTTATGTGGTAATAGCTTTGGAATACTTTTACTTTTCCAAGCCATTCTGAGATTCTTTTCTCGTGACACATTGTACTTCATGATAGTCATAAATTTGAGTCAATATATTTCACCTTTATTTGTGAACAAATCCCAAATTTACTAAAATATTTTAACAATTCCTAAATTTTCAAATTTCAATTTCTCTACTTTTAAAATAGATGGTGATACCTCATTTAATAGTTATTACTTAACATTTCCTATATGTCTACTACATGTTTGGATCATTTTGAAAAAGTTATTTTTTAGGGATGTTAGAAGGCTTAGAAGTTTGGAAGCAAATCTTGAAATTTGTTGGGAAATTTCCAAAACCCACTTTTTAAGGACCAGTTCAGGTCTAAAGTCACTTTGTGAGGCTTACATAATAGAAATGACCCCATTTTAGAAACTACACCCTTTTAGGTGTTCCACAAGAATTAATGGAAAATGGAGATGAAATGTTGCTTTTTGGGCAGATTTTACATTTTAATCCATTATTCCAGTAGCAAAGCAAGGGTTAACAGCCAAACAAAACTCAATATTTATTGCCCTGATTCTGCGGTTTACAGAAACACCCCACATGTGGTCGTAAACTGCTGTATGGCCACACGGCAGGGCGCAGTAGGAAAGGAACAGCATATGGTATTTGGAAGGCAGATTTAGCTGAACTGGCTTTTAGATGCCATGTCCCATTTGAAGCCCCACTGATGCACCCTTTACAGTAGAAACTGCAAGTGCCAGTTTTATTGGTACTATTTTGGGGTACATATGATTTTTAAATGCTCTATATTACGTTTTTTTGTGAGGCAAGGTAACCCAAAAAAATAGATGTTTTGGCACAGTTTTTTATTTTTAACAACATTCATCTGACAGGTTATATTATGCACTATTTTTATAGAGCAGGTTGTTACGGATGCAATGATATCAAATATGTCTACTTTCTATGGGTGTTTCAGTTTTACATAAAGCATTTTTAAAAACAAAAATTAGGTTTTTTTGTATCTCCATTTTCTGAACGCCCTATTTTTTTTATTTTTCTGCCGATCGTCTTGTGCTGGGGCTCGTTTTTTGCAGGAAGAGTTGATGTTTTTATTGGTACCATTTTTGGGTACATATGATTTTTTGATCATTCATTATTACACTTTATGGGGCAAGGTGACAAACAAAATTGGTTGTTTTGGCGCAGTTTTTATTTATTTCTACAGTGTTTACCTGAGGGATTAGGTCATGTGACTTTTATAGAGCAGTTCGTTATGGACGTGGCAATACCTAATAAGTCTACTTTTTCTTATTTAAGTATTACACAATAGCATTTTTGAAACCGAAATTATGATATTTTATTGTATCCATAGTCTGAGACGGATAGCTTTTAAGTTTTTTGACCAATTCTCTTAGGTAGGGTCTTTTTTTTGCGGGATTAGGTGACGGTTTGATTGGTCCTATTTTGGGGGGCATACGCCTTTTTGATCACTTGCTTTTGCAATTTTTGTGATGTAACGGGACAAAAATGTCTTTATTTTTTTACACTTTTTTTTTTTACGGTGTTCCCCTGAGGGCTTAGGTCATATGATATTTTTATAGACCTGGTTGTTACGGACATGGCGATACGTATACATATATATTTAAATACTATGATACTGCGCTATAGGACTTAATACAATTAATATTAGTGTACAGGTATCACAGATATATTCTATCTGGCACATGGAAGTATGTCAGTGTACAGGTATTTAACTGGCTTAACCAGTGTACCTGCAATGAAGACTTCTATTCGTGCGCTGATGCTTCTGCTCGCGCTCCCGTACTTGGTATGAAGGTTTTTCTTTTTCTGCAATTAGTCCTTCTTAATGCTGGAATTCAGGATCAGTCCAGGTCAAAACAATAAGTGACAATTATTCAATATTAGAAAAAATGACATAAATAGTACATTATATAGTGCATAATGACTCCCATATTTTGTATAGCCAGGTGATCTACATAGCATAGTATTCATCATAGTTTAATATAGTGTACAGACACAATAATCATTGTGATAACATAAGAATAAGTTAATTGGTCAATTAACTTATTCTTATGTTATCACAATGATTATTGTGTCTGTACACTATATTAAACTATGATGAATACTATGCTATGTAGATCACCTGGCTATACAAAATATGGGAGTCATTATGCACTATATAATGTACTATTTATGTCATTTTTTCTAATATTGAATAATTGTCACTTTTATTGTTTGCAATGTATTGTGGGTATATATACCCTTGTATGACACTATTTGATATGCTTGAGAAAGACCGCATTGAGACGGTTGAAACGTTGCACAGAGGGGAATAAAGAATCAATTTTCATTTCTATTGGAGTGCTGCCTCATCTTTGGAAACTATACGTGTTTATAGCCGTCCAAGCCTGCGGCTGAGAGGACTTGCACCCGCTATTTTTGGTCTTGTGCTGCTGTGTTTTTTTTTGGTTTCTATATTATATATATATATATATATATATATATATAATTGCAAAAAAGGGCAGCACTCCAGAAAGTAAAAGAAGAAAAAACTTTAATTACCCATATGGGACAGGCGACGTTTCGGCTCAATGTGTGAGCCTTTCTCAAGCGGGGGAAGGCTCCGCTTGAGAAAGGCTCACACATTGAGCCGAAACGTCGCCTGTCCCATATGGGTAATTAAAGTTTTTTCTTCTTTTACTTTCTGGAGTGCTGCCCTTTTTTGCAATTCTATCTACTTGGATTGGCTTTATCCACACTGGGCCAGCTGCACCCGTATTTTTTCCTCTAACGGTGCTGCCACTGAACTTTTTTTGTTTTTTATATATATATATAATATATATATATATATATATATATATATATATATATTTTTTTTTTTTTTTTTTATGTATTTGACTTTAGCACTAATAGCAGTTTTGAAACAAAAAAATTATGTTTTAGTGTCTCCATGTTCTGAGAGCTCTAGTTTTGATTTTTTTGGGCTCATTTTTTGCGGGATGAGGTGATGGTTTTATTGATACCATTTTGTTGGACATACGCCTTTTTGATCGCTTGGTGTTGCAACCTTTATTTTTTATGGTGTTTATCGGACAGGGTGGATCATGTGATATAATTATAGAGCCGGTCATTACGGACGCCGCAATACCTAATAAGTGGGGGGATTGTGTTTTTTATTATAAAATAAGGGGAAAGGGGTGTTTTTTCTTTTTTTACTTTATTCATTTTTTTACTTTATTAAAAACACTTTTTTTTCTTTATGTTATTTCTCATGTTCACTTTTGGTGGTCTGATCCCCTCTGTAATGCATTACAATAATGGAGGTGATTTTTTGCAGTTTTTTTTATGTTAATCAATTTTTCTTGCAACACAGCAAGGGTTAATAGCAAATAAAACCTCAATATGTATTACTCTGATTCTGCAGTTTACAGAAATATGTGGTTGTAAACTGCTATAGGGGCACATGGCGCCATGTGGTTTTAGGAGGGCAGATTTTGCTAGAATGGTTTTTGGGTGCCAATTTGTATTTGAAGAGACTCTGATGTACCCCTACCCATTTTGGAAACTACACCTCTCATGTTATTTATTAAAAGGGGTGCACTGAACACTTTAACCCCATAGGCGTCTTATGGAATTTAGAAATACTAGGCTGTGAAAATGAAAAGTTTAATTTCTTCCAATAAAATGTTGCCTTAGCCCCAAATGTTTCATTTTCACAAGGGGTAACAATAGAAAAAGAAGCCCATAATTTGTTACCCATTTTTCCCTAAATACGGCAACACCTCACTCAGCAGAAAAGGAAAACCCTTGGTTTTTATTTTTTGGGCAATTGACTTAATTTTTTCAGGTTTAGGTTAAGTTTTCATTGGTACCATTTTGGGCTACATATGACCTTTTGATCACTCAGTATTACACATTTTGTAAAGTAAGGTGACGAAAAATATTGTTTTTATGCTGCCATTTTCTATTTTTTGGGCAATTGTCTTAACCACCTCAGCCCCGCTAGCTTAAACACCCTTAATGACCAGGCCACTTTTTACACTTCTAACCTACACTACTTTAACCGTTTATTGCTCGGTCATGCAACTTACCACCCAAATGAATTTTACCTCCTTTTCTTCTCACTAATAGAGCTTTCATTTGGTGGTATTTCATTGCTGCTGACAATTTTACTTTTTTTGTTATTAATCGAAATTTAACGATTTTTTTGCAAAAAAATGACATTTTTCACTTTCAGTTGTAAAATTTTGCAAAAAAAAACGATATCCATATATAAATTTCTCTCCAAATTTAATGTTCTACATGTCTGATAAAAAAAAAAATGTTTGGGTAAAAGTTATAGCGTTTACAAACTATGGTACAAAAATGTGAATTTCCGCTTTTTGAAGCAGCTCTGACTTTCTGAGCACCTGTCATGTTTCCTGAGGTTCTACAATGCCCAGACAGTAGAAAAACCCCACAAATGACCCCATTTCGGAAAGTAGACACCCTAAGGTATTCGCTGATGGGCATAGTGAGTTCATAGAACTTTTTATTTTTTGTCACAAGTTAGCGGAAAATGATGATTTTTTTTATTTTTATTTTTTTCTTACAAAGTCTCATATTCCACTAACTTGTGACAAAAAATAAAAACTTCCATGAACTCACTATGCCCATCACGAAATACGTTGGGGTGTCTTCTTTCCAAAATGGGGTCACTTGTGGGGTCGTTATACTGCCCTGGCATTTTAGGGGCCCAAATGCGTGCAAAGTAGTTTGAAATCAAAATCTGTAAAAAATGGCCGGTGAAATCCGAAAGGTGCTCTTTGGAATGTGGGCCCCTTTGCCCACCTAGGCTGCAAAAAAGTGTCATTCCAAAGAGCACCTTTCGGATTTCACCGGCCATTTTTTACAGATTTTGATTTCAAACCACTTCTCACGCATTCGGCCCCTAAAATGCCAGGGCAGTATAACTACCCCACAAGTGACCCCATTTTGGAAAGAAGACACCCCAAGGTATTTCGTGATGGGCATAGTGAGTTCATGGAAGTTTTTATTTTTTGTCACAAGTTAGTGGAATATGAGACTTTGTAAGAAAAAAAAATAAAATCATCATTTTCCGCTAACTTGTGACAAAAAAATAAAAAATTCTAGGAACTCGCCATGCCCCTCACGGAATACCTTGGGGTGTCTTCTTTCCAAAATGGGGTCACTTGTGGGGTAGTTATACTGCCCTGGCATTCTAGGGGCCCTAATGTGTGGTAAGTAGGTAAATGACCTGTGAAATCCGAAAGGTGCTCTTTGGAATGTGGGCCCCTTTGCCCACCTAGGCTGCAAAAAAGTGTCACACATGTGGTATCGCCGTACTCAGGAGAAGTTGGGCAATGTGTTTTGGGGTGTCTTTTTACATATACTCATGCTGGGTGAGAGAAATATCTCGGAAAAAGACAACTTTTCCCATTTTTTATACAAAGTTGGCATTTGACCAAGATATTTATCTCACCCAGCATAGGTATATGTAAAATGACACCCCAAAACACATTGCCCAACTTCTCCTGAGTACGGCGATACCAGATGTGACACTTTTTTGCAGCCTAGATGCGCAAAGGGGCCCACATTCCTTTTATGAGGGCATTTTTAGACATTTGGATCCCAGACTTCTTCTCACGCTTTAGGGCCCCTAAAATGCCAGGGCAGTATAAATACCCCACATGTGACCCCATTTTGGAAAGAAGACACCCCAAGGTATTCAATGAGGGGCATGGCGAGTTCATAGAATTTTAATTTTTTTGGCACAAGTTAGCGGAAATTGATTTTATTTATTTTTTTCTCACAAAGTCTCCCTTTCCGCTAACTTGGGACAAAAATTTCAATCTTTCATGGACTCAATATGCCCCTCAGCGAATACCTTGGGGTGTCTTCTTTCCGAAATGGGGTCACATGTGGGGTATTTATACTGCCCTGGCATTTTAGGGGCCCTAAAGCGTGAGAAGAAGTCTGGAATATAAATGTCAAAAACTTTTTACGCATTTTCCGTGAGGGGTATGGTGAGTTCATGTGAGATTTAATTTTTTGACACAAGTTAATGGAATATGAGACTTTGTAAGAAAAAAAATTATAATTTCCGCTAACTTGGGCCAAAAAAAATGTCTGAATGGAGCCTTACAGGGGGGTGATCAATGACAGGGGGGTGATCAATCACAGGGGGGTGATCAGGGAGTCTAAATGGGGTGATCACCCCCCTGTCATTGATCACCCCCCTATAAGGCTCCATTCAGATGTCCGTATGCGTTTTGTGGATCCGATCCATGCATATGTGGATCCGTATAAAACATACGGACATCTGAATGCAGCCTTACAGGGGGGTGATCAATGACAGGGGGGTGATCAGGGAGTCTATATGGGGTGATCATCCCCCTGTAAGGCTCCATTCAGACGCCTGTATGTGTTTTGCAGATCAGATCCATGAATCCGTGGATCCGTAAAAAACATACAGACATCTGAATGCAGCCTTACAGGGGGGTGATCAATGACAGGGGGGTGATCAGGCAGTCTATATGGGGTGATCACCGCCGTCATTGATCACCCCCCTGTAAGGCTCCATTCAGACGTCCATATGTGTTTTGCGGATCCGATCCATGTATCAGTGGATCCGTAAAAATCATACGGACATCTGAATGGAGCCTTACAGGGGGGTGATCAATGACAGGGGGGT
This sequence comes from Bufo bufo, assembly GCF_905171765.1. Classification (NCBI taxonomy): domain Eukaryota; kingdom Metazoa; phylum Chordata; class Amphibia; order Anura; family Bufonidae; genus Bufo; species Bufo bufo. Next base: position 183,489,979 of record NC_053394.1, on the reverse strand, counting down.
GATCAATGACAGGGGGGTGATCAGGGAGTCTATATGGGGTGATAAGGGGTTAATAAGTGACGGGGGGGGGGTGTAGTGTGGTGCTTGGTGCTGCTTATTACTGTGTCCTCTGGTGGTCGATCAAAACAAAAGGGACCACCAGAGGACCAGGTAGCAGGTATATTAGACGCTGTTATCAAAACAGCGTCTAATATACCTGTTAGGGGTTAAAAAAAATCGCATCTCCAGCCTGCCAGCGAACGATCGCCGCTGGCAGGCTGGAGATCCACTCGCTTACCTTCCAAACCTGTGAACGTGCGCGCCTGTGTGCGCGCGTTCACAGGAAATCTCGCGTCTCGCGAGATGACGCATATATATGCGTGACTGTGCGCAGGGCTGCCGCCTCCGGAACGTGATCCTGCGTTAGGCGGTCCGGAGGCGGTTAAAGGATAATTTTTTGCAGGATGAGATGACGATTTGATTGGTACCAATTTGGGGTACATATGACTTTTTGATCGCTTGGTATTACACTTTTTGTGAGGCAAGGTGACCAAAAATGGCTGTTAAATGGCTGTTTTTAGTTTTTTTACAGCATTCACCTGAGAGGATATATAATGAGATATTTTTATAAAGCCAGTCGATACGGACGCAGCAATAGCTAATATGTCTATTTTTCTATTTTTTCTTCATATTAAATATGAGAAAAGTTTTTTTTTTATTTTTTACCTGGAACTTTTATTTTATTTTTTTTATCATGTATAACACTATTTTTTTGTCCCACTGTGTGACTTCTTAAAGACCTGTCCTGAGGGGGCTGGGTCTCACAGACTCACATGTATATTGTAATGCATTGCCTGTCAGTGTATTACCAGTGTAATACACTGACAGTCTGTCTGTGAGACCCAGCCCCCTCAGGACAGGTCATCAATATCTGATCGGCGAGGGTCTAACACTCAGGACCTCCACTGATCAGTTATTTGATGATGGTCATTATACTTTGCGTGGGCTCCTGTGGAGTGAGACGAAGTGCAGTGTAATGAAGCGGAGTGGCACTCGCACGGAGCGCCGACTCCTCTTCAAACAGCTGATCAGCAGGAGTGCCAGGTGTCAGACCCTCGCCGATCAGATACTGATGACCTATCCTGGGGATAGGTCATCAGTATAAAATTGCTGCACAACCCCTTTAAGGATCTTTCATATTTGCGTTTTTGCTGGCTGTCATGGATCACCAAAAACGCTTTCGTCATGTGTCAGAGAAAACTGATCTGTCACCACAGACTTCTACTAATCCGTCTTGCTCCACATCCCAGGACACACTCAAAAACGCTGCTTGCACTCCGTTCCCTCCAGAATAAAACTACAGCATGCAGCAGTTTTTGTCCTGCCTCCTCTCGGTATGTTTGCAGTGCTGCGGCTGGACCTCTGGCCCGCCCCCGCTATAGTGAATGAGGCCGGAGCGGACTTCCGGCGGCACTGTGGACTTGCGGTAGCACGAAACAGCCTGCTGGAAAAGGCTACCGCAAGTGTGAAAGTATCCTTAAATTGTTAAAAGCTGCAGCCCTAATGGCTTGTCTAATGGTTATTATAAAAAGTTAGATTTTTTCCTGCTTCCCACCACATCCTATGCAATATTAAACTGTGGCATTAGAAAGTACAACTTGCCCCGCAAAAAAAAACAAAAAAAAAAAAAAACACACCTCATATATGGCTATGTTAATGGTAAATAAAAGATATGGCTCTGGGAAGGCAGGAAGCAAAAATCGCCACGTCAGGAATTCCAACTCTGGCTTAGAATAAAAAAAATTTAAGATGTTGTCCGAGCTAATTGAAAATTTCCCCATAACATAATAAATAAAAGGGAGTAGAATAAATAAAATACAATTAATCATCCTATACACTCTCTGGGTTTCCAGCACTGCAGCTCTGTTCCTTTTCCTGATGTTCGTATACAAGGTCGCTGCAGTGGTATATGAGTATTTGGCATGTGACATCTACAGCTAATCCCTGGCCTCAGAGGTCTTCTACCGTGTACCACTAAGGCCAGGAACCAGCTGTAGAACTCATATGCCATGTAGCTCAACATCATAGATGCAGTCTTGTATACAAACAATGGAAAGAGGACCAAAGCTGCGGTGCTGCGGAACAGGCAGCCCATAATAGAAATACCTATTCCTGTCTGCCAAACGGACACGAATAGAACATGTTCTATTTTTTTTTTGCGGGGCCATGGAACAGAGTAACAGATGCAGAAAGCACACAGACTGGTTCCGCATCCGTGTGCGGGTTCGTACCGAACATTACTGTGTCTGAGCATTTAAGCTGTGGGCACTTGGAAATCATCACAGTCATGCCTAGTATTGGAATGGCTGTGATTGGCTTGTGCAGCATGTGACCCTGCATGCATAAATGGGATACTGCTGCAGTGAGGGGCAGTGTTAGGCTTTTAATATGGATGTTCAGTCTGTGGGTGACCTGTAGGCATTTTTGATCGGAGCAATACAACACCTTTCCACCAGTGACACAAAAATAAAATACTTAAAGGGAACCCGTCATCAACTTTATGCTGCCCATACTAATGGCAGAATAAAGTAGAGACAGGGGAGTTGATTTAACTTTTAAATGACAGACCGCTAAAAAGTAAGTGGTTGCCGAGAACCAACATCACAATCATTTCAGACTAGGCCTGGAAAAGAGTCATGGCCACCTGAGAAGAGTCATGGTTATTCGTAGATTCTTGCTATCTTTGCCCACCTGCTGATGACTGACCGTCTTCTACCTAGTTTTCTCCCTTTCTCTCTGGGAGAGAACTGCCAATCATCAGCAGATAGGTGGGAGAGCAGGCGATTATGAATAACCATGACCCTTCTCAGGTAGATTTGACTCTTTTCAAGGCCTTGGCTGCAATGATTATTATGCTGGTTCTCAGCAACCACTTCCTTTTAGCTCTTGAGTGACACACCGCTGATATCTGCATTTCTGTCACTATTTTATGCTGCCCTCAGTGAGGTCAGCATAAAGTTGATGACAGGTTCCCTTTAACCACCTCAGCCCCTATAGCTTAAACACCCTTAAAGACCAGGCCACTTTTTACACTTCTGACCTACCCTACTTTCACCGTTTATTGCTCGGTCATGCAACTTACCACCCAAATGAATTTTACCTCCTTTTCTTCTCACTAATAGAGCTTTCATTTGGTGGTATTTCATTGCTGCTGACATTTTTACTTTTTTTGTTATTAATCGAAATTTAACGATTTTTTTGCAAAAAAAAGACATTTTTCACTTTCAGTTGTAAAAGTTTGCAAAAAAAACGAGATCCATATAGAAATTTTTCTCAAAATTTATTGTTCTACATGTCTTTGATAAAAAAAAAAATGTTTGGGTAAAAGTTATAGCGTTTACAAACTATGGTACAAAAATGTGAATTTCCGCTTTTTGAAGCAGCTCTGACTTTCTGAGCACCTGTCATGTTTCCTGAGGTTCTACAATGCCCAGACAGTACAAACACCCCACAAATGACCCCATTTTGGAAAGTAGACACCCTAAGGTATTCGCTGATGGGCATAGTGAGTTCATAGAACTTTTTATTTTTTGTCACAAGTTAGTGGAAAATGATGATTTTTTTTTTTTTTCTTACAAAGTCTCATATTCCACTAACTTGTGACAAAAAAATAAAAACTTCTATGAACTCACTATGCCCATCAGCGAATACCTTGGGGTGTCTTCTTTCCAAAATGGGGTCACTTGTGGGGTAGTTATACTGCCCTGGCATTCTAGGGGCCCAAATGTGTGGTAAGTAGTTTGAAATCAAAATGTGTAAAAAATGACCGGTGAAATCCGAAAGGTGCTCTTTGGAATGTGGGCCCCTTTGCCCACCTAGGCTGCAAAAAAGTGTCACACATGTGGTATCGCCGTACTCAGGAGAAGTTGGGGAATGTGTTTTGGGTTGTCATTTTACATATACCCATGCTGGGTGAGATAAATATCTTGGTCAATATCTTGGCTGCAAAAAAGTGTCACACATGTGGTATCGCCGTATTCAGGAGAAGTTGGGCAATGTGTTTTGGCGTGTCTTTTTACATATACTCATGCTGGGTGAGAGAAATATCTCGGCAAAAGACAACTTTTCCCATTTTTTATACAAAGTTGGCATTTGACCAAGATATTTATCTCACCTAGATGCGCAAAGGGGCCCACATTCATTTTATGAGGGCATTTTTAGACATTTGGATCCCAGACTTCTTCTCACGCTTTAGGGCCCCTAGAATGCCAGGGCAGTATAAATACCCCACATGTGACCCCATTTTGGAAAGAAGACACCCCAAGGTATTCAATGAGGGGCATGGCGAGTTCATAGAAATTTTTTTGGCACAAGTTAGCGGAAATTGATATATATATTTTTTTTTCTCACAAAGTCTCCCTTTCCGCTAACTTGGGACAAAAATGTCAATCTTTCATGGACTCAATATGCCCCTCACGGAATACCTTGGGGTGTCTTCTTTCCGAAATGGGGTCACATGTGGGGTATTTATACTGCCCTGACATTCTAGGGGCCCTAAAGCGTGAGAAGAAGTCTGGAATATAAATGTCTAAAAATTTTTACGCATTTGGATTCCGTGAGGGGTATGGTGAGTTCATGTGAGATTTTATTTTTTGACACAAGTTAGTGGAATATGAGATTTTGTAAGAAAAAAAAATATATATTTCCGCTAACTTGGGCCAAAAAAAATATGTCTGAATGGAGCCTTACAGGGGGGGTGATCAATGACAGGGGGGTGATCAGGGAGTCTATATGGGGTGATCACCCCCCTGTCATTGATCACCCCCCTGTAAGGCTGCATTCAGATGTCCGTATGATTTTTACGGATCCACTGATACATGGATCGGATCCGCAAAAATCATACGGACATCTGAATGCAGCCTTACAGGGGGGTGATCAATGACAGGGGGGTGATCAATGACAGGGGGGTGATCAAGGAGTCTTTATGGGGTGATCACCCCCCTGTCATTGATCACCCGCCTGTAAGGCTGCATTCAGATGTCCGTATGCGTTTTGCGGATCCGATCCATGTATCAGTGGATCCGTAAAAATCATACGGACATCTGAATGCAGCCTTACAGGGGGGTGATCAATGACAGGGGGGTGATCATGGAGTCTATATGGGGTGATCACCCCCGTCATTGATCACCCCCCTGTAAGGCTGCATTCAGATGTCCGTATGCGTTTTGCGGATCCGATCCATGTATCAGTGGATCCGTAAAAATCATACGGATGTCTGAATGGAGCCTTACAGGGGGTTATCAATGACAGGGGGTGATCAATGACAGGGGGGTGATCAGGGAGGAATAAGGGGTTAATAAGTGACGGGGGGGGGTGTAGTGTAGTGTGGTGCTTGGTGCTACATATTACTGAGCTACCTGTGTCCTCTGGTGGTCAATCCAAACAAAGGGGACCACCAGAGGACCAGGTAGCAGGTATATTAGACGCCGTTATCAAAACAGCGTCTAATATACCTGTTAGGGGTTAAAAAAAAACACATCTCCAGCCTGCCAGCGAACGATCGCCGCTGGCAGGCTGGAGATCCACTCTCTTGCCTTCCGTTCCTGTGAATGCGCGCGCCTGTGTGCGCGCGTTCACAGGAAATCTCGCGTCTCGCGAGAGGACACGCCGGCGCGTCCAGGAGGAATCAACCACCTCCAGGACACGTCGCTGCGTTCGGCGGTCCGGAGGTGGTTAATTGGGCTGTTAATTCTGTGGGTGACATAAAGCCATTTTAGGGTGTTCATAACACATCATTTGCACCCAACTAACTGTAATAGGAGAGTTAATCACACCTTCCTCTGGTCCACGCAGGCGACAGGAAGTCCTGCATAATTTTGTAGGCCCAAGACCAGAACAAGTAGAGGCAGTAGTAGATTGGATGGCTGACAGTGCCTCCAGTTCCTTCACATTGTCTTCCACCAGGTCCCCTGCTGAAAGAGCAGTGTTGGCACCAGAGGCCCACCGGCATCTGTCTTCCACATCAGCCAAGCAGTCTGACCCCCAAGTCATGCAGCAGTGCTTTTTGATGACTCTGCAGGCGGGGTTTCCGTGGGCCATCCACCAAGCCCTACCCCAGAAGTGGAAGAGATTGAGTGCACTGATGTCCAACCACTTATGTTTGAGGATGAGGACGTGGGAGGACCGCGGCAAAACACATCTCTGATGATTATGATGAAACACAGGTGTCAACTGCTGCGGCTTTCTGCACTGTGCAGAGTTAAGGAGTGGGTGGAAGATGATGTGGAGGATGATGATGTCCTAGACCTCACATGGCATTCGGGTCATCTGAGTGACGTGTGCATTTCGGAGGAAGAGGTGGGGGACACACAGCGCCAAAGTCAGCTCAAAGGAGTTCCCTGTTGTGGCAGTTCTTTAGGCAATGTGCTGACAACAAGACACGAGTGGTTTGCACGCTCTGCAATTAGAGCCTGAAGTGAGGCACAAATATCCTAAACCTGAGCACCACCTGTATGACCAGGCATCTAACTGCAAAGCACGAGCTGCAGTGGAGTAGACACCTGAAAAACCACAAAAGATCTCAGGCTCCTCCTGCACTGGTCTCGGCCTCTTCCTCCACATCTGGAGCGACAGGGCCATCTGGCACCCCTCAAAGAGAGGATATGACAGCAACACCACCATTGTCACTGAGCATCTCGACACTGTCCCTTGGAAGTGTTCAGCTATCCATCCCCCAAACACTGGAGAGAAAGAGGAAGTACCCACCTACCCACCTGCAAGCCCTGGCCCTGAATGCCAGCATTTCAAAATTCCTGGCCCTTTAAATTCTGCCATTCCGTCTGGTGGAGACAGACAGTTTTAAAAACTTAAGATGGTGGGTGTTTCACAGCACAGCCAGGGGGAAACAGCAGGCTGTGCTGAAACTCATCTGTTTGAAAGGGGAAGGGGGGGGGGGGGGGGGGGGGGAGACACACACCGCGCAGGAGCTGTGGACAGGCATTGAAGAACAGACCAATGAGTGGATGGTGCTGCTGAGACTCAAGCCCGGCCTGGTGGTTTTAGACAGCGGGCCAAATCTCATAACAGCTCTGGACCTAGCCGGTTTAAAGCACATCCGTTGCCTGGCACATGTGCTGAATTTGGTGGTGCAGAAGTTCCTGACAAATTATCCTGAGATTTCAGAGCAGCAGCAGAAAGTGTGGGCCATCTGTGTGCGCTTTTGGCGCTCTCTCCCTGCTGTTGCTCGACTGCGCTGCAGTTTAACTTCTGCCTTCCCGTTCACCGCCTCATATACGATGTGCCGACAAGATGGAACCCCGCCGTGCACACGCTAGAGACTGTGCGAGCATCAGCAGGCGATAGTTGATTTTTAGCTGCAGCACACACGGGCGAGTCGCTTTGTGGAACAGCACCACTGCGCCACAAGTGGGCCTTTATGCGGGACGTTGTTGCGCTGTTTCGAGTACTCCAACACGCTGATGACGCTGTCTATGCCTTCTTAAAAAAGTGCTTCAGGCGGTGATGGATGAGGAGGTGGCACAGGAAGAAGAGGAGAAGGCATGGGAATCATTGCCACAGTTATCAGGCCAGTCGTCCACAGGTGGCTCGAAGGGTGGGTTCCTGCACCAACAGCGGCCAGGTAATTAACTGTCCAGCTAGGGCACAGTTTTGGAGGATGATGGGGGGGGGGGGGAAGAGAACAGCGTTCACAGCAAGGCGGCACCCAAATCAGCTCACAGGCATCAATGTAGTGTGGTTGGGGGGGATACAGAGGACAAAGTTCCCACCTGACAGCGGAGGAGCAGTGGAAGCACGAGGCAGAGGAGGAAGTTGCCAACGCAGCTGGGTCACCACCAGCACCTCAGAAATGAGGGTTTGCATAGCTGAAATGTGGAAAAGCTTTGTCAGCTTGCCACAACATCCAGCACTACCATCCCATACGGAGCGTCTTAGCAGGAGGAAGCGTTTCAGCAACATAGTGGAAGAGTATGTGTGCACACATCTGCATGTACCAACTGATGGATCTGCCCCATTTAACTTCTGGGTCTCCAAATTAGGCACATGGCCTGAGCTTGCCCTTTATGCCTTGGAAGTGCTGGCCTGCCCTGCAGCAAGAGTATTGTCCGAACGTGTTTAGCATGGGAGGGGGTGTGATCACAGACAGGCGCATCCACCTGTCCACAGCCAACGTGGACAAGCTCACGGTCATTAAAATGAACCAGGCATTGATCCCACAGGACTTGTCCGTACCTTGGGCAGAGTAGAGCGGTATACCGGCCACACCCAGCCATTGTTATACTCCAGTGCAGTTAGGGCATCCTCTTCGCCATTTCCGAATGTTCTGGGTCCTACACAAACTCTCCCCCCCCCCCCCAAAAAAAAAAAGAGCCAACTGTTGTGTGTGTGTGTGTGTGTGTGTGTGTGTTATCCCCTCTTCCACCTCCTCCTGGCTCAAGATTATTATGTCTTATATTGGCAGAGTAGAGAAGTATACCGCCCGCACCCAAAAAAATGGCTATAGGTCACACACAGAATTAACAGACAAATAAAATAAAAAAACACACACACAAAAACTGTGTTGGCTTCTTCATCCACCTCTTCCACCTACACCACCACATTTACAGCCTCCTCAACTACCTACTCCACTTGGACCTCTACCTCCTGGTTCAAGATTATTATTTTTAATTTTTATGTATTTTATGTTATTTTAAGTCATTTCACTATCCACATTTGTTTGCAAGGCAATTGTCCTGCTCTTACCCCATTTTGGATATTTTTGCAGCCCTCTAGCCCTTTCTATTACTTTTTACAGCCATTTTTCAGCTCCAAAGGTCGGGTCCCCATTGACTTCAATGGGGTTCGGTGTTCGGGGTCAAGTTCGGAACCCGAACCGAACTCTGAAACAAAGTTTAGCCGAACCTGAACATCCACGGGTCCTCTCATTCCTAGTCCCTGGAACTAAAAAGCTCAGCAGACAGAGCTTGCAATTGAACCACTGCTCCGTCCACTGCACAACTGACTGAGCTTTGTAGTTCCAGCGATGACCTCTGCGCCAACAAGGAGAGCAGTCCCACTGTAACCAGATTCTTCCACTAACACAATAGATCCTATTTGAGCGAGGGAGTTTTGCATCACACTCTTGGGTTCACTGGAAGGCTTTACAGGGGAAGAGATGACAGAAATAGTTTATTCTGTTTCTTTCTTCCTGAGGTCACTTGCCCCTCCCAGCTCAGCTTCCCTTTTTCATCCATCCTTGCACAGACACTGAAATTGAAAGTTAAAGTTTTCATCCTTCTTTTCGACTTTAAAATAGTGTTATTTCCCAATTATAGCACCTAAAAATCTTTGAAGATCTAAATTCTAGCCTGTATAGTCTAATCATGTCAAGCTGTGGCATATGAAATGGGTCTTGAAACCGTGAAAAACTGCACAATACCAAAATAAAAGGTTTCACCTTCCCAGGGCAGTACCTAACTGAGCGGCCACGTTTTAATGGAGCTCCGGACGAACGATTTATAACCACCACCTGGTGATCACTTGCCTTGGTATTGAGGGACCCAGGTGCCTCCGGGGGTGTTCCAGCATGCTTCATCCCAGGAACCTCCTGTTCCACAGCCACTCAGCGACACTACCAGAGTCATCTTGCCTGCCTCAAAGGCAAACATGTGCATACCATAGCGCCTACACTGCTCCATGAGGAGAGCATCAACTCCTCACTTGGCAGAAAACCTGGGGACTGATTTATCACAATCCTAGAGACCAATAGCCTGCTCTTCTTGGGTCCCCCTCCACCATCATGCCTGCATCGATGGCCACGTGCTCTTCCTGACCGGCAGTGCTATGTTATAGGATATGACTACTCTGGTCTGCTCTGAGATGAAGGGTGGCTGAGTCAGCTTGCTAGTGTCACCCCTTATTTATATCTAACAGCTCAAAGAGTCGGAGAACATTTCTTCTCAGTGAAGGCCACTGTCTAAACTGACACAGTGGCCAGTCTATACTTATATTCTCTCCTGAGGGCTTCTCAGATACCCGGTGTAGTGGTGCCTGGGGGATGACATCCTCATACCTCTCACTTGCTGATAAAGTGATTTTTCGTTTTTGTGCTTTCATTTTTTAGTCACTGCCTTCTTGGAGCCATAGCTTTTTTTACATTTCCATTTACATAGCTATATGAGGACCAGGTTTTTTGTGGGACAAGTTGTACTTTCTAATGGCACCATTAAATATTGTATAGGATGTGTCGGAAAGCTGGAAAATTCCAAATGTGGTGGAATTGGAAACAAAATGTAAGGGCCCTTGCAGACGAGCGTGTGCGGATTAGGTCCAGATGCGTTGCGAATGCATTCAGTGAAAAATATGCGATTTCGCAAACAAAGTCATTCCGTTTTTTCTGAGATCACGTTCAGTTTTTATCACGGGGGTGCAATGCGATTTAATGCGTTTTGCACGCAAGTGATAAAAAACTGAAGGTATACAAACAACATCTCTTAGCAACCATCCGTGAAAAACGCAATGCGATTTTCAAGCAGCTCCATTCACTTCTATGGGGCCAACGTTGCGCGAAGATCTTAGAATAAAGAACATGCTGAGATTTCACGCAACACACAAGTGATGCGTGAAAACCAACGCACATGTAAACAGCCCCATTGAAATGAATTGAGCATGAACTGCTCCGATGCTCAAGTCAGGGGGGCTGCCGGGTTGAAATTATGGGTATGTCCGGGTTCAGCTCTGAACCCGGACAACCCCTTTAATACTGAAAAAAATAAAAAACCTTGGAAAAAAAAATAAGTAGTTTTTTCTTTTCATTGCCATATTATGACCCCTATAACTTTTTGGTAGTTATGTATACAGAGGATCACTTTTTTTGGGGGGAGATGAAGAAGAAGAAAAAAAAAAAAAGGCGAATCCTTTTCACCGGTTGCCGTATGGGATAAATATTTTTATATGTCAATAATATGGCCATTTTCGCATGTGGCGACTATTTGTTTTTTAACCCCTTTAGGACACATTTTTCACCTTCAGGACACAGCCTAATTTTGCAAATCTGACATGTGTAACTTTATGTGGTAATAACTTTAAAACGCTTTTACTTATCCAGGCCATTCTGAGATGGTTTTCACGTTCTAGTAATACCTCCAAAAATTGTTATTACTTTACATTCCCCATATGTCTCCTTCATGTTTGGATCATTTTGTGAATGATTTTTGGGGCGTTATAATTTTTTAGAAAATTTCCAAAACATAATTTTTTTCAGGACCAGTTCAGTTATGAAGTCACTTGGGGCTTACATATTAGAAACCAGCCATAAATCACCTCATTTTAGAAACTACACCCCTCAAGCTATTCAAAACTTATTTTACAAACGTTGTTAACACTTTAGGTGCCCCACAAGAATTAAAGGAAAATGTAGATTAAATTTCTGAATTTAACTTTTTGGCAGATTTTCCATTTTATTCAATTTTTTCCAGTAACAAAGCAAGGGTCAACAGCCAAACAAAACTCAATATTTATTAGCCTGATTCTGTAGTTTACAGAAACACCCAATTTGTGATCGTAAATTACTGTATGGACACACGGCAGGAGGGCGCAGAAGGAAAGGAACGCCATATGGTTTTTGGAGGGCAGATTTCAATGGGATAATTTTAAGTGGCCATGTCACATTTGAAGACCCCCTGATGCACCCCTAGAGTGGAAACTCCCAAAAAATTACCCCATTTTGGAAACCACGGGATAGGGTGGCAGTTTTGCTGGTACATATGATTTTTGGTTGCACTATATTACACTTTTTGTGAGGCACCGTATTTATTTTTTGTTTTTTTACAATGTTCATCTGACAGGTTAGAACATGTGGTATTTTTATATAGCAGGTTGTTACAGACGCGACAATACCAAATATGACTACCGTATTTTTCACCCCATAAGACATGCCTAGGTTTTAGAGGAGGACAATAAGAAAAAAATATTTTTCATTAGACCTCAGGTCAGACCAGCAATAAGACCCCCAATGTTTATAAGACCCCAACAAGACCTCAGAGCAGACCCCCAATCAGACCTCAGGTAAGAGCCCCATGCCTCTCATCGGCCCCAGCAGTCCCCTTAGCCTTTCATATTAGCTCCCAGCAGCACGCATTGCCTCATATCAGCCCCCAGCAACTCCATATTGCCCCAGATCAGCCCCACAGCATCTCCATATTGCCCCAGATCAGCCCCCAGCAACTCCATATTGCCCAGATAAGCCCCCAGAATCTCCATATTGCCCCAGATCAGCTCCCAGCTTCTCCATATTGCCCCAGATTGTTTTTTATTTTATAAAACATGAGGCAAACACTTACCTCTCCAGTTCCGGACGCCGCTGCTCCTCAACTACATCACGATCCTCTTCCTCCTGCCGCCGGCTGTGCTGTGAACCGACGCGCACAGCGTGAGGTCACAGAGCGCCCTCATGTTGTTGCGCAGCCTTCAAAGCCAAGGATCAGGAAGCAGTGAGTATGGTTTTATTGGTACTATTTTAGGGTGCATATGAATTTTTGATCGCATGGTATTACACTTTTTTGACAGCGTTTTTATTTTATCTTATTTACGGTGTTCATCTGAGGGTTTAGGTCATGTGGTATTTTTATAGAGCAGGTTGTTACAGGCGCAGCGATAACCAATATATTTACTTAATTTTTTATTTTTTACATTTAACACAATAAAACCATTTTTTAAACCAAAAAATAAATAAAAAAATCATGTTTTAGTGTCTCCATAGTCTGAGAGCCATATTTTTTTTTTTTTTTTTAAGCGATTGTCTTATGTAGGGGCTCATTTTGTGCGGGATGAGGCGACGGTTAGATTGGTACTATTGTACGCTTGTTGTTGCACTTTTAGTGATGTAAGGTGACAAAGTTTTCTTTTTTTACGGCGTTCACCTGAAGGTTTAGGTCATGTGATATTTTTATAGAGCCGGTTGATGCGGACGTGGCGATACCCAATATGTCTACTTTTCTTATTTTCCCTATTTAAAAAAAAATAATTTACTTTATTCAATGTATGGCTTGGTGAATGGTGTCTGAACCAAGGGTTTGGCTTTGTGTCTCATGATAGCTCTTGTTGGAATGGAAAAGAACTGTACAAGAAAGATGGGTTGCATCTTTCTCTCAAGGGAACGAATGTCCTCGGTGAACAGTTCCAAGTATTTGCTAAGAAGCATTTAAACTAGGAAAGGGGGGCAAAAGAGTGATAATCCAGCAGTCCGACTGCCCTCCGGAACAATCCCAGAAGAGGCCAGTAGCACAAAGGTTAAGAAACGACAAGCTCAGAGTCTTGTCTACAAATGCTCGCAGTCTAGGGAATAAGATCAATGAGCTTGAGGCTATAATGGCATCTGAGAATATAGATGTAGTGGCTGTTACTGAGACGTGGTTCAAGGGGAGTAATGACTGGGATATATCAATACCAGGGTTCTCTCTATACAGGAAAGACAGAGAAGGCAAGAAGGGGGAGGGGGGCCCTGTATGTGAAAGATAGCATAAAATCTAATTTGATACAAGTTAGCGAGAACAATTTAGAGTCAGTTTGGGTTACCTTGCAGCTTAATAATCATAAGATAACTCGTGTAGGTGTTATATATAGACCACCTACCCAAGTCAAAGAATTAGATGATCTACTAGTTGAGGAAATAGCTAAAATGACATTGAAGGGGGAAGTGATCATTATGGGAGACTTCATTCTTCCAGATGTAAACTGGAAAACCAAAATAGCTAGTTCTGCCAAGAGTACAGATATTCTAAATTCCCTACTGGGATTATCTCTACAGCAAGTAGTGGAGGAGCCAACCCAGAAGGAGGCCATTTTAGATTTAGTATTCACAAATGGGAATTTGGTATCTGATATTACTGTAGGGGAAAGCTTGGGATCTAGTGATCACCAGGTCAGTGTGGTTTACTATAAGTACAGTGACTGAGTCACACCACACAAAAACAAAAGTTTTAGATTTTAGAAAAACTGACTTTTCTAAAATTAGATTAGTGGTATACGAGTCCCTATCAGACTGGAACAGTTTAATTGGAGTCCAGGAGAAATGGGACTACTTAAAAGTGGCACTATTGAAGGCAACAGAAGATTGCATTAGGCTTGTCAGTAAAAGCAAAAAAAGGAAGAGACCACTGTGGTACTCAGCAGAAGTGGCCAAAATCATTAAAAACAAAAAGATAGCATTTAGGAATTATAAAAAAAAAAAAGAGGATGACAGACAAATTTATAAGATTAGGCAGAGAGAGGCTAAACAAGTTATAAGAGCTTCTAAAGCACAGGCAGAAGAGAAATTAGCTCAGTCAGGGAAAAAAGGCGATAAGGCATTCTTCAGCTACATAAATGAAAAAAGGAAACTAAAACAAGGAATTACCAAATTAAAAACTAAAGAAGGAAGGTATATGGAAGAAGATAAAGAACTAGCTGACTGCCTCAATGAATACTTCTGTTCAGTTTTTACAAAGGAAAATGAAGGAGAAGGACCTCAGTTGGGAAAGAAAACTAATGAATCTTTTGACGCATGTGTCTTTACAGAGGAAGAGGTTCTAAGTCAACTGTCTAAAATTAATACAAATAAGTCACAGGGGCCTGATTGGATACACCACTATTAAAAGAGCTCAGCGGTGAACTAGCAAAACCATTAACAGATTTATTTAACCAATCACTGGCAACAGGAGTCGTCCCAGAAGATTGGAAATGAGCAAATGTTGTGCCCATTCACAAGAAAGGTAGTAGGGAGGAATCGGGCAACTATAGGCCAGTAAGCCTGACATCAATAGTGGGATTAATGGAAACCATACTTAAGGAGAGGATTGTGGACCATCTAAAATCCCATGGATTGAAAGATGAAAAACAGCATGGGTTTACTTCAGGGAGATCATGTCAAACTAATCTTATTGATTTTTTTGATTGGGTGACTAAAATAATAGATGGAGGAGGTGCAGTAGACATCGCTTATCTAGACTTTAGTAAGGCTTTTGATACTGTCCCACATAGAAGGCTTATCAATAAAGTGCAGTCATTGGGCTTGGACTCCCATATTGTTGAATGGATTAGGCAGTGGCTGAGGGACAGGCAACAGAGGGTTGTAGTCAATGGAGTATATTCAGACCAAGGTCTTGTTACCAGTGGGGTACCTCAGGGATCTGTTCTGGGACCCATATTGTTTAATATCTTTATCAGCGAAATTGCAGAAGGCCTCAATAGTAAGGTGTGTCTTTTTGCTGATGACACAAAGATTTGTAACAGGGTTGATGTTCCTGGAGGAATACACCAAATGGAAAAAGGACTTCGGAAAACTAGAGGAATGGTCAAGAGTCTGGCAACTAAAATTTAATGTTGATAAGTGCAAGATAATGCACCTGGGACGTAAAAACCCAAGAGCAGAATATGAAATCTGTGATACAGTCCTAACCTCAGTATCTGAGGAAAGGGATTTAGGGATCATTATTTCAGAAGACTTAAAGGTAGGCAGACAATGTCACAGAGCAGCAGGAAATGCTAGCAGAATGCTTGGGTGTATAGCAAGAGGAATTACCAGTAGAAAGAGGGAGGTGCTCATGCCGCTCTACAGAGCACTAGTGAGACCTCATTTGGAGTATTGTGCTCAGTACTGGAGACCATATCTCCAGAAGGATATTGATACTTTGGAGAGAGTTCAGAGAAGAGCTACTAAACTGGTACATGGATTGCAGGATAAAACTTACCAGGAAAGATTAAAGGACCTTAACATGTATAGCTTGGAAGAAAGAAGAGACAGAGGGGATATGATAGAAACTTTTAAATACATAAAAGGGAATCAACAAGGTAAAAGAGGAAAGAATATTTAAAAGAAGAAAAACTGCTACAAGAGGACATAGTTTTAAATTAGAGGGGCAAAGGTTTAAAAGTAATATCAGGAAGTATTACTTTACTGAGAGAGTAGTGGACGCATGGAATAGCCTTCCTGCAGAAGTGGCAGCTGCAAATACAGTGAAGGAGTTTAAGCATGCATAGGATAGGCATAAGGCCAGAGTAGTGGACGCATGGAATAGCCTTCCTGCAGAAGTGGCAGCTGCAAATACAGTGGAGGAGTTTAAGCATGCATAGGATAGGCATAAGGCCAGAGTAGTGGACGCATGGAATAGCCTTCCTGCAGAAGTGGCAGCTGCAAATACAGTGGAGGAGTTTAAGCATGCATAGGATAGGCATAAGGCCATCCTTCATATAAGATAGGGCCAGGGGCTATCCATAGTATTTACTAGATGGGCCAAATGGTTCTTATCTGCCGACACATTCTATGTTTCTATTTTGGGAATGTAAATTTATTTAATTTTTTTTATATATAATAAAAAAAATGTTTTTCAATTTTATATTTGTCCCACTGTGGGAATTCACCTTTTCAGGGTTTAATCCCAGTTTCAATTCAGTACAATACACTCTGTATTGTACTGAATTGAACTGTCAGCGTCTTAGGGTCCATTCAGACATCCGTAGTGTTTTGCGGTCTACAAATTGCGGACCGCAAAACACTGATGCCGTACATCGCCGGCACTTAATAGATAATTCCTATTCTTGATCACAGCTGCGGACAAGAATAGGACATGCTCTATTTTTTTCCAGAGCCGCGGACCGGAAGTTATGGCCCCATTGAAAATGAATGGGTCCGCACCCGTTCCGCATAATTGAGGAACGGATACAGACACTGAATGGACTCTTTCACAGTAAGACGCTGACAGTTGCCTAGGAGACCCAGCCTTTAGGCTGGATCTCCTGGGCTTCCGTAGCTGGCAGGCTCCGATGCCTGTGTCCAATGGAGTCAGAGGGAGCCCCCTCCCTCTGTAAACCCCGCACGTGCCGCGGTCAGAGCTGACCGCGGCATGTGAAAGGGTTAATCCGCCGGCATCACCACATACAGCGATGCCGGCAGATGCAGCAGGGGCCCGGCTATCAGTAACAGCAGGGCCCGTGCTGTGGATCGGGCGGGTGCAGTTCCTGCACACACCCCCGATCACATCAAGTACATGCACGTGGGAATGCGGTAAGGCACCACATTCCCCCACGTACATGTACGTGAAAATGCAGGAAGGGGTTAGTATCTATTTTTATTTTGGGGAAGGGGGTGATTTGAATTTTTCTAATTTTTTTATTTCTTTAGATTTAAAAAAAAAACTATTATTTTTTTTTTTACTTTTTAATACAGTCAGGTCCATAAATATTGGGATATCAACACAGTTCTAAAATTTTTGGCTCTATACACCACCACAATGGATTTGAAATGAAACAAACAAGATGTGCTTTAACTGCAGACTCTCAGCTTTAATTTGAGGGTATTTACATCCAAATCAGGTGAACGGTATAGGAATTACAACAGTTTGCATATGTGCCTCCCACTTGTTAAGGGACCAAAAGTAATGGGACAGTAATTATCATTAATCAAACTTTCACTTTTTAATGGTTGCAAATCCTTTGCAGTCAATTACAGCTTGAAGTCTGGAACGCATATACAGACGTGGCCAAAAGTTTTGAGAATGACACAAATATTAGTTTTCACAAGGTTTCCTGCTAAACTGCTTTTAGATCTTTGTTTCAGTTGTTTCTGTGATGCAGCGAAATATAATTACACGCACTTCATACGTTTCAAAGGCTTTTATCGACAATTACATGACATTTATGCAAAGTGTCAGTATTTGCAGTGTTGGCCCTTCTTTTTCAGGACCTCTGCAGTTCGACTGGGCATTCTCTCAATCAACTTCTGGGCCAATTCCTGACTGATAGCAACCCATTCTTTCATAATCACTTCTTGGAGTTTGTCAGAATTAGTGGATTTTGTTTGTCCACCCGCCTCTTGAGGATTGACCACAAGTTCTCAATGGGATTAAGATCTGGGGAGTTTCCAGGCCATGGACCCAAAATGTCAACGTTTTGGTACCTGAGCCACTTAGTTATCACTTTTGCCTTATGGCACGGTGCTCCATCGTGCTGGAAAATGCATTGTTCTTCACCAAACTGTTGTTGGAAGAAGTTGCTGTTGGAGGGTGTTTTGGTACCATTCTTTATTCATGGCTGTGTTTTTGGGCAAAATTGTGAGCGAGCCCACTCCCTTGATGAGAAGCAACCCCACACATGAATGGTCTCAGGATGCTTTACTGTTGGCATGACACAGGACTGATGGTAGCGCTCACCTTTACTTCTCTGGACAAGCCTTTTTCCAGATGCCCCAAACAATCGGAAAGAGGCTTCATCAGAGAATAGGACTTTGCCCCAGTCCTCAGCAGTCCATTCACCAAACTTTCTGCAGAAGATCAATCTGTCCCTGATGTTTTTTTTGGAGAGAAGTGGCTTCTTTGCTTCCCTTCTTGACACCAGGCCATCTTTCAAAAGTCTTCGCCTCACTGTGCGTGCAGATGCGCTCACACCTGCCTGCTGCCATTCCTGAGCAAGCGCTGCACTGGTGGCACTACGATCCCGCAGCTGAATCCTCTTTAGGAGACGATCCTGGCGCGTGCTGGACTTTCTTGGACGCCCTGAAGCCTTCTTAACAAGAATTGAACCTCTTTCCTTGAAGTTCTTGATGATCCTATAAATTGTTGATTGAGGTGCAATCTTAGTAGCCACAATATCCTTGCCTGTGAAGCCATTTTTATGCAACGCAATGATAGCTGCACACGTTTCTTTGCAGGTCACCATGGTTAACAATGGAAGAACAATGATTTCAAGAATCACCCTCCTTTTAACATGTCAAGTCTGCCATTTTAACCCAATCAGCCTGACATAATGATCTCCAGCCTTGTGCTCGTCAACATTCTCACCTGAGTTAACAAGACGATTACCAGCATGATCTCAGCAGGTCCTTTAATGACAGCAATGAAATGCAGGTGAAAGTTTTTTTTGGGATTAAGTTAATTTTCATGGCAAAGAAGGACTATGCAATTCATCTGATCACTCTTCATAACATTCTGGAGTATATGCAAATTGCTATTATAAAAACTTAAGCAGCAACTTTTCCAATTTCCAATATTTATGTAATTCTCAAAACTTTTGGCCACGACTGTACATCACCAGATGCTGGGTTTCATCCCTGGTGATGCTCTGCCAGGCCTCTACTGCAACTGTCTTCAGTTCCTGCTGTTCTTGGGGCATTTTCTCTTCAGTTTTGTCTTCAGCAAGTGAAATGCATGCTCAATCGGATTCAGGTCAGGTGATTGACATGGCCATTGGATAACATTCCACTTCTTTCCCTTAAAAAACAGTTTGGTTGCTTTTGCAGTATGCTTTGAGTCATTGTCCATATGCACTGTGAAGCGCCGTCCAATGAGTTCTGAAGCATTTGGCTGAAAAGGGGGAGATAATATTGCCCGAAACACTTTAGAATTCATCCTGCTGCTTTTGTCAGCAGTCACAACTCACATCATCAATAAATACAAGAGAACCAGTTCCATTGGCAGCCATACATGCCCACGCCATGACACTACTACCACCAGGCTTCACTGATAAGATAAGATGCCTTTATTGTCACTGTACAATACAAGGAACAAGAACTGACATTTAAACTAAAGCATTACACTAGAAAAAAAAAAAAAACTAACATTGCACTAGAAAGCATTACTATTCACAGTATATTATATATATTATTATTTTTTTTATATATATATATATATATATATATATATATATATATATATATATATATATATATAGCAAGAGCACAGTAGGAAGTGCTTATGAGTATATATACATACTGATTCAGACACCACTGCAGACAAGAGATCATCATGGGTTCATGAATGCAGCAGTCACTTTCAGTCTGTGGTAGTTTTTATCCTAGGAAGGGGCAATAGTCTCTGAGCATTTAAGAGACTGATTGCTTTGTGGTAAAAGCTGTTCTTCAGCCTAGTGGTGCGGGCGTGTAGGGCTCTAAGACGCCTACCAGAGGGTAGGGGAATGAAAAGGCTGTGGCCGGGGTGAGTTGGATCCCCGCAGATAATTTTTGCCCTGTTGCTGCAGCGAGCAGTGAAGATTCTGATGATGCGCTTGAGGGTTTTCTTGTCCGGAGTACCACACTGTAATGCAGTATGTGATAACAGATTCTATGGTGCACCTGTAAAAATTGACTAGCAGCTGTTTTGGGAGTTGTGCTTTCTTCAGACTCCTCAGGCCTTTTTGGTAATTTCTGATGTGTTTTTTATCCATGACAGGTCCTGACTAATATGAACTCCCAAGAATCTGACACTTTGAACTATCTCCACGTTTCCACCATTAATGCTAATGGGATGGTGTCCATTTCGTTTCTTCTTCCTAAAATCCAGAATTAGCTCATTTGTTTTCTTGGTATTGAGTATGAGGTTGTTGTTGATGAGGTGTTATGCTTAGGATTATAAGCAGTTCCTTTCCTTCTCCATACTCTTCTCTTCCCATCACTCTGGTACAAGTTGATCTTGGTCTCATCTGTCTATAGGATGTTGTTCCAGAACTTTGAAGGCTTTTTTAGATGTCGTTTGGCAAACTCTAATCTGACCTTCCTGTTTTTCGAGGCTCACCAATGGTTTACATCTTGTGGTGAACCCTCTGTATTCACTCTGGTGAAGTCTTCTCTTGATTGTTGACTTTGACACACATACACCTACCTCCTGGAGAGTGTTCTTGATCTGGCCAACTGTTGTGAAGGGTGTTTTCTTCACCAGGGAAAGAATTCTTCGGTCATCCCCCACAGTTGTTTTCCGGGGTCTTCCGGGTCTTTTGGTGTTGCTAAGCTCACCGATGCATTCCTTCTTTTTAAGGATGTTCCAAACAGTTGTTTTGGCCACGCTAATGTTTTTGCTATCTCTCTGATGGCTTTGTTTTTTTTTTCAGCCTAATGATGGCTTGCTTCACTGATATGATATGAAATGAACTCTGGACCTTTTATCTGCTTGTTGTAATTGGGATAATGAGGGAATAACACACACCTGCCCATGGAACAGCTGAGAAGCCAATTATCCCATTACTTTTGGTCCCTTAACAAGTGGGAGGCACATATGCAAACTGTGGTATTTCCTACACCAGGGGTAGGTATTTACATCCAAATCAGGTGAACGGTGTAGGACAGGGGTAGGCAACCTCCGGCTCCCAGCTGTTGTGAAACTACAATTCCCAGCATGCTCCATTCATTTCTATGAGAGTTCTTAGAAGAGCATAGCAAGTATGCATACTGGGAGTTGTAGTTTCACAACAGATGGGAGCCGGAGGTTGCCTACCCCTGTCCTACACCGTTCACCTGATTTGGATGTAAATACCCTCAAATTAAAGCGGACAATCTGCAGTTAAAGCACATCTTGTACGTTTTATTTCAAATCCATTGTGGTGGTGTATAGAGCCAAAAATGTTAGAATTGTGTCGATGTCCCAATATTTATGGACCTGGCTGTAGTTCCCCTAAGGAACTGGAATGAGCAATCATCAAATAGCTTCTCTCATAGACACCAATGCATTAGCAATAAGGTCTATGAGACTTACACTATATTTCTGCCATAGGCAGGATCTCCATAGGAACCTATTTGCAGCAGCCTTGGATCGTTCAGGAGTACTGTAATGGTAAAGGCATCTCTCACCTCTTCCTCTGCTAGACGAGCAAGGATACCGCACCTGGTTGCAGTTGAACAAATATTGGAAGAGAAAACATCCAGCTCCAATTCTAAGCAGGAAACACTTTTTATTGATGCGGTTAAAAAGCTTCATACAGGATAGTTTCGTCAACGCGTTTCAGACCATATGACAATTTTGGTCCTTCCTCATGAAGTACTTCAGGAGTACCGAGGCTGCCGCACACAACATCTTTCTCCTCCAATCTTCACTAGGGAAGCCAGTACACACCTACACACCTTCTCAAGGGAAGGTGAAGAAAACACCAAAGTCTAACATTAAGCCTTCAACGGCACACCCTCCCTCACCTGAGATTGAGTCTGAAACTCTTGTTCCTTACCTCCCGCCCTCCCCCTCTTCCTCGAGTCCCTTTATGGCTGTGTCTGATCCCAGCACCACAGACACATTCAACAAATTTCAGGCCACAGTGGTAGCATAGGAGATCTCTGGAAAAACGCTTTTACTTACCCAGGCCATTCTTAGAATGTTTTTTCGTCACATATTGTACTTCATGACACTGCTAAAATTGGGTCAAAAAAGTTAATTATTTTGCATAAAAAAATACCAAGTTTACCAAAAATTTTGAAAAATTAGCAAAAGTTTCAGTTTCTTTACTTCTGTAATACATAGTAATACCCCCAAAAATTGGGATGACTTTACATTCCCCATATGTCCACTTCATGTTTGTATCATTTTGGGAATTATATTTTATTTTTTTGGGATTACATAGCTTAGAAGTTTAGAAGCAAATTTTGAAATTTTTCAGAAATTTTCCAAATCCCACTTTTTATGGACCAGTTCAGGTCTGAAGTCACTTTGTGAGGCTTACGTAAAAGAAACCATCCAAAATTAACCACATTTTAGAAACTACACCCCTCAAGGTATTCAAAACAGATTTTACAAACTTTGCTAACCCTTTAGGTCTTCCACAAGACTTCATGGCAAATGGACATAAAACTTACGAATTTTTCATTTATTTTTTTGGGGAAATTTTCCAATATAAATCAATTTTTTACAGGAACAAAGCAAGGGTTAACTGCCAAACAAAACTCAATATGGGTTGTCCTGATTCTGTAGTTTGCAGAAAAACCCCATATGTGGTAGTAAACTACTGTTTGGCCAAACGGGAGGATATAGAAGGAGGGGAACGCCATATGGTTTTTGCAAGGCAGATTTTGCAGGACTGGTTTTGTTTATACCATGTCCCATTTCAAGCCCCCCGTTGCACCCCTAGAATAGAAATTTTAAAAAAGTGACTCCATCTAAGAAAGTACACCCATCAAGGTATTCAAAACTGGGTTTACAAACTTTGTTAACCCTTTAGGTGTTCCACAACAGTTAATGGCAGATAGAGAAACAATTTTGGAATTTCAATTGTTTGGAATATTTTTCAATTTTAACCCATTTTTTCCAGTAATAAAGTGAGGGTTAACTGCCAAACAAAACTCAATATGGGTTGCCCTGATTCAGTAGTTTGCAGAAACACCCCATATGTGGTCGTAAACTACTATTTGGCTAAACGGCAGGACATAGAAGAAGGGGAACGCCATATGGTTTTTGGAAGGCAGATTTTGCTGGACTGGTTTATTTACACCATGTACCCTTTCAAGCCCCCTGATGCACCCCTAGAGTAGAAACTCCATAAAAGTGACCCCATCTAGGAAACTACGGGATAAGGTGGTTGTTATTTTGGGACTATTTTAGGGTAAATATGATTTTTGGTTGCTCTATATTACACTTTTTTGAGGCAAGGTAACAAAAAATTTAAATTCTAAAATTGTTTCTACATTCGCTATTTAGTTTTGTGGAACACCTAAAGGGTTAACAAAGTTTGTAAAGTAACTTTTGAATACCTTGAGGCGTGTAGTTTCTTAGATGGAGTCACTTTTTTGGAGTTTCTATTCTAGGCTACATCAGGGGGGGCTTCTAATGGGACATTGTGTAAATAAACCAGTCCATCAGAATCTGCCTTCCAGAAACCATATGGCGTTCCCTTCCTTCTATGCCCTGCCGTGTGGCTATATAGCCATTTACGACCACATATGGGGTGTTTCTGCAAACTACAGAATCAGGGCAATAAATATTTAGTTTGCTTTATTACCGGAAAAAAAAAAAACCTTGCTTTATTACCGGAAAAAAAGGATTCAAATGGAAATTTTGCCAAAAATTGGTTGTTTTGGCACAGTTTTTATTTTATATTTTTAACGCTGTTCATCCGAGGGGTTTGGTCAAATGTTATTGTTATAGGGCAGATTCTTACGGACGCGGCGATACCTAATATGTCTACATTTTAAAATTGATTAAGATTTTACACTATATTATCATTTTAGGAACCCAAAAAAATTATTTTTGTATCTCCAGAGCCTGGGAGCTACAGTTTTTTTTTTGGACGACTATCTAATGTTGGGGCTAATTTTTTGCGGGAGGAGATGGCAGTTTTATTGGCACTAATTGGGGGTGCATATGACATTTTGATCGCTCGCTATTACACTTTTTGTGATGTTAGGTGACAAAAAATGGCTTTTTATTTACACTTTTTTTTTTTTTTTTAACGCTGTTCATCCGGGGGGGTTGGGTTCAATGTTATTTTTATAGAGAAGATTTTTACGGACGCGGCGATGCCCAATATGTATGGCTCTCAGACTTTGGAGTCACTAAGCAGGCATCCTAAAACTGCGTCCGTCCAGATGTTGTAAAACTACAATTCCCACCATGCCCTGCTGATGGCTGTAGGTTGTCTGGGCATGCTGGGAGTTATAGTTTTACAACATCTGGAGGGCCGCAGTTTGAGGATGCCTGCACTAAAACTAATATTTTTTGGGAAAAAATATTTTTTTTTAATGTCTCCAAAGTCTGAGAGTCATAGTTTTTTGTGTTCTCTAGGGGACTGTTGGGGATTATAAAAATGTTGTACTCCATGGAAGTGTGATACTCCCTGAAGCAATCGATAACGCAGAGGTCCGGATGATCGGGGCAAGTGTCACATTGAGTGGTGGTGTCCTTCCGTATCCCCTCTTGTGACACACTCTGCATCTTTTTTTGTTTTGTCCCTTCTTTCCAGTATGGGGGACCACACCTGGAAAGTGTTGGCCAGGGATGATACGGGCGCCTCCAGTTCCTGAGGTACTCTGGCCTGCTCTTTCCCGGTCTGAAAAAAAAAATCAGGTCCTTGAGGACTGCCTCATAGAATTGGAGGAATGTCCCTGTGCAGCCAGCGCTTCGGGATAGTATAAAAGCGTTGTACAAGGCAACCTGTACCAAGTAAACCGTAACCTTTTTGTACCATGCCCGGGTTTTGCGCATGGCATTATATGGCTTGAGGACTTGATCAGAGAGATCAACTCCTCCCATATATCGATTGTAGTCGACGATACAATCGGGGTTGAGGACAGTTGCCGCGGTACATCACACAGAGACGGGGGTGGTGCGGTTACCATGAATTGTGGACAGTACAAGGACATCCCTCTTGTCCCTATATCTGACCAGCAACAGGTTTCCACTGGTAAGGGCACGGGTCTCACCGCTGGGGATAGGTACCTGGAGGGGGTAGGCAGGGAGGCTGCTCTGATTTTTCCGCACGGTCCCACAAGCGAACGTGGATCTGGCGGCAAGGGACCTGAACAAGGGAATGCTAGTATAAAAGTTATCCACGTACAAGTGGTAACCCTTATCTAGCAGTGGGTACATAAGGTCCCACACGAGTTTCCCGCTAACACCCAGAGTGGGGAGACATTGAATACGGGAATCTCGCCCCTCGTACACACAAAATTTTCAAGTGTACCCTGAGGTACTCTCACAAATTTTGTACAGCTTCATGCCATACCTCGCCCGCTTAGTGGGAATGTATTGGCGGAAACTGAGTCTCCCCTTGAATGCAACGAGAGACTCATCAACCGCGACCTCCCTTCCAGGTACGTAGGGGGGTTTAGGAAAAAAGAAAAAAAAAAACAAAACACTAACTTTTCCCTTCTATCCCTGCCTGACGGTGCCTCTCCCTCACTGACCCTAACCTACCTGGAGGGTGATGGGTGCCGATGGGGGGAATCGCAGGAGCCTGGTGAGGACGGTGCAGGTGCTGAAACAGGAAGAGGGGGGGGAGAGAGGAGCGCCGGAAGTTTGAATCTCGCGCCTCTCTCCCTGCACCAATCAGCACCACGGCCAGCACCGCCTCTCCCAAATGTTCGGACTGTGATTGGTGGTGTGTAATCACACCACCGATCAGTCTTTTTCCGGTTCATTGGGTCACCGGAGACCCGA
The DNA here is from genome assembly GCF_905171765.1 of Bufo bufo. Taxonomy (NCBI): domain Eukaryota; kingdom Metazoa; phylum Chordata; class Amphibia; order Anura; family Bufonidae; genus Bufo; species Bufo bufo. The sequence continues at coordinate 183,464,126 of NC_053394.1, read as the reverse complement.
ATGAACCGGAAACGCAGCAAACCGCAGGTCTGAATTGACCTGCGATCGCCGATATGGGGGGGGGGTCACATGACCCCCCCCCCCCAGCGTTGTGACAGGATGTCCGCTGAATGATTTCAGCGGGCATCTTGTTCCGATTAACCCCCGCCACAATTGCGTTTTAAACCCATGACGTACCGGTACGTCATGTGTCCTTAAGGACTCGGGAAACATGCTGTACCGGTACGTCATGTGTCCTTAAGGGGTTAATAATCCTCTGTCCTCCATCACATCCAAAACTCAGTGGATTACCGAGGCAGAAAAGAGAATCAACGTGTGTGAAGTCACCCTGTTCGCACTACAGAACATGAGCAGCAAGAGACAAAACTCGGGTATTCTTAGACCGCCTTGAGGACTTCAGGAGGGAAAGCAGAAATCGACAATATAACCTACATTTCACTAGAATTCCAGAATCTTTTAAAGGGCAAGGAACTATTCCAGTTCCTTTCTCAAAATCTTCTGCAAGGTCTGGAATTACTGACCTCTCATCCGAGGACTCTGAGTGAAAGCGCTCATCCCTGGGCAAAGATCACCCCAACACCCACAATAACCCCTGCTCTACTATTGCCAACTTTTTCCACCTCTTAACCAAAGAAAATATTCTCAGTAGTTACAGAAAGAAGTAATGCCTGTAGGTCAGGGGTCATAAGATCTGGATCTTCCAAGATTTCTCAACTTTGGTGGCAAAATAGTGCAAGGCTTTCCCAGAAATCTGCAAACATCTCATCAACAACATCAAGTTCCAGCAGCAATACCCGGCAATGCTAAAGGAGATGGTGGAAGATGCCACCCACCTCTTAGAGGAGCCATCAGCGGCTAAGCGCTATTTTTCTAGAGGGTTGACCTTATATTCATTGAATAGTAAAAAGGAAGACAGTCATTTCTCATTTACACAAATTCAAGTCACAAATAATCATCCTACAGGCAAACCACTGGAAAAAAAAAAGTGTTGTTTCGATAAGCTTCTGCAATGTCACAAGATTTATTTCCATCCAGTGTTGCATTAATTTTTCACCAAGATCTTGCATTGATGATGGTAGAGTCTGACCGCTGCGCAAAGCCTTCTCCAGCACATCTCAAAGATTCTCAATGGGATTAAGGTCTGGACTCTGTTGTGGCCAATCCATGTGTGAAAATGATGTCTCATGCTCTTTCACAATTTGAGCCTGATGAATCCTGGCATGGTCATCTTGGAATATGCCCGTGCCATCAGGGAAGAAAAAAATCCATTGATGGACTAACCTGGTCATTCAGTATGTTCAGGTAGTCAGCTGACCTCATTCTTGGAGCACATGATGTTGCTGAACCTAGACCTGACCAACTTCAGCAACCGCATATCATAGCACTGCCCCCACAGGCTTGTACAGTAGGCACTAGGCATGATGGGTGCAGAACTTCATCTGCCTTTCTTCTTACCCTGATGCGCCCATCACTCTGGAACAGGGTAAATCTGGACTCATCAGACCACATAACCTTCTTCCATTGCTCCAGAGGCCAATCTTTATGCTCCCTAGCAAATTGAAGCCTTTTTTTCTGGTTTGCCTCACTGATTAGTGGTTTTCTTACAGCTACACAGGGTAGGGTCCCCACTATCCTTCCAGTTTTTAATAATGCGTTGGACAGTTCTTTACCCAATTTTAGTAATTTCTGCAATCTCCTTATATGTTTTCTCTGCTTGATGCATGCCAATAATTTGACACTTCTCAAAACAGACTAACATTTTTTCCACGACTATGAGATGTGTCTTTCGACATGGTTGTTTAAAGGGACTCTGTCACCACTTTCTAACCCCCCCTTTTAAAAGTATTGTTCTCTCCATGGCGCCCTTGTGATTACAAAGGTGTTGTTATAACATAAATTCGCCGTCTCGTTTTGATAAAAATACCTTTTATCTAACCTGTCAATCTTGTGGATAAGGTGCCCAGGGCGTTTCTGAAGGTCTGAAGGTCTGAAGGTCTGAAGCTGCCGCCCGCCGCCGTTGGTGCCCAGCTCCTCCCCTGATCCTTTCAGCGCCGCTTGAATGTAAAGAAATCCGCCTCCGGCTCTCGCTCAGTGCCCCCTCCTCCTTTTCAAAGATCCCGCGCGTGCGCACAGGCCTGTGCCTGATGCGCCCGTGCGGACATTTAGAATCAGCCTCATTAAGCGAAGTGCGCGCAACCTCCTCATAAGACGAGCACTGCAGCCAGCCACTCAGAGCCTGCCAAGCGCTGTATGGAGCCGCAGGCTCTGAGTGGCTGGCTGCAGTGCTCGTCTTATGAGGAGGTTGAGCGAAGTGCAGGCATGCGCACTTCGCTCAATGAGGCTGATTCTAAATGTCGGCACGGGCGCATCAGGCACAGGCCTGTGCGCACGCGCGGGATCTTTGAAAAGGAGGAGGGGGCACTGAGCGAGAGCCGGAGGCGGATTTCTTTACATTCAGGCGGCGCTGAAAGGATCAGGGGAGGAGCTGGGCACCAACGGCGGCGGCCGCGGACGGCAGCTTCAGACCTTCAGAAACGCCCTGGGCACCTTATCCACAAGATTGACAGGTTAGATAAAAGGTATTTTTATCAAAACGAGACGGCGAATTTATGTTATAACAACACCTTTGTAATCACAAGGGCGCCATGGAGAGAACAATACTTTTAAAAGGGGGGGTTAGAAAGTGGTGACAGAGTCCCTTTAAGAAATTAGAAGCAACTCATTGCACCAGTTGGGGTTAAATAACTTGTTGCGAGCTGAAAGATAATCGCCCATGTAGTAATTATCCAATAGGAGGCTCATAACTATTTGCTTAGTTAAATCCAGATGGCGCCTTTTTCTTTGGACAGGCAGTGTATAATATATATATATATATATATATATATATATATATATATATATATATATTTAAATAACTTAGGGGTAAGTTATAGAAATTGTGCTTCATTAAACAAAATCCAGAGCACTGTATTTTTGCAGCACAAAATGGCGCCTGCACTATATATATTATATATAGCAGTCTAGAATATAGCAGTCTAATTTTTAAGTTGAGAATTTATATATTTCGTTTTTTTTATTTCTTTATTTGGCATTAATGGCAGGCAGCTAAGCTCATCCAAAGGGGTCCAGAGAGGGGTTCACCCAGCTTTCACTCTTCCTGCCACTGTCCCTGCCTTTGTCCCTTTCTCAGCCTCAGATCCGCCCCCCCCACCTCCATCAGCCTCCCATCAGACCCCCCAGCCTACATCAGCCTCCCATCGGACCCTCCATTAGCCTCAGATGAGCCCCCAGCAACCAAACAGACCCCCCAGCCTACACTTCTTCTGACCCCCAATCAGACCTCAGATCAGACTTAGGCCTCATGCACACGACCGTGCAGTTTTTTGGGTTCGCAAAACGCGGATCCGCAAAAACCGTAAGCCGCCGGTGTGCCTTTCCGCAATTTGCGGAACGGGCGGCCCATTTTTGAAGTGCCTGGTCTTGTCCGCAAAACGGACAAGAATAGGACATGTTCTATTTTTTTGGCGGGGCCAAGGAACGGAGCAACGCATGCGGACAGCACACGGAGTGCTGTCCGCATCTTTTGCGGCCCCATTGAAGTGAATGGGTCCGCATCCGAGCCGCCAAAACGGCGGCTCGGATGCGGACCCAAACAACGGTCGTGTGCATGAGGCCTTATTGTACCTCTCCAGCTCCAGACGGCGCTGCCCTTCCCTGGTCTTCTTCCCGCCACGTGGGACTGTGACTTAACAGCGCACAGTGTCAGGTCATAGTGCGCACCTACTTGCACTATGTCCTGACACTGTTTGTGTCAGGACACAAAGCGGGGCACGGAAGAAGACCAGGGATGGTGAGTACAGCCAGCGCAGCGCCGTTCTCATCTTCCTGTGTGTCCCACATTTGCATATGCTCTGGCAGGGAGTTGGGAGCCACATGAAATGATCATATTCGACCCCTGTTTTAAATGATCCTTCTCAGGTAGGGCTAACCTTCTGAAACTCATTGTTTTACCCTAAACTATTATATCTTTTTCAAACACAAACTTAGAATTGAATGATTCATTTTTACTATGTTTAGAAAAGTCATCTGGAAAGGGTCTCGCCCTAAAATTGCCATTAAAGTTCTTCAACAAACTAGACACAACAGTGGAGTAAACGGAGTAAAGACATTAGCCTTTATAATTTAGCAGCTAATATTAGAATACTCATGGACTGGGTACATGACATTTCTACCTTAACAACCACCCCCCTGGATGTTCAATTCTCTAAACCTTACTCCCTACTGTATAATTTGTCCCCCTCACGGCTGTCTGAGGAGATGCATCTCAACTCTCTCCTATCTAGTGTGATTAAAACATGGGATATTAATGCGTCGTCAAGCTAATTTACAATCTTACACATCTACACTCCTGCCATTTTTAGGCAACCCTCAATTTCAAGAGGCAGAGACCTTCAACCAATGGGTGCGAGACATATACATGATTTGATACAACCTAACTCCACACATTTTTAGATAAATACGGACTCCCCTCACATGCCCTCTTCCCCTACCTACAGGCCTCAAGCTATCTGAGGAAAATCCTCCGCCAGTTACAAACAGGTTCCATTCAAGACCTCCTTGTTCATCTTTTATTAACTACGCAAGATACTTCCCGAGGAATATTTAAATATATAATTTGCTCCAACCCATCTTAAGTTACTCCACTCTACATATGGGCATTTCCACAGGGCCTCCAGATGTCTGTCCTCAGTATCCTACTGGAACATGGCGCTTAAGGTCAAACACAGAGCTTATGTCTCACTGATGCGGGACTCTCACTGGGAACACTCCTACCTCCACATGTCCTATATGCACACAATCAGACACAGGCTTTTTCCACTGCTTCTGGGGATGTCCCTTGATCCAACAATTTTGGAAGAGGGTTTAATCTTTCGCTCTTGCTCATCTGGTTAACTTTATTCCTCTCACACCCTCATGTGCAATTTTGGGCCATTTAGACCACCATGCACGCAAATGGTGAAAAAATTACTCTTCATCATCTCCAAAGTGGCCCGTAAAACCATCTTGGAGGAATGGCTTTCCCTTAATTTATGCCATCTGACTACCTGCTGTCCTCTTGCCCGGTGGTCTTGACAAGGCAGTCCATGCACTCTTTCCACAATAACCCTCTTTTTTCCCCCTTTACTACCCCATGTTGACTCCCCATTTCTTATTCCAATTCATAGCTACTTTCTTTTTCAATAGTATTCAGACTATTTTGACCTTACTACTTGTATGTGAACACTAGCCACAGCAATCATCAGGAGCTAAGGGTTTTTTGGGTGTTTCTCATAGACAAACGACTTCAGACTTTTGTATTTTAACATGAATATCTTTATTTATCCAGCCATAAACGATTCATCAATAATACAGCAATGTTTCGGGCTCAAAGATCTTACAGCCCTTTTTCAAACATGTGTATAAGTGCACTCTCTTGATGATGGCTGCCGTACCTGTATTATTGATATACCATTCATGACTGGATAAATAAAGATATTCATGTTAAACTGCCAAATCTGGCATTCCATCAGAAGTTGTCTGACCTTACTACCTGAATATCTATTTGATAGTCGAGTCTTATTTATATACTTATATATGATAGCTCAGTCATATTTCATTATTATGGTATCAGTTTATGCACTATATGCCAAAATGGCATTGTTCACCTGTGAGCTATCTGTATATGTGATTTACCTCTTACCTCTAACTTTGTTGTCTTGTTTGTTTGGAAATTTAATAAAACACAAATGGGGGAAGGGGAAAAAAATAAATAAAAATAAATAAAAATAAAAAATTCAATTACACAAAATGTCCACTGTCAGTTATCTCTTACCTCTCTGGGGTGGTGGGATCTTTCCGTGTAGATGTGATGTCGGACATGGCAGTCCATGCATTAATACATCCCTGGGGTGAACGGTAATGATCCAGATAATATACCAGCCCAGTACATAGACTGGAACCTGGAATATAGTTATTTACCTCTGCAGCCTCACAGGCTTTGTGGAGCATCTGCAGTAGTGCCCTACAATGACATAAAACTACATGGTTATATAAGGATAGTAGGAAAGGTTCAAGACAATAGCTATCTGTATTATTAACTCACCACATTGTTTGCACAGAAATAGGTTTAAATGCCCTGATGTCCATCCCGCATGTAACACTAAAGCCACTGGAAACACAAAGCAGAAGGTTAAAAATCTAGAGCTAAGAGTTACAGAAATATATCTTCAAATTGTCAGTGCACTCACCCATCTCCATCTAGGAAGACCTGTGTATTGCTCCACACCGGTAGCACTGTGCCAACTGTGCAAGTATTAGACCTAAAAATCAAGAACATGAACAGGACAAGAAAATGGTTAGATTGGAACCCATGCGCCCCAGTATCTCTGCTTTCATTATGATTGCTTTTGAGGAGCATTTATAGCTATTTTTAGGTTAAAAGGGTCAGTATTTATTTCTTAGTTATATAGCACCAACATATTCCACAGTGGAAGTATAAGTATATCTTTGGAGTGTGGGAGGAAACCAGAGTACCTTGGGGAAAACCCATGCAAACACAGGAGAACATACAAGCAGTATTTGTATGGCCGAAAGCCACCAAGTCCCCTTTGGATCCCATTATAGTCAATGGCTATGGCCGGTTCCAGGTAGTCAATCAGGCCCATCAGGAAGGCGACAGTACCCGGCAATGCCGGATCCACCGCAGATGTGAAACTAGCCTCATCTAGATCCTAGTCAGCAAAAGAAAGTTTTTTTTTTTACTATCAAGTACCAACATGAAATTCTCTGTGTAGTTGCAAAAGGGCTGAATATTACAAATACAATGTCAATCAGCTGCTTCTAAGGCTACCAGAATATTGTCATGCATTAAACGAGGCATGGACTCGAGGGGCAGGGATGTAATACTACCACTTTACAAAGCTTTGGTGCGGCCTCATCTGGAATATGCAGTTCAGTTCTGTGCACCAGTTCATAGAAAGGATGCTTTGGAACTGGAAAGAGTACAAAGGACTACAAAGCGACTAAAGTGATAAGGGGCATAGAGGGTCTTAGTTATGAAAAAATATTAAAATAATTAAATGTATTTAGTCTTCAGAAGAGAAATCTAAGGGAGGACATGATTAACCTATACAACTATATAAATGGGCCATATAAAAAAAAAATACTGTGAAAAACTGTTCCATGTAAAATGCCCTGAAAAGACAACAGGGCACTGCCTCCGACTGGAGAAGAAAATGTTCAGTCTTCAGAAGGGTCCAAGCTTCTTTATTGTAAGAACTGAATCTGTAGAATAGATTTCCTCAGGACGTGGTCACAGCAGGAACAGTAGACAGTTTTAAAAAGGGTTTAGATGAATTCTTAAAAGTAAATGACATTAATGCTTATGAAAGAAATCCCTTAGTTGAACTTGATTTACTTATGTCTTTTTTCAACCATATTAACTATATAAAAGTGATCCCTCAACAGTGGCCTCAAGAAACAATATTTTCAACATACAATGGTCTTTTCTGACCCATCGTAAGTTGAAACTAGACTCAACATACAATGCCTCAGACCAGGATCCAACCAATCAAGGCCACTTCTCTGGTAAAAATAGCAGTATTGGTTGCTAGTTAGCAGCTATTCCTGACTGTTATATGAAAGGACTTGCTTTATCTGTCTTAGTTATCTGCCTATTTTCTTAAATATTAATTTTCTGTTATCTTGGATGACATTTTGGGGTTTTGGAACCAATTACTCAACTTACAATGGTTTTAACATACAATGGTCGCCCTGGAACGAATTAATATTGTAACTTGGAGGGACCACTGTACTGTGGGAATGGGCAAATTTTGGCCAACATATGATTTTGCATATTCAGTTGGGAATAAAGATAAATGACATCATAGAAGGTAACATTAGAAAGTCATACCCATCATGAGCAAAGTCTACACCTAGTAGAATTGTCTGTTCTTCTGTAGATCTTCCCATAGAGGAAACCACAACCAGATATCTAGTTAGACAAGACCGGATGGGCTCCAGACGAACAGCCTGTGGTAAAAGATAACCAGTACTTGAGTTGCTAAGGAGGATGGAGTGAAGAAAAATAAGATTTAATTCTACTAGAAGAAAAATGCACCCAATGTTTTGGTGCATTCTCTAAGAATATAGGGGAAGATTTACCATCTCCCTGCACCAGAAGAGTGGTGTTAAAAGTTGCAAACATGTGTCGCTAAGGGCAATTTTAAGCTACCAGGGCCTCTTTTCAGAAAGGGGGCAACTGTATCAAATTTATATTACTTTACGTCAGAGTTGCAGCAGATTTCTGTTTAGGCGCACAGACTGCCGGATAATGCATCTAATTTATGCGCCTCATCAAAAATTAGGTGCATCCTCCGGCAGAGAAGAGGATATTAATACCAGGACAGAATAATAGTCTTAATAAATCTCCCCTATAATGTTTATATAAAGGAGATGATAAAGTTCATTGATATCTGGACTGCAAAACAGGGAATGTTGGCAAAAATGCTCTACTTCTTCTCCACTTCCTCTTGCTTTTGGGGGTTCCTCAGGGTTCGGTCCTAAGTCCTCTACTATTTTCTCTCTATGCAGCGCTTATTGGACAAGCTATCAATAGATTTGTTATTCAATCCACTCTTATTGTTGCCCTGATCCATTTCAGTCTTGACTACTGCATTATTAATTAGTCTCCCCCTCATTAAGCTTTCCCTCTCCAATTTATCCTTAAAAGGGTTGTCTCACTTCAGCAAACAGCAGTTACTACAAGACACTTTCTAATGTATTTTCATTGCCCATACTGTCTCCTCACTGGTGGCCGGTAGCATGGGATTGCTTATATATGGCACTTTTCCCTATAGTGTGCAAGCAAGGCCACCTCTGTTGGATTGAAGAGAGTGCTTGTAACCATGGAAACAAGAAGAGTATAATGTGATTGAAAAATAAATCAAGGATGTATTGTAATGCATTGCAGAGGGGATCAGACCAAAAAAATAAAATAAATAAATAATATATGGCTCTCGGAATATGAAGACACTAAAACATGATTTTGTTTAAAAAATGCTTTTATTGTGTAAAAAACTCAAATATAAAAAAGGAAACATTGCCACGTCTGTAACGACCTGCAGCATAAAAATATCACATGACCTAACACCTCAGATGAACAATGCAAAAAATAAATAAAACACATTTTTTGTCACCTTACATCACAAAAAGTGTAATACCAAGCGATCAAAAAGTTACCCCAAAATAGTTCCAAACAGTGATCTCATCCCGCAAAAAATGAGACCCTACCTAAGACAATCGCCCAAAAAATAAAATAAAAATATGGCACTCAGAATATGGAGACACTAAAACATGATTTTTTTGTTTCAAAAATGCTTTAATTGTGTAAAACTTAAATTAATTTTTTTTAAAAAGTATACATATTACCTAAGACAATCGCCAAAAAAAAAAAAATAAATAAATAAAAAAAAAAAAAACTATGGCTCTCAGAATATGGAGACAATAAAAAATCTTTTTTTTTTTCAAAAATGCTTCATTATGTAAAACTGAAACAAACAACCAAAAAAAGGTGGTATTGTTGCGTCCGTAACAACCTGCTCTATAAAAATAGCACATGATCTAACCTGTCAGATGAACATTGTAAAATACAAAAAATAAAAAACAGTGCCAAAACAGCTATTTTTGTTACCTTGCCTCACAAAAAGTGTAATATAGAGCAACCAAATAATATGTATCCTAAAATAGTACCAACAAAACTGCCACCTTATCCCGTGGTCTCCAAAATTGTGTCACTTTTGTAAAACGTATTTTATTTCAGGTTTCCATCATAACAATAGATACATAAAGTAAGACATATAATAAGTAGGTAAACATGTTGTTCTCCAACAGTAAAATGTTATCAAGTTAACGTTTTCGGCGGGCGGTGATTGGAACAAGGTGCCTGCTCAAATTATTGAGCAGGCACCCTGGGACAATGTGCCCCCCTCCCCCCGTGTCGGCGATCGCCGCAAACCGCAGGTCAATTTAGACCTGCGGTTTGCAGCTTTTACAGGTTGCGGCGGTGCCATCGGGTCCAACACTACCTTCCTGTGAGATCCAGCCCCCTGGATCTCACAGGCCCGGAAGCTGAATGAGTAATACACACTGTATTACTCATTCAGCTAATGCATTCCAATACAAAAGTATTGGAGTGCATTGTAAAGGGGATTAGACGCCCAAAAGTTGAAGTCCCAAAGTGGGACAAAAAATAAAGTGAAAAAAAGTTGAAAAAATAAAGTTTTCCCCCCTAAAAATTTAAAGCTTTAAGTAAAAATAAACATAAATGTCATTTTCCCCAAATAAAGTAAAAAAATAAAAAACATTTTAGGTATCGCCACGTCCGTATCGACCGGCTCTATAAACATATCACATGACCTAACCCCTCAGATGAACACCGTAGAAAAATGTAAAATAAAATAAAAAAAAAATTTTGTCACCTTACATCACAAAAAGTACAACAGCTAGCGATCAAAAAGGCGTATGCCCACCAAAATAGTACCAATCTAACAGTCATCTCATCCCGCAAAAATCATACCCTACCCAAGATATTCGCCCCAAAACTGAAAATACTATGGCTCTCAGACTATGGAAACACTAAAACATGATTTTTTTGGTTTCAAAAATTAAATAAAATAAAAAAAATAAAAATAGTATACATATTAGGTATCGCCGCGTCCGTGACAACCTGGTCTATAAAAATACCACATGATCTAACCTGTCAGATGAATGCTGTAAATAATAAAAAATAAAAACGGTGCCAAAACAGCCATTTCTTGGTACCTTGCCTCACAAAAAGTGTAATATAGAGCAACCAAAAATCATATGTACCATAAACTAGTATCAACAAAACTGCCACCCTATCCCATAGTTTCTAAAATGGGGTCACTTTTTTTGGAGTTTCTACTCTAGGGGTGCATCAGGGGGGGCTTCAAATGGGACATATAGTGTCAAAAAACCAGTCCAGCAAAATCTGCCTTCCAAAAACCGTATGGCATTCCTTTCCTTCTGCGCCCTGCCATGTGACCGTACAGCAGTTTACTACCACATATGGGGTGTTTCTGTAAACTAAAGAATCAGAGCAATAAATATTGAGTTTTGTTTGGCTGTTAACCCTTGCTTTGTAACTGGAAAAAAAAAAAAATTAAAAAGGAAAATCTGCCAAAAAAGTGAAAATTTTTAAATTGTATCTCTTTTTTCCATTAATTCTTGTGGAACACCTAAAGGGTTAACAAAGTTTGTAAAATCAGTTTTGAATACCTTGAGGGGTGTAGTTTCTAGAATGGGGTCATTTTTGGGTGGTTTCTATTATGTAAGCCTCACAAAGTGACTTCAGACCTGAACTGGTACTTAAAAAGTTTGTTTTTGAAAATTTCTGAGACATTTCAAGATTTGCTTCTAAATTCTAAGCCTTGTAACATCCCCCAAAAATAAAATGTCATTCCCAAAAGGATCCTAACATGAAGTAGACATATGGGAAATGTAAAGTAATAACTATTTCTTGTAGGTATTATGTATTATAGAAGTAGAGAAATTGAAACTTGGAAATTTGCAAATTTTAAAATATAATTATAAATAAAAATGAATTTTTTTTACTCCATTTTACCAGTGTCATGGAGTACAATATGTGACAACAAACAACAGTCTCATAATAGCCTGGATAAGTCAAAGCGTTTTAAAGTTATCACCACATAAAGTGACACTGGTCAGATTTGCAAAAAATGGCCTGGTCCTTAAGGTGAAAAGGAGCCCGGTCCCTAAGAGGTTAAAAACTAAAAATGAAAAATATTGACAGAAATTTACCACTATCATGAAGTACAATGTGTCACGAGAAACAATCTCAGAATGGCTTGGATAAGTAAAAGCGTTCCAAAATTATTACCACATAAAGTGACATGTCAAATTTTAAAAAAACGGCCTGGTCCTTAACCCCTTAAGGACTAAGGGCGTACGGTACGTCCTAACTTTAAATCGGGATTCCGGGACCCCGGGGGTTAAAAAAAATCATTCAGCCGGCATCCCGTAACAACGCAGGGGGGGGGGGGGGGGTCATTTGACCCCCCCGTATCGGCGATCGCAGAAAACCGCAGGTCGATTCAGACTTGCGGTTTGCTGCGCTTTCTGCAGTTTCTGATCCCCGCGGTTTCTGATCCACTGCGGGGATCAGAAACTTTAGGGTCCCTAAAATATGGATTTTACACCCCCCCCCCCCGCACCCCTGCATGATTTTTTGCCGGCGGGTGGTGCAGGGGGGAAAGGGGGGGGGGGGGTGTGGGCAGTGGGGGCGGTGCGGCAGGCGGGATCGCGATCCCCCGCCCGCCTCCCCTTGAAAAAAATCGTTGGTGTACAGTGGGTATACCAGGGTGCCAGCACATTGCTGACACCCTGGTATAAACGGCTGACATCGATGATGCGATGTCAGCTGTTTAACCCTTTCCATACCGCGGTCCGTACAGACCGCTGTATGGAAAAAGTTAACAGTAAGAGGGAGCTCCCTCCCTCTCCCATCGGGGGGGCTGCAGTGCCTTTGCAGCCCCCCCCGATGGAGAGGGAGAGAGCCCCCAGACAGCCCCCCGACAGCCCCATCCTTACCCTTCCCCGTCTGCGCAGTTCTGACTAGTACTGAGCAGAAGGGGAAGGTTCCCATGGCAACAGGACGCCGCCTCAGGCATCCTGCTGTCCATGGTGCTGAACAGATCTGTGCTAAAAGGCATAGATCTGTTCAGACAAAGTGTAAAATACAGTAAAGTACAATATATATTGTACTGTACTGTATTATACAGACATCAGACCCATTGGATCTTCAAGAACCAAGTGGGTCTGGGTCCAAAAAAAAGTGAAAAAAAGTGAAAATAAAGTAAAAATCAAAAAACACATTTATCACCGATTAAAAATGAAAAAAATAAAATTCCCTACACATGTTTGGTATTGCCGCGTCCGTAACGACCTGATCTATAAAACGGTCATGTTACTTTACCCGAACGGTGAACGCCATAAAAATAAAAAACTATGATGAAATTGAAATTTTGCCCACCTTACTTCCCAAAAAAGGTAATAAAAGTGATCAAAAAAGTCGTATGTACGCCAAAATTGTAACAATCAAACCGTCATCTCATCCCGCAAAAATCATACCCTACCCAAGATAATCGCCCAAAAACTGAAAAAACTATGGCTCTTAGACTATGGAAACAATAAAACATGATTTTTTTTGTTTCAAAAATGAAATCATTGTGTAAAACTTAAATAAATAAAAAAAAAGTATACATATTAGGTATTGCCACGTCCGTATCGACCGGCTCTATAAAAATATCACATGACCTAACCCCTCAGGTGACCACCGTAAAAAAAAAAAATAAAAAAAAACGGTGTAAAAAAAGCAATTTTTGTCATCTTACGTCACAAAAAGTGTAATAGCAAGCGATCAAAAAGTCATATGCACCCCAAAATAGTGCCAATCAAACCGTCATCTCATCCCGCAAAAAATGAGACCCTACTTAAGATAATCGCCCAAAAACTGAAAAAACTATGGCTCTTAGACTATGGAGACACTAAAACATTTTTTTTGTTTTAAAAATGAAATCATTGTGTAAAACTTACATAAATAAAAAAAATTGTATACATATTCGGTATCGCCGCGTCCGTGACAACCTGCTCTATAAAAATACCACATGATCTAACCTGTCAGATGAATGTTGTAAATAACAAAAAAAAAGTGCCAAAAAATCTATTTCTTGTTACCTTGCCGCACAAAAAAGTGTAATATAGAGCAACCAAAAATCATATGTACCCTAAACTAGTACCAACAAAACTGACCCCCTATCCCGTAGTTTCTAAAATGGGGTCACTTTTTTGGAGTTTCTACTCTAGGGGTGCATCAGGTAGGCTTCAAATGGGAAATGGTGTCAAAAAAAAAAAAAAAAAACAGTCCAGCAAAATCTGCCTTCCAAAAACCGTATGGCATTCCTTTCCTTCTGCACCCTGCCGCGTGCCCGTACAGCGGTTTATGATCACATATGGGGTGTTTCTGTAAACTACTGAATCAGGGCCATAAATAATGTTTTGTTTGGCTGTTAACCCTTGCTTTGTAACTGGAAAAAAAAAAAATATTAAAATGGAAAATCTGCCAAAAAAGTGAAATTTTGAAATTGTATCTCTATTTTCCATTAAATCTTGTGCAACACCTAAAGGGTTAACACAGTTTGATAAATCAGTTTTGAATACCTTGAGGGGTGTAGTTTATAGAATGGGGTCATTTTTGGGCGGTTTCTATTATGTAAGCCTCGCAAAGTGACTTCAGACCTGTAGTGGTCCCTAAAAATTGGGTTTTTGTAAATTTCTGAAAAATTTCAAGATTTGCTTCTAAACTTCTAAGCCTTGTAACATCCCCAAAAAATTAAATATCATTCCCAAAATGCTACAAACATGAAGTAGACATATGGGGAATGTAAAGTCATCAATTTTTGGGGGTATTACTATGTATTACAGAAGTAGAGAAACTGAAACTTTGAAATTTGCTAATTTTTCTAAATTTTTGGGAAATATGGTATTTTTTTATGCAAAAATTTTTACTTTTTTGACCCAATTTTAGCAGTGTCATGAAGTACAATATGTGACGAAAAAACTATCTCAGAACGGCCTGGATAAGTCAATGCGTTTTAAAGTTATCAGCACTTAAAGTGACACTGGTCAGATTTGCAAAAAATGGCCAAGTCCTTAAGGTGAAATAGGGCTGAGTCCTTAAGGGCAGGGCCGGATTAACGTAGGGGCTGATGGAGCTGCAGCTCCAGGCCCCTACCATAAAATAGGCCCATCTGCCAGCCAAAAGGCCGTCGGGAGGGTTAAAAGTCCTCTGTTGTACACAGCGCAGCGTCACATAGCACACAGACAATGCAGAGACGCTCACCTCACGCTGGCAGCAGGGAGCCTGAGGGAGGGACTCGGGAGGAGCGTAATATGATCCTAGAGTGGAAGCTGCTTCTGCCAGCCCCTCCCCTCCCTGCCCACCAACCAATCAGAGCTGAGGCAAGGCAAGCACTTCACAGGTCCTGTAAGGGAACTGCACAGTGTAAAGTGTAGTTCCCAGGTTAGAACAGTGCATCTGCCAGGACCTGTGATGACATCATCTTCAGCATCACAGGTCCTGCAGAATCTAGCAAAGGAACTGCACCAAAAATGGTGTAGTTCCTAGGTTTCAAAGGTACATCTGCCAGGACCTGTGATGACATCATCACAGATCCTTCAACCCCTAACAGCAAGTATTTGAAGTTCACAATCAGCTCTGCATTGATCCATACAGACTGGAATGGAGTGGTAAGAGGAGGTCCTCCACTTTTCATCATTTACCCCCCCCCCCCCCCCCTCCATGCCCTGTTTTTACTCATTGCTCACTCATGTATAATACTTCAGACAGGTACAGTGGCCACTACCTCATGTACTTCACACACACAGTGACTATAATGTATAACTGACCACATATTTCTATAAACACTGCATCTACAGTATTATACCTTGTATGCCTCACATTATATATAATATATATATATATATATACACACACACACATATACACACACTCTGCATATATTAAACAGTATTATAGATGCAATATGTACAGATATATAATATATATTGCAGTGTACTGATATGTGAGGTACAAGGTATAATATATGCAGTGTGTATAGATATATTGTATATACAGCAGTGTACTGATATGTTAGGTACGAGGTATAATAGATGGTGTGTATAGGTATATTGTATATACAGTATTGGATTGATATGTGAGGTACGAGCTGTAATTTATACCTCATATATCAGTACACTGCTGTATATACTATATACCTGAACACACTGCATATATTATACCTCGTACCTCACATATCAGTACACTGCTGTATACACTATACATCTGTACACACTGTATCTATTATGCCTCTTTTGTGCGCCAGGCCTGTTTTGTAATCCCAATCCGGCCCTGATGGCATAAATTATAAAACAGCAGCGAACATAGTTCATGGAACAAAGAGAGAGGCCTGGAATGGGTAGTGGGAGGGGCTATAAAAGGGGAATGGGGGCCCAATTTAGATTCTTGCTATGGGGCCCAGTGATTTCTATGTACGCCTTTGACAGGAGCAGAGAGATAAGAGAAGTGACAGATGACACAGAGTTTAGATTACAGGTTGAATTAACCCTTTAGGATCAAATTGGCTTCTCAGGAGATAAATATGTTAAAGGCATCTCATTCAGTAGCTATATAACTAAGGGTGGGTTCACATCTCCTTTATGGATTCCGTTAAGTGGGGATAATACTGTTATCAATTCAGCACATAGTTTTCCCTGTGCGTGCATTCACATTTCACTTCACTTGGTTCGTTGTACTACTGTCAGTGTCAGACTGTTGTCCCTGTGGGTAACAATGCACAACAGACAACAATGCACACCACAGTGACAGCTCCTGACTCCTGTCCTGAGTACTCCTGTCCGGCGTCAGCCTCAGCTTCCCTTCACTATCACTATAATCAATCACTCTTCCTGATCCGGACTCACTCATTAGAGAGCTGAAGAGCCGACTGAGTCAGCAGCAGCAAGTGAATCGAATGGATAGCATCTGCGCATGCGCACCGGCACCTAGAGTCTTCAGTTCACTTGCGAGTCAGCTCAGCAGTCAGTGACTCACCAAGTGAACCGAAGATCCGATTCATGAATCGGTTCATTTGAATGAGCTGATTCAAATGAACCGATTCATCTGAAAGATCCGAACTTCCTATCACTACTGAGGTCATATCCGGCGGGCCGCGGCATTACAGGAACAGCACCAGCTGCTCTGACGTCCTGCCGCCGGATATACGTCACAGGATATCCGGCGGCAGGACGTCAGAGCAGCTGGTGCGGTTCCTGTAATGCCGGCCCGCCGGATATGACCTCAGTGCGCCCGCGGTTATCCCTCCTGCACGCTGCGCTGTGTACAACCTACTCAGCAGTTTCGACCAGCACATGGCCCACAGCGCTCAGCCACACCAGCCCGTGAGACAGCAGGAGCTTCTGGAGCAGGGCAGGTATCAGATAAACTCATCCAGTTGGAAGGGAGGGCAATCATAGTGCTGTTCTGATTTATGGACACAGCTCTCAGCATGCTTAGCCAGCCTTCTATCTGGCTGTTTCTGAGTCTGTGGACTGTGACTCAAGAAGCACAGCCAGATAGAAGGCTGGCTAAGCATGCTGAGAGCTGTGTCCATAAATCATAACCGCACTATGGAAATTACTGACTGGCTAAGCATGCTGAGAGCTCAGTCTAAATAACATAACACATTAAAGAAATTACTGTTTCTAGCTGCTAGTCCACAGTCCACAGTACACAGCAGCTAGAAACAGTAATTTCTTTAAAGGGATTCTGTCACCAGGTTTGACCCCTGTCAGCTAAAAATATGCTGATGTTCAGGGCGTCTTCACGATTCCTAATGTGGGCTTATAAATGTCATCTGTGGGCTTATTTAGCTAAAAAACAGCTATTACTAACCTGTCAGTCAAACAAATAAGGTGCCCAAGGGGATGTTAATGAGTGCAAGATGCCCGCCGCACCCACCGCCGTTCGTGCCCAGCGCCGCCTTTCCGGACTTCTGCACCGCCTCCTAATCCTCTGTGCCGCCTCTCGCTCTCCCTCCCTCCCCCCTCCTTCTGCTGTAAGATCTCGCGCTTGCGCACAGGGCTCTGCCTGATGCGCCCGTGCAGACTTCTCCATTTGGCTTCTTACAGCGAAGTGCGCATGCGCCGGCACTTCGCTCAACCCCTGTATGCGCAAGATCTTACAGCAGGAGGAGGGGGGAGGGAGGGAGAGCGAGAGGCGGCACAGAGGATTAGGAGGCGACGCAGAAGTCCGGAAAGGCGGCGCTGGGCACGAACGGCGGTGGGTGCGGCCGACACCTTGCATTCATTAACATCCCCTTGGGCACCTTATTTGTTTGACTGACAGGTTAGTAAAAGCTGTTTTTTAGCTAAATAAGCCCACAGATGACATTTATAAGCCCACATTATGAATCGTGAAGACGCCCTGAACATCAGCATATTTTTAGCTGACAGGGGTCAAACCTGGTGACAGAATCCCTTTAATGTGTTATGTTATTTAGACACAGCTCTCAGCATGCTTAGCCGGCCTTCTATCTGACTGGCTAAGCATGCTGAGTGCTGTGTCCATAAATCATAACACAGCTCTATGGAAATGACTGTTTCTAGCTGCTGTTGTCCACAGTCCACAGCAGCTAGAAAACAGTAATCTTCATAGTCATGTTAAATGATCACTATAGTGTCAGGAAAACAAAGCGGTTTTCCTGACACTATAGTGCCCTGAGGGTGCCCCACCCTCAGGGTCCCCCTCCCGTGGTCCCCCTCCATGTTGCCAAGATAGAAGCCAAATGAAGGGGTAGTTGCAGGAACAAAATACTTTAATGGTATCGATAAAATATATATGTAATTAAGACACTGAGTGCAGTTCCATAAAAAGGCCCAGCAAAATCCTCAGCACCAGGCCCATGATGCTCTTAATCCGGCCCTGCTTAAGGGGTTAAGGTGAAAAATGGCAGGGTCCTGAAGGGGTTAATGCTGCAGCCAGGCAGTCTGTCTAAATGCTATTCCAATGCCTTTGCCCTATGAAAATCACTGCACTGGTTGCCCACACACTATAGGATTTAATTTAAAAGTGCTTATTCTCACCCACAAAAATCTCCACAGTGCTCTAGCCTCTTTTCCACATCTCCTCCCTCATGTCTGTGTACCTCCATACCTGTGTTATCCATTCGGCAATGATTTATGACCAACAGCCACCATAACCCTCTCACTCCCATTTTCATGACTTCTCTCGAGTTGAACCAATTCTCTGGAATTCGCTACCCCAAACAATTAGGTTGATTCCCAACAACCACAGTTTTAGGCGTTCCCTAAAAACACATCTTCTTAGGCCGGTTTCACATTTGTGGTAAACAGATCCAGCAGGCTGTTCCGGCTGGGAACACTGGGGACCAGTCGAGATTTAATGGGGACCAGACGAGATTTAGCTGCTACCCAGCAAATATGCCATGAAGTGGCCGGAACGAAAACTGCTGAGTGCGCCCGTCTCCATTATAATTAATGGGGCCGGAGCGGACTTCCTGCAACACACATGGGCTAGCATTATTACGGGTCCGGCAGACTGTTCCCCTGTTGGAACAGCCTGCCAGACCCTGCTGACGCTAATGTGAAAGCAGCCCAATTCACTTACAATGAACAAACATTTTAAACGGCTGCCGGTCAATGATCATCATCTTAAAACAAGTTGACCGCTGTTAATATTTTCAGTTCGAAAGACACTGGTGGTTTAGTGTATGTGGTACAACCAGGCGAACTTCTAGCAAACATCTGGTAAATGCCATCCCACAAAATGGGGAAACAAGACCACGATTCATTATTTGCCCACTATAATCATTCTTGTATGGACTACTTGACTATAATAAGCAATAGGGGGAAACCGAATGTGTAACGATCGTTCAACTGACACCCTACTTCTATCTGATGCGTATGGCTGCCTTTAGACAGTGCTGACAGCGTTAATATGCTTCTTTAATGAGGCAATAAAAAAAAAACTTGCATGTTGTTAATTGCATCTAGAGCCTGTTACATGAGGTCAAACAGTCTGACTGTGTATGGTCACCTGGACCTCTACAAAGGAGTAATTCCACTTTTTTTATACTTTGAATAAAATAATGAGCAGAGCAACAATAGTTTATTGTTCAGCGCAGCTTTAATCTAATCTAGAGTAAACAGCAGAGTGGACTCTTCTGCTTCCAAGGACATTGAAGGGAGTCTCGGGTCCAGGTAACAATGCAATCTAAAATGTGTCTAGAGGCCTCTGCAATCATAACCATCTACTGCTGGCCAAAAGAGATTATACAATTCACACCAAACCTGTGTGCCCATTACTTCCCTCTCACTACACAGTCCAGAACTGGGGCATATATGACTAATTTAAGAAAAAAAACATTGACAAGTCAGGGATTATCACCAGTTTCAAGGTATCCTCCTCCCGAAGTAGTCTCAACATAGACTGTAGGTGGAGCTCCTGCTCACTAGGGCCTGATGTTTGAGGGAGTTTGTCATTCCCTTCCGGTTCACCCTCTTCCTGCAGAAGAAGAGCAGCCCCTTTCACCATGACAAAGCTCTGCCTGTGAGGAAAACCAGTGAAAGAAGTTGAGGATTTAAATACAGACTACAAATGGACAGCTTAGAATGATAAATACTCTCTCACCGTCTTTGCATTCGCTTCCTCCTGTTTTTTTCATCATCCTAATAAAAAAAACAATAAATCAGAAGTAATATACACAAAGGTTTTCTACAAAAGGTATACATTAAAATATTGTGATCTCCAACAAACTTTCGTAACAGTCACATTAAAAAAAGACATATGTCTATCAAGTTGGAGAAGTGGATGAAGGTATGGAGTAGAGCTGCGCGATATGGGAATTTTGTGCGATTGCGATTAGGGCCCTAAAAACTGCGATAACGATATCCGATGCGATATTTTAAAGGGAATTGTGCTAGAGGTCTATTTGCTTGGATTTTCAAGGCAAAAGCACACAGAAATTACTGATAATGCTGAAATGTAGTTATGCTTAACTCAAGAACTGAAATGCACAGTGTTTTTCAAAATAAAACATCTTTTACTAAACAACATATTTGCATTACTGCAAAAGTACAAAATACAAAACTTGCCATTTTCTTAATAGCACTGCACAGAACAGATAAATAAAATAGAATAAATATAAGAACATTTGATCATTAAAATAACGACTTGCCTCCAGCCCCTCCTCCCTCCCCGCACAGTAACTGATGTATCGCCGGCCGCGCTGTGCAGCATAGCGGCCGGCGATACATCCGTGTCAGCCACGTAAAAAGTCAACCATCGCTTTATAAGACGCACTGCCAAGTTTGTCTTATAAAGCGAAAAATATGGTAATACAATTGCAGCATTTGTAGGTCGGCCAATTGGCGATTGCTTTGGCGATATATTGTGCAGGCCTAGTATGGAGTATAATTAAACATTAGAAAATAGTTTTTGCTTGTTGATCCATGAAAGGCAGGAAACCCATGCATGTAACAGTATATCGTAAAAAGGAAAATCGTCCTTCCCAGCCCTAAGTGACAAGCAGATTGGATCAAGATTTAGAACAAGAACACTATACATATCCATTATGCATTTTCTGAAGCCATCAAATGCTCCAACTGTGACCAGCAACTGAAGCAGAAAACACAGATTCATAGTTCTTAAGGGGGTAAAAAAAAAAAAAAATGTAATCCTTCCCCACCCCATCGTTACCTGTGAAGAGATTTATACTTACTGTACCTGCTTCCTAACACTCGAACCTGACTCCATGGTCCCAGGTTGTCTTAACTGGGCTTGCACAAATCGCCTGTCAACTTCTACATGGAGAACGACTGGCCTAGCATTGACATATTCCCAAGTAGCATGTGATCCATCAGTGATGTATCGCACTTGTTTGGCCAACAGCTCTCTCCCAACTCTCCTTTACACATACATGCTTGGTTCAGCTCAGTGTAGAGTATATGCGTTTCCAATGGGATGAGAGATCGAAAATGCTACCAGACACCAATGAGGATGGTTTATCTCCAGGGAGAACAAAAGGACTGTAAAAAATACAATTTGAATGATTTTCTCCTTAGATATCATATGTAAGAGGAGAGTTCAGAGCTCCCTATACACATTAGATTGTCAGATGTGAAAAGGAGGTTTGGCCAACAATATACTAATAGTATGATAGCATTTACAGTAGGGCTGGGCGATTAATCATATTCATTTGATTAATTTGCCTGTTTTGATTCTGGCAATATCATTTTTTGCTGAACCAACATATCCATTTCCAAATTGGCACCCACGCCTTGTTTTTTCCCTCTCCCCCGACTTTGTTTGGCGCCGGCGTCAAGTTTTCGGGAGGAATTAATCTTTGGTGCGAAAAATCAGGGAAGGGGAGGACAGGGGGTGGAACCTGTGCTGCTGCTCACATCCAGACTGCCTTTGCAGGTTAAGGGGCTGCTGTGGGACAGCGCTGACATCACATCACCACCCCCCCAAACACACCCCTGTAATCTTCTGCAGCAATCCCTGTAGATCGCATAACTACATCACCACCGCTTCACATAACGTCACTCAATCAGTGAAAGTGCTTACTGTCTTGATGCTGGTCACATTTATCAGGAGCAGGTGCAGGAAAGGCTGAGTTCACACTTCAGTTATTTGGTCACTTATTTCCATCAGTTATTGTGAACCAAAACCAGTGATGAAGCCTACTCAGAGATCAGGTGTAATAGAAAGATATCCTCCTGTTCTGTGGTTTTGATACGCACCTGGTATTGGCTCACAATAACTGATGGAAATAACTGACCAAATAACTGAAGTGTGAACTCAGCCTTACCTGCACCTGCTCCTGCTCCAGCCTTGAAAGCCCGAAGTTCAGATGGTATAAAGCTTGGGAAGCTTGGACATTCTGCCACTCTGACCTCAGCTGTTGGACTATATTTCCGAGACGCACTTTCATCCAAGCAGCCAGGTCCCCTACCTCTCAAGCTACTTGCCACTATTTTGGATCTGGTAAGTCTTCTTACTAAAAAGGGAGGTAAGAAGTAGTTTTAGGGGGGCTGACCATGACCATGGAGGGCAACATGCTCAACTAGTACCCAACCATCAGCACCTAGGCTCAGTGGAATTACAATGTGTCAAATGTGACCACTGACCATCAATCTGGTTGGGGAGGCGGTGCAAGGCTTCTGGTGGACACACTTTGTGTGTCCATCCATGTGAATTTTTCTACATACATACTCAACTATGTATATTCTAAACTATATAGGTGTGTACTCCCCTGGGTAAGTATAATATACCCACACTGAAGTTAGTTAGCGGCTAATGACCAAACACTCTGTGGGGTGTATGGGTTAACACTCTAAGATGAGTACTATAGTCTGAGACCATCAGTGCTTTTGATTATTTTAGTTTTAGTTTTTTGTTGGGGGTGGGGGATAGGAATTAAAAAGGAATGTGACCACTGACCATCAGTACTTGGGTGTCCACTAATTATAAAAAAATTAAGAAAACCATTTTTTTCCTATAAAATAGTGGTTTTATTTTGTAACAGTAGTAAAAAATAAAAAAAACATTTATGATAACACCATGTTCTCCACAACCCATACAATAAAGATAATGTTTTTTTTAAACCACCCTTTGAACAATGTAAAAAAAAAAAAAAAAAAAGCCCACGAAAATAGAATTGTCTTTTCCTATGCTGCAAAAACACCAGCTCTCATAAGGCTCCATCGACAAATAAATAAAAGTTACTGTTCTGGAATGTATTGGCTAACACAGACAGCATTATTCCAGTGTTATCAAATATATTCCAGACCACTAAGGCCTCTTTCAGACGGGCGTTGCGGGAAAATGTGCAGGTGCATTGCGGGAACACGCACGATTCTTCCGCGCGAGTGCAAAACATTGTAATGCATTTTGCACTCGCGTGAGAAAAATTGCGCATGTTTGGTACCCAAACCCGAACTTCTTCACAGAAGTTCAGGCTTGGGATCAGTGTTCTGTAGATTGTATTATTTTCCCTTATAACATGGTTATAAGGGAAAATAATAGCATTCTGAATACAGAATGCATAGTAAAACAGCGCTGGAGGGGTTAAAAAATAATAATAATAATAATAATAATAATAATAATAAAACTCACCTTAGTCCACTTGATCGCGTAGCCGGCATCTCCTTCTGTCTTCATCTTAGCTCTGTGGAGCAACAGGACCTGTGGTGACGTCACTCCGGTCATCACATGATCCATCACCATGGTAAAAGATCATGTGATGACCGGAGTGACGTCACCACAGGTCCTGTTGCTCCACAGAGCTCAGATGACAGAAGGAGATGCCGGCTACGCGATCAAGTGGACTAAGGTGAGTTACATTATTTTTTTTATTTTTTTTTTAACCCCTCCAGCGCTGTTTTACTATGCATTCTATATTCAGAATGCTATTAATTTTCCCTTACAACCATGTTATAAGGGAAAATAATAATGATCGGGTCTCCATCCCGATCGTCTCCTAGCAACCGTGCGTGAAAATCGCACCGCATCCGCACTTGCTTGCGATTTTCACGCAATTCCATTCATTTCTATGGGGCCTGAGTTACGTGAAAAACGCACAAAATAGAGCATGCTGCGATTTTGACGCAACACACAAGTGATGCGTGAAAATCACTGCTCATGCGAACAGCCACATAGAAATGAATGGGTCGGTATTCAGTGCGGGTGCAATGCGTTCAACTCACGCATCGCATCTGCGCGGAATACTCGCCCGTGTGAAAGGGGCCTAAGGGTTACATAGCATCATAAATCAATATAATGCTTATGCGACCCCAGCGGTGCTGGAGGTTCAGGACGGGTGCTGTGCTGTAAGTCCAGAGCATGACACTCACTCGTCTGAAAGAGGCCTTAGGGTGCTGGCACATAGTGCAGTTCTGACATACATTCAGGATGCAGTTTTCCATTTAGCCAGTTTAGCAGCATCATTAAACCCTGGTGTTCTGCATAGTGGGAATTTAATTCATTTTGGCTATCCACAATAAAAAACTGCATCCTGAATGCATGTCAGAACTGCACTGTGTGCCAGCACCCTAAGGCCTCTTTCACACGAACGATACGGATTGGCTCAGGATGCGTTCAGGGTGCGTTCAGTGAAACTCACCATTTCGCAAGCAAGTTCAGTCAGATTTGTCTGCATTTGCGTTCAGCGTTTCAGTTTTTGCGCGCGGTAAAATCAGTTTTGATGCGTTTTTTTCAGGCACGTGAAAAAAAATGAATAAAAGGTTTACAAAAAACATCTCCTAGCAACCATCAGTGAAAAATGTATTGCACCCAGACTGCATTCGCATTACATCCGGATGCAATGCTTATTTCACTGAAGCCCCTTCTATGGGAACAGGAAATACAGAACAGGCTGCGATTCTCACGCCAAGCAGAAATAATGCGTGAAAAACAACGCTCATTTGTACAGATCCATTGAAATGAATGGGTCAGGATTCAGTGCGGGTGCTATGTGTTCACTTCACGTATTGCACCCGCATGGGAAAACTCGCTCATGTGAAAGGGGCCTAAAAGAGTCCTTCAAACACAATGGATGTTAATTACTATAATTACCTGGATCACTGTTTCCTAAATGGGATCTACCAGCCTATAAGCAGAAATTAAAGGGGTTATCCAAGACTATAAAACGTCCCACCCCGCATATGCTGGGCTCTTCACATTGAATATACTTACCTGGCTCCCCGCACCGCCGCAGCAGCTTCTCCCCGTGCACGGATGAAAACACCTGCAATGCTAGGGAGGCTCGTCCCAGTTTGCCATTGGCAGCTTTCCCCTCCCCCTTCCCCGCCACAGGATGTTTTCATTCGCGCACGGGGAGAAGCGGTGCAGTGACCAGGAGCAGGGCAGAGACTGGGGAGCCAGGTAAGTATATTCAATGTGAGGGGCCCGGCATATGGGGGAGCATTTTTATAGTCTTGGATAACCCCTTTAAGCCAAGTTCACATTTCAATCACCTGTCAGTTATTTTCATCAGTTTTTGTGACCTAAGCCATTAGTGAAGCCTACTCAGACATCAGATGTAGGCTTCATGCACACGGCCGTTGCCCGAATTGCGGCCGCATACAGCGGGTCCGCAATATTGCAGTCCCCGATGCACGGAACGCCAGGCCAACGGCTGCGTGCAAGAGGCTGTAATGTAAAGACTTCCACCTGTTCTGTGGTTTTGACCTGTACCTATGTTTGGCTCACAATAACTGATGGAAATAACTGACCAAACAACTAAAGTGTAAACTCGGCATAACTAATATAGTGCCAGACTATGGTAGTGTTAATGTGTGGGAGTAGAACAGAAGCAGACAGATAGACTATTCAAGTTAGTCCACTCAAGGAGCCAGTCTGTTTTTTTTTTTACTGATCTATGGAAGTTCTTATAGTAGGCCAGCTTAAAAAAAAAAAAAGTTAAAGGGTTTTCCAAGTGTTTTATACCGATGATAGATAGATAGATAGATAGATAGATAGATAGATAGATAGATAGATAGATATTGTCTCCATGACAGCACAACCTGAGATTGTGTTTTTTGTCCTGTCCTGTCAGAGGAAGGCACAGAGGTTAAAAACTCTACCCCCTCCCCTCATCGCCAGTGTTTTTTCCTGTCCTGTCAAAAGGAAGGAATGCCAGAGAGGTGCTGGGAGCTCTTCTGGGTTCCCTAGCTTTTTTTTCTCTATGTTGCCCTGCTGTGGCATGGCATCACCTGTGGTTTCCTGCAGACCAGAGGTCGGTTCCGGGGTCGGGCTCTTCCCTCCTCCAGGTGCGGTCTGTGCCCGGGTCTCCCCTGCTCATGAAGCCCACGGCGAAGTTCCCTCTGCGGCGGCCCCAGCTGGGCTTGATGCAGCGTGGTATGGGCGGCTGGAGCGATGCTATGACGCGCTTCCCTCCAGTCGCCGGATGATGATGTCGTACACCAGGGGCGTGGCCTACGTCGTGATGTCACGCGGGCCGCGACCGGCGCCAAATCAGGAGATGATTTCCTGCACTGTGCCCTGCGTTCTCACCCTGCCTGCTGACAGCGTTTCATGTGGACGGGAGCTGGAGAGAGGAGCGCCCCTACCACCACTCTGGGCGGTGTGAGTAGCCTGCTGGTACCTGGTAATTTTTTATGTTTGCCCTGCTGTGGTTGACCCTTTCTTCCCTTGTGTATTACAGGGAGAAAAGGAGTCTACCTCCTCTGTTAAAGCTAGGCCCAGAAGGTGTGGCGTTTGCTCTAAGCGTCTTCCTTCCCCTGGGTCTAAGCCGCTGTGTAAGGATTGCACCTCCGCTATTGTGAAGTCTGAGTCATCCAGTCTTATGGAGGAGATTAAGACGCTAGTCAGAGTGGAGGTCCAGTAAGCTCTGGCCTCTAGGAACCCTCCTGCCTCCCCTAGACCCCAGCCTCACCACGGCCACAGACCACCCTCTTCCAGAGATCCCAACTACTCTGGTAGTGACCTCGACTCAGTTAACCCTGACCTATTGGACACTGAGACTCTTCCTAGATCCATAGAATTGGAGGAGAATAGTGAATATAGGAGGTTCCTCTTCAACGCAGAGGACATTGACAAATTAATCAGAACCATCAGAGCCAGAATGGAGGTCCCTAAAAAACCAAAGTCAGTCCAAGAGGAGATTTATGGGGGTTTAGGAGAAAGACACAGGTCGGTGTTCCCTGTTCCAGACAATATCCAAAAGATGATAAGGGCGGAATGGGATAAGCCTGAGAGAGGCTCCTTTATTCCACGTGGCCTGAAAAGACTATACCCCTTTGATAAGGCGGATTGTGCTGATTGGGAAGTACTGGAAGATAAGCTCATTTTTAAGTTAGACCCTTGTTTTCTTCCCAAGGTGGTCTCTTCCTTTCGTAGGTCACAAGATATAGTCATCCCATCTTTTTTTCCTAACCCTAAAGACGAGCAGGAATCTAGATTCCATCATTTAGATGTTAGGCGTACTGTGCTTCATTATTTAGACGCCACAGAAGAATGGCGTATTGAGAAAAATGTATTTGTCCAGTTTGCAGGCCCAAATAAAGGTAAAAGAGCGTCAAAAAGCTCTATATCCCGCTGGATTAGGTGTGCCATCTCCAAGGGCTATAAAGCCTCCAGTAAGGAGGCTCCTCCGTCCCTAAGAGCCCATTCAGTTAGATCGGTCTCTACTTCCTGGGCTGAGAGGGCCTATGCATCGTTAGAACAAATTTGCAGAGCAGCCATTTGGGAGAGGGCTCACACCTTCACCAAACATTATAGGGTTGACGTATTTGCCAATGAGGACTTGGCCTTTGGACGCAAGGTCCTAGGTGCTGTAGTACCCCCCTAAGTTACTTTGATAGTTCTCAGGTTGTGCTGTCATGGAGACTTCCAGGAAACCGGATTACCGGTGAGTGAAAAAAATAAATAAATATAAATTTTATATATATATATATATATATATATATATATATATATATATATATATATATTACATACACACAGAGGAAAGCCCACCCACGAATGACAAAAAGATTTATCAAAACTGATACAAAGGAAAAAGGGACTTAAAGGGAATCTGTCACCACTAGGGCTGAAACGATTACTCGATGGAATCGAGTAATTCAACACACAAAAAATCCTTGATGAAATTTTTTTGCATCGAGGATTCGTTTGTGTCATGTGACCACGGAGCAGGAGTGAAGTGCTTGCTATTACTCACCGCTCCGTGGTCACCCGCCGGCTCACACTGCGCTGCACTTTCAGCTCTAACACATCGTCAGGACATAGTGCACGTAAGCGCGCACTATGTCCTGACGATGTGTGACGTCAGGAGAAGACGGAGGAGCTGTGGAGCGGCGCCCCTACAGGAAAGGTAAGTACTGGCACTGGGGACATGGCTAGGGGGGGTAGATGGTGGCACTGGGGGGCAGCTGGTGGAACGGGGGGGGGGGGGGGGGGCAGGCAGCTTTTTTTTTGTTGAAGGCAGTGATCTTCAGCAAAACAGCAGCTAATCAGCCCCAAAATCCACAATTGGAAATTGCGGATTTTGGTGCGGATATGCTGCAGAAATGCACATAAATCCGACGGAAATTTGTGCAGATCTTATGCATGTTCTCCCGCACTTGTGTGCAGGTGGCCGAAAAAGAGGTCTGTAGCAACTAATCAGATTCCAACTTTCATTTTTCAGAGTTCCTTTGGAAAATCAAAGGATCAATCCTCTATGGGCAACTAAGCCAGTTTTTCTTTGCACCAGTTTTGATAAATCTCTTGTCCTGTTGACTTTTTTCTTCTCCACACAAGTAATATACATTCGAAGATATAACAAATAGTCAAACCTACTTTCCTGAAGCAGAGAACTGCTCCAGGCCTAGTCACCCACTCACACAAGGCTCATCTGTCTCAAGCAAGACAGTAAAATACTCCTGATTGTACAAAAACACATTTAACCTGGCCTCATGGGCACCGCTTTCTGGACGTGACCATCTTGCTGCATAGTCTCCTATTTCCACCACCTGTATGATGCTACACCCACCAAAGGAGTCTTCATTGCCAGCCTGATTTAATGAAACTGAAAATGCACAATGCATAATGCACTATAGCAACAGCATCCCATAATCATGTATTACAGTAACAGGGGCTGTCAGCCACAGTAGCATTCAGAGGGGGACTTTCCATAGACCCTAAAGGGAAATTTCCCGGAGGGCCAATGCCCATGGGGGCTTCTGGCTGGGTAGATAAAGATCTGATGCTTTCAGCATTAAATTAACTTAGGAGCATCAGGTACCAATGCGGTATTTTTTGCTGCACTGTGGTATTTGGTACAGCTGGGGCGGTATTTTGTGCTGCACTATGGTCTTGCTGGTTCT
Organism: Bufo bufo; assembly: GCF_905171765.1. Taxonomy (NCBI): domain Eukaryota; kingdom Metazoa; phylum Chordata; class Amphibia; order Anura; family Bufonidae; genus Bufo; species Bufo bufo. Next base: position 183,434,576 of record NC_053394.1, on the reverse strand, counting down.
GCCTACTTCTGTTGGCCTACTTGGGTTACCCCACCTTCTGTCAATTTGGAACTGCCTACAACACAAGCCCACTTTAAGTTTTTTTCCAGAGCCACTTTAAAGGGGTTGAGCAGGAGTTTTGTGTTCATTACACTGTTCGTCTCGGATGCGAGTGCAATTACAAGTACTCACTGCAAGGGAGACAACGTGTAGTGTAATGAAGAGGAAGCAGCGCTGCATAGCTGATCATCAACATAAAACCGCTGCATAACCCCTTTAAGTTTCCAGTCAGACGCTGTGAGAATTACATCATAGTGGTCTGTAATTCTGTACTGGTACTCATTAGCACTACTGCATGTCATGTGGCGACAACACTACATACCATAACCACAGCAGCATACGCATATATGGAGTGGAGAGGGTGGTAAACTCCAATCCCATTAAACTGTATGTTATATATGTATATAGTTATAAATTAAGTATATTACACATCCATCAGGGTTGCAAACCTAAATGTTATTATACAGGGTGGGCCATTTATATGGATATACCTTAATAAAATGGGACTGGTTGGTGATATTAACTTCCTGTTTGTGGCACATTAGTATATGTGAGGGGGGAAACTTTTCAAGATGGGTGGTGACCATGGCGGCCATTTTGAAGTCAGCCATTTTGAATCCAACTTTTGTTTTTTCAATAGGAAGAGGGTCATGTGACACATCAAACTTATTGGGAATTTCACAAGAAAAACAATGGTGTGCTTGGTTTTAACGTAACTTTATTCTTTCATGAGTTATTTACAAGTTTCTGACTACTTATAAAATGTGTTCAATGTGCTGCCCATTGTGTTGGATTGTCAATGCAACCCTCTTCTCCCACTCTTCACACACTGATAGCAACACCGCAGGAGAAATGCTAGCACAGGCTTCCAGTATCTGTAGTTTCAGGTGCTGCACATCTCGTATCTTCACAGCATAGACAATTGCCTTCAGATGACCCCAAAGATAAAAGTCTAAGAGGGTCACTGGATATGCAAAATTGCTACATGATGATGTGTTTCCCTCTTTATGCACTGAAGCTGGCACGTCCCCTGAGTTTTTCCAGCAAGATGGTGCACCACCACATTATGGGTGTCAGGTCCGAGCATTCCTAGATGAACAGTTTCCTGGAAAGTGGAGTAGTCGTCGTGGGCCAGTTGAATGGCCCCCAAGGTCTGACCCCCTTAGACTTTTATCTTTGGGGGGTCATCTGAAGGCAATTGTCTATGCTGAGAAGATACGAGATGTGCAGCACCTGAAACTACGGATACTGGAAGCCTGTGCTAGCATTTCTCCTGCGGTGTTGCTATCAGTGTGTGAAGAGTGGAAGAAGAGGGTTGCATTGACAATCCAACACAATGGGCAGCACATTGAACACATTTTATAAGTGGTCAGAAACTTGTAAATAACTCATGAAAGAATAAAGTTATGTTAAAACCAAGCACACCATTGTTTTTCTTGTGAAATTCCCAATAAGTTTGATGTGTCACATGACCCTCTTCCTATTGAAAAAACAAAAGTTGGATTCAAAATAGCCGACTTCAAAATGGCCACCATGGTCACCACCCATCTTGAAAAGTTTCCCCCCTCACATATACTAATGTGCCACAAACAGGAAGTTAATATCACCAACCAGTCCCATTTTATTAAGGTGTATCCATATAAATGGCCCACCCTGTATGTATGTATGTATGTATATATATATATATATATATACACATACATACACACACATATATACACACACACATATACATACACACACAGTATAATGCTACAGATGGATCTGGATAAATTAGAGGCTTGGGCAGAGAAGTGGCAGATGAGGGTTAAGGCCTTTTTCACACGGGCAAGATTTCCGTGCAGGTGCAATTCGTGAGGTGAACGCATTGCACCCACAGTGAATCCGGACCCATTCACTTCAATGGGGCTGTGCAAATGAGCGGTGATTTTCACGCATCAGTTGTGCGTTGCGTGCAAAAATCGCAGCATGCTTTATTTTGTGCATTTTTCACGCAACGCAGGCCCCATAGAAGTGAATGGGGCTGCGTGAAAATCGCAAGCATCCGCAAACAAGTGCGGATGCAGTGCAATTTTCACGCACGGTTGCTAGGAAACGATCGGGTTATAAGGGAAAATAATACAATCTACAGAACACCTTACCCAAACCCAAACTTCTGTGAAGAAGTTCGGGTTTGGGTACCAAATATGCAGATTTTTCTCACACGCGTGCAAAACGCATTACAATGTTTTCCAATAGTGCGGGAAAAATCACGCATGTTCCCACAACGCACCCGCATCTTTTCCCGCAACGCCCGTGTGAAACCAGCCTAACACTTACAAATGTAAGGTTATGCACATGGGAAGGAATAATGCAAGTCACCTGTACATACTAAATGGTAAAACACTGGGTAATACTGACATGGAAAAGGACCTAGGAATTTTAATAAACAGCAAACTAAGCAGTAAAAACCAGTGTCAGGCAGCTGCTGCCAAGGCCAATAAGAATAGGTTGCATCAAAAGGGGAATAGATGCCCGTGATGAGAACATAGTCCTGACACTTTACAAATCACCAGTCAGACCACACATGGAGTACTGTGTACAGTTCTGGGCTCCTGTGAACAAGGCAGACATAGCAGAGCAGGAGAGAGTTTAGAGGAGGGCAACTAAAGTAATAACTGGAATGGTTGGACTACAGTACCCTGAAAGATTATCAACATTAGGGTTATTCACTTTAGAAAAAAATACGACTGAGGGGAGATGTAATAACTATGTAAAAATATATCAGGGGTCAGTACAGAGATCTCTCCCATCATTTATTTATCCCCAGGACTGTAACTGTGACGAGGGGACATCCTCTGCGTCTGGAGGAAAGAAGGTTTGTACACAAATATAGAAAAGGATTCTTTACGGTAAGAGCAGTGAGACTATGGAACCCTCTGCCTGAGGAGGTGGTGATGGCGAGTTCACTAAAAGTTCAAGAGGGGCCTGGATGTATTTCTGGAGTGTAATAATATTATAGGCTATAGCTACTAGAGATGGGTCGTTGATCCAGGGAGTTATTCCGATTGCCTGATTGGATTCGGGAAGGAATTTTTTTACCCTTAACCCCTTTAGGACAGAGCCTTATTTCACCTTAGGACCAGGCCATTTTTTGCAAATCTGACCAGTGTCACTTTAAGTGGTGATAACTTTAAAACGCTTTGACTTATCCAGGCCATTCTGAGAGTTTTTTCGTCACATATTGTACTTCATGACACTGGTAAAATGAAGTAAAAAAAAAAATAATTTATTTATAAAACAAATACCAAATTTACCCAAAAAAATTAAAAAATTGCAAATTTCCAAGTTTAAATTTCTCTGCTTCTATAATACATAGTAATACCTCCAAAAATAGTTATTACTTTACATTCCCCATATGTCTACTTCATGTTTGGATCATTTTGGGAATGATATTTTATTTTTTGGGGATGTTACCGTATATACTCGAGTATAAGCCGACCCCCTAATTTTACCCCAAAAAAAATGGGAAAAATTATTGACTCGAGTATAAGACTAGGGTGGGAAATGCAGCTATAATGCAGAGTGTATGTGTATATAATGCACACACTCTACAATATATACACACATCTGCAAGAGGGTGACTCCCTGTATTTAATGCAGAGTGTGTGCATTATATACACACACACTCTGCATTAAATACAGGGAGCCATCCACAGATCTCCCCCCTAAACAGTGCCATCCACAGATCTCCCCCCTAAACAGTGCCATCCACAGATCTCCCCCCTAAACAGTGCCATCCACAGATCTCCCCCCTAAACAGTGCCATCCACAGATCTCCCCCCCTAAACAGTGCCATCCACAGATCTCCCCCCTAAACAGTGCCATCCACAGATCTCCCCCCTAAACAGTGCCATCCACAGATCTCCCCCCTAAACAGTGCCATCCACAGATCTCCCCCCTAAACAGTGCCATCCACAGATCTCCCCCCTAAACAGTGCCATCCACAGATCTCCCCCCTAAACAGTGCCATCCACAGATCTCCCCCCTAAACAGTGCCATCCACAGATCTCCCCCCTAAACAGTGCCATCCACAGATCCCCCTACAGTGCCATCCACAGATCCCCCTACAGTGCCATCCACAGATCCCCCTCCCCGGCGCTCACAGCAGTATATTTAAACTAATTAATAACCTTTAAGGGTACTTTCACACTAGCGTTTTTCTTTTCCGGCGCTGAGTTCCGTCCTAGGGGCTCAAATCCGGAAAAGAACTGATCAGTTTTATCCCCATGCATTCTGAATGGAGAGTCAGTCCTTCAGGATGCATCAGGATGTCTTCAGTTCAGTCTTTTTGACTGATCAGGCTTTTCAGAAAAACGTAGCATGCAGTATTTTTACCTCCGGCCAAAAAGCCTGAACACTTTGACTGAACGCCGGATCAGGCCTTTTTCCCATTGACTTGCATTAACGCCGGATCTGGCACTGTGTGTTCAGTCAAAACGGATCCGGCTTTTGCATGTTAAACCCGAAAAAAGTGAAAAAAAAGTTAAAGTCCATAAATGGCGGATCCGTTTTTTCCAATGCATTTTTTCATTGTGATCAAAATCCTGATCAGGATTCAAATGTAATCCGTTTTCACACGTTTTTCCGGATCCGGCGGGCAGTTCCAGTGTCGGAATTGAACGCCGGATTAAAACAACGCTAGTGTGAAAGTAGCCTAACTGTGGTTATCTTACTTTGTCTTTGCTCCGGTAATACAGGCAGTGCGGGGAGCGGCGCTCACTCACTGACGTCACGCGCCTTCTCCCACTAGGAGGCGCAGGCGCGTGACGTCAGTGAGTGAGCGCCGCCCCCCGCACTGCCTGTATTACCGGAGCTAAGACCTAGACTCGAGTATAAGACGAGGAGGCTTTTTGAGCACAAAAATATGTGCCAAAAAACTCGTCTTATACTCGAGTATATACGGTACAAGGCTTAGAGGTTTAGAAGCAAATCTTCAGAAATTTTCAAAAACCCAGTTTTTAGGGACCAGTTCAGGTCTGAAGTCACTTTGCGAGGCTTACATAATAGAAAACACCCAAAAATGACCCCATTCTAGAAACTACACCCCTCAAGGTATTCAAAACTGAGTTTACAAACTTTGTTAACCCTTTAGGTGTTCCACAAGAATTAATGGAAAATAGAGATACAATTTCAAAATTTCACTTTTTTGGCAGATTTTCCATTTTAATAATTTTTTTTCCAGTTGCAAAGCAAGGGTTAACAGCCAAACAAAACTCAATATTTATGGCCCTGATTCTGTAGTTTACAGAAACACCCCATATGTGGTCGTAAACTACTGTACGGGCACACGGCAGGGCGCAGAAGGAAAGGAATGCCATAAGGTTTTTGGAAGGCAGATTTTGCTGGACTGTTTTTTTTGACACCCTGTCCCATTTGAAGCCCCCCTGATGCACCTCTAGAGTAGAAACTCCATAAAAGTGACCCCATTTTAGAAACTACGGGATAGGGTGGAAGTTTTGTTGGTACTAGTTTAGGCAAGGTAACAAGAAATAGCTGTTTTGGCACAGTTTTTATTTTTTGTTATTTACAACATTCATCTGACAGGTTAGATCATGTGATATTTTTATAGACCAGGTTGTCATGGATGCGGCGATACCTAATATGTATACTTTTTTTTTTATTTATGTAAGTTTTACACAATGATTTCTTTTTTGAAACAAAAAAAAAAAATCATGTTTTAGTGTTTCCTTAGTCTGAGAGCCATAATTTTTTCAGTTTTTGGGCGATTACCTTGGGTAGGGTATGATTTTTGTGGGATGAGATGACTGTTTTATTGGCACTATTTTGGGGTGCGTGTGACTTTTTGATCGCTTGCTATTACACTTTTTGTGATGTAAGGTGTCAAAAAGTAGCTTTTTTACACCGTATTTTTTTTTACTGTATTCACATGAGGGGTTAAATCATGTAATATTTTTATAGAGCAAGTTGTTACGGACGCTGCGATACCTAATATGTATACTTTTTTTTTTTATGTAAGTTTTACACAATAATATTTTTTAAATAAAAAAAAAAAAACATGTTTTAGTGTCTCCATATTCTGAGCCATATTTTTTTGGCGATTGTCTCAGGTAGGGGCTCGTTTTTTGCGGGATGAGGTGACGGTTAGATTGGTACTATTTTGGTGGGCAAACGCCCTTTTTGATCGCTTGCTGTTGTTCTTTTTGTGATGTAAGGTGACAAAAAAATGGTTTATTTAGCACAGTTTTTATTTTTTATGGTGTTCCATCTGAGGGGTTAGGTCATGTGATATGTTTATAGGGCCACCCCCCCCCCCCCCCCCCTATTTTTTACCAATTTTTTTTTAACTTTACTTGGGGAAATGACGTTTTTGTTTATTTTTACTTGAAACTTTAAATTTTTGGGGGGGGAAACTTTATTTTTTAAACTTTTTTTTTCCACAATTTTTTGTCCCACTTTGGGTCTTCAACTTTTGGGGGTCTAATCCTTTACAATGCATTCCAATACTTCTGTATTGGAATGCATATGCTGTATGAGTAATACAGTGAGTATTACTCATACAGCTTCCGGCCTGTGAGATCCAGGGGGCTGGATCTCACAGGCTCGTCACCGGAAGGCAGCGCGATGCCTTCCTTAGGCATTGCGCTGCCTTCCATGCCATCGGGTCCCCCCTACAGAGCATGGGGACCCGATGGCACCGCCGATCGCCGCCGCAAACCGCAGGTAAAAGCCGCAGGTCTGAACTGGGACCCCCCGGCGCATTTAGCCAAGGTGCCTGCTCAATGATTTGAGCAGGCATCAGGTTCCGATCACCGTCCCCTGGGCGGCAGTGATCGGAAATACACATGACGTACCGGTACGTCATGTGTCCTGAAGAGGTTAAGTGGGGAATATTGGCTTCTACCTCCTGTTTTTTTTTTGCCTTCCTCTGGATCAACTTACAGGATAACAGGCCGAACTGAATGGACAAATGTCTTTTTTCGGCTTTATATACTATGACAACTTATTCAAAAATCATGGACAGCCTACATTTTTATGGACAAATTGGAAAAGTATAATGAACTATAAAGATTATGGGGGTTATTTATCATGCTGAAATACACCTAATTTAGGCGTATTTCAGGTGCAGATTGTGGCACAACAGTTAGTTGCGCTGCAATCTGCGACTTCTCCCCGCTCATACAAGGTCTAAAAAAAGTAGGTGTGGCGTGGGCAGGGAAGGGAATGAGCCTGTCTCATTCACCATTTTCTATGCCTCAGGCGTAGAAAAAGGTCCAAGGCCTCTTTCACACTACCGTATGACTATTTCAGTGTTTTGCGGTCCGTTTTTCACGGATCCATTGTTCCGTTTTCTTGTTTCCGTTGTGCTTCAGTTTCCGTTCCGTTTTTCCGTATGGCATATACAGTATACAGTAATTACATAGAAAAAAATTGGGCTGGGCATAACATTTTCGAAAGATGGCTCCGCAAAAACGGAACGGATACGGACGACATACAGATGCATTTCCGTATGTGTTCCATTTTTTTGCGGACCCATTGACTTGGATGGAGCCACGGAACGGGATTTGCAGGCAATAATAGGACATGTTCTATCTTTCAATGGAACGTAAAAACGGAAATATGGAAACGGAATGCATACGGAGTACATTCTGGTTTTTTTGCGGAACCATTGAAATGAATGGTTCCGTATACGGAACGCAAAAAACGGCCCGCCAAGCGGAAAAGAAAAACGGTAGTGTGAAAGAGGCCTAAATGTGAAAGTTTGGAAGCTGTCCTACATTTAGAAGCGGCGCTGAATGCGCTGAAGTTATGAAAAGGCCTGCGCCTCTACATGACTCCAGTGGATCCCCCGCCAGCGATGGGCTTTATTAAGACCGGCATCTAAAATACCAGTCTTAAAAAATGTGCCCCTATAAGTAATACACGTCTATAGGTCAGAGATACTAATACTGAACACGTTACCAGCATTTACTGGGAGCGCTAAAATGCTGAGACTTACCGTCAAAGTGACCTGCTCAAACACCACCAGCCTCAAAAAACTCAGACACATTTCCCCTATTTTTGCAGACTATCCAGGAATTTCTGGATGGTTGCCAACCCTGACACCTATACCCTCAATGGGTCCGCAAAAAAAAAAGGGAAGGTACTCCGTGTGCATTCCATTTCCGTATGTCTGTATTTCCCTTCCGCAATTTTTTTTTAAACATGTCCTATTATTGTCTGCATTACGGACAAGGATAGTACTGTTCTATTAGGGGCCAGCTGTTCTTTTCTACAAAATACGGAATGCACACAGATGTGATGCGTATCTTTTGCCGATCCGTTTTTTGCAGACCACAAAATACATACGGTCATGTGCACGAGGCCTCACACACACATTCCCCATTACCTGTACCAATACTAATACTATCCCTGATATAAAATAAGTATATTAATATATGCCTACATCCCCCTTACCTGTACTGATATGCATGACATGGTAATACCATTACAAATGTATGACTATATCTCTATAATAGCCTGTTAGGCATGTATATGATGTGATGGCACAGAAATACAGTAAATGTATGCACACCATGAAGGGTGGGACCCCCATTAGCCCCGTTATTACCTGGACAGGTGTGGAGCGAGACCCCTCCTCTAGAGAGGATAGCTGCAGGGTGAAAAGCGCCATGTTGACACCCCGCTCCCTGTCTCCGCCAGTGCTGGCCGCCTCTCCCTTGGACTTTCTTGGCTTTCGGTGTCTTTATTGCTTTCTTAGTTTGCCTGCAAACAATCAGGAAGCGAGAGCTGGCCAGCCCCTTGAAGGAGGAGCCCGGACATTGGAGAGGTATGTGAGGGGGAAGCGAGTCTTCGGAGAGTGACATGCCCGTACATGGAGGGAAGTACTGTGGGCAGCGCTGCAGGCCTCCATGTGCCGATACTCAGGGATGGTGCAGGCAATGTTGGCAGCTCCCAAAAGCTGAAAACACAAAGCCGCAAGTGCATGTGGCATGTTTCTATCCACACTGCTGCGGAGTGCGGTGGAGGAACTGATAACTGCATCATGACAGCCATGGGTGGCTACTGGTTGAGTGTGTGAGGAGTCTAGAAGGGTTCTGGGGCAGCAGTGAGGTGTATTGTAGGTACAGTACATACAGATCCTTTTTCAGAAATGAAAAGGGGACGTTTGCCATTCTGCCAGTTTCTTATTCTGGGTTGAACTTTCTTTCTTAGGCCTCATGCACACGATCGTATGTATTTTGCGGTCTGCAAAAAATACGGATGACGTCCATGTGCATTCCGGATTTTGCGGAACGGAACAGCTGGCCCCTAATAGAACAGTGCTATCCTTGCCAGTAATGCGGACAATAATAGGACATGTTTTATTCTTTTGTGGAACGGAATGCACACGGAGTAACTTCAGTTTTTTTACGGACCCATTGAAATGAATGGTTCCCTATACAGTCGGCAAAAAAAAACAACACGTAAAAATATGTTTGCATGCATGAGGCCTTATTAACCATAACATTTGTAAAGCGCTTTTCTCCCATAGGACTCAAAGCGCATATTCACATAGATAGTATTTTTCTTTTGATAATGAACTATGAAGAGAACGTTTATCAAAAAATATGGTGCAATGAGCTGTCCTGAGGTAAAAATCCATAGAAAACAGAAATGACAGATGGGCACGCAAATGTCTGTTTTGGGGCCGTAAAAAAACTGAAATGACTCCATGTGCATTCCGCGTCTGTAAGTCCGCATGATTGTTCCGCAAAGAATGGAAAATGTCCTATTATTGTCCACATTACGGACAAGGATAGGACTGTTCTATTAGGGACCAGACGTTCTGTTCCACAAAATGCGGACAGCACACTGCCGGTATTCAACGGCTGTGTGCATGAGCCCTAAAGGAGTGTGATTTCAAGGGTGTACATGACTGGGACACAGATCTCCCACTGCCAACATACAGCGGGTGAGGACTCTCATCATATCCACTTGAGTGAAGCCTGGCCCAAACAGGTTCTAGCATAAGAACTGGCATGAAAGGGGGCAAACACTTTTTTACTCATTTGAACATGTAACTGGTAGTTTTAATGGCTTTGGGACATTGCTCTTACACTACCAATATATAGAGGGGGATGCCCTGCATCATATGCAGTTGATATCTGTGGTGCTGGGGCTGTTAGTACATCCAGTAATATACTCAATTGGATAACTGTAGATATGGTCCAAGCTAAGGTAAATAAGGTAAATGTGAACAAGGCTCCGGGTCCAGATGGATTACACCCAAGAGTGCTTTAACCCTTAGGATACCGGAGGTTTTTTCGTTTTTGCGTTTTCATTTTTCTTCCCTATTTTCCGTGAGCCATAACTATTTTATATTTCCAGTCACATAGCTGTATGAGGGCTTATTTTTTGCGGGACAAATTGTACTTTTTAATACCACCATTAATTATGGCATAAAATGTATTGGGAAGCGGGGAAAAAATTCCAAATGGGGTGGAATTGGAAAAAAAACACAATCCCACCACCGTTTTACGGGTTTTGTTCCCACAGCGTTTTGTTTATGGCAAAACTGACCCATGCCCTTCATTCTCTGGGTCAGTACGATTACAACAATACCCCATATGTATAGGTTTTTTATGTGTAAATAGTGTAAAAATAAATTTAAAGAGGACCTTTCACCATAATAAAACCTCTAAACTAACTATACAGACGTGTAGAGCAGCACCCAGGGATCTCCCTGCACTTACTGTTATACCTGGGCGCCGCTCCGTTCTCCCGTTATAGGCTCCGGTATCTTCATAGTTAGGCTCCACCCAGGGGAACCTGCCGGCGTCTCATTCTCCCAGGCTGTAGCGCTGGCCAATCGCAGCACTCAGCTCATAGCCTGAGAGAGAAAAAAGCCTCTCAGGCTATGAGCTGAGCGCTGCGATTGGCCAGCGCTACAGCATGGGAGAAAGAGACGCCGTCAGGTTCCCCTGGGTGGAGCCTAACTATGAAGATACCGGAGGCTATACCGGGCGAACGGAGCGGCGCCCGGGGATAACAGTAAGTGCAGGGGGATCCCTGGGCGCCGCTCTACACGTCTGTATAGTTAGTTTAGAGGTTTTATTATGGTGAAAGGTCCTCTTTAAACTTTGAGAATTATTATTATAATTTTTTTACATCACCATTTTCTGACCTCCATAACGTTTTTATACTTATGTCTACTGAGCTGTTTAGGGCCTCATTTATTGCGGGACAATTCATAGTTTTTATTGATACCATTTTGAAGTGTTCATGACATTTGTATCACATTTTATTTCATTTTTTTGGGTAAGAGAAGCAATGAAAAAATGGCAAATCGGACATTTTGACCATTTTTTCCGTTACGCCATTCATCGTATTGGATTATTTTTTTATATTATGGGCGTTTTCGGTCGCGATGATACCCAGGATGTTTATATTTATTGTTATTTAGGTATTTTTATTTTAATTATACGGAAAGGGGGGTGATTTAAACTTTTATATTTTTTTAATATATTTTGCAACTTTTTTATCATCATTTTAAGGCTTATAAATGATCTTATAAATATGTTTCTTGAATTTTTCATTTTGACCTATAGGCGATTAAAAAAATTACAATTTCTTTGCATTTTTCTCATTTATGTTGGGCAGCCATCTGGTGGCCAAAATAAGAATTGCAGCATTAATGCTCTGAATTGCTTCATAGAGATTCAGAGCATAAAGTGCATGTACTGAAGTCCCAATTGGCCGCACGGGGCTTCAGTACTAAACCCGTAAGCTTCCGTTTTTTGCGCATTCAGGTGCCGTGATCTCACTTGATCACGGCATCTAAAGCATTCAATTACCGCGATCGGCATTATTGCCGGTTGCGGTAATTAGCCGCAAGTCTTTGCTGTTTGAAACAGCAGAAACTTGCCGGCCATGACGCCCGCTGCACGCGCAAGTACATGTTCGGGGCTGGTAGCAAAAGGGTTAAAGAGCTCAGTTCAGTCATTGCATTGCTGTGCCCCTGTTTATAATTTTTAAAGATTCTCTAGGTACTGGTACAGTGCCAAAACTACATGTCGTACTTTTATTCTGTTCGCCGTCCTGCTGCCGGAACTCCGGCCCGCCCCCATTATAATCAATGGGGCCAGAGTGGACCTCCGGCGGCACTTGCGCACTAGCAGCAGCACGGATCTGGCAGGCTGTTCACCCGCTGAAACAGCCTGCCAGAGAAGGCTGCCGCTAGTGTGAAACTAGCCTTAGGCCTCTTTCACACGGGCGAGATTTCCACGCGGGTGCAATGCGTGAGGTGAACGCATTGCACCCGCACTGAATCCGGACCCATTTATTTCTATGGGGCTGTGCACATGAGCCGTGATTTTCACGCATCACTTTTGCGTTACGTGAAAATCGCAGCATGTTCTATATTGTGCTTTTTTTCACGCAACGCAGGCCCCGTAGAAGTGAATGGGGCTGCATTAAAATCGCAAGCATCCGCAAGCAAGTGTGGATGTGGTGCGATTTTCACGCACGGTTGCTAGGAGACGATCGGGATGGGGACCCGATCATTATTATTTTCCCTTATAACATGGTTATAAGGGAGAATAATAGCGTTCTGAATACAGAATGCATAGTACAATAGGGCTGGAGGGGTTAAAAAAAAAATAATGATTTAACTCACCTTAATCCACTTGTTCGCGCAGTCGGCATCTCTTTTGTCTTGTTCTTTGAGGAATAGGACCTTTGATGACGTTGCTACGCTCATCACATGGTCCGTCACATGATCCATCACCATGGTAAAAGACCACGTGATGGACCATGTGATGAGCGCAGTGACGTCATCAAAGGTCCTATTCCTCAAAGAAGAAGACAGAAGAGATGCGGGCTGCGCAAACAAGTGGATTAAGGTGAGTTAAATTATTATTATTTTTTTAACCCCTCCAGCCCTATTGTACTATGCATTCTGTATTCAGAATGCTATTATTTCCCCTTATAACCATGTTATAAGGGGAAATAATACAATCTACACAACCTTGAACCCAAACCTGAACTTCTGTGAAGAAGTTTGGGTCTGGGTACCACATTCAGTTTTTTATCACGCGCGCGCAAACACATTGCACCTGCGCGATAAAAACTGAACGGAACGCAATTGCAGTCAAAACTGACTGCAATTGGGTACCTACTCGCGCGGGTTTGCCGCAACGCATCCGGACCTTATCCAGACACGCTCGTGTGAAAGAGGACTAAGGCCTCTTTCACACGGGCATTGCGGGAAAATGTGCGGGTGCGTTGCGGGAACACCCGCGATTTTTCCGCGCGAGTGCAAAACATTGTAATGCGTTCGGGCTTGGGATCAGTGTTCTGTAGATTGTATTATTTTCCCTTATAACATGGTTATAAGGGAAAATAATAGCATTCTGAATACAGAATGCATAGTAAAACATCGCTGGAGGGGTTAAAAAAAAAATATATATATAATTTAACTCACCTAAGTCCACTTGTTCGAGGCCCGGCATCTCCTTCTGGCTTCATCTGATCTCTGTGCAGCAACAGGAGCTGTGGTGACGTCATTCCAGTCATCACATGGTACGTCACATGATCTTTTACCATGGTGATTCACCATGGTAAAAGATCATGTGACATACCATGTGATGACCGGAGTGATGTCATCAAAGGTCCTTGACCTATAATTAATG